>NW_018742914.1:1184863-2549863 GCF_001683475.1 Chenopodium quinoa
AATAATATTAAAAACTAATATTTAATAATAATAATAATAAATAATAAATATTTAATAATAATATTATTATTAAAAATTAATATTTTATACAATAATATTATTAAAATTAATATTTAACAATAATAATAATAAATAATTAATATTTAATAATTATAATATTATTAATAATAATTAACAATAATACTAGTAATAATAATTATTAATAATCGATTTTTTATAATAAAAATTTATATTTAAAGATAATAACTAATATTTAAAGATAATATAATTATAAATTTTTAATAATAAAAATAATAATTAAACAAAATTTAATAATAATAATTGTTATAATAATTAATATTAAATAATAATATTTAATGATTATATTAATAATGCGATAAAGTAGTAGTAGTAGTAGTAGGTGGTAGTAGTAGTAGTATTGAAGAATATAAAATTGTAAAATATAAAAATAGTTGAGAGAATTGGAGGAGAGAGCATATGAAATTAATAAAATATTATTTATGTTGGGTCTTTTAGTTGAGAGAATTGAATTAAATATTGTAAAAGCTTTTTAAATAAGGAAATGGAGCAAGTATTTAAAAACGGCCGCAAATGAAAAATGGAGCAACTATTTAAAAACAGAGGGAGTACGATGTGTTTGGGTACTAAAATGGTCATATCCATTTTAGTCAAGGGTAATTCTACCCATATAAGCCCAAAGGGCATAAAAAGGCCTAAAAGGCTCCAATTAAGCCAAATGCACTAATATGACCCATAATGACTCATATGTGTACTACTAGGATTCACCAATACCCACCATGTACTACTATAAACACCCCCTGGGGGGGTAGGAGGGCAATGGTAAGGGGAGGTCATTCTTACACTAAGATGATCAATCTTCTCTACTCTCTCTCCCTTAAAACTCCTCTCAAAATATGCATTGTTTGGCATCTAACTTGTTTGTCGGAGGCTCCGCCTCGGGGTTCATTTTGCAGGCCCATTCAAGGCCCAAAATCCGAGGTCCTCAAGCACCCCTTCGAGGCCCGGCCCGGTTATTCCATTTTTTTCCCGAAACATCATGTATTTGGTTCAACGGCCCATCTTGTGTGCGACCGGCCACATCGTGTGGCCACTTAAAGTAACCCCGACCCTATAACATTGATTAAATTACCCTTAATAGTGATTAAGTAACCTTTATAACACTGACTGAGTAACTCAATAACAATGACGAAGTAACCCCTTTAACACTGACCAATTAACCCCCATTACACTAGCGAAGTACCCCTATAGTGGTTGGTTAAACGATGTGGCCAGCCACATATAAGACTTTGTGAACTCCAATCCTGGAATGAAATTTCATCTCCTTAAAATGGGGTCGTTTGGTTGGATCATTTAGAATAGATTGAAATGGAGTTAGAATCCATTCTGTCTATTTTTTTGTTTGGTTGAGTTTTTTAGTAATGGAATCTCACACCCAAGAGATACCAACTCTACCCCATGCCCATGGAATCCCATACCCACCTCCCCCTAAGATTCACAATCCATTCTATTAATAAAGAATACAATCTATTACAACATTAAACCAAACAACTTTAGGGTAGTATGGGTTTTAGAATCCATACCTCTCTAGTTATGAGGTTTCATTCCAATATAATGAACCAAACACCCCCGTATAACAATATTTGATATCTTTTTTTTTTTTTTGGTGTTTAGAGAGCCCACAAGAGCGGGAGTGAGAATTGATTCCAAGATCTCCTGAAACCGTATTTGATACCTAAGGGAATGAAATGAGTCAAACCCACCTCCCTCCAAGAATTCCAAATCCCATACCTTATAAGTTTGAGGTATGAGTTTAAAATTCATACTTTTGACAACCAAACATATGATATGAGTTTTAATCATTCTAAACCTTTCCTCAAAAAAAAAATAAAAATAAATAAATAAATAAAAAATTCATTCAAAACCTATAATTCATACCTCCCGTTAAAAAAAAAGGAAAAATTGGCCGCAACAACACCAACTATGACAAATGTTCGTGTAGCAGCACAACCTTTTGAGGGTGCACTCAACATCACAAACTATGCACTTGGGTGCACATAACAACATAAATGACATTGGCAAAATTTAGATTTTTTTTTATAGTGAAATCTTAAATATTTTTAATGCTTCTTTGTTTAAATATATTTTGTTTAATTCTATTCTAATTAATTTTTTATCTCACCTAATTAAGTAACCAGTAAATTATTATTTCAAAAAGTTTGCCATTATTTTCTATAGTTTGTTTCTTCATTACTTTTTTTTTAAATTTTTTTTTAAATTTTTTTTAATCTCATGTGATGATTGAATTTGTTTCTCTTCCATTATAATTTTTTTCCCTTTAATTTATTCTTTCTCAACCTCCACATTTTAAGTGTTGTACATCAAAAACAAGAAAATCAATTTGGCATATTCTAAAATCCAATTCTAAAATTATTTTTTGAATTAAGTATTTAAAATCATTTTGTGGGTTTGGTATTAGAAAGTTACCTATGTATCCTGAAATCTTATAGATTAAAGGTATTCAAATGATTTTTTTTTTTTTTAATTTAATCAATTTACTATTTAACTAAGTGGAAAGGGAAAGGAAACTAAGGCAATCATGTGATGAGATCGATATCTAATATATAATTGCAGAGTCGTTTTTACAACTTCTCACCACAACACTCTAATTCTTGAATGGAGCAATTCTATGCATTCTATTTTTTTTTTTGGATAACTTCCTCTTCGACTCCCACTACTTTAACCATATCACTAATCACTTCCACAGTTGCACTTCTCTTTTTTTATTTATTTATTTTTTTTAAAAAAAACATATAACATTATAACTACTTCCACATAATTCCTTTTACATATACATACGACATACGTATATTCCGTGTGTTAGCATGAGTACACAGTTCATTTATCAACAATTTACTATAGCACTCAAAATCCCCAACATTTCACTTTTTTTTTTTTAAAAAAAAACACTACGTACTAACATTGAGTGATTTCCCTCAATATAGTTGGATTAAAAATTATTTCCCATGATACATTAGTTTAAAAATAAATTTCCAAGGTACCGTCCAAGTAGGAGCAGTGCTTAGTTCAGCTTAGAACCACTAATACCGTTGGCGGTTTTATAAATAAAACCGCTAATGACATTAGCGGTTTTTTATTTTTTTTTAAAAAAAAAATACAAAGAGACCTGTTGTTACAAAAAGCAGGTCTCTTTGTTCTTAGTATTATGAAAAGGGCACACACACCCAAGTAAAGCGGGTTTGTACCTGTTATTTCAAAATGAGGTCTCTTTTTGCACATATATAGTGTTCAATGCATTTAAAGAGGGAAAGAGACCAATTACTAATAAAAGGTGGTCTCTTTTAAAAACCGCTAATACGACTAGCTTTTGTTACATGGATGGTATTTGGGGAATTTATTTTCAAAACGACGTATAAAGGGAATTTGTTTTCATTTTTACATTTTTGTGGGAAATCATTCATTAACATTTCACTTTGTTTTACGCGTATTATTTTTTGGTACGTAGTATAATATATGTTTTGCATTAGCATGAGTATATAGTTCCTTTATCAACAATTCACTATAGTACTCTAAATCCCCAAGACTCTTGCACCTTTCTCTTTATCTAATGAAATTGTCTCCGTATCAGCTACCAGGAAGGGTTTCCTATTTTGACTTTTAGATTTCCCCTACCCCGTCATCCGACTTTGATGGACGACGTGTTCAATGCCAAGCCAAATTTGCTCTCAGTTGCTAAATTTACGAAAGATCATTTTGTAAGTTTCACACCTTAATGCAAGCACTAAGCAAGGTGGGAATATAGGCCGATACGTCTCCAGCTTGTGTTTCAATGACGGGTAAGGCGGTCAAGCTACCGGCACCTGTCTGGTCCGATCGTTTAGCGGCTCTTTCTAAGAGACGGGAATCAACTATATGCCTTTTTTTAGGAACTACCCTCCAAACAATTTTCACTTCTCTATTCATCAAAAAAAAAAAATGTACAACACGTTTTTGCGCAACTGGCCTCACCGAATAACTACTTGCAACAGAACAAAGTATGTAACTCCTAGAGCAAGACACTAACCCATATCACACTAATCGAATAACCCCTATAACACTGTGTGGCCACCGACATAAAAGAGTAAGACCTTGTTTTTTAAGCTTCTAAGCAAAGAAGAGAATATCATATTTCAGCAGAGCAGAACAAGTGCCAGCAAATTATTAATACTCAGTAGAACAGAGCTAAGCAGGGTTGAACAGAGCCGACCAGTCCAAAATCGACCATATATATCCTGTGCATTTTGTACGGATACACGGATACACTCTAGTTATAAAAAGTAATTGGAGAAGCGAACAAAAGGCACAATTGCTTTTGAAGGAATTCACTTAATAAATTGTTGGAGGTTAAGAAATACTTAAATGAAAAAAAATAAATGGAAGACTTAAATAAAAAAAATAAATGAAAAAAAAATAAGTGGAGGTTAACCAACTTCTAAAATACAAAAAAATGGTTTAAAAAAAAATACAAACAAATCATACTTATATTCTACGAACCAAATAACCCAATACTTTTTAAACAGGTTTACTTAAAATCCACCCTCTCCTATAATTAGACAATAATACAAAGACCCGCCCATTTATTTATTAGACGGATCTAACCCGTATTATAATTGTGGCGGTTCATTGCTTTTAAAAGGCATACAACCCTACCTCTCTCAGAGTCTAAGTCAGTTTTAGCTTTCAGTTATTTATTGAACCGCGCACTCAACGTTCTCCATTGAAGTTCTCCGTTGAATCTAATTCTTGTACCCCCCATTGAAGCAGCTTCTAAGGTAAGTTGTTTATTGTTGTTATCATCATATCAATTTCACAATCTAGGGTTTATTTTTGATCTAATTTAATTTAATTTAATTATCAGTGCTTTAAGTTTGGGGTTCTTAAATCTCAACTATTGGTTCTAAAGTCTTAGATTACGAAACGATCATAACCAAAAGAATAGAAAATTATGAGCCTAATATGATTATTGAATCAAATACCCCTAAAATTATGTATTTTTCGAGATAATTGAGTATGAAATTAGATCTCTTTTCCCCTCTTGCCCTGCAGAAGCATTGATCTCTATAATTTGGTTAGTGTTGTTAATTAAAATTTTATTAGTGTTAGTGTTGTTTCTTATTGATTTCAATTGCTGGGTGAATTTGATTTCTCCCAAAGCTCACATCTTTGGCTCAAACACACTATTTTGGAAAGAAGTGATGAGTTCAATTTATTGGTAAAGAATTCAGCTTTGGGAGTTTGGGTAAAAAATTTTGTAGCTTTGATCGAAAAACTACTGTATAATTGTTTTCCAAGCCAAAAGATTTGATCTTTATGGATCTTTCTTTGATATTTTTGACATGCTATTTAGAGTACTATACATATTGTATGGTTTGTATCAATATATCTCTGTCAACTTTCATGTTTATGACCAATGATTGCTTATGCATGTTAACTTTCATGTCATGACTATAATGCATGCCAACTCTTTCCGAGTATTGAGGATCATTTTGTTATTCCTTTAGATTAGTCTATTAATTGATTCTTTCGTTTCAAGTTGTCACTGAACTCTAGGCTAATTGTAGTTGTTAGTGAATGAGTGTGAATAGGATAGAGAGGAAGTCAGGCATGTGATGAGGTGAGGGGAGAGAGATGGCAGTCTAATAAGTAAAGAAACAATTTTTGCCACCCTAACCGGAGTTTGCTCACAAAATTTGGAACAGAGGAAGTATTATGTGTCCTAATTACTTACTCGTATTTAGTAAAGACATGCTTATTGTATAACTTTCCTATCTCATTATCCGTTGCAAACAGTCATATATGTCAATCTTTTAGATATGTTTATAAATGACACCGTGCTTAAGCTTCACTGTTTCGGTTAATTCTATACAATATGCATACGTTTTTCAGTTTGTAATGTGTCCTAGTAAGTAGTAACGTGTACTCCTTAACCTACAGGTGCTTTTTGAAAAAAAGTAAGTTTAAAATCTCAAGGGATTGAAGAGTATAAAGTTAGTTGTTGGTGTCTTAGAGGATGGTTAATCAAGAAAAGAACTTTGGGCTTTTATGCGAGGATTTGTTGGTTAACATTTTCTGCAGACTCCATGTGAAAGATCTTCTGAAGTGCAAGTGTGTGTCAAAAGAATGGCTGACAGTAGTCTCCCAAGTTTGTATTCCCATGTTGTCAGCTAAGGATCCTCCTGTTTCTGGAGTTTATTATCGTGCTATTCGAGATCGTGGCTTGCCTTATGTAACAACAACCTGTCCTCAAGACAAAAAAAAATATTTGCAGCACCTGGTGGCCTATAGTGATTCTATTCATTATGTTGACAGCGCTCCTCTGGAACCACACTTCATGCCTTTTTCCAGCGCCAGAAGCTATTCAGATGAAAAAGCTGATTCATATGGAATGTCACTTTCAAGTTTATTGCCATTTGATCATCGTGGTGCCAATTTCTTGGACTGTTGTAATGGCTTAGTTTTGTTTGTTCAACGTCCTAAACCCCTGTTTTACGTGTGTAATCCTGTAATAGGACAATGCGTGTCTGTCCCTCCACCTCCTCCTTCAATCCAGTTGTCGTCCCTCTACGCATCATTAGCTTTTGACCCTTCCGAGTCCATTCACTACAGAGTGGTCATTTCATCTCTTAGCAACCAGCCACAGTGTATCCATTTATTTGATTCCCAAACTGGAGAGTGGAAGTCGTACGAGGTGAAAATAGAGCTGCCTCCTTTTGCTGAGTGTTTTAAGTTGCTCAGGCACTCTATTTACTTGAGAGGTGTAGTGCATAGATTATCCATGTATGGTGTGATAATATCCTTTGACCTCAAATGTATGAAAGCCTGTGTAATTAATTGCCCAAGTCAGAAAAGTCCTCCTGCACATCCAACAGATGAAAAAGATCAACCTCCGCCAGGATGTATTGGGGTGTCAAATGGATCTCTCTGTTATGTCAGGAATGAAGATGGGTATGTGTGTGTGTGGTTGCTTGACAATCCCAATGACTCCAGTGAATGGAGTTTGAAGCATAAGATTTTCTTGCAATACCTTTGGAAGTATGCGCGAAAAAATGACTGGTCTTCGCGTTATGTCTGGTTGCGATGTTGTTCTTTTCATCCTACCTCTGACATCTTATTTATGGGTTCTGCAAGTTCAATCTTTATGTATCATATCGGAAGTGATCTCTTTGAAGCAGTGCGGTATTTAAACTTTTTTGAATCGCATTGTGGGGACTTTTTCCCTCTCTTTTTGCACAAAAATGTATTTGTCACGTTGAAGGACTGGTCCAGAGGTATTACCAACGTTATCGATGTAAGTATTCACTACTTCATTTGATTTGTTATGGCTTATCTCCCAATTTTCTACAAATCTGCAGTGAGTTTAATTAATTAATTCTAGGCTTATCGTACATGCCTTTTTTTTGTTATATTCTGATTCATGATTGATTCTTTTCTGTTTTGGGTTGCTGCTTCATCACTGTCCATATTCTTCATGGTGTAGATTTTATCTTATTAAAGGTCTTATTTCCTCTGACACATAATATATTTCATGTAGCTGTGACACGTTATGGGTTGAATGTTGTCGCTAGTAGGATGCATCTGTCTAATTTTTGTCTGTAATGTCCAGAAAACAAAGTTGTATCAGAGTGTTTATGCTCATTATTTTACATGTAGGACTGTTAGTTTTTTGAAAGCATACAGATGGTGTTGGCCTTGTGTTTCTTCTTTATTTTGTATGGTATGGGAGTGCATCACAAATTGTGTGACATCAGGCATGTCGGTGGTGCAATATTATATTTTGTATGCTTGCATATGCTGTCATTCTGGTTTCTTTTCCTCAATAATTATCTTAGAGGATGTAATAGAACCGATATTGTCATTTTTAGGAGTGAAATGAACTCATGTTGTTGTGTCAAATGTGAAGAACATTGTCACACAGCTGAAGAGGGTCTTTAACTGTCTTGTGTAAAGTTGCTTCGTCTGCACATTACTCTTCTTGAGACTTTTTAGTGGTCATACAGTTGACTCATATGTAACAAACATTGAGCATCCTTGTTTACGTGCATTGTGAATGAATTTGAGCATTCCATGATTTGTAAGACATACAGAAAATCATTAAATGTAATTGCTTGTTGTGTTCTTGATTGTTTGATATTATTTCTGAGGCGCTGTTATCAGATGTAAATCAAACTCTTGCCATTATTTTTGCTATTTGTAGAACTGAAAGGCCTGAAACTGGGTGAACTGTGTGTTTGTCTTTCCTAAACTAAAATCCAGTTTACAACTTGACTTGACATTTGCCTTCTCACCCACAAAATTTTGGTCCACCTCTGAACTCCCTGACCCGGAAATTGAGCCGCCATGTCTCTTGCTTGGACTGCACATACTCGTTTGATACTCTATTCGTTAGTCTTAGAGTCAAACTAATACTACGTATGTTTATTTTCCTCTCATATAATATATATAAAACCTTCTACTGCATTTTATTTTCATTTACTGTTACTAAACCAAGTGAACTTTTGTTTTGTTGTGTGCTTATGTCTGTTTTGCTAATGTTATCTTCTTGATTATGATGGACAGAACTATGAAGACATACATGACCGTTGGTGTTACACAGATCAGTGATCATTTATTGAAGCAAAAAAAGAATAAAAATGAGATGAAGCTTATGGTTTGTTTCAGTTTGTCTGCCACAGGCGATTTACTAGTGTTTTGGCATTGCTTTAGATTCAACAATAATGTTTGACATGAAATGTGTTTCTTCTTGTAGAAGTCTTCTATCTCAGTTTTGATGAATATTATTTGGAAGCTCATGAGCTCTTTATTACTTGATAGTATTTTGATTGACCTTGACCTCTTCATGGTTGGTATTCAAGAGAAGAATAATAGTGGGGACGTGGGGTAACTGGGGTGAAAACCTCTAATTTGTTTTGAATACATCCAGTACCTACAGTGGGCATAGCAAGTTCATGACTACCTTCAAACTTGAGAGAGTGACACAGTTCAGTTTGGAATAAGGAGCGGCTTCTGCTGTTCATAGTGAGGGTGCAGGCAAAAGTACCATCTCGGTTTCAATCACCAACTTGGAGGCACCATCTATGCTCAATTTCAACGAGCTTAAGTCTCTTGCAGACACTATCTATGCTCAATTTTAGCTATGATAGTGTCAGAGGCCTAGCTTGGTTTTAGTGGAATGGTGGCAAAGCTTAGATTCTTATTTCAGTACCTGAATGTTACTTGATCTTGAGGTGGTTGAGGAGATTGTGTCTTGAATAAGAATGAAAGACTTTAACCATACTTGCTGCTACAAGATTTCATTTATTAATTATATTTTAAAAAAAAATCCCGTGTTTATGTGTTCTTTTTCAATGAGTTAGTTGTATGCATTGTAAATTTGTAAGCCATCGCTGTAGTTTTTCATATTAGATTGCTCTTTATTCACTACTCCGTATCTATGTTACTCGGACTCTTTATTCACTACTCCGTATTATATAAGGGAGGGAGGGTGGGGTGTTGGTGGTGGTTGGGTGTCAACATGAGATTACACCTACTCTTACTAATCTTTCTTCACATTCTATTTCAATAAGGTTACCTAAATCCCTTAATAAAAAATAAGTAGTGTTTCTGTAGATTAACATTCCACAATCCACATAAATCATAGCACACAAATGTTGTGTTACAAACAAGTTATGTACAGAATATTACTTTAGTATAATTGAACGTTGAATTCCACCGTTGGAGGCTTTATTATGTACAAAAGTTGTGAATTTAAAAATTGTGACTAGTGGAGTGTTGACTTTATATTGTGAATTTGAATAGGAGTATGGTTGTTTAAAATTGTTATTTTGTAAAAAAAGAAAAAATGATGTATTGTCATGTCTGCTTCAAACTTTTAAACCAAGGATTGTGCATTATGTATTTCCACTCTTTCTTTTTCTTGTCATCTTTTTTCCACTTTTATTGTTTTCAGTTTTCACTATTCACTAGCAATTGTGCAAACTTGTTCATTGTTTAGGAATAGGAGTTTTTCCTTACATATTTTAAAATATATACTTCGCCGACTCTAAAATAAATTCTTGGTTGGATGAGGATTGTCTCACAAATAAGTCAAAGTAGTAATTGTTACGAGTACATGAATATGACCTGAAGTGAATTTGATCCGAATGAGTTATTTGTCATCTTTACTCACAAATGATAGTGAGATTTAAATGGGGGTCCAAGGTGATCACTTGGTACTATTTGAAAAGGATAGTGAATTTGTAATATGTGTGTCATAACTAGAAATGTAATTGGAGTGAGTTAGTACATGGAGTCGCACATGAAATGTTTGATGTAAAGGTTTGTCTTTTTTTATCAACGCGTTTGATTATTAGCATGTTAATTACTCATACAAGTTTATATCACACAAGATAGAACGACGTCTTGTGTGTGTCATGACTAGAAATGTAAATGGAGTGAGTTTGGACATGGAGTCTCACGTGAAAATGTATGCTGTAAAGGTTGTTTTTTTTAACGTGTTTGATTATTAGCATGTTAATTACTCTTTTAATCAACAGTTGCAAGTCAAAGCAGTTTATCGACGTTATCAGATCCTTGTGCTACATTTGATGTTGTTATAGTCTTGTTACTTTGTATTTAGTGATATGGCATATTGTAGAATATATACTATGAATTAATTTGCTGTTCTTATTCGTATTGCTGTAATATGACAGAGCTCAATGAGAAGACAGATTCAATGCTGAAACAAATAGAGAAAGATTCAGATTCCTTTTCACAGCGTGCAGAGATTACAAGAAAAGGCCGGAGTTTATCAGCATGGTGGAGGACTTTTATCGAGCTCACAGATCACTAGCTTAACGATAGATCTACTTAAGAGTGATCGTGGTGCTCGTGCTAGGTCCCCCTTGAAAAGTTCACTCTCTACCAAAGGGGAATACGAATACGTGCTTGACTCTGCTACTAACTCAGTTAAATCTTTTGATAGCTTTGCTGAGGCGGCGTACAGTTCTGAGGGCTCTGCATGGATGATCTCAGGGAGGAGAGTAAGCTGCTTAAGAAGTCAATCGTTGACATTTCCCCCAAGAAAAAGAATGCTGACTACTAAATATTCAAGGGTGTTAATCTCGGCAAATTGTTCAACTTATCTTCGAGCAGCCAAGTTAGTGTTGTACCTCTGAAGTAAACTGACATCGTTTGAACATATTAGCACATTTAGAACATAGTTTTGTTCCAGCAGGCATAGGATTGATCTGAATCGAGATTGAGGATAAGGATTATGGTACTAGATTGTATAATATGTTACTGTAGGGTACATATGTTCGAATATTGTCAGATTGTAAAATTGCAGCTTGTATTCATCTATCTTTATATAATAATATGGTATATTTTTGGCAACAATGATTAAGGTTCTAGGGGATGTAAGATAGTTATATTTATTTCTTTTCAATGTAAGGTATGGAGGTAATAAAAACCAATAATTACTTTGTTTCATGAAACCATGCTCTTTTAGTGTCAATAATCATTTTGTTGCAATAAATTTGGATCGGAGGAAGTACTTGATTGTTATTGTAACAATAATGTTGAAAAGAAGGTTGTTTTACTTGGCTGCTATTAACTACTGCAATTTTGCTGTATGCTTATTTTTATAGGCGCTCATATATCCATTCCTTTCTCATTGTTTCCTTTTCTTCATGACATCTCTTTCTCCTGCTTTTATTTCTAACACTTTGAATAAAGCATTCTGTTCCATTTTATTCTCCTCAGTTTATAAGTTTTGCATCAGCTACACTGCGAATGGCTCATCAAGTGCAAACAACACTGCTTACTTTCTTCAATTCAACTGTTTATTTTCTTTTCCCTTGGTTTACTGAGGAATCATAATCTCTCTTAATTTTCTTTTAATTTTCATTTAGCAATCGGCTGATGAAGTTGTTGCGAATGGTCATGGAGAGCAAACTGTAAAAAACCTTACCTCACTTGGATTCCAGAATCTTACTTTCAGGGGCTATAATGGGTACATTACCCTGTGCTAAGAACTCAAGCTTCAAAACACTTGGTAAAGATAGTATATATGTGACTACATATGGTCTCAAGTCTAACAGAGTGGCTTTTCAGCCGTAGCTTGCTGGTTTTTCCATCATCCAATCCACAACAAATCGAATGAAACCTGGCGAAAAAGTGCTTATACAAGCTTAGGTCCTTACACTAATAAACTGCAGAAGTCTGCACATGGCTAACAGCGACGTTGGAGCTTGAAAGAACCCCTTTCAGGTTCTTAAAACATTACAATGTCGTGACATGAAGGTCAACAAGAAAGCAAGCAAGTCGCTATAGTACGAGCAAACCTAGCTAGCAAAATGGCAATAAGATTTATTATACGAGTACTTATAATTTATCTAAAAAATCGATTTCATAATCTTTGTATTTCCATATATCTTGAATAATAGATATGTTTCATAATAATCATGTTTTTGCTTGTCAAGTTTATCATACGGTTTCTAGATTGGTACATAATCAATTCATTTTATGTTGTACATACGTACACCTGTGCAGTACCATCATATTTGCGTAGAGCTGAACAAGGCCCTAATCTGATTGATTAGAGATTAGTAACTACATCAGACAAAAAAGCTAGTCGAACAGCAAAATTCAATTTTGTTAACAGATAATCTTTTGCACAATGAGAATTCTCATGATTTGTATGGGTTCTGATTTGAAAGTTTTTTACAACAAAAAGAAAAGAAAGAAATAAGCCTTTGCAAGGTTAACCATCTTGTTACTTAAGCCATGAAGTACTCAAGTCTAATATGACTTCTCATAGATATATTAATTCTCATGTATAGATGCCAAAATCATATAAGAGGAAACCCATATCAAGTTTAAGAAAATTTCCATATAAATTCTAAGATGAGCCATTCAGAAGAAGATTATTCAGTACTGTAGAACTTCTGACAATCCATTAATTCAGATTGTACAGGTCAAAAATTATTTACTGTCATATTCACTTAGAAGAGAAATAATGCTACTATGATCGTAAGGACCAAAGACCAGGACAAAAGGTTACATAACATCACAACATATACAGAAAGATAAGTAGCCAAAGTAGACAACCATTCAGTTACGATGTACACTAACTGATAATACCATGATGCAGCGATGCAGCCTCTTGTCTTGAAGCAAAATTTTCTTCCCTTATCTATGTACTAGTATCTTTTGAAGTATTGCTCTTGCAAGCTGACAAACATGAAATGATATAATACCTACAGAATCACATCCATGACAATACATGTCTCAATGTGCCACTAAGCAGCTCCACTTTCCTAACTATGTTAACCAAGGAATGAAATTGAAACAGGAAAACTCCCCATAAACTGCATATTATATGTGTATATAGCAATTAGCAAAATCTGGTATTGGATCTAAGTTTGACCTCTGCTGTCATGGCTGCCGTTTGAAGGATCACAGCATTTGCTAAGCCATTGTAATTGGAAACACTTCAGAAACTGAGAAGTAAATCATAATTCGTGCACAACCCATTATTTTCACTTAACAGCAAGTAAAATGGAATCAAGCTCTCCGAGAATGGTATCTGCTGTAGGCCTCTCCACTGGGTTATCTTTTGTCATGAAGTTGATGAGAACCTTAGTAGAATCGGTGATTGTCTTTGGCCAGGTTCTCTGCCTTTTGAATTCTTGCAAATCATTGTATTTCTCCATATCACTTCCAAACCTAGCATACATCTCGAGAGCAATAATGCCTAAACTATAGATGTCACTGCTGACAGTAAATTTGCAAGGATCACTCAACTCCGGAGCACGGTAGATTGTTGTTGGACAGTGATGTAATTCGTTTGATAGCTGTGCAATCCCAAAATCACCTATCTTCACAATCTCTTTGGTTGAATTCAAGAAAATATTTGATGGGCTTAAATCACCATGAGCTATTCCCTCACGGTGTATGTATTTAACAGCCTCTAACATTTGCCTAAACAGTGAGTGAGCCTTTTCTGCTGTCAATTCTTTGATAATATCATTCAGCGACCTTCGCCAAATTCAAGAAAGAAAAAGGTCAGTAATTCAATACAAACCTAATCAATAATATTAATTTGTAGAATTATAGCATGTAAATGGTTTCCATACCCATAACATAACCCTTGAAGGATACATAACATGGAGCCGGCTTCTTCGCCATCAGCCTCTACAAAATTACCCTCTTCATCATTCCCAAATCCAATTATGTCCTTTTCCAACCAAGCTGCATAATACCTAACAACGTTTGGATGGTTTAATCTGGCCATAGTTCGAGCTTCCCTGCATAATACCAAGGTATAGACTATCTATCATATGAACTGAAGATAAATTTGAGATTCTCCTGTAAAGTAGATTCTCATTAGGTTTCCTTACTTGTACTATAGATACATCATGTCTTTTTTTTTTGACAATCTATATTTGGCTATTCTATTCTCAGGAGGTGTTTCCTTACTTGTACTATATATATACATCAATGTGTCGATCAATAATATTCATTCAAGATATCAAAAATATACCTTTTTTTCTCTAAATCTTATATGGTATCTATCCTTGTTTGAATATATTTAGCAAAAAATTCTACAGTTATCATATGTTCAAGGATAGCCAAATATATTCTAACAAATACTAATTCCCAATGCCATCAAATAAATTCCCTTATATGTTATAATACAGTATATTGTTTGAGGAAATATTCTAACAAATAGTTATTCTCAATGCCATTTAACAAGAATAAGATTCACAATACCTGACGGCCTCATCATATGATATTTCCGATTGGACACTGAGCTTGACTTTTTTCACCGCATAAGATTGTCCATCAATCTTATTTCGGACCAAAATCACACATCCATACCCACCGAACCCAAGCAGCTCCACTTCTTCGAAATCAGTCTTTAATCGTGATACGAATCCACTAGGTCCAATCTTCATTTCTTGTACAACTTTTTTAGTCATTGCATCAACAATCGCCATCACTAGACAATTTCAAACAGGAAAAAAGAATGAGTATATCTTTATATATATATGGAAATCATATTCCTTGCATTTTTTCGGATTTTGAACTTAAAAGAAGAAATTCTTGATTAATGTGGAAACTGTTGGAACTAATACTTAGAGAAAACAATAACATATCTTCATAATGAAGAGGAAATAATGAACAGGAACAGTAGAAATTTCAGCAAATTTTAATTTAGGAAATTTTGGTTGAAATTGAATAACAAATTAAACATCAAATGCAGTTGAATGAGAAAGTGAAAGATACCTCGCAAAATATTAGAGCGCAAGAAAGTAGTTCGATTCTTTCAATTCCTGCAAAATATGATGAGAAAAGTTGATTTAATTGATATGAATTGCAACAATTCAACATGAAATCAAAGAAATTAAACTTCAAATGCAATTGAATTGGAAAGTGAAAAGAGTACCTCGATTGATATTAGAGCGCGAGAAAGTAGTTCGATTCTTTCAATTTCTGCAAAATCTGATGAGAAAAGTTGATTTAATTGAGATGAATTGCAATTCAACATGAAATCAAAGAAATTAAACTTCAAATGCAACTGAATTAGAAAGTGAAAAGAGTACCTCGATTGATATTAGAGCGCGAGAAAGTAGTTCGATTCTTTCAATTTCTGCAAAATTTGATGAAAAATGTTGATTTAATTGAGATGAATGAAGCAAGAATCATCAAGAAAATTGAATATGATGAATTAAGAGAGAGAAAATTGAAATATGATGAATTAAGAGAGAGAAAATTGAACCTGTGAATTCGTTAGATGTTGAAGAAAGAGAAAGAAGAGTAATGTTTAAAAGAGTTAACAATGGCGCCAAATTGTTTTCTTGTATATATATAGTAGTACTGTAGTGTAGTAATTCTTCTACTTTTACAACTTATTTTTTTTTTTTTATTTTTTTTTATCCTTTTTCATTTTTTATTGGGCTAAACTTTACTTGTATGTTATATCTACGGCAGGTATTTTATTCAAATTTATCCATTTTTTACCAAATTTTTACTTTGTACTCCTAGTATATTACTTGTATAAGACTCGATATTATACCAGTTAATTTGAAGAAAATTATGAGTATATGTCTTTGTTTTTTTCAATTACGTGTCATTTCTTAAGCTATTTAATTTCGATAATATGTTGGTAAAATGTTCTTTTATTTGCCTATTCTCATGTCATTTCTTATCACCGTGTGTTGTGGTGATTGTTGGATGTATTGCTTATTTTGTTATATCTTAGGTCTGTTTCTATGTTCCTATTTACTGAAAAAACAACTAAATTGAACTTATTAGGGCTGAATTGTATTGAACTAAAATGAATGGAGCTGAAATGAATTGTTTATGAAAGAAAGTAGGAACTGAACTGAACAAAATTGATTAAAGTTGAACCGAATTGAACTGAACAGAACTGAAATTAAGCTGAACATAATACTCTCTGTCATTTCTTAAGTTTCTCTATGCTTTCGTAACTCTTGTCGACCATTTTATACTAGTAATCCAATTTCATGTATCTCGTGTATTACCTTTGACTTTTGTCGATATGGTCAAATTAATTTCTACTAAGACTCTAAACTACTATTCTCATGGAATTGCATTTTTATTGTCCTTCATGTAGTGACGGACCCAGCATTGGTCATGCAGGGTCACGTGACCTAGAGAAAAAAAAATTAAAAAAAAAATCTTAATTCTTTTTAAAAAAGAGGCTCCCATAAGAAAATAAGATATAAAGATTATTTCAAGATATAATTTAACATGCAAACTTATAGCGTAGTGGTTAGAGTGATTGTGACAAAGCCAAAAAATCAATCGCGCAGGTCTTAAGTTCAAGCATGGTTGTTTGTAGACTTATAAATCAATTTATTTTCTTTTTTAGTTTAGTTTCTTTTTTCTCTCTATGGTTATGTGATTTATTGATTTTCATGTGATTATTTGAATATTTTTCTTCATTTAATTCACTATATATAGCAGCATTAGCTCATTAAGAACTTATGATTATTTTGTGTCAAAAAAAAAATTATAATTATTTGATTATCATGTGATTAATTTGATTATCCTTCAATATTGTTATATTGTTATGTTATGTGTTGTTAAGAAGTTACATTAAGTGGTTTCTCTTTTAATTTGTATTGTATAGTTCAAGCATGGTTGTTTGCTTTTTTTTTTTTTTTTTTTTTTTTTTTGTATTCCTTCAATCTTATTATTATTATTATTATTTTTTAAATGGTTATGAATTTATTTTCACACTCCTATTTCTTCCTGTCATTCTCTCTCTTCCACTTTAGCATACTTATAAAACAATTTATTTTCTTTTTTTAGTTTAGTTTAGTATTTTTTTTTTCTATGGTTATGTGATTTATTGATTTTCATGTGATTATTTGAATTTTTTTCTTCATATTATTTACTATAGCAGCATTACCTAGTTAAGAACTTATGATTATTTGATTATCATGTAATTAATTTGATTATCCTTCAATATTGTTATGTTGTTATGTTTTGTGCTGTTAAGAAATTACATTAAGTGGTTTTTCTTTTAATTTGTGTTGTATGAATTTTTTAATATTATATTTGTATAATTAAATTGGGTATTTTATTTTTGTATAAAAAAATTTAACTTGAGTGTAGAATGGGCAAGTTGCAAAAAGATTTAATCAATCTATTTTTGACAATATTGGATTGATTAATTATATTGGAATTGTGACTTAATTTTCAAAAAAAAAAAAAAAACGTGTGATATAACAAATTTTTTTAGTCCCAATATGCATCCTCCTCCACAAAATCATCCTCTATCACAAAATCCACCTTCTGAATCGATAGGTATGCGATAGATGAGTGATGATCGATAGGTGACTGATAGGCGTGTCGCGTACCTAACAAATATAACCAAACTAACTCTACTGTGTAGCTGAGCAAGTAAGGGTCGAATCCCAAGAGACTAATGACTAACTACTTAAACTGACTCAAATCAAAACTAAGCAAGTAATCAATCAATATAGAAAAATCTATACTAAAACAAATATTAACTATAAATCAACGAAAATAGTACGTAATTAATTCAAGAACTAAAGACATATAAGATTAAGTATCCCCACTAATATGAATCAATGCAATGGAACAATCCCCTATCCCTCAATTAAACCATTAAATATTCCAAAGAACGGATGCTCCCTGTAACAATACTAAGAGTTTCTTTCAATCAACTAATAGCTTCCCTAACATGCAATAATACCTATTTTCATGGAATCATACACATTAAAGACATTAAGAATGACATCCTATAAGTCCTAGCAAGACCAATTAGCTATTTTCATGCATAAAGGCTCTTACTTTAATTAGGATTCTAAAATCAATTAAGAATCAACTTTCATTGCAAACCTAATCACATTCAATAATACTATTTCTAGTTAATCACTGGTAATAAAACCAACCCTAACAAAGAGGAATTATAAATTAATTAAATGGAATTGGGAATCAAATAACACATCAATCCATACTAGGGTTTAATCTAACCCTAGATTATGAAATTACTCACACATAATAATGAAATCAGGAATGATAATCAATAACGAAAACATAATTAACAATAATAAAATAAGAGAATTGAGAAAAGAAATCAATACTTTGGATTAATTATAAAATCTTGAATCTTGAAGGCAAAACCCTGAAAAAATAATATAGAAGAACGTAATACCCAAAAACTCTAAAATAATGTATATAAAAGGGATCAATAAAAGACTATCTAAAACCTATTTATATGCTAGGAAAATAGTAGTAGTCTTTACACAAGATTAGAATTCTTAAAATCCCAAAAATAGAGCTAAATTCGTTGGTAATGAAGAGGCCACAACCGGGCTGCGGCACAAGGCCGTGAGCCGCGGTACAACTATAGAGTGGGCAGCCGACCTCGAGTTTCTTGCTCCTTTGTGAAGTGCGCCACAAGCAAGCTACGGTAGGTCATGGTAAACCGCAATCAAGCTGCGGACTAGGCTGCCATGATGCTTCTTGGATGCTAGAAATGCTCCACATGAAGAATATCTCGCTTTCAAAGCAAATTTCAAAAAAAAACCGAGCCCTATTCCTACAAAAACAACGACAAACAAACTGAGAAGAGCAATATCGAAATAGGAAGAATAATAACTCTAAAAGATTAGGAGAATGAAGAAAACACAATAAAATATGACCAAATATCACATATAAATCGTGTATAATATCGTGTTAACAGTGACGGTGACCCAGGATCCTAAAACCCTGGATCCGCCGCTGCCTTCATGTTGTTTTATATTTTAGTAATTCTTACAACAACTTAATGTGTGCAACCTATGTTGCTTCTGATTTTTGTTTGCTATATTGCCCCACTGTTTGGGTACCTTGGTTTTTTAGATCCTGTTAGACTTTTTTATTTTATACTATATTTATTAGATACTCAAGGACTTGTATACATTAAACATGTTGTTGGACTCAAGTATTTTGCACTCTTTTTTACTGGCCTTCTCAATTCAGTCTTCCTGCGTGGATGATATTTTCTCTTATAGCATTTTATCTAGTCTTTATTTTATTGGTCTTATTCATTGTTGAATACTCTTTTGCTTGGTATGTACATACTTAGCTTCTATTAATTTTATTCTGTATAGCCTTCTTGTGGCATGTAATCTTATTTTGTCACAGTTTCCTTACACATTTGTTTATAGTGGATCCTTTTATTTTGTAATATTATACACTCTACTGTGGATGTTTGTATTTCTTCTCTTGATCAACTTTCTTAGGCCCTTGATCTGTATCATAGATACATTATTGATATTTTTTCAGATCATTTCCAAGTTCATTAATCTATATGATTAGTCCAAAAGTTAAGAGTTGGAAAATTTATGGGGCAAAGAAATCCCAAGCAATTAGTGAACTTCTTTTCATTCGAAATCCAGACATTTTATTTGTTAATGAAATTACGGCGTCGATGAATACAAGTCAACATTTATCTAGAACTTTGGGTTTTGATGAAATTCATGTTATTAATCCGAATGGTCATTGTGGTGGAATGTGGATCTGTTGGAATAGTCTTAATATTAAAGTTGAAATTATAACTTTGGATCACCATCTATCTCACTTAGCTTGTTAGTCATTGATAAAAATCTAATTTTTCTTTTTTTTTTTTTTTTTTTTTATGTTTTTGGAATCCTTTTTGTCAACTTATTCAATCTTGTCAACGTCCCAAGTGTATTATAGGGGATTATAATGAATTATTGTGTTTAGCTAATAAAAGGGGGTTGTATTCCTTTACTTACATCGACGTGTATAAACTATTAGACATGTGTTTTCAAGCCCTAATTGGCTAGTACAATATCCAAATGAATCCCTTTCTTTTGAATATTTCTCATGCTTATTTAGACGATTCGGGTCCTAAGCAAATTTCTTAATTTCGATTTCAAAACGGACTTTAGATACTGAAGCTCATGCTATAATTGCTAAGAATTGAGCACATAAATTCTCAAGCTCTAGATTTTTTTGCATCTCTCAGAAGCTTACTTGTATAAAGACTGTAACACCCCAATAATTCTCCCTTTTCCAAACCACTTACTTTAAATAAAAATAGAGGAGAACCATTGGCATGTTACCGCCACGTGTTAAAACGTTAAGGCTTTATCAAAGTATTGCAGCGGAAATCCAACTTAAATATTAAAATAATATAATTTAGAAAACCAATAAGTCAAAGCTTACAAATTGGAACCATAAAGGCCCTTATTAAAACCAAACCAATATTCCAAAATCCCAAAACATAATTAAAATAGTAAAACATAAATAAGTTCAACACAGATAACGAATACTCTCAATCACACCAATCCCTTGACAATGCGTATGTCAAATCTCCGAACTTCACATCATCAAGCTAACCTGTGCAATAGTGCTCCCCAATAATACAAGTGTAATAATTGGATCATCACAGGGTCATTGAAAGGCGAAGGCCATGACCAAAAGAAAACACACAAAAGCACGCAATCAGCAAAGCTGAGTACATACAAGCTACAACGTACCAAGCCTAGCATGCTAAACTAATTAAAGTAAATAAACATACAACACAAATTCATTAATCAAGACTCCACACTTAAACAATTCAATCGACTCAACATACTTGCTAATCAATTCCAAACACTTGACTCTTTATATTTAATTTAATTAATTTAGTTGGAGTAAGCAATAGACGAGGTTGTCCAATCCACCAAATCATTTTGGTCCCAAATGACCATTTAAAATAAAAGTTTAGCGCGATGCAAGAATTGGCGCGACTCCATTCTCACAAAGTTAGTCTAGGATCCCATCTAACTTTCATTATAAAATAAAAATGTAAATACCAAAAGAAAAGAGGACATGTTGATCAAACAAGCCTCGAAAAGCCACGGGCTACCACCGTGTACCCCAACCCATAATTGTCAATACTCTAGAAGTGCACGCTTTCCAGAGTTTTATTGCTCATCCATGTTTCACTTTACGTGATTACAATTTTAATTAATAGCCGACTCATTCAAGAAGACCATACATAACAATCATACATCAATTCACTTTTAATCTTATTTAGGACAATGGTGATCACATCACAAGTTGACCTTTAATTCCATTAAACTTCCAAATTATTCAAAATTGTTGAACATAGTCAACCCACCTAGCCATTTCGGCTTAATCCACTTTTACTCAACATACTAACAAGTCATGTTCGAGTAATAAAATAAATAACAACCTTGTCGAATAATTAATAAATTCACTCCACTTAAACCATTCAATTTCAATCCTTTAATAATCCAAATGTGGTTAACAAACCGATCCAATAAAAATATGCCTGTATCAACATTCCATACAAACAATTAATCCAATATAATTCAACATGTTTGCATCCATAATTCCATACAAACATAATCAATTCACCAAAACATGTCTCATAAACATAAGCACATGAATTAATTAAATGTATAACCAAACAATTTTCATCCAAGTGTTCTCTAATCATGAAACTAAGTTCTTTTCTTTGGTACCTAAACATGATACTACTTACAACGAAGTAGACATGTACATACCTCGTATAAACAATCCTTTGTGCCACTTTTAATCACTTAAAAGTCTCCTAAGAAATAATCACTTCCTAGAAAACAAGCAACAATAATAAATTAATACTTAACCAAATTTCCAGCAATATTATTTAGATTAAAACTCCTTAAAAATTCATTAAAAACATGTTTTTATGGTTAATTATGCATTAGAAATACAATAGGAACAAAAGCCCCAATTTAATTAGTCATAAGAACCCTAAAATCCCAATTTAAATAAATTGAAACCCTAGGTTTTTAAACTTATAAAATCTGAAAATTATAACAACAATTATAATATGAAATTATTAGTTTAAAACATAAAAACATGATTTTGATACTAAAAATATAAACTTTATACTATAAAATCAAAACCCAAAACTAATCATAAACATTAAGCATAAAAATAACTTCGTTAAAAATCAAAAACTGCCCGAAAATCATATTTAGAGGCTGAATTTGGCCACGAGAGGGTGGTGATCAATACCAAAGGTAGTGAGTCTTTCTTAAAACATTGTTTCCACATGGAAAACACTACTTTTTTGTCAAAATCGGATGAGTTCAGAACCTGATCGGGATTAAAACGGGATTAATATTAACGAACCAAAATCTAAACATTAAAACACGAGTTTACGTGTTCAAAATAATCTGGAATTAAGTTAAATAATTAGTAGTATAATCACCAAAATTTCGAAACATCATTACTATAAAAGCCCTAAATCGATTGTTCATAAAAACCCTAAAATCATGATTTTCAATGATTAAAAACCCTAGGTTATTAAATTTACAAAATCTGAAAATTATAACATTTATAAAATCTGAAATTATAAAGTTTAATCATCAAAATATAATTTGATACTAATTAAATTAATTTTAAACAATAAAATCAAAACTCATAATCAATAATTATAATTACACAAATTAATAAAATAAAGGAGAAAGAAAATAAGACTAACCTTTTGTGTGGGGAAATTTTTGGGGATGTATGGGGTATTTATAGGAGAGAGGGTAGTAGGGTAAGTAGGGATATTGGGCCTCATTAAATTAATGGGTCAATTAAGAAAGTAAACTGGGTTTGGTTTGTTTGTTGGACATATATTATAGAAGGAAGGTTCATAAAAAGTTCTTTGTAATAAAATCGTTTATCAACCCCAAAAATAATTTGAAACTTTTGAAATTAAATTCCGGAAAAATACAAATAAATATTATAAATAATATATAATTTCATTTATAATATATTTAAAAATATGGGGGATTACAAAGACGGACCTCAAACATTGGAATTTCAAAAAATATTCAATCAAAATTGTCAACTAATCAAGACACAAAACGTGGTTCGTGCAGGCGGATGCATGATCCGCATGGTGCATCCGCTCCAAAACTACAAAAGGCGAACATCTAGGTATATTCTTATGTACATGGGCATATAAAAGAACATAGTGTTCATTTATAATGTACATGGACATATATATAAAAGAACATAGTGTTCATTTATATTATACACGAGATTTTTGTGCAACAATTTTTTTTTTTTTGAAAGAAATTTTGTATATAAGAAAATAGATAAATAAATTTCTGTAATTATTTTTTACCATACATTAATTACAAATCATTTTAGTTTTTTTTTTTTAATTAAAATTCACTTTTCTCTCCAAACAAAACTTCAAACCTAAATAAATTCCTCAAACCTCAAGCAAAATTTCAAGAAATATGTTCAAGATGAAAGATAAAAACGAATAGTAAGACCAGATTCGACATTCATATTTGTTTATTTTGAGTTTGAGACTTTGAGTGTTTGTTATTTATAAATTTGGTTAAAAATTGTAATTTTTGGTTTTATCAGGAATTAATTTGCGATTTATGTGATTTTGTTGTTGCAATGAGAAATAAAATGAATTTCTTGAAGAAGATCGACCAATTAATACATTTAGGAAGAAGAAAGCAAGCAAGCAAATAGACAAATTCAGAATAAGTTGTAGATCCAAATAATACAATGTACATTAAAATACAATAAAATGTTCTTTTTTATATATTTGCATGATCCAAATAATACAATGTATGTAGATTAAACCTAAAAGCAACATTATAACATTTTATTTATTTATTTATTTTTTACAATGGTAAGAAAAAAAAAAGTAAACATACATTAGGAAACCCTCCTCACGAGGGGAATTCCTAATGCGTCGGAAGAAAGGATGGGAAATAAAGTAGAATTATTATAAGGAACTATATCCATACTATCACTAACTAAATGACCAACATTTTCTACCCAGTCCGCTGCTTGATTTGCCTCCCGAAAGACGTGACGAATGCTCCAGTTATCGAAATTGCTAAGAACAAAGTAAACAAATGCCTTTAATAATATGATCAATTTTCCAATGGTGTTGACCAGATGCCATTAACGGAATTGATTACTAAATGATTATCACCTTCAATTATGATATTTTTTATCCCACGCTCAAGAGGTAGAAGAATGCCTTTATGAAGAGCCATGGCCTCTGTTATGAAAACCTTGGTGGTGCCGAGGTTGAAAGCGCAAGCTCCTAAAACTGCCCCCCTACTGTCTCTGATGAGAATCCCTGCTGCTGACTTGTTGAGTATTGAACCGTCAAAATTGAGTTTGTAATTTATTGGTGGCGCCTCCCAAGAAACCATGATAATGTTTGTTGGAGAATGAGAAGGAGAAGATGAGGATCATCGAATAGGGGATCCCGATGAAGAAAAGGTATCAGTGAGAATTCTGTAGTGCCACTCCTTGAACGCAAATTGCGCTTGGTGGAAACTTCTAGGAATATCAAAAGATTCTTGACGGAAAATTATAGAATTTCGCTATTTCCAAATACTCCAAATAAATTTCCTAATAGATAGTTTGTGTATTTTTAAGCATAAAAGTGCTTCAACTAAATCAGTTTAGGGACCTCCACAATCCAACCAATTCTTAACTAAGGTATGGTTCCAAACATCTTTAGAATGAATGCAAGAGAGAAAGAGATGGTTCACTGTTTCACTATGAACATTACATAGACCACAGTCACTAAAAGGAATTACGTTTCTTTTGTAAAGGGTATCACGAACGCTTAGACTATTATGAAGAATTTGCCACAAGAAGATTTGGAGCTTAAGAGGGATATCTAATTTCCACATCCAACGATGTTCACATTTATCATCAAGGTCAAGATTATGGGCAAGACATGTGGCGGATTTTACTGTAAATGTGCCACACGAAGAAAGACCCCACACCGGCATATCTAGCATCGTGCTGCTAGGTAATGGAAATCCTAATATTTGAGAAACAATATTTTGTGGGAGAAAGTAGCATAGCTTCTGTCCATCCGATCCCTTTGTTTGTTGGGGAGAATGAAGTCTGAAACTTTTATGTCTAACTCAACTTGATTAGGATCCATACGAAGTAGTTCAAGTAAGCTTTGGTTGGTTACCCAATTATCAATCCAAAAGTATATATCCATTCCATTTCCAATCTTCCACCGAATTCCTTTTCTTAAAATTTCCCATTGGGCAAGGATTTTCCTCCAAATATGAGAGTCTTTAACATTTGGAGTGCATTCAAAGAAGGATTTATTACATAGATATTTATCTCTAATGATTTTAACCCATAGGCTATTAGGTTCAGAGATAACTTTCCACGCTAACTTTGCAATGAATGCCTTGTTAAGAGGCAGTGTTCGCCGGAGACCTAGCCCACCTGCATTCTTTGGTCTACAAATCTTATCCAAGTGATAAGGGGGATGCTGTTTTTATCTTTCTCTTGTCTCAAAAATAATTTTCGGTGGAAGGAGTCTAATTCTTTAGCTACATCATTAGGAAGGAGGGAAGATGAGCATAGGTAACTAGGTAAAGCTTCCAAATTGCTTTGGATAAGAGTATGTCTACCTGCCTTTGATAAGAAAACCGGCTTCCCAATGTTGGATACGCTGGACAGTTTTTTCCATGACATTTTTATAATATTTCTTTATTGGATAATAAGAACTAAAGAGAACGCCTAAATATCTACCAAGTGAGGCTTTAGGGGTCATGTTAAAATGTGCAACTAAGGATGTTCTTCGGCCATTAGAGATGTTTCTTGAGAAAATAATTGAAGATTTGTGAAAATTTACTAGCTGGCAAGAGATGTCACAAAATTTACTAGCAACATTATAACATATATGTTCATTAGAATGTATATAATACAATGTACATTATAATACAATAAAATGTTCTTTTTCATATAATTACATGATCATTTACACCAAATGTACATTTACTATATGAATAACGTTCATTAATATTATCATGTTCTTTATTAATATTATAGATGTTCTTTAGATTAAAAAAAACACATAAAACTTGATGTTCTTTATAAAATAGCTATATGTTCTTCACAAAACATCTATATGTTCATTACAAAAAACATAATGTTCATTCCGACTTTAAAAAAAAAAAAAAATATGCACGATGCTTCGTGCATCCGCTTGCAGGGAAAAAAAAAAATTCAATCAAGACAAACTAAAAAATGTTGAAGAATAATTACAAGCTTTTCCGACTAAAAAATGTTGAAGAACAACATTTGCTACGCGTTTGTTAAAGCAACGAGAAAAATTGATGTTATTTGGTAAAACGTTTTGGGGAAGTTAGTCGGGAAAAAATGGCTAACACAAGGAGACAAGAACTCTCGATATTTTTATGAAACTATGAAGTACCGCAAGCAACGTTCACAATTTTAAGTAACAGGATGATATAGATAATTGGGTTGATTCCCTAGAAGTTATTACTCAGCTTTTTTTTTTTTTTTTTTTTTTTTTTTTTTTTTTTTTACGAATTCTTCAAGCGTTTAAATCAATTTTAACTATTCAAGAAATATTTCTATCCCATATGGATTAATCCAATTATCTTTTTTTTTTAATAATAATAAATTAACTAGCTTTTTTTTTTTTTTTTTTTTTTACGGGAACTAGCCCTATTCCGGACGAGGAAGTAAGAGAGAATTTTTTTGACATGTGCCCTTATAAAGCTCCTAGTTTTGATGGTTTCGGCCCTAAATTTTTCAGCATTGCTGGCCAATAATAAGTTCTGACGTCTACAAAGCAGTTCGTGGGTTTTTTTTAATGGAGTTTTAATACGCCTAAATCATACGCTCATTTTTCTTATTTCGAAGGTTGAAAATTATCCAAATAAGGCAAGTCAATACCGCCCTATTAGTCTTTGTACAATCCGTTATAAAGGTATCTCCAATCTTGGTAAATTGTCTAAAACAGTTCTTGAAGCAAATTATAGGTCTTTATCAAAATGCTTTTGCCCTGATACTTCTATTCAAGATAATATCCTTTTGGTCCAAGAAGTGCTAAATATCTTTAATAAATTGAAAAACAAAATAGGATGGTTGGCTCTAAAGTTAGATATGAAAAAAGCTTATGAAAGAGTTGAATGATATTTTATGGGTAACTCTTTCTGCATTTGGTTTTAATGACAGGTGGGTTGACTGGATTAAATCTTGTGTTACCGTAGTATCTTACTCTCCAGTGGTCAATCGAAATTCATCTAATATGATTATTCCTTCTAGATGACTTCGCCAAGGTGATCCTTTATCCCTAGTGTTATTTATTATTTGTATGGAAGTTCTTTCAAAGAAACTTCTTTCAAAGAAACTTCTTTTGGATTCTATGACTAAAAAGAATGGTATAGGAATTAAATTAGCTGCATGTGCTCCAATTATTCCCTACCTTCTCTTTGTTGATGATAGTTTGCTATTTTGTAAACTAAAGCTACTTCAGCATCCTGCACCCATATTCGAAATATTTTAAGAGAATTTTCTACCATCTAGGGCAAATTGGTAAATTTTCACAAGTCTTCTATCGTCTTCTCAAAAATGATTCCTTCTTCTAAAAAGGACTTTAGCTAGTTATATTAACATGACTCATAAGTCTTTATTAGGTAGATATTTGGGGGTTATATTTAACTCTCGTTCTTTTTCGAAGCATAATGTTCAACATCTGGTGATCATAGTTGAACAAAAAATGAATAGTTGGTCTTCAAACACAATGTCTAAAGTTGGTAAGACATCCTTATCCAGAGTAATTTGGATGCTCTACCTTCTTTTGCTATGTCTACAGCTCGCCTACCAAAAACTATTACTAATTCTCTTGATCATCAAATTAATATTAAAATTTTCAAGAAACAGTCACCAAATAAATCAGTTGTACCTATGATCTCATGGGAGAAATTCAACCTAAAGATGGTGGATTAGGCATCCGTAAAACTGAGGCAGTTAACTCTGCCTTTTTAGCTAAACTGGGTTGGAAAATAATCTCTAACCCAAATAATATTTGGGTTTGTTCTCTCACTGCTAAATATATCTAGCTCAAAAAATCCTTTTTTTTAGTATATTCCTCAACCAAAGTACTCTTGGATTTGGAAAAAGATTCTTCAAATTCGCCCCCTCCTACTCCATGGCCTTAGATGGAAAATTGGTAATGGTACTAGTGTTTGTTCTGGCTTAATAATTGTTGCTCTTTTGAAAATTTAATTATTGTGCTTAATTTAGATATTTTGAATATCCAAAACCTAGATCTTACTGTTGATCATTTTATTTTGAAAAATAATGAATGGGATATTTCTGCTGTCTTTTTATGTCCCATCTAATATTGTCCATCTTATTAAAGGAATCCCACTTCCCTCTTCTGTTATTCAAGATGATCCTTGCTAGGGTTTCTCTAACACTGGCGATATTACTATCAAATCAGCTACTTGGCTTGCTCTTAATATCTCTTCTGATACTAATGGGATTTTTCTTGGTTTTGGAAATTTGATATGTTTCCAAAACTGAATATTTTTGTTTGGCAACTTCTTCATAATGTCATGCCTACTAGGGCTAATCTTGCTTATCATCAATTGGGAGTCCTTTTATGTGCCTCTCTGTAATTGTCACGATGAAACTCAAGATCATCTTTTTCTATCTAGTTCCTACACTTCTAAATTTTGGAATATAATGCTGATGCTACTATTCATTGGATTGGTCGGTTCCTTTTAACTATGGATATTTATTTGCTTTTTAAAGTTTTAAAGGATAATTTCTCTATGTCTCTAAAAAAAGGTTATAACTTCTTTATAGAGTATATGGGAAACTAGGAATTCAGTGATTTTTAATGACATTGCTTTTTCTCATATATGACCATTTTTTTCTCGTGCCCAAAAAATCTATCATAAATAGCATTTATGTTCTTGTCTCTCTTTGGATACTCCCACCTGCTCTCGCTCTTCCTTCTCATCCTACCCCTAGGAGTATACATGTATCATTGTATCTTGGCTGCCCCCTCCCCTTGGTGTTATTAAAATAAAATTTGACGGTTCTGTTTGACATGGTTCAGGAGTTGTAGGCATTGTTCTACGAGATCATTTAGGAAATAATATTTGTAACCGTTCTTTTAATATTGGTTTACTCCTCTTATTGCAGAAGCTACGACCCTTCGTTTTGGTCTTCTTTTGAAGAAAGCCCATCGTATTTCAAAAGTATTTATTAAAGGGGATAATTTGCTTATTATTAATATTTTGCAGGGACAGGCTCAATGCATGTGGAAAATTCAGCCACTGATGGAAGACATCAATGAGTTGATTCGAAATTTCAGCTATGTTGATTCGCGCCACATTTATAGAGTGGGTAATAGAGTAGCAGACTATGTTGCTTCTTTGGGCCATTTTATGCAAGCTCACCAAGATATTGATCCTTTCATAGATAGTAAATTTTATTTATTTATTTATTCTAATAAATTAGGGTATAGTCTTGAGAGAAGACTATCTTAATTTCTTGTTTACCTTTCCATTTAAAAAAAAAAAAAGACATGTAAGTCTTTTACACCCTTGTAAAACTTTATCTGGCCTAATTACCTATTTACCTGTTTTACTAATCCACTATTCTCTTCTTACAATTCTCTGTTTGTAAGTTATAGAGAGAGTTCTTATACTCTCATATTTAATATAGAGGGGATTTTAGTGCTCATCTTCCGTGGGTTGTTTACCTCTTAATAGGATTTAATTTTTCCCAAGTAAAATTGTGTTGCTTTTTAAATTTTTGTCTTGCCTAATAATTGTAGCTTATTGTTTTTCTCAATCTATACATCTCTACGTACACGCTCACCAACCCTAATTTAACAAGATGTTGTGAATTTTGATATTTCTATATAAATTTCTTTATATTTGCTGAAAAAAAAAATCTTGTAATTTAAATGAACTACAAATAACATTAATGATGATCATTGGGTAATTTGTAGGGAAAAAACTTTTAAAAGCATGATTAAAAAAAAAAAAAAGCTTAAAATTTTTTAGCAAACAAAAACCATAAACTTACTTTATATTGCAAGATGATACCTTGATCCAGTGTTTTGGTATTGACTAACACTTTTTGACATTAAAACCCTGTTTTGGTGTTGATTAACACTTTTCGACATTAACTTTTTATTTTTCTTATGTGTACATATGTTAGTTGTTACACTCATTCTCCTATTCCCCCCCAACAACCAACTAATTAAAAATTGTATTCTATCTCTCATTGCATCTCTTTATGATCAGCTCGCCCCGACCCCTCATATCTTAGTTGTTTTAATTTGGAATTGGGTTTATAATTTAGGCCCCGTTTGATTTGATGTAAAATGTCATTTTACCCATTTTCCTTGAAATCTAGGGTTTTTATTTTAGAACCCTAAATCTTAGTTACAATGATGATTTGTTAAAGAAATACTTTGTTTAAAAAAGCAAGTAGCTAAGTAGAAATTGGAAAACTTTGCTTTAATTATACAAGAGCTGTTTAGTCCATATCATGTTAATCAAGGCATTCAAGCCATTTAAATTCAATGAAATACGAGCCTCTACGTTAGGAGCATATTGCATAAACTTGTTTAAAGACGTCATGCTTTAGCATCACACACTAACATGTAGACAAGGCCATACAAGTGCTAAAAGCAAAAAACACCATAATATGGTGCAGCAAAGCAGCATTAGGCAGAGACGAGGACGCTTCAGGTGGAGGCCTCAAACGTTCAACTTGGGCAGGAACGGATGAACGAAACGTAAAAAGATGCTGAGCTGTAATACCCCGTATTTTCATACGTATTTTCTAATTAATTAGTTAAGAAGTATTTTATAAACAGGGTATTTTAGTAAATTTATTATTTGCTGCCAATATAAAACTTTGGCGCCAAAAGCATTTTGAAAACTAATCATTATTTTGGATAATATTTATTATCCATTTATCTTATCTTTAAAACCGGATAATTTACATATTTTGGATATTTTAGTTAAAGCAAAATTATATTTTATTTATTATATTAAATGGCCGAAAATTCCCATTTATTTAGCTAGGAAATTCAGATTTTCTATGTATAGAAAATCTGATTTTCTGAGTTAATTATTGGTGAGTAATTGGTATTTAATTAATTAATTAATTATTTACTTAATTATTCTATATTATTTACACAATTATTTTTATTCCTTATACCAAGCAAAATCTTCCTAAATACTAATAAGGGAATCTCCTATTTTCCTTAATTCTAATTCTCCATCTTTTTAGTATCCAATCATCAAATTCTCTTGCCTTTTGTTCCTCTTGATTATTCCCCAAGTAATTCTAATTTCCTTATTATTTTTCATGACATACATACATTCCATATTCAAGTATACACAATCACCTTAATATCCAAACTTTCCTTAATTCTTTACTCACTTCTCCAAGTAATCTCTTAAACCCTAATTACCATAATTCTTCCTACATTTTCCTACCATAATTCATGCTCATACTAGCCTATAAATACCCCTTCATACCTCTCACATTCTTCACACCAATTCTCTTCTTTTTCTTCTCCTCAATTTTACACAAATCATCCTATTTATCTTTGAAGCCAATTTTCGGGCACTTCTGGTCAGTTTTTGGGGTATTGACGTTTCACATAAAGTCATTTCTCTCAAAAATTCCTTGAGGTTAGGCTCAAGAATCACCCAATTCGGAGCTATATCGAAGGAGTTATAGCCTCTGCAAGTTCTGCCTATTATTTCCTACGCAAATCCAATCCTTCTCTTTTCCTTGGTTTCTTATCTTTTCTTCTTCTCTTCTCTGATTCAATTATTATTATTATTATTAATATGGGGGATTTATAAAAATTATTATGAGTAGTTTTTATTATATAAAATCATATTTTTATGATGTTTATGAGAAATTAATTAAAAGGTTTATGTACATATAGTTAGGGGTTTTTAATTATTTGTTAACATTATATTGATTAAGGTTATATTTATTTGTAGGGCGTGTTCTATCAAGATTCATGAGGTTCTTTTGGTATGTTTTGCTAAGCAAGGATCAAGGTACGTTAGATGGCTAGATACCTTTGAAAGTGATTGTTTGAATAACATGTTTTATATGATTTGATTGGTGATTGAATTAAATTGATTTGAATTATGATTTTGAAATAAATTATGTTTGGAGGTATTGATAAAAGTATTTTGAATGATTGATTTTTAAATCATGTTTTTGAATGGTTTGAATTACTTATCATGTTTGGATTTGATTTGAAAAGTTTATTAAATTAAATTGAAGGTTTTTCGAGGAAGAGTTATTGATTTTGAAAAGGTATTAATATGAGATTTTTATTCACAAGTATTTATTTAAAGGGTTTTGATTTTAAAAGAATGTGGAATTATTAAAAAGGAGTTTGAATTATATTGGAATTATTGGATTTGAAAAGGGTTTATTGAACCATTGAATTATTATTATTATTATTAATGCTTTATAAGCATGTTGGTAATCCCACTATGCGGATTTGGTTTATTGATAAGACTATGGACTTTGTATGACCTAGTCTTTCCTCAAGAATAGCCTTGTAATATAAGGAGACTAGCTTGGGGGGTGTGCACACTTGGGTGAGGAATTGGATTAAAAGAAATTGGTTTTAAAAAGGAATTGGATTTTAAAGGAATTGGTTTATCAATTATTTTGAATGTTGAATCATTGAAATTGGTTTTGAATCATGAGTTTTGGAATTATTGGATTAATTATTGGAATTGGTTTTAAAGCATGTTTGCAAATAAATTGAATTTACAATATATAATTTGATAATCCGTATTTCTTATTTGTTTTGGTTCGCCCTGTGTACCGTAATGGTAAGCAGTGTTGACTATTTTCAGGTGGAGTCATGAATGAGCATATGGGAGTCCCAGGATTTGTTTCACCTAGTTTAGAAATGTTGGTCTTGTCTTTATTTAGAGTATTCATGACAATGGTACTATTTTTATAATTATTAATAAAGGGGAGTATTGAAGTTTCCGCTGCAAAGTTTTGTTATTGAGTTAAGTATTTTGAGTAGTCTTGCGTAATCACGCGGCGGTAATACGCCTAAGTCTATCTCTACGGTATAATTATACCTATTATACTAGTATTTTCGTAGAGGGAGATTTGGGGGTGTTACATGAGCGGGCAACACTAAGGTTCTCTTAGTCCCACCCAGCTCACCTCTTTGGTGGGGAGAAGAGGATATGGACAAATGATAAGCCCTTACAAGAATAAGTGGGAGGCATAAAACAGCAAGTCGCAACAAGATAAGTTGAATGACACAGATAAGTTACAGGAAAACAAGATGAACGACATAAGCAAGTCACAGCAAAACAAGTTGAATGACACAAAAACAAGCAGCCAAAAAGCTGAATGACATGAATAAGTCGCAGCTGGAGAAGCTGAACGATACCCAAGCAGGCTACAAGCAAATAAACTAAGTAGTATGCAAGCAAGTCTCTACAAAAACTAAGTAGAGTACACAATGCATAAGCATTCAGCGCGAAAAAGATAGAAGGCCAGGCGTAAAACTCATCAAAGTTTATGCTGAGTGCAGTAAAAGGCCAGAAAATGAGACGACCCTCAACATTTAAGTCAAGAAGCAAAGTTAGGAAAACGGCTTGAACAAGAACAATAGGAAGCCCAACCTACGAGGCTTCACCTAGAATGACGAAGGGGCTGCCCAGCAGCATATCCAAATTAGCACACAGACTACGAGACAAGTAATAGACGAAATAGCGGAGAAATTGTCAAGTACATACAATAAATAAGTTGAATCTCTACCTACCAGGTTAGAGTAAACATTCATCAGAAAGTTACGGTATTCGTAAAGTTGAACCCTTATCCACCATGACAAGGAAACATTCAGCAGAATAGTTAAGAGAATACTAAGTTCAAGTTAAGCTGGACAGGCCCAGCAATAAAAAGATAAAAGTGTTATAGGAAAGCAAGCAAAAAACACAATCTTTGGCGGCGATACACCCTCAAGATAACAACAAAACCTACCTAGTGACCACAGACCTGGGTGAGGGAAACTTAAATTAACAGCTGGAGTAGGAGGGTGACAGCCGCCAAAACCTTTATTGCCCACCAGCCAAGGTCTCCACCCTGATGGCCGCAGCAATGTCAGGGCACAGGGGCACCTCTAAATTCAGCACAGCGTGATCAGGGACCTTGCAGTTGGCAACGCGGGGGTGGGCAGCAGCCAAATCAAACAGGCCAGCTTCCCCAGTAGCCTCAACTTTAGCCTAGAAGGCATTAAAATGAGCTTGTTGCTCCTCACCCTCACCATAAAGACTACTTACGCAGCGGGCTGCGGCTTCCCAGCCTCCATCATGGCAATCAGCAAGCAGCTTGGAAAAAACAGGAGAAAGCACAAAGGACCTAAGTGCCTCCTTTCCAGCAGCCTCAATCTCAGTCACTTGCCCAGCCCGCAAATCAGCCATCTCCGCCTCCAACGCTTGCACACTGGCCTGAGAGATCCTCAACTATTCCTCGTAGTCTGCCAACTTGGTCTTTGTGAGTTGAAATTCTCCCAGATGAAGTTGCAGTGCTTCCGCCCTCTCTCTCAGAGGAGTCACCTCACTGGCCATCGCATCCGTCTTAGAACGAGCCTTTTGGATCTCCTTATCCTTTTGAGAAAGGGCCAGACCTTGGTTCTGATACTTTTTCTCCACCGTGAGCAAGGTATTGGACAAGTCACCGACAGAATTGACGAGTTGCAAATAAGCGAAGAGACGAAAATAAGCTAAAGAAAAAACCAAAAAGGGCGAAAAATAAGCTAAGGCAAAAATAAGAGAATAAGCAAAGAAAGGAAGCCAAAGCTAAAAAAGGAAAAGTTAAGAGAAAAAGCTGACCTTTTATAGATCATGGCACGCAGTAGCCCTAGGGAGGCTGACTGAGCTGCTGGAAAAGTCAGAAAGGAGACGAACTTCCCGAGTAAGACCATATCCTAAAGTGCTGCCATTCCGAGGGTTGTCCACAAACAAGGACTCATAAGCCCTGACATTCATTGAAGGAAGGAAAGCAGCATTCTCAGCTCCAGCAGGGCACAGTAGGGGCCGGAGCGTAGCATTAATAGGCACCTCAGAGAACTCTATGGGTCCAGTAGGAAGAAAGGTACCTCTAGTAGAGATTGAGGTCACCGAAAGCGGGTTCTCAAAGGCATCACCCAAAAACTGATGAACGCAACGATTAAGTTCGTTGGAGTTCTGAGTGCCAGCCTCCCTACCAGCATTCTCACCCGGAAGTCCGGTGTTGGCAGAGTGAAAGGCGAAAGGATCCAGGGCAGAGGAAGTTCGAGCCTTCTTGGCAACGGGCTGAATAGCGTCAGCCGTGGGAGAGGTCACAGGATCATCCTCCAAATCTATAATTGGTTAATCCTGCTTGTGAGTACTCCCATATTGAAAGTGCCCATCCCTGCTAGCACTCTGCAGGCGACCTCGCAGCCTAGAAGGGCGAGGAGGAATCTTAGGGAGCTTCATAATAGTTTCATCGAGGAGCTGAAAATTGAAGACATAAACAGAAGGACAAGTGGCGTCCTATGCAACAACAGCAGCATCGGTGTTAGTAGATAAAAGCTAAACATGCTCAGCAGAAGTTGTGAGTTTCTCACCCACAGCGGTAGTAAACACAACCTACTCAGAGGGGAACTTAAGAACACTATCAGCAAAATCATCAGCATTATTTTTTGAATCATCAAAAGCTTGATTCAGTGGCTCTTTTGCCACAGAAGTGTGAGGTTCCACCTGGCCTAAAAGCCACAGCAGGTCGCTTCTCGGGAAAAGCATCGTGCGCCACTTACACCTCAGACCCTGAAGCAACTTCCTTGGGTGCAGGACGAGTCTCACGCCGACTCCAAATAGTAGAAAAGGAAGGCTCAGCCTCCGCACGGTTGGACCCTACGCGGTCAATAGCTGTCACAGTACCAAAGACAACTCGTAGTTCAGCTGGAGCCAAGCGCACCTCTTTCTTCAAAGAGCCAGCATAAACCTCTAAGGTCTCAAAGAGCTCTTAAGGGTTATCAGGAGTGGGAGTAAGAGGGTTCTTCCAATTGTCAACAACCCAAGAATACGCCTATCCAGCTTGTCATAACCTGAAAACCAGGCTGTAAAGGGCAAAGGAAGACAAAAGCATAAGGGCGCAACATGAACAAAAGAAAAAGAAGAAAAATACTTAGAAAATATGCAAGAGAGAAAACAAAACTTACCAGATTCATGAGTAGAGCACAAATGCATGGCAGAGAGCTGCTCGTTACCTACTATGTATAAAGAGTTAGGCAGCCAAACCTTGGGAATTTTCGTATCACTTGTGCCCGCTCCCTGCAAGGCAACAAAATCCTTTGTCTCACGAGCAGACCTTTTTAGGCTCATCAAAGACTTAAACAGATGCAAAGACTCAAGATACCTCCGAAATCACAGAAACCACAACATTCATATCAAGGTATGTCGGGAAGCAGGATGCAGCAAAGCAATGCAAAGGTTGAAAGCACGAAACACCTTCTCCAGAGTGGGGTCAAAGGGAAACCTCAAACCCAAGTCCAGCTGGGAGGCAAACACTGCAATGTGACCAGCAGGGGGAACAGACAACTTTGTGCCCTCAGTAGGCAGGACTAACTCATAACCCCAGCCAAACCCATAAAACTTCTGTCCCACAGATGCAAGATTCAACCTCCTAGCATCCTTACGCTAGTTGGAATCCAGCACGCAGTTCTTAGGACCATGGCACTTGTCATCCAAAAAGAAGTCAGGCTTGCCTTCCTCTACAGGCTCCACCACGTAAGTGGAATGGCAATCATAAAAGTCACGGTCACCGAGAGACTCAGCCATCCTGCTCGAGTTGATAGCTGGAGAGGGAAATGGTGATGAAGTCGCAACGCTGCCACCCCGCACTACACAATGGTTAAATTAATTCACATCAGCCATGTCATCAAGCCAAGCAAAATTGTTTAAAGGCTGAACATGGGAAATAGGGCTAACAAGGGACACGTCAGGGGGGTTAGCCTTGACTGCATCAGCCAACTATTTATGGCGCATCACGCGCATCCTTCAACGGGTGAGATGGGACAAAGGATTCCCATCTAGAACAAGCACCCACTCATAATAAGGGTCAAAGAAATTAGGACGGGGGCCTGGATCGAAAAGGGCAAAAAGCGCTACTCTCAGCAAGACGACTATTGCCCGACCCAGATACAACAGTAGGAGTCGCAGCGGTACCCGTCTTGCTCACAGCAGGGAGGCAATCAAAAGGCATAACCATTTGCAAAGGAATGGGGAAAGAAGTAGGAGAAATAGGAGGAGTGTGCGCAAGAAGCTCACCTGAATGGGATAATCGAGAAGGAGAATCCGACTCAGTGGCCACTCGAGGCTCACTCATGTTCTGACTGTCGGAAGCGTCAGACATTCTAAACTCTACAAAAACATAAAATCTCCCAAAGAAGAGAAAGAAAATGGGGTGCCAAAAATCAAAAATTAGTTAATTTGACGAAGATAGTGGAAAGAATCGGAAGAAAGAATGGAGATACAAATACAACAACAAATGGGGTCAAATTGGACAAGGACAATCAAAATTGACCAAAAGATGCAATTTTGCGAAGGGAAATACAAAAAGAAGTAAAATTAGGCATAAAATACAAGAAAAGGTACAAAGTTAGTACCCTTATGACAAGAAGTTGCAGAAGCAACAGAGTACAACAACAATGGCGACCTAAGAAACCGAACGGAGAATGGGGTTTCAAACTACAACTAAAAAGTAAGACAATTTAGCGAAAAGGAAGAATAAAAGGAAATAAACAAGAGCAACAAGAAAATAAAACAAGAACGAAGATAAAATGGCAAGAACTTACAGCAACAATGGAGGAGTGACACGCGTCGGAAAAGAAGACGAAGAGCGAAAAAATTTGAAAAAGTAAAGAAGAAGAGGAAGATGAAAAATATGGTGAAGGTAAAAAGAAAAGAAAAGGGGACAGTGAATTTAATGGGGAGTAAATAGGTGGTTGGGCAAGCAATAAAGCCAAACCGCCATGTCACTTCAGTAAAAACAAACTGATGGCTCAGATGGTCGACACGTGTCTCACTCATGCAAAACACTGTTCCCGCCAAAAAAAAAACCTTCAACGGGAGTGATCAAAATTCCTGCCTACAAGCTCGTCATTTCTCAAATTCTAGCGGGAGTGATCAAAACTCCTCCCTGCAAGCTCGTCATTTCTCAAAATTCAGCGAGAGTGTTCAAAATTCCTCCCTACGAACTCGTTGTTTCTCAAATTTCAGCGGGAGTGATCGAAATTCCTCCCTGCAAGCTCGTCATTTCTCAAACTTTGGTGGGAGTGATCGAAATTCCTCCCTGCAAGCTCGTCATGTCTCAGACTTCAACGGGACTGATTGAAATTCATCCCCGTAAGCTAGTCATTTATCAAACTTCAAAAGGAGTGATCGAAATTCCTCCCCGTAAGCTAGTCATTTCTCAAACTTCAGAGGGAGTGATCGAAATTCCTCCTTGTAGTCCCGTCATGTCGTGAAGAGATATGCACATTACAGATAGAAGAGAGCCATCATTAAGCAGTAGTGGCACAACCGTGTCATCACCAAAATTACAGTTTGATCTCCCAAATCTCAGGATCGCATCACCAATCCAGAGACTTGAGGGGCTAGGAGTGTACGGGGTAATTTGGCCAGACTACTCATTGAGCAACGAACGGCAAGGCTACGCGCTCAAAACAGCTGGCATGAACGACCTCATACCATCTCTTGAGGGGCTAGTTGTAGGGGATAGCTCCTGCTGAGCTATTCCTTCCAGCTGGGCTCATTTAGAAAGGTTTCACTACGCAAGTAAGAGTCGGCGGCATGAGTGACCTCATACCACCTCTTGAGGGGCTAGTTGTATAGGGTAGCTTCCGCTGAACTATCACCCAGCTCCTAGGGTCGACATTCATCGCCGAAAGAACGACTAAGAGGGGCTCACCAGCCCGCAGGACTGACTTGGTAAGACTCTCCACAAAGGAGATCGTACACCTATAAATAGAGGACGAAGTATAACGGAAAAGAGGTTAGACACAAAATTTATTACACTCTCTATGTCTCTCTAAGTACACTTTCTCTCTCAAAACACACTCTAACTTAGGCATCAAAGGGGAGTTCCTCGAGCCAACCCCGAGGGCAGTTTACGTGTGTTGCCTTGCGCAGGTTGTCAACGGGACCCGGCTCACACCAACAAAACCCCTGGATCCACACCTGCAATAATATTATTTTTAAAAGAGTTTTATAGTCCATGCACATTAGATATGGGTTTATGTATGAAGATGTTATGATAACCTTATGGTTATTTTAATTGCAATGTGTGTTCATGATTGAACTTTAAAGATGTGAAGTGTTGATTGAGATTTGGAATCAAGGTACATTTAGTTGGCTAAATACCTTCAAAATTGTTGAATGAATAAGCATGTTTGTGTGATTTTAATTATGCCTTTCTCAACCAAGTTAATGTCAATGATTGAGAGTACATGAAAGAGGAATTTCTTAAACAATCTACAATGCTCAACTACCCATTAATCCTCATGAACTTAGTTGAACACACAAAAAAATATTGAGGATTTCTCCATCTTCCTCTAAAGGAAAAAAAAAAAACCACTTCAACCCTAACAAGAAAAACAACAATGATATTGGTCCAAGTTCAAAAAGTGTTGAGCCCATAACATTGAAGTCAATGTTATTGCCTTATTAACTAGCAATGAACAAACCCAAAACAACTCTAAGGCAGATAAACCCAAAAGACCATTTTTCAACTTAGGGGTGACTATCGCTGAGGATTTTAGCAAATTTTTAGCTAGTCTCACGACCATGGCTAGTTTCCGCTACAAAAATAAACATTTATTAAAAAGAAAATGAACATTTAGTAATTGAACATTGTAATATATAAAAAGGAATATTTATTATATAAGAATAAAATAAAAGACTATAAAACTAAAAAAACAAATTGTGCACCTAATGTTATATAACTGAACATTTCAGTTTTTAATAAAAATTAACATATCAATCTGTTCCTTATTCATCAACATTTTATTAAACTTCAAGTGAAATACTTTGATTTGTTCAATTCTCTAGAATGAATATCTTGCAATTTGTTGAACTATATGATTTAATATAAATTAAACAAATCAACAATATGTTTTTTTTTTTTAATAATGAATAACATGCTAATGTCTAACATTATTAATGCTAATGTGAATTAAACATCCTATATTATAAAACGGACATTTTATACCATTGAACAAAAACCAAAATTTGTATTAAGGACCTTTTCTCGTCAGCTTAATTTTAGTTCAGTTCAGTTTATAATTTCCTTCTCTCATAAACAATTCATTCCAGTTCAGTTCATCTCCAATCAGTTCAGTAAATTAAAAAACAGGCCCTAAATAAAAAAGAAAATAAACATTTATTTTATAAATAATGAACATCATACGACGTAAAATTAAAAATGTACGGAGTACTTTATAAAAATGAACATCATAATACATACAAATGAATATTTAATTATTGAAAAATACAAAACTATTGTAAAATATATTCAATTAGAAAATGTTCAGTTTTGTTATAGTTGCCTAGTCTCAAGTCTACTAACAACAAGTCAACAACTGGAGGATTTTGCTAGGCTCAGACGCCCAGTACATGAGGGGTTATTGCACCAATAGATCCAACTAAAAATCCAACACTAGAAAAAGATCCAAAAGGAGAAATACAAATGTGTACAGTGTACTGCAAGTCTGCAAGTACCATTATTCCATTAAGGCAATGACCATATTACTAATGCATGCTACTCGTATGTTTCAAGGCACATGCTTCAAGACCTTGTCGATGTTGTCTTACTTCCAATCCCACTAGGTGCCAAGCCTAGCATTCAAGATAATTCATTGGCCCAAGTCGAAAATTATTAAGGCTGTACACCATTTATAAGTCCAATAGGTCGAGTTGGATAGTCCATTCGCTAACCTTCATGAGGAAGTACTAACATAGTTTTATTATGCATTTCCAAATGCATAACAAATATAAAAATATTAAAAAGTACATGAAAGAAAAGAAAGGAGGAGAGAAATAGGTAAGTAGGACCATATTTAAATAACACTGAAAACTTATATAATATCATTGTCTATTTCGTGATATTATTTCTACCTATAGTTAGTACCACTGAATGTATATATAGTACCGCTATATGCATATATTGTACCACTGAAAATTCAATGGTACTCTTTGATCATCCAATGGTAGTATTAACCACCCAATGGTACTACTTTAAATTCAGAATATGTATTTACGTGTAATTACACCCTTGCCCCTTGTCTGCATTTCTCTATGCATAACGAAACTCCTTAGGACAAGCTCAACCTTCATTCACTTGAACTATTTTAAAACCATTTTTTGGTGTTTAGAGAGCCACAAGGGCGAGGATGAGAATCGATCCTAATATCATTTGGAACTGGGAGGGGAGCTCTAACCACTTGAGCTATCCCTCACTCTCATTTTTTAAACCATTTTACCTAATTTATAACTTGATGTGTATAACACGTGTCCTAAATTAGTTGATACTTTCTTTGTTTTTTTTTACTTGACCTATTCTTTTATCACGATTGCCAATGCAAAACTTTAACGATCAAGAACTTTAATTCTTGAGAAGTAAAAATTATAAAAATTATATAATAATGATTTTACTTATTGAGACGAAGTCAAAATATCCTACATGAATGTTTTCCTTACATATTGTTTATAAAATACGGTCAAAGGAGGGGTGGTGAATAGTGTAAAAGTCAAAGCGGGTCAAGTAAAAAAGAACGGAGGAATTATAATTTAAGGGTATATTTATTACAGAGTTTGATTATTTTTTTAACTAGTCTTAACTTATAATCCGTTTTGTGTGCGGCTGGTCAGACCGTATAACCGCTTGTAAGATAACAAAGTAATCCTTATTACGTACACTAATCGAGTAACCCCAGACTAACTCCTTTAATATTGATCATACCCCTATAACACTGATCAATTAACCCTTGTATGTAATAGTAACCAAGTAATTTCATTGGCCACACAGTGTGACCAGCCATATATAAGAATTGGTGTTTAACGTACGTATTAGGATTTATTACATCTAGTTGGGCTACCCTTTTCAGTCTTTATAGGATTTTATTTTTCTAAACTTATCTAATCTATCTATACTAAATTATTAAAAAGCGTTTCCAAACAAGTTTAGGTGCCACGTGGCGCACTACTCAGTTAATCGATTTAATTTTTTACTCCATATGTTTAAGCTACGTAGCGCTCCCTAATTTAATTCGATTTTCACTTCATGTTTAAATATATGTTTCTTACAAGACTTGAATCCACAACTTTTTGTTTAGAGTCTAATGTGTAGTTAACCATTAAGCTATTGCCATATTACATTTCATTCAATAAAAGTTAAATACTGCCTCAATAAGAAAAAAGTTAAATATTAATAAAGGATATTTATCGTGGAAATAATGCAGTCGCGACATCGCTTAGGCCTGAGTTTTCTAAGTGAAAATAAGAATAACAAAATAGAGCTTTGCATGCTTAATTAAGACATAAATGATTTGAGGCCTACATGGCAATAGATTTGGATGACCGACCCAGTCGACCACCCTCCTAAAAGCTTACTTTCCTATTTACACAATGAGCTAAACTTATCCAGGGCCACCTAGATTCTTAGTGCAACATTCTTTATTTTAACATAAATAGAATATATTCCTTTCTTCACAAACTTTATCTTAAATGTATTCTTTACACACCCCCTTTTAGAGTTTTAGGGAAATATAATTTACATTGTTATAAGAAATTGTAAGATGCAAAGGGTATAAGAATTGGTTAATAACAATAGTTTTTTTTACTAAGAATTTAGGGTATAAGAATTGGTTAATAACAATAGGTCGGGAGCTCGAATCTGCATTGCAGAAGTTAGGGTGTAAGCCTATTGTCCCTGCAGTGTTCATTGGAGGCCGATTCGTCGGTTCTACTAAGGATGTTCTTGCTGCCCATCTTACTGGCTCCCTCAAAGAAATGCTTATTGCTGCTAAGGCTATTTGGCTCTAACTATGTTTACTTGTTCGTAAAACTCGAACGCCTTTTTTTTTTTTTTTTTTTAATTGCAGCATTGTTCATAGGGCTTTTCTTTTTGTAAGCTCTTGATATAGCTGCATATATACTCAGATGAACAGGAAATGTAACTAGGCATATTATGAATATCGGTTACATATACTATATATACAAGAGCACTTAAAATATTTACTATCTCCTAAATTTATTTGACTATTTTGAGGGGGCAAAATAGTCATTAAATTGGGTTTAATCCTGGTTTATTTGGGTGATGAGTCTTTTGAGTTGACTTTGGGCCGGGTTAATTAATGTCTAATTTCAATTCAACTACTTTGAGATAATGATTTGATCGAGTTAACAAGTGTCTATATTTTCACTAATTAAAGCAATATACGAACACTGCCGAAACTTTGAGCATCCCGAATGGAGATCAACACATGTATCAATTTAGCTCGTTAGGTAATAGATATCGACATTAAAAAAAATATTATTCTCTATGATCATTTTTTCTCTTCCCAACAAAGAATATCGGAAGCAGTACTTCATAATTCTATTGCTAATAAGTCAATTAGATACTAATTAGTACAAATATTGTAACCTAATTTTTATCATTGTTCAATAAATTGACTTTTTTTGGTAGGTGACTTGTAAATTGGAAGTCAACAAAACATATCCTTATTGATGAAAGAATCTGTAGCATTTGGACGTAAACATCAACCAGTTAAACGCAGACATTGTGACACTCAGAATCACTTCACTAGAAGAAAACATTATGGTCCAACATATATTTTTAAAATGAAAATTGCTGCAAAAAAGTTTTTTTTTTTTCCTAATTTAGAAGAATCCCCTTAGCTTGATGACGTGTGATGATATGGATTTGGAGGCCAAAGGAGAGATTCTCTATGTTGAATAAAGGACTTTTGAGTTTTGACTATGGGTGTGATTCATCACTTGTATGTTTGTATCACTTGTATTGTATTTATTATTAGATATATTCCGAGCTTTTTGAAACTAATAGTAACTGAAATATAAAAGTTTATTGAGAAATTTAATTAAATAGTAAATAGTCAGTCATAATAATATGTACAGAGCACAAAGTAAATATGTAATGAAGTTTTTAGGCAAGTTAATGATTCTGCAAAAAAAAAAAAAAAAAAAAAAAAAAAAAAAAAAAAAAAAAAATTCCCTCCAAACAAACTCCGGTTTAATATACGTAGTATAGAGTAGTATTTGGTTTAGTGGCGAGAACTTTTTATTTTAATCCTTATTTGTAATTTGGCATGTGTTTTGTGGTAGCTAAGCTAGCAAGGTCGTAGGATCAATGCCCACAACAATAAGAGCAACTTGGGACTTGGGAGTGGTCATTTCCTTGCCATCCCTCCCCCCTCCCTTTGCCCCTCATCCCTCTTCCAAGTAACCTCGGCCGGGCTAATCTTAGAGAGACTCTGGTCTAATAAGACTATTATCAGATTTATGAGGAGATGGCCTAGTAACTCCATCATATCTAGCTATTATGATCGATGTATAATTAGACTTTAGAATTGGAACCTCCCTCGTATCCAAAACTCTCTCTTAATAATAAGTTTAATAATCCATGGCCATGTTATGCTTTATCTTCTTTCTGCTAACACTTAAATAAACTAAGAATAAACGAAGTGTATGTTTTTAATTATAATTATCAATTAATGACCCAATAGCTAAATAAAATTTTAGCATGTTTATTTACGAGCTTTTCAAGTCGAGCTTAGTAGTGTTACAATTCCCACCCGTTCTCAGAAACTTTGTAAGTCAGCTCCGCTAGTTTACACCCCTAGGTATGGTACCATTAAATAAAAGAGGTTAATGTAGCTTCTGGATTGCAATTTGGATAGTCACAATCCCCTACCTTAGAATGGGTTGACATTCCTTTCCTTTATACAATTATACTCCAATAAGCTTGCTTTTACCCCCCACCACAAATCCATCTATATGCTAACATTATCACAAATTCTTCCATGCTTATATAAGCTCCTTTTGGAACTTAAAACCTCCTCAATCTTTTTACAACATTTGGCAAGAAAAAAATAGGGAAATTTAGAGAATATACATGGTTGAAATTTGGACAAGATCGAATCTCTTAACGTGTGTACCCATGTTTTTGGTTGATTTTAAAGGTTGTACCTTATCCCCCGTTTTGACAAACATGCTTGTGTGAGAAATTACAACTACACGTCAATCGATCCTACTCTCGAATGGTAAAGATTAGATTCTCTAGCCCGAAGTATATATGAATACATACTTTCATTTTCTTAAAACTAATTGTTACATGCAAAAGATACATGATATTTTATACGCACATTAGCACTTAATATATGTGATGAGGACGAAGAGGGACAAAGAGAAATAAAGAGAGACACATGTATGATAAACTAGAAATCTAGACAGACAGAGATAATGAAAGGAAAATGCACAAAAAGAAATAAACGTTCTAGTAAATAAAGCCACCTTGAGGCTATACCTTCGTATGCTATGACCACTGCTCGTTTACCTAATTCAGTTACTTCTTCTCTTGATAGATTAAGTAGAAACTTCTTTTGGAAACAGTCCCCAGCAAAAGCAGGATTACCTATGGTTGCTTGGGATACAATTTGTCAACCTAAATCACAAGGGGGTCTTGGTCTTCGTAAATCAGATGCTATTAACTCTGCTTTTCTTGGCTAAACTTAGTTGGAAGATTATGTCTGACCCAACTAACTTATGGGTTCAGTCTATCACTGCTAAATATTTACGTAAAGCTCAATTCCTTACATGTCGTACTCAACCTAGAGACTCTTGGATTTGGAGAAAGATTCTCCAAATTCGCCCTCTCTTAATTAGAGGACTTCGGTGGAAGGTGGGAAATGGTTCTTCTATCCTTTTTTGGGTTGATATTTGGTGTGCTCACACCAATGTTATTGCCCTTCTCGGTTTGGACCCTGATCAAATTGCGAATATTGATATGACAGTTGATATGTTCATCACTGATGATAAATTCTTGGGACGTCCCTCTTCTGCTTACTGTTCTTCCCAATAATATAGTTCAAACTATTAGAGGAATTCCCCTTCCCTCCTCCCCTATTCCAGATGAACCTTGTTGGGGTCTCTCTAAAGATGGTCAGATCACTGTCAAATCTGCTACTTGGCTTGCCCATTCTCATGTCCATCCTACCTCTAAATGGGAATTTCGTTGGATTTGAAAATTGGATATTCCACCTAAAATCCAGATTTTCCTTTGGCAAATCCTTCATAACAGCCTTCCTACTCGTCATACTTTATCTTCACGTAATATTAATGTCCCCACTTATTGTGCTCTATGTTCTAATCATTCTGAATCTCAAGATCATCTTTTCCTCTCTTGTCCATTTTCTATGGATCTTTGGTCTTCTTCTTCTATTCTTCAATGGCTTGGGCGCATCCCTCAGATTAATCAGATCCATGATTTATTTCGCTCTCTTAATTCCACTTTGCCTAATCTCCTTCCTAACATAGCTATCTTATTTTGGAGTATTTGGAAACATCGTAATGCAGTTATGTTTAAGAACTCTTCTGCTACTATTCATAGTGTTTTTATTCGAGCTTTTTCTATGTTTAAGGAATGGGAATCTCGGTCCCTTCTTGACACAATTCACTTTCCCACTGTGTCACCTCCACCGCCACCTCCTCCTTCCCCTCCACCTATTGTCTCATGGTCTCCACCTCCTTTCGGCTTTTGTAAACTTAAATCTGATGGTTCTTCCTCTCAGAATTCTGCTACTGCAAGTGTGGTCATTCGGGATCACCTGGGGAATCATGTTACTAGTCGAACTTATAATTTAGGTTCTTGTCCGGCTTTTCTTGCTGAAGCTATTGCCCTTCGAAATGGCCTCCTTCTTGCTAGGGAATTCAATATTTCTAATATTTTTATTGAAGGTGATAATCTTACTATTATTAATATTTTGCAGGGTCATTTCAGCTGTCCATGGAAACTTCAGCTTCTTATGGCGGATGTCAAGGCTATTTTAGATTCTTTTACGAGTTTTCAGGAAAGACACATTTATCGAGAAGGCAATCGGGCAGCAGACTATGTTGCCTCTCTCGGCTACTCTACTCCGACTCATCAAGATATAGATCCATTTTTAGATAGTAAATTTTCGTATTTTTTGCTCCTTGATAGTTTAGGTCACGGTCTTGCGAGAAGACGTGTCTAAACTCCTCAATGTATCTTACTTTAAAAAAAAAAGTAAATAAATATATATAATATATTTTTTGAAAAGAAATCGTTAAAATATTAAAAGAAGTATCATGTATGTTAGAAGCAAATTAGGATTAGTGTATAATTTTTTACCCTAAGCACTACATTAATATAATAAATGGTCAATAAGCCAGACTGCAATTATGTATATGGTAATTATTTAGCTTTTCCCAAGAATTTTATGCACCTTACATGTTGCAGAACAATATCATGCTAAATTAGCAAACCTTTAAGCATGATATTTTTGCTTTACATATAGTTTATTGGTAATATTCGGTCATTTAGCAAGATAATGTTGCATTAAGAAGATCCTTATTAACTAATTTTATAGTAATCAATACAGATTTCATATCTAATCACTTTGAAAAGACTAATCCATTAAAGAAAGGAATATATCCCTACTAATCCACTCCACAAGATTCCTGTAAAAGGTTCACTAACTAATCTAATCATAACTAAACTGATTTTTTGATTTCGTGTATCTTCATTAAGAGTAGTTAATATCTTCCAAAAGATCAATTATAACTTGTACGGATGTTCTGAAATCTGAAACTTTCTAACTATAAGGCCTTGTTCACTTCACCTTAAAAAAATAATATTAAGTAAAAATAATTTCAGTTCAGTAAAAATAAGTTTAGTTCAGTAAAATTAATTTCAATTCAGTAAAAACAATTTCGGTTCAGTAGAAATAAGTTCAATCAGTAAAATTTAGTTATTTTAAAGAAGAATTATAATAGAAAATCAGTAAAAATAATTTCAATTCAGCAAAAATAATTTCAGTTCAATAAAATTATTCAATTAAAATAATTTAAGTTCAGCTAATATAATTTTGTTTCAGTAAAAATAATTTCAGTTTAGCAAAAATATGGTGAAGTAAATGGGACCTAAATGCATTGATATTGTCGATATTATAATATCTTAATTATAATGTCGTATAATCAGAAAAAAAAAAATGTTTAAAATTAATAAAATACTTTAACCACAAAAGTCAAATATTGTATTTATTTAAAAAACAATTTCCTCAAAATGTTCCTCAAAAAAAAAAAAAAAAAAAAAAATATATATATATATATATATATATATATATATATATATATATATATATATACACACGAGTATTACTTTCGTCTTTAAAACCTAGTCTTATTTTGATTTTTTTCATAACAATCATTGACTCATCGTCAAAACAAGATAAACTTATAAACACGATAATGACACTAGCCATAGATCGAAGGTTATATAAGTAATCATTTCAAATATCAATCACAAATTCTTATATGTGACTGGCCACACGGTTTGACAAACTAATATAGAGGTTACTTCGTTAGTGATATATGAGTTCGTTACTTGGTCAGTGTTAAAAGGGTTACTTTATCTAATGTTATAGAGTTACTCGTTCAGTGTTTTAGGGGTTACTCAATCAATATTATAGGGGTTACTTTGTTTTTTTATAAGTGGTCAGGCGGTGTGGCTAGCCACACACAAGACTGGCTGTCAACAATGCGTCTTGTGTGCGGCTGGGTGCACCATGTGGCCACTTGTAAAAAAAATAAAGTAACCCCTATAATACTTACTGAGTAACCCCCCTATAATACTGATCAATTAACTCCTGAGTAATCCCAATAACACTGGTGAAGTAACCCCTGTAACACTAAACGAGTAACCTTTATAATATAACACTGACAGAATAACCCTCACGATGAATTGACGCACCGTATAGCCAACCACATATAAGAATTTGTGTTACTATATATGCGTAGTCTAAAATTGAACATAAACTATAAATTTAACTTCGATAACTGATATACTCAATATATTGCGCGCATTATTATGTTTTTAACAATAAACCTTCTATATTACGGTCTTTAAACACAAAGTGACCTAAAAAGGCAGAACAAATATCGTATCCAAGATGCTCATGTACGTATGTCAAAGGGCTGGGGTCATAATCAACCAAATAAAGCAATTCTATACCTTATCTTGAATCATCCTTTGCTATCATCAACATGCATATGACCTTTTTCAACCCTTATAAATTCATGTCAACTACAAAGCAAAAATAGTCAACAAGCTAAGTATTTAAGGGGAAAAAAAACACATATATTGATTTTATTCTAGTTTCTTTCTATAATACACAAGAAAATTAATTAAGAGTCATACATACATCAATGGATAGAGTGAGTGAATTAGCAAGGACAAAGGCTGCAGTGATATTCACCAAAAGTTCATGTTGTATGTGTCATAGTATTAAGACACTATTCTATGATCTTGGTGCAAGCCCTGCCGTCTATGAATTAGATAGGGAGCCAAGAGGTAAGGAGATGGAGTCCGCGCTACAAAAGCTAGGGTGCAACCCTACTTTTCCGGCTGTGTTCATTGGTGGCACCTACGTTGGGTCCGCTAAGGATGTGCTAGGTGCTCACCTTGATGGCTCACTTAGGGATATGCTCATTGAAGCAAAAGCTATATGGTTTTAGTATGTTAGTAATGTGGGAAATCGGTAAGGATTGTACGTATGTAACTTTTGATGTATGATACTTATCGTATATCATCAAAGCTCAAAAGCTTGTGTTATTTGTATATGAGCTTTTGGTAATGCTTGGCCACAATAGTAATTTTATGATATGTATGATCAACTTTGCAAGTTGCTCTTACTCTTCATGATCACTTATTCACTTAATTTTTCTGAGGTTGTACTAGACTACTAGTAAATGAATTGAAGCACTGGTTTTTAAAGATTGGAGAAATTATCTGCCTCTAATAATTATATTTATGACTCTAATTATTAGAGATTGAGAAATGCTCAAAAAATTGATTGATGAAAGTCTTGATACTATATGAAGGATTACGCAATTAAAATGTCTATATGAACATTCCAATGAACCACCAATATATTCAACTACCTTATTATTAAAAAAATAAAACCCTAATTTCTTGTCAAATAAAAAAAAAGCAAATTAAAAAAAAACCCTAATTCTACCCTATCCAATGCATAAGTCAAGGAACCTTGTGTATTACATATTTTTCCTACATAACCTACATGCCAAGTGACTTGACCAAAACCCAATTTGATTACATGCTGACCCGAACTTCCCTTAGCCTGAAATGATCCGACCCATACCGACCTGAAAGATCCGATTGCCGGGTCTAGAATCACATAGGGCCTCAATATAACTCCGTTGTTAATTGTCAAATAAGGAATACCTAATCAAAATTTTTACTGTTTTCGGGAACCCAAGTCATGCTCACCCAGTCAAACCCCTATTGGGACCAGTACAGATCAATTTTGCTGGTTCATTCCGCAAATGGGCAAATCCTAATTCAACACCGTCTGTTAAATTGGTGCAACCTTCAAAAAATTAAATCCAACCTTATTTTAACTACTGCTAACTCAACCCAGTCAACCAAAACCTCTAACCTTCATCAATGGCGGAACAAAACTCCATTCCCGAAAACCCCCAAGACACCCCTGTTCCCGGAAATCCCCAAGATACCCCTGTTCCAGAAAATCCCCTAGATTTTGGAAAGCTTGAATTCGGGTAATTTCCACCTACAATTTTCAACTCTTCTGCAAAATCACTTCAATTATTTTTTATTTTTCTTTTTAATTTTTCGAATTTATTTGCAGTTGCGAGCATTACAGGAGACGATGCCGAATTCGAGCACCTTGTTGCAATCGTATTTTCACTTGTCGTCATTGTCAAAACGAAGCTATAGTAAGTTTCAACAAATCCTCGTTTTTGATTATTTATATTTGTTTTTCGATTTTGGATTAATTGATGATTTGGGATTTTGTTGATTGAAATTAGAACTCTTTGAGCAATGTTAAGGAGCATCATGAGATTAATCGACGTGATATTAAGCAAGTAAAATTTCCCACCTTTTTTTTTCTTGTAATTTCTAAAGTTTTTGTTTTTGGATTGAGGGTTTGATTATTTGGGGTTTGATTGCAGGTTGTTTGTGCAGTTTGTGAATTTGAACAACCGGTTAGTTTTTTATTCTCTTTTGAGTAATTTTTTTATATTTAAAAGGAAGGTTTAACTAGAATTGAGCAGCTTTTGTAGGCAAAACAAAAATTATCCCAATTTGTAATTATGATTTGGATACTAATGGAAGAAAGCAATATGATTTGTAACGATTTTGAGTCGGGGTTTGTATTAATTGGTGTGTTATTAGATGAGGAGGGTGATAGAGAGAAATAAAGACATAGCCGACTGTGATGAGTTGGGAGATAGAGATAAAGGATGTACAAAAAAAAGGAAATGTTGCAATATTCGTGATACATCTTTAAATAGTAAATTAGTAATGATTGCAATATTAGGGGAACAGAAGAAGTATACTTCCTCCGTTTCTTTTTAGTTGACTCGTTTTTTAGTCTCATTTGCTAATGCACAAATTCAACCATTAATATCTTTAATTACCAAAAAATAAAATTATAAAAAGTTGATATGGAGCTTTAAAAATATATATCGTAACAAATCTTACAAATCCCACATGACTATATTTTTCATTACGTATAAATCACCAAACACGGTCAAAGGGAAGTGTGTGAATAGTGCTAAAATCAAAACGTGTCAATTAAAGAAAAACCGAAGTAGTTTTAGATTGACAATAGGTAAGAAGGTAATTATTCCATAGTTTTATGAATTCGATTATTAGTTTTTCATTTCTATCGTATTGGTAAAAACCAGAAAGAACATACATATTGTTTGTTTTATGCTGTATCTTGGTGTACAGGTAGCAAAGATCTGCTGTAATTGCGGGGTTAACATGGGTGAGTATTTTTGTGATGTGTGCAACTTCTATGACGATGAGGTATGAACTAATTGCTTTTCACCCTCTTCCTCATCTTTTTCTTTTTGTTAATTTATGGCAAAAGCTGTAAAGTAGTTATCTACATTGTCTTTGCATTGGCTTTCAATGATTGATTTATCTTTTTACAGATTGAGAAAAAACAATTTCATTGCACCGAGTGTGGAATTTGTAGGTCAGCATTGTTAGCTAGCTCAATTTGGGTTTTTTTTTTTTTTTTTTTTTTTTTTTTTTTTTTTTTTTTTTCCGTGCTGTTTTTAATTTTTGATTGTTATTGTCAACTGCAATGCTCATTCTAATTTCAGGGTTGGTGGTCGTGAGAACTTCTTTCACTGTCCAAAGTGTGGTATGCCTTAATAGCCATTTTTGGTAAATTCTGACATTTAGTGTCTTACTATATTATTGCTTGTGTGCTGAGTGCATTTATACTTTTCCTTGTTTACTTCATGTTCACCCTGCTATTTTTCTTATTTGTAATCTTCTTTATTTTTAGTGCAAAATTATACCACTCCCGATGCTTTAAGCTGGTTTTAGGGCCCTTAACTTACTGATTGGTTCTTTCAAAAAAAAAAAAAAAAAACCTTACTGATTGGTCATGAAGCATGTTGGGGAGCACACATACTCCATAGAAGCTTTGGAGATATGATGCTTGTGTTCTAATAAGTATTAACTTAACTAATACTCCCTCCATTTTGTAATAATCACAACAATTCTCTTTACGTTTGTTTCATAATAATTGCAATACTTGCTTATTTGGTATGGACCCACTCCATCTAGTTTTCTTAGTTGATGGTTCCAAGCATTATTCACAAACTTTTAAGTTATATATTAAGCTTTATTGATAATCACAAAGAAAACAAGCACTGGTTGTTCACTTCAATGGTTGAGTGCTTTGGCTTTTGCCTTTTGTTTGTCCATGTACCAGACAATCAATGTGGTGGTGCACTGGTTGTTCATGTTCAAAGTGTTTTTTTATATATAGTTTAGGAAGAATGTGTCGTGTGGGCTGAATTAGTTAAGAAGATCTATACTCATATATTTATGAATCTATCATAAACATTAATATACTGCTTGTAGCATGCTTCCTTAGACAATTCTATTGGGTAACATATGAGTCTCAATTAAAGCTCCATTATTGGTGGGCACACAAATGATCAAACCGTGACAAGAGATGACAACTTAGATCTACTAGTAGGAAGAGTTTTCTTCTCTCTTTCTATTCTTCATTAAATTTAAAATAAAAATTACAATTATATATTAACTTATTTTATTTCTACACTAAAATGCATTAATTTAGGAAAGTCTTTCTTTCCTTATCTTCCTTGTTTAGCCGGCCACCATGAAGCTACATTCCCAACTTGGGCTATGCGGCTTGAGGTGATTTACCAGTCAACCTCGTTTTGAGCTCGCCCCATGTTCGTGGTTTGATTCGACCCATGCTTATGTGTGTGACCCTATAACGTTACTTCATACTTCGTTTTTCTTTAATTGCACCATTTGGGTTGGACACAAAGATTAAGAAAGGAATTAAATGACCAAAATTCCCAAGTGATTAGAAACAAAGGAAAGAGAGTAAAGTGACGTAACAAGGGTAATTATCAAACGTAAGGGTAAGATGAGTATTTTGGTATGTGAACACAAACAAAAAGTGTATGTGAGGCTGTGAGCATATCTGAAATAGAAATAGTGCAACTTTCTAAAGAGGAAAATGGTGCACTTAAAAATAAGGAGGAATTATTAAGTTGCAAGCCCATTTACACTAAACTGGCTAATTGATAGTGGCTCCTAGCTCAACGTGTTGATTACTTTATATAACTGATTAATTGTCATTTGTATTTGATCCTATAAAGATTCATTTAGAGTAATGCACATTGTTTTCAGGACACACTTCCAAAAAATTTTAACCGATGTGATGATTTTAAAGCCTGATGATGACACTTGGATAATCAGTTAATGCTGTTTCTTTGTTTTTTCCCTTACCACTAAAGGCTGATCATTCAAAATCTTTTGCAGGTAAAGTAGTGTAGTTTTGAGAATTGGCCATGACCTAGTTTTCATTATTGTGCCCACTTTAAAGTAATAATTCTAACCTTGGTGATTGACTATGAGTTGTCATATGTAAATTAGGCCTACGCCTTAAATGTTATCTCTCACCAGTCATTAATGGTTACTCATATAATTCTGTAAGAGAGAGAATTTTGTATAATCAAGTGAGGTTTAGTTATAGAGATTTTCCTTATTTAGTGTTAAGCTAGCGCGTTGTGTCCTTTACTGGCTACTCTTGTGATCCATAAGCTTATTTTATGACTTTTCTAGTCAAACTTTAGTTGCATTAGAGATTCTCAGATTCATATGGCTTGGATTTGTTCCTAATTAATTTATGCTTTCTTATAGTTCTTCTTTTCTTTCCCATCTAACTCACAGTAGGGCTCCACTGGCCTCTTAATGCCAAATAGTACTTGGGGGTTTAGTGTCTTGGAGAGGGAGGTAAAGCAATCAAGTGTAGCTTTAGGGATTATGTGACCATTACCCTGGTATGGTAGTGAGGGGACACGTAGATCCATTTGTTTGTGTTTGTTGCGATTTGTATATTTCTTAAGTTGCCTTCCCCAAAGTATTTTTTACTAAGTTAAATGTCTTTCTTAAGCCTTTAGTGAAGCTTGCATGTAAATTTTTTTGATCATGAGATTTTATTTTGTTCCTGTGAGTTCAATTTCAGTGTGTTACAATTTTGTTTTTGAACAAGTGTACTGGTTATCTCTTCTCAGTTTTCCTAATATTCAAGGTCCCCATCAGTTGCTATACTTCTGAGATTTTAATAGCGGTCCATTAGTTTTCTTTCACTTGCATATATTCTACAGCTGCTATTTCTCACAATATTCGTAATTCAATCTTTAAGTAATCAGAATTTTAACACCATATTTCTTGCATGCAAGGCATTCTTTTTCTTGTCCGCATCTCTCTTGAGTCTCTTCCATGGCTTGCTTTGTAATTAACTCCCTACCCCTAACTTTTGTTTTCTAATTTTTTCTATCACTATATTGTAAATTTGTGGTAGCCAATTACTTGTCATATACGTTTCAAATGTAATTGCTTGTTGAGATGACTGATCATGGTTATAGAAGAGTGACATGGGTGAAATGTTGGTACTAATTTGGGTTATTTGCATTGGTGCCATTTCAATTGGTTTGGCAAGGTGAGAGATTTATTCCTTCATTTTTTTATTTTTTATTTTTACTGTAAGTGCAGGTTCTTGCTATGCTGTGAGTCTGCGTGACAACCACGACTGTGTGGAAGACTCTATGAAGAATTCTTGCCCTATCTGCTATGAGGTTTGATTCCCAGTTGTTAAATATGTATAGACAAGAAACACAAGTATTTGCTGTGTTGTCCTGATCATGTTGCATTGTGTTGACAGTACCTTTTTGACTCGACCAAAGTCACACAAGTTATGAGATGTGGACATACAATACACATGGGTTGTTATGAAGAGATGTTGAATCAGCAGCAGTAAGCCCGTTGCATCTTCTATATGCCCATGTCTTTTGCTAAATTTTTTTCCTTTTCCCAATGTCAGAATATCATCCCACCCTCCTCTTCTGAATGGAGTTTGTCAAAATTTGGTAAATTTAATTTTTCATGATATTGATTTGAGACATCGCTGCAGTAATTGTTCTAAGTGGATCTAGAAGAGTAGAATTGAGGAGTACAAACTACAAAGAAAATAAGCAAAGGCTACTAGATTGATCTGATTACAATTAGTTCAGCAGGGTTGTTACTTTGCTCTTTTATCATAAGCTATTAGCATGTTTCCAGGAAAGACTTCTAAGTGCTTCTCCACCATCGCCTTGCTCTGATGAATATTTCTGTACTAAGTAGTAAGAAACTTATCTATATTGTAAAGTTTTCTTGCCAAAAGCCCAAAATTCAAGCTCATTAGATTTCATATACCTTGACACAAACTTTTTCTTTGTTACTTGAAAGATTGACCATGGTCTTTCACTGTTGAAGTGAGATGCCCTGTGTTAGTGGGAAGAGTATTATCAATTGTGTCGAGTCCAGAAATATTAATCAGAGATCATAAAATATGCCATATATTCCCATATTCATTATTCTGAAAATAACTGCAGCTTTCTTGTAATATCAAATGAATGTCATGGTCATTCATTCACTTCTGTATTGGCTTTTGTGAACTATGACTATCTGTTTGTGAAACTTAGCCCAACGTAATGGATAATGTTGTTCATATGATTGTATTGAGGCAAATAAATTGAAGGCATATTCTAACACTTCTGAACCTCTATTCAAATGTTCATGAGTTTTCGTTTAAAACCAAAGAAAGCTAATATGAAGTGCTGTCTAAAGGTAGACGAAATCATTTTTATAAAGTGGGTGGAGCAGAGACTTGATCTGCCCTCACTTACCTCTTTTTCTTCCTGTCTATTATTTAATTCTTTTTTTGTGGTCGAAAATGATGAGATCATTACACATTGGTTGGTTTGAAATTGTTTTCTGTCTTTTGCATTCCTTCATTTTGATTATATGTATTGTTTTCTGTATTTTGATGATAGTATTCCTTCATGGATCAGGTATCGATGCCCCTTATGCTCCAAGTCAAGTATGGACATGACAAGAAACTGGGAAAAATTGGATGAAGAGGTGACAAGTTAATTTGTTTGTTTAAATTTCAAATTTCATTTTCTTCCTTGGAAATTTGAAATTTTGTTAACTTGATTTAGTTGTTGTTCAAATTAATGAGCATACATATCTATCTACTGAAAGCATATGCATGAACTGTATTGGTATTTGAAGTGAAGCCAGAATACGGTATAAGAAACACAGAATATTGATCCTTTATTATTGTGCTTGTTAGTAAAAATATCAGATTTGTAAGTATACAATTTCAGAGATAAGTAATGTAAAAGGGACATTGGCGGATAGATAATGGTAGTGACATAAGATTACTATGTGTTTAAAGAGTGTCTTTAGCTGTGAGTAGTTCCCTCACTCCCTTCCCCTTCCCCCCCCCCCAAACTTATTCTCTTTATTTGATATTTTGATTACGAAGAGGTTTTTGACTGTTTTTCTGTATGCACTACTTGTTTTATCACTCTATTAAGCTGTGAACAGAAAAGAGGTGCACTTATGTAAACTTGTGTCAGGTGGACCTTCAATTTGTGTTTTTGAAGAACATTATTCTTGCTAAGACACCATACTTTTTCCAGCTAGTAAATATTAGACACAATAAAGAGGCCATACTCTTTCATTCTAATCTCTCCCAATAAAAACATGGCATCTGTTTATTGGTTTGCTTGTTGAAATTGGCAACTTCTTGCCTGCTAACTTTTCCCCTTTAAACTCATTATTTGTTCTGGCTAATGCAATCTGCTGATTGCTAATGCTAACTGCACTGCTAATTGTTGATTGTTGATGTCCTTATGTGTGAATCTGTTAAAATACTAGCAGATTGGGTCTGAAAATTCCATATTTACTGATAATGCCCATATAAATGGGGCTTGAGATTATCGGTTGCTTGATTGTAAAAAACTATCATATGATGTGGATTGTGGTGTATGGTTTTGAGGATGGTTAATTTCCCTTCAATCTTTTATTTCTTGAAAACATGGCTTGTAAAACAATATATTACGCTACTATATTAATCTAGTGGTATCTTGAAATGACTAGTAATGTAAGACGTGTTCATCATGATTTATCTCAAGATTTTGGTCAATTGATCACCGCATGACAAGTAATTTTACTGGTGAATTACCAAGTTACCAACTATCCCTGAATCATTCTTCACAAAACAAATTGCACTTCTCAATCTTTCTTTCTTTCCTTTTTTTTTTTTTTTTTATTTTTTTTATTTTTTTTATTTGGGTTTGTTGGCTGGTTCTTCATAAACAACTTCTCTACCAATGTATCCAAATAGATCTCATCAAAAAAAAAAAAAAAAAAAAAAAACATCCAAATTAGAGGAAAGGTATATATGTCCACTTTGGTTCTCATAGCTGGATTCTTACTATATGCATTTTGTTGTCATTATCTTTTTATCTTGTACTGGTGCTTTGATGGTGGTTAGTTCCTGTAGGCCTGCATCAGCAGCTGCTGTACTTGTCTGTTCTCTTGTTGTAGCATTAATTTTCAGCTTCAACCTGACCAATATGCAGTGGTCACCATGAAATTCATGATGGATTTTCTAGGTGACTCTTAGAAGCTTGTGTTCTTTATGTACTTTCTTATCTGGGAGGCTACATGTTCTGAGAGATATAGTTGAGTTAATGTCAATTTCTCTTTCTGAGATGGATATTTTAACTTGGTTTACTAAATATTTTATGTGGATTGCAGATTGAAGCTACTATCATGCCTGATGAGTATCGTTATGAGGTACGACTTATTCTGGTTTTGTACTTTTGTTGTGATTGTTTCTCTTGAACTTTTCGACCCTTCAAGCCCTCTATCTCAAAGGCAACTAGACTAACGACCAGAGGAAGGTTAATCCAAGCCGTCCACTATAATTCTATAATATTCAACTTTAGTGAGGCTGAGGCGTGGAGCCAGTGTTGATGGTATATGCTCCATGGCTCACTACTCTGAATCTGCATTTGTAATCTATCTTGAAGGTGCTAGTGAATAGCTCTACTACAGGGACGTTTCTGCTATACCTATAGAGGACTAGTGTTAAGGATAAAACTCTAGGCAGGTAGATCACTTGTGAGATTTCCTTGAGATTTTAGTCTTGTTTATTCTACCAATCTTCCTACAGTAATCTTTGAGGTTGAATTCTTGAGAAATGAGAAGTTTTTAAATATAAAATATGTACCCAGCAACAAATACTAAATGGTCAGTTAGGAGGAAATGGATAGGTAAAATAATAATTATCATAAAATTCACACGAGTGATTTTCTAATTGCATATGGACTTCTATGCTCCTCACTTCCTCAGACTAGGGTAATTGGTTTGGATTCGGGTATTTAATCTCAAGTATTAGATTTGACGACTTTATGAAAGGTTTCGTTGTTATAGACCTATGAATTCAAAATGAAGTAACAACTGCTCATAAACATGTCATAGTGTCATGTATCTGACATAGGTACTCTTGAGGTGAATCAACAAACCAAGTACCATAGCAGGGACTTCACCTGTTACCCATATTTTTGTAAACTGTTAAACATGCTCTTCATTGGCAACTTTGTTAAATGAAGGCTTTTATATTCTCATTGTCATAGTTGAATCTGCAGAAATGCTATATTATAGAATGACCAAAATTACTCTAGTTGAATGTTTTGAATATGACTATGAACTTGGCACATTTCAAAAAACTGTGAACTTGAATCTTTTCTCTCAGGTTCCTGACATGTGTAGTTGAATATTATTTTTCCATATGATATTGCTATTAATCGTTTTGGATCAGTAGCAATAGTAATATCATAAACCATTTGCTGCCACATTAATAATCGACCCTTTTTGTAAAAGACTAAAATTGTTGGATTAATCTGACATTCTTGAACTCCCAATCTCACAAAGAATATTTTGAATAAATCTACCACATGCTATTACTATTTTAAGAACTGAGGAATTTTTCTGAACACCAAAATTGGTATATGTAATTATTATTTCTAGATGTAGAGAATACTGCTACTTTTTTTTACATTTAAGTGAACAAGATATTGATACAGGAAGAAATTTTGGCAGGTATCAATCCTCTGCAATGATTGCAGTGTAACAAGCATAGTGAAATTCCACATATTTGGGCACAAGTGCAGTCATTGCAATTCATACAACACTCGTGTAACGCAAAAGCAAATTCCTCAGGAGGAGTCGACATCAGATAACTGATTCATTTGCCCACCTCAATTTGTAGCAGACATTAAAACACTGCTATTATACAAGCATTCAGATTGGCTTTTGTTTGTAAAATTCTAGTTTGAGTTTCTTATATGGCCGGGTTCTGCAGTGGTTGTTAGCAACATTGACCATTGTTCGCTGTAAAGTATTCAGCAGCTAGAATTTACCAATGTGTCAATTTTTCAATAGGCACAAGGGTTTATAATGTATGAAATACATTTTGTTCTTGTGTAACAGATAGGCTGGTTATTTTTATTACATAAACAATTTGCAGAAGATGAAAAAATGTCACTCACATTGTTTGCTTATATGGTACACTATTATCTCGATGTCACCTAAGTATCCCCTCTATTCCTTAAAGATTGTCACGCTATATTTTGAATCCTTCTTAAAGGTCATCCCCACAATCTTTCTTGAATAACTTTATAATACAACGGGCAATAACTAATGTACCGAGGGTGTAGAATGGTGCACCAACATATGCTAGCATTGCCTTTGCATAGGAGGTGAGTGTAGATGCCCTAATTGCACAACCAATTACGCTCCTTAGCCACTAACACTCATAAAATTGTAAGCAGACCTTGCATTATATGACTCAACCTCTCTCTACATGCATTCCTCTTCTTCTATTACTTCGCTATATGCATTCTTTTTATGATCTACATCATGAACTAATTTGATATATCTGATTACAGTTTTAGCAACGATTCAGCCTGATCTTTTTCGGAACTGATTTGATTTGCCTGCACATTTTGTTTCTCTTGATTGTTTATGATTCCTGATAGTATCTGCATTTTGGCTCATACAAGTATATCAGAGTGCAGTACAATGACTGTTTATGTATAACTGTCCAAAGTCTTCTTACACCATACACAACGTTTATCCTTGCCATTTCTAGATCATGTTAAAATAATTGAATGAACCCAATTTAATCTAGTTTCATACACATATAACCATTATGTAATTAGGGTGAAGTAGTAAATCAAAATTTTTGCTATTATTATATTGAAAGAAGCAATCATCTAAATATTAAAATATTCAGTTGAAGGAGAAAGAGTTAGTGGAGGATCTCACATCACATGAGATAAGAAAGAAAGAGAAGGAGAGTAAGATAGTGGTAAGATCTATGAGGACAGATGGAGTATTTGAGGTAATATTGAAGTTTAATTAGGAATCGAAAAGAAAGTCATGTACACATAGATATGTGGTGGATTGTACTAACATAACTTTGGCAAACATAAGACACGCGAAGTAGACTATGTAATATGATATCCAACCAAACCTCTTTAATTCGCATCGCAGAAACAATGCATTCATATTTACTAGTATATTTTGTTATCCATATATGCTTTGTTTCTTCAATTGTAAAAGGAGTTACTTGTCTTCTTTGAGTGTGGACCCTTCACATTTTGTAAAGCCATTTACAAGTTGTAATAGAGTTTTTTATAGGTTATATTCAGTTCACTTGATTTTTTATTTAAAAGATTGAAGTTACTAACTAAAAATTATCATAAATAATAAATGTTAGTAACTAATTAAGGATTACGATAGAACTATGTTATAGTTATATAAAGTGGTTGAAGATAAGGTTACATGCATCTGAACCTCAAATCATTATTCAAGGTTTTAATCATCTCTCTGAAATTGTGGGAGCGGAGTAATTCATTACGTAAATGTCAGAGGTCTTTATCATGATCATCCAAAAATGGCATCAAACAAAAGCTAGGTTGTTAATAAAAATCCTTAAACCAACAACCTAGAGACAAAATGTCAAATCGATACTACAAACTACTAGTTGTATCAATGTGTAACATGTTTGATATGGCATTACATGTACCCCTCCGTCCCACTTAAATTGATCCCACTTGATCAACTTTTGTGAGGCAATACAATTCAATGGATCGAAGGGAGTACCATAATAAGTATAATGCGTGTCTTTTTTGCTATGGTAATAGTAGTGGAGTAAAATATTGATCTTTTGAGCTTCTAAGTATATTTAGCATAGCAGAGCAAGAGTCAGTAAAGTAAAACAGAATTCTAAGCGAGCAAGATGCAATAGAGTAAATTTCAACAGAACAGATCACAACAGCTCAAAAGAACATGACTTAAGGAGATAAATCTTAAGACAAGACTTGTTAATCTAATTGTCAAAGGCATAATTATAAGAATCATTAAAAAGCTCCTTTTGCCTAGCTTCACAATTTCGAGAATAGCATCCCTCTAAATTTTTACTGTGACTTTGACAATGATATTATAACAACCCTTTTTCATTGGACTCCCTATATATGCACATATATATGCAATGTGCCCTAATCCAAATTAATATCACTAACACTTCAAACAAAGAAAGAGATAGATCGAGGAGAATCCAAGTCTTTGACATAATCCGATCATTGTGATCGTTATGGACACCTTAAGGCCGTTAGTGGATGAAAAGCCGGTGGTAGTATTCAGCAAGAATAGTACAGATCCAGTGAGCCATTCTATGAAGCATTTATTTATAAGCTATGGTGCAAACCCCATAGTGTACGAGCTAAACGAGTTATCGAATGGACAAGAAGTTGAAAATTCCCTAGGAACGATGGGGCACGTACCAAGTGTTCCGGCCATCTTCATTGGTGGGAACTTTATTGGTGGTGCAAACGACGTTATTGGCCTGCAAGTTCGTGGTGAACTAGCCCAAAAGTTGATTGATGCTCGAGCCATTTGGGTTTGGAATGGGGATCGGTAACTATATTATTAGTGGTTGTCTTTAAAACCGATATTAGTTAAGACAGTATGTAATTACATATAATTGGGTGTAGCTTCTAAGTTCTATCCAATTGCATATATATAATTATATATATGTACCTATTATGCTATATTAGTTACTACTTAATCATATATATAATTGCTGCATGCATTTTGCACTATTATTGCGGATGATTGCGCATTTCTCAACATAATTACCTTTGTGATTGTAGCATCTATAAGGATCCTACGTAGTGCGCATCTTGCGGAGGTGAATGTGAGTTTAAAATTTAAAACAGCGGAAGACTTTAGTGTACAAAGTGCCACCAGCTTGTGAACAAGCTCGATCAAAGCTTGTTCAATTCGTTAATAAACAAACGGGGTCAAAAATAAATTTCAAGTTCATTTTATCAACGAGCATAGTGTAGGTCAATAAAACTTATTTTTAGTATCGCGAATAACTCGTTCATATGTTTGTTTAATTTATATGCTTTCTTTTTACAAGAAAATAACTACTAGTAATTTATTAATAAAAAGTATTGTGTCAAAAAAAAAAAGAATAATAATAATAATAAAAAGCATGCATTTACAAAAGAAACTTAAATTTATTTAACAAATACATAAAAACAAATCAAACAAAAGTTTTCATCATTGAAGCCACAATTGTTTGTTGAATACTTATATATCTTGCACTGTAATATATCTCTTGCACATTTTACTAGAATATACAACCTTTTTCGGAGAGATGGTCTAATGATCCTATACGATTTCATAACAACAAATTAAATCAATTATAGGACAGAAGAAGATAGTTTTTTTTATTATAAACTCTAACCCACAATAATTACCTAAGGGGAAGCTAATTAAAGTAAAAATATATGCAATTGTGACGTCATCATCTTCTATTTTAGTAATAGTTAATAGATTTAAATAACTAAATAATGCCAATAGTTAATGGCTGAGGTCGACCTCAGCCAACACTAGCTAAGGTTGACGCCAAAATTGAACATTTAGTCTAATAAAAATAAACATTTTCATACTGAACATATTTTACAATAATTTTGTATTTCTCAATAATTAAATGTTCATTTTCATGCAGTATAATGTTCATTCTTATAGAATAAATGTTCATTTTCATGCCTTATGATGTTCATTCTTATAAAAATAAATGTTCATTTTATTTTTTAATTAATAAAAGTTTTGTATTTGTTCAATTATATAAATGTTCATTCTTTTTAATAAAGGATGGTCAATGAACGCATTTTGTTCATTTTTATTTGTTCAGTTCGTTCATGGCCTTTCCAATATTGGTCGAATGCAAGAGGATGCTGAACCTGCCTTTCACTTCTTCTCTCTCCTCCACGTCTAACTCGTGTTTACACTCACACCCTTGCCATTATCCATGGCAACGCTGCTGCAAACTGATGATGATGATGCTTATTCTTCATGAGTCTCACCTAGCACCCCCCCCCCCCTTTAAGCACTAGTTTTATTTAATTCCAGTACTTTCCTTTGTTTACTCCTAGCTTAATTAGCTTGTTTGCTTTATTTTGGTTCCTTCAGGTGGTCTTCATGTTTGCTAATTCTACTTCACTAGCAACATGACATACTTTTTTGGGTCAATACTTGCACTCCTATGGTTTCTTCCATAACGTAATATAATGTTTTGGTTAAAAAAAAATGTTCAGTTATATAATATTAAATGTACAATTTGTTTTTTTTTTTTTTTTTTTTTTTTTTTTACAGTTTCATAGTCTATTTATTTTACTCTTATGTTATAAATGTTTATTTTTATATAATGCAATGTTCAGAACTAGGTGTTCATTATTTTTTTCTTGTAAATGTTCATTTTTTTCGACCTCGATGGCTGAGCGCGACCTCAACCAAAAATTTGCAAAATCACGCAGGGCTATGATATGTGGCATGGGCCCTTACAGTGGCTTGACATGCCAGGGCTGATCTTGACTTAGGCTCCAAATATTACATACTAGATGAAGCCCGTGCGATGCACGGTTTGTTTGATTTTTTTTTTTAAAATTTTTTTTGTATTAATATGCTAAAATTTGTTATATATTTAGATAAAATTCCTAATATCAAAAGATAATATATAATATTTAATTAGTTTAAACTTAAAAATTGTATTCGCCAATTTTGCTTACGTGGCATTTGAATTATTTAATTATAAAAGAAATATAATAATATCTTATTTGATTGGCTACAACAAAAATTTATAATACTATGTGGCGCTCTAAGAAAATTAAATTCTAAGTGGCTCTCTAAAAACTCGGGAAAAAACTCCCCTTTATATATATATATATATTAGATTTGGCTTATTGGGCTTGAGAACCCTTTGAGAATTTAAGGCCTAAAATAAAGGCCACTTTGGCACCCAAGTATGCATTTTGAAGTATACATAAAAAAAAAAAATTAATTAAAAAAATAATAATAAATAAATAAATCGTTTCAAAAAAAATAAATAAATAAAATCCTACTTGGAGTGTACATTGAGAATTTGTTATAAAACCCGTGTACAAGGGAAATTTAATTTTGTTTGAACAATATTATGGAAAATCACTCCCTTTTATTTGTCGATGATGACTTCAAATTAAAGCTTATCAATGGCGGAAAAGTCATAAATGTTGTCCTAAACCTTAAAAGGGACTTTTTTTTTTTTTTTTTTTTTGAGGAAATCTCATAAAGCACTTGATGATATATAATATGATTCTACTGGTCTTTCAACGCCCCATTGAACCATCATACTCCTTTTATCATTTTCTGTAAATATGTTTAATATATTGGCGTTAAAATGTTGACATCCCATAATCAAAATCCTAAATATGTTTAATATATTGGCGTTACTGTATTTAATAGTTTCTAGTAAAACTTTAAGACATGAAAATAGATCACTGTATTCTTGTTTATTTAAATAATGTAGAGCAATTTAAGACGTGAAATAGATCACATGTAAAAAAAAAATTTGTTAAATTTGAATGGCATACATAGTCAATTATGACATGATCTTTGTATACTCATAATATGATTATTACTTCCTCTATTTTTCTTATTAATTGACACATTTCACGCTTGCCAACGCATACTTTCAAAAGTCAAATGTGTCAACTGTAAAAAAAAAAAAAAAAAAAAAAAAACGGAGGTAGTATTATATTCCTGCGTTACAATGGTTTTTTTCCTGCAAGGGAGTTAAAAATCTCCAAGAATTGCATCACCAGAAATGAAATAGAATGATGGCCAAGATACCAAATTCGACAGAGTTTTCGCGAAGCTAGCAACTAGGTGTCAAGGTTGCTCAAATTTCCACACCCATTTGCTAAAGTTGGCATTCCATTTGGTACAAGTCACAACTATCTCAAGAATCAAGACACCGTTCTGTTAAATTCTTTTGTGCAGGTACGCTTATCATCATAATAAGTTATTGTAATCCCGTCTCTTATAGTCTTGATAAGACATTGCAGGAATCTAGTAATAGAAGAGTCAAGATATCGAATTTTCACAGTGTGGGGAAAAATGCTACAGGCTGAAAGCCTTCAGAGTCCAGACCCATCTTGAATTTGGTATAGTTGACATTCCTTTCCGTACTGACAATGTACAACTATCTCAAGTCAGCATTTATTCCTCTGTATGTTATGTCATCTTCCTGTCAGTTCCCATTTTCGACAAAAGCAGTAAAAAAAAGTTCATAACATGTATCACCATCTTCAATCTGCAGTCGAGTTACCCTTCGAATTAAGTGGCCCTTCACTAAACATAGAGCTACTTGTATTTATTCTGCCTCAAATTCCTTCATGTGCTTGCAGCATGGCCTTGATTCCTCTTTTGCTTTATTCACCTGTTTTGCTTTTAGATGTGATCACCGGTCAACCTCAAACGCATTCAGCTTCATCTTTTAGATGAATGCACCTTAAGTTACTCGGAATTTCTATTACACTTCAAGTGCCTATGTCGGATCCTTGACATTTCATTTCAGATAAAGTCTACCTCAATCACATTTAAGCTGCATATATAATAGAGGGGTGCATTGTACAAACCCAAATCTTGTAGACTTGAAGATAATGAAAAGTACTTAGCATCGCGCTAGTGTTCAGTCTCAGTACATCCTGCTGCTGATTTCTGACAAAACATGAAAGGCCTTATCAGTACATAATACTTATTAAAGGGAAAAAACTAGAATCTGATTCTAAAGTTCACTTCTAACAGACTACTAAATATGTTCATCTTCTTTAGCTGATTTTATATGTTAAAAGATTTACTAGAGCTCCCATCTTGAAGTATGACATATGTTTCGGTTTTTCAGGAAGATAAAGATAGCATTGACATTTGCATACATGAGCATAACTTTTTTTCGGAATGAAGGAAAAGATGTATGCTAAACATTGTACAAAAAGCGTGCAATTCTGTGCTACTAGATATATATTCTTAAATTCTTTGCACAAGTAGCAAAACCTTGGTCACTTTTGTAGATTCTTTCTAGATTGAGTGAAATATGGAATATTACTGACTTTGTATAGTCTAATTGTCTAAGTCCACCTTCCAACTTTAACTACCAAAATCTCAGGGTAACTGCTTAACTTGCCAAAGGATTTCATCAGTCAATTTTTGAACTTGAACCGTAAAACTGCTTTATCAACATCCTAGGTAGAAGTCGTAGAACCGTATAGCTTCTCATTATATCTCATTTCATTCTGTAGGAAATTTTGATAACAACTAACTTTACAAGTTTACTTTAAACATTGTAAACAACTACCTTTTACTTTGATTATGTTTATTTTGGTATCACTACCTTTTAACGGATTCCGTCAAAGTTTCCAACATTGGGGTCACATCCAACGATTTCAAAACTAATTAGTCTTAATTATGCCCATTTTACCTCATTAAACTCATTTTAAATACCTCAATGCAAAATTTTGTTAATCACAACCCCAATTAAAGATATAATGTTTCTTTTCCATGACAAATGAAAAGGGTAAGTGTTAAATACTTAAATGATTCTTTTCCTTCCTCTAATTTGTTTTCCACTGTGCTATATATCCAATATTCAAACCAAACACCCCCTTAGTGAATTTATCTTTTCCAAAACATATAAAAACATTTTGCTTAATGTTCTTAACTATTTAGGATTAATTACGTAAAAGTCTAGATGTCACCAAAATCTTGTTTTGATGGGATTAGGATACCTTCTATTCATCTAATTTTTACTCATATAAACTTATCTTATCTAATATTGTAACTTATCGAAACTTATTAGCACTTGTTTTAATAGTAAACTGAACCAGCGTAACTCTTTTTATCCTTGACTTTAAACTTGTTTTTCTTGAAATAAGTGAAACTAAGGTGAATTTGAGTTGCGAAAAGTTGTCTTTGAAAATATCTTAGATAGTGATTTTTGGGAGTTAAAGGAAAGGCATTAAAGAAGTACATGGTGGAGTGGAGTGTGCGTGCGACCCGTCAAGGCGGGTGTCCGGGCCCAACATATAGTACCGGTAACCAAACTGTGTTTCAGCCACCAGTCATCCAGCACTGTATGTAGGATATTAGGTGAAATCAGTAGTACAGTACTACAGACATTGACACATATATTTCTATAGTGAAAGATTTAGTGACAATCAACTTCTTTTTTTACACTTGACAGTTACTCTTTCAAAGGTACTGATGCAATGTACAAGTTAACAAACTGTGTCATGAGAAGTTCTTTCATAGGCATGTAACGCGTTTAGCCGTTTACTAACTGATGAATTCACAGATTCAGCAAAGTTTCCAGTCATGGGCTCTTCAATTTCCATGAAATTTTTTGTCATTAACAATCTGTAAACTTTTTTTTTTTTTTTCTCCTTGATATGACCAAACATGCAATGCTCATACATCTCCCATAGTTCACATAATGATATATGAAGTACTATATACCAAGAAAGGGTGACCTCCACAAATTACTTTCATATACATCAAAGGGAAATCTTTTATAGAATGGGAAATCATTTATAGAATTAGATTCACTTTAAATCGAGTTTTTTGACATGGTACATTCTTAAAAAAGGTAGCAAGATAAAGCAATCTGGAATATAAATCGACTAACCTGTATAAATAGGCTGTTGCAGCAGCTTAATTTGTCATTGCAAACATAGCAAGTCTTGTAACAAATCTTAACTATTTCATACAAACTTCTCTTTTCATAATCATCTTCACTTTACATCCACAAAGAAAGCTAACCGCAGCAAAAACCTACAGGAAAGAACACATCATCCTAACTTGCTAAATAAATGGAAACAGTGAAGCGTTTAGTAGATGGAAAGCCAGTGGTAATATTCAGCAAGAGTACCTGTTGCATGAGCCACTCAGTGAAGCAGCTAATAAGCAGCTATGGAGCAAATGCAACAGTTTATGAACTCGATGAATTACCAAATAGAAATGAAATTGATAAAGCACTGCAAAAACTCGGGCTTAAGCCTAGTGTGCCAGCTGTTTTCATAAACCAAAGGTTCATCGGTGGAGCTAAGGAAATCATCAGCCTGCAAGTCCAAGGCAGGTTGGTTCCAATGCTTATGGAGGCCGGGGCTATTTGGGTTTGGAACAAAACTCACTAGTTCAATTACCTCCCTTTCAATGTTGATGTATAAAGCTTTCTTTTTTCCTTACCCAAAAAAGAAGAGGACTGTAGTGTACAAGAATAGGAGGCTCAATCCGTGTTGATTCAGCAATATTTGCAGAATTCAAGGTTTTTGAAAAGAGAATGCATCACATGTCAATGTACAAGTGGCCCTTATGAAATATGTAATTATATTTAATTAACATATGTATGAATGCAGCATAAGTTAATCTATGAGACTCAGCATTATCCTTTGATGGGATTGTCAACAAACAATTCAAAATTAACTTTGTCAAAAGTGAGCGTAATTATCACAAATAGAGAATAAAAATAAAAAATTGATAAGCAGCAAGATGGGAAGGACGGAAAAGGATTAACCAAAGACAAATGTAAATGTTAGTTGAAAAGAAGAAATAAGCCATTGATACCAACCAATTATAACCTTTATCCCCAACTATGCAAGGTAACAGACAAGGAAAGTGAGAAATTGTACCTTATGAAGTTCTGAATAAAGAGTGAAAAATATTCTGACTCCAGTCTGATGCTTCTGAATTTCATAGTTAATGTATCTATGACGTTGAAAAAAAAGCTGTCTAACTTATGCAGAATAATTGAGAGAGTAAGAGAGAGAGATCCTCATTTCCTTCTAATTGTCAAGTAATTGTGTTTGGTTACTGGTGAGGAACCCATTTCATGATGCAGGAGCCTTTGAAAGGATGATGAAATATGGTTGCAATGCAATTTGAAAAATAAAAATTGAGTTATGGGACATGTTCCAAACAAAATCCTGTAGAGCAAAATGGAATGGAGGATCTTTGGCAACCCTTGTACTTTCATTGATTTCAAATTACTCGATGATGAATCATACTGCTACAGCAAATTTTACTATGTTGTGAGCACCGTATTTTACAATACAGAGTGCTTTAAGGTCATATATAGAGCGCAAGAACAGTAAAACAGCACTTGCTATATATTTATCATAAGAAAATGAAATTGTAACTAGAGAAACTAACTAATACTCTGGTTCACTGGTTGTGTAAGCAGTTTTCCACTACTTTTCCTAACAAGCTTTTCGATGAAATTGAAAACAACCATATACAATTATGCACTCCAGCAGCTTGCATTGTCCACACTCCACAGTATCAGGTCAAAGAGGATTAGGACGATTAGTGCTAAAAAATTTTAGTTTATTGTAACCACTGTAGTTAAAATATTTTTCTAGCAGTAGCATGAGGACATCAAAGAAAATTATTGAGAAATGATGCTGCAGCTACATTTTTTAGTTCTTTGTTTGCTAAAACTCAGTGTGCAATTGTGCATTAGTACTAGTAACCACTTACAAAAAATAGCTAATTTCTATATAACTCTAGAAAACGATTTTTTTGAGTGTTGCAAGTATATCATAGTTTTCAGTTTTTCATTCAATCAATCAAAAAGATCCAGTGTTTTACATGAAGAGAAAAAATTGAAAAGTAAAACAGTAAAGCACTTTTCTCATTACCAAAGATTAGTTACAGTTATTTTTTCAGGGCATACTTGTAAATATCTCAATATAGTTCATGCTTCACTTTTACTGTACTAAAGAATCAGTCTATCCTCTAAAAAAGGCACCAAATACGGTAAGTGATGACAAACCATTAATATTGATAATTGAGGGATATAAAGGGGACAATAGTAGTTTTGTCAAGTTGCCTCATTCACTGTATGAAACTGATCTAGAGATAATATAGAAATCATCATAATTTTCTCCATATGAAAACACAGAAAGAAAAGAAGAATAAAGGTGGAATCTCAAGGTACGTAACTGATTTTAGATGTCAGAGCCAGGATCTTCTTGCCCACGTAACTTACCACAAACAGGATGCCTCAATATGATATTCTAGCTGTACTTATATTACGGTTGAGTTTATTCCTCTGACACAGGCATGTCCTTATCTCCTCAATCCTGTAGATTGCCTTAGATCCTTATAGGAAGGTTGCCAATAGAATTGGCCATTGGCTTCTCGTAGGGCTGCCTTTTGACATAAGCCGCTATTTTGTTTTGGAGTTCTGCTTATCAAAAGACATAGTGTTAGAAAACCAAAATGGAACCTTTCTATTACGATAAAGTTTACAAGAATCAATAAAGATGCTAATATTCATACCTCAATGCTAAAGTCACGAAAAGCAAAAGAATAGCTTAATGAAATACGTATGTACATGGCTGTTGTGACAAAATAGACAAATAGGCAAGAGCAAACGTTTCACTATACTTTGAAATGAGTTAACTATTTTAGATAAGTTTTATTTTGAATTTCTGATGATAACAAAAACAGTCATGCTATCCTTAACCCTTGTATACAGGCTTACCATTATAGATGCTGATAGATACTGAAGCATGTTGATTGCTAGGTGAGAAATGGTAGCAGCCCATTCATCCGTTGACAATTTTTAATTCTGTCATTTTTAATCACAGTAATATCAGGAGATTTAAATTTTAGAAGTTTCAATCACTCATTTATGCTACATACCAAAATACAGTTTTGACAAGTACCACCTATACTGCAATTTCTGTGCATAAGCAGCGCCATATCTTATACTTTGTATCAAATATAAGAGGAAGAAGGAAAATAATGTTATATCAAGAGAACCTAATCTGAAGCATATTTGTGATAGAAAGAATCATCCATGCATCTCTTTTTTCATTCCCCACCCCACCTCATGCACTATTGTGCACTCTCCAGAATGACCCAAGTTGAGATTCTATTCCCACTGCATACTCAATTAATCCTTGTACTTAATTTGCATATGATGATATCATGACATGTTTTCGACATTTTTTTTTTTTAAAAAATGTCATTTACCTGACCAATATGACAGCAACTCTTATGTGACATTTAATTAGCTTATGTGACAAATGGTAAGCACTTCAGTTTTAATACATTAGAGACGAAACAAAATATTTGGATGAAGAACTTACGCAGTGCTTTCATTGTGCATTGTTAACACTTCCTTGCCAAGAAAATTTACTGCCATGAATAACTGTTTAAAAGTTTGTTATCCTAAAAATACATGAACAGATGATTAAAAATCAACTCATTATAGACTGATATTAAATTCATTAGTTCCTACTTCAAATACATTTACTTAATTTCCATTAGAATTTATCATTTATCATTTTATCCTTTACCAAGTACCATATGAACCCAACATAGTTCAATTCGAAAAGTGTCCCAAGATCATTCGTGCTATGTTTCCTATACTTTTGGCAGATAGGTGAAAAATGGTACATTATATCCCATCAGGTCATTCTGCAGCCAACCAGATTTCTGGTCAGGAAATTGTAGCAAAGATTAAGACACAGAACCCTCATTTTATACTAAGGATCATCAAGATGTTTCTATCATCAGCAGCTCCTTCAAGTTCTTCAGTAGAAAAAATATAAACACTGATAGTCCGGTAACAGAATAAAGATTCCTACTTAAAAATGTCAATGTATCTATTTGCTTCTGTAGAACTCTAGAAAAATAGGTGTTTAGTAGAACCATGGTCATCAACAGGGAGAGGAGAAAAATCTAGAATAAAAGGATTCCCATAGTCTCATTTCTTCCATAACTTTTGAGAATAATATCAGAGAAAAGGTATCATGCACTGAGCATGTTGGACTATAAATATGATGGCATGATAGTTCTAATTTACTCACAGCATAAGCAAGAAATCCATTCTTTAAACCTGACCACAATACCTCATTCATCCCTCATCTGCCTCAGTCTTTTTTGTATTTTGTATACTGAATACAGCCCTTCCATCCTCTCAAAATCTAGAACTGCAAAAATTCTAGCTAATTTACAAGCAATGGATGTTGTAAACCGATTGGTGGAACAGAAGCCTTTGGTAATCTTTACCAAAAGCTCTTGTTGCATAAGCCACTCAGTGATGCAGCTCATTAGTAGTTATGGAGCAAATGCAGAAGTCTATGAACTGGATAACATGTCCAATGGGAAAGAAGTAGATAAAGCGCTTCAAAGACTAGGGCTTCGACCAAGTGTTCCAGCTGTTTTCATAGGCCAAAAGTTAGTTGGTGGAGCTAAAGAGATTATTAGCCTGCAGGTTCAAGGAAGACTTGTGCCAATGCTTAAGGAGGCAGGAGCTTTATGGGTTTAGAATAACATTGCTTACGTAATATTTCTTAATATTCTAAATTTGTCCTGTAGATACTACTATATTTTCAAAACTTGTAACCAAGAAGGAACTAGCTTCTTCTTTTTCATTCCTTCACACATGTTTTTCATTATTGGATAAAAAGTTGTTTACATGTAGCATATATATTGTACAATGTGTTTGAAGCTCAACTAATGAAGTAGTATTCCACTAAATTACTATAAATCCTTCAATATTGATTTATTATTAGTGTTCTCTTAGTTTATTATAAACTTAAGCATCATACACATTCAGCTCGCTGAGTTGCCATGATATATTAACAGTTGTAGAGCAGTAAAAAGTAGACCACAGTTAGGAGCCAAAAATGACTAGAAGATGGGACCAAAATGGTCTAGAAAGTATTTATATGCAAACAAACATTAAAACTTGAAGCACCCGCAGTACAAGAGATAAAGAAAAGGAAACAAGCCTGCAACATTAGAAATATTTCTAGTAAAATTACGTAGGTTCTAAAGCATCAACATTTTCTATGCAGAAGCCAAAACATGTCCTTCTGTATCAAAGCCAGTGAAGTGAGATGGCCTCTAAAAGGATAAATATGGAACCAAATGACCTATGATAAGTTTTCTAATACCTTTGAAATTTCACAAACAACATTGATCAAGAGAATTAAGTAAAAATACAAGCAATGACTTTGATGCTTATGACTTGATAGTTGAGACCTTGCCCTTGAAGAATCAAACACGAAAGGAGAGCAACAAATCATAAGCTTCAATCATCTTAGAATCTTTTTTTTTTTTTTGAAAGAAAATCATCTTAGAATCTAGGATAACCCATTTTGATAATTGTGATAAACAATACTACCAAGTCACTTGTGAATATATGCATGGTAATTTCCACCCGAAAATAAAATGGGGAAGCTAGGAAGAGCAACATATTGCAATCCTCTATATATGGAATCATATGAGTTTTTTTATCTGTTATGAGAGCAGAATGTCAGATAGTTCAATGCAATCCATGCTTCACTTGTATTATACTCAATAATATTAATTAGAAATTGTACAATCAAGCAAATTTACATAGAGGGCGGTATGTAAGCTGCAAGTCCAGTAGAAACACCTTGATCATATTTTCAAAACTTAAAAATATTCCTAGAATATGGACTTTATAATCCTGCAAACTAGGCACAAGTACTATCATATAACTAAATGATGAAAAACTAGGAATATAAACTACTAAGGCATGTCAACAAAATACAAGTAGCTATGTCAAGTGACCTAAGTCAATGCATAAATCTGATAAGGATAACATAAACAGCACCACACTTTTTATCTTCTGAAAAACTGAAAAGAAAATAAAAGGTATATGCTCAGTGTACGTAACTGATTTCAGATATCAGACTCGAATTAGATATTCCAGCTGTACTTGAAGTACCGCTGATTATTCCTCTGACATAGGCATGTCCTTTCTCCCCCAGTTCCTTGATCAGGAAAGATTTCACTAGATCCTTCCAGAAAGGTTGTCCGTTGGCTACTCGTAGGGCTACCTTTTGAAATCAGAGGTCATCTTCTTCCGAAATTCTTCTTAACAATAGAATATGGCATTGTAAAACCAGAATGGAACCTTTCTATTAAGATAAAGCTGACGGGAATCAAATAAGAAGCCAGTATGCACACCTTAATGCTAAGGCTATGAGTTTTCCACATCTCAACCACCAGAAGCATAGCTGCATGAATATCACATGTACGTGGCTCGCAAAAGAGAACATAAATATAATATGTCATGAGCCATTCAATTTGAATTTGATCTTTTAAATTTAACATTTAATCAGTCATGCTACCCTTTAACCCTCGAGACACATTTTCAAAAAAAAAATAAAAAAATCTACATTGATTTTTTTACTATGATGACACCATTATGGATGGAATAAATATGATAATGGAAAACCAGAAAAAGTGAAGATATAATCAAATCTTCAGATAAATTAAAGGTTGCAGTCTTATAATCCTATGACAGAATAGAAAAATTCCATAGTGTGAGAAGTTGATAGTTTATAATCCCAGTTACAATCACATCAAAAGAGATATCAAGATATACGAAGCTATCTCAATCACTCGTTAATAGTAACTACCCAAGTACAATTCAACTTATCCTGCTGATACCATTTCTGCCAAAAGCAGCACTGCATTATTTATTGTACAAATGATAATAGGATGCTAAGAGAACCTAACCTTGCATCCCTTTTTTTCTTTCTGCACCGTGCCTCATACTCTTTTGTGAACTGTCCAGCATGATCCAGAATAACCCATGGTGACATTCCTTTCACACTACATCCTCATTTTATCCTTTTTTTAATACCTGCATATGACAAAAACATAACATTTTTTTTAACATTCAAACAAAACACACACACACACACAGAGACAAAAGAAAGAATGTTGTTTAGCATTACTAAATGTAGTTAGCTTTTAAAAAAAAAAAAAAAAAAGTATTTGTTATGTGCCACACATAAAGAATGCATATATATCATTTTGAATGTCATACATGATAATAAGATTTTGGAAGAGCTTATGCGGTACTTTCATCTTGCACTCTCAAATGAATCAAGTTCACACTTCTTTGACAAGATAAATCGACCGTTGCACTTAGACTGTTTTAGATTTTGTTAATATGAAATAGAATAACATTTACAACTAGTTTAAAGACTCAATTTGACACTAAATTATAAGAGTTTTAGTTTTTTTTTTTTTTTTTGTTTTAAATTATCATTTCTCCTTTACTAAGCACCCTATGAATCCAAAAGAGATGCAATCAGGCAAGTATGCAACTTATTTCATGCTAACTGAACTTTTGGCAAGCAATTGAAATTTGTGCAGACTGTCACAACAGGTCACTGATTTGCAGCCAGGAAGCTTGCTGGTAAAACACTTTATGCCAAAGACATGGATAAATTGTTGAACCATTCCCTCTGCACATTCATTTTGCAAGTTAAAACGGTTTTCCATCCCATTCCACTAAAACTTTTCGATTCACTAGAAGGAAGATACATTTTTTTAAAATTTAATGAACTTATGTAGAAGAGAATACATATTTACAAATCAGGAAGGCCTACAATTGCAATTCAATAGGCCCTCTAATAATAAAGAGAAAAAGGCAAATAGTAATGAGTTCACAATCCCTGATTATTGCTTTTGTGGAAGCTCTTAGGTGTGGTGCAGATAGTAAAAGTCCATAAAAATTTTACACTATGTACAGTTAATTACCATAGTGATTTATAAAAATATATGTGATTTCTTTTAGCATCAAGTATTTTCTACCATCAGCAGCTCAAATTCTTCAATAGAAAAAAGTAAGCACTGTTAGTTCGGTAACAAAAAGAAGATTCCTTCTCAAAGAGATAGAAGACCTTGGTCATTGTCAACATTGAGAAGGGAGATATTTAAGAATAAAAAGACTACTACTGAGTACGATTTCATCCACAACTTTTGAGTATGTAATCAGAGAAAAGTAACATCCACTATAACCAAAATAGCCTATAAATAGATTGTCTGGTAGCTCATTTTTATTCACAGCAGAAGCAAGAATTCTAGTCCTAAAACTTGATCACAACATCACATTCAATCCTTAGAGCCTGCTTCTTTTTTTTATCAAGAAGCTTCACAAAGAAAGAAAAAAAAGTCCTTCACACTTCCCAAAAGCTAAAATTACAAGTACTCTACCTATCAAGCAATGGATTCTGTGAACAAATTAGTGGAACAGAAGCCTTTAGTAATCTTCACAAAGAGTTCTTGCTGCATAAGCCACTCAGTAATGCAACTCATAAGCGGTTATGGAGCAAACGCAACAATCTATGAGATAGATAACATGTCCAATGGGCAAGAAGTTGATAAAGCCCTGCAAAGACTAGGCCTAAGGCCAAGTGTTCCAGCTATTTTCATAGGCCAGAAGTTAGTTGGTGGAGCTAATGAGATTATAAGCCTGCAAATTCAAGGAAGACTTGTGCCAATGCTGAAGGAGGCAGGAGCTTTATGGGTTTAGAATAAACTAGTATATGTGTAGCAAGAAAACTAAAATTTCAAAATTTTCAGATTTTTAACTTAGAAGGATCTAGATTCTTCATTTGGCTTCCTTTCCATCTACATTTTTCTGAATAGGAGGGAAGGCTGTTTTACTTTTCATACATAACTACTAGTGTAAGCAGCAGCCTACATTTTGTTGTGTAAATTAATTTCGAGTAATTGAAGTATCAATTCCAATAAACACTTGTATAACTCCCAGACTTATGTGTTATCTAGTGTGGTTTTAGTTAATTATATATTCATCATCAAATATGATCAAATTTCAGTTGTCATACAAAATTACAGACCAGCAAAGCAGTAATTCCCTGATCACATTTTGGAGAAAAAGTCTACACAAGGACATAGCTGTATAAACGTAAAGTACCAAGAGCTCGAATAGCCTATATAGATGTAAATGCAAATAAAAAAAACTAAAGCAACACTTCACTCTAACTATAAATCAAATATCAAAGTTACTGATATGAGAAAGTTTGTTTACGGATATATTGGGAAATTTAAGATCAAAGATGAGTATTTCTTTAGCATCAAAACCTTCACAATCTGCATCAAGGCCTATTCTCAGCACCTTATTTATATAATATTTGCTAAAACTAATTTATAAATCAATTAATATATTTTCATTTCTTCTTAAAAAAAAAAATCATTTCAATAAAAATAAGTTAAGTTTAGTTTAGTTTAAATACATTATAATTAGTAAAAATTAGTAACTTGTAAGGATAAATATAATAGAGAATCGGTGAAAATATGATTTAATCAGTAAAGTAAAAATAAAAAGTTAGCAAAATAATTCAAATTCAATTAAAATAATTTCTAAAAATATTAAGTTCAACATAAATAAGGTGAAGAGAACATGATTTAATGAAGATATACTACCTCAATTTTACAATAGATGCACGTTCTGTCTTTTCTACTTTGTCAAACCACAACTTTGACAATTAATTTTTGTGTATATCCATTGCTAAAAAATTATAGAAAAATTATATTTTGAATATATACATTGAAATCAATCCAAAAAATTATACTGGTATTTAATTTTTATATTTTAGTGAAAGATGTGGTCAAAATTAATAACTAAATAATGGAAAAAGTTAAAACATTGCATGCATTGTGAAATGAAGGTAGTATCATATAATATAATCAATGTCCTTGGGACTTGAGACTTGAGACAATGCATTGATGGAAGTAAATAAGGAAAGACTTGAGAGTGAAATACTGTAAATTTCCAAGGTTCAATCATTGAGGTCATTATATTGAGAAAAAACTAATACAGAACACTACTGTATGAATTATACAGAGAAAATATTGCTCTGTTATATTAAACAAAAATTGTATGTCCACCAGAGAATAGGTTTGGGAGGTGATGAGAACAGTATACTGTGGCAAGAGCGCACATTCCTCATTTGCACCCAAAGAGCAAATGTGCATATGTAAAAGAATGTGTCATTGTGATAAAAGAACAGCATGTATGTATACTCTTTTATTTACTATTTTAGCTACAAATATAAATCCTATTTTGTGTTCTTTTATCATATGTCATGTTCTTTTACGTAAGTTTTTGTGTTCCTTGGGTGCATAGTGCTCACTGTGCATCTTGATCCACCATCTAAATTGCGGAGGTCAGTTAAAGCAAAATCTGTCAGTGTAATCCACAGTTCACTTGTAATGTACTCGAGAATTAATTTATCTTGTACGTTCAAGCACATTCAAGCATATTTAATTATAGAGAGGTATGTAATCAGTACAGTCCAGTAGCAATACCTTCCAAATTTATAAATCAACCAAATCAAAATAATATTCCAAGGAAGTGGAACTATATAATGATTATAATCCTCCAAACCAGACACCAAGGAAGGTCAGAAGATCAAGTTGTAAAAAACCAGGAATATTGACTATTGGAATTTGAGGCATGTCCAGGAAACACGACTATTGGAATTTTGAGGCATGTCAAGGAAACACGACTAGCTACATCAAGTTGCCTCATGCACTGTATAAAATTATCTAGATAACATAAAAAAATAACATTTTTCTCATTCAGAAAATAAAGTGAAAGAAAGGAAAAGGTGGTATCTCAGGGTACGTAACTGATTTTAGATAGCAGAGCAGCAATCTCTTACCTGCATTGTAGTTTATGACAAATAAGGGAGGGAAGTGACCCAAAGCTGATATTCCAGATGTACTTAAAGTACAGCTGATTTTATTCCTCTGACACAAGCATGTATTTATCCCTTCAGGCCTCAGTTCGTTGATAAGGGTAGATTGCCTTAGATCCTTATAGAAAGGTTGTCAACTGAATTGGCCATTGGCTTCTCGTAGGGCTGTCTTTTGAAACCAGACGTTATATTGTTTCTGAAATTCTGCCTATCAAAAGAATATGAATGGAACCTTCTTTTTAAAAATAAAAAAGCTGTCAGGAATCAATTAAGATGCTAAAATTCATACCTCAATGCTAAGGTTATGAATTTTCCACCTCGTTTCCACCCAAAGCAAAAGAATAGCTGCTTGAATCCTTCATATTCTTGGCTGTCGTGGCATAATAGACAAACAATGAACAGAAAACTTTTCACTATACTATGCAATGAGCTAATCTGTTTAGATAAGTTTAAATTCTCTTTTAATTTCACATTTGTTTTTAGTTTCTCATAATTACAAAACAATCCTATCCTTTAATACTTAGCATAGTAACATAGATTTAATTTATATAGTGACACCATTATGAATGCAAATTGATATTGAAGAATATTAATTGCTAAGTATATAGAATATAATCATGGAAAATCAGGATAATTATGACTGATCAGAATTTCAGATAAACCAAAGGTTGCTGCCCCTTCTTCCTGTGGAAATTTTACTCAATAATGAGTGACAGAGTACTTTTTTTTTATGGTCTTAGAAAGTGATAGTATCTAAACCCAATTACATCAACAGAGTGTTCTAGGTTAACAAGGTTATCACAATCACTCCTTTATGCTATGTACCCAAGTACAATTCAGCTTGTACAGCTGCAATTTATGTGCATATAGAGCTCCACGTTATCTATTGCAAAGAAGAGGCAGAAATAGACAAATATAAAGCCAAGAGAACCTTATTCAACACATTTATGTGCTGTGAATAATCAACCTTTAGCTTGCATCCCTAATTACTTCCCCCAGTGCACCTCATACACTTTCGCACCCTGTCCTACATGATCCAGAATAAACTATGTTGACAGTCAGTTCACACTATAGACTCATGAAATCCTTGTCTAATTAAAAGTTTCTGGCTTGCATGTTGCATCACATGTTTTAAGCATTAGGAGACTGTGTTTTATAATGACAATAGAAATTTTTATGCAAAATGTGATTTAACTTCAATAATAAATTGTAAATGCAGTATGTCATGGAAGTAAAATAAACACTTAAAGTTGAAAACAGACTATGGTAATTAGATTCCTGAAGGACTAGGGAAGTTCTTTCAGCTCACATATTTTATTAAACCACAGTTGCACTTCTTTTTCAACAGACAATCATGGTTTTGAAATATAATGGCTACCCAACTATTGACCGCTGCCCTTGACTGTTTAAAATCCTGTGGATACACTAAAATTTATAACTACATTGTCCCTTATTATGTCAACTAATGAGCACAAAATACTGATATTTTGCGTCCAAATGACACTATGGATTATATTTCAGCGGGAGAAAGTGCTATTTAACAAACCATGACAACAATGTTGGCAATTCAACATGCCCACTTATATCTAAAGAAAACAATCCAAAGTTAAAACTCGTTACTAGTCCTTAATGCCTAATCCAATTATAGAAGCTCTCGCTAATGGAGAATCTTTTGCAGAAGCTTTTAGGTGTCTTGTGATGTGAAAAAGTTAATAATACTTTGAATCCAGACATGGTTCTTCATCATGTATGGTCAATCAACATATTGATTTTTTCCAAAGATATCTTTACTGAAAATAAAATAGAACCCTCTTACACTCTATTTGACACCTTTGAGCATCAATTTGTTTCTATTATCAGCAGCTCGAAACTGAAGATTCCATCTTAGGTACTTCGGCATATCTCATTTTCTACAGAACTCCAGAAATAACTAGGTACTCAGCAGAAATGAGAGATGATATTTTGGAATAAAAGGAATCTCATCAAGCACCATTTGTTCCACAACTTTTAAGCACTTTATCAAATAAATTTAAAAAAAGGTCTAATGCAGTGACCTAGTTGGACTATAAATAGATGGCATGATAGGTCATACTTACTCACAACAAAAGCAAGACATCCAATTGTGAATCCTTCTCATAATACTATATTCAGTCTTCATCTACCTTCTTCTGTTTAAAATCCAGAAATTTCACATAGAAAACACACACACACACACAACACACCAACTACAAAAGAGCCATTTTCACCTCCCAAAACCTAAAGTTACAAAATTCTCAGTAAGTTACAAGCAATGGATGTTGTGAACAGATTGGTTGAAGAGAAGCCTTTGGTAATCTTTACAAAGAGTTCTTGTTGCATAAGCCACTCAGTGATGCAACTCATAAGCAGTTATGGAGCAAATGCAACAATTTATGAACTGGATAACATGTCCAACGGACAAGAAATAGATAAAGCTCTCCAAAGACTAGGGGTTAAGCCAAGTGTACCTGCTGTTTTTATAGGGCAAAAATTAGTTGGTGGAGCTAAAGAAATTATTAGTCTGCAAGTTCAAGGAAGACTTGTGCCAATGCTCAAGGAGTCAGGAGCTTTATGGGTTTAAAATATAAGAACTTACATCTAGCAAGAAAAATATAAATCCATAATTTTCAGGTTTTTTTTTTTTTTTTGGTTGTTGCTGCTTTAATTTTCAAAATTGTAACTAGAAGGATGTATATTCTTCTTTTTGATCCCCTTCTATCTATCTTTTTAATGATTAGATGGAAGGGTAAATACATTAGCCCCTAGTGTACTAGTGTAAGCAGCTGGCTACATTCCGTGGTGTAATCAAAATATTCAAGTAATGAGTATCTATTTCACAAAAACTTCTGTAAACCTTCCACATTAATGTAACATTTCACATTGCCTCGATTGATCATATAAATCCAGCATCATATGTCAAACTTTTGAGTTGTTGTACAAAATATTATTGTGGAGCAGTCCCAGTTTGGAGAAATATACATAAAAATGACACTAGAGAATAGTCTTGCAAATATACTAAACATGGATAAGCAGTAACTACCATTTTTTTTTTTTTTTTTTTTTTTCTTTTGAGGAAAAGCAATAACTACCATGGAGCACCAAGAGTAGAAAAATCAAATGAAAATAATTAAATATAATTTTAAGTGTAAATGAAGAATATTCATATACACAAATGACTAGATTCTATAATTGCTTGTACAAACTAGTTTTTTTTTTTTGGTGTTCGACCCGGTTCACCCTTTGGGTTAATCCGGATTCGGGGCTCAGTTCTGAATGGTTAAGTTCCAATCGCCTCCCAATTGTTGTTCTAGAGGATCAAACACACGGTTTTCCTACCAAGTGCAGCCTCAATCACCACTGCACCAACAATCATTTGGTATTGTACGAAATAATTTAAGTTATATTTTTGTCTTTTATTAGGGTTGTTACTCTTCCTATTACAGCCTTTTGGTTCCGCCTCTGATAATATAGTAACAGAGAAATTAAAAAATTTTACGTGATATTGACTTGACTGATTTTACATACGGAGATACTTTGTAGGTATTTAGCCACTTAATTAGGAACCTCGTCTTGGAACAGAATGTTTTCAAGTGAAGTGTAGAAAGTATGAAAGAGTTGTCCTGAAGTAAAAAATAGACTAATGTTCAGCCGAACACCAGGCTTTTTGTACATGACTAAGACACCAATGTTCCATGTTAATCAAAAATGGGTTTAAAGAGGGTTAATCTTTTGGGGGGGGGGGGGGGGGGGGGAATGGATATTGATATATTTAATGTATTTCCATGCTTGTCTTTCAGTGATTTTGATGAAATGGACCTACCTACAACATTAAAAACGAAAATTTTTCTAATATTCAGTCCCACATTGTTTCTCTTGTTACTTCTGACTTTCTGAGTATCAGATTTCTAGTCATAAATCTTTTTGAAGAATTAGTCACTCCAGAGCAGTTACAAAGTTTTTGTATATGTTAAAAAAAAAGCTTCTATTCTTTGGTAATTGATTTTCTAAAATTCTTGTTTATTCATAAAACTTTAATTAAAAGTTCTATTGCTACCTATGTAAACAATCATTATACTTCATATAAGACAGTGACATTACAATTAACGACGCATGACACTCCAGTATCAGCTAAAAACATGTGTACTTTCCAGAGTCGCATAGCTTAGTCTTAGACATGTATCATGATACTACATTAGTAGTGTGGTTAAAGTAATGTAGGCAGAATGTAAATGATCGGTAGATGAGAATGAAAAGCCAAAGTGAGGTTATGACCAAAAAAGACAAGCTAGTTACAATCCAAAGCCTTCGACAAAATCTAATAAAGTTTGGTAAAGAATGAGGATCAAATGAATGACGAACCTCAAGATTGAAAAATAAGGAAAAGAAAGCACCAACAAAGATGCAAAACGGAATGATTTCCTTCACACTACATTTAGTTGCCACATCAGACTTAAGAATATAATTTGCAGAAAGTCACAGTTTTGGCATGCAGTTGCACACTTGCACGTAGAATATTTAAGAAGAAAATATCATTAAGCCATCATGTTAACATTGAGATAATATTATTTTCTCAGGCTTTGTTTTAATCCACAGAAACTTTCTCCTTTGGACATCAGGAAAGTTAGCTAAAGCACACATGTCCAACATCATCAATTATAGCAAGTTGCAAACATTAAAAGATATCTTATAAGAGAGCATAAAATAAAATCTATGTGATGCCAAGAACTGACCTTGCATCCTGGCTTCATGGATCAGAAAAGATTAGAATCTGTTGCATGGTGGACTGTTGCTTTCCGTCCGTATAAATGTACCATCAAATTCAATCAATCTGAAGAAGCATATTCCCTTCCTGCAAAACACTTACTTGTTAAGAGGGTAGTTGTCCCTAGACTAATATGTCCCTTAGCATCCTGGAAAGCTGATTGTGTTAATACAATCATGAATTTACAAGGTATTCAAATCTAATTGTATTTTTAGACTTATAATAAACTCAGGATCTTTATATTTTTTTTCACTTTTTTTTTTCCGTTTTCCCTTTTTCTTGTTACTCTTTAGTTCCAACCCATGTAAAAGATGAATTATAGTCAATATTCATAGCATAATAAAGAGACTATACGACCAATCATTTTAATTGTATAGTCGAGGAAATTATAACGCTTCAAAATGTTGTGAGTCTCAAATTCCATAGTCTCCAAAATGTATATACAATCTGTATTTTAGTGAGGTTAAGCATGGAGAAACAAAATAACATTAACCAGAAAACTTTGCATCATACAACGTACATCCGTACATAACAAGGGAGATTGAGGAAAATCTTCAAAATCAGATTCCTGAAGTGACTAAGCATCATTATTGTATAAATTATGTTCCTATTCCAAACTTTTCCTAATGTCAACAATTATTGAATCTGAACCTCTTAAAGAATAGAACAATTTAAGGTCGGTAGGTTAAAGCATAGTAGTCATTTCAGGTTTTATTAAGCCATATGCATTTCCAATAAAGATTTCTTTTGGTGCCATGATAAACCATTCCACTTGTTGGGATTGTCCTCATCTAACTTACTTCCTAGGACTATTCAGTTTACTTGTCCTTATCCTTAAGAAATGCAATCTTAAGCTTCAACATTGCAGATGGACCCATCCAAAAACGTTTTACAAATCTCTAGTTTTTTTTTAACAAGATTTACTGCAAGTATATAAGATGGGGTCTACATTCAAATCAACAAGAAACTAAGAATGAAACAATAATCAAATCACCACTAAAGAAATCCTACCAAACATAAGGTCAAAACAAAAAAACAAGGAAGCTAAATTGAATAACAAAAGCAAAATACAATTTGAAATTTTGTGGACCTTACTCTTCATTTTAATATTCACTAGTTTTCCATGAACTTTCAGACCATGCATTTCAAAGCATCTATAAGATAAAATGTGAAGGAACTTTAAAGTAGCCTCCCTTCACTTTCTAGTTAAAGTATACTTGGGTAAGGGTTTGTAATTCCCTATATTTTACATTCATAAGCAAGAATTATATACATTAACATGACGATATGTTCTTTTTAATAAAATAATTAAAAGGATGGCATCAAAATGTGTGAAAATTTATCAGCTTAGAGATGCCATAATTGGAAAGATTTTTTTTATTAAAGCAGTGCTAATGACTTTTTTAACAGAAAAGTTTTTTTCTCATGCTAGGGAATAATGTATAGTATTTTAAAAAATTTCAAGGGTGGAGATGGGAATAACATAACGTATAGCAAGTATGTGAACTTAAAATGTGTATGTATAAGTTTGTGAAAGGTGAACAAAAAATTCAACAAATATTAGAATATGTTTCAGGCACATTGTATCCCGCTCCCTAGTCCAATCATAGGACAATGTTAATATGCTTAATATACACATAAAACATAATAGAAACTTGTATCTGAATAATATATTACATTAATAGATACATGTATATGTATGTACTCATACAGTCATACCTGACACTTGTATCCACATCAAGGTATTATCATATAAATGGCTTTTATAAAGCAATAGAAATAGTTTTTTAGATTCTTGGTCACTTTTTGAATCAAATATTGTATTGCAACAATTTAAACTATTCTGAGAATGAATAGAAACAAAGTATTGGTTCATATTTTATCCCCTGATTATATATACTAACTTACTATGCAAATAGAAAACTAACAGATAAAACACAGATTAGCCGTACCAAATGAATATTCAGAACAGTAAATTTCTCATACCATATCAGATTGTGTTATAATTTGCGAGGAGCAATCAACTACTTGACCAAATATTGGTTTAGTGACAGAAATTTAAAAAATTGATGTGTAATAATATGAAGTTGATCAAATGATAATCAATACTATATATTAATAGGCGTTCCTTTTAAATGAACGGTGCGACATGACACTCTTCAAAGTATGTGCGCTATGTCTCAATGCCACATCATCATCCAAAGTATATGCGCCACGTAAGCTAGCCACTTCACTTAACAAAATAAAATATGTTTTGAACAAGATTTGAACCCATAACCTCTAATACATATAGGTAATACATTTACCATCTCAACCAACTATTATTAATGTTTCAAGTTTAACATAATATTATATATGCATTTCAATTATTAAGTAAATTAGAGGTAATATAATCCATTTATTTTTCACATAATAAATATAAATACAGATGTTAAAAAAAAATAAAAAATAAAATAAAATAAGGTTTTCGAAGCAACGCTCGAAACACTACACACACTTACTATACGAATAGTCGAACATAATTAAGTACACAAACTAACAACTCGGGACATCGCCCGGGGTACACACTAGTTTGAGTATGAAACATATGGCTTAAGTATTATTAACACTTTTTAATTATACAGTGTGGTAGTATAAGAACAGCATACATATGAGACTTGTGGCTGTTAAACAAAATCAGATAAAATCAAACTATGAAAATACCATAACTTCAAAATTAAGTGAATTAACTAAAACCTATGTGTCACTCTTGATTATAGCCTGTAACTGAATATGTAAAAACTATAACTCCCTCAGTCTAGAATTCATAGTTACATATGAAATTTGAACGATCAAAAACAGATGTTACATTTACTAAATAAAAATTAATTACGCATAAATTTTTAAACATATCCCCACTTAAGTGGAGTGCTAGATATATGATGAAAAAAAAAGCAGCTATTAAAAATGGCATGTGTACTTGCGGTGAAAAGTGAAACCTTATATATGAGAAATTAGAACAGTGTGACAGTTAATTCTGGAAAAAGAGAGTATATAGTTCTAAATGAAATTGACGTTCTATCTAAACAAATGGGAATAAGATTAAAAAAAAAAAGATTCATTCATTTTTCTAAACGTTCTATCAGCTTGACCAGATCATCATCAAAAAATGATGAGTTCAATAATTCTTAATAATCTGTCTCGTAGTTAGTCACTTTCTCAATGAACAAAATCACACATTTCTTTATTTCTTTCTCTCGTTTTCATAGGATTGCACTTAGATTATATGTAACTTGTTATAAAGAGATTTGGGAAGGTACTTAAGTCCAAAGCAAAACTTTTGGGTTTCTACAGTAAAGATACTTCTGAGATATGACTTCGCCAAAAAAACAAAAGAGAGAAAAAAAAATTGTGCTTAAAAATGTTAAGCATAGTCTCCCATTGTAATCTTGAGGCGTCAACATCGGGAAATAGGAAGGATTATTTCAGGATAATTCCTTACTATCCTTTTAGTTAAAGGTAGCTACGTAAGGAATTTTACTAGTTGCCCGAGCAGTATAAATACAAGGGTGTAGCAACTCAGAAAACTCAGCACAAAACCAATAGCCTTTTCACAAGTTTCAAAAGATATAACATCATCTCAAGCTTCTCATCATACTCTTCCACCAAATCAAAACAAAAGAAGAAACCCAATATTGTTTAAGTCTCTAAATATGGAAGTAGTTCAGCACTTAGTAGAAGGAAAGCCAGTGGTGATATTCAGCAGGACTTCCTGTTGTATGTCCCACTCAATGAAACAGCTTATCAGCAGCTATGGAGCAAATGCAACAGTTTATGAGCTCGATGAAACTCCACAGGGACATGAAATTGATACTGCATTGCAAAAACTTGGGCAAGTACCCAGTGTGCCTGCGGTCTTTATCGGGCAGAAGTATGTTGGTGGGGCTAAAGAAGTCATCAGCCTTCAAGTTCAAGGAAGACTGGTGCCAATCCTAATGGAAGCCAAGGCCATTTGGGTTTGATGATGCATCAGATTTGTGACCTTTTCTTTATTTTTTGTTCCCCTATTTACCCACTCTCTACATCATAAAGAGTCTCTTAATCCTCTATCTAATTCAGCCCTTAAATCAGGTCTGGAACTAGTTTTGTAGATCATGATTATAATTTATAATGTAATATATGTTATCAGCACTTCCAAAACTTTACAAAAAGTCATTTGTACATGTACATTTTCTTTGTTTGATTCCTCCATTTTCATGATGCTCAATGATCCAAATTTTATAACATTTTAAACCTAATTTTCAGCTAGAAGTCTGACATAAACCATAAGCCAACATATTTACCTTCATCCCTCTGATGTAATATGGTACTGCAAAGGTGGATGTTCACTCCCCTAAAGGATCTTCATATCATAATTATAATTTACCTGGATGAGAAAATATAATTCCATTTATTTCATAATTACATGTTTTGCTGAAAGCTGCTATTAGAGGATCATAGTTGGGGGAAAAAGAATTTCCCAGGCCACCAAACAAGTATATCACTGCAACTTAAGCATCAAAACAAAGGAACTTACAATTAACACTCATTATTAAAGGCAAAAAATCACACGGAATGTACTTAAATGAATTTCACAGATTAGACACTCAAGAACACAAAATCCAAATTATCAGTTGTACAGATCTTTTCCAAAAATTCTAGTTTAACTAGTCAAGTCCTTATTCAGTGATCGCTACTCCATGGTTGTGAGCTGTGATGGTCATCCAAAATATATATTTCATTATTCATAGCCTCACAATTTGATCATATATCAATGAGCAAAGCTTTGAGTTTGATAAGTAGAGTACTGGATAGTAGAAGCAGCATTCAGTTTACAACACTGAATCGTAAAGTTTCATATAAACAATAGAAACTAAGATAAAGGTGAAATCAAGATGAATTCTGCATACTCTACAGATTTTGAGCAAATTTAATTATTCCATCCAGAAAGCAACCAAGAAAAAAATTTAAAATATAGACTGTTGGGAATAAAAAGAGAAGGAAAAACCTCACCAATATGAAGAAGCCACGTCGAGCAGGGATCTTCAGCTAGGAGTACAAAAGGTTTTGTCCTGCATACATTGATCTGATGTCAAAAGTGAAGATGATTTTTGAAGCAGAATTGATAAGAATACTTTCAGAAAAAAGTAGACTTTTTCAATTATGATATTACGTATGCCACATTAAGAATGAGTATTTATCTTCAGGATCAAGAATAAGAATCCCTTTTTTTGTAGCATCCTATTCATCCGAGCATCAATAAAGTTAAAACAATTCACCAATAAGCTCTCTAGAAAGCTAGAAAGAGATGTTTGGATTGCAAATGTTGGCAACTTGCTTATCGTCATGTTTATGTGATGCGAGGAGTCGCTCTTGTATCCCTCTGTCTCTTTATTTTTTAAAAAATCATTAAATATATAATCAGATAAGATGACTTCAACTACAATAACAGAAACCCCTCCGTACTTGGCCATTATCTGCAACCAGATTCTTTTTATAAGTCAAAATAAACATAACTTGCAGTCATCATTATATATGTACAAATATAAATTCAAACTGCCGAGTCAAGTTTAATATACTTCATCGGTTTCACAATAGTTTCATTATATTGACTCTTTTCATCATTCTCAAATTAACTTTGAGCATGTACAGTACACAAGTATGTAACAATAAAAAATCATTATTTTATTTGTGGTTGGTTTAATCTCAATGTATATTGTAAAAATATTTTTTTTTAATGACTTTTGTTGAAATATTATTATAGAAATTTAAAATCAAAGTAATGCAAAAGTGCATGGATAAAATGATGCAATTATTGTAAATCGAAGAAAGTACTAATTAATAAGATAAGGCAACTTTACAGCCATGATGATAAAAGTGATAAACAACAAATTGATAATTGTGAACAAGATCAAGGTTTTTATCAGCCTGTAAATTGCAAATGAACAAACGATAGTAGACATGACAAATTTGTTTCTCTACTTTACAGTCCAAATGCAAGAGACTTTTTTGTTAAGCAAAAATTAAATGCAGATAAAAGTTATAGCTATGTTGTTTTCTTATTCATCTATCCAAAAAGTGAGAGAAAAAATAAAAAATAAATAAAAAGAGTAAAGGAAGCGCAGGGAATCTCTGTAATAGAGGAATACCTATCTCTTATATATGAAGAGGTCAGTTGCCCCTAGCTTGTCACAGAAAGTGGGGAAAATTTTTTGGCCCTTGGGCATACATTGAGCTGGTTACATAAGTATTAGACGGCAGAATGTTGAGCAAAGGATTTTTTTCACAAACTCTGTAGTATGAGGCATATCTGTAAACAAAAAAAAAAAAAAAAAAAAGTGATGGAATCTCAGTAAATATCTGTATTAATTTGAAGCTATCAACATAGATCAAGAATATCTAGAACCAATTAATTAAATTATTACACGCAAGTATCTGCCACATCTAGTTCAGCTTTAACCTTTGTTAGCAAAATCTGGTGTGTATAATCTATTTTGTCTTCAACGCAGATGTATTGCTTAAACTGACTGCTAATAAATTCGCGAAAAAATCCATTACCCTCAATGTGTGCAAATTGTTTTTCAACATCAACAAAGCTTTCTATGATTTGATTGAAGTTCTTAATTTTGGCTTAGTACTAAAATCTTAGCGCAATATGGAGTCTTATAAGATCTTAATAAGCATGAGGCAGACTAACTAAACAGGAAAAATGGTTAAAAGGTTATTGGGTAAAGACAGAATAATTTAAATTATCATGAGATTTATTAATCCAAAGCATTAAGGGAAGATTACAATTGTAAGACTGGTAAGATTACAATTGGAAGATTTATTAATCCAAAGCATTACATTCCTAGTTTGTCCCTTTCCTTGACCAATTATTTTTTTCTGCTGCAGTGGGAAAAAAGAACAATGACATACAAATGAACAATGATAAACTTTCCTAGGAGATAATTAGTGATAAACTAAAGAAACGAAAAATTGTTCTGAAGTTAAATTTGATAGAGGTTAGGTGGTTTTCATTTATGAACTGTCAATCCAATAAAAGGTTGCTGCTGATACTAAGGTACTGGCATTTATTAGACAAACCAAGACCGTCATGTGTCCTTGTGCAACAGACATACTACTTAAATAAAATGCCCTAATATAAGTTGCTATACAATGCAAGGTAGGGTTAAAACTCTTAAAAAGGAGAAAAATGTCATCATCCACTAGCAATGGATTTAACCAAGAATAGAAAGGGACTACTTTTCTCCGCACCATATTCTTTATCAGACAACTCTTAGGAATGCTGACTAGCACTCTATAAATAGAGGCCTTTACTTCAATAGTTTGATATACATGCAAAGAACCATTTGTCTTTCAAACAGAGAAAACAAAAGACCTACATATTGAATCACTAGTCTTGCTAAAACCTCTCCTTCTCATCGTACCATAGCTGTGGTAACTGCATCATGGATACAGTAAACCGTTTAGTGGAAGACAAACCAGTGGTCATCTTCAGCAAGAGCTCATGCTGCATGAGTCATTCCATAAAACAACTGATAAGCAGCTACGGAGCAAACCCAACAGTATATGAGCTGGATGAACTTCCAAATGGAAGGGAAATAGATCGAGCATTACAAAAGCTAGGGTGTAAGCCAGGAGTACCAGCTGTGTTCATAGGCCAAAAGCTCATAGGTGGGGCTAATGACGTCATAAGCCTCCAAGTCCAAGGCAAACTCGTACCCATGTTGATGGATGCTGGTGCCATATGGATTTGGAACAGAACCAATTAATTATTCAAGCAATTGATAAGGATTAAGAGAGGATAAGTAATTTTTGATTTCCTTTCTTAAACCTGTTTTTTGACTTTTTTTAAATCTCAACTAGCATATAGATTTAAAAAAAAGGATAAGGAAAAGGAAAGCGAGTACTAGCAAGAATTAGCATAATGAGCTAAGGTGACCATTGAACCACCGACAACAGCTTATTCATAGACATTTATAATGAAGTTTAATTGATTTTGTCCTGTTTGAAAAGGCAAATGCTGAATTGCTGAAATACTGTGCTTAATTTTACTACTGGCTCCCCCCCCCCCCCTCTCTCCGCCCTTTCTTCTGCCAGGTTGCCACATCCTAAAAATGAACGAAGGTATATCCCTTTTATCACACTATAGAATATTAACAACCAAATCTGAACAACAAAACAGGGCGGGAGGAGAATCCCCCAGCCACTGCAGTAAAAGAACAGAAAGGCCCATAAAACAATGATCAAAGGTATAAGAAATTAGTCTTGTTTTTCCAAAATATGTTGAAAGGCAAAATATAGAATAACAGACTGGCACAGAGGAATTCTGAGCTCCAATCAATGGAACAAACAAAATTTTCCATTAGTCTCTATCATGTAGAACTCTATTGTTACTTTGGAATTTCCTTTCTCTTTATTCGTATTTACTTCCCCTCTTTGTTCTCTAATTCGTCCAGGTGCAGTTTTGTTTAGGTTCTTTGATATAGTTAAAGCTAACACTTAGAACTAGACAGATTAGTGATCATCTCTTATAAAAATTTATGAAAAATAGGCGACTCAAAGCTGATGTTCCATCCGTACTTGAAGTAACACTAATTGTATTCCACTTATACAGGCATGTCCGATCAAAATTGTCAAAGATTTTGGTAAGGAGTTGATTCCCTAGATCCTCAGATAAATGTCAAAAAAACTGTAGCAACCCCAACAGTTTATGAGCTCAAAAAGTCACAAAATGAAAGGAGATAGTTGAATAATGAGCAGCCTAGGGTGCAAACCAAGCATAACATTTTTCCATTAAGACATGCACAAACATTTAATTTAGAAGAAGAGAATAATATTTAATAATGTATATCATAATTGGAATATTTGTAACATAGCATGCATGATTATATAATGACTTTTACAATGACCTGAAACTCAGTTAAGATTTAATAAAGTTCAAATCCCATAAATAAAGTAATTATCTGAGTTTGAACTTTATTAAATCATTTTTTTTTAAAAATCAAATTCGTTAAATAAAGTTCAATTTAAACTCAATAACTCTAATATACAAAATATACTAGAATCGTCAAAACTCAGTATTAATCAATGAAATTCAATTTTCATCATCAAAAACCAGCTGCAATCAATAATTATCAGTTGCAATCAATAATAAAATCAGACTAACAGGTAAAAAAAATGTCAGTTCAATACTCATAAATCAGGTGAAGATAACAGAGCCATACACTGCTTCATTGTCCAATCATAAGCATACCATAAGTGGTTATCAGGCCCGTTAAACAAATCAAAGAGGAAGAGGGCTGCAATCCAAAGTGCATATGAACTATAGATAAAGCCACAGCCATTAGACGTTAAATTCCTTTAGCAATATTGCAAGGAATTAAATAATATAAATAAAAGAAATATTTATACCTGCTCTTGGATCAAGAGACTGAGTTTGCTTTATAGTATTACTGTAGCAGATTTTTCCCGTTAGGGCAGCAGCACTGTTGCATTGTACCTTTAAAGGAGACCTTTAAACATGCATTAGTTTCTATCTTTTGTCCATGACATCTACACAACAAGAAATGATAAAATACATGATTACCATACATGTCTTGTGAGCTAACATAATCATATTAACTTCACAGTCATATGCAGAGAGAATAAAGTCCATCTTTCAAACTTTCAGGGATTTTCTTATCTTTTTATTCATATATTTTGTATTTCTTTTCGAACAAGAGGTTACAAATTTTGATCCTGAATACATTAGCAGAAAACAATTTCATTTTAGAAGCATGACAGTTGGAAGTCAAACAAAAGATACCATAAATGAGAAGATTGTATTACACCAACATTTTTTGACAGCATTCTGTATATCCAGTTTTCCAAACCAGTCTTCACAACTGAAAATTGTACATTTTATACAGCTTGTACAACAAAGTAAAATATGAAAGATACATTTTGTGTAGGATGAGGATCTTGTGTATTGAGAATATGAAAGGGAAAGAGATGAAGAACTGTTCACCAGTAATCCCCACAAGAACAGACTCCATCCTTAAAATGATGGAACCTCCTCACATCACGAAGAATTATCTCTCTCTTTTCAATCTTAGAAATAAACTTCGTAGCTGTATGGCAATCGTTGCAAACTCTTAGGTTCTTTGAAACACGAATTGTACATCCAGGAGGCGTATTTAGGATGCCAAATGCTATTGCCAATCTCTCACTATGCCCACATAATAGACTCTCCTTTTCCTCTTCGTCAAGATTGTGAAGAACACAGGAAGTGTCAGGAACATAACCCTCCTTTTTCATCCTTTCTGACAAGTCCTCTATGAAACCATGCAGCTGCTCACTTTGTGGGTGCAATACATCACCTGCATGGAATTTATGAACCTTGTCGCCGAACACAATCCAACTGCATCCAGGTTCTTTTTTCACTCCCATCTGCTTCATATTTTTCCTGACTTCTGTTGCCTTCTCCCAAAGCCCAGCTGACGAATAGATATTGGAAAGTAAAACATAATGGCTATCTATGTGTGGTTCCAATTGAATAAGATTCCTTGCGGCAACCTCTCCCAGTTCTACATTCTTGTGCACCTGACAAGCACCCAACAAACTGCTCCAAGCACCTGTTTTATCATATTGAGCAGGCATGCTACTGATGAGCTCATATGCCGCATCCAGTTTCCCTGCTCGACCAAGCAAGTCCACCACACAAGCATAGTGATTACCTGTAGGATTAATCCCATATCTATCGCTCATGCTGCAAAAAAGATCTAGTCCTTCATTAACCAAGCCAGAATGGCTACAAGCAGCAAACACAGCGATAATTGTAACTTCATTGGGCTTCGTGTCACTACCCTGCAAAGCCTCGGCTGCCATTTCCCGAAACAGACTAAGTGCTTCCTCTCCTAGCCCATGCATACCATAAGCCATGATAAGCACATTCCACGTTATCACATTCTTCTTCGGCATAAGATCAAAAACTCTTTTCGACATATTCAAACATCCACATTTTGCATACATGTCAACTAATGCACTTCCAACAGCGACATCCGATGCCATATTGTTTTTTATGGCATAGGCGTGGATCTCTTTCCCTTTAGCCAGTGCTGATAAGGAAGCACAACCAGGAAGAACAGCCATAAGAGTAATTGAATTTGCCCTATGAAAAGTTCTTATATCATACTCATGTTCATCCTCACTATCATTAAGTCGTTGCATCTCATGAAGCAATAGAAGAGCCTCGCTGTGCTGTCCACAGACAACACAGCCAGTTATCATTGTGTTCCAGGAGACAATATCCTTATGTTCCATGCTATCAAATATGTTTTTTGGAAATTTCAATCTTCCTATCCTAGAGTACATATCCAATAGAGCATTTTGTACGTAAGTATTCCTGTCAAAGCCCAATTTGATTACAAAACCATGAATTTATCTAAGAATTCTTGGCTGTGAACACAGGACGGTAAAACACTTGCCATAGTGGTGGGATTCGGGGAAACCCCTGCAACTTCAAGCATTTCAATGAAAAGCTTCAATGCGTCCTCAAAACGTCCATTTAGTGCATAACCAGCGAGCATAGCATTCCAAATAGCTATATTCCTCACTTGGGTGTTATCGAAAATTAAACGACCACTAGTTACCTCTTTGCAATTGCTATACATATCAACCAAAGCACTAGTCACAAAAGTATTATCACTCAAAATTTCATTTCTAATCACATAAGCATGAATTTCTTTTCCTAAATCCAACAACTCCAAATGAGAGCAAGCAGGCAAAACACTTGCAATTGTTACTCCGTCCGGCCTAACCCCTTTCTGAACCATAAACTTTAAGAACTTTAGTGCTTCTATGAAACGATCATTCTGTGAGAATGAGCTTATCATAGTATTCCAAGTGACCAAATCTCGATCCTCAAACGTGTAAAGCAATGATTTTGCATAATCAACATTTCCCAATTTTGCATACATAGCCATCAATGAATTAACTATAAAAGTTCTCACATCTCCCTTCCTTAAACTATAACCATGAACTTGCTTCCCAAGCCTCAACCCATCAACAACCCCCAAATTCCCACAAACCGACACGATACTCACCAATGTAAACGAACTAGGCTCAACATTCTCCTCTTGCATCACCCAAAACGCCTCTAAAGCATCCTCCCACTCCTCATGCCTACACAAAACCGAAATAATCGAGTTCCACGAAACCTGATCTCTCTCAGACATTTTATCAAACACCTTACGTGCATCCCCAATATCTCCACATTTCCCATACATATTCACAAGGGTATTATCTACAGTAGTTGAATTCGACCCATACCCAAGTTTAAACACCTGGGTATGAATCTGTTTCCCAAAATTCAAATCATAAAGGCCCGCTGCAACCTTCAAAATGGCCGGAAATACAAAATTGTCCGCAACAACACCCGCCATTAACATGGAAATGTAGGTGGAAATGGCTTCCATGAGAAGCCCAGAACGTGCTTGGGAACGAAGGGTTTCGACCCATGAATGCTTAGAAAGGATTTCTGAAGTGGGGTTTTGAAATGGAGCAGAGGAAGTCAGAGTTGCAGAAGGTTTTTGCAGCAATGGTGAACAGTTTTGATGGGTTGGAAGAGAAGAAAGAGTAGAGGAAGAAGATGAAAGAGGGAGTAAAGTAGGAGAGAGAAAATGAGTGAAAGAGGAGGACATTTGGTGAGGATTAATTTTAAAGGTAAGGGCTCAAATTTTGGTAGTTATGGTAGTTGATGAAGGTTTATCCTTTCCTAGTACTAGAGGTATTATTCGGGTTTTCGGCTTGGGTTAGGTTAAATTTGGTGGGTCGGTTCTAATTTTAAAGTACTCATGTAAATTTATACTTAAATTCATAGACAATCTCTTAATCATCTTTTTGATGTATATATGTCGGTAAAAAAAATATATACTCAATGTGATATGTTGTTTGATTTGTTTTAATAATATACTTAAAAAATATCAAGCTTTTATGATTTTAACTAAAATGTAATTAAAATTAAAAATAATAATTAATGTTATAACATGTGTGCATTGGTTTTTTTTTTTTTTTGACATAATGCATTGGCCAACTTGAAATCCTCAACGTTAAAATAAAAAAAATAAAGAGATGAAGTACTTCGTATATTGTTAAATATGTATCCATATTCCCTACCTATTAATTATGTGTAATTCAATTATTTAAGTCTTATCAATAATATTGTGGGAAGCTATAGTCGCCCTTAAATATCTAATTAATGCCCGTAAAATAAAATAAAATTACAAATTTACTCTTATTTTATCAAAATAAATTGCCCCCCTCAAACAGAATTTATCCCCCCCCAAACCTTCACTCCTTGTTCACTCTCTGAAACATTATTCTCTCTCTAAACAACAACAACCACCACCAACCTGTTCATACTACCCACCACTCACCACCTCCTCGTTTAACCAACAACTCTGATCTTTTTTACCTCTGGTTTCACGATCTACACAGTCGTTGTAATGACAAGGAAGGACAAAGGAAAGACGGACGCCAGAGAAAAGGTTTGTTTTTTTATTATTTTTTGAAATCGCAGGCAAACGCCCAATTTTTTTTAACGTTCTAGGCTCAAACGCCCTGATTTTTTGAACAACCACACGGTTTTTCGCACGAACGAGGCGTTTGAGCCTAGGACGTTCAAAAAAACTAGGCGTTTGCCAAACCGCAAAAGTCCAAGGCCCAATTTCCGCAAAAGAAGCCTAGATCGCTGACGCTGCCAGACCACGGGCCCGATCGAGAGATTTGGCTGCTTGCGCATTAAGTCGCCCGCTGTTTGATTTGGGCCTAGATACACTCCATATCTGATTGAGGCCTTTTCATAATAATTGTGTAATCCTTGTTTTAGCGGGAGTGGGATTCTTGGATTATATGTTTTTACTACTCTTATTTAAGGAGGTAGTAGTTACGTAGGTGGGGTAGCTTTAGATTAATTAGTTTTGCTTTCCTTTTCATTAGTTTTAGTTACTTTTCTTTTCTCTCTCTCTCTCTAACTTCTCTCTCTCTCTCCTCTTAATTAAACTCTAAGATTATCTCTCTCTTGTTTCTCTCTTTAAACTCTTGTTTTATGCAATTTCATACTTCCTTCTTTTGGTACTGTCTCTTCTCTATATTATTACTTATTTTCTTTGCTTATTAATCATGTCTCCTTTAATTGCTTTGTTTAGTTTAGATTTAATTATGTATGAGTAATTAAATTATAGGGTAATTAATATGAAGGGATTATTTGTTATTATTGATTATTGATATCGCATGATAATTTCTTATTGAGTTGTTTTAATTCTTTGCAATTAGATTATGAATCGAGCAGATGTAATTTGATTGTGAATGTTTAGCAATATTGAATTGATGAATCGAGTAGATGTTAATTTGATATTAAAGGCTATTTTCAATAGGAACTTAGATCTAGTAAATTGCGACAGCCTGTTAGATCTATGTTGATAAATAAATTGCGAGAGCCTGTTAATCATGTTATTTGCGCAATGTTAATTATTGATTGTTATGTTTTATCCCGGAATATTAATTATTGGTGAACCTGTGACCCTAGGCTTTCTTATTATCGTTTTTCTCCCTAAACTTATTCTTCGTAGTATAATTCCTTTAACAACAACAATTGGTTACTTTAATAATTTAGATTATAATTAATTAATTAGGAATAGAAAGACCAGTTTCCCTATGGATTCGACCATACTTCCCTATCTATATTAGTTAGAGGACTTAGGTAATTACTTTTGATTAGGTGATACGACTTTAGCCTGTCAAAATTTGGCGCCATTGCCGGGTAAACGGTTTTATTTTTATTTCTAGTTGTTATTAAAGTCTAGATTATTATTTTTTATTTTAATTTATTTTTATTTTATTTATGAGTTGAAAATATCCATGCTTACGCCACTACAAGAATTATATAATTTTTATGCAGCACCTGACTACTGTTGTTGTCAACGTCTTTGTCATGAAAATCCTGAATGCCCTTATAGTGAGTTTTTCGTGCGTGCTCCTGATGATTTTAGAGTCTTTCCATATACATATGATCATATACGGAAACGATTAGTTGCTAATGAAAGTTACTGGAAGGCTCTTGATGAAAAAGTCTATGGACACTATAATAATACAAATGTTATAGAGGATGAAGAACCCTTTATAGAATTTGTGGTTGAAAAATCATTGGTTGACGAATCGGTGATTAAAAAATCATTAGTTGTAGAAACGGTGGTTGAAATTTCCTTTGTTGATGATGAGGTTATTCGCGAGGGTAAAATTTCCAAGTCATTATTGGATGATAAAGACAACGACTACCTCCATGTTCGTTCTATTAATTCAAAATTTTTAGCGGAGGAAGTGGAAGGTTGTGGTGTATTTTCATTTCCCTCTTTTGATTTTTCCTTCTACCATGAATTCTCTTTATGTGCTCCTAACCTTTTTTTTGTAGGGATTAATGTGCTTGCAATTAAGCCCTATCTAGTGCTTAATAAAATGTGTTGCAGGAGCATTTGATAAGTTACTTAAGGCGTTGAATTCCTCTGATTGAGAGGAGGAATATGGTCGAGCGGGACCTTGATAAACTAGCGCTTTGCGGAAGGCAACCCGTATTTTGTTGTTTTTTTATTAAGTTTTTTTATTTTTTTTTATTTTTGTGTGTTCTCTTTTAGTTTTGTTTTAGAGAGGTAACGAGGGTGTATCTTATGCTTGTGGAAGTACCTTTTTGTGCAGGTTTTGATCAAGAGAGCGAAAAAGAAGAAGACGAACTAGTACAAAAGATATTTGGGCAGAGAGTAACAGCAATCAGCGTGGTCGAATTAGGAGCACGGGCCCGATCGGGCTGAGCTCGGGCGTGGGTTCGCGTCAGAAAAATTTGTCAACTTCGACAGGCTATAACTTTTGCGTTTCTTATTGGATTTTGGCGTGCTACCTATCATTAGAAAGCTCTTCAAGTCTACTTTCCAATGAAATTAGAATCACTGTATTATGATTTATAAATCAAAAGTTATGATCAGAATAGTTTACATGACTCAATTTTTATCGTTTTCCCACTAACACTTTGTTTCATTCTTGCCCAAAATTTGTTCCAAAGAACTGAATTGCAATCCTCTAGGCTTTGGTGACATTTATGTGTTAATGATGATGAGAATTAGTCACTTTGACTACTAGCTTCCCTTAAAGACAATGAGGACATTGTCTGATTTAGCTTGGGGGGAGGTTCTCGTGTTCGTATGGTACATCTTTCACTCTCTCTCTTTTTATTTTTATTTTTTTTAGTATAGATTTTATTTCTTTGTTAGGTTAGTTTTATTCGAATGAATTATGAATCACGCTTCCCTATGCCCCCTTGATTAAAGTTTATCAAATTGTTTTGATTCTTGGTTATTGATGCTAAATATTGAGGATTAGTTGATCATGATTTGATGTTTGATTGCCTTGGAACCTTAACATGCGTCAATTTTGTCCAACTACTTGTGAATATAGTGCTTGAATAGTTGATTTGGTTAGGAATGTGTGTTAGTTCCTGGTATGTCAATGAATTTGAGTATTGGTTTGCAACTATAAGTAGTGTTTCATGACTCATTATTATGCACATGTGGAGGACGAAGACATTCGTTCTTTAGGTGGCCTTCAGATGATATTAGATACATTTGTTCCCTTCTTGCTACCTATGTTGTTGCCTTGACTTTTTGTTGTTTATTAGCCACATTACAAGCCTATTTAGCCCCATTGGTTACTAGACCCAAGCTTGGCTTAGGGGAGCTATTAGTGAGTGAGGTGAGGGAGTTTGTAGTGTGCTTATTATTTGCACAATTTGGGTGGGTTATGAGAAGTTATATTGTACTTGATTATAGTTTATTTTTGATGAGTTTGAAAGTTGAATTTTCTTGAAAAAAAATTAAGTATGATGATATGGAAAAAAAAAATAGAAAAAAAATGAAAAAAAAGTGAACTTCAAAAGAAAAAAAAAAAGAGCAAAAGAAAAAAAATTGTCATATGTTCAAATGCTCTAATTGAAGGTTGATAAAAAGAAAAGAACGAAAAAAATTGAGTTTCATTGGAAAATTCATGTTTGATAGTTTAGAGTTTGTGATTCACTCGAGTTTTACGTTAGTTATATTTTCATTAGTGAAATTTGTAAGTATTAGGATTGTTTGATATGTTTGGAGTTGTATTTGGTGGATTTTTGTTGGAGTTGATATGTTGGAGATGTTGATCATTATTTATTTTTTACCATGGCTTTTATTAGGATTTGGCTCCCTTTAAGCATGGCTTTTATCTCACATATTCCCAAATATATCCTACCCTTACCCTAGTGTAGGCGTCGCTCGAAGTGCACCTACGTTAAAGCATGTGGTGAATATGTTTGGCACTCATAGGAAGTGGTAATTGACATATGATAAGGGACAACGATTAGGGACAAGGAAAGTAGGGAGCCGCCAACAAGTTTTTAAGGAACTTGTAAACCGTTCACGGATCATAAAAGGCAACCACGATAAAGGGACAACGAAGGCAACAACGATTGACCCGTGAAGGTTACACCCCATTCATAATCCATGAGATTACTAACTCCGTATGGTTCGGAACCACGAAAGGAGGATCGGGGATGATGGTACGAAGTGAGTCATGGAGTCACATTCGCACGTATTTGGCCTTTACTCGATTCTTATTGTGAAAAGCATTCCTGCGATCTCAAAGGCATACAAACAAAATATTCAATTTGCTCCAAACTATTATTATGCTAAATTGGTTGAATATTAATGCAACACATAATTCTAAAATATTGTGATCACTTGATTTAATAACAAGATTAAAAAGGAACCTAAGCCGGTTGTCCAAATTATCTTATTAGGCGTGATTTTCAACTACATATTCCCTTTAAACATGCAATATGGTGATCATAATAATAATAGAATAAACATTAATATTGGAAGTAATTTAACAATAAATTGTTAGTCAAATCAAATAATAATAATAACCCTAATCATGATACTAGCAATAAGAATAAAAATAAGAGTAATTAAGTGATTAATTTAATTACTCACATTCCGCGCGTTCCTTTAAATTGCTACATCATGAATGAAGTGTTAGTAACTTCAATAAAAATATAAATCAAATAGAAATTAAATTAAATTAAAAGTAGCGTTGATTTGGTCCAAACCCTCAGCTATTTATACCTTTCACGCCTTGGTTACAGTATAGAATTTTGGGTATTGTATGAACTCCTTGGAGTGCTTAAGGAAGAAATGATAGAATTAGAAATATAGGTTTAAGGCTTAGAATATGGGAGAGAGAGAAGATAATGATTTTTGGTGTAAAAGAGAGAAAGAGAGAATGCTTTGATGATCAAGCTTGTTGATCATTGGAAATGGGGAGATATGACCTCTATTTATAGGGAAAAAAGAGGGTCGAAGAATCAAGAAAGGATAAGAATTCGAATCGGATAAAACTCTTGCGATAGACAACAGTTTTTGCGGTTTTTGTTTTTATCATATCTTTTGATTCAAAAATCGGAATAAGATGAATAAGATATGGTTGGAAAGATCTTGAAGCTAATTTCTAACCCAATTAGAATCAGATTAAAATATTTTGTATAACAAAAGATATAGCCGAAATAGTGAAACGGTGTCAGTTTTGGATAGAGTTTGACATTTTATTCATATCTTTTCCGTTATAGCTCGGAATTGATATTATAATATATCATTGGAAAGATAATTTAAAGGGCTATCCAACCATATAAAATTTGGATAAAAACTATAAGACACTAAAATAATATCTGTCTATCTTTGAACGTCTTTCAATTCGGATATAAATAGGATTTTCAAAAAATGGAGTTTTATTCAATTTCAAACTATTTAATCTTATCTTTTCAAAAAGGATAATTAAGATCTTTTAGAAACTTATAGAAGATTCCAATTAATCATAATTGGTTTAGGAATTGGATTAAATCATTTGGACCCTCCACATGATCATTGGGTCGTAGGTTAGGTGGGCTTAGGTTCGATTTGGGATCAGTTTAATATTTTGGTCATAACTTATTCGTTATAACTTGGATTTGGGCTTATAATATATCTTTGGAAAGCTATTTTCAAGCCCCATCCAACTATTCAATCATTGGACCCAGATTATGGACCAAAATAAACTGGATGAAACGTTTTTATAAAAAGGACACGAAATTAATGATTTTAAAGGACACGAAATGAATTATTTTGGGTTTAAAGGCACGAAAAGAGGAAAATAAGTTATGGTTTGGGGAAATGGACTAGGAATTGGGTTGGTTTATGAAATGGAAATATGGATTTAAGCACTCCAAAAATTGAATACTCAACCCGACCAATAATGGCGGTGAAAGGTTGTTCATCATCGGGTTTGGTTTTGGGGAGACATTTTTAGGTGTCTACACCTAGCCTTACATTACAAGCTTTAAAGACCTTCCGACCTTGTGCATAGAGTTGTGTAGATGTGAAAGTGTGGCTTATCAATGCAAGTTATGACTTGACATATTCCGAGTCGAGTACTAGGTTGAGTGTATAGTGTGAGTTGGGAGGGCATTGTTCACATAAAGGGGTTGGGGATGGAGAGCGATCGAGTACATCTTTTACTCGCCACATAAATGAGAGTCGAGTGTGTGAGCACTAGTCTTGAATTCTATATGCTCTTGTGGTTGCTCTATTTGACAATTGTTAGGGAAGATTGGTAGTTAGATGGATTTGATTGGTTGACTTTGATAAATGTTTGTCAGATTTACCTTGAATCGTATTTATTGATTTGAATTATTTTGGGGGTGAAGTATTGATTTATTTATTCATTGCTTTGCTTAGGGACAAACAAAGGTTTGGCTTGGGGGAGTTTGATCGGTCTCTTTTATATACATTTAATTCCCCGTCCCACGGTCATATTTGTGCTTATTTGAGCGCTACGGAGCTATTTTTATTACTAATATACGTTTTCTAGTGTTTTTGTTGAGTTGGTATTATTTTGTAGGAATTTGCAGAATTATAGTAATTCCCGAGGTTATTGAACCACTACAAAGACATTGGAGTTGGATCGTATTTTATGACCAGATATTTTAGCCCAAGGTCGAGTTGGATAATTTAATTCGGTGATTAAGGGCTCAGTTAAATGAAAGAGGTTCGAAATTCCCGCAAGAATTGTGGACCAGCTTAATTGAGGGCTAGAACTTAAGTCAATAATGTTAAAGTCCAAGGCCCAATTTCCGCAAAAGAAGCCTAGATCGCTGACGTTGCCAGACCGCGGGCCCGATCGAGAGATTTTGCTGCTTGCGCATTAAGTCGCCCGCTGTTTGATTTGGGCCTAGATACACTCCGTATCTGATTGAGGCCTTTTCATAATAATTGTGTAATCCTTGTTTTTGCGGGAGTGGGATTCTTGGATTATATGTTTTTACTACTCTTATTTAAGGAGGTAGTAGTTACGTAGGTGGGGGTAGCTTTAGATTAATTAGTTTTTCTTTCCTTTTCATTAGTTTTAGTTACTTTTCTTTTCTCTCTCTCTCTCTCTCTCTCTCTAACTTCTCTCTCTCTCCTCTTAATTAAACTCTTAGATTATCTCTCTCTTGTTTCTCTCTTTAAACTCTTGTTTTATGCAATTTCATACTTCCTTCTTTTGGTACTATCTCTTCTCTATATTATTACTTATTTTCTTTGCTTATTAATCATGTCTCCTTTAATTGCTTTGTTTAGTTTAGATTTAATTATGTCTGAGTAGTTTAATTATAGGGTAATTAATATGAAGGGATAATTTGTTATTATTGATTATTGATATGGCATGATAATTTCTTATTGAGTTATTTTAATTCTTTTCAATTAGATTATGAATCGAGCAGTTGTAATTTGATTGTGAATGTTTAGCAATATTGAATTGATGAATCGAGCAGATGTTAATTTGATATTAAAGACTATTTTCAATCGGATTTAAACATGTTCAAAGACAGAAGATTTTATTTTCGTGCCTCATATTCTTTATCAAAATTTTATATGGCTGGATAGATCTTGAAATTATCTTTCCAATGATATATTATAATATTAATTCCGAGCTATAACGAAAAAGATATGAAAGAAATACAAAACTCTATCCAAAACTGACATCGTTCCCCTATTTCGGCCATATCTTTTTATCTACAAAGTATTTTAATCTGATTCTAATTGGGTTGTAATGTAGAATTCAAGATCTTTCCAACGACATATTATAGCCTTATTTGGACTTCTGAATCAAAAAATATGATAAAAACAAAATACGCAAAAACTGTTGTCTACGAGTTGTATTTCGATTCGAATTTGGATTCTTTTCTTTATTCTTTGACCCTCTTTTTTTCTATAAATAGAGGTCATATCTCCCCTTTTTCAATCATCAACTCTCATCAAGAATTACTTGGTTTTTTCTCTCTCTTTCTAAACTAGCTTTTTACAAACAGAATTCCGCACACATTAGATCTTGAAACACCTAACCAAGTTCGAAGTTGCCTTCGCCCTAGACGTGAAAGGTTTATACTTTTTTGAGGGTTTGGTCTCAAATACATTCTAAACTTTATAAGTCTTTCTTTCAATTGTTTGATTTAATTGTTTGATTTATTATTTCATTGAAGTTTACTAACGCGTGTATTTTGTTATTAGAAAGAGGTACGAGGCATCAAAGTATGTAATCTTATCACTCTATTCTTGTAGAAAGCATGTTTATTATTTATTAATTCCTAGCATCATGTTAGGATGTTTTTATGGCTTTTTAGAATCAAGTTTAGGGTGCCTTTTATTATTTCTAATATCATGTTATCATGTTAGTATCATGTTAGGTTTAAAGCTTTGATCTTTATTGCTTAGTGACATGCTAGGATTTGTTATTAATCTTGTTAGTATCATGCTTAGGATCTTGCTACTATATTTAAGTTTTATTATTAACATGATTTTGATTTTGATTATTATTATTATTATTATTATTATTATTATTATTATTATTATTATTATTATTATTATTATTATTATGTTGCTTGATATTATTTATTATTGTTATTGCTTGATCACGCCTTTTGTGCATGTTTAAAGGGAATTTGTATTCGTAATCACGCTTAATAAGATAATTAATAATTTGGTTTAGGCTAATATGATTTTAATTCAAGTGATCGCCAATAATAGATTTATTTGTGCATTAATTTTCAACCAACATAGATTAAATAGGTTTAGGGTTAAAATAATGTTTGCATGTTAGTCAAAAAGCGCACATGAATACGAGTAGAATAAAGTAGAGGCCTATTTTATAGGGCGGATCCTTTCTTTTGTAGATTGGATTCGTATCCTCATCCCCGAACCCTATTTGGTTGAAGACCTTATGGAGTTGGCGATCTCATGGATCGTTAAGGGGTGTAACCTTCACCTCGTGAACGGTTTACAAGTTCCTAAAACATGTTGGCGACTCTTTTGCTCTTGTTTCTTTCCCTTTGGACGCCACCATACTTAAGTGTATGATCACAGTTGGGTTCAAGCTTGGGGTTATAATGCTTGAAATATTCCCTACACTATTAGATCTATGTTGATTAATAAATTGCGAGAGCCTGTTAATCATGTTATTTGCGCAATGTTAATTATTAATTGCTATGTTTTATCCCGGAATATTAATTATTAGTGAACCTGTGACCCTAGGTTTTCTTATTATCGTTTTTCTCCCTAAACTTATTCTTCGTAGTATAATTTCTTTAACAACAACAATTTGTTACTTTAATAATTTAGATTATAATTAATTAATTAGGAATAGAAGGACCAGTTTCCGTGTGGATTCGACCCTACTTCCCTATCTACATTAGTTAGAGGACTTAGGTAATTACGTTTGATTAGGTGATACGACTTTAGCCTGTCAACGTCCAAATGCACGTACACCACCACAGATAACCACCGCAAATTGCACAAATTCAGCCAACCAACCGCAATATTATAACAATAATTTCGATTGCAAATCAGCGAATCGCAAACCAGAAATTCTATCTTCCTCCGCTTTCAAACAGAGCAAATCATCAATTTTGATTAATTTATGATTGTTTTATACAATATAATTGATGTCAACTCCTGATTTTGGTTATAATTTTGATATGGAGAAAGGAAGAGCAGAGGAGAGAGAAAGAGAAGGGAAGAGAAGAAGGAAAGAGAAAGAGAAGGGAGTAGAGTTGTGCCATAGCTGCACAAACCGCACCCAATAGTTTGTATTTTTTATAACTATCATTGTAAACAATTAACACTTCAATTTAACCTTTTTAGCACAATCAACATCAAACTTAGCTTTATTGTGTTATAATTTATAAGTGAGTAATTTACTTATGTACATCAATATTATAGTAACATATAAAATCAGATATAATTTAATAAACATCTACAAAACTCCACATATAATAACTACTCTCTTTGTTTTCAAAATAGGGTGAAGCATTCATTTTAATGGTTACGTTTTAATTATATTCTAGACTCCGCATATAATTTTTTTACATAATTTTTCCTCATACATAAACTTTCAATACAATTATTTACATTTACTAAAGTAATTACCTATTCGTAATTCAAATATTTCTATTTACATATACAAGTAAATACTTGTTTGATATCTGATAAATATTTTTCGTCATCTCATTTTCTTAATTAGCGCGTAATTTCACCAAAGGTAACATTATTTTAGGAATGGAGGGCATAATAATCCTAATCCTAAACCCTTTAAAAAGTGGGAAGTGCTACTGTAGCTTATCTACAGTGCTCTGCCCAAAGTGCCCCTTGCCACGAAATTAAGTTGATATGTGAGTTGTTGCCCTGATGTCTACCCATGTCCTTTCTTTCTCCTACTTTTCCTCCATGTCTTTCACTTTTTTCCTGTTATTATTTTATCTTTTGCTCTGAATTACCGTCATCTCGGTTTCACTCTCCTCCTCCTCCTCTCCGTCAAATTTCTAAGGTTTACCCATTCTTCAACTTACTGAAAATTCAATCGGAAAAGCATCAAAATCTCCCGATCTTCTTCTTCATCGCATATTGTGAGGAGTTATAGAGTTTGCTCTGCTGCATGACGGGAGATGGGTTGAGGAGCTTGACGGGAGATGGGTTGTCTTATAAGGAGAATTTTATTGTGAGGAGCTATGAAGCAGGGATAATAAGACTACTACGGAGCTATTGCTAATTGTACACACCCAATTGTGTCTCCCCAAAACCAAACCCAGTGATGAATGTCTTTCACGTCGAACCATAATCGAATGACGTGAAACTGTGAAAAGTCAAGTGTTGCGGTTTAGTTTTATTAAAAAATTCTCTTCTTTCTGTTTTTGAAAACAATCTTATTTTATAAAAACATCCAATCCAGTTTAGTTTGGTCCATGATAAAGGTCCAATAATGGTGTAGTTGGATGGGGTTGAAAAGACCTTTCCAACGATATATTATAAGCCCAATTTCGATGAATAATGAGGAAGTTATGGCCAAAATACTAAACTGGGCCCAAACCGGATTTTACCTACGACCCAATGATCACGAGGAGGGTCCAAAGGTTTTATCCTATTCCTAAACTAATTAGGATTGATTATAATCTTCTATAAGATTCTAAAAGATCTTAATTATCCTTTTTTGAAAAGATAAGATTAAGGAATTTGATTTAAATATAAATTTTCCTTCTTTTTAAAACTTTCCTTTTTTAAAGTCCTAATTCTATTCGAATTTAAAGATGTTCAAAGACAGTCAGTTATTATTTTCGTGCCTCATATTTTTTTATCCAAGTTTTATATGGTTGGATAGATCTTGAAATTATCTTTCCAATGATATATTATAATATTAATTCCGAGCTATAACGAAAAAGATATGAAAGGAATACGAAACTCTATCCAAAACTGACACCGTCCTACTATTTCGGCCATATCTTTTTTTTAAAAAAGATTTTAATCTGATTCCAATTAGGTTAGAAAGTAGAATTCAAGAGCTTTCTAACGACATATTATATGACTTATTTGAACTTTTGGATCAAAGATATGATAAAAACAAAATTCGCAAAAACTGCTGTCTACGAGTTTTATTTCGATTCAAATTCGAATTCTTTTCTTTATTCTTCGACCCTCTTTTTTTCCTATAAATAGAGGTCATATCTCCCCTTTTTCAATCATCAACAATCTACAATCAACTCTCATCAAGCATTAGATTATTCTGTTTCTCTCCCTTTCTAAACCAACCTTTTAAACACAATTCCGCATACACAAGATTTAGAATCATCTAGCCAAGTTCGAAGTTGCCTTAACCCTAGTCGTGAAAGAAAGAGGTACGAGGCTTCAAAATAAGTAAATTAGCTTACTCCCTATTTCTTTCACAATGTAGGAAGCATGCTTAGGTTTGATTAATTCCTAGCATCATGTTAGGATGTTATTTAATGCTTTCTAGTATCATGTTTAGGGTGCCTTTATTTATTTCTAATAGCATGTTAGTACCATGTTAGGTTTAAAGCTTTGATATTTATTGTTTAGTGATATGCTAGGGTTTGTTATTAATCTTGTTAGTATCATGCCTACGATCTTGCTATTATTATCAAGCTTTAATATTAACATGATTATGATTATACTATGATTATTATTATTATTATTATTATTATTATTATTATTATTATATTGCTTGATGTTTTTATTTATTTTTATTGCTTGATCACATCTTTTATGCTTGTTAAAGGGAATTTGTACTTGAAATCACGCTTAATAAGATAATTAATAATTTGTTTTAGGCTAATATGATTTTAATTCAAGTGATCGCCAATAATAGTTTTATTTGTGCATTAATATTCAACCAACATAGATAAACAGGTTTAGGGCTAAACCTAATGTTTGCATGTTAGTCAAAAAGCACACATGAATACGAGCAGAACAAAGTAGAAGCCTATTTTATAGGGCGGGTCCTTTCTTTTGTAGATTGGATTCGTACCCTCATCCCCGAACCCTATTTGGTTCCTGACCTTATGGAGTTGACGATCTCCTATATCGTTTTGGGTTTACAAGTTCTTAAAACTTGTTGGCGACTCTTTTGCTCTAGCTTTCTTCCCTTTGGAATGCCACCATACTTAAGTGTATGATCACAGTGGGGTTCAAGCTTGGGGTTATAGTGCTTGAAATATTCCCTACACTAATCTTTTACAGGTATTTCACTTTTATCTTGCTGGAAATTTTGGGTTTTCTTTGATTTTTTGTTAAAGTTTTTATTTTGAGTGGTGATTAGTAGATTTGGAATTATGGGTTTGATTTGGTTTTTGGTTTTGAGTTTTAGTTTGGTGAATTTTTTATAATGGGTTTGATTAATTGGTGTACTTGGAGTAATGGGTTTGGTGTAGTTTTGGTTTATGAGTGTCAATTGGTGAGACTTTGATAACGGGTGAAGATTATGTTTTGATTTTGAGGTGGAAAGTGTGAATTTGGATTAATGGATTTGATTAAGTGTTGGTTTATCAGTAATTAAATGGTGAAAATAAGAGTAATTAGCTTTATAAAAGTTTGCATTAAGAGCAGTAATTTGGTGATTTTTTTATTAAATTTGGTTTCTGTGTGATAAATCGACTCATTTGGATTAATAAATTTGGTACATTTTTTGGTTTATTAGTAGAAACTCGCATTTATTTAACAACAAGACTAATATTGATGCTGTGCGAGTGGGTGTTGGGTTTGTTAAATTGTCCTATGATTATGAGGTGTACAATGCTAAGGTGGGAGGTGCAAGAAGAAGTGTTAATACCTCTCCAAATGCATCCTGGACTCCCCCCTGGCAAAATTAAGGTGAATGTTGATGCTCACATTATGAATGAATGCGGTATCAAGTTTGGGGCTGTCTTCATAGGTCCTGATGGACAATTAATTGCGGCTGCTGTGAAACATTTGGAAGTGAGATGGAGCTCGGAGATGGCAGAGGTTGGTGCCGCATGATTTGGGGTGGAATTAGCCCGCATATTGGGGTTTCAAGAGGTCTTGTTGGAGTGCGATTCTCTGTCAGTGGCTCATGCAATTCAGACAAAAATGCAGGGGCATGCTACCATTTTCCTCCTATACGAGGATATCCTGAAGGAAAGTAGTGCTTTTATTTCTTTCCAATGTAAGCATATTAAAAGAGTTGGTAACTTGATTGCTCATTATGTTGCTAGATGGGCAACGGATGCAAACTCGGAACATATTTGTACAAACTCTTTTATTGGCTTGATGAGCCATGAACTTACTTGTGACAGATGGTGCTAGATGGACAACGGATGAGGAATATGATGAGCTTAGGAGGATTCTTTCTGTTAGAAAACAGATTAAAACACTATCCTGGTTGCTTTAATGTGTTTGTTTACATTTACATGCTGCTGTTAGTAATTTGGTAAGATTGATTTTGAAGCTCATAGTTATTAAAATTATGTGTTCGTTGAATTGATTTAGTCTGATTAATTATAGTTATGACGCATATATAATTTTTTTTGTGTGTTTCTTTGTTTTGATGTAAGTGTTAGTGAGAAATTGGAGAATACTTTGTTGATCGATAACATAAAGTAACTTTACATTATATTGACTTGTGAATTTATGTATATGATGACACATGAATGATAGTAGTTATCTATGAGCTATAATAAGTGAATTATAAGTGTTGTAAATGTTATCAAATCTATTTGGGTAGTTGAAAAGATTGGAGTCTCTACTATTTTCTTGGATGTGGTTGATGATCTTCGTGCTTTTAAAATTCTCAAATTCCCGAGATGAATATTTCTTCACCAATGTATTAGTTTTGGCTTAGACATAATTTAGCAGAACCTTAACACTTCCAAAATGGTAAACAATTTAGTTATGGGAGAGCAATCTATTTATGGGAGAACCTTAACTCTTAAAAAAATGCTCACCACTAAATAATTCGTTCACCCCAATTCATAAACAATTACCTCACTCCTAGGTAAATAACGTACTCACCCCTAAATAAATTGCTCTCGCATAAATAGTTTACTCACCCCTAAAAGTCATATACAATTACCTCACCCTTAAGTAGTTTGGTCACCTCTTAAAAAATTTGCTAACCAAAAAATTATATATAATTACCTCACTCCTAAATAAATTACTCACCCCTAAATGAATTACTCTCCCATAATCTATTTTCACCCTAAACATCACATATAATTACATATCTTACCCTAAAATAAATTGCTCACCTACCTCTAATTAGTTAATTTGCTCACTTCTAAAAAAACATATACAATTAATTCACTTCTAATGTTTACCCCTAAATAGATTGCTCTCTATATATATTTCTTCAATCATGTCCAACTCACGCGTTGGAAGTTTTTGAGCTGGTAGTGTTGATATATTAGATGTCTATCCTTTACAACTCATGCTCTCTGTTTAGCGAGAAGGAAACTCATTAGGTGTTAAAATTAGTAAAAAGGTGATTTCCATTAACTTTTTCTTTTTTATATTTTTTTTCTTTTCTTGATGTATGTGGCAACTAAGTAATGATTAAGCTACCTTGACATCTATGTGTATCAAATTTTGATGCTTTATTGTTTTTATTATAAATTTTTTGATGCCATGTACTCCACTTGACTGTATGTCTCATAGCTCAATTAAATTACCATGCTTTAGTCTCACTGCATTGCACTATCCCAATGTTACATACTTTCTCCATTTTCTTTTACTTGCAACACTTCCCTAAAAATGAAATGTCACAATACTTGCAACACACTATAAAAGGAAAGTTACTTTAGGGAAAAACTATACTATTTCCCTTATTTAAAGCACATGGCCTACTAAATTACACTTCTAACAACCACTCATCCTATTTTAAAGTTTATTATATAATGTAAACCCCACCTTTCTTAATTACCACGCTAAAGAGTGTGTTGCATCTACAAAAAACGGCGGAAGTAATTGCCAGGACAAAATGGGGTATGGTATACAAATCACTAATTTTTATTAAATTAAGCCAATACATACCTCATTCATGTATTAATTTGCGTTTCTTATTTCATGCTTTGTATGTGTGTGTGTTTTTTTTTTTAAAAAAACTTCTTCTAACTTTAACTTTTCCTACCTGAAGATCATGCCTCAAATCCATCCCTTTAAAGGTCAATACCTCTTCATTTTATTTTGTATGGATTTAATTGCTAAATTTCCATTTGTTCACTTGAATTCTTCCCCTTTTATCATAGTCAAAGCTTAAAATTCAGGTATTATATGTTTGCTTCTTAAGATTGTTTTGTTTATTACATTATGAGTTGTAGATTGTAGAAGTAAGATCTAATTCCAAGCTAGAGAGTTGTAAAATAGTTCTCATGGGATCAGGAATTGGTAATTATGGTTCTTTAATACAAAGTGGCAATTACAAGTAATCAGCTCATCTATTTGATAATTTGTCAATATTAAAAGTGTTCTTTTCATTATATCTTTGTTTTATGCTTTAATTAGGATAATGCTGCTGAACTCTTTAGAAGAGCTTGCAAAATAATCAATACCGAGGCAGATTTGGTAAGGATGTTATCATATTAATTTATCTCTTTTCAGCACAAAATGAAGCTTTTACTGATTTTTTTTTTTTTCGATCTTCCATTGGTGTAGTTGCACATATGGAACTTCTTTGGCAGAACGAACCTTTTTTTTTTGTGAATGACAATAGCTCACCTGCAAAGGATATCCAACGTCAATTGGATTAGGAGGTAAGCTGTTGATACTTACTCTTGAAGTGTTTAATTGCATTTGCCAATAAATGTATTCCTTGAGATTACACTTGCATATAATGTTATTATCTTTTTTCCATTGAAGGATTCTAATATTTCAGGATAGCTTTTAGACTTCCGATGCATGTGCTGAAAGTGGTTTTTAAGCTAATTACATAAAAAGAGTGTTGGAATTTATGTCTTATTCATAAATCAACAAGCTAACTGTACCAATAATCCTTCCCAGACATGTGTATTTCCACACAGAAACTTAATAACTCGAGAAATGTTCAATAACATCTGTAAGAAAGGGACCTCTGAAAAGTAAACAGAAAAAAGGGACTGTTATGTCAGATGGAAGAGATCATATGCTGCATGTCAAGTAATTTATGATACATTCTGGATTTGATAGGCTGAGAATCTTTTGTATACTTGATGTGGTTTTATTGCTCATGCAAGATTGCTAGCTAATGCATATTAAATTATTAATACTCTTTTTCCTTAAGGGTCTTCACATATGTATATTGTGTGGTCTCCTATGCAAACTTTTAACCTTTCATATCTTTAATTCCAGTAAAAATTATGAAAAGTTTATATTATGAAAATGCACAGTGAAGAGAATTTGGCAAGTTTACATGATTAAAGAATGGAGGGAGTAAATTCATAGTACCTCCCTCATCTCATAAAGTTAGAACATGCTTTAGAATTTAAATGGGTTGATGGGAACACATTGAAGCATTTGCTCCAAATCCTCCTTGGCTCCTTTTTCTTTTAGTTCTAACATTTTGACACTGTTATTTATTGTTGGGGCTGGTTAAAAAAGTATGCTTAATATAAGTGAGATAAAATTTGATTGGTAAAGGTTACATCGGTCTTGAGCTTTGTAAAATCAACAATTTAGATGTCTGCATGGTGGGAAATTTAATGATGATTGTTAATACAATTCAGAAGGGTTTGAAATCTGATAATTATCTTATGGATTCTGTTTCTTTGAATGTAGTTTGTCGATTGATCAATGAGGAGACTATTCCCGCGGTTTTGCCCCAGGTGGTTGACTTGCTTAATCACCCTAAAGAAGTTGTTAAGAAGAAGGTATAATTTGTTATGGCTTTGCATCACTTTTATCAGCAGTCCCCGTCTTTGGTTTCGTACCTCGTCTAGAATTTTTGCATGGTGAAAGGATTTCTTTCTTTTTTCTGCATTATGTAAATTTTGGGTTTTGGGTTGTGAATAATAATGTTTATTATGACTTGTAATATTGTTGAATCATTATGGGTTTCAAACTGTGCATTGTAGTAATAACAGTTTGGTTGGCAAGGTGTGCGTGTTACTCGAAAAGTAAGATAATCTTTAGTTCCACATTTTTATACTTTTTCTAAAACATTAAGTATATTTTTTTTCTTATTTTGGTTGATTTTTGGTTTCAATTTCGTCGATTTATGTAATAATTTTTTGTGGATGTTGCTTTTTTTTGTTTATAATTGGGTTAATTTTCTGGGAATCGATTTATTGTTGAAATTCTGGTGATTGATTTGTGTTTTTTCAGTGAAAAAGGCTGGTTTTAGTTTGTTTTGGTTACCTAGATTTGGTTGTTGTGTAATGTTTTGTTAATGGTGTTCAGCAAGTTTGTTCTTTGGTTAAATTTATGCCTTATGGCCTATGGTTATGATTAGTGTTTCTATGTATCAGTTGTAGTATCAATTAATTGTGTTACTAGCTGATTGATTATTGTTGTAGAAGTTACACATGCTTTAACAGTTATGCATGTGTATTATTAGGAGTCTATGAAGCCCTTGAACTCCAAGATCGAGGTAAAGACTACATGGGAAACGGTGTTTCTAAGGTTAGTGTTAGTTTCAGTTTAGTGGTAGTCATAAGAACTTCCTTTCGATTCAAGAACTATGTTTTGCTCATAATGGTTGTTGTACATGTGTAGGCTGTCAAAATGTAAATGAGATTATTGGCCCTGCTTTGGTTGGCAAGGTATGCTTAATGACGAGAATCTATTGGTGTTCAATCTTCACTTTTTTCTATTGAACTAGGAAAAAATGTTTTTGGATGAAATCTTGGATTATTGTATTGCAAAACAGGACTATATATACTATTGTATTTCATTTGAGATTCTTTTATGTTGATTTTAAGTTCAATCAATTGAGTACTTTGTTCATAATGGGGATTGGGATTAATTTTTGTGGTGTATGCATGTTAATTGTGATGGGTTTAGCTAATAAAGTTGAGAATTTCGTAAAATTATATGATTTTCTTTGTGTATGATGTTTGGCAGTTGCGGTTCAACTTAATATTGGGAATAAAATTATAATATCTAGGTTTTGCTAATTGAAGTGGGTGAAATTAGATGTGCTATACTATTCTTATATACTTATGTTACAAGCATGGAGCTTATAAAGAAATTTCCCACGAGGTTGTATTTGGCAATAAGAGTTGGATAGGGTTTTGGATTTATGGATTTTTTTAATCAAATTTTAGTTCCGACGATATGAATTTCAGATTTACTAAGAACAATAATTAACGGTTTTTACTCATGAGGCTTGGATGCTACAGGTTGTAGAGTTTGGTTCTTTATGAATTTTGTGAGTCGTGAAGTAGGTTAGAACTATTTTCTAAACATGTAGATGATTGGGATGTTGTAGGTTAATAATTTTTATGAAATGTGTTCTTTATGAATTGAAAAGTAATTTTTACCCTTCTCGATGTTGGATGAAAATATTGAATTGAATTGTACTATTTTTTTAATCTGTGTTTGTCCATGTGAAATTGTAGCATGAATATAAACTATTTCTTAGGGATGGATAGGATATATTCTGTTTAGAAATAGGTTGCTATTAGAATGGAAGGGTCTAAGAACTTCATCTCTTCTTATATTACTAAAGTGAATACTATTACTATGGAGAGTGGAGATATGGATTAGGAGGTAAGCTGTTGTTACTTACTCTTGAAGTGTTTAATTGCATTTGCCAATAAATGTATTCCTTGAGATTACACTTGCATATAATGTTATTATCTTTTTTCCATTGAAGGATTCTAATATTTCAGGATAGCTTTTAGACTTCCGATGCATGTGCTGAAAGTGGTTTTTAAGCTAATTACATAAAAAGAGTGTTGGAATTTATGTCTTATTCATAAATCAACAAGCTAACTGTACCAATAATCCTTCCCAGACATGTGTATTTCCACACAGAAACTTAATAACTCGAGAAATGTTCAATAACATCTGTAAGAAAGGGACCTCTGAAAAGTAAACAGAAAAAAGGGACTGTTATGTCAGATGGAAGAGATCATATGCTGCATGTCAAGTAATTTATGATACATTCTGGATTTGATAGGCTGAGAATCTTTTGTATACTTGATGTGGTTTTATTGCTCATGCAAGATTGCTAGCTAATGCATATTAAATTATTAATACTCTTTTTCCTTAAGGGTCTTCACATATGCATATTGTGTGGTCTCCTATGCAAACTTTTAACCTTTCATATCTTTAATTCCAGTAAAAATTATGAAAAGTTTATATTATGAAAATGCACAGTGAAGAGAATTTGGCAAGTTTACATGATTAAAGAATGGAGGGAGTAAATTCATAGTACCTCCCTCATCTCATAAAGTTAGAACATGCTTTAGAATTTAAATGGGTTGATGGGAACACATTGAAGCATTTGCTCCAAATCCTCCTTGGCTCCTTTTTCTTTTAGTTCTAACATTTTGACACTGTTATTTATTGTTGGGGCTGGTTAAAAAAGTATGCTTAATATAAGTGAGATAAAATTTGATTGGTAAAGGTTACATCGGTCTTGAGCTTTGTAAAATCAACAATTTAGATGTCTGCATGGTGGGAAATTTAATGATGATTGTTAATACAATTCAGAAGGGTTTGAAATCTGATAATTATCTTATGGATTCTGTTTCTTTGAATGTAGTTTGTCGATTGATCAATGAGGAGACTATTCCCGCGGTTTTGCCCCAGGTGGTTGACTTGCTTAATCACCCTAAAGAAGTTGTTAAGAAGAAGGTATAATTTGTTATGGCTTTGCATCACTTTTATCAGCAGTCCCCGTCTTTGGTTTCGTACCTCGTCTAGAATTTTTGCATGGTGAAAGGATTTCTTTCTTTTTTCTGCATTATGTAAATTTTGGGTTTTGGGTTGTGAATAATAATGTTTATTATGACTTGTAATATTGTTGAATCATTATGGGTTTCAAACTGTGCATTGTAGTAATAACAGTTTGGTTGGCAAGGTGTGCGTGTTACTCGAAAAGTAAGATAATCTTTAGTTCCACATTTTTATACTTTTTCTAAAAAATTAAGTATATTTTTTTTCTTATTTTGGTTGATTTTTGGTTTCAATTTCGTCGATTTATGTAATAATTTTTTGTGGATGTTGCTTTTTTTTGTTTATAATTGGGTTAATTTTCTGGGAATCGATTTATTGTTGAAATTCTGGTGATTGATTTGTGTTTTTTCAGTGAAAAAGGCTGGTTTTAGTTTGTTTTGGTTACCTAGATTTGGTTGTTGTGTAATGTTTTGTTAATGGTGGTCAGCAAGTTTGTTCTTTGGTTAAATTTATGCCTTATGGCCTATGGTTATGATTAGTGTTTCTATGTATCAGTTGTAGTATCAATTAATTGTGTTACTAGCTGATTGATTATTGTTGTAGAAGTTACACATGCTTTAACAGTTATGCATGTGTATTATTAGGAGTCTATGAAGCCCTTGAACTCCAAGATCGAGGTAAAGACTACATGGGAAACGGTGTTTCTAAGGTTAGTGTTAGTTTCAGTTTAGTGGTAGTCATAAGAACTTCCTTTCGATTCAAGAACTATGTTTTGCTCATAATGGTTGTTGTACATGTGTAGGCTGTCAAAATGTAAATGAGATTATTGGCCCTGCTTTGGTTGGCAAGGTATGCTTAATGACGAGAATCTATTGGTGTTCAATCTTCACTTTTTTCTATTGAACTAGGAAAAAATGTTTTTGGATGAAATCTTGGATTATTGTATTGCAAAACAGGACTATATATACTATTGTATTTCATTTGAGATTCTTTTATGTTGATTTTAAGTTCAATCAATTGAGTACTTTGTTCATAATGGGGATTGGGATTAATTTTTGTGGTGTATGCATGTTAATTGTGATGGGTTTAGCTAATAAAGTTGAGAATTTCGTAAAATTATATGATTTTCTTTGTGTATGATGTTTGGCAGTTGCGGTTCAACTTAATATTGGGAATAAAATTATAATATCTAGGTTTTGCTAATTGAAGTGGGTGAAATTAGATGTGCTATACTATTCTTATATACTTATGTTACAAGCATGGAGCTTATAAAGAAATTTCCCACGAGGTTGTATTTGGCAATAAGAGTTGGATAGGATTTTGGATTTATGGATTTTTTTAATCAAATTTTAGTTCCGACGATATGAATTTCAGATTTACTAAGAACAATAATTAACGGTTTTTACTCATGAGGCTTGGATGCTACAGGTTGTAGAGTTTGGTTCTTTATGAATTTTGTGAGTCGTGAAGTAGGTTAGAACTATTTTCTAAACATGTAGATGATTGGGATGTTGTAGGTTAATAATTTTTATGAAATGTGTTCTTTATGAATTGAAAAGTAATTTTTACCCTTCTCGATGTTGGATGAAAATATTGAATTGAATTGTACTATTTTTTTAATCTGTGTTTGTCCATGTGAAATTGTAGCATGAATATAAACTATTTCTTAGGGATGGATAGGATATATTCTGTTTAGAAATAGGTTGCTATTAGAATGGAAGGGTCTAAGAACTTCATCTCTTCTTATATTACTAAAGTGAATACTATTACTATGGAGAGTGGAGATATGGATTAGGAGGTAAGCTGTTGTTACTTACTCTTGAAGTGTTTAATTGCATTTGCCAATAAATGTATTCCTTGAGATTACACTTGCATATAATGTTATTATCTTTTTTCCATTGAAGGATTCTAATATTTCAGGATAGCTTTTAGACTTCCGATGCATGTGCTGAAAGTGGTTTTTAAGCTAATTACATAAAAAGAGTGTTGGAATTTATGTCTTATTCATAAATCAACAAGCTAACTGTACCAATAATCCTTCCCAGACATGTGTATTTCCACACAGAAACTTAATAACTCGAGAAATGTTCAATAACATCTGTAAGAAAGGGACCTCTGAAAAGTAAACAGAAAAAAGGGACTGTTATGTCAGATGGAAGAGATCATATGCTGCATGTCAAGTAATTTATGATACATTCTGGATTTGATAGGCTGAGAATCTTTTGTATACTTGATGTGGTTTTATTGCTCATGCAAGATTGCTAGCTAATGCATATTAAATTATTAATACTCTTTTTCCTTAAGGGTCTTCACATATGCATATTGTGTGGTCTCCTATGCAAACTTTTAACCTTTCATATCTTTAATTCCAGTAAAAATTATGAAAAGTTTATATTATGAAAATGCACAGTGAAGAGAATTTGGCAAGTTTACATGATTAAAGAATGGAGGGAGTAAATTCATAGTACCTCCCTCATCTCATAAAGTTAGAACATGCTTTAGAATTTAAATGGGTTGATGGGAACACATTGAAGCATTTGCTCCAAATCCTCCTTGGCTCCTTTTTCTTTTAGTTCTAACATTTTGACACTGTTATTTATTGTTGGGGCTGGTTAAAAAAGTATGCTTAATATAAGTGAGATAAAATTTGATTGGTAAAGGTTACATCGGTCTTGAGCTTTGTAAAATCAACAATTTAGATGTCTGCATGGTGGGAAATTTAATGATGATTGTTAATACAATTCAGAAGGGTTTGAAATCTGATAATTATCTTATGGATTCTGTTTCTTTGAATGTAGTTTGTCGATTGATCAATGAGGAGACTATTCCCGCGGTTTTGCCCCAGGTGGTTGACTTGCTTAATCACCCTAAAGAAGTTGTTAAGAAGAAGGTATAATTTGTTATGGCTTTGCATCACTTTTATCAGCAGTCCCCGTCTTTGGTTTCGTACCTCGTCTAGAATTTTTGCATGGTGAAAGGATTTCTTTCTTTTTTCTGCATTATGTAAATTTTGGGTTTTGGGTTGTGAATAATAATGTTTATTATGACTTGTAATATTGTTGAATCATTATGGGTTTCAAACTGTGCATTGTAGTAATAACAGTTTGGTTGGCAAGGTGTGCGTGTTACTCGAAAAGTAAGATAATCTTTAGTTCCACATTTTTATACTTTTTCTAAAACATTAAGTATATTTTTTTTCTTATTTTGGTTGATTTTTGGTTTCAATTTCGTCGATTTATGTAATAATTTTTTGTGGATGTTGCTTTTTTTTGTTTATAATTGGGTTAATTTTCTGGGAATCGATTTATTGTTGAAATTCTGGTGATTGATTTGTGTTTTTTCAGTGAAAAAGGCTGGTTTTAGTTTGTTTTGGTTACCTAGATTTGGTTGTTGTGTAATGTTTTGTTAATGGTGGTCAGCAAGTTTGTTCTTTGGTTAAATTTATGCCTTATGGCCTATGGTTATGATTAGTGTTTCTATGTATCAGTTGTAGTATCAATTAATTGTGTTACTAGCTGATTGATTATTGTTGTAGAAGTTACACATGCTTTAACAGTTATGCATGTGTATTATTAGGAGTCTATGAAGCCCTTGAACTCCAAGATCGAGGTAAAGACTACATGGGAAACGGTGTTTCTAAGGTTAGTGTTAGTTTCAGTTTAGTGGTAGTCATAAGAACTTCCTTTCGATTCAAGAACTATGTTTTGCTCATAATGGTTGTTGTACATGTGTAGGCTGTCAAAATGTAAATGAGATTATTGGCCCTGCTTTGGTTGGCAAGGTATGCTTAATGACGAGAATCTATTGGTGTTCAATCTTCACTTTTTTCTATTGAACTAGGAAAAAATGTTTTTGGATGAAATCTTGGATTATTGTATTGCAAAACAGGACTATATATACTATTGTATTTCATTTGAGATTCTTTTATGTTGATTTTAAGTTCAATCAATTGAGTACTTTGTTCATAATGGGGATTGGGATTAATTTTTGTGGTGTATGCATGTTAATTGTGATGGGTTTAGCTAATAAAGTTGAGAATTTCGTAAAATTATATGATTTTCTTTGTGTATGATGTTTGGCAGTTGCGGTTCAACTTAATATTGGGAATAAAATTATAATATCTAGGTTTTGCTAATTGAAGTGGGTGAAATTAGATGTGCTATACTATTCTTATATACTTATGTTACAAGCATGGAGCTTATAAAGAAATTTCCCACGAGGTTGTATTTGGCAATAAGAGTTGGATAGGATTTTGGATTTATGGATTTTTTTAATCAAATTTTAGTTCCGACGATATGAATTTCAGATTTACTAAGAACAATAATTAACGGTTTTTACTCATGAGGCTTGGATGCTACAGGTTGTAGAGTTTGGTTCTTTATGAATTTTGTGAGTCGTGAAGTAGGTTAGAACTATTTTCTAAACATGTAGATGATTGGGATGTTGTAGGTTAATAATTTTTATGAAATGTGTTCTTTATGAATTGAAAAGTAATTTTTACCCTTCTCGATGTTGGATGAAAATATTGAATTGAATTGTACTATTTTTTTAATCTGTGTTTGTCCATGTGAAATTGTAGCATGAATATAAACTATTTCTTAGGGATGGATAGGATATATTCTGTTTAGAAATAGGTTGCTATTAGAATGGAAGGGTCTAAGAACTTCATCTCTTCTTATATTACTAAAGTGAATACTATTACTATGGAGAGTGGAGATATGGATTAGGAGGTAAGCTGTTGTTACTTACTCTTGAAGTGTTTAATTGCATTTGCCAATAAATGTATTCCTTGAGATTACACTTGCATATAATGTTATTATCTTTTTTCCATTGAAGGATTCTAATATTTCAGGATAGCTTTTAGACTTCCGATGCATGTGCTGAAAGTGGTTTTTAAGCTAATTACATAAAAAGAGTGTTGGAATTTATGTCTTATTCATAAATCAACAAGCTAACTGTACCAATAATCCTTCCCAGACATGTGTATTTCCACACAGAAACTTAATAACTCGAGAAATGTTCAATAACATCTGTAAGAAAGGGACCTCTGAAAAGTAAACAGAAAAAAGGGACTGTTATGTCAGATGGAAGAGATCATATGCTGCATGTCAAGTAATTTATGATACATTCTGGATTTGATAGGCTGAGAATCTTTTGTATACTTGATGTGGTTTTATTGCTCATGCAAGATTGCTAGCTAATGCATATTAAATTATTAATACTCTTTTTCCTTAAGGGTCTTCACATATGCATATTGTGTGGTCTCCTATGCAAACTTTTAACCTTTCATATCTTTAATTCCAGTAAAAATTATGAAAAGTTTATATTATGAAAATGCACAGTGAAGAGAATTTGGCAAGTTTACATGATTAAAGAATGGAGGGAGTAAATTCATAGTACCTCCCTCATCTCATAAAGTTAGAACATGCTTTAGAATTTAAATGGGTTGATGGGAACACATTGAAGCATTTGCTCCAAATCCTCCTTGGCTCCTTTTTCTTTTAGTTCTAACATTTTGACACTGTTATTTATTGTTGGGGCTGGTTAAAAAAGTATGCTTAATATAAGTGAGATAAAATTTGATTGGTAAAGGTTACATCGGTCTTGAGCTTTGTAAAATCAACAATTTAGATGTCTGCATGGTGGGAAATTTAATGATGATTGTTAATACAATTCAGAAGGGTTTGAAATCTGATAATTATCTTATGGATTCTGTTTCTTTGAATGTAGTTTGTCGATTGATCAATGAGGAGACTATTCCCGCGGTTTTGCCCCAGGTGGTTGACTTGCTTAATCACCCTAAAGAAGTTGTTAAGAAGAAGGTATAATTTGTTATGGCTTTGCATCACTTTTATCAGCAGTCCCCGTCTTTGGTTTCGTACCTCGTCTAGAATTTTTGCATGGTGAAAGGATTTCTTTCTTTTTTCTGCATTATGTAAATTTTGGGTTTTGGGTTGTGAATAATAATGTTTATTATGACTTGTAATATTGTTGAATCATTATGGGTTTCAAACTGTGCATTGTAGTAATAACAGTTTGGTTGGCAAGGTGTGCGTGTTACTCGAAAAGTAAGATAATCTTTAGTTCCACATTTTTATACTTTTTCTAAAACATTAAGTATATTTTTTTTCTTATTTTGGTTGATTTTTGGTTTCAATTTCGTCGATTTATGTAATAATTTTTTGTGGATGTTGCTTTTTTTTGTTTATAATTGGGTTAATTTTCTGGGAATCGATTTATTGTTGAAATTCTGGTGATTGATTTGTGTTTTTTCAGTGAAAAAGGCTGGTTTTAGTTTGTTTTGGTTACCTAGATTTGGTTGTTGTGTAATGTTTTGTTAATGGTGGTCAGCAAGTTTGTTCTTTGGTTAAATTTATGCCTTATGGCCTATGGTTATGATTAGTGTTTCTATGTATCAGTTGTAGTATCAATTAATTGTGTTACTAGCTGATTGATTATTGTTGTAGAAGTTACACATGCTTTAACAGTTATGCATGTGTATTATTAGGAGTCTATGAAGCCCTTGAACTCCAAGATCGAGGTAAAGACTACATGGGAAACGGTGTTTCTAAGGTTAGTGTTAGTTTCAGTTTAGTGGTAGTCATAAGAACTTCCTTTCGATTCAAGAACTATGTTTTGCTCATAATGGTTGTTGTACATGTGTAGGCTGTCAAAATGTAAATGAGATTATTGGCCCTGCTTTGGTTGGCAAGGTATGCTTAATGACGAGAATCTATTGGTGTTCAATCTTCACTTTTTTCTATTGAACTAGGAAAAAATGTTTTTGGATGAAATCTTGGATTATTGTATTGCAAAACAGGACTATATATACTATTGTATTTCATTTGAGATTCTTTTATGTTGATTTTAAGTTCAATCAATTGAGTACTTTGTTCATAATGGGGATTGGGATTAATTTTTGTGGTGTATGCATGTTAATTGTGATGGGTTTAGCTAATAAAGTTGAGAATTTCGTAAAATTATATGATTTTCTTTGTGTATGATGTTTGGCAGTTGCGGTTCAACTTAATATTGGGAATAAAATTATAATATCTAGGTTTTGCTAATTGAAGTGGGTGAAATTAGATGTGCTATACTATTCTTATATACTTATGTTACAAGCATGGAGCTTATAAAGAAATTTCCCACGAGGTTGTATTTGGCAATAAGAGTTGGATAGGATTTTGGATTTATGGATTTTTTTAATCAAATTTTAGTTCCGACGATATGAATTTCAGATTTACTAAGAACAATAATTAACGGTTTTTACTCATGAGGCTTGGATGCTACAGGTTGTAGAGTTTGGTTCTTTATGAATTTTGTGAGTCGTGAAGTAGGTTAGAACTATTTTCTAAACATGTAGATGATTGGGATGTTGTAGGTTAATAATTTTTATGAAATGTGTTCTTTATGAATTGAAAAGTAATTTTTACCCTTCTCGATGTTGGATGAAAATATTGAATTGAATTGTACTATTTTTTTAATCTGTGTTTGTCCATGTGAAATTGTAGCATGAATATAAACTATTTCTTAGGGATGGATAGGATATATTCTGTTTAGAAATAGGTTGCTATTAGAATGGAAGGGTCTAAGAACTTCATCTCTTCTTATATTACTAAAGTGAATACTATTACCATGGAGAGTGGAGAGAAGAGATAGAAAATTGCAACTACATGCAGAGAATGAAGGGCAAGGAAGGATAGAGGGGTAGGATCCTTAGTGTTGTTGAGGTTTCTACGGGTTTCGATGGCTTTGTAATAAACAAAAGATTTCCTATCTTTTCTTCTTACTGAATTCCCTTTTTTCCCTTTTCCTTTTGCGCTTTTCACCGGAATCTGCTCTCAATCTGTAGCACCATCTCTCCTCTTTTTCTCCCTTAATTTCCTTCCCTCCATATCTTAAATCCTCAATTTTATCATCTAATAAACCCCAATTGAAATTGTAATTGGTGATTACAATAAATGAAGACAATGTATGCAAAATCGGGCGTCCTCAAAACTAAAATTGACCTCTAATTTCAGTATTATTTTTTTCAGAATAATTTGAATTGATTCTTGTTTGTTTGTTTGACTTTGCGATACTGATGAGGCCTTGTGCACCATGAACTAATCCAAGTAACTAATTAGCAAGGGCACTTTTAAGGCCTTGTGCACCATGATTTGCCAATGGATACTCTTTTAGAAGAATTCCAAGAAAATCATTCATTATGAGTCACTGGATGCTAAAGAAGTATATTCATCTCTCATACCTTGATCACCCTTAGTAGAACGTAACTGAAATTTTGGCAATGATGGGGTGTGGTGCATTTTACCTGCTAAATATACATATATATGTAACTTCTATGTATGTTATTGTTATTTCCATAAGTATAGTAAAATACATTTCCAGAAGAACAAACCACTCTTTTGTTTTTACCACTAAATACGGTGAACCAAGGATGTTTAAAGCAACAACAAATAAAGCTTATATCCGTCCCTTGAATTTGTGTAAGCTGTTAGGTAGAATGTATTTGTAGATATCAACGAGAAAATGGTCAATGTACTTTCGGTGTTAGTGGACTGTAAGGTTGGGGTTTAAGGGCGTATAAATGTCTCCATAAGGGCAGAAAAGGTTCTGTCATGAAGCTGACATGAAGCTTTACTGTCATTTGCTATATGTGTAATTGTAAACATCACTTGTCTGCTACTTATACTTGCCATTATGCCAATACTTAAAGCTTAAAAAGCTTCTCAGCAGTGAATGCTTATGGCAATGTCTTTTAGTTTATTATAAGTGCCAATCGATACTTCTATTTGTGGTTGAATGACTTCCTAGCATTTGGTGGGGGAGGAAACTTTGCTTTGTCATTGGATGAAGATTTTGAAGTTTTTATTTTCCCATAATTTTTTTTTGAATCTTATACTGTTTGTTTATTTTGTTTACAGAGTGGCTTGAAGTATTGGGCCATGCCAGATTTTTGGGAACTCATGCTTGGCTCATGATCCAGATTTCGAATTGAAAAATGTTGAGGTACTTTTTTTTTTCCCTTATCTTTGAGATATCAGCTTTCACTAAATGTTGTATTTACTTTTTTGCCTCATGTTTGGGGTAATTGAATGTCAGAGCCCACCATAATAGATGTTCCTCAGTTAATTTTTGGGGTGAAAGTTTCTGCAATTTGGACAACTTATTTACTTATTGAAATTCTGAAGCCTCAGCTAATTATGTTTGTTGTCATTCATTGGTCATATCAAAATTGAAATCATTGCTTGAAGACACATCTTAAAGCTACACAAGGCTGATAGAAATTTAGATGTACATTGTAGTTGGTACTCTAATATAGAAATTGGCTATTTGTGAAGAACAGAAAAATGTGTGGGAGCAAATTTAGTATTTAAAGCTCTGTTAGCTCTGTTTGATATAAAAAACAAGTAGAATGATTCATGTCTGCTTTAGCCATTTGGGTCACGAATGTTGGATGTGGGTGATGGGGAGTTTTTATTTTTGGGTATGTATGCAAGTATGCAAGAAGTAGTGATATCTGGGAGAACCGTTGTCATTTAAGTCACATTGATGTCTGATTGATTTTGAGGGAATCATGGAGATGGAATGAATATTATATGGTGCTGAAGTAGGTCCAACTCCAAAGCAGTAATGATGTGGGATGTTATTGCAGTTTGGCTCGTCTTTTAATTATAGCATTGCTATATGTTTTTGTTGTTGCAGGACTGTAACTTATGGAGGGAATTTGATGACAAATTTTATACATAAGCAGAGATAGCAAACATAGTTAGATTAGAAATTACCTAGTTGTTTTAACAATGATTTAATTGGATATCACTGGAAAGGAACGTGAACATGTAATTTAGGAATATGATCATTTTCAAGTTTACTACTCTATTAGTGATTTTGCTGCTCACTTAACTGAATATAGTTCCGTTTGTACATAATATATTAGAATTACAGACATATACTTTCTAATATCCTAAAAAAATGTAATTGACCCTAATAGTGTTACGTAGTAATTTGTTTCGGGGGTTTTTGTCCCTCGGGAGAGTTACAACACTGAAACTGGATTCAACTTAGGATGCCTATACCTGCAAAGCAAACGGACCTCCGGATGGTTGGGGGTCCGCCTCCGAAGATTAAGTCACCAACGTTCGGAAATAAAACGTGCGGAAGTAAAGTTATCTGCTTGGATTCCAAGCTCAGGTAAAGTGTGATAAGTGACGTATTGTCTCGTATTGCGTGTCAAAATTCTCCCTCCCTTTTTGTCATAAATGACATAATGTCCCTATTTATAGGGTCCTTTTGAAAAGTGTGCCTTCCTAGGATCTGGTGACCTAGGAATTAGGTCACGCCGTTTTGCGGCACCTCGGGATTTGGGCCTTAGAAGGCCGCCATCCCAGGGCCAATGCCTGAGTGACACGTGTCACTGTGCCCAAAAGGATTCTGAAGCACTTTTTGAGTGACACGTGTCGCCACCTGAATGGTCCCTGCTGGACCTTCAGTCCATGTAGGACGGAGAAGAGTCCACCCTCCACGTGTCATCATTCCATAGGTCCAAATGGCACCTATACGGAGGACACGTGGCGCTTTCTGATTGGGCCACCTGGCCGAGTATAAAATACCCAAATCATTTGCCCCTCACAGGTGTCAGTATCTGAGTGGTCAGATTCAAAAATTACTGGAGGGAAAAAATTAGGGTTTTACCCCCCTATAAATAGTGAGGTTTGACCCCCCCTTGGATTCACACCTTGGCGAATCTCTGGAGAATCTTGGACTTTTGGACTTAAAGAATCTCAAAATTCTCTAAGCGTTTTTCAAGCATCCGACACTCGGCCAACAGTCCGACCGTTCTTTAGTCAACCAGGCGTCTTTCTCCCTTCTTCTAAAGGTAACGCCTGTATTTTCTTTTTACTCTTCATTTTTTCTTTGTTTTCGAAAAAATGGCTCCCCAATTGCATGCGGCACGGCGTAAGATAGTGATCAGCCGGTCACCGGGGACGGCTGAATCTAGAACTAGCAGTGTTGAATGCTTGGCCAAAGACCCTGCTTTGTGAACTTCTCTGAATCCGACCGTTTCCGTGTCTGTGCAGGACACAATGGCCAGAATCAAAAGAACAGCAAGGTAGTGTAGCTCCGATGGAGTTTTCTACCATTCGGATGGGTCGACTGTTTATTCAGACGGCTCAATAAGAGTGCCTCGAAGTGAGCTGTCGGAACACCCTGACAGCCCTTCCTATCTTCCTCCTACCTCCTAACTCCCAGTGATGGAATCCTGGGGGAGGCGGATGAAGAATATCAACCCGGGCCTTCTGGACAGGCGCCGGAAGAGAGTCTAGGGGAGGACCCCGCTGGCACCAGTCGGCGGTCCCCTAGCTCTGATGAGAGCTCTGATGACGAGTCGGCCTCGTCATCTTCTTCAGAGAATGCCTCCGTTACTTCAGAGGAGGCTAGATCAAAAATAGATTCTGCCAGAGAGTCCCTGGCAGTGGATAGGGGGAAAGCTGGGCCGAGCCGAGCGCTTCCAGGCGCTTGGAGAGAGCCCCCTACTATCAGCATGTTCCTCCAGGCAGGCGGAGCGCCATGGCATCCGGCCTTGCCAATTTTAGGCGCAAGGTCGTCCTAGGCTATGGCTACACTTTGTCGGTCCCTAACGAGGGCGACACCATAACCTGGCCAAGCCTGGCCAGCTATCAAGACAAAGCATTCGGCTGCTATGAAGCGGCCTTCCAGGCTGGCCTCCGCTTCCCTCTCCATCCGGCCGTGGAGAGGATCTTGGACGAATACCAACTGGGTATCTGGCAACTTGTACCCAACTCCTGGATTAATATTCTGGGGTACGTTGCCGCCTATAAGATGCTGCAGGTGGAGGCGAGCTTTGAAGCGTTCGCCCACATGCACTATCTGAGCAGGGCGCCTGCTAGGGGCGGCGAGGGCTGGTACACCTTGACCACTTGCAAGGGGTACATGATGGCTGTTGGCAAAGAGAACAAGTGGAAAGACTGGAGGGCTAAGTTTTACATAGTCAAGTCTGCCGACAGCCGCCTGAACCAAAGGTATAACAGGTGGAATAAGGATCCACCTCTCCTAGCAGGCAGGAGCTCATTGCCGCCTATTCCCAGGCGGGCAAAGGAGGAGATCATGGACGCGGGGTTGTTTACCGTGTCCGTGTGGACGAATGATGAGGGGGACAAGGAGGTCACCTCTCAATGCTATCTCCCTTTGTACAAGTGGTTTGAAGAAGGAACATTCTTAGCCGTCTGTGGGCTAAGTTCTGAAATGCCGAGAGGTAGTCGGCCGTCTGTTTTATATGCAATTTACTTTTGCTTTTCAGTATTTGTTTAATGATGCTAACACTTGTTCATTTTTGCAGACAAAGCAATGGAAAAGCTCTCGGCCACAAGGAAGCCGGCTGTATCTGCTACTCAATACAGGTCGAATGTCCTAAACAGGGCAGAAGCAACCACTCATACCAGAGTGGACGAGCAGAAAACTGGTGGCACCTCCAAGGTAGAAAATTGTTATACTTTCATTTCTGACCAATATTAAATTTGCCCGAATGATTTCTAACTTGCGTTTATCTTGCGTTGATGTAGGGTCCGCCTTCCAAATCTCCTTCAAAACCATCCGACCCTAAGGTCCAAAAGACAAGGGCGGTGATGTGAGCGCATCCGGCAAGGGCGGCCGGAAGCACATTGCTCATAGGCTCAAGAAGGGCCCAGACACCTCTTCTCTCGAAGCTGAAAAGGAGATCAGCAAACCGGATTCCCAGAGGGCATCGAAGGGTGGCTTCAAGTAACCCACCGCTGCTGTCGGCTCAGCAGGAGAGAAGAGGAGTCTGGGGACAGAGGAGGAACCGAAGGACGACGGTAAAAACCATTCGTCTTTATTGTTCTTCCATTTAGACATGTGTTATTTTTCTAACTTTCTTTCCTTCTCAGTTCCTGTGCTGAGGCCGACTGTAATCCAGATGGCCAAGTCCATGCTGAGGGCGGTTGATCCTGACGGCAAGGCGTCTGTCAGAGGAGTCGGCACCCTGGACTTGGATGGCATCCTGGGGAACCTCTGCGAGGTATGAGTCTTAACTTAAGCAATTCTTTTTTTTTTTTTTTTTTTTTTTTTGCTCAAGTCTTTATCCGCCTGGTTTTAACCATTCGGCTATTTTTGCAGGCCATGCTGCGCGTCCAAGGGCTCAGGCAACCCCTCAAGGAGAAATCCAAAGCGGTAAAAGCCGCTAAAGCTCGGGCCGAGTCCGCCTTGGATCGGGCTCAATTTGATATTGCTCAGAATGAGTATCTGACGCTTGATAGGATGTATTCGCAGGCGGAAGCCAATATGCAGGTGAAGAAGGACCTGGACCCGGCCCGCCTGCGCATCACTTCCCTTAAGAAAGAGATTACAACTCTTAAGGAGAAGCTCGAGCCTCTTCAAGATGCCAAAGAAGAGGCCGAGAGAGCCAAGCAGAAGGTGGGCCGCCTGGAGCAGCGCCTCAGCAACCAGGAGCACCAGCTGAAGTCCAAGTTTGAGTCCGTGGCTGATGAAGAGAGAGAGGCTCTTGTTAAGCAAATGATGAGCGATTATGAAGCCATCATGCGGGACACTTGGGTGGTTGTACAGCCGGACTCGGACTATCAGATTTGGAAATCCAAATTTGACGAAGCCAGCAAAGCATTCGACGCTCGCCTTATTGAAGAGGCTGAGAATGCTGAGGCCGAGGAAAGTTCTGGGTTCGACTCTTCTGGGGAGTCGTCCTCTTGTGGCGAGGAGGAGGATCAGGCGGAGGAGCAAGAGAAAAAGGATGAAGAGCAGCCGAAGGACGACAGGCCGGCTGCCACTAAAGAGGCTCTCCCCTGATCACTTAAGCTTTTATGCCTTTTTGCGGCCGAATGGCCATGTACTTTTCTTTTCCGTCCTGCGTGCCGAGTATTTGTATCTTTACCGACCGAGGGGTCGGGTAATTTGACAATCTTTCTGGCTTTGCCAGATGACAATCTTAACCAATCGTCTGGTGACGATTGGTCTTTTTTAATTTGAATCATTCGGTCATTTGGCTAAAGTTATTCATATTGTGTCCTATGAACTGTTTGAATTTTTATTTTTCATTGCATGTTTTTGGCTAAGTATTATAACCTGTATACCATGCGAATGTTCTTGCCCCTGGACGGATGTCGAGTGGTTTCGGTTTATTGAATCGATTGACTTAGAAATTATTGATACTTAGAAGGGTATGCATGGTTTCTAAGTCAATCAATCACTATGGTGATTGCCCCAAACCACTCGGCAGTCGTCCATCTAAAACAGGCAACTTAAAGCCTTCATTCGGCCATTGGCTCGAACAAAACTCAAATTTCCAACTTAACAAATTTGCTAAGAGAGAACCTCCGTCTGTTTTGCCCCATAAGCAAAAACAGGCGTCTCTGGCTATAGGCCTCTTTGAGATAAACTGCTAAGTTTGTAACTTAGCCAATTTTCTTTAAAAATGATTGCCCGCCTGTCTTGCCCCATAGGTAAGGTTCAGGCGTCATCCGGCCAATGGCCTCAATAAGCGCTAAGTAGTTGACTTAACTCTTTTATAAATCAAATTTTTCGCCTGTTTTGCCCCTGAGCAATAACAGGCGCATCTGGTTTTATGCCTCATTTAGCTTCTACTTATGAGAACAGTGACCATTCCTGAACTGTACTAGAGCAATTAGAAAATTCGAGTCTCTTTAGATCTCACTTTTGATTAAAACAAACGACTGCGAATGTTGCCTTAGCATCCGGTAGGGCCGCTTGGTATATTCGTAGAGCAATGTGCCACCCAAATGGGAGTTGCTTCTCCTCGACGAATTCGCCCGAATGGACGTCGCCGGTTATCTGACTCATGTTGGAGCAGATTGTGACCATTCGGTCTCTTTTTGTTTATTAACATCCAGTCTTATGCCTCTTAAATGGTTGGGTAAATATTTATTAAGTGTTGATATTAACTTAATGAATTTCGTAGGAACGACTGTTCTAAAGCAATCGGTTCCTTCAAAAGGATTGGAGCGTCTGCTGTTGGGACAAACGCTCTAAAATGTATTGGTCGTCTGTATTGTATACAGGCGACACTAAAAGCTTAAATAAAAAGACAAGTTGGGAAATGAAGGCATATTCTCATTAACAAAACGTGAGATTTACAAAATTGAGGTTTTTACATCCGTACTTAGAAGTAGTACTTTTTCAAGTTGTCTACATTCCAAGTTCTGGGCAGCTGCCTGCCGTCTGGGTCTTCCAGGCGGTAGGTGTCGTCTCTTACTTCCTCGTAGATTCGGTAGGGGCCTTCCCAATTTGGGGTTAGCTTTCCCTGTTCATTCGCCCTACCGACTGCCTCCGTTTTTTGTAGCACAAAGTCCCCTACTTTGAGAGGACGCTTGTGTACTCTTTTGTTGTAAGCCCGAGTCATTCTCAAACGGTATATCTCATGACGCAAGGCAGCATTGGCCCTGCGCTCTGGAAGTGAGTCTAATGCTAGGCGCATGGCCTCCCAATTCGCCTCTTCATCATACAACATGATTCGAAGGGTCGGCTCATAGTGCTCAATGGGCAGAACAACTTCTGCTCCATACACCATTAGGAATGGGGTTTCTCCCGTTGCCCCTTTAGCAGTCGTTCTGATGGACCAAAGGACATGTGGTAATTCATCCGCCCAAAGGCCACCAGCCCGCTCAATTTTCTTTTTAATCCCGTCTGAGATTAACTTGTTGAAAGCTTCGACCTGGCCATTTGCTTGCGGCCGGCCGACTGATGCGAAGAAGCTTGAGACCCCCTGGTCTCCCAGCCAAGTCTTGAGTTGAGGCGTCTCAAATTGAGGACCATTGTCAAAAACCATAGACATGGGCACCCCGAAACGAGTGATTATGTTCCTCCAGATAAAGGAAATGACGTCTTTAGTCTTGATGTTTTTGACTGCCTCAGCCTCTACCCACTTGGTGAAGTAATCCACAGCCACCAATATATAGCGCTTGCCGCCTGGTGCAGTTGTATATGGCCCTAGAATGTTCATGCCCTATTTGGCAAAGGGTATTGGGCTGTGGATGGCCGTCAGGTCTGTAGCCGGACGATGGATGAGCTTGCCAAACGTTTGGCACTTGTCACATTTTTTCACCATTTCCATAGCATCCGACTCCAGAGTTGGCCAAAAGTAAAGCCTCCTGGCCTTGGCCGCGAGGGATCTGCCGCCTATATGGGAGGCGCAGAATCCCGAATGCAACTCTTCGAGGACTTCCTTCCCCTTTTTAGGGGTATTACACTTCAATAGGGGTTTCAGCCCTAAAGAGTTCTCCTTGTCGCAACTCGAAGTTAGCTGCTCGTTTTTTTAGAACAGCCGCCTCCCATGGTGAGTCAGGGAGCGTGCCGTCTGCAAGATAGGCCCGGATGCTGTCCATCTAGGTTGAGCTTCGGTCAAGAATTCCAATGGGATCTTCCTCAGATATACTTCTTTTTTCCATGACCTCCAAGAAAACTGACCGAGGCGTTTCACAGGAGGCGGATGATGCCAACTTGGACAGAGCATCCGCCTGATTGTTTGAAGACCTAGGCACTTGAGTTAGATGAAATTCTTCAAGTGACCCAACTTCACTCTTGACCGCCTGCAAATATTTTATCATGGCCGGATGAGTGGCCTCGTACGTTCCATTAACCTGGAGTACGACCAGTTGAGAATCAGAGCAGGCGGATATCTTCTTCTCCCCTGCCGCCTTGCAATACCGGATGCCGGCCAACAGGGCCTCATACTCGGCCTCATTATAAAAGACCTGAAACTTGAACCGTAGTGCGTATTCGTACTTATCTCCTTCAGGAGATTGACAGATAATCCCCGCACCACAGCCGTTCACAGTGGAGCTCCCATCCACATACACTTTCCAAACCTGGTCTGTATTGTCCGGAACAACCGGCCTTGTCATTTCGACAATAAAGTCAGCGAATGCTTGTCCCTTTATTGCCTTCCTTGGTTCGTAAGTGATTTCTAATCCTTGCATTTCAATTGCCCATTTGAGCATTCGTCCAGAAGACTCCAAGGTTGTGAGTGGCCGTTTGATCGGTTGGTCAGTATAGACCTCTACCGCATGCGCCAAGAAGTAAGGTTTAAGCTTCTTGATGGCCATGTAAAGGGCAAGGTCGAATTTCTCAACCATGGGGTACCGAAGCTACGCGTTTCTCAGAACATGGCTTATGAAATACACCGGGAGCTGGATGCCATCTCTTTCAGCTAAGAGGACGGCACTGAGGGCATGATCAGAGACAGCTAAGTACATGAAGAGTTTCTCTTTAGGCAAAGGGCTGACAAGCCTCGGCAAAGAGTGCAGATGAGTTTTTAGCCTTTGAAAGGCCGCCTCTGCATCATCCCCCCATTCAAAGTTTGTCTTCTTTTTTATTGCCAGGAAAAAGTAGAGACACTTGTCGCCTGACCGACTGAGGAATCTCCCTAGGGCCGCCAGACAACCTGTTAGTTTTTGCACTTCCTTCACAGTACGGGGCGACTGCATGTCGATCACCGCCTGTATTTTCTCAGGGTTGGCCTCTATTCCCCTTTGGTTAATAAAAAATCCGAGAAACTTCCCAGACTCAACACCAAAGACACACTTTTTTGGGTTAAGCATGACCTTGTGCCGCCTGAGTGTGGCGAATGTTTCTCGGAGATCAGCAAGGTGATCCGCCTACTGTTTGGATTTGACTATCATATCATCAATGTACGCCTCTACATTCCTTCCGATTTGATTAATGAAGACCGTATTAATCATTCGTTGGAAGGTAGCAGGCGCATTCTTCAAACCAAACAGCATCACCGTATAACAGAACAGCCCCTGATCAGTGACGAATGCCGTCTTTTCTTGATCTTTTTTCCACAGGGGGATCTGATTGAAACCTGAATAGGCGTCCATGGAACTCATCAGAGCATGTCCGGCTGTTGAGTCGACCAGACTGTCGATCTTAGGCAGTGGATAGCTATCCTTTAGACATGCCTTGTTGAGGTCTGTGTAATCAACACACATCCGCCAAGTTCCATTCGGCTTTTTAACTAACACAACGTTAGCTACCCACTCAGGGAAGTTGCACGGCCGAATGAACTTGGCATCTAACAGCTTTTTTACTTCGGCAGCTGCCGCCTGACTTCTTTCTTCGCCGTGGTTTCTTTTCTTTTGTCGGATGGGCTTCTTTTTAGGATCCACGTCGAGTTTGTGGACAGCGAGATCCGGGCTGATGCCTGGAATCTCCTCCACTTCAAAGGCAAAGATGCCTGGCTGACCATCTCCCCTGCTTCCCAGACGGACAGGTAGGTCAATTCGTCCGACTGGGTGCACAAGTCCTCCCCCAAACCCAACTAAGGTGTGGGTGACCTCCATCATGCTATCTGGTTTGTACTTGAGATTGGATAAGCATCTGAGGCTGATGAGGTCAGAGGAACTTCTTGTGTCAATCAGAATTCGGCCAACCAGCTGGTTGGCGACTTTGCACTCAATGACAACAGGGTCATCATGCGGCCGACGGACTTTGCCTCTGTCCTGCTCGGTGATGACAACTTTAGGGAAAGTGGATGTGCTAGCTGCATCCCCCTCCTCAACAGAATTGACCATCTTTCTCAGATGGTCCTTGGTACCCCGATTGGTCGGGCCACTACCGGCAAATCCGCCTGCTATGGTGTACACCAGTTCTTCATCAGTTTCGGCACTCACAGCAGGCTGGGGAGTCTTTTTCTTGGACTGCCCCGGATTTGCTTTTGAAGTCACTTTGGACTTCACATAGGACTTCAGCTGTCCTTTGTCGGCCAGACGGTCGAGCTCCCGCTTGAGACTAAAGCAGTCGTTCGTGTCATGGCCAACATCCTCATGGAAATGGCAATGCTTGTTCTTGTTCCGATTTTCAGCGGAACCTTTCATAGCAGTCGGCTTTTCAAGAGTTAGCCGATCCTTAATTTCCAAGAGGATGGAGCAGCAGTCCTTGTGGAATTCGTACCTTGGGACGTACGGTTTCCACTCTTTTTTCTTCTTCTGGGCCGGTTGATCAGAGTTATCAATGGCCCAGACTTGCTTTTTCTTTTTGCTCTCTTCTGGCTTAAGAGCCGGCTGAGCAGGCCGAATCTCTTTCTGCCAGTCGGACTTCTTATGGTCCGACTGCTTATTGGAGGAGCAGAGTTCGGTCGCCTGTATATAGGCTTCCGCCTCTCGCAAGGCTCCTTGCAGAGTAAAGATTTGTTTGCGGACGAGTTCGTACTTAAAAGTAGACCCGTCCTTAGAAGTCTGTGAAGGCGACCTCATCAGACAACCCATGAATCTGGATTCGGACCAGATTGAACCGCCTGACATAGGAATGCAAACCTTCTCTATCTCCTTGTTGTACATTGCCCAAGTTAAGACTTGCCTTTTTGGCAGGGATGTTCTTAGAGAAGTTTGATGCAAACAAGAACGCAAGCGTCTTGAAGTTATTTATGCATCCAGCCGGCAGGTTGCCAAATCACTGCTGGGCTATGCCCTTCAGGGTGGCTGGAAAGCAACGACACCATGCGGCGTCATCCAACCCCTGTAAATACATGAGGTGGGTGTATGGTAGCAGGTGGTCTTCTGGGTTGGAGGTCCCGTCATAGGCTCCAACCAGAACGTTTTTAACTTTAGCCGGCTGTACAACTTCAGTTATTTCCCTGGAGAAAGCAGAGGGTTGATCTCAAAGGTGTTGCAGCCTAAGCTGCCAGTCCATCGGCTGATAGCCGTATGTCGCCTGTCCTCCATAGAGGGTAGGTTGCATGTAAGGTACAACTGGCGCCTGGTACATGTACTGGGCGGACTGAATCTCATGCGGCACAGACTGAACCCTTTGGCTGCTTGCTCGGGTCTCATGTACAGACTGTGAACACCGCACAGAGGTATTCCGAAAGCTATCATGATAAGTCGACGTTGAAGCCGACTCTGATTGCTGGGTTCTCCTCTCCTCAATGTATTGCCGAGCGTCAGAGAACGTTTTCTTGCTACCATCCGGCTGTATGTGCCGGATGGGTTTTCTTGCGCCCGTTTCTGGGAAACGGAGCTGATTAAGGTCAAATTGGGGCCTGGCCTTCTCCTTAGGAGCAGGATGAGGAGTCGGCTGACGGTCCCTGACCGACTTCTGTTTGCCAGCTTGGGCTGGCTTCTTGGCCGACTGCTCCTTTCTAGGAGTATGCGACTTCTTTGAGGCGAGCTGCTTGATTTCACCCCTGAGGCTGCTCAGGAGTGACATTAGCTCATCCCGAGTGACGGGAGTTGATCTTGCCGCCTGGGAAGGATCAACCGGCCGCCCCGAGGGCTTCTTTGGCTGACCAGCAGTTTTTCTTGGTCCTTCCTGAACATGGGGACGCTCCCGCCGTTCCTTACTGCGGATGCGTTTAGAGATGAGGGATCCATTTGGATCCACATAGGTTTCAACATCAGCGTCGTCACCTGAGTCATGGTCCGTTTGGACCAGTACATCATTTGGAGGCCGAATGGCCTCTGGATTTGGTACAGGTTCTTGTGAAGCCATTTCAGAGGTACTCTCCCCACAGACGGCGCCAAATGTTTCGGGGGTTTTTGTCCCTCGGGAGAGTTACAACACTAAAACTGAATTCAACTGAGGATGCTTGTACCTGCAAAGCAAACGGACCTCCGGATGGTTGGGGGTCCGCCTCCGAAGATTAAGTCACCAACGTTCGGAAATAAAACGTGCGGAAGTAAAGTTATCTGCTTGGATTCCAAGCTCAGGTAAAGTGTGATAAGTGACGTATTGTCTCGTATTGCGTGTCAAAATTCTCCCTCCCTTTTTGTCATAAATGACATAATGTCCCTATTTATAGGGTCCTTTTGAAAAGTGTGCCTTCCTAGGATCTGGTGACCTAGGAATTAGGTCACGCCGTTTTGCGGCACCTCGGGATTTGGGCCTTAGAAGGCCGCCATCCCAGGGCCAATGCCTGAGTGACACGTGTCACTGTGCCCAAAAGGATTCTGAAGCACTTTTTGAGTGACACGTGTCGCCACCTGAATGGTCCCTGCTGGACCTTCAGTCCACGTAGGACGGAGAAGAGTCCACCCTCCACGTGTCATCATTCCATAGGTCCAAATGGCACCTATACGGAGGACACGTGGCGCTTTCTGATTGGGCCACCTGGCCGGGTATAAAATACCCAAATCATAATTGATTTTTGATCTGGATGCCGAGTGAGTCAAATTTTGTCTGATCATCGGAAAGGTCCATTTAATTACGGAGTATATTTTTTGTGTAATTGCAATGCTTTAGATAAAAGAACCTCTTAGCTTGAACATGAGGGAGTTTGACGTTAATTATCATATCGTTTGAATCCTTCAATGTGACATGTATCATATATTTTTGCATGATTCAGATCTATTTAATGAAAGGAACACCTTAGGTTTAACAAAAAAAAAAAGAAAAAAGTAATTATGAGTAAAGTCTGTCGCAAATAAAACAAAAGTTTTGCTTTATTTAAGCAATTAAGCGTACTAAGAACTTATCCTAATTGATTCTTTGCTTTGATTGTACAGAAGGTTTAGGCGTCCTAAGTAAAAATCCTTGCAAAAAAAATTAGACACTACAAGTTTTATGGATGAAACTTTGAAGCAGCTAGGTATAATGTGAGACTCAGGTGATTAAACATTTAAACTTGGGTTATAGGGTGACATTTATGTTCATGCATTCATGCTCATATATTTTGCTGCTTGCATATTAGTGTCAAACCTTAAAATAGGCCACATCAAAGATTAATTAATCTCATACGGACCTGGCTTGTTATTTCATTATGATTAATATAATAAGAATGAATTGATTTGGAGATGATATTAGATTTATTGCAGGGATGCTTATAGATTTGATGTTATTCCTCGGGATGTGCAAAGCTATAGAGAGTATGCTGAATTATGAAGGCACTAATTTTCTAAGGTACTGCTTATGTTAGAACATATGGTTATGTTTTTTGTGCTTGCAATCAACTGATAAACTATGAAAGGATTATAAAGAATTAAGAATTCATTTTTATGCTTTGACTCGGGCTACTAAACAAGTCCATCACAAAACTATGCCCCTTTTCTACCATTCTTTAGCATTTTTAAAACTTTGATTATCATCCTACTCTAACTTACTCTAAGTTTAGTAAGCTGAGAAATATGGTATTATTTTGAAAAAGATGGTGCAAATTTGGAAGTTGGATGGACTATAGACTGTAAAATATATATATATATAAACCTATGAGACTTAGAATATGATTAGAAGGAGAGTAGGGTATTTTAGTATTGTAGATTTTCTATACTCTAACAAGATATGTTGTCATTAATCTTGAACAAGCTAAAAGTATGAAACTTATTAGAAGAATATGTTGTACTATTTTCCCATTAATACCATTTGATTATATTTGCATACTATTATTGGCATCTTCTATATTATTATGGTCCAGGTATGACAAGGGTGGCTACTTGTTCTTACCATTTTATGTTATGCAAACGCATGGTTCAAGAAAGTAGCAAGAAGCGATGAGGAAAACTTCACGTCTCCACCACAGCATATGCAAAAAGTGTTAGAGGTACAGCAGATTAGAGCCCCTTAGTCTTTATCCAAATGAGCTTCTCAAATTCTTAATTAGCCTGAGTTCATCATGATGCAAGTTTGCAGTGTTTTGTTATTATTTTTTTTATTTGTTATGAAAATAAAAATTTGAAAGATAGATTGAATATTCTATCCATCCTTAATTAGATACCAAACATTCCGAGCTTAAATTGGAGAGGAGGGTTATAATTTCTCTTGTAGTAATTAGCACTTCAGAGATCATAAAGGTCTTTGATAGTTTGTTTATACACCGTGAACAATGCCAGCTCCTCAATAATCAGAACTTAAGTTGGCTGTAGTCGTTAGGTTTTGGCTCTACTTTTCTACTTATTAGTTTTTATATTCCTTTTTTAAATGCTTTACATTTGTTCAATTTTGCCTATTTTGTTTTTCCCGTTCTGTTTTCCCTGTTTTGTGTTGAAATCTATTTCCCCTGTTTTGTTTTGAAATCTATTTTTCCCTGTTTTGTTGAAGGAACTAATATAACCAGATGGGAAGCCCAACAATGTTGTGCAGAAGCTGCTTTTGATGAATTTGGATGGTAAGGTTACCTGAATAAAACTTTGATCTTTTTTTTGTATTATATGTCATTTTCTTCTCTGCCTCTCTATGATTCCTCAATATGTGAGGCTTTATGTATCAATAAGCTTGACTTTACTGCTACAATAACATATATCCTTTATGAAGATGTTGTCCCAAAATACTACTCTATGCCTCTCCGGTATAGAGATGATGTCCTGTTCCTAAGAAACAAAGCGGTGTTGGGCTGCAGGGGATTCTCAATACCTCAAGAACTGATACTGAGCTAGCACTTGCAGAGAACCAAGGCAATTATTTGCAAATAGAATAATGCCCCAAATAGTCTACAGCAAGTATATTAACTGATAATCTAATGCATACTCAAAGAGGAAGAGGAGAGGGTGGGGAAAGGCAAGATTAAATCAAGATAAGTTGCTTGTATGAGCCCATTTCTCTTGCTGATTTGCATTATTCTATTTGCAAATCAAGTTAGTATTACAACATTCTCTTGAAACTCTTGCAAAGTTTCAACCTTTACATCGATTCCCAAATCACCCTTCTTCTCATTCCCATCACTATGGTATTCCCCTATTTCTATTTTACATTCGCTGTTTTTGTTTTGATATTCTGTTTTGTTAATTTTTTTTCCTTTTTATTGAATTAATTAAAAATATTGGGGCATTGTGGTACAAATTATCATTGAGAAGAACTGTTGTGAGATCAGCAAGTACCTCTTCCAAGGTCATCTTTCTATTTTTTTTTATATTGTAGATGCAAATTTTCATGACGACAGACTGTATCTTTCCCATATTTTCCATTTTAATGGTAAATTAGTTGTTTACGATATAGAAGGTGGATAAAATCAACTGGGTTTTTGCTAATGTAGATGGGGCAATCTTTGTACAGTCAACCGGGAGCAGCTGGGGCACGTTCTACAACGAGAACTGCTGCTGATTCGACTGAATCTACTAGAGCCAGTACTAATGATATCGATAGATGCTAATTTTAGCAAAAGCTAATGAGGAGGTTATCTTGCAAAGCATTTCCATTCAGCTCAGCTCACTATATGTACTGTGGGTTTACAAGTGTTCATTTGTCATATAACTTATGAGCCATATACCAATGGCATGCATAATATTATAGGAGATTTTAGAAGTTATCTCAAAATCAAAAATATTTCTGGAGGAAATCCATTTTTTGAGTTGTGTTGTACTATATGTGTAGACTTAGGAGAATTTGTATATTTAGGATGATTTAAAATATTGTTGTTCCAAAAGATAAAACGAAAAGGTTCATTTGAAAAAACTAGCAAAATTATTATTACTGTTATTACTACATATTATAGAAATACAAGTATCATTTTGGGAAATTCTCAATGGTGCTCATGAAGTTTTTATTTTTCTCAATGGTAAACAGCAAAATTTTTAATTATCATTGGTAATCATCACTTATTAATATATATTCATAATAGCATTAATGATATATTTTGGTTTAAATCTTTAACTAGGGTTAGTTTATGATTTTTTTTAAATAATTAAATAGTTTTACAAAAAACCCAGCCAGCCCCCCTGCCCCCACCCACACCCCCCCGATCCCTCTGCTCGCGGCTCGGCGCCGGCTGCGCCCCACTGTGACCACCTCCCTAGCGCCACAATTAACCCCCCTCCCCGTCACAACCCTCTGAACCACCCAACTCCTCTTCCCCTAAGGCCTAAATCCCCTCCCTCCCTAGACGAGTCGGATCGAAATCAACGCTAATTGTAACTTATTGAATCAGATCTTACCATTGGGACGTCCAATAGACCAACAGTGGTCAATTTGTTTGTTCGGGTCGGATTTCATAGATCAATTGTGGTTTGTGGAAATATGAACGGCTACTGGTTTGTGGTGGCGCGATGGTGGGGGAAAAGGCGATGGGTTTTCTCGAGGTGAGGGGAGGGGCGGTTGGGGTTTTTGAATTGGGGGAAGGGTTGTTAATGGGGTTTTGGTGAGAGAGAGAGAGAAGGAGTTTCGAGGATGGGTGGTGGTTTAGGGGGCAAGGCGACGGCTGGGAAGGTCGGCGCACCGGCATGGTAGGGCCTGGGTCGGTTTGGGTGCCGGCGGTTGTGGCATCATTGGTGGCAGGGCAAGGAAGTGGGTGGCAGGGAGGAAGGTTGGCAGTTGGTGGTAGTTGTTTTTTTTTTATTTATTTAATTGTTAAAAAATTAAAATAAACCTAACCATAGTTAACTTTAAATTAAAAATTATCATTAATATTATAAATAGCTTTATGTATTTATGTAATAAATTCATGATCACTACTAGAAATGGGTCAATTTCCGACCGAATTATGCCGACGGACATGATTTTCCGTCGCAAATCCTATAATCAACGACGGATTTAAGGTTGACGTTAATTTCGGTCGGAAAACATAGTTTCCAACGGAAAATTCCACGCAAATTTTCCGACGGAATTAAATTCGGTCGGAAAACATAGTTTCCGACGGAATATTCCGTCGTAAATATATTTACAACGGAATATTCCGTCGGAAACTATGGTTTTAGACCGAATTTAATTCCGTTGGAAAATTAATTAAACAAAAGTCAAGGGTTTGGTTTTTGGTGTCCATTTGCTACGAATTCGAAAGAAAGAGAGAGGAAGAAACAGAGAGGAACGAAAGAAAGAAGAAAGAGAAGATCCGCCGCCGTCGAAGAGGAAACCGTTCGCCGTTCGCCGCAGCCGGAGATCCGTCTTCCGTTGGTCGACCCGCCCTTCCGTTGGTCGGCCGCCGGTAAGTGTAGTTTTTGTTTTTTTTTAAAAAAAAAAAAATATAAACACGCCTCCACTACAATTAACCACCGTCTGCAACAGCCTCCACTGCGCCGGTCAGAGGTCCCGCGTCGCCCAACCATGCTGTTCTCCGCCACCGGTAAGTGTTGTTTTGTGTGTTTTTTTTTTTTACTTTTATTTTTAAATTTTAGTCTGAAAATGCTTTGAACAACCACCACCGCCGGCGCCTTTACAATCAGCCACCACCGCCGGTTCCTCCTCCAATATTGTCCTCGCTCCGACCAGAACCACCACCATCTTCACCACCCCCCGTTCTACAGCCGGTAATTGTACATTTATTATATATATATATATATATATATATTATATATATATATATATATATATTATTTTTTAAAAAATAATTGTACCTTTATTATCAAAATTGACATATTAATTTTTACTATTTGTAGGATTTGAACATTTAATTGCTTTGAATCTCAATAAATAGTGCAGATCTTGAGGTTAGTGACAAGAAATTTTTAAAAATTCTTAGTTTAGTTTATTTTGTGATAATTTTAAGTTACTTTAGTTTGGTTTATTTTATTATAATAATGGTTGATATGTTAGTTTAATTTGGCTTATCATAATAATGTAAGACATGACATGTGAAATTGCTTTAAAATCAGCGTCGAGACCCTAGGGATGATTCGGGTAGTGGAGGAGCAAGCCAGGGTACCCCTGCAGTTTTTTAGCTTAGCTTAGGTTTGTGTAGTATGGACAAGCAGTTAATTTGATCGATTTTATGTAGCGTTTGATTATGTTCCCGCTTTTGTAGAACTTACTATATATTATGTAGCTTTTGGATATATATAGCTTTTGAGAAAATAATATTTATTAATATTTTCGCAATTTGACAATAGTTTTAATTATCATAGGTATTAGGTGCAGGAACATACGAAATTATGATAATATTTGTTAATATTTTTTTTCGAAAGGAAAACCAATTTCCGACGGAATTATATTGGTCGGAAGCACTAAATTTGCGACGGAAAACTGGAGTTAAATCCGTCGGAACTCACCACTCTTTCCGACAGAATGTTCCGTCGTAAACCAGCGACGGAATAATGTTCGTCGCAAATTACACTACCAGCGACGGAAATATTCGGTCGGAAAATGCTATTTGCGACGGAAAATTTCGGTCAGAAATTATCGTTTGTGACGGAAATATCCGTCGTTATAGACAGCACAACGACGGAAAATTTCGTCGCAAATTAGCGACGGAATAAACCAAAAAGTCAATATGTTCTGCGACGGATAAAATTCGGTCGTAAAATCCGTCGGAATACACCTTTTCGACGGAATATTCCTCGAAAATTCATGAATTTCCTACCAAAGGTTTTACGACGAATACCAACGACGGAATTCCGTCGCAAACATGATTTGCGACGGATTTAGAGCCTTCAGCGACGGAAAATTTCGGTCGGAAACAGGCCATATTCTTGTTGTGGATTACCAAAGATAATTTGTATTTTTGTTGTTTACCATTGAGAAAAGAAAAAACCTTAAGAGAACCATTGAGAATTTCCCTATCATTTTATATGATTGATGTCAAATGTTTCTACAGAAATTAAATATAATCTTGTTGTACATAATTGATGTCAAGTGGTGGTGTTAGTGATTGGTGGCAAGAAGGAAATGGTGAAGTACTAAGGGCATGGTTGTCCATTCACACTAAATATCGGTTATTTTGATAATTTTTGTTAGCGGTATTTAATACCCCATTTCAATAACCTTGATTAATTTTTTCTAATACTTCACTTTTTTTGTTGATAATTAACTCCAAATAAATGTAACCTACTAAATATTGTAATTATTTATTCAATATTTTTGGATTTGTCACTAAGCCTTATTCTTAATATTTTTTATATTAGTTCACGTTTTACCGATCAATGAGTACACATTTTATACATCAAATTTATTAACGCAATTATCAAAACAATTTTTTCTCCAAACAAAAAATTAGTCATGTATTATTTTTTGTTTAAAACAAATTTAAACAACTTTCCTCCACTTTAATTAATTAAATAGTTACATTATGTATTACGTATTGTCATTACGAGATTTAACCACGATTAACTAACATGTTAATAATTTTGTCAACTATTCACAGCTACAAATGCACACTATTTTAAACACACCAACATTTTCACCTAGCATATTTAAACTTACATCTACATTTCACTACTAAAAATGAAGGTTTTTGCGACCGTCTGAGACGGTCGCAAAAAATAAGGAAAACGGTCGCTAACAGTATTTGCGACCGTCAACGGTCGCAACAAGTCGGTCGTAATTTTCATGGTCGCAAAAATTAAAAATTGCGACCGGTTGATGGTCGCCGATTTTTTAGCGACCGTTTTCCTAAGTTTCAACGACCCGTTGAAAAACGGTAGCAATTTTTATTTATTGCGACTGTTTTCTGGACGATCGCAAAAAAATCAGATTGCGACTGTCTTGGCGGTCGCAAAAAATTATTAAAAAAAAAATAATAAAATAAAAAAAAATGTCCTACCCTACCCAGCCCATCCCACTGCTATACACCCCACCAGAAACTTTTACCACCGCCGGCATCTCACCCTTAACAACCTTAACCCCGCACAACCACACTTACTAACCCACAAAATCTGACAACAAAAATCCAAAACAAAACAACAAAAATCAAACAAAACCCACATTGAACAAAGATCAAAAACAAAAACAAAAACGCACAAAATAAAATAATATATCAACCACATATTAAACCAATTAAAAAAAACATTAATAGAAAACAAAAAGAAACCAGAAATGAAAAAATTAACAAAAATAAAAAACCAAAACAAGAAAAACGAAATTAACAAAAATTAAAAAAAAAAAAAAAAAAAAAAAAAAAAAAAAAAAAAACCCAAAAAGATCAGGATAAAATGTAACAAAAAATCAAACCCAGAACAAAATTAACAAAAAATTAAAATAAAAATAACGACAATCAAATCTTAATTAAACAAAAATCAAACATAAAAAATCATGCTTGAACAAGAAAATTCGAACATAAACCCAAACAGAATTCGACAAAAAAATCAAATTAAATTCGAACAAATAACTTATAAACAAGAAAACGTACCTCAAACCCCGATGTGACTTTAAAATTCACCTCGAATTAGGTTTAATAAGGCCAAATTCGACCATGAAAACTCTAGATCTAGAGTTTTCATAGTCGAATTCCACCTTAAAACCATTAACTTGTTATACCACCGCCTACGAATCGAACCAAGCAAGAGAAACGGACACTGAGGAAGAAGTTGACTCGCCAATAGAGGAAAGAGAAGGAGAAGAGGTTAAAATTTGGAGCGTGAGAGGTGAAAGTTCTGGCGTGAGAAGAGAGAGAGATAGGAAAGAGAAGAGAGGAGAATAGGAGAAGCATGGGAAGAGAGAGAAAGAGAGGATAAGAGGGGAGGAGCGGCTGTTCAATATTTTAGGGTTAGGATGCACACTTATATACATCTATTTTTTTAATAAAAATAATAACACATTTGCGACCGTTTTACCAGTCGCAATTAGTTGCAAATTGCGACCGTTTCAGCAATTAATTTAATTTTGGATTATTTTTCATATAAATTTTATTTAAAAGATTGATTAATTACTTTTGCAACCGTTTTATAGCCAAAAAACGGTTGCAAATCTGCGACCGCTTTAAAAACGGCTGATAACCGGTTGCAGATTTTATATTTTGCGACCGTTTTTGTGGCGGTCGTAAAAAATCGGTCGCAATTTGACCGAATTTCAGTAGTGTTTAATATCGCTCTTTTGATAAAAAAAAATTACGTAGTTTATACTTTCCCTTTAATTTTATAAAATTGAGGGACGCTTGCGTTGCGGGTGCTCTAACAACTAGTAATAAAAAAAATAAAACCTCCACTCCAGCCATAATCCGTCAAACCTATCTAGAAACTAGCTACTCTCTTAACACAAATAAAAAATTTACGTTTTTAACATAAATTTATATTCACACCAATTTTCTTACTTTTAGTTCTTTTAAAACACTTAATACGCGGGTTTTCTACACTTGAATATTAGTTCTCTATATATAGGAGCAAAAGAGGGGTTATTATTCACAAGTTTTTAAAAAAAATTAATGTGAGAAGCAAAGCAGTAGAAAAGAAATTCAAAGAATCTAGGGTAAGAATAAAGAATCTAAACTCATAATTTGTTTTTTGTTGTAATGAATCGTTGGAAGTAGTTTTTCAATTGTAATTATGTTGAAAGTAGTTTTTCAATTGTAATTTTGATGATGGAAAATGTTGATTTTATGTATATAAATATATATGTAGTTTTATGTAATTTGTTAACTAATGAATAATTTTTATATAATTTGTTTATAATATTTGAACATGTTGGGTTTCGGAATGTCCGACATCTCGCGGAAGTAAAACTCATCACCAAGACCCGCTCATAATTAATGTAACTAATAAACATAAATAACAACACAATTAATAAAGAGAGAAGATGATTTTACCGTCGTAGCGTGTTTCGCTCCTTAAAGAGCTATTATTTGAAAAACTACTCGAGTTTCACAAATGTAAGAATCTCCTCAGAGTCCACCCACATACACGACCCGTACGGCCTCTACCCTAGAGCTTAGCCGGGGCTAGACTAAGAAAAACTTATTCGATTATTAGAGCGTAATTGTTCAACCTTATGGTGATCCTTTCAAGATCACAACTAAAGTATCTCTTCAAATCGCGATCAAGTTATGAATATTGGATTACAAGTTAACAATTTTCAGATTATTATAGTTGCTACAAATAAAGAAATTTGGCATTTGGAGAAAAAAGAGGCTTAATCTAACATTGTGGGATCAAGCGTTAAGACAGATTTCGACACCAAAAGTCATTGTAATGAAGTGTCATAGAATATGATAGAGCTCGGTGGTGATAAATTTGCAGTTCGACTCTTTAATGATGTCATAAAATACCATGAGAAGTACAAAAATCAATTTGTCCTTCAAATTTTGCATCGCTTGGAGCGAAGGATTGTAACAGCTTTGGGTTTCGCTTACAAACCTAATACAAGTGATATTGATAACACTGTAGGTCTGCAAATCGGGTGCAGTAATAGGAATCTGCAAGAAACTTGATGGGAAAAAACAAGGCTTCAGATACATGATCCAAAAGCTCCCACTACGGATATAGCTGACTGTTTCCCACCAACTTATACCCTAGGGAACAATCTAAGGATTACAATGCACCAAGACATTGACAATAACAATAATAATTTTTGGGATCATATTAATTTTGATCAAATTCGTCTTTTTTTTTTTTTTTTTTTTAGAAAAGGCAAAATTTTTATTAATCACCAAAAACGAAATAAGTGCACTGAGGCTACTAAAGCCCCTAGGCAAATGCCCTTCAACCAACTAAGATCCCTATCCTTAACTTTGTTACTAGCTATACAAGAAATTCTATGATATACATCTATACATAACCTATTTACCAAAATTTCAGGTCTGCAAATCTGAGCCTCCCAAACTGCAAGATTTCTTTTTGCTAAAAACAATAGACCAAGGCAGAACAAGCACTCTAAAAAACCATCTTTTGAAATTTGTTCCTGCTGTGACCCCAGCACCAATCATTACAAGCTTGGATACTTGTAAAATTCATCCCATACCCCACCTTAATCTGCAGCACCTTGATCAATTTCTGAATTCAAACAGCAAGTGTTGATTAGTTTCAACAGCATCAGCACAAAGGGGGCAGCTATCATATTCACCAAACCATACTGTTTCAACTTGTCCTTAGTTTTGAGCCTGCCCCAAGCAGCCATCCAAGTAACAAATCTATGCTTAGGGATATTATACCTGTTCCAAATCCAATTGCCCAAGGGACTTCAATATGGCTAGTTTTTAGCCAGTTATAAGCACTAGCTACAGTATAGCCTGCTGGATTCTGATTTCATCTATCTCTAGTGAAACCATGCTTGATCTTCTCTTTAACTTTCCATATCTGTTTCCACTGCCAGCTTGCATGAACAAGACACCCCAACCATTTCCAGTTCTTGCCCTTAATATAGTGATGATTCACCCACCTTAGCCAAAGGCTATCATTCTTGTTTGCTATATCCCAAACATATTTATCCATGGCAGCAATGTTCCAAGTAATACAGTCCTGCACTCCTAAACCACCTTCCTTTTTAGACCTGCAGACAATATCCCAAGCAATAGGAGGAGCCCTGCTATAAATGGCTTTACCATCCCAAATAAAGATCCTGTAGACAGCCATAACACCTTCCATACTCTTTTAGGCAGAATAAAGAGCATAGCCCAATAAGTATGCAAGGAAAGGAGAACAACATTAGCCAGAGTGACTCTAGCTGTATAAGACATTGTCCTGCCACCCCAAAGTCTGTTTCTAGGTACAATTTTATCAATGAGAATCTGACAATCATCATTAGAAAGTTTCTTAGCATTCACATTCACACCAAGACATCTGAAAGGAAGATCACCTTCCTGGAAGCTAGACTACCTGATGATGTTGAGCTGTATAAGACATTGTCCTGCCACCCCAAAGTCTGATTCTAGATACAATTTTATCAATGAGAATCTGACAATCATCATTAGAAAGTTTCTTAGAATTCACATTCACACCAAGATATCTGAAAGGAAGATCACCCTCCTGGAAGCCAGACTGCCTGATGATGTTGAGCTTCACATCCTCACTAGTGTTGCAAAAGTAGACATTGGACTTTCCATTATAAGCAAATAACCCAGAAGCAGCAGCAAAAGTAGCTATCCCCCTCATAAGCAACCTAGCAAACTTTTCACCCCCACTACTCATGACTATCAAATCATCAGCAAAAACCAAATGATTCAACTTTACACCCCTACACCTTGGATGAAACTTGAAATCTTTGTGCTCTCCAATACTGTAAAGAATCCTAGTTAGGTATTACATACAGATACCAAACAACAAAGGAGACAAAGGATCTCCCTGTCTTAACCCTTTCTTTCCTTTAAAAAAGCCATGAACCTCCCCATTGATCACTAAGGAGAAACTAGGAGTAGAAACACATTCCATAACCATGAGAATAAACTGGACAGGGAATCTAAGAGCCATCATCATGCCCTTAAGGAAATTCCAATTAACAAAATCATATGCCTTCCTAATATCCACTTTAAACATGCAACCAGCAGGCACATTCTTTCTTTTATATCTTCTAATCAGGTCCTGAACAATGCAGATATTATGTAAAATTCTTCTCCCTTAAATAAAGCCTGATTGATTGTCAGAGATTATCTTAGGAAAAATCTTTTTGAGCCTAGCACACAACAACTTAGTTATGACTTTATAAACCACAGTGCAACAAGCAATTGGTCTAAAATCAGTAACAGAGGTAGGCTGATTACTTTTAGGTAACAGCACCAGATTAGTACAATTAATTTACTTTAACAGCTTGCCTGTTACAAAGAAATTTTCAACTGCTGCACAAACATCACCTCCAACAATATCCCACCCTATTTTATAAAAAGAGCTATTAAAGCCATCAGGCCCAGGAGCCTTGATGTCAGGGATCCCAAACATTGCTTTCCTTATTTCCTCGTCAGTGATAGGGCAAGTAAGCATAGCTGCAAGATCATCAGTAGCTAAAGGGCCCTTATGAACAATATCCTGCTCCACCTTAGTATCACAAGTTTGCTCAGAACCTAGAAGCCTTTTATAGTACTCCACAAAAGCTTTATTCACTTGCTCCTTGCTATCACACCAAACTCCATTCATGTCTGCAATTGCCACCACCTTCTTTTTATAAGCATGGATTTTAATACTCCTATGCAAAAAAGCAATATTATCATCACCCAACTTAAGCCACTTAATCTTAGACTTCTGCTGAAGAAAAGCAAAATAATCCTTCCTGAGTCTGGGGAACTTTTCAAGGCTACTCCTCTCTTTCTCTTGCAGGTCAGAATTAGAATAATCCCCTTGAATCAACTTCTGAATCTCCAACACTTCACTCTTAGCTTCCAAGAATCTAGCCCCATTCTCCGAATATTCAGATTTATTCAGGCCCTTTAAGACCTTTTTAACTTCCTTAAGCTTTTTAACAACTTGATACATTTTCTGACCAACAAACCTTATATCCCAAGCTTTTCTAACCAGATCTAAGAAAAGAGGATGACTGCCCCACATGTCAAAGAATTTGAAAGCCTTGGGCCCAGGAACACCTTGATCTCCAAAGCAAATAAAAGCAAGACAGTGTTCATACCACATCTTAGAATTATAATGAACAAAAGAGCCATGAAAAGAAACAATCCATTCAGAATTGACCAAAGTTCTATCAATATTACTATAAACTCTTGCATCCCCTAATTGCTTGTTAGTTCAGGTAAATCTTGCACCAACCTGATTCATATCTTTCAAATCACAATACTCAACACATTCCTTAAAAGGAGTCATTTAAAAATGCCTAATAGGCCTGCCTAGTCTGTCATCTTGAAAAAGAGGACAGTTAATAGAACATTGGCTACATACTAATGTAAGTATAAATTTTTTATTCAGTTGTCAAGTTTAATTAACATACCTCACCAGAGCAAAGTTAAGCTAAGCCAAGCTATTATATATACAGCAAAGCAGAGCAAATGTCAAAATTAAGACCATTACTATAAGAAATTAGAGTCCCAAAGTATGTTTGCTTGCTTTTACTTGAGATGATTAGTCTGAGTATGTAGGTTGGCTGCTGCTTAAGCTTGTTCCTTGATTACTAAGTATGATTATACTTGAGTACATAGTAGCTTCGAATAATAACTATTAGGGCCACGTTCACTTCAACTTCAAGACATTATATATTTGTGTTCAATGAAACAAGTTTTGATTTGATTGCTTTAATCAGTAATTTGATGAGACAAACACTAGACAATTATAAAAAAGAGGAAACTAAACTTTTTTATGTGGTGAAAATAATGCTTGTATGGGCTATATATGTTGATTGGTAGATGAAACTTATATGTGTGGTGGCCTGATAAATTGTCAGTTTAAAAATTCTAGACACTCAAATTATTGTCTTTTAATTTGTAGGCTATATATTAATTTTTTTCCTGGAATTGTTTGGAAGCACCACTGGATTACTTAACTTGTGTAGTTTAGGGATCGATCATCCACGCACTGTGCCCTAAATTAAGCCTGAGGATGTTTTGATCAAGGTTATTGATCTTGATTGGAAGCTAAGAATGCAATTATTTTGAGAGAGAGAATGTATGTATGTATGTATGTATGTATGTATGTATGTATGTATGTAAGACCACTTGTGTGTTTATGTCCAATCTCGATCTCATAAGGCTTCTGAAGTGATTTTGGGACTCTAATTTCTTATGGTCATGGTCTTAATTTTGACGTTTAATCTGCTTTGCTGCATATATAATAGCTTGGCTTAGCTTAGCTTTACTCTGGTGAGGTATGTTAATTAAACTCCACAACTGAATAAAAACTTTATACTTACATTAGTATGTAGCCATGTCTTGCTCCTCATGTATGTATGTATGCATAAGCTAGTTTCGGCTTCACTTCTTAAGAGTTTTCTTTTATTATATTGTAGATATAGTTCAATGCATTTTACTAGAAATGTATAAGTATATAGCTAAGAATTTGACCCATTTGGTGGCGGAGGTATGAGATTGGATGCTGCAGATCAATGGCGGCGTAGGATATTTATGACTTTAATTGTACTTTTTGAAAATTAGAAATTGAGAAATATATTCAAGCTATCTAAAGGCTCCTCTTCTATATATATATATATATATATATATATATATATATATTTTTTTTTTTTTTTTATATATATATATATATATATATATATATATATATATATTATATATATATCAGGTGTATATCACGACTAGCTCAAAATTAAAGTGTATGTGAGGACTGAGCTAGGAAGCAAGCTGATGTTATTAAGCTTTTAGTTGAATGACATATCATGAAATATATAGTAGCATATATATACAGATTTCTCATTAGTTGATTGAAGGTACCTAATTTTTTATTTTCTATGTGTGATGATGATTAACTCGTTTCTAGGTTTGATATGTTTTAGCTGATTTAATGGAATTTTGGCATCTTTAGTTTTTGTTCTAAGCTTTCACTGTTTCCTAGTATGTAGAAGCGATATATTCATAGAACATTTCCCCTTTTTACTTCTAGTTTGGTTCGTGCTTGTCCTTTTGATGACGAAGACATTGATTTGCTTGGGATTGGGATTGTGTTTTACCTCCGTTAGTTTGGTTAGTGTCGATATAGCAGTTGTTTTGAAGAACCCCAGGATGAGGGAGGGATTTCACTCTTTAGGTACTGTACAGTATTGCAGCTTAGAGAAAGTTGCATCATAGAAACATCAAATTATATATGAATGGAAAATTGGTGTTTCGAAGAACCCCAAGGCGAAGGAGGGGTTCATTCTTAAATCCAATATACTTCATTTGTGTTTTTGTTGTAACTATATAAATTGTCGTCTAGGGCTAGGGGCGCACTAGATTGATAGAATATTCAACGCATTACTAAAACTACACTTTATGTAGAAATTCTCTTCATGAATTACAAGGTGTGGGTTTTTAGTTATGTTTAAGTGATCCTCTATTGGATGTAAAGTACAACTGCCTAGGATCGCAGTACAATACCTCCTAGTTATATAGATATCGAGGTGGAGGTGTTGTTACGAGTGTCCGGTGGTTCTGGAGGCAGGTGCTTGATCCTCGGGGATGGGACCATGATATAGGGTTTGATGGGGTGAACTTGGAATAGTTATTGAAATAAAAAGGAACTTAACATTCAAGTGAACTAGAACAAGCATTATTTCAGTATTTAGTCTCAGTTTGTTGCGGGCTATAATGCTCATTTTTTCAATGTAGGAACGAGAAGACAATTCTATTATCACATACACTTTCAAATGATTTTGATGTAGAAATTTCAATTGCTAATTTCATTTATAATTATAGCGCAATTCTACACGACTATACATATATATAGTAGTCTAGTAGAAAAAATGAGCACATTAAATAAAAGATCATTACACAGAGATATCCCATGAGAAATAACATTCTCACAACAAAGTAAAACAACAATAAACTTAACATTCAAAGGATAGTAAAATAAACATGATTATAAAGTCAAGGAGAGGAGATCCTAGACAATACAAAGACAACTAATAGTGATGTTTACACCTTGTGCAATTTTTTCCGAGATAAGTCAACAATGTCTTCACACTTGCCAATTTCTTGCAGATCTCTTCCGGCCATGGCCACTTGTGTGGCACCCGACTGAACCTTCCTCGGTTACAAATAGTGTGTTGTATATTAGATTTGTTCATGGGTGGGACGCCCGCTAAGCCCGCCCAACCCGACCCGTTTAAAAGGCGGGCTTGGACAACCTTGTTGAGAAAAATTGGATATTTGGGCGGGCTAGGCCTGACCCGTTAATATAAACGGACGGGTATGGACAAGAAAATATGCATCGCGGGCTAGCCCGCCTGACCCGTTTATTAAAATAATAATAATTATAATAATATTAATTATAATAATAATAATCGTGTCAAAAAAAATAATAATGATAATACATATTATAATAATTTTATTTAGTTAGTTAAATATGACATACTTTGTGTATTTTAGAAAATAAATACAAAAAGACTATATTGAATTATAAGCTTTTATTAGATACAATTATTTATTTTAATTTTATATTTTATCATTAACACTTATTAAAAAGGTTTTTTTCTTTCATATATTTATAACATATATCATAATTTCAACCTTTTTTTAATTTCTATTATCATTTGTGAACAAAATAATTCTACCAAAATAATCTTAGCACAAGTAAATAATAAAAAGATTAATTAGTGTTATAAAAAATAAAAGCAAAAAATAAGCCCGTTAGCCCGCGGGCAACCCCAACCCGTTTAGCAGGCATGGACAAAGTATCAAGCCCGCATAAAAGGGTTCGGGTTTGCTACATCAAGCCCGTTGGACAAAAAAATAAGCATAAGCCCGGCCCGCTACCCGCCCAAGCCCACAAATGATCACCTCTACTGCATATCCAAGTACTGCAACGATCCAATATCATTGACAAACCATTCATTGAGATAGAGAACCCAGATATACTCAAATGCTCAAGTAGAGGAAACCCTTCTGCAATCGCTAAAGCTGCATGATCTGACACGCAACACCCAGAAATCCCTCTAACTAATGTCAAACTTTGAATAGATTTGCAACATTGTGTAAAAGTTGGCAACATGTGGATATGACAACAAACTCTCTCCAAATTTTGCATCAGTGGACACATCCCCCATGCAATAATATTATAACATTCAGAATTATCTACAACTGTAACATTAGATGAAGGGATCATCTTCTTTGGGGAGACAAAGATTTTCAATAAAGGTAATCTACATTGAGCCAAAAAATAAATTTCCATTAATAAGAGGAATTTGTTCACTTATCATAGGATTAAGAAGGAATGTGAAATGGAAAAAAAAATCTTGACACGGAAATGAAATTCTACAACCTTAGTATGGAAATACTAGCACCATCACCAGCACACACAACAGATAAACATAAAGGGTGAACGGAGAGGATCTTAGAATAATCAATCTTCACATATGAGAGAAAGTTGCAACAATTAAGCAAATCTACAAATCTGATGGCATTTTGCTAATCTGATCCGATATTGGGAACATCAACACTCACAAAAGAAAAAAGGAAAATAAAAATCAAATATCTAATACTAACTCCGTTTTTTTTTTTCAGTTGTGACACTTTTCATTTCACAAACTCCTAGCCAATTTTTGGGGAGAAAAGATATAGAGAGGTGAAAAGGGAGGGGGGCATGTGAAAGAATTTGCCCAATAAAAGTGTCACAACCAATTTAAATCTTCATTATATGGAAAGTGTCAACTTAAAAAGAAATGGAGGAAGAATCAAATTGCAAAATACTAAATCAATGCTTTAAAAATAAGTCAATATTTGTTCAATTTTTTTTAAAAAATTAGAACCCAACACTACTCACACAAAGTACCTAATCATACAAAGTCATTACTATAGACAAGCACAACACATACATTTCATTTTATTTTTATTTTTTTGATGATATTTCATCTTTATATACACACACACACACAATGTGCTTAAAGAAAGGATGAAAAACTATATGAGCCTATACATGATAATAACAAATTAAGACAAGTCTAAATCAAGGGGCACTAACTATCTGGCATGTGTAAAGCTGGCAGAGAGGTTACCTTCATGCTATATGCTCGTAGGCCTCTGATCGTAAGACATATTCAGATAAGACAATCCTAGTATGAGAATAAGGAGGTCGACGATTTAGGTTTAATATAAGAAAATGGTATAAGAAAAGATTATATTTGATTGATAATAATTATAACTATTTTTATACAAAAAATCGATTGCATGGTCTTTTATCAACAATTAAATTTTTTTTTTAAATTTACGTGATTGATATTTGTGCTACAATTATTGATGGATAATGAATTAATGATACAAATTAAAATTTACAAATTTTAATTGTGCTCAATTATTTCTTCTTTAAAACTTGAAAACTTCATCAACCTTTTATTGATGGATAATGAATTAATGATACAAATACTGTTGGAAAAAAAGGAAAGTTTTATTTTGCTAATAACTAATAAGTCAACTATTAGGAATTCCATTCCAATATTCTATATTCTTGTATTAATTCTTGCAAATTTATCATATCCAAACATAATAAAATGATAAATTAACATTGTTTTCACCTCTTTCAAAAAAAAAAAAAAAAAAAAAAGAAAAGAAAGTGTTTTCACCATCTTGTCCCCAAAAAAAAATCCATGGTGATTGTTGGACAAAAACTTAAAAGAGAGTTAAATATTGGTGATTGAAACTGTTTTTTTTATTTTTTTTTATTTTTTATGTACAATTAACCAATTCAAACGTGGTTTAACTTATGAGCAGTTATCATTACTTTTTTTTATTATTAAATAAACGATGAATGATTCAACATTTTTTAGGTAGTTATGATAAAATATTTTTTTAAAATTAATTTTTAATTTTTAATTGTGGGTAAATAATGTAATTTTTACAAAGTAGAAGGGTATCTTATGAAAAACAAAATTTATCGGCGAAAAAGTCCTTTCTTTTTATATAGTACTCCAATATAGATTAAAATAAAATCAAACTTGTTGTTAACATCTGTGCAAAGTTGACTTTGTCAGTTATTACTTGTATGAGACAAAGGGAGTATCATAAAACAGAGGGAGTAACGATACTCGGGAAACTGATTTTAGCACACCCCTATGTGAGAAGAGCATAGAAAATTGTGCTCTCACATAGGGGTGAGCCAAAATTAATTTAGGGTGTTGTAGACACCCATTTGTGTCTCCCCAAAACCAAACCCAGTGATGAGTACCTTTCACGTCGAACCATAATCGAATGAAGGGAAAGTGTGGAAAGTCTAGTGTTGCGGAAAGTTTTAAGTTCTTTTCTCTTCTCTCTGTTTTTGAAAACTTATTTTTAAGAAAACAGCCAATCCAGTTTGGTTGGTCCATGATATGGGTCCAATAGTAGTGTAGTTGGATGGGGCATGCAAATACCTTTCCAACGATATATTATAAGCCCAATTCCGATGAATATTGAGGAAGTTATGGCCAATTTACCAAACTGGGCCCAGTTTGAGCTTTATATACAACCCAATGATCTAGGGGAAGGCCTAATATGATTTATCATTCCTAATGCAATTAGGAATGGTTTTGGTCTTCTAGAATCTTCTAGAAGGTTCTTTTTCATTCCTAATTCAATTACCATTAGTAAGTTGACTTTTGACTTTTCAGAGTTTTAATTAAAATCAAATAGCATTTTCAAGGAAATTATATGATTTTATCCTCCAGTACGACAAACTTTTCTAATTTTTGAAAACGCATTGAATTTAAGTTTGGCGTCTGACCCCAGGCCTTGGTGCCTGGAACCAGGCCTGGCGCCTGGCGCTAGCCATTGGTGCCTGGCGCCAGTTAGCCATGGGTGGCGCCAGCTCTGTTTTCTGTGCGTCAGACTCTGTTTTGTTTAATTTATCTTTTTGGCTGATTTTCTCTACAAATATCGTAATAAAAACTCCGTTTTCATGAACCAATTCACCAATTGATCTGACACCAATTCTCACGAATATTCATCTACAATCAGTTTTCTAATTTACTCATTCATCATCTCTCTCTTAATTCATTCATCTTTCTTTTTCTTCTCACTTTGCTTTTTCATACAAAATTCCGCATTCACAAGATCTAAAACACCTAGCCATATTCGAAGTTGCCTTCGCCCTAGACGTGAAAGGTTTAATTTCTGAGGGTTTGGTCCCAAATTTCTCTTTCAATTATTTAATTGAATTGTTTGATTTATTATTTTCCTTGAAATTACTAACGTGTGTATTTTGTTATTAGAAAGAGGTACGAGGCATCAAATAAGTACTTTAATGGTTTTTATTGATGTTATGATGTAGACATCATGTTTATATTGTTATTATGATATTCCTAGTATCATGTCTAGGGTAATTTTAATATTAAATATGATTGTTACGATGCTTCTTATGTTCTTCCTAATATTTATGATTGTTAGTATCATGTTAGGGTTAAAGATTTGATTTTTATTGTTTAGTGACATGCTAGGGTTTGTTATTAATCTTGTTAGTATCTTGCCTAGGATCTTGCTATTATTATGCTTTAATATTAACATGATTATTATTATGGTTAATATAATTGTTATTATGATGATTATTTCATTGTTATAATTTTATGATCATGATTATATTTTATACTTTGATTATTATGTTGCTTGATATTATTTATATTGCTTGATCACACCTTTTATGCATGTTTAAAGGGAATTTGGTACTTGTAATCACGCTTAATAAGATAATTAATAATCTTGTTTAGGGTTAATGTGATTATAATTCAAGTGATTGCCAATAATAGGTTTGTTTGTGCATTAATATTCAACCAACATAGATAAACAGGTTTAGGGTTAATCCTATTGATTGCATGTTAATTAGAAAGCGCACATGAATACGATCAGAATAAAGTAGAGGCCAATTATTAGGGCAGGTTCAATCTCTTTTAGGTTGGATTTGTACCTTCATCCCCGAACCCTTATTTGGTCCTAGACCTTATGGAGTTGACGATCTCTTGGATCGTTAAGGGGTGTAACCTTCACCTCGTAAACGGTTTACAAGTTCCTAAAACTTGTTGGCGACTCTTTTGCTCTATCTTCTTCCCTTTTGGACGCCACCGTACTTTAGTGTATGATCACAGTGGGGTTCAAGCTAGTGGGATTAAAGGCTTGAAATTATTCCCTACAGTTTTTGGCGACTCCACTGGGGAGGATTTCTATTTTAATTCCTGAATTTGTTTCGGCAATGATTTAGAATGAGTGGATGAGACTCGAAAAGTTCTAAGTATTTCATGTGCGTAATTTTGATTAACATTATTGTCATATGCATAAAAAAGATCTCATTGGAAAGACCATCCGTAATGAGTTAAAACACAGGATTTTACACGTAGGAAATTTGAGAAATATATTTCACAACTAGGACTGAAATAACACCGCGAGAAACTGGAAATTTTTATCGAGCACAGAAAGCTGCTGAGGCATGTGGGAAGTAGCGTCAGGGGCCAGAGTTTGGCGCCAACATTATAGTCGTAGCGCCAGACGCCAGCATTGGCGCCAGGCGCTACAGTTAAAAGCTGGCGCCAGTCTCTGTTTGCTGGTGCCAATTTCCCCAATACCGAGCCAGAAATATGCGTTCTAATTTTGACTGGTTTTTCGTATTGTTTGTTCGATCCTACTTCCTGATTGAATTTTTTCTCACTTTTCTAAAACCCATATGTGTTCTACATATGGACATAACCCTCTGGGAATTCATGCTCCATCTACCCGATTGAACGCTCCGTGCAACAAAGAGTACATCCAAGATGTTGAATTCACCAAACCATGGAAGCGAGTTTTTTTTTCTAAAGCTCGCGGTGTCCCATCCACTCGTGCCAACCCTTCACGGTTAGGCTTCCGCGTGGTGCATCTGGACAATTAACCATGAACCCTCTATTAACTAAACCATATCCCGAACTTTAGAGAACTAGAGCCATGGTTAGGTTGCGAACTCATTGCATCATATTGTGCCTACTTGACTAAGTGTGTATTATTTGTTGTGCATATATATTCTATCTTAACCGTTTGTTGACTTGTGTTGAGACTAAAAAATTAATGACTTAAAGAACTTTGCCTATCTATTTAAATAATTAATTAATTTGAGTCATTAAAGTCTAATATTTTAATCGGAATTGACCTAGTACGACTTTAGGCATACCCCGATTGACTAATAATACCGAAAACAGTCCCAGACCGAAGCTCCAATATTGGCGCCAAGGTCTGAGCTGTAGCGCCACACTATGAAGTGTAGCGCCTGACGACAGCTCTGTCGTCTGGCGCCAAGCTCCATGGTGTGACGTCAGTCATGTCGTTTAGCCGACAGTTCGGATTATTGGTCGAGTCATCACCTAGTGTCTAATTAACCAGTTTTCTAATTAATTCGGTTAATTTTCGCTGTCAATAACACCTTATCGAGTCATTAATCGAGTCTTAGTCACATAGTCTAGACACATGGTCATGACACGAGTCTCAACATGTCACCTACACTCACTAGTCTTAGCACACACTTTGAGTATATGTCACCTTAACCATGTCTTAGGTTCATGCATGAGTCGGTCTTTCCGTCATTTGAGTTGGGGGTATATTCTACTCCTAATTCTTCATATCCCTCCATCTAAATCTTCTTCACATTCTATTCCAATATTTCTTCACTTCCTCCATCCATTGCATGTTGAATAAAGTTTGAGTCAAATAATTAACAATAAGTGTCCCCAAATTCCTTTTCCACAGTACTTGGTCGAGGAGAGAAGGGCGATTAATCAAGGACAACCTCTTTATTCAAGCCTCACTTTTTGATAAACCAATTCGTCAAAAGAGGAAGGCTAAAAAGATAATGGCAAGTCAAGAAGAAGTCAATGAGCTTAGGAACCAAATGGTTACCGTGACTGAGACACTGAAGCTCCTCACCCTCAAGGTTGATGATCCCGTGAAGCAACAACAAATGAACCTCATGCAAGAAAGTTTGAGGAAGCTATCTAGTGACTATAAATTTCAGGGCATGAGTTCACAAGGGGTCTCGCTAGACAAGGAACTTCTTCCGCATAAGTTCAACGCCACTGACATCCCAAAATTCAAGGCAACAGATAATCCTTATTTTCATCTAAGAGATTTCCAAACTATAATGAACGTTAAGGGTATCGATAAGAAGGTTTTCCCCTCTCTGTTCTCACTATCTCTTGAAACCGTTTGCCAACAATGGTACTTCTCCCTTGACAAGGAGAAAACCTCTACCTGGGAATCGATAGTAAACGCTTTCATTGATAGGTACAAGTGCAATATTCAAGTTGAAACCGATCATAGACAACTTGAGATGCTAAGACAAAAAGAGAATGAAGGTTTTACTTCTTTCTTTAATAAATGGAGGGAAACTTCCTCTAAGATGATTGAGGTCCCCACCGAAAAGGAGTCTGTGAGGATGTTTATCAAGAATCTTCAAGAGAAGTATTCGAAGCATTTAAAATATCAACACAATTTGAATACTTTCAAGGCCGTTTATGACATCGGAATTGAAATTGAAGACGACCTCGCAAAGCAAAAAGCTACTAACAATACTAACCACGGTGGCTGGAAAGGAAAGAAGAGCGACAATCCTTCTTCTTCCGAAAACGCCCACTCTAGTAATAATGTTAGTACCTTTGACCATAATGGTGTCTTAGCCATGGACAATCAAGGGTCTAAAAGGAAATCCAGGCGAGAGTTCACACCCATTGGAATGACCTATGATGTTGCTTTTGATCGTCTCTACGATCGAGGATTAATCAAACCTATTGGCCCTACCGAGGATCCAACACCAGAAAATCGATCCTCGAGATGGAATCCAAACTCCTATTGCAAGTACCATCGAGGTAACGGTCATACTACTGATGAATGCTACAGGTTTCAAAACCTCATTCAAGATCTCATAGAGGCAAATAAGATCCCATTGCCTCTAGCTAGCAAGAAGACTGGGTGATGATGAAGCGAATGACACAAGACAAGAGGCGAGCTTCGACGACAAGATTTCGTGACCTCTTTTTTCTATTTCTTTTTCATTCTTTCCTTTCCCCAATAAGTCTAGCATAGGCACCCTTTTAATCTCCTTAGATTTATTTTGTAGGATCATTATTTATTTTCTTTTAATAAAATGAGCATTTATTTCCTTACATATGATCATTTCATTTTATGGCAAAAAATAAAATAAAATAAAAAAAATCCATGTCGAATCAAGCACAAGATATACCAATGATTTGAGGCACCCCTTGTAGCCACATCTTATCTCCTTTCACCATTTAAAATATACAATATTTTCTTCATAAACCACTTTGAGCTTCGTCTAACGATAGACCTTTCCTTTTTCAACCTACATCTATCTATCCTTGGGATGGGATGGTGTGCAACTCATGCAATTCTAAAAAGGGCTTGAGTGATTCAAAAAATTAAAATAGCAAAAATAAGCAAAAGCAAAAAAAAAAATAAAAGTGTACAAAAGGGCAAGTGTTCCAATGTCTTTGATATGAAAATATCTTCGATAAGAACACGTCTCAGATTGCGTCTCTTATCGAGTGCTCGGTACCGTGCCTGAGAAATATGAATGCCAAGTGAGTGATAGACCACATGATTGGGATTGCCCACACTTATAAAAATAAAATAGATGCTAAAGCAAAAGATAAAAGAGTAGAAACTCAAGCATTCAAAAGCAAGGTTGCACACCTTGGGGGCTTATCTAGGGTCTTGAGCCTTTATCCCCTTCTTCCATAACCTTTAGCCTAACCACGTTACAACCCTCAAAAAGACCTTTTTGAAGTATACACACACTTGTGCGAGGTTCGGCTAGAGCTACGTTCGGCCTGATTCCTAACGGATACGTAGGCAACGTCACATCAAGGTGCGGCCGTAATAAAAATGCATATTTCATATTCACATTCACACACTTACACCATGATCATATCAAGGGATATCCAACGCTCATCCCTATTCACTTAGAGCTAGACTTAGGGGCTTGATCCATACATCATTAGCTTATCTAGCCTAAGAGTCACCACCATTTGATTCTTCTAAAACTAATATCTTTCCACACACTTAGCTCTTGCGGCCTAACTTTAGTGTCACTTTCACACACTGCATAGATACATGACCAAATATACTTCCCTTAGGAACCCTTTGTCATGAAATCTTAACATAACGATGAAGCATGCCTTGTCACATCGCTCATCACTCATCATTGCATCACGAAGTATGAAGTGCTTAGCCTCCGTGCCTAAGTTACCCAAATGCTTTCATCATTGAGTCAACCATTGAGATAGCCTAGGATGGATTAATCCTTGCACCTTGAGAGATAATATCAAATAACATTTGACTAAGCTCATTCAACGTGCATTCGAAAACTTCGATTCTTTTTTCGCGTCTTTCTTTTTCGGGAGAAAGTCGGTACCCTCCACAAAAATGACGGAAAATTTTTGCTTTTTTGCATTTTCGAGTCGCACGATCACATTACAATGCACACACGAGTCATGTACACATTGAGTCATGTCGTGTCATATCGCTTTGATTTGAGTCTAACACATGTGTCATTTCACTTCGAGTCGAGTCAACCTCGAGTCAGTCAATCATATTGAGTCAAGTTTATACCTTGAGTCGTGTTAAGTCAATGTGTCAAACACGCTAGACCTTAGGTCAACCCTAAGATAATTAAAAAGATTGGCAAAGTTCTATAGTCAAAATAAATACAGGTGCAGCAGAACAGGGAAGACCTTATCACAGCGTTTGGCGACAGAGTCGATTCTTGGCACCAGAGATATTTCAGTAGCGACAGAGCTCGAAGCCTCTCCAAAAGGTGATTTCGACATCATACAACAATTTCGGGTTCCTTGGTACGCCAGTTAGCCCCTATAAGCAATTTGACATGATTAGTAGTCGGCTCGATTACAATCGTAGTAAGTGATTGACCTCACAAAAAATCGTCTCACTTAGCTTAAGCGCCTAAAACACTGGCTCATTACAATCGGTTCAAAAGCAAGCACTTAAACGACAATATTTCCAAATATGGATTGTCGCGCATTCTTATTAAACGACAAAGTTTTCCAAAAATTGGATTGTCATCCCCAACTGACAATATTTCCAAAAATGGATTGTCGTGCATCTTCTTCAATGATAATTTTTCCAAGATTGGATTGTCATCTCTGGCAAAGTTTCCAAGCGTGGATTGTCGTGCTCCTTCTTTGTTTGCCAAGTTTTTCCAAGTTCGGATTGTCATACATTCATAGATCGCTGGCAAGTTTTCCGAGATTGGATTGTCATACACCCATTTCCCTATGGCAAAATTTCCCAAAGGATTGTTGTAGGTTTCTATTCATCATAAATATCGACAAAGCCTCAACTTGGATTGTCATTTATTTCAGCAAGTGGCAAATTTTCCCAAAGTGGATTGTTGGTCGACTCTTTTTGCAAATGTTCCAAGACGCGGATTGTCAATTGTGGCAATATTTTCCTAAAAGGATTGTCGCATAAGCGTTGGCAAATTTCCAAGATGGATGTGGATTGTCGATTGTAGCAAAGTTCTTATGAAAGATTGTTACGAAGCATTGGCAACTTTTCCAAAAATTGGATTTTGGCAAATTTTCCGAGATACGGATTGTCGCTTCATCGTGTCAACATTTCCAAGGATGGATTGTTACGTGGCATTGACAATTTTCCCTAAATCGGATTGTCATACATCATACAAGAGTTGTGTTGGCAACTATTCCCAAAGAAAAGAGGATTGTCATCACAGCAAAAGCACCGACATACTGGTTCACAAGCAGCAAAGCGCCGACGTACTGGCATATCAGCATTAAGGATTAAAAAGCAGTGATCTTTTCGAAGACTATCACAGCGGAAAATTGAACATATAAAAAAGAAGCTCTTTGTTTAGAGACGAGTGAACATCGAAACAGCAAGGTGGCATTCCCTAGATTGTGGAGAGTCGTCACAAACAACTGAGGATTGTTTCAAGAGAAGTAATCTTCGATAGTATTCCCTTGGACGTGGAATATTATCATAGCAGAGGAGGATCGTTTCAGGCGAAGCAATGTTCTAAATTGGAAGCAGTTACAGGCATAGCGGTTTTCAAGCGGGATGGCATTCTCTAGCTTGCAGGAGGTCATCAAAACAATCGGTTACTTTCAGAGACGTGTGCTTGACGGTGAAAGATACGCGTTTCTTAACTCTTTTATCTGTTTTAACTAATGCTAGTTTTGCAGGTATCGGCGTTACAAGAGTGATTTAGGATCGTGAACGTTCTGAATCATTCTCCGTCCCTATCGATACTTTGACTTTTGTTTTCGAAACTCGCGTTTCTCCAAACTCAGTCAAAGTGGGGGCTTCTGTAGACACCCATTTGTGTCTCCCCAAAACCAAACCCAGTGATGAGTACCTTTCACGTCGAACCATAATCGAATGAAGCGAAAGTGTGGAAAGTCTAGTGTTGCGGAAAGTTTTAAGTTCTTTTCTCTTCTCTCTGTTTTTGAAAACTTATTTTTAAGAAAACAGCCAATCCAGTTTGGTTGGTCCATGATATGGGTCCAATTGTAGTGTAGTTGGATGGGTCTTGCAAAGACCTTTCCAACGATATATTATAAGCCCAATTCCGATGAATATTGAGGAAGTTATGGCCAATTTACCAAACTAGGCCCGGTTTGAGCTTTATATACGGCCCAATGATCTAGGGGAGGGCCTAATATGATTTATCATTCCTAATGCAATTAGGAATGGTTTTGGTCTTCTAGAATCTTCTAGAAAGTTCTTTTTCATTCCTAATTCAATTACCATTAGTAAGTTGACTTTTGACTTTTCAGAGTTTTAATTAAAATCAAATAGCATTTTCAAGGAAATTATATGATTTTATCCTCCAATACGGCAAACTTATCTAATTTTCGAAAACGCATTAAATTTAAGCTTGGCGTCTGACCCCAGGCCTTGGCGCCTGGCGCCAGTTAGCCAAGGGTGGCGCCAGCTCTGTTTTCTGTGCGTCAGACTCTATTTTGTTTAATTTATCTTTTTGGCTGATTTTCTCTATAAATATCGTATTAAAAACTCCGTTTTCATGAACCAATTCACTAATTGACACCAATTCTCACGAATATTCATCTACAATCAGTTTTCTAATTCTCTCATTCATCATCTCTCTCTTAATTCATTCATCTTTCTTTTTCTTCTAACTTTGTTTTTTCATACAAAATTCCGCATTCACAAGATCTAGAAACACCTAGCCATATTCGAAGTTGCCTTCGCCCTAGACGTGAAAGGTTTAATTTCTGAGGGTTTGGTCCCAAATCTCTCTTTCAATTATTTAATTTAATTGTTTGATTTATTATTTTCCTTGAAATTACTAACGTGTGTATTTTGTTATTAGAAAGAGGTACGAGGCATCAAAGTAAGTACTTTAATGGTTTTTATTGATGTTATGATGTAGACATCATGTTTATATTGTTATTATGATATTCCTAGTATCATGTCTAGGGTAATTTTAATATTAAATATGATTGTTACGATGCTTCTTATGTTCTTCCTAATATTTATGATTGTTAGTATCATGTTAGGGTTAAAGATTTGATTTTTATTGTTTAGTGACATGCTAGGGTTTATTATTAATCTTGTTAGTATCTTGCCTAGGATCTTGCTATTATTATGCTTTAATATTAACATGATTATTATTATGGTTAATATGATTGTTATTATGATGATTATTTCATTGTTATAATTTTATGATCATGATTATATTTTATACTTTGATTATTATGTTGCTTGATATTATTTATATTGCTTGATCACACCTTTTATGCATGTTTAAAGGGAATTTGGTACTTGTAATCACGCTTAATAAGATAATTAATAATCTTGTTTAGGGTTAATGTGATTATAATTCAAGTGATTGCCAATAATAGGTTTGTTTGTGCATTAATATTCAACCAACATAGATAAACAGGTTTAGGGTTAATCCTATTGATTGCATGTTAATTAGAAAGCGCACATGAATACGATCAGAATAAAGTAGAGGCCAATTATTAGGGCAGGTTCAATCTCTTTTAGGTTGGATTTGTACCTTCATCCCCGAACCCTTATTTGGTTCTAGACCTTATGGAGTTGACGATCTCTTGGATCGTTAAGGGGTGTAACCTTCACCTCGTGAACGGTTTACAAGTTCCTAAAACTTGTTGGCGACTCTTTTGCTCTATCTTCTTCCCTTTTGGACGCCACCGTACTTTAGTGTATGATCACAGTGGGGTTCAAGCTAGTGGGATTAAAGGCTTGAAATTATTCCCTACAAGTGTGCCAAAATCATTTCCTGATACTAGTAATTCGTACTCCGTAATACCATACTTAGGGATGATGTCAGTGGGGCGGGTCAAGTAGGAGACCCGCCCCATCCCCGCCCCAATGGAGCGGGGATGGGTCTCGGTTAGGCGGGAGGTGGGGTGGGGATGGGGATAAAAACCATACTCACAATGGGTGATGGGGTGGGGGTGGATTTTAAGTTATACCCGCCCCACCCCACCCCACTCGCCCCACTTCGTACCCACCCCATCCCCACCTCATACCCACATCTATATAACTTTAAAAACAAAATTATATATTTTTATACTATATTTTAAATTAATTACGTGAAATTAAATATTAATTATAATACTTTGTCCAACACTTATATTATAACAAAAGTGTGTGTAATATTAAGAATGGTTTTTTTAGATTGTAATCCGTATTAAAGAATGGTCTTTGGTGGGGATTAGGTGGGGGTGGATATCTAAGTGGGGGGTGGGGCGGGGATGGTTTTGGAGTTGTACCCGCCGGGGCGGAGATGTGGATGAATTTTAGACCCGTCGCGGAAATAGGAAAAGGGATGAAAATGTTAGGTGGGGATGGGGATGGGATGGGAAGCCCAACATCCGCCCCGCCCCATTGAAATCCGACTGTTAATCGGATGTACAATTGGTGCAGTGTCCTCACCTCATTCTCACTGCCTCGACCTGTTTCCCTTACCACCTCCGCCAGCGCAACCCCTTTCGCGCGCCACCGACGCTGCATTCCCAACACTCGTTGCTGCTACTGCTACTGCTACTGCTACTGCTGCTACCCCCTCATCCTATCCCCCATTATCATCATCTCCTACAATTCCAACCCTAATTCTCCTGATTTGCTTTCCAATTCCGCCATTAATGCCGGGTGTAATGGCATCCATGGAACCAGTCGAACGACAGTCATTGAAGAAGCTCACTTTCAAATCCCTTAAACGCGCTCTTGATGTCTTCGCTCCTCTTCATTCTCAATTCCCTCCTCCCGATTCTGAAAGGTTAGCCTTTTCTTCTTGCTCAATACCCTAATTTTTTTGGGGAAAAAAAAAATTGATTTTTGATTTTGTATATTGCTCTTCAATTGCAGTAAAAAAATGCGGTTGAGCCATAAGGTTAGTCAATCATTGCTCGCTTAAATTTGCTTTATTTTTAATTTTAATTTGTGGGTTTTGGTAATTATGTTGATTCTGATTATGGGTGATTTTTGAAAATGTTTGTAGATTAGTTTAGAATATGGAGGAATTAAACCTACATTAGCTCAGCCTCAGCCTGCTAAGCAGAAGTCGTCTGCTCCATCTGATCCCCTTGCTCTTCCTGGTAATTTATGTGCCATAAAATGTACTTGTATTATTTTGGTGATTTATTTATCTATTTTTTGAAGTTTTTTGATTTGTATATGAGTACCCTGTTGACTTGTTTTTATGGTTAATTAGCTCCGGAAGATGGACAAAGAGGAGGTGCTCATAATGCTCTAGTAGTAGCTCCAGCTGCTCAGTCGAGACAGTATGTTCTCTTATTGGTTTTCTTTGAAATTAATTGTTGGGTTGGAATTGTAAGTGTTGGCAAATCCATTTTGGTGTCATAGACCTCAAAGCAAACTTTTTAGCTGCAGTATTTTGAGTGGCGGATTGTTGATTCAATTCTAAGTATCATAAAACTATAATAAGATAACCTCTAGGTGTTGTTATCTGAATTAGAAAGATTGGAATTGCAATGTTTTCATCTACTTCATAGTTGTCAGTCTTGTTATAGTTCTGATGTATATTGTGTTTGGCTTCATTTTCTTGTTTCCAGGACTGAAGTTGGTCCTAGTAAAAGCAATGCACTTATCTCGACTCCCAGTTCTTCTGAAAGGTACGTAACTCACCTTTTTCTATGTTGTTTTATATGTTATCTATCTTCTTTCTCCGAGTCTATGTTAGTTTAATTACTTTTTATTACTGATTTTTTGCTGTTTGGCTTTGCGTATAGTTCAAAGTTTGAATTTGAGGATGTGGTCTTTGTAGCCTTAGGGTTAGAATCCACACTCGGACTGTGAAACTTAAACCTTCAGCTATTGTAAGATGTTGCATGACAACAGATTTGGTTATAGTGGTTATTTTTAATCAATTTCTACACTTTCCATCTCTCAATATTCTATCCATTTTGAGCATATAGGTTTAAAATATTTCTTGTATGGGTCATTAAAATTTAGAGTCTTGATAATGAATGAGTTAGTAGGGAAATATTTTTTAATTTTAGGGAAGAGAAATTAGGTGAGAATATAGTGGGATTAAGGAAAGAGAAATTGTGGGGTGTGAAAGAAAGGTTTATTCAAGATATCTAGGAGATTTGATTGGCAAATTAAGGTTTTCTTTACTCTTGGTGGGAAGATAACTTTGATTCATTCATGTCCAATATATCTATTTATTATCTCTCCGGCTCCTGCTTGGTGATGGAAAGTTTTGTGGTTAAGCTCTATCAGCTATAGGAAAGATCATCATTTGAGTTTGGAGGTAGGAAAATGACTATGCGGTATGCTTTGGGTTTAGTTGTGGTGTTTTTGTGTGATTTCATGTCCCTTAACTCCCTTGGCATTAAGTCATCAGGAGCATAAATGGGCTGCCATAAATTGGGTGCATTCACAAGGGATTCTTGGCTATACCCACTCTAGATAAAATGGTTCATATTCATGGGATACCGACACAGGTGTGCCTGGTTGGATCCTATTTGGTGACATTATGGGCTAAGACAGCAGGGATTTCAAGCATCATCCTTTGTCCTCGTTTGCATGTATATTAGTTTCTCAGCTTTCAACAATAGTACTGTTTTCTTTTGAAAATATAAGTAGGTAAGGACCTATTTATTTTAGGGATATCTCCTGAGGTACCCTTCGTCATAATTCTCCGAGGTAAGGGCATATTCATTTTAGGGATATCCCCTGAGGTACCCTTCAAGCTTGGGGGTTTGACGCATTGATCAGAATACTCTTACTATGGATGGAAAGTGAGCGGTGTATATTTTTATGTTATATAAAAGTTCGTGGAAATTCATTTTCCTTTGCTCTTCCTCCATCAAACCTTCTTCTCTCAGTCTCTCTCCTTTGTTTTCACAGAAATGACATGCGACACTCATTACTTTGCAAAGGCTATAGGTGATGATGATGATAATGAAAGATGAGAAAAATTTGAGTATTTGACTAATATTATAGGAAGAATTAGGGAAGTTGAGAGTTCAAATGTCAACCATGGATGATGATGATATTTTTAATTATATCATCTGTTAAATTTGTATATAAATTTGTGAGTTTCGAATCATAATAGGATAATAAGAATGAGGAGGATCGAGAAGCAGATTATGAATTTTATTTGTCTAGGGGGTGGGGAAGAGTTGAATCCATTAAAGACCCAGAAGAAGCAATGTTCTAATGAGGAGAAAGAGAATAAGGTTTGATGGAGGAGGAAGAAGGAAACTAGATATTAAAATAGTATTCAGAAAAAAGTTAACGTCAGTTTAAAAAATATAAAAAAAAGCTATATTTAAAAAAAAATATTCAAAAAATCTTAAAAGGTATTTGAGAAAATATTAAACAAAAGAGAAATCGTTAGAATTATGCCAAATCTGAGGGGTCAGGATATTTTCCTTTATTTTATAACTGCCCATACCAAAGAGGAAGTGGGGATTAGGGAGTCTATTTTGGATAGGCCATAATGGAAAAATCGGAAGACTATTAACATGCTGAGGAATGACTAATATTTGTTGTATACCAAAAAGGAAGTGAGGAGTCTATTTGGGAAAGGCTAAAATGGTCTGTTTACTTTAAAATTTATTCATGTTAACCAGTAATCATGGTTAATTGAATTTTGACTATTGTACAAGTGCTACATGTACAACTCGATGCATAATCTTTAGTTAATGAAGTACTTAATGTGACAGACTTAATAGGGACAAATACTTGTGTGTAACTGGACCTTATAAGTTATAACCCAGTCAACCTTGACATTTCTTGGCTGGTTAATGCAAATATAAATTGCACATAATGGAGGGGGGAATTGTTTCGTAATTGATTCTCAATGCAGGTCTTTTTAGATAATTTCTCTGCTTACCTATTTTGGATTTTACCTTGTGTGTGGCAATTTAAGGTTTTCAACGTCTGCGCTTATGGAGAGAATTCCAAGTAGATGGCCAAGGCCTAAGTGGCGTGCTCCATGGAAGAACTACAGGGTGAGAAAAAATTTATTTTTTGTTCTCTTTTATCTAGATTTGCATTATGCTGTAAGTTTCACAAGTTGATTTCAATTGCAGTCACAATGAGCAAGGTCTGTTTAGCTTTGCCTTGTTCCTTTTTTTTTTTTTTTTTTTGGTAGAAAGAGCTTTGCCTTGTTCATATATTGGATTTATTAATTTAATCATTTTCTTGATCTGATTGCATTTGTTCAAATTGATGTAAGAACGGTTTTATTTGCATCTTTCGTTCACGTGTTTACTTCTCTGCTTTTAATTCCTTTGCCTGTTTAAAAGAACAATACAGAACAAAAAAACACTAGTGCAGAATTTGGAGCTATAAATACCTGATACTAGTATTTTCTGATTTCTTGCACATAGATTCATGCTGTTAATTTGATTATGATCTGTCATACATGTGTTTAAGAAAGTGCAAGGTATAATTTAAGGGGGGCACATGCGCATCCGCATGAAGCAAGAGACAACTTTTTTGTCATAGAAGATTTTTTATATAAAGGTTACAACCAGAATTGCCTTTTACATTAAATAGAGGATTGTAAGTCAAGACTTAGAAAGTACAATGTAAAAGAGAGAAGGGGGGGGGGGGTTCTGTGACCAGTTCACAAGGGTCTTGTATATATTGCAAAGGAGAGGGCACACTTTCTTTCGAATTCATGGGGAACCATATAAGAAGTGAGGATGGGCTGAAGGGAAGGGGAAAGTACTGAAATTAGTATCACATAGTAGGGTATATTGTAGTAGGGTAAAGAGTGGTACAGATGATGGTTTGTTGAATAAGTAACTATGGAGAAAAGGACAACTGGCGACGATAGTGCTGGTTGGTGGTGACAAAAGAAGTGGGTTAAAAGGTTGTCAATGGTTATACTTATGAACAAGCTCCCTATATTTTCCTCCATCAACCACATGTATAAAGAAATCTAAGGCAGAGCAGATGCACAGAAGTGCTTTTTAAGCGGTAACTAACTTTTTAGTTTAAAGTCACCCACTTTCTGCTCTATATTTTGTCCACCCTTCACCATGAAGAAATGCCTAATTAGTCTTAAATTATTGGAGGTCAGACTTGGATCCTTGTTGATCAAATCCAACCATTAAAATGCCCCAGATTTTGGCCTTTATCTATTCATTTCTCTCTTTACATAAGTTATGAAGGGACAATGTGACGGAGGCATGCATGGCTTAGGAAGATGGATGGGGAGATAACTCCTAGTAGAAAGGAAGAGTGGTGTGGTGAGGTTAATAGTGGTTAGGTTGGATAAGGAGGTGTGGTGGTGCCGTGGTGGGGGTTTTGGGAAGGGAGGGGGAGGCCCTACAGTTTTTGAGAAGTTGGTAATGGGCCTATGGAAGTGGTCTTGGGAGAGAGGGCATTGGTTGACTAGTGAGGGGAAATGATGTGGTCAAGTAGGGAAGAGAAGGGTTGAGCTTTGGTATTCCGTATATGTATTTTATTTCTTACTCCCTCCGTCCCTTAATACAAAGCCCTTTTGGTTTTTGCGCGGGAATTAAGAAAGTTGTAAATTTTTCAAAACTAATGATTACAAGTACATATATGCATGTGGGGTTAGAGAGAGATAGAGAGAGAAAAAGTAGGTGGAAATAATTGAAGAGATAGAGAGAGAAAGTATTGGAAATTGATGTTAAATGTACAAAAAAGTAATGGAAAAAAGATGACAACTCATTAAAAAAGGGTAATAATGTCAAAAAATACAACCTTTAAATAGAAAGAGGCATTGTATTTTGGTTTACCCAAAAAGGAAATGAGGCTTTGTATTAAGAGACGGAGGGAGTAGTGTTTTACTACATGGCAAGGGTGGGGGTGTTTGATTAGTTAGTTATGTCAAGCCCATACATGTAATTGGGCTCCAATGTCTTAAATTTCGAATCCTCACTTGTTACTCCTCTAGGACTTCAAACATGAGTACATGAGTAATTCTGAGTTTTAAAAAAAAAAACCTCTACTAGGTTGGGTATTATTCATCTTGCATAATTGTCTAAATTAGTGGCTCATTATCAAGGTGTAATAGTACAATTCAGCTTTCGATGTTATTTTTTGTAGCAACTAATAACATATTCTCTTCTCATCTGTGCAGGTGATTAGTGGCCACTTGGGATGGGTGAGATCGGTTGCCTTTGATCCAAGTAACAGTTGGTTTTGCACCGGTTCAGCTGATCGTACTATTAAGGTTAGTAAATTTTCTTCTGTCAAAAACTTTATGTTGTCTGAGAAACTCGGCAGAAAATAGCAATTCTGAAGCCATGTATCATTACTAAACAAATATTGTCACAAGTTGTAATCTGATGGGGTGGTTAAATCTGAAAGATAAGAGTTGGTCCATTCTATTAAAGAAAATTATTTGTAAAGAAATTGTGAGGATTGTGGTTTGGCTATTTCCATTGTAGGCTGTCAAATTCAATTTTGTAAATGGGTGCTGAATGAGCAGTGCAAGGTGTACTCTGTAGACCCTTAGAAGTGAAAAATTGGACTATGCTGGTTTAGATCTACTCTAACATACATTAAACAGGATTAATAGTTTCAAGCGAACTAAGATTTGATTGCATAAAAGCTGTTGCTGTTCTATTATTGATTAGTAATGTCAATGCACTTTTATTTTTAACTTTTCTGTTAAATATTTTCTTTTGCAATTAAGTGATTTGTCACCTCAAACTAGGAGCATACACACACGCCACACGCACACACCCACACACAGGAAGTACGCACCCCAACATTACATTCTGTATGATTACTGTGATGTAACAAAATGCCTTTAGTAAAGCAATGAAAACTTATATATATTAGTGTATTACACATCATAATATGGGGTACAAGCTTTTATTCAATTGTACTAAATGTCTGAATATAATGAGTAAAATGTGCAAGCTGCTCCTTCCTACTAAAATACTTATATGCAAACTGTCAGGATTAAGTACTCTGTACACCAGATAGCAGTTTGTGTTACAATAAAAACAGTTGAATTATATATTGAATTGATGCGTGTATGTGTCTGTCGGGTGGACTAGTCTCCAAGAGGGCTTGGCTGGTTCTGAATTACTGTGAGTGGTCTTAACACCCTTGACATCCGAAGAAGGCTTGACCCAAGAAATAAGTCTCAAACAGCATTTATGTCTTTGATACCAAAATTATCTTATAATCTTATATGGATAGTTATACTGTGTCTCAAAATTGAAAGGATGGTCAAACTTATTGAAAACTGTGATAGATGGCAATTGATGGTAGAATTGTGAGCATTCATTTGTAAACTAAAGTATAAGGTCATTGCTGACAATCTTTCTTTATTGATTTAGATTTGGGACGTAGCAAGTGGGCGATTGAAACTTACTCTTACTGGACATATTGAACAAGTCAGAGGTTAGTATCATAGGATGGTAGAATTGAACTGCTACAGCATTTAATGTCTGTCATATAATTAATACATTTAGTTATATACGTTTTCTTCCAGGGCTTGCTGTTAGCCAGAGGCATACCTATATGTTCTCTGCTGGTGATGATAAAATGGTGAAGTGCTGGGATCTCGAGCAGAATAAGGTAAAGCTGATATCTGATCCAATAGTTGGATCTGGTTTAGCCTCTATATGCTGTATATTAACTTGATTTCTTGTTTTCATGGGTTTCCCCCTTCTTTTTTCTAGTTTGATGTTAAATTTACATCATCTACTGTTATGTTACTTATCACTGATGAAACCTATCTGATTCTTTTTATAATAGTAATAATTTTTTTTTTAAAAAAAACCGCCTAGTTTTGAGAGTAATGAATTTATTAGAGCAGGAATCTACTTGCTACATATGAGTTTCTGTTATATTAAGGTGCCCCCGAGTAAGGTCACCTTCTATCTTGTAAAAGACCAAATGCTGGAAATATCTTGTAAAAAAAAACCCTTTTAGATGCATTAGTACTCAGCGATTAGATTTCTTAACTCTTTATTGTGGACACTATGTGTTGTGTATGTCATTTTTGAAGGAAAATAGGCTGTTATGCATAGATGCTAAACAGATGGACCTTTTATTCATGCTACCTATAAACTTTCTACGAGGATATTAAACTTAATTTACTGTACATAGGATGGTGTTGCCTGTTGGATAGGAATTGTGCTGTGGCTGCTGTCTAAACCCTACAATTGAGAAAAGAAGATATCTCTTAAAAATTATCATACCCTTGTTTTCTGGCAATTGTACCTTGCTAATGCTATATTGTTCAGGTCATTCGCTCTTATCATGGCCACTTAAGTGGAGTTTACTGCTTGGCTCTTCATCCCACTCTTGATGTATTGCTTACCGGAGGCCGTGATTCAGTTTGCCGTGTATGTCTCTCTCTCTCTCTTTTTTTTTTTTTCAAATTTGTTTTTGTGTTTTTTGTAATGCAACTTTCTAAGCTATGATTGTGGATAATGCTCCAAAGTTATATGTTTGAATGATTTTTATTCCTTCTAATTTTCAGGTTTGGGACATTCGTAGCAAAACACAAATCTTTGCTTTGTCAGGGCATGAAAACACTGTCTGTTCTGTGTTCACTCGACCAACGGTATGTTAGCTTCTTTGAATGAATAGTGGTTCACTCGTCTCTCCATTTCAGATGAAAAGGCTGTACTTTGTACATTTTTGTTTAAGCTGTCTTGCACCTTAGGCACACTGTTCTGATATACTCTATCCCAATACTCCCATATTGGTTTTAACATTTAACATGGAAGATAGTTTTAGGTGATAAGCGTTCTAGTTATTAATTGTTATTTTACTACGTAATAAAGAAATCAAATGTGGAAGGTCTAATGAGACAGTGAATTTTTTTTTCCTCTCCCGAGGGACAGTGGGAGTAGCAATATCCTACGTCTCTGATACCATTTGACTTCTTTCCTTGCTAACAAATCTGCCTGAATTGGTAGTTTTATCACTTTCCTTGTCTCTATGCCCTGACCCTCCGTGTAAACCTGTATGGAAAAAACCCTGGTTTCACTGTCCTAGCGCCTTCAATGTGTGAGTTTGGGTTATTTCCTTCTTATGCAACAGTGGACATGATGCAAGTGTTTGAGAGAGGTTCAGAAGAGGACAGGGGGCAGAATAACTAGAAAAGCAAAATGAGATAAGGAATCTGTAAGCACAGCTTTCTGGCTTCTGATATATGTAAACTCCGTGTGCTTCATCTTCCTGGGTCTTTTAGCTGTGACTGAAAATGAGTGAAATCCATATCAAGTGTTCTCATTGGTAGTAATGTTCCTGGCAAGACATCCCGCCTGTTTATTACTATTTTGATTCTTGAGGTTTCTGGCGAAGTTTAGGTATATCACTATCACACTACGAGTTCTACAAGTTGGACTTTACAGTTAGAAAAATGTGCTATGGCTTTATTATTGATGACTTAGGTTTTGTGGACAATGTTGAGTTTATGGGGACGTGAAGGAAGTCCCGTATCATGAAAGTCTCTAAAATGCTTAATCCACCCTTACAGTCAAATACTAGTAGAATTAATTTTTTTTTATTATTTTATTATTTTTTTTAATAGTATAATCTAGGTAGTGATACTTTGGAACAAGTGAGCAACAATGCAGGTAATAGCATTTTTTTTTTTTTTTTGGTAACTTAGTCCGACAAAAGAATACTCAACTCCAGGAATGTCCAAAACCCTGAAACTCTACATTTCACAATTCATCAAACTTAGCCTGACAATTGCGATAAGTTAGGCTGTTAGCCAATAATTGGCAACCTATCAAATTTTTACCAGATCCTTGACTCATTTTATTTTAAATTATTTTGCTCACTGTTGATCTTTTAACTGGGATTTAGTTAACAGACAAAACTTAAGTTTAAGCTATTCCCCTACTGGCATAGGAAAAGGAAGGGAAAGAAAATGGAGGGATCCATTTTCCTAAACCAAATCCTTCCATTATTGGAGATTGGAAGGAAAATGAAAGGTCACTCTCTCCCTTCCCTCCTCTCACCTCCCTTTCTCTTCCCTCTTTTCCTCCCCTCCCTTTCTCTTCCCTCTTTTTCCTCCCCTCCCTTTCCCTTCACCATGGTCATCCGTCATCCAAACATAGTGTAATTTTCCCCCTTTTGTTGTTATATTCCCTTCAGATTTTTTAAGGCTTATATTGCTATTTGAATCTTATTTAGAAGTTCTTTTTGCTAGGATCCTCAAGTGGTGACGGGTTCACATGATTCAACCATAAAATTTTGGGACTTGAGACATGCAGGAAAAACAATGACAACACTCACGCATCATAAGAAGTCTGTACGAGCAATGGCGTTGCATCCTAAAGAGTGCGTTGCTAATATTTGTTTCATTATTACTACCCTCTTAAAGTATCAATTTCTTTTTGCTGTAATACTTGGGTCTTCATTATCTCGTGGATAATTGATCATGATTTTCTGTTTTTTGTTTACTTCTTTAACCTTGCCATGCTCTATGGCATTGCAGGAATATGTTTGCATCTGCCTCTGCTGACAACATAAAGAAGTTTACCCTCCCAAAAGGAGAGTTTATGCATAACATGCTGTAAGTCCTGGAACTTCTAGAATGCATACCCTGAAATTATGATATTTGTATTGTCCCTATCTTGTCATTTCAAACTTGGCATAAAGTGTATGGCTGTAATCAATTTGGCCAGAATTTGGTAATTGGGTGGCTGTATATGTGAGAAGTCTGTCATCTAATAATACGTTTTGTATTTTTCCATCTCTTTTGGACAGGTCTCAGCAAAAAACAATTATCAATGCAATGGCTGTCAACGAGGAAGGAGTCTTGGCTACAGCAGGTTTGTTTTTCACTTTGTTTGTTAAAAAATTGCTTCAAATTTCCCTGATTGATCCTTAGCCATGTGTTTGATCAGATATGATGATCATTAATTGAGTTAATATTGTCTCTCTGCTTTAAATCCTCTGTGATGTCTGTATTGTATGGTTTATAAAGCATAGGATCACTTTCATGATTCAAAAGTAAAGGAATGCATTACATGAGGTTGTAGGCTACATAATTATGTAATTATGTTTACGAGTTTATGTGTTTATGTGTGGAAATAATTTCGAGTTCTTCAAGAACTACTGTTTTTCGGGAAATGCAAACCCATAAGGTTTACAATCTTTGGGTGTTAAAATATAAAAGCTTTTCCCTTAGTTTATTTTTTTTGGGACATGTTAAACATATCCCTTAGGACAATGTTCTAGTATTTTGTGAAGTGAAAAGTGTAAACATATAAATATGTAGAAGCATGTGATTTTGTCATTAAATTCCAACATGATAGTCCCTTGAGTTTTGACTTTTGAGTTACTTAGTAACTAAAGCCTCTAAAAAGGGACAACCTAAGTGTGTATCACTTTTTGGGACTAGAGAGAGAGATAATGAGGGATCGATTTAAATTAAAGAAAAGGGTTTACGCAAGGTGAGGCAGGAAATGATAAAAAGTTCATAGAAGGTTGCCAAAAAAGAAATAAAGTAATAGTGAATAGAACTAAGAATTTAGATGAAAGGGTAAATTGAGTACGGGAAAAAGGAGGGAGGGCCATTTTGGTCAATGTATTTAATGCTTACACTTCGTCCTTTGGGCTTGTGGTTATAAATAACCAATCCCTTCTCTAGATGATAAGGATTTTTAGCCAAATTTTATGTTTCAACCCTGACTCTATTGTACCAATGTAACATTAAATGTTCTACATTATATCAACAGAAGATTAAATGTTATATATTATCATGAATACAATGTTTGTATCTCAACATACAGTACCAATGCAATTTTAACAAAAAATGATCTGAAATTTTAATATGCACAAAAGTGTTCAGCATGCCTTGTACTCGTAAAAAGGAACAGAGGCAGTAGTCGCAGTACTACAATTAGGATACTATGAACCTTAAAGAATTATCACAAGGGACCATAAAACTTGAATTCATAAAAGATTTGTGAGTTGAATAATTATTTGTGAATTGGAACATGTGAGAATACTGTGTATTTTAAGAACGTAATTGGCTCTTTGTCCTTTTGCTCTGATTGCTTAATTGTTTCTGTTGCATGAGATCATTTGCAAATAACTCATTTTTATATTAACTGCTACGTTTTTTTGTTTTATTTTAGGTGATAATGGTAGCCTTTGGTTTTGGGACTGGACAAGTGGTCATAACTTTCAGCAAGCTCAAACTATTGTGCAACCTGGTATGTTATAGTATCTGTATTTGCCTTTTGTTGTGGTACTGAGCTCGTAAATTAAGGAATAAGATCTAAGCATGTGTTTCTGCTGCTGCAGGTTCACTGGACAGCGAGGCTGGTATCTATGCACTCTCCTATGATCTCACTGGTTCAAGGATGGTAACTTGTGAAGCTGACAAGACTATCAAAATGTGGAAAGAGGATGAGACTGCTACCCCTGAAACCCATCCTCTCAACTTCAAGCCACCTAAAGACATTAGACGATTCTGATTGCAGTGACTGCTATATACTTAAACTTGAATCATTAGGACATCTGTAAGTTTTATACTTCATAGCTTATTGTGGATGATTGTTGAAGTTATTGTTAGATGGGTAAGAAGCCAATATGCCAAATAGGGTAGGTCGGAGGGGAATTATTTTTGTGAGTTCCTTTTACATCAAAAGCTGAATTGACGGTAATATGCAAGTTTCATGCTTTCTAGAATTTTCTCAGGAGAGATGAGACACTTAGATATTTGCCGACATTTTTATATTTTCCTGCTTCTCTTTAGCTGGTTTTTTTTTAAACCTGTGTAACACAAGATACAGCGTACGACTTCATTGATAATTATGACTAGCTAGTAAATAGGTTTTTCCCTCCAGTAATGCATTATGATTTCTGATTGGTGATCTTTTTAATCGAGTACATGTTACTGATGAAGGAATTATGATGTTCAATTTTGATCTTACACACCAGCAGGCGGATGTAAATGTAACCACTAGTTATTATATTTGGTTATCCCTTCATGCAATTGATAACCCGTTGAATGACTTGGCACATAAGGCAGATAAACTCATGTAACTGACGTAAATCATCAAACTGCACCACACCGGGACTTGGATTATCATGCATGCATGTATTTTGATTGAAGTATTGATTGGATTGAAGTCTGAGATCAGCCCAAAGGACTTGTATTTGTATTACAGGTTTTATTTCATGTGCAAAGTCTTCGAGGTCCATGCATACATACTGAAGCGCTGTTATATTATCATAGTACAGAAATATGCCACATGAAAGCTTCAGTATATAACTGTTGCATAATCTTTCAGATAAAGAAGTCATTATCCATGCAATTTCTACAAACCATTTTTTAATATGATTATATATCAAGAATTCAAGATATGCCTGGTCTTCTAGTAAAAATGCACTAAAAATAAATACTCTAACCGTCTCAAATTAGTTGTTCAGTTTTTTATTTTTTTAATAATTTGCAAGTCATTTCGAATAGGTTGCGAAAATATCATTTTTGGTTACACTCATTTGTCTCATTTTCATCCATAATTGAGTGTTAGCAAAGGCTATTTCATTGATAAAATTTTAGTATATAGGCGAAAAAGGAAAACACAACAAGTTCACAAATCTATCTAATAATCAATACGAGGTATTGAAATTGTGGCTAATAAGGCTTAGATTTGTAAGGACACTACTTCTCCAACAGAGCAAAGGATTAGAATTATTTAGAAAGGACATTCTACCTCCAATCTCCTACTACCCCACATAATTTTCAAGCAAAGCTACTTGCAATTTTATTAAAAAGGGATTTGTCTTTGACTTGTACAAAAGAGAGTTTCAGTTTCACAATAATACTTGTAGTAACTTTGTATGTTAAGTCGGGTCTGACGGTCCGTTCATCTAAACTACGCCATACTAATATTCTAAAATAACACTTTCTCGTAGAAAAATGATTATATAAAGAAACAATATTCCCTCCGTTTCATATAACGGGTCTGTTAGTTCAATTCAGCTTCTATTAGTTTAGCTTAGCTCCAATCAATACAGTTTCGTTAAGTTTAGCTCCTAATTTTCTTCTCTCATAAATATTCATTTTAGCTCTATTCAGTTCAGTTCACCTCCAATCAGTTCAGTTCAGTTAAGTTCAACTCCAATTTGTTTAGTTCAGCTCAGTTCTATAAATATGAACAGACCCTTAGTATATTCATTATAACCTTTTATACTTTTTTTTTAAAACAATTATAACCTTTTATACTTCTAAATGCTAAGAAATAGTCCCTTTGTTTTCTTTATATGCATCAGTTTGACCGACACAGTTGTCGAGACGCTATTTGACCATAAATATCTTTAATTGTGTATTAGTAAAAATTCTAACAAAATTATATAATGAAACTAGACATTATGACGAATTTAATGATATATAATATAATAACATTTATTCATTTTTTAGAGGTGAAAAAATTAAGTCAACCATGGTATGTGAATAGTGCAATTATCAAAGTGATGCATATATAAAAAAAAAGAGGGAGTATATAACTACAAATATTATAATGATCATAATTGTGTATTAACAGTGTTGCGATTATTATGAGTATGAAGCAAAAATGATCAAATAAAACACTACGTGACATATACGAAGTATGAAATAAGTATTAAAAGATGTCTCATATTTTTATATGGGTTGTCGGATTAAAAATAACTTTACAGCAAGAAAAACATGGTGAGTTGAGTAAAAAGGCAATAATTTATGGGAAAATTTGTTAATTACTACCTCAAAAAAGGGGTATTTGTGAATTACTACCCCTAAAAAAAAGTTGTTAATTACTACTCTAAAACTGGTGAATTCTATAGATTGCTACCCTTTTCCCTAATCAGCCCCTAATTAGGTGATTAATCTATTAATGATATCATTATCCGGCTAATTTGTAATTAGTTGTTTTTAAACCTTAAATAATTAATTAAACCCTAGAACCACCTCCATACCACCATTGCACCACCTCCGGCCACCCACCACCCACTACCGAACCTACCTCCTCCAACTCCCCACCCTAAAACCACCATCTGCCCACCCTAAAACCACCTTCCATTTACGATACCCCCATCCCCTAACGTGGCGGCCTTGACCCCCTACCCCTCGCCGGAAAACCTTGCACAACCATCCCTAATCTTCCTTTATCCCCTTCCCCCCTAATCACCACCCTAGGGTTTCAATTTTAGGGCTTTAGGGTTTTAATTTTGAAACATTAGGGTGGTGATTAAAGGGGGGAAGGGGATGGAGGAGGCTTAGGGAGGGCCTAATTGGGTTCTCTGGCAAGGGGGAGGGGGCTAGGGTCGCCGGTGGGTGGGGAGGAGGGATTGTTGGTGGGTTTAGAGGTGGTGCAATGGGTGGTTTAGAGGTGGGCGGGGCGGGGGTAGGCTGCCAGAGATGGTGGGGATAGAGTAAGGGGGCTGTCGGAGGCGGTGCAATGGTGGTTTAGAGGTGGTGTTAGGGTTTATTTAATTAATCATGCCTTAAAAGTAACTAATTACAAATTAGTCGGATAATGATATCATTAGTAGATTAAATCACCTAATTAGGGGCTGATTAGGGAAAAGGGTAGCAATCTATAGAATTCATCGTTTTTAAGGTAGTAATTAACAACTTTTTTTTTTAGGAGTAGTAATTCATAAAGACCCCTTTTTTGAGGTAGTAATTAACAAATTTTCCTTATTTCTGTTAAAACATAAACATCAAATTTTATTTTATTTATTTATTTTTTATTTTTCAAAGCAGTTAAATATGAACTTCGTAATAATGCCCTCAAAAAATAATAAAAAAAACCTCGTACGGTACACCCATACCAATAATACTTGCCACAATCTCTCTCTCTTCTCTGCTGACTGCTGAGTGCTGACTTCTAGGATCTTCTGCAAATTGATGCTGCAATTTCATAATCTGGGTAAATTCTACTTAATTCTCTACTGTAATATTGAACAAATTTATTGTTTTTTAAAAGTGAATTATTAATTTTTTTATTGTGCTTTGAGCTTGTTTTTAGACTTGTTCTTTGTTGTCTAAGGAATCTAATTAGGTTTTATTCCTCGAAATTTCAATACTCCGTATAATATTGGGTCATTTCTGGGGGACCGGAATTAAATGTAGAAACCATGAAAAGAAATTTTGCATTTAAGTTTTATTAGATATGTACAATTTAATTTGGTTTTTTTTTTTTTTTTTTTTTTTTTTTTTTTTTTTTTTTTTATTGACAATTTAATTTGTTTTATGTGAATGAATGTATGTGTAGTATTGTCTTGTGAGTTTCAATTCATGCCTTTCAAAAATCTCTGTTTCTTTTTTTTTTGGTTATGATATACTTCCTCCATTTTCTTTCAGATACAACACACCCTTTAACGCGGTAATTAAGAAAGGTGGGGTTTACATGACATAATAAACTTTAAAATAGGATGAGTGAGTGAGTTGTGATATTTCCTTTTTAAGCAAGTGTTCCAAGTAAAAGAAAACGGAGGAAGTATACTTTTAGAGCTGCATATAACATGAGATACATTTCTTTTTAAATTTATACAAGTTACATTATTAATGCTTAACTATTCTTGATCTTTTGTTTTATAATTTACCATTATCACATTTTTGAGGCAAAAAAAAAAGGGTTTGGTGACAATCTAAAGATTCATGAAAAGCTTATTTCCCACCAAGTTTCATTGAGATTTTGTAGTTTCCAATTTTGGAAATGGGGGAAGCGCGATCTTCATGAGACTTTTCATGCTTAATGGCTTTCTTTTACATACTCTGTGATCTAGTCATATAATCAATGGTTGTGTACTTGTGTGTGTATGAGGGGAACCTTAAGATGTCTTTAAAATCGTTTTGGCTAACTTAGATGACCTTTTTTTAAGATGTAAACTCGAGAAAAAGAATTGGAGATGGTGCTTTAATTGAAGGGGCATTTTGTTGGCAAAGAAGTGAAGGTAGTGAATTGACGGGTTTCATTCGTGTTCATGGCGGGGACTGGTGAGGTTTTAACCCCTTTTAATCAACTGAGTAGATAAGTTCATTTTGATAGTTACAAATGTAAAGTGAGAGGAGGAAAAGAAAAAAGTTGTTTCTGATCTTTACTATTGTATGAAAAATATAGAAGGATATAAAAACTCATAACTAAAGATTTTTGTCATGCCATTATTAAGTGTCTAGTCATGAATAATGACCAATTATTTGTAATTAGTATATTTTATTTAGTGTTTTGTGAGCATGAATCATGCATTCATGCATTGCTGAAATATGTAGCTAGAAGTTATAAGATAATCCAAAGATCTGAGTTTTGTTGCAGCTTGTATAATCTTAATAACGTATATAGGCAATATAGCATGCTTTGCGTTTATGATTGGTTGAAACATGAACATCTTGAAACCACGACTGATGGGGTAATATTGATTCGTTATAGAATTTGTTTGTTTTCTTGTTACTTTTGTAAGTATTTAGTTTATGAAATAGTTTCAGTATTCGCAATTATACTTAATTATTGATGTTATGCAGAAGACATCCTTGTGATCAAATGACAAACCAGGAAGCATTAGCTACACACGAAGATTCACTAAGGGTCTCCATATTAGGGGATAGACCAATGGAGTCAAACTCGACCTCATCCAATACACTAAGGCATCACATTTCTAACTTAAAGAAGATACTTTGGGAGTTATACATAGGAAAACCCTTGTCATATTGGATTCTTATACTTCTAAGTGGGGGAGCCATGCTTATTGCATTCCCTGCTTCTAGTCTTTTGTCGCGTCTCTATTATTCCAACGGGGGTAAAAGCAAATGGATCATATCATGGGTAGCAGTTGCAGGATGGCCATTAACTGTTTTCGCCTTAATTCCTACCTACTTCTTTTGCAACACATTTCCTACGCGTTTGAACTTGAAACTCACTCTTTGTTATGCAGTTGTGGCTTTCTTAAGCGCGGCTGATAACCTCTTGTATGCATATGCATATGCCTACCTTCCAGCATCAACTGCTTCTCTTCTGGCATCTTCATCTCTCATCTTTTCTGCATTATTTGGTTATCTTCTTGTTGGAAACAGGGTAAATGCTTCGATTATAAATTCTGTTGTCATGATTACTGCTGCTTTGACCATTATTGCATTAGATTCAGACTCAGATTTATACGGTAATGTGAGTAAAACCCAGTACACTATGGGATTTATATGGGATATATTGGGATCTGCTCTCCATGGACTCATATTCGCGCTTTCTGAGTTGTTGTTTGTGAAGCTATTGGGAAGAATCTCGTTCCATGTGGTGCTTGAGCAGCAGGTCATGGTTTCTTTATTTGCATTTATATTTACAGCAATAGGTCTTGTTGTGGATAGGAGTTTCCAAGGAATGGAAGAAGAGGCCAGAAACTTCAAGGGTGGAAAAAGTTCATACTGCATGGTTCTTGTTTGGGGTGCGATAACATTTCAATTAGGAGTGTTGGGTGCCACAGCAGTGCTGTTTTTAGCATCAACTATGCTTGCAGGGGTTCTGAATGCTGTCAGAGTGCCGCTCACAAGCATTGCAGCAGTCATACTGCTAAGTGACCCGATGAGTGGTTTCAAAATACTTTCTTTGGTTGTTACTTTCTGGGGATTTTGCTCTTATATTTATGGGAGTAGACCTCCTAAGAAAGATAATCCTGCAACTCCAATGGACGATGCTGCAACTGGTCTATGATTATTTCATAGACATGTTGATGATAAACGATGTTTCCGGTGCCTTTTATGTTGATAAAGCTATTCTGGTCTGAGATTTAATCTCAGAAGTTTAATGATCTACATTATCACCATACTTCACAATCACCAATCTTCACAGCAAATGAGCAAACTCCCATTGGAGCTTCCTATGTCATAAATTTGGCTCCTTTATTGCACAATTGCAATTTAGATCTTTTTTCACGCCTTATGAAAAATGTAATTAGGTTGTATATGCTTGCATAATTCTGTTGTATCACAATAGTTATGCCTCTATCAAACGCATTCCATAATCATGTTTATTTAAATGTCAGAATTTGTGTGCCCTTTTCCCTATGCCCCATATTTGCTGTGCTTAACTTTACCTTCTTTCAAAAAAAAAAAAAAAAAAAAAAAAAGAAAAAAAACATCTTTACATATTAAGTGTCGATGAAGAATTAAGGGATGAGCTTTCACTCTAAAGTAAGGTATGGAACGAGACAGTTTAAAACTCATTCAATACAATAAAGGACAACATTTCTAAGTTAATACAACGGAGCCTTACACATATTGAATTCTTCTACTTCTTAGTGGGGGTGATTTGAGAAACGGACCTGGCCGCAACCCGACTAAGGAGGTTTCCCTCAAAACCATATAGCAATAAAGAGAGTAGTCTCTTAATTTTATAAAGTGGACACAATTTTCTTGTTTCTTCAATGTAGGACAACACCCTGCTTAAGTCTCTTAGCCTTATAAAGTGTACACAACTTTCTTGTTTTATCAATGTGGGACAACACTTTCACCCCGTGAGTTTGTTCATGAGTTCAACATTTTCCCTCACATGTGAGCTGTTCATAATATAGCGCAATTCACAACTAAACACAACTTGAGCTCTGATACCTTGTTAAAGGACCAGCTTCAACCCTCAGCTAAAACTTTTGGTTAAGTTGATCATTTAACACGATCTACTTTAACGTTGTTGCATTACATACAAACTCAAATTTAAATGGTAATGTTAGTGAAACCCAATACACCATGGGATTCATGTTCGATATCTTGGGATCTGCTCTCCATGGACTTAAATCTGCTTTTTCAGAGCTAGTGTTTGTGAAGTTGTTAGGAAGAGTGTCATTCCATGTGGTGCTCGAGCAGCAAGTCATGGTTTCATTATTTTTCATTTATGCTTACGACATTAGAGGCCTTCTTGTGGGTAGTAGTTTCCAATAGATAGAAGAAGAAGCAAGATATTTCAAGGGCGGAAAAAGAACATATTGAATGGTCCTTGTCTGGGGTGCGATTTAATTTCAATTGGGAGTATTGGGTGCGACATCAGTTCTGTTTTTAACATCAACTATGCTTGCAAGTGTTCTGAATGCTGTCAGACTGTCAGAGTACCGATCACAAGCATTGCTGCTGTCATACTGCTAAATGACCCGATGACTTTACTACCATTCTGCAACTTCTAACTGATTCAGCAATTGACTTATGATCGTTTCATCCTTGTTTACAAAACGCGAGTAACAGACATGTGTCAAGGATTTTCCCTGTAGTACTACTAATAATTCTGCCTCCATAAATCAAACTTATCAAAGTATCAAACACATCAAGAATCACCTTTTTTTTTTTAGTTATTGAACAATTTGTTGGAAATTTCCGTTTACTACGTGTTATACAAACTTTTGAATATACTTTGCCTTGGTAAGTTTACCAGTCAAAGTTAATCAACGAACCGGTTCTTATGGTAAATATCGTATGACTTTGAATCAATGGAATACTTTTAATATAAAAAAAAAAAAAGGAAAAAAAAAATCATCTAAAAAGTTGGGACTAAACAAATATTTTCTAACTGGGGTTCGAAATAATAGTTACACTTTAATATTCATTTTTTGACTAAAATTACTTCTATAAATTCTACTAAGCCAGTTATTCTTGAGAATTTGCTTTGGTACATAGTAAGGTTATTTATTCTCTAAATCTCATAGTATTGATGTTTGATAGCAAAGTTGAATTAGAATTCAATTTGTATATTAAAGCTCTACAAGTCAATGGCTATGGGATTATCATTTCCACATTTCGTTTCGAACATCTGAGAGATGTAATTCATGGTTGGCCTTGATTGTGGATTAATGTTGAGGCATAAAGTTGCTATCTGTAACACAAATTCCAGCTGCTGTATAAGCTCTTGGCCTGTAGGATATTCAAGATGACGGTCTAAGACATCTTCGGATTTTACTTTCAGTTGGTCATCTGACATGCTTGCTGATAGGCTCAAAATCTGATCTTGTGGGTGTGCTCCCATAAGAACTTCAAGTGCAAGAACGCCAAAGCTATACACATCACATTTTTCTGTTACGACCATGGTGAAAGCTAGCTCTGCAACACAACAACATGCTTAATAATCTGGACTTAATGTGCTTATATTATCTTTTTAAACGGACAGAGTATATAAACCGATCTTGGGCTTCAACCATCAATTTAATCTACTATCTATCATGGTTGAAGCCCAGGATCGGTTTATATACTCTATCATATATCAAACTTTCATACCTGGGGCAAGGTAGCCATATGTTCCAGCAAGTGTAGTCCAGTTAGAAGAATCTGGATTCAGGAACTTTGCGGTGCCAAAGTCTGAGACATGAGCTTTCAGTTCAGAGCACAATAAAACATTTTTACTTGAAATGTCGCGATGGACAACAGGTGGTGTGCAGCCGTGGTGCATGTATGCCAAGGCATCAGCGACTCCCTTGATGATTCTGATCTGCTTGTTCCAGTCCAGCTCCTTTGCTCCATCGACACTGCCTAAATCATCAGCCAAGCTTCCTCTTTCGATAAACTTGTATACCAAGAATATGATGCTCTCTTGCAGACAAAACCCATAAAATCTCACAATATTCCTATGCCGAATCTCTATCAGGGCTGTCACCTCATCCACGAAACTCCTTGCTGCTACCGCTGCTTTCTCTAAGGTGCTGGCGTTGAGCTTTTTGACCGCTAACACTTGACCACTTGGAATCTCTGCTTTATACACATTCCCAGTTGCTCCAGTTCCAATGCAGTACAAACTGTTGAAGTCCTCTGTGGCTTCAACTATGTCATTGTAGACTAGGTTGCCATCAAAGTTCAGTACAGTGAATACGTCTTTGCACTTGTCACTCACATCCTGCTGTTTGCATTTTGCGAGTCTGCGGTTTCTACAGAGTAATATGCTGCAGGCAACAACAAGAAGAATAGACAGTATGCTTGCAAAAGCAACAATTGCGAGTCTTATGACATGGCTTTGTTTCTTTCTTGTTGGAGACATAACATTGCAAGGTTTAATTTCATGCCCCGTATTTTACCACACAGGTCTTTATTGCCAGAAAATGATCTCAAAGGAAATGAAGAGAAGATATTACTGTCAGGTAATGGACCCTCTAGTTCATTATACGAGAAATCTAACACTTACTAAGCTCGCAATGGTGGCTATAGATGTAGGGATAATGCCTTTTAGATGGTTATGTGAAAGGTTCAATGTTTCAAGGCGTTGTAGCTTTCCTAGATTCAGTGGTATGTCCGCGGTTAAAAAATTATAACTCAAATCCAATAACATCTGCAGCTGAGTTAGCTGCCCGATCTCATCTGGAATTGAGCCATTCAGATGGTTGTTGCTCAAGTTCAAGCTCATCAGATTTGAGCAACTCCCAATTTCAGATGGGATTTGCCCGGTTAGACTGTTGTTCGAGAGGTCCATTTGGTTCAGTTCTTGTAGGGCTCCTACCTGCACAGGCACTCGACCTGAGAGCATATTATTCTGAAAGGATAATTGGAACAATTTTGAGCTTTGTCCAATTTCTGGGGGTATGTTTCCTTGTAACCTATTAGATGAGAGGTCTAATTTTTGTAAATTTGGCAAACTGAAAATTTCTTTTGGTATTTCACCACTAATCGAGTTACCAGCTATCAGTAGAGCAGTTAAGTTTTCAGACTTACCCAACTCTGGTGAGAGTTCACCTCCTAGACGATTGAAGCTTAAGTCGATGTAAACCAAGCTAGGATACACTCCTAAGGCCTGATCAAGGTCACCAGTAAGTTGGTTGTTTTTGAGGTAAACTCTATTCAATTTGGGACAATTTTTTAGGCTTACTGGTATTGGGCCTGCAAAATTGTTGCTAGAAGCTGAAAAGTAGACAAGGTTACCGCCCTTACACAATTGTGGGGGTATTAATCCTGTAAAACTGTTCCTAGACAACTGCAGGTTGGTGATGGATAGGTTTCCGATCTCTTGAGGTACGCGACCAGACAATTGGTTATCAAACAAGCGAAGGTCAGTTAACTTGCTGAGTCTACCAACAGAGGTTGGTATTGGTCCGGTTAAATAATTTTGGTACAAAAATAGGGTATTTAGCTCACTCAAGTTGCCCACTGACTCCGGTATAGGACCTGAAAATCGATTATTGTCAAGAGCAATGAAAGAAAGGTTCTTGCAGTTACCTATGGTAGAGGGAATTGGACAATCTAAAAAATTCCTTCCAATGATTATGACTTCAATACTAATCAGACCAGAATTTGCATGCTTTGTTGCACTTGGGAACAAACTCGGGTCTATTCGGCCAGTAAGATTGTTTCGAGACAAGCAAAGCTGCTCAACTAATGTCAGGTTGGCAAGGGAAAGAGGTAAGGTATCATTCAGCATATTAACTGAGAGATCAAGGTATTTAAGTTTAGAAATCATGCCTAAACTAGAAGGTATTATGCCACTGATATAGTTCTGACTGAGGTCAAGGTAACTTAAATGTGGGAATGAAGAGAAATCTAAGGCATCAAGTGTACCTTGCAATTCTAACTGAGGCAGGGTAATGTTGGTGACTCTTCCATGGTTGTCGCAAGCGATTCCTTGCCAACGACATGGGCTATTGATGGAGGAAGAATAACTTTGTTTTTGTGGTAAGACCCAAGAAGTAAAGGCTGATTGGTTTTGGAAGCTTTGTTTCCATATAATAAGCGCCTCGGCTTCTGTTTGTCCTGGATGATATGCTTCTGCTTCAGAGCATAAGAACATATATCCTAGACTGATTGCAGACAGAAGTTTGATGATGCTAAAGGCGTTATTATACATTGTGTTTTTTTTTTGTTATTTTCTTATAACAGACTAATAAGTAGTGTGTGTATATATATATAGTAACCATAATCCCCACAATTTACGCTAGTATGTATGGCCATTTTTTTTGACCATTGGGAGTCTAATACAATAAATCAATCTTTATAGTCTTAATAATTACCAGAAGTCTTAAATCAACAATTACAAGGAGTCTTAAATTAATTATTTAGACTAGTACTACCACTATTACGTATGTTTTACTCCATTACTCCTATTGTTTTAGAATACCTTTATTTCACTTTTACATTAGTCAAAATGCATAATTACAGAGTACTTTAATAAAACAAGGAAAATTTTTAAGAAAACCACATTTTAGAACACCTTTTTACTTGAAAAAACACTTTATAAAATTTCTTGTGAAAGCACACCTGAAATCACTTGTTTTTCTTGCGAAATAACACCTTAACCCGCTTTCCGGTGTTTGACTTGGTTTTCCGGTATTGACTTTGCACGTGTAGTCACGTGATCTCATAGAAACACTGAAGGTTCAATGGGCACTCAAGAGGGGGGGGGGGTGAATTGAGTGTTAAGTAATCGTTGGCTAATTTTGCTTCTTTTCGGATTATGTGTGAGGAACCAGTTGTGCTGGTTCCCGTACGCAGCGGAATATAAATAAGCAATAAAGAAGACAACAATTTTAACGAAACAAAGCAATAAAGAACACAACAAATTTAACGAGGTTCAGCCAACTCAGGCCTACGTCCTCCTATCCTAAGTTCTTTATTAATCTACTCCGAAAAACAAAGACAAAGAACACTCTGCTGTTTCCCTACTCCGGGAACCAGCAAACCCCACACTCTACTCCGAGTGTGCTCTCGACTTACACTCGTAAGCCCAATTGTGTTTGAACTCACAAACACTCACCCAGCCTTTAACCCCTTTGTTAAAGACTCAATTCAAGAATCAAGAACTCCCCTTTGATCTCACTTCTACGAAGCTAATTAAGAGAAAACGTTTAAGTACTAGAATGCTCTTGTATATGACTTGATGAATGGGATTAGTGCTTAAGTATATGCTCTCAAATAATTGCTCTTTTAATTTCTGGAGAGGCACACGAAATATGTGAAATAAGATGAGTTTATATAAGCTTAGATTCCTAAAACCTAGTTTCCTTAAATCACACAATCTTAGAGAATAAGATATAATGTAATTTTAGGAAAGTTTTTATCTTATTTGATTTAATCACAAAGATAGAATCAATTAAGATAAATACTCCTAGATTTTAGGTAACCAAGAATATTTCATCTTATTTCCAGCTGCACAAAATATTTTCAAGATAATCTTTTCGAAAAAATCTTTTTGTAAAATCTTTTTCCAAAACGGCAGCTCGAATACAGTGAACCTGGTTCCCCGACCTGGTTCCCTGAATTGAAACATGTTATGAAACCTGTTCCAACTTTGTACCAGATTTCATATCATACTTCAATATATTTTTAAGCACTTATATAACCCAAACATGCAAGCATACTACGGAGCATATTACATGAAAACCTAGATAACATATTAAAGCATAAATCGTCTTTTCTTCATGTAATCTTCAAGACTTGAATCTTCCTTGAATACTTCTATTATGAGCAAACAATCTTTCTTCGAAATATCTTCGAAAGGCTTCTATGCTCCAAGTCTTGGAATCAACTCAACTACTGCACATGTAACATGGTTAATGCACAATAAAGAGTATGTGACTGCTTTACCACGTAGCAACCATGGAAACATTACATACTGGTTCCCTACCAGTACATAACACTTTTATCATATAACTGTTCCCTGTATAAAGACAAGTTAGTTCAATAAGAAAACTCATGTAAGTAATAACTTGTCTGGGGAAACAGTGTTCTATGTTAGCTGGTTCCCCCAACTGTATCGAGCACTTTCAAGGACCTGTTTCCCTTAGCTGTTTGTCATCATTCAAAACTATCAATCAAAACCTAAGGGACTCAACAAATTCCCCCTTTTTGATGATGACAAACTTTTGAAGTTCCTGAACCTGTGGACGTGCTCAAAAGGAAAACCGTCAAAAACTTCAAGGACTCAAGACTCTTTGGAACAAGTCAGTTAGGCCAACTGGTTCCCTAAACAGAAAATAGAAAGTGCGAAATAAAAAGACTCAAACTGACTCAATCTAAACTAGCTAAACCTTAGGCTTCAACTTCAGACTACTTCCCCCTTTTGGCATCATTAAAAAGTATCCACAAGTAAAAGCAATGTGCACAAGTTAATGTGCTTATCCATACAATGGCATCAACCACCATTCAAGCATTATGCTGCAAAAAGAGATTAGTCAAACAGTTCATACCATAGCAGAGTTAGTAGTTCATACAAGCCAACAAAGTTCAACCAAAGAAGCCCAAATCCATCCAAAAAGAAAGTTCATGGAATGGAGAGAAGTAGACAGACCAACAAAATCAGTTATTTTAGAATAAACATGAGGGTGAGGAAACAAGAACAGAAACAGCATCACTCCTCATCATCATTCTCGTTCCCTTCCTCCTCCTCGAACTTTGCAACATCTTCTGTATTATCATCTGATTCCTCTTCATCCTTGTCACCATGCTCTGCTTAAACCAAAATCATTATATTGCTAAGCATATTCTTGTGATTCCCCAATCTGTTTCAAAACCACTTCCTGACCTGCTGGTTCCTCTATTTTTTTTTTTTTTTTTTTTTTTTTTTTATAAAACATGAGAGATATGTACTGATTCAGAATGTTCTCCTTGTTGCATAACAAGTGCAAAACTGTTCTCCTTGTTGCATAACGAGTGCAAAACTAGCATCACATCAATCAAGCAAAGAGGTTCTTGCTGGTACCCTTTTTCTCTTGGTTCCTGGAACAGCGTCAATGGACTGTTCCTCCTGCACCTTCTCAGTGAACTTCTTTAATTGAGTTATTCTACTTCGTACCATGGTCTTAGCAGTGGGTGTCTCCTCATAATAACCAACAACCTCTATTTCATCCTTTTCACTCTGACTTTTCTGAATTTCCTCCAACTTCGGGCTTAAGGACATTTATGCTTCCTTCTGATGTTCCCCCTGAGACTGAGCTGGTTCCTTGAGTGAACAGTAACCGAATGAACAATGATGAATTTAAAGCATACGAGAGAGAGAAAGAGAATTTCGAGTGATGATGATTGATGATCTGCACAAAGGGTTAGTGTATATTTTTAACAATGAAACACAAAGAGAGAAGAAGGAAAGAAAAGGGTTAGTTGAGCCAATAAAAAGCAACTGTAAAGGATATTTTTAAATTGAAATCAAAAATTTGGTAATTATCTTTTACCATAATTATCTCAACCAACTATAAATAAGGCATATGATATGTTTGCCTTTTATATGGGATTAAATAACTGAAATAAGATAAATTCCTTCCAAAAGGAAATATCTTATAGTAATCTTCCGAAAATAAAAGATATTATCGGATGACATATCAGAGCTGGTCTGCTGTTTCCCTTTGCTGGTACCTGTATAGAACCATGTCACGCTGTTTCTGGCAATTCAGCCTGATTTCACCTGTTTCTTACAACAATGATTCTCAATCCTTTTGAGATTTTGAACCATCTACACAACACTTGAAAGATATCAACATAAGTATGTACACACACTATACAAGAGAATACCATTCTAACCAATCATTGAAGGAAGTAATTGAAGCCAATACCTAAAATCTAACCAGACCTAAAAGGACTCTTAACCTACAAAAAGACTCTCTACACAAAGGCTTTGTGAAGATATCAGCAATTTGATCTTCACTTTTACAAAACAACATCTCCACCAATCCTTTTTCCACATTGTCTCTTAAAAAATGGTGTCTTATTTCAATGTGTTTTGTCTTGGAGTGTTGCACAGGATTCTTTGAAATATTGATTGCACTAGTGTTATCACAGAAAATAGGAACACTTTTATAAATAACACCAAAATCTTTCAGCTGGTTCCTTATCCACAGTAGCTGGGAACAGCATGAAGCTGCAGCTATATATTCAGACTCTGCTGTGGATAGGGCCACTGAATTTTGCTTTTTAGAACCCCATGAAATTAGACAAGAGCCAAGAAAGTGTGCCATACCTGATGTGCTCTTTCTATCAACTAAGAAACCAGCATAATCTGCATCTGTGTATCCAATAAGATCAATGGTACTGCCTTTGGGGTACCACAATCCCAGATTTGCTGTTCCTACAAGATACCTAAGTATCCTTCTAACAGCCTTCAAGTGAGATTCCTTTGGATTGCTTTGAAACCTAGCACACAAACCAACAGAAAACACAATGTCAGGTCTACTAGCTGTTAGGTAAAGTAGAGAACCTATCATTCCTCTATAAAGAGAAGCTTCAACATCTTTTCCCTTAAGATCAGCATCTAATTTTGTAGATGGGGGAACAGGTGTATCATAAGCTTTGCTGTTCTCCATGCCGAATTTTTTCAGCAACTCTTTTAAGTACTTTTGTTGATGGATCATTATTCCATCATCCATTTGCTTAATCTGCAGCCCTAGGAAGAATCCTAGTTCTCCCATCATGCTCATTTCAAATTCACTCTGCATAAGATTAGCAAATTCATCACATAAAACCTGATTAGTAGCACCAAATAAAATATCATCAACATAAATTTGTACTACAATCAAGTGTTTCCCCCTGGTTCTTATGAACAGGGTCTTGTCTACTGTTCCCCTCTTGTAATCATTTGCCATCAAGAAATTGGACAATCTTTCATACCAAGCCCTCGGAGCTTGTTTCAACCCATATAATGCTTTGTCCAACTTGTACACATGTTGGGGGAACAGTGCATCTTCAAAACCAGGTGGCTGCTCCACATATACTTCTTCCTTTAAATATCCATTGAGGAAGGCAGTCTTTACATCCATCTGAAACAGCTTAAAATTCATGTGAGCAGCATAAGCAATTAAAATCCTAATAGCCTCTAGCCTAGCTACTGGTGCAAACGTCTCATCATAGTCAATTCCTTCTTGTTGATTGTACCCTTGCACCACTAGCCTTGCTTTGTTTCTGACTATAGTACCAAGGTCATCTAACTTGTTTCTAAAGACCCATCTAGTGCCAATGACTGATCTTTCCTTGGGACGGGGAACCAGGTGCCAAACCTGGTTCCTCTGAAACTGATTTAACTCATCTTGCATAGCTAGTACCCAATCAGGATCAGTCAATGCCATTTTATAGTCAGTAGGCTCTACATTAGACAGGAAAGAATAGAAAGCACAAAAGTTTTGAACAACATTTGTTCTCGTTTGAATCCCCTTATTTATATCACTAATTATTTGATCAGTGGGATGAGAAGATTGATATCTATAACTTTTAAAATTAAGACTGTTTTGTGCTTTCTCATTAAGTTGGGAACCAGCATGTTCATGGATCTCTCCTTCTTCTGAGGAGCCAGGAGGATTCACATTCATGCTGTTTCCTCTATCATTACTTACCTCAGGTTCAGGGGTGGTACCTTCTTCTGTTCCCCCTGAACTCATTACCTGTCTATTATTTGAGGAACCATCAGGACTTGGTTCCCCTTCAGAGTCCTCATTATCTTCATTTTCTTCTCTAGGCACTTCATCATTATCATCTGGTGGAGTATTTGGTAGGCCTAGATCTGCTTGCACTTCATCCGTGGGACCAGTATACTGGTTCCCCGTGAAATCCATCAATCCAATCACTTCATCAGGTTGTACCTGCGCAATCTCAGAAGACATGTTAAATTCATCAAAAATGACATGGACACTCTCCTCAACACGAAGAGTCCTTTTATTAAAGACTCTATATGCTTTGCTGTGAGAAGAGTATCCAAGGAAGATTCCCTCATCACTTCTAGGATCAAATTTATCAAGCTGGTCCTTCCCATTATTATGCACATAACATTTACATCCAAAAATGCGAAAATATGTGATGTTGGGCTTTCGACCTTTAAGAAGTTCATAGGGAGTCTTATTTAACTTTGGTCTAATGAGACCTCTATTCAATATATAGCAAGCAGTGTCAACAGCTTCTCCCCAAAAACTCTTTGGGAGACCACTCTCAATGAGCATCGTCCTCGCCATCTCCTCAAGAGTTCTATTCTTCCTTTCTACAACACCATTTTGTTGAGGTGTTCTAGGGGCTGAGAAGTTGTGATTAACTCCATGTTCCCTACAATAATCAATAAAGTTAGCATTTTCAAATTCAGTACCATGGTCTGATCTTACCGAGACCAGCTTGTGGGTGAGCTGGTTCTCCACTTGTTTCACCAATGTTACCCATTCTTCAAACGTTTCATCCTTTGTGTGTAACATCATTACCCAAGTGTACCTGGAATAATCATCAACCATAACACAGACATATCTATGACCTCTTCGACTTTGTACTCTCATGGGACCACACAAATCAATGTGTACAAGTTCGAAGGGTCTGCTGGTACTCAAAACAGTTTTAGACTTAAAAGAATTTTTGACCTGTTTCCCCCTTACACATTCAGAACAAACTTTATCAGCTTCATACTTAATGTTAGGAAGGCCTACAACTAAGTCACGTGTTTTAAGTTTGTTTAGAAGTGTTAGGCTAGCATGTCCAAACCTCTTATGCCAAATCCATTGATTATTGTCAGAAACAGCTCTCAAACAGATGGACTTGTCTTGAGGGATTTTATCTAAGAAGGTAATGTAAACATCATGCTTCCTGGTTCCCTCACATACAAGTTCTCCTGTTTGTGAGTTAACTATGTGACATAGGTTGGCTTGAAACTCAACTATATTACCTTTGTCACATAATTGAGAAATACTCAAGAGATTATGTTGCAAGCCTTCAACATAATAAACATCATCTATTGCGTTAGAAAGTGTCTTACCAACCTTACCTAAACCAGTGATGGTTCCCTTGTTGTTATCCCCAAAGGTGACACTTCCTCCATCAAAGGCCACTAGTGAAAGGAATTGATCTTTATCCCCGGACATGTGTCTTGAGCAACCACTGTCCAAATACCAATAGGTGTCTCCCTTCACTCTAGCCTGCAAGAGCAAATCAAACATTAGTTTTAGGAACCCAAACATACTTGGGTCCCTTTTCAACAACATTAACATCTTGTTGATCCTTTCTTCTCCACACATATTTTACACCCTTGCTGTTCTTATTAGCACTAATTTTCTTAGCTGGACATTCATGTATCTTATGTCCATTTTTACCACAATGAAAACACACATGCATTTCTTTAGTCATGACATACTTGCCTCGTTGATATTCTTTGATCCAGGTGGTTTCTCTGGGAGACCAGTTAGTCCTGGTTCTCTGTCTAGTATAACCAAGACCGACTTTTCCTCTGTTTCCTCTTGATGAAGTCAGGTAATTTAAGGATTCTTGAGCATTCAATAATTTGTCCACATGTCTATGACTATCATTAAGTTCTTTTTCTCTGGTTTCAAGTGTTTTAGTTAATAATTCGTTTTTCTCTTTAAGGAAATCAAAGTTACTTTTTAAAGCTTCGAATTGTAGATTAAGTTTTGAAACCATAGAGTCAATAAACATGTCAACAATCACTGGTTGCTTGTCCTTTTTCAGTTGATTGATTTCCGCATGCAAATCACAAATATTACTTTCATACTTATCAATCGTATTACTGACATCTACACTGGTACCTGTAGGGGAAACAGTGAACTGTGCAGCTTTAAGTGAAGCAATTTCCTTGTGAGAGTTTTCCAGGTTGTAAGCCAATGTTTCAAAGGCCTTCAACAAGGAAGTTCTAGTACACGAATTTGCTTTACTTATAGCTACTGAAAAATCAAGAGTATCACTAGTGGTTGATAAGTCTCTAGGGAACCAGGAGGTCAGATCCTCTTCACCATCAATTGGTTCAAACGATCTTTCCTTTTCTAGTTCCACTTTACACTTGTCCAATTCAACCTCTAGTTCTGCTACTTGATTTTTTAGTTCATAACAGACTCCTTCTAGATGATCACAACTAGCAATAGCAATATTACATTCACCACGTTTTTCTTTTAATTCTCTTTTGCAAGTTATGTATGTTTCACTTAGTTTATAGCATTCATCTAGTAAGGAATCAATACAAGCAAGCATATTTTCTCTATCATATTCATGCATATCTTCTCTAATTTGCTCTAAGCTTACCTTGCGTTCATGTAGTACATCCTTCTTTGCCATAAAGCATTTGTTGAATGTACTGGTTCCCCCTCTGGTTCCTGGACCAGTGCTGTTTTCCTTGATGTTTGTAAAGGCAGTTAGGCAAACATCTGAGTTGGGTGATCCTTCTTCTTCATCTGACCCTGAGTCAGAGTCTCCCCACATGGAAGCTATCATGGCATTCTTGTATGCTTGTTTATCTCCGGATTTAGACTGTTTGTCATTCCACTTAGGACAATCTCGAATAAGATGTCCTTTTTCTCCACACTTGAAACATCCTGTAGAAGAAGAATTAGAGTTAGATTTTTTATAGTTTTTAAAATGCTTACCTTTGAAATTCTTTCTTTGATCTCGAAGAGATCTCTCAAATCTTTTTGCAATCATGCTAATTTCATCTTCATCATCTTCTACTGTTCCCTTAAGCGCCATGCCTCTTGCTGGTTCCTTCTCAGACTTAGAGTCAATCAGCATCTCATGAGTCATAAGGGAACCAATCAGCTGTTCCAGAGACAAGGTAGACAGATCCTTTGCTTCATATACTGCTGTTACCTTGGCTGTCCATGCATCTGTTAAACTACGCAATAATTTTCTCACAAGATCCTCGTCAGATAAATTTTTACCAAGAGATCTAAGATCATTTACAATAGTCATAAACCTACGAAAGCAGTCATTGATTTTTTCATTTTTATTCATGGCAAACAATTCATATTTAGACATGATTAAATCAATTTTAGACCGTTTTACCTCGCTGGTTCCCTCAAACGCAAGTTCAAGGGTGTCCCATATCTCCTTAGCGCTACTACAGCCAGAGATACGATTTGTTTCGGTCTCACCTATTGCTTGTTGTAGTATTGACATTGCCTTAGCATTCTTTTCCAGCAACTTGTAATCAGCAATGACCAATTCGCTATCCTTCTTGGGAACCTGGTTCCCCTCCACATCTGTCTTGAGAATGATATTAGGACCATTTTTAACTATGAGCCAGCATTCATAATCAATACCCATGATAACATTCTGGATCCTGTTCTTCCACCAAGCATAATTATTTCCATTAAACTTGGGTGACTTGTTGTCATAACCGATTGCACTTAATTCTTGAGTACTCATTCTTAACTCCTCTAGATGTTACTCTTTCGAGAAGCTTAGGCTCTGATACCAATTGAAGGTTCAATGGGCACTCAAGAGGGGGGGGGGGGTGAATTGAGTGTTAAGTAATCGTTGGCTAATTTTGCTTCTTTTCGGATTATGTGTGAGGAACCAGTTGTGCTGGTTCCCGTACGCAGCGGAATATAAATAAGCAATAAAGAAGACAACAATTTTAACGAAACAAAGCAATAAAGAACACAACAAATTTAACGAGGTTCAGCCAACTCAGGCCTACGTCCTCCTATCCTAAGTTCTTTATTAATCTACTCCGAAAAACAAAGACAAAGAACACTCTGCTGTTTCCCTACTCCGGGAACCAGCAAACCCCACACTCTACTCCGAGTGTGCTCTCGACTTACACTCGTAAGCCCAATTGTGTTTGAACTCACAAACACTCACCCAGCCTTTAACCCCTTTGTTAAAGACTCAATTCAAGAATCAAGAACTCCCCTTTGATCTCACTTCTACGAAGCTAATTAAGAGAAAACGTTTAAGTACTAGAATGCTCTTGTATATGACTTGATGAATGGGATTAGTGCTTAAGTATATGCTCTCAAATAATTGCTCTTTTAATTTCTGGAGAGGCACACGAAATATGTGAAATAAGATGAGTTTATATAAGCTTAGATTCCTAAAACCTAGTTTCCTTAAATCACACAATCTTAGAGAATAAGATATAATGTAATTTTAGGAAAGTTTTTATCTTATTTGATTTAATCACAAAGATAGAATCAATTAAGATAAATACTCCTAGATTTTAGGTAACCAAGAATATTTCATCTTATTTCCAGCTGCACAAAATATTTTCAAGATAATCTTTTCGAAAAAAATCTTTTTGTAAAATCTTTTTCCAAAACGGCAGCTCGAATACAGTGAACCTGGTTCCCCGACCTGGTTCCCTGAATTGAAACATGTTATGAAACCTGTTCCAACTTTGTACCAGATTTCATATCATACTTCAATATATTTTTAAGCACTTATATAACCCAAACATGCAAGCATACTACGGAGCATATTACATGAAAACCTAGATAACATATTAAAGCATAAATCGTCTTTTCTTCATGTAATCTTCAAGACTTGAATCTTCCTTGAATACTTCTATTATGAGCAAACAATCTTTCTTCGAAATATCTTCGAAAGGCTTCTATGCTCCAAGTCTTGGAATCAACTCAACTACTGCACATGTAACATGGTTAATGCACAATAAAGAGTATGTGACTGCTTTACCACGTAGCAACCATGGAAACATTACATACTGGTTCCCTACCAGTACATAACACTTTTATCATATAACTGTTCCCTGTATAAAGACAAGTTAGTTCAATAAGAAAACTCATGTAAGTAATAACTTGTCTGGGGAAACAGTGTTCTATGTTAGCTGGTTCCCCCAACTGTATCGAGCACTTTCAAGGACCTGTTTCCCTTAGCTGTTTGTCATCATTCAAAACTATCAATCAAAACCTAAGGATCGTATCAACTGGGAATGGGTAAGTATACCAAGAGTATGAAACGATTGCAATCTAGTTCGGTCACAAATTGGGGATTTTGATTCGATAACTACTATGGAGACAAACACTAGGGGGAGATGGGAATTGACACCAACCAAACCAACGGATCAAACCAATAGGCAAACATGAACACAAATTGGGTGATAGAGAGGGCACTCAACATTGCCTTCTTTCGAAGCCACAACACTAAGCATTCCTAAACTAAACTCAACTAACAAGATAGGCCAACCAAGTCTTAACAACGGGAAGTAGACTACTAACTCGGGTTTGTCTTTCGATCGGTCCGAGATAGTACTACGGCACAAACAATTGGGATTTCTCACCTAATTGTTGCAACTAAGACTACTACATCATTCAAACAAGGAACCGTAATCAAGAAGAATTTAGCATAATCGTATAACAAAAGGCTCACAACTAGATTCCATCTCTCAATGCAAGCATAGAAGTGAATACATGAGTAATAAGTGGCCATCCAATTACACATGCAATTAACCAATTCTTTAACAATCAATCATCAACCCAAAATGAACATGTAAGCACAAACATCAATCAACCCATGGCTTGTTGGGTCTTCATTCAAACCCTAGCTAATTAACTACTCACTAAACATGGTGAAGGACATCATAACAACAAGTTCTAATTCTAGCATTAAGTTAACAAGTTGAGAGAAGTAGTAGGAATGAGGTAGATTGGACATGCAATAACAATTAAACAAGATCAAGAGAGAAATTAACAATTCAAAGTAAATAAAAACTGAAATTAAAGAGTAAGAGATAGAGGAAAGAGATTACTTAAAATGCTTCAAAGTTGAGAAATTGTTGAATTCAAGAGAACAATCTTCAACTAATCTACTACAATGATTGAGTTTGAGAAGATCTAAGCTAATTAATGAGGGTTTAGAGAAACTAAAGGCCTAAGAAAACTAAAAGGAAAGAAGATCCCCAAAAACTGAAGTCAAGCGTCCTATTTATATGCCCCAAAATTATATTGTAAAATCTGTCAAAATCGAGCATCAGAACAGGAGGAGCGCCCGCTCCATTAAGTAGGATCCCCACTCCTCTATATGGAGCGCCCGCTCCTGGCTTCTTTTCGCGCCCGCTCCTCGTGGTACAGGAGATGGCAGAATGCTGGGAGGCAGGGAGGAGCGCCCACTCCTTCGGGGGTGCGCGCCCGCTCCTTTGGGGTGCGCGCCCGGCTCCTTCGGGGGTGCGCGCCCGCTCCTTCGGGGGTGCGCACCCGCTCCTTCCTGGTGCAAGCTCCCTTAAGAAGGTCTTCAAGCTTGAGCCACCTAGCCACATTCTCATTGCACCTACAAACACGAGCACACACATAAAAAGAAACGGGGATGCCAAAAGATGCAAATCGCCATAAAAGGAGTTAGGAAAAGGGATTATAGTAGGGGAAAGAATACAAACTCGTGTTTAAAATGCCATGATAAGTGGACAAATACAACACTTATCGAATCCCCCCAAGCTAGCCAATTGCTTGTCCTTAAGAAATTCACATGACGCAAAACAAACCAATAGATTAGTCCTCTCAAAGAAAAGCACATGTAAAGATAAAAGAATTCTTAAGCAATAAAACTCGAGCATGAGGCATATGCCTAAGATCAACCACGGTCATGACTAGCCAAGGCCTAGCTAACCTTCTCGAATGTACTCAACTTTGGTCCATTCAACTTATCTTATCGCGTCCCCAACACAAAGTTCAAATTCCCCCTAATGGTAGTGTCTCATAACTCCTCGAAGGAGCCGGAAAAAATATAGACAAAAGAAGGTTTTAGAACACTCGACATCTCAATGATAAGTACCCTCTCCATATGCTTGTGAACCAACTCCCTCTATCGACAATGGCTTCAACTACTCTACTAATATTACAAAACTCAAGGATTACGACACAAGGTTAAGGCATAGAGAAAACTAGAAGTGCATTGTAATTAAAGCCAATATAAGATGTATATACTAAAAAAAACCCACATGGGTTTTGTTTCGGGGTTTTCTGATGTCCTGCGGGAGAGTTACAATTCCGAGACTGGAACCGGACGCCTGTACCTGCAAAACAACGGAGACTCCTGGTGGTGGGAGCTCCGCCTCCGACGGTCAAGTTAGTACTTGATTAAGGAGTAATTAATGCGGAAATTAAAGTGATTGGGTCTCTCTAGTTGAGAGTGTTTAATGTGTGTAATATGCGTTTTTAGCGTGTTCTGCGTGTCATCTCCCTTAATGAGGATTAAGGGAGGTATTTATAACCTCGGGAAACGTGTCAATCTAGGTTTAGGTTAACCTTGGGCTGATTGGGCTTCCCTCGGAAGTTGGGCCTAGGTGACCGGTTATCCCAGGTGTCATGGGAAGGACAACCGTCGTGTCGTAATTGGTCCAAGGTGGACGGATCATTGCTTGACACGTGGCAGGCTCCTATTGGCCCATGTGACGGACACATGGCGGAACCTGATTGGTCCACTTGTCAGATGGTGATTGGTGGGGAAAAATCCCCTAATCATTTGCCCCTCACAGGTGGCACGTGACTGGTCACGTGTTACCTGTGACAGGTATCGCCCTGTAACAGGCAACGGCCTGCTACAGGTGTCACTCGGCGAGAGGCCGAGAGATTCTCCCGCCAAAATTTTGAATTCTGGAAGTGACCCTTCGCCTTCTCACTTCGCCTATATAAAGGAGTGTTGGCTTCGGTCATTTTCACACTTGAAAACTTTGTGAGAGAACATTCGGACCCCTGAACTTGCTCTGACATTTTGGACCCTTTCTGCCTACCGCCTGCTCTGACAAGCCGACTGCAAAGGATTTTCAGAACTTCATCAATCGTCACTCGTTCAGGTAACCGTCGGTTCTCTTACTCTTAATTTTCTCTTTACTTTATTCTTTTTTGAAATGGCACCACGGAAGCACACGACACGACCTAGGTTAGTGATCAGCCGGTCCCCGGGGACGGCTGAATCTAGGACTAGGAGTGCCGCCTGCCCTTTTCTGGACCCATCTTTGCCCTTTATACAAAGTCCGACTGTATCTGTCTCTATGCAGAGCATGATGGCCAGGACAAAAAAGACTGCCAGGATCTCAAACTCAGACGGCTCCTCCCACAGGGTGCCGATTAGTGAAACATCTGACCAGGCGCCAGATGTGGAAGCGAAACAAAGCGGCTTGAAAGCCGGCAGTTCTGAAGGAGGAGTCAAAGTGACCCCTTCAGTTGACAATTCTACATTCTCTCCTGCTCCTTTTAAAGGAGAGGAGGCGGGCCCCTCCGGGAGAGGGGAGGATTCGTCCTCTTCGGACTCGTCAGAGGACGATTCCGAGTCTAGCTCTTCTGGCCATGCTTCCCTGGACACAGAAGAGAAAACAGTCGCCTACAAGAGGCAAGGCTTTCTCACGCAGTTGAGAAGGGGGACAATTGGGCGGAGCCATCCGCCTCTCACCGAGAGCAAAATACCCCCTACTACTGCACGGTACCTCGGGGCCGGATCACGGCCATGCAAGAGAAAGTGGAGAGCTTTATCGAAAACCACACAATGGGCCCCGACTTTTTAGTGTTCGTGCCGGATCCAGAAGACACAGTCGTCTGGCCGGCTGGTACCAGTTATGATGGCGCCTGCTTTGGCTGCTACGAGGCGGCCATCAAGGCTGGGCTGCGCTTTCCACTACATCCGGCTGTTCAGCGGATCTTGGATGGGTATGAGTTGGGGTTATGGCAGTTAGCCCCAAACTCCTGGGTCAACGTACTCGGCTATGTGGCCGGGTGCGAATTACCTCAGCCGGACCCCTAAGGCAGGCGGTACCGGCTGGTATCAATTGACGAGCCACAGGGGCTACCTCATGACGAGAGGTAAAGCAAACAAATGGAAGGACTGGCGGAGCACCTTCCTTATCATTGAGAGTTCAGACACAGAGCTGAACAAGCGCTTCAACAGGTGGAACAGGAATCCGCCCCTTCTTGCAGGCGGCCGCAGCATGCCGCCTGTTCCCCCCAAGGCTAAGAAAGAGATCCTAGATAAAGGACTCTTCAAAGTAGAGTCGAAGGTGAACTCTACTTCAGGGGTACGAGAGCAAGTACCCCTGCACTGCGTCCCGAGCTTCAAATGGCTCTACGACGAGTACTTTTTGGCCGCCTGTGGCCTCAGCAGTCGGTGCTCAAGAGGTAGCCGGCCTGTCGAATACTCTGCTGTTCCGTGCATTTCTTGTTATGACTTTTATTAACTTTGCTATTTGTTTTTGCAGCGGACGCCATAAGCAAAATTACCGCCTCTAAGACTGCGGCGGCCATGTTGCAGGCCTCCATCATGCAACAGTCTTCAACCGACTCCCCCAACAAGGGGGCACCCTTGGTGGGCTTCGAACCTTTCACCCTCTTTTTGGAGTTGTGTTTATGCATATACTGACTCTTTTCTTCTTTTTTTTTTAGACGGGCGCTCCAAGAGCTTCTTCTTCCCAACAGCCGGACCCCAAGGCCCGGAGCGAGCTCTCCTGGTTCTGCCAGGAAACATGCGGCGGCTGAGTTCTAAAATTCCAGCTGGGCCACCTAGAAGTATGAAATTGTCCTTGTAAATTTTAGACTTGCTCCCTTCTTTACTAGGTCTAATCCGTTTGTTTATGCTTGATGCAGCCGGCCCTCAGGAGCCTGACTTGGTCGAGGTGGCCAAGTCTATGATCAAGGCCGTTCCTCCAGCTGAAAGGGAGGCGGTCAGGGGTGTCGGCACCCTTGACCTAGACGGGATTGCAGGGGTCCTTGCTGAGGTATACTTAGCATATTTTTGAGTATTTGAATTCCAGGACGCCTGTTTTCTTTTTGTTTGGAAACCGACGCCTGTTCCCCTTTGTACTTAGGCCCTGCTCCGAGTGAACGGCCTTCGCAAGCCGCTTGACCGGAAGAACAAAGAGGTAAAGGCTGCAAAAGCTATGGCCGCCTCTGACTGTGATAAGTCAATGTTTCAAATTGCCCAAAATGAAGTTCTGACCATTGATATTCTTTATTATCAGGCGCAGGCTACCGCCGCTATCCGGGCTCAGTTAGAGGCGGCCCAGAAGAGGAATAGCGAGCTGGAGGCGACCATCAACAATCTCAAGGCCGAGCTGAGACCTCTTCGCCAAAAGATGTCCTCATACGAAACCTTGGAGAAATCCTTGGCGAGCGTAAAGGTACGCCTGGTGACCCAGGAGAAGAGTCTTACTCAGGAGCTCTCGGAAAAGGCCGAGCAAGAAAAGAAAGAGCTGGTCTGGGAGATGATGGAAGACTCTGCTCAAATCCAGCGCATGACTTGGGGCCGCCTCTTCCCCAATGCCGACTTTGCCTCATGGGAAAAAACGTACCGACAGTGCTCTGATAGATATAATCAAGAGATCCTGGCGGCTGCTGAGGAAGAGGCGTTGGAGGAGGCGTTAGAGGAGGAGCCGGTAGTGGCGCTTGTGCCGCTTGGGGGTAATGCATCAAAGAAGGATGCAGCTGAAGCCGAGTCCAGCAAGAAGAGTGCTAACCAGGCGGCAGCTGCTAATATTGAAGATCTGCCCCCTTCTTAAGCTTTATGTCTTCTTTCCACGGCCTGCGTGCCGTTTGTTTGTATTTACCCGGCCAGGGGGTCGGGGCTCTGAATATTTTGCCGGTCTTTAATGAATTTTTTTGTTTTGCTTCAAATTTGTTTAAGTATTGAATATTCTGATATCCAATTGTACACTATACCGACTGTTTTACATGACCGATAGTTGCAGACAGGTACGGATAGTTAGTCACGCCGCCTATGCCCCTGGACGACTGGTTGTCTGTTTCCAGGCTAGACGATCAGTCGGCCATTTATCCAATCGGTATTCGAACCATTTTTAAAGACTGGATCCCCTTTAGGCAGGCGTCCTGTCATTTGTAAAATTAACCAAGTAGGAAAGTGGTTTGACCAAGTAAACATGATTGTTACCTAGTCGCCAAGTAACTGAGTAGTAGAGGTATCAAGCGGTGGGTACCGGTTGTTCCCCTTTATTCGCCAATGTTTGTTGGCTTTTAACTCATAAGTTGTTAACCTAGAAGGAGTAGTGGTTGAGAGCCCCTGTTTGCTAAAAACAGGCGGATGACTCATACCTTTTAGGCTCCATACTAAGTTTGAGAGAGTGACTATGAGTTAACTTTGGAGTTACTCAGTCGCCGTCACTCCTGCTTGAGTAGTAAAGGTACCAGGCGGCGGAGGCCGGCTGAACCTTTTGATTCGCCAATGTCTGTTGGCTATTAACTCAAGAGGTACCCCCTGCATTTATCCCAAGTAATACAGGCGGTCATCTGACTCAGATGTCAACTGCTACCACTGGTTTGGTTAGTGATAGAGTTATCCTTGTCTCAAAAACGGCTACGTGGTTGCCCTTGGGGACAGTCGTATAGGTGTCGTGTAATTAGTTTATAGAGCAATGTTCCACCCAAAAGAGAGCTGCTCTCTGCGACGAATTTCATCCGGAGGGATGCCGCCGGACGCCTGCTATGATGTTGGGACAGGTCGTATTAGTTTTGAAGATTGGATCAGTTGGCTGGGCGCCTGGTCTGATCATTTGGCCTGTGGCCTTGGTTAGTTCTTGGTGAACGTAGGTGCTAAGTAAAAGGAGGGTAGCCGCCTGTTTAGGCACAGGGTCGGCCAGGCCCTAATCATTTTTAGTTAAGTATAAGGGGGGTGGCTGTGTGTTTGGAACCAGTCGGCCCTCTTCTATGGAGAGTAGCCGACTATATGTCCAGACGGCATGCCCCTATGGTGATAGAGTAAAATATTCAATGGAGAGTAGCCGACTGTAAAGGTACAGGCGGCATGCCCCTCTGAAGATAGAGTAAAATACTCAATGGAGAGTAGCCGACTGTAAAGGTACAGACGGCATGCCCCTCTGAAGATAGAGTAAAATACTCAATGGAGAGTAGCCGACTGTAAAGGTACAGGCGGCATGCCCCTCTGAAGATAGAGTAAAATACTTAATGGAGAGTAGCCGACTGTAAAGGTACAGACGACATGCCCCTCTGAAGATAGAGTAAAATACTCAATGGAGAGTAGCCGACTGTAAATGTATAGGCGGCCTGCCCCTCTTAGGTAAGAATAAAAATTAAACATGGAGAGTAGCCGACTTTTTGTTAGTAGGCGTGCCCCTCTTAGTACAAAATTGAATATTAAGTATGCAAACTTTTATTAAGTAGCCCTTGACTATTTACATCATTCAAAAGAAATATTTCTTAAGATTATCTACATTCCAAGTTCGAGGCAACGGTTGTCCGTCTGGTGTTCCCAGACGGTAGGTACCGTCCCTGACCTCTTCACAGATTCGGTAGGGTCCTTCCCAGTTGGGAGTTAGTTTTCCAGACTCATTAGCCCTACCAACTGCTTCTATTTTTCTAAGTACAAAGTCCCCCACTTTGAGTGGACGCCTGTGTACTTTTTTGTTGTATGATCTAGTCATTCTCAGGCGGTAAATTTCATGGCGCAAGACAGCATTGCTTTCCTTTCAGGAAGTGAGTCTAATGCCAGGCGCATGGCTTCCCAGTTTTCCTCTTCGTCATATAGCATTACTCGAAAAGTCGGCTCGTAGTGTTCTATTGGAAGAACAGCTTCCGCACCATAAGTTAGGAGGAATGGAGTTTCTCCAGTCGCCCCTTTTTCAGTCGTCCTAATGGCCCAGAGAACATGTGGTAATTCATCCGCCCATAGGCCGCCTGCTCGTTCAATCTTTTTCTTGAGACCGTCTGAGATGATTTTATTAAAGGCTTCTACCTGACCATTTGCTTGTGGACGGCTGACAGATGCAAAGTAGTGTGCAATTCCTTGGTCACCCAACCAGCTTTTGAGAATAGGCGTCTCAAATTGGGGACCATTATCAAAAACCATAGACATGGGAACCCCGAACCGAGTGATGACATTTTTCCAAATGAATGAAATTACATCCTTCGTCTTGATTCCCTTTACAGCTTCCGCCTCTACCCATTTAGTGAAGTAGTCGACGACAACAAGTATGTACCTCCTTCTGCCTGTAGCAGGCGTATATGGACCCAGAATATCCATGCCCCACTTAGCAAACGGTAGTGGGCTATGAATGGTAGTGAGGTCAGTAGCCGGACGGTGAATTAGTTTGCCAAACCTTTGGCACTTGTCACATTTTTTCACCATCTCCATTGCATCTGCTTCTAAAGTAGGCCAAAAGTACCCCTGCCGCCTTACCCGTTGAGCAAGCGTCCTACCGCCTATATGGGAAGCACAGTAACCAGAGTGAAGATCGTCTAGAATCTCTCGTCCCTTTTCTGGAGTAACACACTAAGTTTGAAGGTACCCCCTTTTGTGAAGTTCTCCCTTTATTATTTCAAAACTGGTTGCTCGTTTTTTCAGTGCTGCCGCTTGTTGATGATCATCCGGCAGGGTACCGTTTGTCAGATATGCCCTGATTGGACCCATCCAGGTTGAGCTTCTGTCTAGGATTCCAATAGGGTCTTCCTCAATGCTTCTCCTCTCCATTACTTCCCAAAAAACAGTTCGAGGAGTATCACAGGAGGCGGATGATGCTAATTTTGAAAGTGCATCCGCCTGGTTGTTTTCTGATCTCGGCACTTGAGTCAGATGGAAATCCTCAAGGGAGCCAACTGCTTGTCAGACCGCCTGTAAATACTTGATCATGGCCGGATGGGTTGCTTCGTATTCGCCATTGTACTGACTCACTATCAATTGTGAATCGGAACATGCGTCTATTTTTCTTGCCCCTGCCGCCTTGCACATGCGGATTCCGGCTAGTAAAGCTTCATATTCTGCCTCATTGTTTGAGACCTGAAAACTGAAGCGTAGAGCATACTCGTACCTGTCGTCCTCTGGCGACTGACATATGACGCCTGCTCCACAACCATTTGAAGTAGAACTTCCGTCCTCATATACCTTCCAGACTTGATCTGTAACTTGAGAGTCAGGAGGACGAGTCATCTCAACAATAAAGTCAGCAAAGGCTTGCCCTTCCTGCTTTTCTAGCTCGAAAGTAACTTCGAGCTCTGTATTTATATGGCCATTTGATCATTCGGCTGACGACTCATGATGGCAGTGGCGCTTGATAGGTTGGTCTGTATACACGACGACTGCATGTGCCAAAAAGTAGGGCTTCAATTTTTTAACAGCCATGAAGAGTGCAAGACCAAATTTCTCCACTAAGGGATACCTCAACTCGGCATTTTTCAGTACATGACTGACAAAGTAGACCGGGAGCTGACAGCCGTCTCTTTCAGCAAGGAGAACAGCGCTTAACCCATGATCAGAGACGGCCAGGTACATGTAGAGTACTTCTTTGGGCAAAGGGCTGACTAGCCTCGGCAAGGAATGCAAGTGAACTTTCAATTTCTGGAAGGCCGCCTCAGCATCCGGCCCCCATTCAAACCTTGCCTTTTTCTTAATTGCCTGGAAAAAGTATAGGCATTTGTCGCCTGATCGGCTTAGAAATCTTCCCAAGGCCGCCAGACAACCTGTTAACTTCTGAACCTCTCGGATGGTACGAGGCGACTGCATGTCAATGACCGCCTGCACCTTCTCAGGGTTCGCCTCTATTCCTCTTTGATTGATAAGGAAACCGAGAAATTTCCTAGACTCAACTCCAAAGACACATTTCTTGGGATTGAGCATGACATGGTGTCGCCTGAGTGTGGCGAAAGTTTCTTGGAGGTCCGACAGATGATCTTTCTGAAGTTTAGACTTGACAATCATATCATCAATATATGCCTCGACATTTCTCCCGATTTGATCAAAGAACACAGTGTTTATCATTCGTTGGAAAGTGGCCATGGCATTCTTAAGACCAAACGGCATGACCGTGTAACAGTATAACCCCTGATCAGTGACGAAGGCCGTCTTCTCCTGATCTTTCCTCCATAAAGGAATTTGATGGAAACCAGAGTAGGCGTCCATAAAGCTCATCAAAGCATGGCCGGACTGTTGAGTCGACCAGGTTATCAATTTTAGGAAGAGGGTAACTGTCTTTGGGGCACGCCTTGTTTAAGTCTGTGTAGTCTACACACATTCGCCAGGTGCCATTCGGCTTTTTAACAAGCACCACATTTGCAACCCAGTCTGGGAAGTAACATTGCCGAATGAACCCTGCATCAAGTAATTTTTTAACTTCGGCGGCTGCCGCCTGACTTCTTTCTTCTCCATGGTTCCGCTTCTTCTGCCGTACCGGCTTCTTTTTCGGATCCACAACCAGTTTATGTACCGCCAGGTCAGGACTAATGCCTGGCATTTCGTGGACTTCGAATGCAAATATGTCCTTGTATTCTTTCAATAGTTTGTAAAAGTCGTCACCCAGGACTCTCAGAGCAGTCGTCCCAACTTTGACTGTTCGGTCAGGACGCGAGTCGTCTAAGATCAGGTCCGTATGCTCACCAGCCGGCTGAGGGCGGAATTCATCCGACCGCTCCTCTGCCAATGATTGCTATTTTCTGTCTTTTCTTGCGGCCCCCGTCTGGGATGCCTTTCTCTTCTTGTCGCCTGCTTCTTGAACAGGCGCACTCTCCTTGACATTGTCAAGGTCTATTTTTCCACCACTCGACCCAGTGGCCATAACAGTGGGCTTGACATCCGAGAGATAGCACTCTCGGACCATCCTCTGATCTCCCCTTAGGGACCCGACTGTTCCATTATCCCTCTCAAACTTGAGCAACATAAGAGATGGGATTATAACAGCCTTGGAATTATTCAGGGTTGGTCGTCCCAGAATCATGTTGTAGGCCGAGAGTTCTTCTACTACCAGGAACCGGACTACCATGTGTCGTCCTTCCCCTTTTTCGCCCAGGCGGATGGGTAAATCCACTCGTCCCACTGGGTGGACGACTCCTCCTCCAAACCCTACTAAAGGGTGGGATGCCGGATGTATGCAATCAGTCTGATATTTTAGTTTCGACAGACATTTGCTACTGATGAGATATGAGGAGCTTCCGGTATCTATGAGGATTCGGCCAACTCTCTGGTTGGCCACTTTACATTCAATAACGATAGGGTCGTCATGCGACCCTCTTACCCCTCCTAGATCTTCTTCAGTGATGACAATCTCAGGAAATGAATATTTGGAGGGTCGTTCTTGGTGAACGAAATTTACATCTAACCGTCTGATGTTGTCTTTGTTGCCCCTAATAGTGGGGCCGCCTCCTGAGAAGCCGCCTGCAATGGTGTAGACGACTGCATCATCTGTATCGGAGCTGTCGGCCTGTTGATTCTTTTTGGTCGACTGCTTTTTCGAGGAAGTGTTCCCCGTAGATTTCTTGACATAAGTGTCAAGGTCACCTTGCTCAGCCAGGCGGTCCAGATACCGCATGAGAGTGATGCATTCATTGGTGTGATGACCAACATCTTCATGATAATCACAGAATTTTTCTTGGTTCCGATAGTTTGCAGAACCCTTCATGGGGACCGGCTTCTCAATTGAGATCCTTCCCTTGATTTCCTTTAGGATAAATTGGCTATCCTTGTTAAACACATACTTTGGGGAGTATGGTTTGAATTCTTTTTTCTTTTTCTGGGCCGGCTGTTTAGAGGAATCAGCCGCCCAGACCTCTTTTCTCTTCTCATCTTTGTTTGACGACTGTTTCTATCGTCCTTCTCTTTTGTCGGACCTTTTCCTGTCTGACTGTTTTACCGTACTACAAAGATCAGTCGCCTGTATATAGGCTTCCGCTTCAATCAAGGCCTCTTGAAGAGACGCCACCCTCTTTCGGACCAAATCAAATTTGAAGGTCGACCCGTCTTTGAGACCTTTGAAAAAGTCAGTATAGGCTACTTCATCCGGTAACCCTTGAATCTGTATTCTCATCAGGTTAAACCGCCTGATGTAAGAACGAAGCCCCTCCTTCTCGCCCTGCTGAATTGTTCCTAAATCAAGGGTCGTCTTCTTCGCAGGGATGTTCATGGCGAAGTTGGAGGTGAATAAGTAAGCAAGCGTCTTGAAGCTATTTACACAACGAGTAGGCAGGTTGCCGAACCATTGTTGTGCGATTCCTTTGAGAGTCGCTGGGAAACACTTGCACCAAGTGGGATCATCCAACCCTTGAAGGTACATCAGGTTGGTGAATGCCATCAGATGGTCTTCTGGGTTAGTAGTGCCGTCATAGGCGCCTACTAATACATTTTTCACTTTGGCCGGCTGAGCGGCTTCAGTAATTTCCTTGGAGAAGGCCGACGGCTGTTCACCAAGTCTAAGCAACCGTAGCTGCCAGTCCATAGGTTGGACATTTTTTGCTGCATGTCCACCAAACGGAGGTGGCTGTAAAAAATACTGTTGTTGCGGTACAAACGGTAAGTTTGGTACCACCTGGTCGCTATGAAAGCCGGACTGACGGGAGGTGCCGCCTGACTAACTCTCATGATACGACTGAGTATGCCTTATCGAGGTATTTCGCAGACTGTCTTAGAAGTTTGAAGTAGAGGCCGACTCTGACAATCGGTCACTCTTCTTCTGCTCTAGCAGTAGCCGAGCGTCTGTGTATGATTTCCTCGACCCGTCCGCCTGAATATGACGAACAGGTTTCCTATTTCCTGGAGTAGGAAAACGGTATTTTGTGAAATCAAGGGCAGGTGGCTCCCGCTTCCTAGATTTAGGATGAGGAGTCGCCTCTCGCCCTTGAACTGGCTTCCTCTTCTGTGAAGTGGAGGGTTTCTTAGCTGACTGCTCCTTGTCCAGAGCAGGCGGCTTCTTGTTGATCAACTCTTGAATTTCTCCCTTAAAGTCCCTCATGAAGGTCATGAGTTCACTCCTTGTGATGGGAGCAGACCCATCAGTCGGCTGTTGCCGAATAGGCGGTGCGCCTGCTGGCTCGCTTCCTGTATGAAGATGTTCCCGTTCCCTCCTTTCGGTATGACGGGTACGTCGGGCCCTTAAGGTCCCGTCTGAAGCTGTGTGAGCTTCAACTTCAAATTCATTCTCAGTATCGTGGTCCGACTGAACTAGAGGGTCGTCCAGGGGACGTCTTTCTTCAGGAGTCGGTACAAACGTGGATGCCATCTCAGAAGTACTCTCCCCACATACGGCGCCAAATGTTTCGGGGTTTTCTGATGTCCTGCGGGAGAGTTACAATTCCGAGACTGGAACCGGACGCCTGTACCTGCAAAACAACGGAGACTCCTGGTGGTGGGAGCTCCGCTCCGACGGTCAAGTTAGTACTTGATTAAGGAGTAATTAATGCGGAAATTAAAGTGATTGGGTCTCTCTAGGTGAGAGTGTTTAATGTGTGCAATCTGCGTTTTTAGCGTGTTCTGCGTGTCATCTCCCTTAATGAGGATTAAGGGAGGTATTTATAACCTCGGGAAACGTGCCAATCTAGGTTTAGGTTAACCTTGGGCTGATTGGGCTTCCCTCGGAAGTTGGGCCTAGGTGACCGGTTATCCTAGGTGTCATGGGAAGGACACGTGTCGTGTCGTAATTGGTCCAAGGTGGACGGATCATTGCTTGACACGTGGCAGGCTCCTATTGGCCCATGTGACGGACACATGGCGACCTGATTGGTTCACTTGTCAAATGGTGATTGGTGGGGAAAAATCCCCTAATCAGGTTTCAAACTTTGACCCAAATTACAAACCATGAATAAACTTGAGACAAAACCGCACCCCCAAGCTTATTTAATTGCTAGGGTGGTGGCTATTGATCACTTCTTTTCTTTTTCTTTTCATCATTTTTTTTTGAAACTTGGATATTTACACCATAAACTACTAATTACAATTAATTAAAGATTGAACTAAGAAAACAAGATTGGTATGCCTTAACCCTTTTTTTTTGTGAATAAACAATACATAACAACCTTAATCAATCACTAAGAGTTGTTTAGGCCACGATCTTTGGAGTTGGGACTCAATTTCTCGATCTAGGTACTAAATCAAAGAGGATCCTTGCCACTCATTTAAAATGTAGTAGGCTTGAAAAATATTAAAACCACACTTTCGGAAACATTGTGGGATCAAATACTACCTTTCGGGGTTCAAATTCCTTTGATATGGGCGACACCTTCTTACCACAATCCTAGACCTTAAGTCTCGTACATTCGGTAAGGTTATTCTCACACTAGCCTAAACTAGCAAATTCTATGTTCAACCAAGGGCATCTAAACCATGCTCGAAATTTTATTACCAAAAGAAAGAAAATATCCATCACATGCAATCCAATATCATCATTGAGGACTAGTCTAAAAGTTAAAGTTTTTTTTTTTTTTTTTTTTTTTTGGAGAAATATAAACAAGAATAGGAGGAAAGGAGTTACCATTGACCTTGATGTAGTATCTTTTATGTATACAAGATGATAAGAGAATAGTGATTAGTAGAAAAGCAAATAAAGATAGAATATCATAAGTGGATCATGCACATAAGAGTTTAACAATCATTCAACAATTCATAAATAAACTGTCATTTGCAAAACTAAGGCAATTATATCACAAGCTCACTCACTACTACCAAAAAACCCCTATCGAGTCGCCTCTAAACCACCTTATGCATCGCTTCAAGGGCGACACTACAGGCACCGACACAATAGGTACCCCCTTACGTGTCGCCTATGACATGACGCGTTAGGTTGGTTTCTGAGTCGTCTTTTTCATTACAAGTAACACATTAGGTTGGTTTATGAGTTGCCTTTTCTCATTACAAGTGACGAGTTAGGTTGGTTTATGAGTCGCCTATTTAATTATAGGTGACGCGTTAGGTTGATTTATGAGTCGCCTTTTTCATTATAGGCGACGCGTTAGGTGTAATTTATGAGTCCCCTGCTCTTACTGAGGCGACGCGTAAAGTAAATTTTTGAAAAGTATAATTCTTCAATAGCATTGCCCAAAATACAATATTTTTTTAGGTTGGATTTGTACCTTCATCCCCGAACCCTATTATTTCAAGCGTTAATTCCCTAGCTTGAACCCCACTGTGATCATACACTAAAGTACGGTGGCGTCCAAAGGGAAAGAAGATAGAGCAAAAGAGTCGCCAACAGGGTGAAGGTTACACCCCTTAACGATCCAAGAGATCGTCAACTCCATAAGGTCTTGAACCAAATAGGGTTCGGGGATGAAGGTACAAATCCAACCTAAAAGAGATTGAACCTGCCCTAATATTTTTTTTGGACGCCACCGTACTTTAGTGTATGATCACAGTGGGGTTCAAGCTAGGGAATTAACACTTGAAATATTCCCTACATTTTTTTTGGCGACTCCACTGGGGAGGATTTATATTTTAATTCCTGAATTTGTTTCGGCAATGATTTAGAATGAGTGGATGAGACTCAAAACGTTCTAAGTATTTCATGTGCGTAATTTTTATTAACAATATTATCATATGTATAAAAAAGATCTCATTGGAAAAACCATCCGTAATGAGTTAAAACATAGGATTTTACACGTAGGAAATTTGAGAAATATCTTTCACAACTAGGACCAAAAGAACACTGCGCGAAACTGGAAAATTCGAGCACAGAAAGCTGCTGAGGCATGTAGGAATTAGCGTCAGCAAACAGAAGCTGGCGCCAAACATTTAACCGTAGCGCCAGACGACAGCCATGTCGCCAGGCGCTACAGCTAAATCCTGGCGCCAACATCTGTTTGCTGGCGCCAAATTCTTCCAATACCGAGCCAGAAATATGCGTTCTAATTTCGACCAGTTTTTCGCTTTGTTTGCTCGATCCTACTTCCTGATTGAGTTTTTCTCACTTTTTTAAAACCCATATGTGTTCTACATATGGACATAACTCTCTGGGAATTCATGTTCCATCTACTTGATTGAACGCTCTGAGCAACAAAAGGTACATCCGAGAATGTTGAATTCACCAAGCCATGGAAGCAAGTTTTCTAAAACTCGCGGTGTCCCATCCACTCGCGCCAACCCTTCATGGTTAGGCTTCCGCGTGGTGCATTCGGACAATTAACCATGGACCCTCTATTGACTAAACCATATCCCGAACTTTAGAGAACTAGAGCCATGGTTAGGTTGCAAACTCATTGCATCATATTGTGCCTACTTGACTAATTGTGCATTATTTGTTGTGCATATATATGTTTTCTTAACCGTTTGTTTGACTAGTGTTGAGATTTAATGAATTAATGACTTAAAGAACTTTGCCTAATTAAGTAATTTATTAATTAATTCGAATAAATAAAGTCTAATATTTTAACCAGAACTGACCTAGTACGACTTTAGGCATACCCCTATTGATTAATAACACCGAAAACAGTCTCAGATTGAAGTTCCAGCATTGGCGCCAAAATATGAGCTGTAGCGCCACTCTGTGGAGTGTGGCGCCTGGCGACAGCTCTGTCGTCTGGCGCTACACTACACAGTGCGACGCCAGTCCTGTCGTTTTGACGACAGTTTAGATTATTGATTGAGTCATCACCTAGTGTCTAATTAACCAGTTTGCTAAATAATTCGGTTAATTTTTACTGTCAATCATACCTTGTTAAGTCATTAATTGAGTCTAGACACTAAGTCACATAGTCTAGCCACATGTTCATGACACGAGTCTTAACGTACCACCTACACTCACTAGTCTTAGCACACACTTTGAGTATATGTCACCATGACCATGTCTTAGGTTCATGCATGAGTCGGTATTTTCCGTCATTTGAGTTGGGGGTACATTCTATTCATAATTCCTCATATCCCTCCATCTACATCATTTTTCTTCACATTCTATTCCAATCTTTCTTCACTTCCTCCATCCATTCCATGTTGAATAAAGTTTGAGTCAAATAATTAACAATGAATATCCCCAAATTCCTTTTCCACAGTACTTGGTCGAGGAGAGAAGGGCGATTAATCAAGGACAACACCTTTGTTCAGGTCTCGCTTTTTGATAAACCGATTCTTCAAAAGAGGAAGGCTAAAAAGATAACGGCAAGTCAAGAAGAGGTCAATGAACTTAGGAATCAATTGAATGACGTGACTGAGGTGTTAAAGGCTTTAACCCTCAAAATTGATGACCCTGTGAAGCAACAACAAATGAACCTTATGCAAGAAAGTTTGAGCAAGCTATCTGGAAACTATAAATTTCAGGGCATGAGTTCACAAGGGGTCTCACTGGACAAGGAACTTCTTCCACATAAGTTCAACGCCACTGACATCCCTAAATTCAAGATAACAGATGACCCTTACTTTCATCTAAGAGCCTTTGAAACTATAATGAACATTAAGGGTATCGATAAGAAGGTTTTCCCCTCTCTATTCTCACTATCTCTTGAGACCGTTTGCCAGCAATGGTTCTTTTCTCTCAAGAAAGAAAAAACCTCCACCTGGGAGTCCATAGCAAACACTTTCACAGATAGATATAAGTGCAACATCCAAGACGAAACAGACCACAGACAACTTTAGATGTTAAAACAAAAAGGAAACGAAGGATTCACTTCTTTCTTCAACAAATGGAGGGAAACTTCTGCTAATATGGTCAAAACACCCACTAAAAAGGAATCTGTGAGGATGTTTATCAAGAATCTCCAAGGAAAGTATTCAAAGCACTTAAAGTACCAACACAACTTGAATACTTTCAAGGTTGTATATAATATAGGCATTGACATTGAAGATGACCTTCTGAAAGATAATAGTGCAAGAGGAAAGAAGAACGACCACCCTTCTTCTTCCCCTCCCATTAATGAAGTACATACCACGAACACCTCTAAATCACAAATCCAAAGGTCAAAAGGGTGTTCACTCCACTTGGTATGAGCTATAAAACAGCTTTCGAGAAGCTAAACCACAAAGGACTAGTCATGCCCATAGGGCCCATCAAAGATCCAGTTCCAGAAGCCAGACCACCTAAGTGGGACCCCAATAAGCACTGCAAATATCACCAAGGAAAGGGTCACGACAGTGAGGAGTGTTGGAAACTCGAAGAAGCTATTCAAGATCTGATCGATAACAATGAAACTTCTGATATTATGGCCATCGAAGAAGATCAAGCATCCTTCGATCCATCACTTCTTATCACACCTGTAGGAGAACCCATGATCAAGACAACTTATATAACCTCTCTCGATGAAGTGGTCATGATTGGGGAGGATGAAAGTCTTTTCTTAGATAATACCAGGGAAGACTCGTCAAGTCTAAAAGAGGACGTTCGAAAACTGCAAGATGTCATTGCCATGCTCTTGAACGTGGTAGAAGGATTAGCAAATCAGGTGATGTTCATTGAACGAAATTCTCGCCAAGGGTTTAATGAAGAACTCAATGCTCCTAAGCCACGGACAAAACGGACCATTGAAGAATACACACCAATAGGAATGACTTACAATGAAGTTTTTGACTGTCTTCACGATCAAGGTCTTATTCACTCCATTGGTCCCAGTCAAGACTCTCCACCTGAAAAACGTTTTCCCAATCCATTGGGATCCAAATTCCTATTGTCGATACCATATAGGTCACGGTCACACTACCGAAAAGTGTCTCGCCCTCAAGGATCGTGTTCAAGACTTCATTGATTCAAATCTCCTTCATGTTCCTCCGCGCGACAAGAAGGCCAAGATTAGTAACGATAGTAACAGTGGCTGTTAAGGGAAACGACTATCCTTCTTCTTCCAAAAACACCTACTCTAGTAACAGTGTCGGTACTTTCTACCTTAATGAGATCTTAGCCGTGGATAATCGAGGATTTAGAAAGCAACAAAAAAGGGATTTTACCCCTATTGGAATTAGCTATGATGATGCTTTTGATCGACTCCATGCCAAGGGAATCATTACTCCTATTGGACCTCTTCAAGATCCCCCACTTGGGATGAGATTGCCTAGTTGGAATCCAAATGCACGCTGCAAGTACCATAAAGGTAGGGGTCATGCTACTGAGAGCTTTTGGAAGATAAAGGAGGCTATCCAACATTTGATTAATAATAACAAGCTTCCCATGCCTCCAGTTAACAGGAAGAGCGAGTGATGATAAAGCAAACAACACAAGACAAGAGGCGAGCTTCAACGACGAGATTTCATGACATCTTTTTTTTTTCTTTTTTCTTTATTTACCCATTCCCCAATAAGTCTAGCATAGGCACCTTTCTTTTCCCTTATATTAATTTTTGTAAATTCTTTCTTTTCCCCTTTTTAATAAAATGAGCATTTTATTCTCTTACATATGATCATCACATTGCATTGCATTAAAAAAAAAATCCATGTTGAACTAAATACAAGGTATGCCAATGATTTGAGGCACCCCTTGTAGCCACATCATATCTCCTTTCACCTTTCTAATTTACAATCCTTTCTTCATAAACCACTTTGAGCCTCGTCTAACGATAGACCTTTCTTTCTTTAACCTACATCTACCTAACCTTGAGATGGGATAGTGTGCAACTTATGCAGTTTTCAATATCACAAAAAGCTTGAGTGATTTCAAAAGATCAAAATAAATAAAAAAGAAATAGAAAATAATAAAAGTGTAACTAAGGGCAAGTGTTCCAATGTCATTGACATAAACATGTCTTTGATATGAACACATCTCAGATTGCGTCTCTTATCGAGTGCTCGGTACCGTGCCTTAGAAACATGAATGTCAAGTGAGTGATATACCGCATGATCGGGATTGCCCACACTCATAAAAATAAAAATAAATGCTAAAGCAAAAAAAGAAGAGAGCTAAAAAAGAAAAGCAAGCCTCAAGCATAAAAATATAAAGACTCAAAAGCAAGGTTGCACACCTTGGAGGCTTATCTAGGGTCTTGAGCCTTTTTATCCCCTTCTTCTTTAACCTTTATCCTAACCACGTTACAACCCTTAAAAGACCTTTTTGAGGTATACACACACTTGTGCGAGGTTCAGCTAGAGCTACGTTCGGCTTGATTCCTAACGGATATGTAGGCAACCTCACATCGAGGTGCGGCCGTAATAAACATGCATTCATATTCACATTCACACACCATGATCATATCAAGGGATCTCCTATGCTCATCCCTATTTACTTAGAGCTAGACTTGGGGGCTTGATCCCTACATCATTAGCTTACCTAGCCTAAGAGTCACCACCATTTGACTCTTTTCAATATATTTTCCCACACACTTAGCTCTTGCGGCCTAACTTTAGTGTCACTATCACACACATCACAGATACATGACCAAATATACTTCCCTTAAGAACCCTTAGTCATGGAATCTTAACACAATGCTGAAGCATGCCTTGTCATATCAACATCACTCATCATTGCATCACGAAGTATGAAGTGCTTAGCCTCCGTGCCTAAGTTACCCAAATGCTTTCATCATTGAGTCAACAATTGAGATAGCCTAGAATGGGTTAATCCTTTCACCTTGAGATATAGTAGCAAATGACAGTTGACTAAGCTCATTCAACATGCACCTTAAAACACTTCGATTCTTTTTTCGCGTCTTTCTTTTTCGGGAGAAAGTCGGTACCCTCTACAAAAATGACGGAAATTTTTTGCTTTTTTGCATTTTCGAGTCGCACAATCACATTACAATGCACACACGAGTCATGTACACATTGAGTCATGTCTTGTAATGTCATTTTTATTTGAGTCTAACACATGTGTCAAAAACACTTTGAGTAGAGTCAACCTCGAGTCAATCACAGTGAGTCAAGTTTATGCCTTGAGTTGTGTCAAGTCAATGAGTCAAGCAATGCTAAACCTTAGGTCAACCCTAAGATGATTAAATAGATTAGCAAAGTTCTATAGTCAAAAATAAATACAGGTGCAGCAGAATAGGGAAGACCCTACCCCCGTGCTAGACGAAAACATCTAGCGTCTGGCAATAGCTTTTAGCGCCTGGCGCTAGATCCCAGTGTCTGGCGACAGAGTCAATTCTTGGCACCAGAGATATTTCAGCAGCGACAAAGCTCGAAGCCTCTCAGAAAGGTGATTTCGACCTCATACAACAATTTCGGGTTCCTTGGTACGCCAGTTAGCCCCTATAAGCAATTTGACATGATAAATTAGTCGGTTTGATTATAGTTACAATAAGTGATTGATCTGATGAAAGATCGTCCACTTAGCTTAAAGCGCCTAAGCGTTGGCTTATCACGAACATAATGATTCACAAGCAACAAAGCGCCAACGTATTGGCATAGCGGAAGCAAAGTTTAAGCGAGCTTTAGAGATCGACAAGCGTTAGTCTTCGGAAATTTTTCTTCAGAATATTATCGCAACAAACGTTCAAGTATCAAAGTTGTATTGTTCAGAGACGCGTGGACATATTATTCAAGCTCTATTGTTCCGAGACGCGTGGACATATTATTCAAGCTCTATTGTTCAGAGACGCGTGGACATATTATTCAAGCTCTATTGTTCAGAGACGCGTGGACATATTATTTAAGCTCTATTGTTCAGAGACGCGTAGACATACTATTCAAGCTCTATTGTTCAGAGACGCGTGGACATATTTTTCAAGCTCTTTTGCTCAGAGACGCGTGGGCATCCTATTTTCAAAGCTCTTTTGCTCCAAAGACGCGTGGGCATATCAATCAAAAGCTCTTTGTTCAGAGACGCGTGGACATATCATCAAGCTCTTTTGTTCAGAGACGCGTGGGCATATTATTCAAAGCTCTTTGTTCAGAGACGCGTGGACATATCATCAAGCTCTTTTGCTCAGAGACACGTGGGTTTATCAATCAAAGTTCTTTGTTTAGAGGCGCGTGAACATATCCAAAAGAAGCTCTTTGTTCAGAGATAGGTGAACATCAAAACAGCAGGATGACGTTCCCTAGATTGTGGAATATTGTCAAAAAACAACTGAGGATTGTTTCAAGCGAAGCAATCTTCGATAGTATTCCCTTGGAAGTGGAATATTATCAAAGCGAAAGAGGATTGTTTCAAGCGAAGCAATCTTCGATGGTATTCCCTTGGGCGTGGAATATTATCAAAGCGGAAGAGGATTGTTTCAAGCGAAACAATCTTCGATAGTATTCCCTTGGACGTGGAATATTGTCAAAGCGGAGGAGGATCGTTTCAAGCGAAGAAATCTTCAATATTGGAAGTAGTTACAAGCGTAGCGGTTTTCAAGCGGGATGGCATTCTCTTGGCAGGAGGTCATCAAAACAATACTAAAGCAGCAGCAAATCGGTTACCTTCAGAGACGTGTGCTCGACGGTGCAAGATAAGTGTTTCTTAACTCTTTTATCTGTTTAACTAACGCTAGTTTGTAGGTATCTGCGTTCCAAGAGTGATTTAGGATCGCAGAACGTTCTGAATCATTCTCCATCCCTATCGATACTTTGACTTTTGTTTTCGAAACTTGCGTTTCTCCAAAATCAGTCAAAGTGGGGGCTTCTGTAGGCACCCATTTGTGTCTCCCCAAAACCAAACCCGGTGATGAGTACTTTTCACGTCGAATCATAATCGAAAGAAGCGAAAGTGTGGAAAGTTTAGTGTTGCGGATAGTTTTAATTTATTTTCTCTTCTCTCTGTTTTTTAAAACTTATTTTAGGAGAACAGCCAATCCAGTTTGGTTTGTCCATGATATGGGTCCAATAGTAGTGTAGTTGGATGGGGCTTGACAAGAGCTTTTCCAACGATATATTATAAGCCCAATTCCGATGAATATTGAGGAAGTTATGGCCAAATTACTGAATTGGGCCTGGTTTGAGCCTTATATGCGGCTCAATGATCTAGGGGAGGGCCTAATATAGATTTATCATTCCTAATGCAATTAGGAATGGTTTTAGTCTTCTAGATTCTTTTAGAAGGTTCTTTTCATTCCTAATTCAATTAGCATTGATAAATTGACTTTTGTTGACTTTTCAGAGTTTTAATTAAAATCAAAGAACATTTTTTGAGGGAAATACAATTTTATCCTCCTGTACGACAATTTTTATCTGATTTTAAGAAAACGCGTGAATTTCTGAATCAACGCCAAACGCCAGATGTAGCGCCTAGCGCTACGCTTAGCGCCTGGCGCTGATGTTGGCGTATGGCGCCAATATCTAGCGTTGGCGCTAATTAATTTTTATCTGCGGCAGAACTCTGTTTTGATATTTTTTTTCTTTTGACTGATTTTCTTTATAAATAACGTCGTAAAAACTCCGTTTTCATTCATCAACAATCATCAATTCTTATTCTTTTTAATTTTTACCAATTCTAATCTACAATCTACCATTTCTCTTTTTCTCTCTTTTTCTAAACTAGCTTCTCTCAAACACAATTCCTCATACATTAGATATAGATACACCTAGCCATATTCGAAGTTGTCTTTGCCCTAGATGTGAAAGGTTTAATTTATGAGGGTTTGGTCCCAAATCTCTATTTCAATTATTTAATTTAATTGTTGTTTTGTTTATTATTTTCCTTGAAGTTACTAACGTGTGTATTTTGTTATTAGAAAGAGGTACGAGGCATCAATGTAAGTATTTTGATGGTTTTTATTGATGTTATGATGTAGAAATCATGTTTAAGTTGTTATTATGATATTCCTAGTATCATGTCTAGGGTAAATTTAATATCGAGTATGATTGTTATGATGCTTCCTATGTTCTTCCTAAGATTTATTATTGTTAGTATCATGTTAGGGTTAAAGTTATGATTTTTATTATTCAATGACATGCTAGGGTTTGTTATTAATCTTGTTAGTATCATGCCTAAGGTCTTGCTAATATTATGCTTTAACATGATTCATGATTATTATTATTATGATTATTTTTGTAATTATTAATATGATCATTATGGTTCTTGATATTTATATTTATTGCTTGATCACACCTTTTATGCATGTTTAAAGGGAATTTGTACTTGTAATCATGCTTATATAAGATAATTAATAATCTTGTTTAGGGTTAATTATAATTCAAGTGATCGCCAATAATAGTTTTGTTTGTGCATTAAATTCAACCAACATAGATAAAAAGGTTTAGGGTTAATCCTATTGCTTGTATGTTAGTCAGAAAGCGCACATGAATACGATCAGAATAAAGTAGAGGCCTATTATTAGGGCAGGTTCAATCTCTTTTAGGTTGGATTTGTACCTTCATCCCCGAACCCTATTTGGTTCAAGACTTTATAGATTTGACGATCTCTTGGATCGTTAAGGGGTGTAACCTTCACCCTGTGAACGGTTTACAAGTTCCTAAAACTTGTTGGCGACTCTTTTGCTCTATCTTCTTTCCCTTTGGACGCCACCGTACTTTAGTTTATGATCACAGTGGGGTTCAAGCTAGGGGATTAACGCTTGAAATATTCCCTACAATATGCAATTAATTTTCAAGGTTAAAAAGTTTTAAAATTTTTCGTAAAAACAAAAAAACCCTCGAAAATAGCATTTCTGATCGTTTTTTGGCTAAAACCCGCTCCCTATAGCCGAAACCATATCCAGAACACATTTTTCACCCAAAATTCACTATTTTTGAGTCGAAAACTGGGTTCGGGGCTGAAGGTAGCTTAAATATGAGCTACTAATCTAATTAGCAACTTAAACCAGAAAAATTAAGCCATAAAAATCACCTTGAAAAATATTATGATTTTAAAAATAAACGAGCGTGGCTCCGATACCGCTGTTAGGGTTTGGCAAGTCCAACTTACCGTGCAAACGACCTCGACCCAAAGAACCATAAAGCATAATAAATAAACATAAAAGGATAAAATCGGAATTTACTTTCTGACGCGTGCTTCACCCTCAAAGTCGGGCTCTTACTTGAAAGCTTTAGCCTCGCTCGCACGAGAGCCTCCAACGGTATCCACCCACAAAGGACAAACACCGACTGTTTAGGTCCTCTACCTTGGAGTTAGCAAGGTCCGATCAAAACCCGAGTGATTAAATGAGTTCAAAGGTTTTCACAATGGTGATGCCTTTTTCAACTCTCACTCAAGTGATTTTCCCAATACCCAAACTTGGGTATTTATAGGGAAAACTTGAGAGTGAAAAAGCTCTCCCATCAATGTGGGAGAATTTGATTTTTTCATTTTATTTTAAAGCTAAAATAAAATATATAATCAAACTAGTAATAAATCAACAAGTGGCAAGCTCATGAGAGAGGTTAGGTGAGGACCATTTGGAGGAGGGGGGACCAAACTTGCTCCCCACTCCCTCTCCAAAAACCGGCCAGCTCATACCTCAAGCCTCCCTCACAATGCTCCACATGGCGCCACACTTGGGCACCAAGGCAACCCAAGGTGGGCTGCCATGTGCGGCTGCTAGCAGACCCAGCACATGCTTGCGGGCTGCTTGGCGCTGCTGGCTAGCCCGCCCGGCACAGCTTGTGCAGGCTGCTTGCACATTCGTCCAGCAAGTCGCGTATCAATTATGCGGGCTGCTTGCTGAGTGCCTTGCATCTTGCGCGCGTTGGCCCAACACAGCTAGCATGTTGTGCTAGCATTGGTGCGCTAGCACGCACCTGCCAGCCTAGGCTCAGCTTGGTGCGCATGCTATCCACCATGCTATACCAAATGCCCCTAGCACTCAGTTTGCTCGAGGCATTCCGATGCTAGGGGTATTTTGGTCTTGTTGATTGATTATTTTCGTGTCTCGTCTTTTATTTTTTTGACTCGAATTCCGACGCTCGGTTTCGACGCTCTAAGCTCGAATTTTCAACGTCTAAATATTTAATACTCGGGCGACGAATTAATTTCTTCCGAATTAATTCGTCGAGTCGGTTCGTTTATTTGCTAGGGTGTGACCTAAAGGGTCCAGTCAAGATTAAGCTGTATTATGAATTATACATTAATATTACTGATCGGAAGCGGCCTCCACCCAGGCATTCCGATCACTTGACCTTGTTGCATGTATTAGCTTTCTAATAATTCTGAACCCGCTATCAGAATAATACACTTGTTCGAAGGACACCATTCCTTTCAGATTTGTGTGTCGTTTCTTAAGATATGGTACCTTTGGAAACCCAAGCCTTTTTTGACCCTAGAATGGCATTGCGTGAATCTTGACTTATAGCATGATTATGTGAATATGTGACTATATGCAACGTGTTAGGATAGTCTTATTTTTTGTTTCTTTTTTTTTTTCTCTTTTTAGTTTGGTCTAGGTTCCCAATTACAAAGTTGTCTCTTCGTGATTTAGTGTCATGTTCAAAGGATAGCATATAACAAAAGAGTAAAAAAAAAATCGAATAAAAAAAACGCTCGAATTTAAAAAAAAAAATCTACGAGCAGGTGGCGCGTGCAACTCAATGAGTTGTGCGACCCTCCTAGCGCAAGTGATTTCGTTGCGTGCGACAGCCGCGTGCAACTAAGTCACTTGCGCGCGCCCACTGGACAAGTTAATTTTGATTTCTCAACAAACACATTGACTTGTCCGAACAATGAATTGTTAAGGGTGATGTTATTCGTTTGAATATATTTTGCGTCTTTCTCTCTTTTTTTTTTCCTTTTTAAACAAGCGTATTGATTTACTTATCCTTTCGTACTCCTTTAGGGTCGGTTTCCAAGCTTGGGAAAGAGGACCCCCGGGCACTCACATTCTACGTTTACCACCCAAAGATCAACCCCTTTCAAACCACTTTTCTTCGACAACTAATCCTAGTTCAATAACAATGTCAACCATCGAAGAACATCAACAAGAGATTCTTCATTTGAGAGAGGAAAAGGCTCAAGAGGCCGAGGAGGGAAGAATTAAGAAAATAGAAAAGGTTGAAAAGAAAAATGTTGAAACCTTAGCCTTGCAAGGAAAGATGGAACAATTTCCATCAAAGAAAAGTCATTGGAGAAGCTAAATCTTCGTTCTACAACGGGGAACAAGTACTTTAACGCAGAAAAGTTTGCTCCTCCCCCAGGACTTGCTTTACCGAAAAAGTTTGTAGCTACGGACTTGCCAATATTTAACGTGACCAATAATCCACAAAATCATTTAATGTGTTTTACTGGCACTGTGGCACTAAAGGGAGTTGATCCTAAGCTTTATGCTTTGACTTTCCCTTTATCTCTAGACCCAACTGAGAGAGAGTGGTACTATGGGCTAGATCCAAAATTCAAGGCAACATGGGAAGATGTAGTTTCGGCTTTCATTACCTAATATGAGAGTAACGTAAAGTTTAAGTCAACTTTACGTGAACTCGAGATGCTTAAGCAAGGCGACGATGAAGGTTTCCTTGCTTTATATGGTAGATGGCGAGAAAAGGCGGCCCACCATGCCCAAAGGCCACCTGAAATCGAGTTAGTACAAAAGTTCATTGACAACTGTCATAAAAAGTACAACAAACATCTACGTTACCTTGGTTTAGACACTTTTAAAAAGGTCAAATATGTGGCTACTAGGATTGAAGATGATATTGCTAAAGAAAAAGAAAACAAACCTCATCATCATCATCATCATCATCATCATCAACATAAGAATAACTACAAGAAGGGGAATGATAATGCATCATCCTTTATTAACGTATTTGCGACTTCCACGCAATACAATAACACAAATCGATATGATGATCCTAGAAAAAGATAGACAAAAGAAAGAAAATTTACTCCATTTCCTATAAGCTATAAAGAATTATTAGAAAAATTAAATGAAAAAGGCTTACTTGCGCCAACAGGGCCAACACCACCCACTCTGCCAGAAAGAAGATTTCCTCAATGGAACGGTAGTGCTTATTGTGCTTATCATAGAGGTGTTGGACATGATACTGAACGTTTATATGTTTTAAAGCAAAAAATACAAGATTTAGTAGACAATGGGAGAATTCCTACGCCTAAACCTAACAATAATGTATCCCCCTTAGGGTTGTTTCACATCGATGAGGACCATATGGGAAGTGATATGTTCAATCCTTTAGACTATATCACACCTATAGGAGAACCTCTATCCAGAATACTCATAGGGGCAACCAATGAAGTATGTGGACTGTGGGATGACGACTTTTAAGATTTATATGTCTCTAAGTATTCCGCCATCCCACCTCCATCCTGTTTACAAAATGAAACAAATGGAGCGCTTGATTGGGATCATTTCTTGGGGAAATCGCAAGATTTATCGAATCTCTCTTTCGATGAACAATGGCATCAAGCACAACTCATGGAACATCTTGAAATGAAGGCACATCCAAAGCCTCTAGAAGAAAGTTGGTTTGTGAGTCCTATAACTAACCCAAACGAGATAGATCATTTAACTCGTTCTGGGCGAGTCTACTAAGCACCACCACCAAATGGATCTTCGACCACACAAAATAAAACTCAAGGTCAAGTATAAAATCCAATACCACCTCCACTTGAGGTGGAAGATCCATTGGTCAAACAACTTCGCCAATCCAAGGAGAATGTTAGCATTTGGGAACTGCTAAGTACTTCTAAAGAACATAGGAATTCTCTCATGAACGCTCTAACGGCTTTGTCTGTAAGCACATAAACAACCCCTCAGGATCTCGTTAGCTTGCTTACTAGCGAGAAATCCGACAAGTCAATCATTTTCACTATTGATGATTTTTCTTCAAAAGACACTACCCACAACAATGCATTATACTTAACTGTGGGCTGCAAGCTAGGGTACAATATCCCTCTAACTTTGGTAGACAATAGGTCAGCTGTAAACGTATTCCCATTACGAACGACAAAAATACTTAGGCCTAAATCCAGAAAAAGATTTTCAATCAACAACACAAATCATTAGGCCCTATGACAATTCGAGAAGATCAGTGTGTGGAACTGTTAAGCTACCAATTACCACAAGCCCAATTCAAAAGATGGTTGAATTCCATGTTGTGGACATAAAACCTATTTTCAACCTTTTACTTGGACGTCCTTGGATACATGAGCTTGGTTTAATACCATCCTCACTTCATCAAATGATTAGGTTGAACTATCAAGGGCTTCCTATGACTATACATACTTCTCCACTCAAAATAGCAATAAATGATCAATCACTCTTAGATATAAACCATGATAATGATGACGAGGACATGTGGGGATTTTCCGTGGAGCCAATCTTCACAATTGAAATGGAAGAAGAATTTGAAGAACCATTCAAGATTGATCTATATTCCACTTCGGATTATAAACAACATCTTATTCAAGAGTAGTTACTTTCCTGTGATGCCTTTGGGAATAGGAATGAAGAAATCTCTCTTACTTCCTATCCCAAAGAAAATATTCTCCTTTGGATTGGGATAAAAACCAATCAAAGAAGAATTGGAGTCTCACGATGCAAAAAACAAAGCACGTAGAGACAATAATAAGAAAGGGATAATCACCTTTTTTTCATCCTATCAACAAACCCTTAATGGAAAATCATTAGGGAGGGAGAAGATTAACCACGCTACGAGGGTTCTAGAAGGAATCAAGAAGCCTCGATTTGAAATATTTCATGATTGCTACTTCTTGGATGATGATTTTAGTATCTTTAAATCAAAACACCCAATTCCAAGGTGCTATGACGGGCAAGCATTTAATTTATTATTCGCACTAGAGCAAAATCATGTCGCTACAATTACCAATCAAAACGCCATTTAAGATGAAGCTTTTGACCCAACCTCGTTGATCACCCTTTCAAACGAAACTTTTGAGAATGGATGAAGGAAATCTTTCAAATGGACCAATCACAAAGGCGATAAGCTGAAAATCGTCACAGGAAAAGGGAAGATGTTAGAAGAATCGGACGATGAGTCTATTATAGACTCTAGGGAAGCTGAAAATCTAGGCCTTGTGGCCATTATTAATATACTTCTCTTAATGTACTTTCTTTTGATATATTCTATTAATAAACTTTAGGGAAGATTTTTGAAGAATCGGACGAAGATCCCACAAAGGATTCTTCTCTTAATGTACTCTCTTTTGATTTTAATAATATGAGCTCTATTTCCGAGTATATGCCTTCTTTTGAATCTTTCGAATGCTATAACAATCAATCTAATGAAGATTATAACATTAATAAATTGGTTGAACTAATGAATGAACGAGAACAAAAGAACCCTATCGTTGAAGAAACTGAAATAGTTAATATAAGAACTAACGAAAAAAAAGAAGTCAAAATTGGCTTAACTCTAAATCCGGAAGAGCGATCGACCCTCATATCGACGCTCAAAGAATTTGAAGACGTGTTTGCTTGGTCATACAAGGACATGCCTGGAATAGATAGGGAAATTGCGAAACATACCATTCCCTTGAACCCTACCTCTAAACCAGTAAAACAAAAACTTCGACGAATGAAACCTGATGTCGCATTAAAAATAAAAGAAGTACAAAAACAGTTAGACACAGGTTTTATTTGCGTATGTAATTACCCAGAATGGGTAGTGAACATCGTCCAGTCCCTAAAAAGGATGGACGAGTTCACATGTGTGTCGAATTTAGGGACCTTAATAAAGCTATCCCTAAAAATGATTTCCCTCTACCACATATTGATATATTGGTAGATAACACGGCTGAACATGCGATGTTATCCTTTATGGATGGATACGCAGGTTACAACCAAATTTTAATGGCAAAAGAAGACGAAGAAAAGACATGCTTTTATTACCCCTTGGGGTACGTATTGCTACACAGTCATGCCATACAGTTTTAAAAATGAAGGAGCTACGTACCAAAGAACGACAACGACTCTCTTGCATGATATGATGCATAAAGAAATAGAAGTGTATGTGGATGATATGATATTGAAGTCCAAAGATAGAATGGACATATAAAAGCTTTACGCAAATTTTTCCCTCGCATAAAAGAATACAAAATGCGATTATATCCACAAAAATGCGCCTTCGGAGTAACTTCTAGCAAGTTACTCGGATACGTAGTAAGCACACGTGGCATCGAGATCGATCCCTCTAAAATAAAGGCAATTGTTGACATGCCTCCCCCTCAAAGAGAAAAAGAAATTAGGGGATTCCTTGGCAAACTACAATACATTAGTCGATTTATCAACAAATTGACTATGACTTGTGAGCCAATATTTTAAAATTTGAAAAAAGAGGAGAAACATGAATAGGACGATCAATGCCAAAAGGCCTTTGAGAAAATCAAAGATTATCTCAAAAGTCCACCAATTTTAGCACCATCAGTACCCAAACTACCTGTTAGGCTATACATTACAGTTATAGAAGCCACAGGCGCCATGTTAGCACAAGAGGTAGAAAAAGTCGAGTGTGCAATATATTACATAAGTAAAAAATTCATCCAATATGAAACAAAATATAGCACCTTGGAAAAGATAAGCCTAGCATTAGTGTGGGCAACCAAAAAATTACGACATTATATGTTACCACACACTACTCATGTGATTTCTCAACAAAATCTAATAAAGTATTTCTTTGAACAACCACCTATACAAGGAAGAACATCTAAGTGGTTGGTGATGTTGGTCGAATTTGAGATAAAATATATTCCTGAAAAATCAATAAAAGGGAAAGTAATTTCCGACTTTCTGGCACAACATCCAATTCAAACAAGTCGTGCAGAAACTACTCATCTTCCGGATGAAGAGATTCTCTTGACACAAGATGACAAATGGGTAATGTACTTCGATGCTGCGTCCAATAAAAAAGGATGTGGCGCAGGAGTGTTGCTCATAATTCCAAAGGGAGCACATACTCCAGTATCTGTTAAACTAGACTTTGAGGTTACTAATAATGCCTCATAATGTTTAGCGTGTATTATTGGATTAGAAGCAGCAACTAGCATAGGTGTGCAAAAATTAGAGTTATATTAAGACTCTAGTTTGATTATAAATCGTATACTAAAAAATGGAAAATAAAGAACTCCACAACGATATTATACCAAGCACACCTAGAGCAACTCATCGAGCATTTTGAACATATTGATTTAATCGAGAAATAATAATCGTAACGCATCAGCATTGTGAAGCAAAGTCGGAATAGAATGATAGGAAGTAAATACCTCCCAAGGGATGACAATCAATTTGCCGATGTGCTAGCAAAATTAGCCTCAATGATCAACATTCCAGATCACTTAAATATGATGTCATTATGCGTTGATAGAAGAGAAGAACCAGCGTATTGCAACGCAATAGAGGAAATAAATAACATCGAAGGAGACAGTCCCTGGTATGATCATATCCTCCAATATATTACCCATGGCACATATCCCAAAAATACTTCATAGAAAGACCAACGAGCCTTACAAACACTTGCGGCCCAATATGTCAATTATGCAAAAAAGGACCTAATGGTCAAAATTTATTATGTATAGACCAACCGGAAGCCATACGCCTTATGGAAAATACTCACAAAGGTGTTTGTGAACCTCACATGAATGGTAAAATGCTCTCAAAAATAATTTCACGACAAGGGTACTATTAGTCCACTATGGAACATGATTGCATACAATATGTTCAAAAAATGTCCAGAGTGCCAAATGTTTGCTAATTTACAACACCTTCCACCATCTGAACTATACAATCTCACTTCACCTTGGCCTTTTTCAACTTGGGGAAATGACATAATTGGAAAAATCTCTCCAAGAGGAGAAGGAGGGCACGAGTACGTATTAGTATCCATCGATTACTTCACTAAGTGGATTGAGGCTGCTTCTTACGTGAATATCACTTCTAAACATGTCGCAAAGATTCTCGAACGAAACCTATTTTGTAGATATGAAGTTCAACATGAATTAATTAGTGATCAGGGATCTCAATTCAAAGTTGAAGTCGAGACCCTCTTAACTCGTTATAAAGTAAAACATCATCACTCATCCCCATACAGACCTCAAATGAATGGAGCTGTAGGGTCGACAAATAAAAATATAGGAGTCATCATTAAGAAAATGGCAGAAAATTATATAGATTGGCCGAATAAACTACACTTCGCATTATGGGGTTATAGAACGTCTATACGAATATCAATAGGAGTAACTCCATACTCCTTAGTTTTCAGAATGCACGCAGTTTAACCAGCCGAACTGGAAATACCATCCCTACGCATCGTACTTGAAAGTAAGCTACCGGAATCTGAATGGGTAAGAGCGAGGTATTAAAAGCTTATATTCCTTGATGAACGACGATTAAGAGCTTTGCATCATGTACAAGTCCACCAAAGGCGCATTGCGCGTCATTTTAATAAAAGAGTCAAACCCAGAAATATAAAAGAAGGTGACTTTGTACTAAAGGAGGTTAGGGGTCCACCAACCGATCCAAGAGGGAAATTCAAACCTAATTGGATAGGTCTCTATCGCGTAATTGAAATCCTATCTGGAGGAGCCGTCAGATTAATGGTTATTGGAGAAGATGAAATTCGCTAATTAATATACATTGATCGATTTAAGAAATATTACGTATGAAATCCGGATAAACTCGTTCACTCATACAACCATTTTTAATTAGCATTCCATTGAAAGAATCTAAGTGTTATGGATTTTACCAAATAACACCGTAAAATACATAACATTTGGGGGGTAATTTAGAAATAATAAACCGTTTTAAGTGTTCAAATTTTTTCGAACATCACGAAAAAATCTTCACACTTGGTGGGGTAATAATACAAAATTTTTAAAAAAATTCTCAAAAAATTCGTAGAACAGGTGTCGCGCGCAAAAGGTGCGCGCAGATGTCACGTGCAACAGATTTCTTTGCGCGCGACAGGCTCGCGCAACTACAGATGTTGCGCGCACCGGATATGACCGAACTGCTCACGACGTTCTGAACCCAGCTCACGTACCGCTTAATGGCGAACACCCAACCCTGAACATACTACAGCCCCAGGTGGCGAAGCGCCACCTGATGACAAAATGCGATCCCGAATATTTATGTTTGAATGAAGTTGCGATTTCTACTTGCGGAAAAAAGAGGGTGTTTCTTTAATACAACATATACTCGAAAAATAAAATTAAACTTTGATTTAATTCTTGTAAACAAGGTTTGATCAATTTTTCATTTAATTTCTACCTAAGAGATTAAAGAAAAATAAAAATATACATAAAAAAATAAACATTAGAACTACGCAAAGACCTGATTTCGTAATACGACTACGTAGGCAATCTTTATGATTCGGTCGTATCAAAATATAAAAATTATAAAGCTCATTTTATTTCATTCGAATTTTAAAAGCTCATTTTATGATTACACTTTATTCAATTTAAAACTAATGGTGAAACTGTGTAACACTCTAAGGTTTTACTATATCCTCGATTATCACAGATGATGGAGGAGTAGTTTCCATCGCAGTATTTTCAGAAACCTTGGAGTTTTCCCCTACACTCTTCTTCTTCAACCAAACATTGTTTTTCATTTAAGGGATTGGGGCCTTTTCAACCTGCTTTCCTTTCCCTTTGACTATTGGAGCTTTCTTGCGAGTATTTGGTGAAGGTTCTTTGATTTTTACACCTTGTTGCGGGGTTTGGAGGGAGCTTTCTGATGAGTGGCATTTATTCCACTCTTTTATCCTTTTTCTCTAAGGATTCTCCCCTAATTTGCACTTGTTTGACCCTTTTTCTAAGCATTTTTACTTAGTTTTTCTTCCTCTTTTCTTTTCTCCTTTATCTTCCCTTTTCTTAGTCTTCTCGCTTTGTTTTTATTTTGATTTCCTTGCTTATGCTTTGTAGGAACCATAGAGGTTTTCAAGAGGAGGAATCTAAGCTCAAGGGAAGCTGAAGGAAGCAAGATTCAGAGGAGGTTCGGTCGAACCTCCTGAAGGTGTGGCCGAACCAGGGTGTGGCCGAACCTTCTCAGTGGTTCGGCCAAACGTTGAGGCAGGGCCAAGAAGCAATTTGGCAATTTTGCAGGAGTGTTCGAACCACAGAAGTTCAACCAGACCAGGATTAGGGAGGTTCGACCGAACCTACCCATGGTTCGGTCGAACATACCCTGTAGTCCGGCCGAACCTTCCCATTGTTCGGTCGGACCTCTCCTTTTTTCAGCTGGCTTTGTACGGACTATATAAGTCCCATCTTAGAACGTTTTGATGAAAAATTTGGATTAACTTAGATTTAATTTGGAGAACATTAGCCTAATCTAGGGAGAGAAAAATAGATTGTTATTCAAGCTTCCTTTATTATATTCAATTTTGCTCAAGTTTTAATCTTCCATCAATCAAGCAAGAATTCAAGTTTTCATCTTTCATTAATCTATGTTTAGTAATCTCTTCTCCTTTCCTTTAGTATTATTTATTTGTTTTATTGGTACTTATTCTTGTCAATCTTATTAGTTTATCTAGTTATTATTGATTTCATTGATTTAAATCATGTTTTGTTTTGAGTTTCTTGAGTTTATTTCTAGTTTTGATATTATGTTTAATCTCCCTTCTCTAGGCTAAACTTTTAGCTAGGGGAAGGGGGTGGAAGATATGATTTGACATTGGATGAATGATGATGGTTGGATTGAACTTATGCCATATATTGATGAAAGACATGATTTTTATTAGCTTGGGATTATTGTTGCACTCTATTTGATGTTTTCTAGTTTAAATGCATGAAAGTGATTTGAACTAGATTAGGATCACCTCTATTTTATTGATTGCATGAGAATGAGTTATTAAAGTGGAGTTTTTATGGATTGTGCTTCTTTATTCTCTTGATTTGATTGTAACTAATAGGATGCATGAGAATGATCCTTATTAGTGTAGACCTCTTTCATTGATTTGCCAAGACTATTGCATGAGAATGAATTTTTTAGGTAGAATCTTGTTTTCTTTGGCATATGTTTCATGATAATCACCATTATTCTCCTCTTTCTGATCATATTGGACACCCCCGTATCCCTAGCGCCATTTTCTATTGATTTTAATCATCATTTTCTTGCTTACTTGTAGTTTTAGTGTTCTACTCAACAAAACCAACAAAAACAGTCCCCTTTTCACTCTTGCATTAGTGATATTTGATGTTGAATTAGCGTGCTTCCTTAGTGGTTCGACCCTTTACTTGCCACTAACTAGTTTAGTGTAGGTTTAGGTATTATAAATGATTAATTTGGTTAGGGTAGTAGCTTAACGACCTATCTAACCCGTGATCACTTTCCTTTTTGTTTCCTTTGAACAAGCCTTAGGGCATGAGAAGTCTAATTTTCTTCTCACTCCTTTGTTTTGGCCACTAGGAGGAGTAGTAGTGGTTGAATGCATCAAAGGCTTAGGTGGATTACGAGCGGTGGCGGCTTGAAGTTGAGATCGGGCCTTTTTTAATTTGCCCTTATCCGCCGCATTCATCCAAGCTTTGTAAAAGGAAGATAATTCAATACTCGTGGTAGGATTTTGTATTACCCACCAGGAAGACTTGACCAATATTCCATCCAACGAGAAATTCTTTCGGGTTTAAAGATCACATTTTTAAGGGCATCACAATCTTGCGGGGGAATAAATTGTTTCATCCCGTATTGTCTCATTACCCTACAAGGAAAAATATAAGTAGTGCTAGATAGGCCTAAAAGCCTTATGTAAGGGCAATTGAGACTATTCCCAATCATACTATTTATGTTCCACCAAGGAATCACAAAATGTATGTTAGGAACCCCATGACAGAAAAACGACATACATTCCTCTTCGTTCTTATGCTTATAAAGGATTCGACGTCCATGAATGTCCTTACTCCATTAGCCTCAAGGTTTTGTGGCTGATCAACAATTCACAAGCGCTCCATGAGCCAAATCTTAAAAAAAAGAAAAAAAATCAGTTTACGATTTTTTACACAAGCAGGTAACGCGCGCAACCAAACTAGTTGCGCGCACCCTCCGCGCGCAAGCGAAGAAGATTACGCTGGTCATGCCAACGCAACTTTGTAACTTGCGCTGATAAACGCCGAAAAAAAAAACGTACGTGTAATAGGAGTGGATTTCCCATGAAACCGTTTTCGCTAGGGTCTCCTCTAAGGCAATTCAAACATAGAACGGTTTCCGCCAAAGCCAAAGGAGCGGGTGAATGACATCCCTCTATTTTCTCTACTAAAGACAATTAACAACAAGACAATAACATAAAGCACGAATTTTAAAGCGTTGTTTAGTCATGTTGTCACGAGGGGTGACGAAATGTTCAATAAATTAAATCAAGTTCACGCCTTCTTCAGTTCCAATATCGGTCATATCATTGTCGGACAAGCCAAAAAATCTTTGGAATATAGGTTTGGGATCCAACAAGGTAGGCCAATAAGTCACAGGGAGAGTATTTGTAGGGAAACCTAGCAAGGCCTCAAACTCACCAGGTAGGGGGACAATTTTGTCCCCTTTAAACAAGAAAAGATGGTGGTTAGATTCCCAATGGTTGACTGCGGCTTGAAGAAAATCAAAGTTAAGCACTAGTTGCATATAATTCAATAGAGGGTCTAGGTGGTAAATTTTGAAAGCTAGTTTGTCCTCGGTTGAACGGGAAGTGACCCATTGCTTCAAACGTTGTTCAAAGGTTTTCACCATTGTTAAAAAAAAAACAAAAAAAAAACAAAAAAAAAGAGAGAAAGAGAATGAGAATTTAGAGAGATTAATTCTTTTTAGTTTCTTATATTATTAAACGAATGAATGCGGGATTATCAAAAGCCTACACGAAACCACGTTTAAAAAGACCCAAGAGGGCCAAATTTTCGACAAATTTGGCTTAAAGGAAAGTTCACCAACAGGTGGCGTGCGCAACTCATGCTAATTCACATGCGCGCGACAGCCGCGCACAACTCATGCGGTTGCGCGCGTCTCCTCTTTCGCAGCGTGTAAGTTGGATTTATTTTCGTATTTTGGCTCACATAATGACGAAATCTTAAGACGAATCATACACTTACCTTTTAACTCTTTTGTGTCCCTTTTCTTGCCTAATTTCTTATTTTCTTTTTTTTTTTTTATTTTTTCCTACTTTTTTATTTTCTTATTTTCTTTTTTTATTTCCTTTTTATTTTCTTTATTACTTTCCTACTTACTTATTTTCTTTTTATTTTCTTTTTTATTATTTCCCTACTTCCTTATTTTCTTTTTTATTATTTTCTTTTTTACTTTTTTTCTCTTTTTTTTCTTCTTTCTTGTTTTCCTTTCGCCTTCCTTTTTCAAGTTTTGATTATTTTTTCGAGGGGGGTAAGTCGGGAACCCTTTCCCTCACTCGAAAATTTTTTTCTTTTAAAAATAATAATAATGTACACATGGAAACAAAACATATATAATAATGATGACATATATACAAATGTGTCATGTGTACAACAATGCAAAAAAATATATAGACATATGTTTCCTAAAAAAACATAACAATATGTGTACAAAAGGAATCAGGGTGCTTGGCGACTACTAGACGGTTGCTACACATCCTACAAAATCCAAAACGAAGATTAATACATGAAATGTAATAACTTCGTTGAAAATAAAAGAAATAAAACTTACCGCAATCATTCGATGATCACGGAATGATAAAGTCACGAGGGTTCTCCTATAAGCAGCTCGGAAAGCACGTAAAGTCCTCACCATGCCGTTCATGGTTTCCCGCGGAATCTGTTCCAAGAATATAACGACAGTTAGTAAAAAAATGTATATGAAACAAAAAACAAATAAGTACATATACACAAAAGACATATCGACTCAACTGTCTCAGGTACAAACGGTATCCCCTCGTCATCCTTTGTTGCTAGAAGGGTCTCACAAATTACCGATCCGACATCATCGGTATACGTGATCTCCGCTGTCGGAGGCACCCAACCACCTAGCTCGACCTGCTAAAATATACATGACAAAAAATGATAAAAATGTCAAAGTTCCGAAAAATGAATAGAAATAAGGAAAAGAGAGAGTTAGAGTACTAACCGGAACAAAATCCGGAAAAGGAGTCAGCCTGGATGCTAAAAAAGCCTGATATGAAACCTCTGGTAGCACCAGCTGTTCCGCTTGATAACCAAGGATCGCCTGAGCTCGATCCTCGATGGACAGCAAGTCCGGACGTAACATCCGGATCGGGGGATCCGCAGGAACCAAAGGCTCCTCGGAAGAAAGCTGCCATAGAACACGCTCGCCTAAAAACCAAGCGTCTGTCCTCTGGAGTACCGAGAGTCCCGAATAGAGGGCCCGGAAACGGCAATGAACCATGCCAGACCGGATAGCCTCAGGGACTCCAACGACCAAACTCCAAGGACGGAGATCGATCTATAAAATACAACCACATGAAAAATCGTCAGAAGATAAATAAAATCAAAGAATACACATGTAGTTGGAATACTCACCAACGCACGAGTCGCCGAAAGGATCCTCTGGCGAAAGTTGCCGGCAGAAGTTGCTCTTCTCTTATTAATCGCGACCAATCGATGGCCGATAGGAAAACAAGTAGCCCCAAGCACCTTGGGGCTAAGAAAGGCAGGTACGAGTATCCCCAAGCCTAAAACCGAGAAAAGATAAGCCTAAAGGAAAAGGCGAAAGTAATAACCGAAAGAAGCTTAAAACACGTACCTTAAGGATACGACCATGCCACATAAGCGAGATCCGAGGCACCTCAGTAGCTGCCGCGGAATCCATCACTCGGGTCGCCTTGCCCATAGCTATAAGCATATGGGCATACGACACCTCTGCCCAACTCAGGTCACCTACTTGCCCCAAATCGCTGAGGCAAATAAGTAACCCAATGGAGAAATGCTCTCCTCGATCACTCAAGATGGTGAAGGAAAGAACGTGAGCAATGTATATCCGAGCTAGCTGCTCAGGTGTACACTGTCGATCAAGCTCGTCGGCAAGAACTAAGTATGGACAAGACTGCGCGTACACATGAAGGGCCGACGCAAGACGGTACCCCACAAGGTAACGTAGTCTCTCGCCTCCAAAAGGAAAACCCGTAATCATAGATAAATCGAAAGGGGTAATTGTCATCTCTCCCCATGGAAAGTGGAAAGTGTTGGTGGAATCCTGCTGACGATGCAGGCTGACTCGATAAATCCTGAAGAGCCGCCAGCTGGGATTCAATCCCGAAAAGTGCTACAATCTTCTTTGCCACCTCGGGCAAACTCTCAAAACAGGCTCGCAGGTCATCAGAGCCGTATAAACGCATGCTAGGCTCACTCTAAGGAAAATAAAAGAATAATAATAAAAAAAACGGTTATGGTTTACAAAGGAGAAACAAAGGAAAAGAGAAAGAAACAAAGGCGCGGAAAAACTCACGATGTCGCGCCACCCTCTGATCGAAACATGATGGTCTGGGTCCCACTTAAGGACCCTAGGGTAGGGTCCAAGTTAGGAGGAGCCCTCCCAAACCACATCCTGCTGGCGACGTCGATCGGCCACGACGCGTTGCTCTCGAACCTCCTCTTGAGGACGGGTAACCCTCTTCCGAGGGCGAACTGCCTCGTCTGCACCACCGAGAATCTCCTCAACATCGACGAATGGAGGCAAGTCAATGCAATGATGGATAAAGTTTCTTTAATTAGTTTACTTTATTACCTAAACTAAACTAATATACGTATTATAGACCCATTTTGGCAGAATAACGGTTGTCGATAGGGAAAACACAAAAATCAAATGCCACCCATACTTGGGGGCTACGATACTTGCAGTTAAACTCAGTAAATGGGGGCTTCTAACACCCACAAAAGCCATCCTATACCAGTTTCAACTTAGTATTCAAGGGATTGTATTTCAAAAATCTCAAAGAATCAACTAATTCTAGACGAATAATAATATAAACATGGTTATCGTCTACCAAACAATTTTGAAGTTTGAACATGGCAAGAATAAGCTAAGAGTATGTTTCGCGCCATTTTCCAACAATTCAAAATTCGTGAAAATGAATTACGAAAGTAATATTGGTTCCATCACTATAATTAACTTCATAATAAGCAATTATAATCAAAATGAGCAAGAAAAAGCAATAAAAACAAGCAAAATTCGAAGGAAAAGAGCAAGAACGAACTTAAACAAAGAAATGCTCATACAAGATTCAATACAAAACCATTGTTCATGAAATTTGTTGCAAAACACTCCTTAAACATAGCATGTTGACATAGAGCAAACAATTTCATGAATAAAGAACCGAATCGAAAACCCCCAAATTCAAAATTTGGGGTTTAACGATTCGAAAATCGTTCAAATTCAGCCAGAAAAGAACGAGTTTTAGCAAAAAACTTACATTGGATTACGACAAATATGAATTACGAACGAAATTTTCTTCCTTCAGCTTCAAAAATCGCAAAAATCCGAGCTTCCTAGAGAGATAAAGGGGCGAAAAATGGCGAAGCAAGGAGAAAAAAAGAGTGAAGTGAAAATCGCACTCAGCGATTTCACTTTACTGACATAAATGTTGCGCGCAACTGAATCTGTTGCGCGTGGCATACCAACGCAACTCAGAACGATGCGCGTGCCTGGCTAGCGTGACCCTCTGAGTTGCGCGCGGATACTGGTCTCTAAAATGACCGGAATCTTGTTTTTGATCTGTTTGATCATTTTTCAACGGTTTTTTCTTGTTATTAGACGTAATGGCGTGCAAATTATAAAAATCTTTTTAAATTGCTTTGCATATTGTAGTTTGTTTTCTTCTTTGTTAGATTTTTACATCATTCTTGCATGGACACCGTGCTTTGTGCCTTCCCCAAGCATACGTTTAGAACGTTTTTTGTAGAATGCCTTAAGACGTTCCGTGGTGGTGCTTTACCTAAAAGCACCCATAGACTAGATTGTCATTTTACTGTACTGACGTTAAAAATGTCCGGGTTTTCTTCTTATTTTCACGTTGGAAGCAAAAAGGAAGGTGTTTTCATGCAACGTAAAAATGAAAATGGCGTATCGTACGACGCAAAATTGTACGGCGTAGGTGTTGCGTTAAATTTCACTTCAGCCCAAGCTTTGCGAGATCTACCTCTCGAGACTAAAAGGTAGAGAATTACTGTAGGCGTTAGCACACGAGTCAACAGGCGCGCCGAACCATCAGGAAAGGCACTTCCTGAATGGGAGCAAATACGGTAGTTAGTGCGCTTACTAACTTACCAGACAGTTAGGGTGTCGAAATCATCCCCTGTATAAAGAAGCCACGAGACGATGTCGCGCCTATGTAGTCACGTGCCCCCAGTCCTGAGACACGTGTACTTATCTTGTGGACAAAACTACTGAGAGAGTTGTTGAATTTCTTCCCTCTCACTGAATTTGGATATATGCCTCCAGTCTTGAGACATGTATTTCTATCTTGTGGACATCCTGCTCGAAAACCGGACCCGGCTCAAATACCGGATCATTTTGGATCAAATACCGAAAACCCCTTTTCAAATTTTAATTTGTTAAAGTCAGGCTAAAGTTTCAATAACATATCAAGGGACTTTAGACCAATGATGACACGATTGAGAGGAAATCTTCTCCTTTTATCCTTTTAAAATCGATCTCTTCTCATGACTTGACATCACCCAGAACACCTTTACTTGTAAAAGCGTTCTACAATTGCAAAGGATCAATCTTGATTCTTTAGCGCATTAAGACTAGGAAAAACTTTTTCTAGCCTTAATAGCTACTTGTTTCAAACACTTAGTGAATCAAGATTTGTTTCGACAACCATAAACAGTACTGAAAGATTCTCTATCCTTAGAGAACTTCGCAGAATGAGTCTCGGATTTATTTCCTTGACTACTTTGATCATTATCTATTCTAGACTCGATCAAAGTGGGGGCTAACTGTAGACATCTACTTTTGGCCTCCTGTCTTGACAGGATGTGCAATGACGATAAATAAAACCATCTTCGTGTTGGATCGAAGTGAATAATACTTATGGAAGACTAGTTAAGCCACAAAACACAAAAGGCTAACCCAAATTAAAGATTAAATCTAAAACAAAGGTCCAATTAACAAAACCCGATCATAATTAGGCATAATCCCGTGTTTAAAACCTAATAATGACGGATTTAGGAGCGCCTAGGTTAAATCTTAGTGCTGCCGCTAAAAAAGCCGCACGCATCTCAAACAGTCGCGCTGGGCTTCCGCGCGCAACTAATTTAGTTGCGCGCGACACCTTGTGCAACCTTAAGAGTTGCGCTGCGAAAGATTCAGAATTATAAGGAAAATATAAAATTGAATCTTACCATAAAGCCCCGCGCACGACAATTAGTTGCGCTGCCCATAGCAGCGCAACCTAATCACTTGCCCTGGGATGCTGCGCGCAACTTATCCTGTTGCACGCGACACCTGCAGCAGCAGAATGCTCGTAACCCTAAACCTAATCATTCCCTATAAATACGAGCTTAGACCGAGGCTTAAACAGAAAGAAAATAACCTAAAACTCTGGCGAAATACTTGTGACTTGTGCAACCTAGCCCCTCTTGTCCAAACACTCACCCTTTTGATATTTTGTTACTACAGTGGAGGTTGCCTAATAAGAAGGAATCCAAAAGTGCTCTAAACGGAGATCTAGCAAAGAGAAGTGGTAAATTCCCGAGCACTTTGTTAAATCACATTTATTTTCTTGTTTAAAAGAACCTTAATTAATTAATTAGTGTTGTTTGATCACCTTTAAAATAATTAATTAATCAATTCCACATAGTATCTTGCGTTAAATAAATATTAGAAATGAATTCAAAAATTGTTCGTTGATAACTTAATCCAAGGCGAATATTGTTTATTTTCTTGTCCTTTTCACGAATTTGATTAAATAAGATAACGACATTACGATGTAATTCCTATGTGAATTAATGCTTGTAAATAAAATCAACTAACATACTTTTAGGTATCGCGTTCATATATTGTTTGGTGATGAAATTGTAAAAAAGGAAGAGCTAGTAAAGGCCGCACCAGGGCTAGGATAACGGTTCCCCTCTAAAAGGAACGTTATTTTAGTACCCTCACTCCCGAACTCATTTTTGGTTTATAGACCAATTTGGGCATGGGTAAACTTATGATTCGTGCTAATTATTTCATGAACTCCTCATGGAAGAAAGGCATGAACGAGGTTTATGAGTTTTTTCCTAAAACTCATTGGCGACTCCCTAATTTTTTCTTACAAAAAACGTAATGATAGCATCAATTCTAATTCAAGGTCCCCCAAACAGTTAGGAATTCAAATCCTAGTACACCGTAACAAGTGTAAAGTCCTAGGCTTTTAAGTGGCCATGGGCATTTAAGGAGAGTACCCCTTTTGATGGGATCACCCTCCTTACACTCTTGTTTATGGATGGATACGCGGGATACAATCAAATTCTCATGGCAGAAGAAGACATGGAGAAAACAACATTCATAACACCATGGGGTACTTACTGTTACACGGTAATGCCATTCGGGTTGAAAAAACGCGGGTGCTACTTACCAACGATCAGCGACTGCCTTAATCCATAACATGATGCACAAAGAGGTTGAAGTATATATGGAAGACATGATTGTGAAGTCAAAAGATCGCCCAGGACATCAAGTAGCCTTGAGAAAATTCTTCGAACGGCTAAGAAAATACAATATGAGGTTGAATCCATCCAAGTGTGCTTTTGGAGTTACCTCAGGCAAGCTCTTAGGATATGTCATAGCTCTAGAGGAATAGAGAAAGACCCAACCAAGATCAAAGCAATCATGTCAATGCCATCGCCCAAAACCAAGAAACAAATTCGTGGATTTATTGGCCGGTTGCAATATATAAGTCGGTTCACATCAAAATTAACAACTATATGCGAACCAATATTCAAGAAGCTCAAGAAGAATTTACCAGTAGTATGGGACTATGAGTGTCAAAAAGCCTTTGAAAAGATCAAAGCCTATCTCGCAAATCCTCCTGTATTAGCACCAGCACTTCCAGGGATACCTCTTAGATTGTACTTAACAGTCACCAAAGAGACAATGGGAGCCATGCTAGCATAAGAAGTAGAAGATAAAGAAAACATAATCTAATATCTAAGCAAAAAGATGCTCGAGTATGAAGTACGCTACACACCACTTGAGAAATTGTGCCTCGCATTGGTGTGGGCTGACAGGCTAAAATCGTATCACCTAATCAAAAGTAATTCCTAAAACCACTAACTAATAATAGATAGGGAAGTAGGGTCGAATCCACAGGGAAACTGGGCTTTCTGTTCCTAATTAATTAAAATAATCTAAATTATCAAGTAACCAATATGTAAATTTGGATATAAAACTAAACTACGGAGATTAAGAATAAGGAGAAAACAGTGAATAAAAGGTATAGGGAATAGGTTCACCAATAAATAATATTCTAGGGTAAAACATAATAATCAATCACCAATGCATAAATTAATCATATCATAAAGGGATTTCGCTACGTATTACAATCACACAATTAATTTACCGGTATTAAATCTCATCTCTCGAATCTCGACCTAACCATTTAAAAATAACCTGCCTATTGAAACTAGACCTAAAATCAATTCTCATCTCTCGAATCTCGAATCAATATTTTCAAACTCATGCATAAAAGATCTGCGCAAATCTAGTCACAGAGCATTAAATCAATCAATAGGAAATAAATCTAGCATTGATAATCAACAACAATAAATTACCCCTTCATATTATTTATAGATCCCCACAAACCCTAGAAATAGAACTACCCACACATAATTAAATCTAAACAAATCAAAGTAATAAAACAAGACATGATCAAAGGAATAAAAATAAATAACTAGGATTAAGAGAAGATAAATTGTTACCAAAGAAATATGGAATTAAGAATAGAGTTAAGCACAAAATATATGAGAGAGAAACTAATCTAAGAGCTAAGTAGAGAGAGAAAATCTAAGAAAGAATTAAGAAAGAGTAAAAGAAGGTCCTAAACTCGCTTAACGGAAAAGTATTTATACTAAGCAAGAATCCTAAACTAAAACAAACATAATCGTCGAAAATAAACTCCTTAAAATAACACGCGCCCGATCGGGCGAGGCACCGCCCGATCGGGCGCGCCTTTTTCCCTCAGGTACAATTCTCGCACCTGGCCAGGCACGAGTTCGTGCGCCAGCCTTGCTTCCCCCGCCCGGCCGGGCGCGCCTCCAGGCGCCAGCCTCTTTGGCCGGGCGGCACTCTTGGGCCACTATTTTGGATTTTGATTTGGCTTCAATTCTTCGGGCCAATCTGGATCTCCACTTCGTGTCTTGAATACTCGGTCCAAATGCCCCGGTATCACATATACCGAGCCCTTAATCACCGGTTCGATGACTCTAACCGGCCTTGGGCTTCAAAGATGGTCGTGCTCCTCCAATTTCCGTAGTTGATCCATGAAAGCCCGGGAAAATGCTCCAAAAGTGCAATTTCCTACAAAACTCAACCAAAACTACGAAAACACTAAAAAACACCAATTAGTAATAAAGTGGCTCGAAAGAGCCAAAAACACTACTAATTATGACCAAGGGACGGGGGTAAAATATTATATAAAATAGACACATCAAACTCCCCCAAGACAAACATTTGCTTGTCCCTAAGCAAAGATCTCATCAATGAATAAATAAATATGCTTCACCCCAAAAAGTAAAAATCAAGAACAAACAATTCAAGGTAAATCCCATAAACATGCTTCAAAGTCAACCAATCAAATCCATTCAATTACCCTTCCTCCCTAACAATTGTCAAATAGAGCAAACCTTAAGAGCATATAGAATTCAAGACTAGTGCTCACACACTCTACTCTCAATTATGTGGCGAGTAAAAGATGTACTCTATCGCTCTCCAACCAACCCTTTTATGTGAACAATGCCCTCCCAACTCACAATACTCGTGTGTATAAACAAATGTACGCTCAACCTACTAGTCGACTCGAAATATGTCAAATCATAACTTGCATTGATAAACAGCACTTTCACATTTATACAACTCTTATGCACAAAGGTCGGAAGGTCTTTAAAACTTGTAATGTAAGGCTAGGGTAAAGGGTAGGAATCATTTGGGAACAAGTGAGAGAAAAGCTATGATTAAGGGAGAAAATCCTAATAAAACCCATGATCAAAATAAATAATGATTAACATCTGTTACATAACCCACTCTAACAAAAATCCACCAAAAATACTCTAATTATGAACAACAATCCCAACACTAACAAATTTCACTTATAAGATTAATAATGAAGAACTGGAGTGAATAAACAAACTTTATTTTCCAAACTTGAATTTTTTCATTGAAGCTCAATTTTCTCTTTCTTTTAAACAACCTCCAACTAGAACATTTAAACATTGAACAATTTTTTTCTTTTTGCTTTTTTTTTTCTTTTTTTTTTTTTTTTGAAGTTCACTTATTTTTTCTTGAATTTCTCTTTTTTTTCATCACATCATACTTTATTTTTTCAAGAATATATAGCTTTCAAACTCATAAAAAATAAACATGATCAAGAACAAAATAACTTCTCTAAACCCACCCAAATTGTGCAAATAATAAGCACACTACAAACTCCCTCACCTCACTCACTAATAGCTCCCCCAAGCCAAGCTTGGGACTAGTAACCAATGGGGAAAAATAGACTTGTAATGTGGCTAATAAACAACAAAAAGTGAAGGCAACAACATGGGTAGCAAGAAGGGAACAAATGTATCTAAAATCATCTGAAGGCTACCTAAATGAACAAATGCCTTCGTCCTCCACAATGTGCATAATAATGAGTCATACAAACATTACTTATAGTTGCAAACCAATACTCAAATTCATTGACATACCAGGAACTAACACACATTCCTAACCATATCAACTAGTCAAGCACTATTTTCACAATCAGTTGGGCAAAATTGACTCATGTTAAGGCATCTAAGCAATCAAACTTCAAATCATGATCAACTAATCCATAATGCTTATCATCATATACCAAGAATCAAAACAAATTTTCTCAAGTAAGGGGCAAAGGGAAGCATGATTTATATTTCATTGGAACGTATTTTTGGAAATTTTTTATTTTTCAATTTTTTTGTATTTTTTCATATATAAGAAAGCAATAAAACTAACCTAGAAAGCAAAAAAAATCTAAACTAAGAAAAAACACCAAAAATAAAAGAAAAGAGAAAAAGAAAGATACCAAATCCAAAGTCTCCCCCAAGCCAGAATCAGATAATGTCCTCATTAGCTCGGGAACTAGCCCAGCATAGCTAGACCTCATCATCCTCATCCATGGAGCCGAGACCTCCACCTCCACTGCCACCTGCACCAGAAAAGCTACCACAAAAAAACCAGCATGAAAACTCCCCCCCCCCCCCCCGCCGGTCCCCCGAAAGGAATGTCCAAGCCGTACCCATGGAAAGAAGAATAGTCGGTATAAATACCATGGGCAGTGGGATCCCTATCGTATCCTTGGGGTGGAGGCTGAAATCAGTCAGGGTGAATAGCATCGTCGAGAATGTTGCCCTAACGAGCATAATCATCGTACATAGGGTAGAGAGCTCTACCCTGGTTCCTCTCAAGGTACCCTAACCTCTAGTCAATGGAGCCTACCATCCTCCTAAGGTCAGTGTGAGAATGCTAAAGGCTTTGCTAAAACCACTAACTAATAATAGATAGGAAAGTAGGGTCGAATCCATAGGGATACTGGTCTTTGGATAAGATACCAAACCTCCTCATTGTTGTTGATTAGGTGATACGACTTTAGCCTCCGGGCGCTAGCCTCATTGGTACCTATGTGGACTACTCTTCGGCCACGGTTATGGGATCGATGCTCCTTTTGGTGGACTTGGGGGGAATGTAGACCCTAACTATTTTACAGGTGGTTCGGGTTCAGAGGTGGTAATTCGAGCCATGGAGGAGCCGGTTCTAGCCATGGGGGAGGCTATTCGAGGATGGATGAAGATGAGGACTACTTACTCTAGCTACAATCCCAAGTCAATGAGGGCATTTCTTGATTTGGCTTGAGGGGTGATCTTGTTTTTGGTAATTCTCTTCCTTTTCTCTATTTATTTTCTTTCTAGTATAGTTTTATTTGCTTTCTAGTGTAGTTTTTTTATTGATTTCCTATATTAAAAATACAAAAAAAATTGAAAAATAAAAATTTCCAAAAAAATGTTCCAAATAATTATAAATCATGCTTCCATGTGCCCCTTGAGAAAATTTGTTTTGATTCTTGGTATACGATGATAAGCATTATGGATTAGTTGATCATGATTTGAAGTTTGATTGCTTAGATACCTTAACATGAGTAAATTTTGCCCAACTGGTTGTGAATATAGTGCTTGACTAGTTGATTTGGTTAGGAATGTGTGTTAGTTCCTGGTATGTCAAAGAATTTGACTATTTATTTGCAACTATAAGTAGTGTTGGTATGACTCATTATTATGCACATTGAGGAGGATGAAGGCATTTGTTCTTTTAGGTAGCCTTCAGATGAATGTAGATACATTTGTTCCCTTCTTGCTACCCATGTTGTTTCTTTGACTTTTTATTGTTTATTAGCCACATTACAAGCCGATTTTCCCCATTGGTTACTAGTACCAAGCTTGGCTTGGGAGAGCTATTAGTGAGTGAGGTGAGGGAGTTTGTAGTGTGCTTATTATTTGCACAATTTGGGTGGGTTTTGAGAAGTTTTTTTTTTCTTGATCATGTTTATTTTTTATGAGTTTGAAAGGTATATCTTCTTGAACAAATAAAGTATGGTGTTATGAAAAAAAAAAGTGAACCTCAAAAAAAAAAGAGCAAAAAGAAAAAAATTGTTCAATGTTCAAATGTTCTAGTTGGAGGTTGTTCAAAAGAAAGAGAAAATTGAGCTTCAATGAAAAAATTCAAGTTTGGAAAATAAATTTTGTTTATTCACTCCAGTTCTTCATTATTATATCTAATGAGTGAAATTTTTCAGTGTTGGGATTGTTGTTCATAATTGGAGTATATTTGGTGAATTTTTGTTAGAGTGGGTTATGTAGGAGATTTTAATCATTATTTATTTTGATCATGGATTTTACTAGGATTTTCTCCCTTAAGCATAGCTTTTCTCTCACTTGTTCCCAAATGATTCCTACTCTTTACCCTAGTCTTACATTACAAGCTTTAAAGACCTTCCGACCTTCGTGCATAAAAGTTGTATAAATGTGAAAGTGTTTTTTATCAATGCAAGTTATGATTTGACATATTTCGAGTCGACTAGTAGGTTGAGCGTACATCATTTTATACACACGAGAGTGTGAGTTGGGAGGGCATTGTTCACATAAAGGGGTTGGATGGAGCGATCGAGTACATCTTTTACTCGCCATATAAATGAGAGTTGAGTGTGTGAGCACTAGTCTTGAATTCTATATGCTCTTGTTGTTTGCTCTATTTGACAATTGTTAACAATTGTTAGGGAGGAAGGGTAATTAAATGGATTTGATTGGTTGACTTTGAAGAATGTTTATTGGATTTACCTTGAATTGTTTGTGCTTGATTTTAACTTTTTGGGGTGAAGCATATTTATTTATTCATTGATGAGATCTTTGCTTAGGGACAAGCAAAGGTTTGTCTTGGGGGAGTTTGATGTGTCTATTTTATATAGTATTTTACCCCCGTCCCTTGGTCATAATTAGTAGTGTTTTTGGCTCTTTAGAGCCACTTTTATTACTAATTGGTGTTTTCTAGTGTTTTCGTAGATTTGGTTGACTTTTGCAGGGATTTGCACTTTTGGAGCATTTTCCCGAGATATTATAGAGCAACTACGAGCATTGGAGATGCACGACAAGTTTTTATAGCCCGGGGCCGGTTAGAGCCATCGAACTGGTGATTAAGGGCTCGGTATATGTGATACCGGGGCATTTGGACCGAGTATTCAATACTCGAAATGGAGATTCAGGTTGGCCCGAAGAATTGAAGCCCAATCGAAGCCCAAATAGTGGCCTAAGAGTGTCGCCCGGCCAAAGAGGCTGGCGCCCGGAGGCGCGCCTGGCCGAGCGAGGGAAGCAAGGCTGGTGCCCGAACTCACGCCCGGCAGAGCGCGAGATTTGTACCTGAGGGAAGGGACTCTTTGCCCGATCGGGCATATTTTACTCGATTTCTGCCCTCTAGGTGCGCGCCCGATCGGGCAAAAATTGTTACCAAAGATTTGGTATCAATCACTAAAAGGAGCATCGATCCCATAACCGTGGACCGAAGAGTATTCAAGACTTTGGATTTGGTATCTTCCTTTTTCTCTTTTCTTTTATTTTTGGTGGGTTTTCTTAGTTTAGATTTTTTTTGCTTTCTAGGTTAGTTTTATTGTTTTCTTATATATGAAAAAAATACAAAAAAATTGAAAAATAAAAAATTTCCAAAAAAATGTTCCAATGAATTATAAATCATGCTTCCCTGTGCCCCTTACTTGAGAAATTTTTTTTTTTTATTCTTGGTATATGATGATAAGCATTGTGGATTAGTTGATCATGATTTGAATTTTGATTGCTTAGATGCCTTAACATGAGTGAATTTTGCCCAACTGATTGTGAATATAGTACTTGACTAGTTGATTTGGTTAGGAATGTGTTAGTTCCTGGTATGTCAATGAATTTGAGTATTGGTTTGCAACTATAAGTAATGTTTGTATGACTCATTATTATGCACATTGTGGAGGACGAAGGTATTTGTTCTTTTAGGTAGCCTTCATATGATTGTAGATACATTTGTTCCCTTCTTGCTACCCATGTTTTTGCTTTGACTTTTTATTGTTTATTAGCCACACTATAAGCCGATTTTCCCCATTGGTTACTAGTCCCAAGCTTGGTTACTAGTGCCATTGATTAGGTGATACGACTTTATCCTGTCAAAATTTATTATTAGTTAGTGGTCGTTGTAGTATAGTGGTAAGTATTCCCGCCTGTCACGCGGGTGACCCAGGTTCGATCCCCGGCAACGGCGCCAAATTTTGAAAAGCTAAAGTTGTATCACCTAATCAAAAGTAATTCCTAAAACCACTAACTAGTAATAGATAGGGAAGTAGGGTCGAATCCAAAGGGGAACTGGTCTTTCTATTCCTAATTAATTAAAGTAATCTAAATTATCAAGTAACCAATATGTAAATTTGGATATAAAACTAAACTACGGAGATTTAGAATAAGTAGAAAACAATGAATAAAAGGTCTAGGGCATAGGTTCACCAATAAATAATATTCCAGGGTAAAAACATAATAATCAATCACCAATGCATAAATTATTCAGATCATAAAGGGCTTTCGCTACGTACTACAATCACACAATTAATTTACCGGTATTAAATTTCATCTCTCGAATCTCGACCTAACCATTTAAAAATAACCTGCCTATTGAAACTAGACCTAAACATCAATTCTCATCTCTCGAATCTCAAATCAATATTGTCAAACTCATGCATAAAAGATATGCGCAAATCTAGTCACAGAGTATTAAATCAATCAATAGGAAATAAATCTAGCATTGATAATCAACAACAATAAATAACCCCTTCATATTATTTATGGATCCCCACAAACCCTAGATATAGAACTACTCACACATAATTAAATCTACACAAATCAAAGTAATAAAACAAGATATGATCAAAGGAATTAAAATAAATAACTAGGATTAAGAGAAGAGAAATTGTTACCAAAGAAACCTGAAATTAAGAATAGAGTTAAGAACAAAATATATGAGAGAGAAAATCTAAGAAAGAATTAAGAAAGAGTAAAATAAGGTCCTAAACTCGCTTAACGGAAAAGTATTTATACTAAGCAAGAATCCTAAACTAAAACAAACTTAATCGTCGAAAATTAACTCTATAAAATAACACGCGCCCGATCGGGCGTGCCTTTTTCCCTCTAGTACAAATCTCGCGCCCGGCCGGGCGCAATTTCGGGCGCCAGCCTTGCTTCCCTTGCCCGGCCGAGCACGCCTCTGGGCGCCAGCCTCTTTGGATGGGCGGCACTCTTAGGCCACTCTTTGGACTTCGATTGGGCTTTAATTCTTCGGGCCAATCTGGATGTCCACTTCGGTCTTGAATAATTAGTCTAAATGCCCCAGTATTACGTATACCGATCCCTTAATTACCGGTTCGATGACTCTAACCCGCCTTGGGCTTCAAATATGGTCGTGCTCCTCCAATTTCCGTAGTTGATCCATGAAAACCCGGGAAAATGCTCCAAAATTGCAATTTCCTACAAAACTCAACCAAAACTACAAAAACACTAGAAAACACCAATTAGTAATAAAAGTGGCTTGAAAGAGCCAAAAAACACTACTAATTATGACTAAGGGATAGGGGTAAAATAATATAAAATAGACACATCATGGGCCACAACCAAGCTAATACATTACATGCTCGTGCATACAGTCTTTGTAGATTCCCGAATGGATCCACTTAAGTATCTATTCGAGATGTCTACTTTCAATGGGTGCATATCAAGATGGATAGTCAACTTAGCCCAGTTCGATGTGAGTTTCATGCCTCAAAAGGCCATCAAAGGATCCATGGTCTCGGATTTCCTAGCGGATTTTCCAATAGAAGATTTAACGCCAATACACGATAATGATTTCCAGATGAAGACTTGATGGTTACAGAAGATGATACTTGGACTTTATACTTCGATGGAGCCTCAAACCAATGGCGTTGGAGTATTATTAGTGTCACCTAAAGAAGAGCACGTTCTAATCTTTATAAAGCAAGATTTCGACGTTACCAACAACGCTGCTGATTACGAAGCATGTGTGGTAGGCCTTGAAACAACCTTGGCAATGGGAGTGTAGAAATCACGAATATTTGAGGACTCTTCATTGATCATCAACCAAATTTCTAAAAGATGGAAAGTAAGGAGTGAAAGTCTAGCCCTTTACCAAACTTATTTGGAAACTCTCACCAATTAGTTAGAAAAGGTATAATACACTTATCTACCTAGAGAGGAAAATCAATTTGCTGATGCTTTGGCAAGACTAGCCTCAATGGTTAGGATTCCTACGAAAATCGAGCAAATGCCTCTAACTATAGAGAAAAGGCACAAACCGGCTTATATTCAAACCAAAGAAGATGATGAAGTAATCCAAGATGAAGAAGAAGAACAGTGGTATACGGATATACTTAACTATGTCACCAAAGGAGAATACCCTCCTTATGCTGAAAAAAGAGCAAATTAAAACGAACATTAAGACTCTTTGCTTCCCAATACGTACACATAGACAACGATTAACAAAAAAGGGTGCCTAAGGGCCGAGCGCTCTTGTGTGCAGGGAAAAAGGATGCCCAAAGAGCTATGAGGATAGTCCACGAAGGCATTTGTGGATCCTATGTTAATGGAAAAATGCTAGTCCAAAAGATAATGCGAGAAGGATACTATTGGACTAACATGAATAGGGATTGTCATCAATATGTAAAAAGATGCCCTAAATGCCAAATTTATGCTAATTTACAACATGTTCCTCCATCTCTACTCTACACCTACACTTCACCATGGTTGTTCTCTACATGGGGAATTGATATCATTGGAAAAATTACTCCTCCTAGGACAGGAGGTCAAGAATACATCCTAGTAGCAATTGATTACTTCACAAAGTGGGTTGAAGCACAATCATATGCTAAACTCACTTCAAAACATGTAGCACTCTTTATCGAAAGAAATATCATTTGTGGATACGGAGTCCCACATGAAATGATAAGTGACAATGGAACTCACTTTCAAGCTGAGTGTGAAGAATTGTTACAAAAATATGGCATTCAACACCATCATTCTTCCCCTTATAGACCTCAAGAAAATGGAGCAGTTGAGGCAGCTAATAAAAATCCAAAGACTATCATCGAGAAAATGACAGAAAATTACAATGACTGACCTAACAAACTCCACTTTGCACTTTGGGGTTATCACACGTCAATTCTCATATCAACAAGAAATACACCATTCTCCTTAGTTTATGTAATGGATACCGTACAACCTGTAGAGCTAGAGATACCATCTCTACGCATTGCATTAGAAAGTAAACTCGATGAAGTCTAATGGACTAGAGCAAAGTATGAAGAGCTAATTCTACTTGATGAAAATTGACTAGAAGCTCTACATCATACCCAATGCTATCAAACCTGTATGGCTAGGCATTTTAATAAGAAGGTCAAGACGAGAAACATCAAAGTAGGAGACTTGGTGTTAAAAGCATTAAGGTAAAATGTTTTGGATCCAAGAGGCAAATTTGACCTAATTGGTCCAGACCCTATATTGTCAAAACAATCCTATCAAGAGGTGCAACAAAACTAACCGACGTGAATGGCAATGAAATCTCAAACATGACGAACCTTGACCAACTTAAAAATTACTACCCATAATTACTTAAATAAGGCACTCAAGAGAGCTACGTTTGGCCTGATTCCTTAGTAAAGGATACGTAGGCAACCCTTTACGGGTGCGGCCACTTTAATTTTCACAAACCTCGCAACCTAAAAATAAAAAGAAATTCGACAGAAATTCAACGGAGTAGCAGCGTCACAGAAAAAAAATTTGTCGACGGCCGACGGAATGCAACGCAAGGCGACAGTACCTGTCACCAGACGACAAACGGCAATAGCCGACGACAGCCGCAAAACGGTGGCGCCGCTGTTCTGGGAGTACTTGGGCAAATTACGGTGTTTTTTCGAAAAAATTTCGACTTCCGTACTCGAAAAAAATTCCGGGAAATAAAATTTTCTGTTTTCATTGCTTTAATAAATTAAATTTAAAGAAGTTGATTTAATTAAAAGGATGAAATTTCATTACTAAAATAAAATTAAAAATTACATTATTGATGGAATTTAAATAAAATCTTAATAAAACAAATTAACTTTAAATTTAAAAACTAAGTCTAATAAATTAGAAGTTAAGTAGTGCTTCAATCTTTTTTCTCTTTCTTTGCTATTTTCCAATTTTTATCTGCATCCTCTTCATCATCCATGACTTTAGCTAGTAGGCATCCTTTAGAGGACCTACATTCAATTTTAGAGTAAATGGTTTCTCCCTTAGCTAGGACTTCATGTTTCTTTTCTACCCAAACCTTCTTCTCTGAAGTGTCAGCTTTTCTTTTCCCTTTATCTTTTGTGGAGTCTTTCTTCTTAGGCATCATAGGTGTTTTGAATTCAATTTTCTCACCCAAGCATTTCTTAACAAGAATCACCTTGTCACCTAGACGATTCTTCACATTGGATTTACTCTGACTTTTCTTCATGTCCTTTGAAGGCTTCTTAAGAAGCCACCTCTTTACATCATTGGGCAAAGAAGGAGGAACCTTTTGGGTAATCATTTCCCAAAAAGGTCTAGCGCTCCAATATGCATCAAATTTCTCTACTTCTTGTGAAATGGGGAATTCGTATGGACAACACAGATCCCCAGAAGGAATAGTATAAAGTAGGTCGTACTGTCTTTTTACCCTGCAGGGATAATAAAAAGTCATCATGGTTAAGCTTGGAAGACGGCATAAAGGTTGTTTGTTGACACCAACCATCTTCTCTATTTTCCACCAAGGGATGACCCACTTGATAGCAAAGTTGCAAGAGGCAAAGACTTTATTCCACTCATGGCCCCCCATCCTAGAGAAGCGCTTTTTTCGCCTCACAAAGTAATTTGGAGTATATTTTCAACATTGTCAAGAGGACTAATTAATTCTAGTCTCTCCATTAGCCATAGCTGCAAAAAATTCAATGCAAATAAATTAATATTACTATACAAAAATATTTTTTTAATTTCTATAATTAAAAATATTATTTTTCTACCTGTAATAAAATTGGAGAGCCCCGGAAAGGTGCTTTTGGATCTTTCTTCAATTCATCAAGACTAAGCATAGTCTCTCCAAAAATTAATGGCATTGGATTTCTTCCAAATTCAATTTGCTCCAAAACGATTAATATAATTGCTTGACCCTCATTAGTTCTACCACTAGTGATAAGATATTGGTTAAGCATACAAAAGATAAAAGCCCTTATCCTATAAACATGAAAAGATTCAGAATAAGATCTATCAAAGTAATGGCGTGCAAATTCTTTTAAATTGACTACACTACCATCTACAATATTTGTTAGATCTTTATCTCTCAAATTAAAGAAGAGCTTAAAATATTTACAATAATATTCATTTATTGTAGGGATTACCTCAATATCTAATGAAGGGAAGCCTAAGATGGCACCAAATTCTCCAGTAAATGGCTAATTTCATCACACCCTAGTCTAAAACAATGAGTATCTGTGTCCCAATATTCTAAGGTGGTATGAATAAAATCTATATCAAGATCTACCCCTTTAACACCATAACTACCTCCCATGTGAAAAAATTCAAGTTCTTTTCTTTCTTTAGTTGTTAAAAACCAACACCATTCACGAGTGAAATTGGTAAAACTCTTAGTAACTAAAGACATGATTTTTTGTTAAGAAGCTAAGACTATGATTAATCTGCTAGAATTATGACAAAATTTGGCAGATTAGGGGGCTATTTATGCACAAAATCAATGCAGTTTTAATCCGGAAAGGACTCGGAGTCAGTGCACTTCGGCGCCAAACGACAACTGCAGCAACGCGTGGCGACACGTGGCGCTGCAGCGTTTTATCAACGAGCTATTCAAACCGCGTTTTTTTTTGGTATGATTCGAATTCGTACAAAAACTTTACGATTTTATCCCTTTCTACAAATACCCTTACATATTAATTTCATTTATTTTCCTTCAATTTTTCTTTTGTTTTTTTTTTTTTGGATTTATTCAGACTTAATTTATTTTTAGGTTTGTTTCAAACCCAATTTATTTTTGATTTTTTTCTTTTTCGGGGAGAAAGTCGGATACCCTCCATTAATAATAAAAATGACGGAAATTTTTGAGCAAAATTAATTTTCTCACAATTTTTTGCACACACAAATATGCACATAAAAAATGAAAAATAAATGCAGTCATAATAGATAAAAATATGTATATACAAATATGTCTAACAAATGAGTCAATCAGTCAAAGTCCTATACAAGTCAAACTAAAATAACACAGGTACAACTACGGTGCTAGAGGACGCAGATGATGAGGGATGTTCATCATATCAAAGAAATGCGCAGAATGAGGAATATGCTCCCCACCAGCTCCGTCCAGCTCCAGTCTCTCCAGAAGGAGGAAAACTCAGCTCAGGACTCGTCCACCCAAGGTCGTCCTGGGATGAATCAACAGAGGCCGAGGTTGTGGAGGCTGCTGCGATGACGAGCCGACCTCGTACATCCCACCACCTCTCGGGCCAAAGTGGCCTCTCCTTGGCCTACTGGCCCAGCCTGTGCACCCTTAGATGAAGAGCCCGAGCCCTCCACCGCCTCGGTTCTGGCAGCGTCATATTGACCACCCCGACCGCTAGAACTAGTGCGGCGACGCCTCGAGCTAGACCTCGCTGTCTCTCTCCGAACCTTTGTTCTCGTCCGAGTACGAGAAGGAATGACTATCCCTGCAAGGAGAAATTAAGTCGGAAGCAATCAAAATAGAAATAAAAATAATGCAGAAATAGAAAAAAAAAAGCTACCTCCTAAACTGCGTCGTCCCAACGACACGTAGCCACATTCCTCATCCGTACGAGCTGGCTACGAAAGGCGTCTACGCACCTCGCCATCGGTGTAACCACCTCGCACGAGAACTGTTAAAGAAATAAAATCAATGACAATGCAGGACAGATATGAACAAATAGCAAGTAAAACTACTCACCCGAGTCTGGTGGCGAGGAATTGATCGCTCCACAAACACTGATCCTTGGGAGCCGGAGGAATCATCTCCTCGATAGGCCCGTATGTCCCCTGGTGGTGGATGGACATACGAGAGGTCACGAACTCAGTACGCCCAGCCTAGAAAAAAGCAAATAAAAGTGAGTAAAATATCACTTGGGGGCTACTTAGCAAAAGATAAGAAGATAAAAAATCATGCCACCGCCTCCTCAGACAGAACAGGGGCCGGAGCTAACAACGGCAGCAACTCCACCTCATAGCACCGCCCTGGGACAGCATGAGATCGCCAAGAAGTACCAGCAGGCGACCTCTCTGACATGCTGACCAGCCTCACGTCAATGAACATGTGACGTGGCAGAGAAGCAGGGACGACAAAGATCTCCGAGCAATGCTGAATAGCGACTCTCTCTCCTAGGTACGTCGCTGCCCCATATGTCCCTAGGAAGTAGCGATGCTCCGCACTGTACTGGGGAGCCAGCCCAAGGACAATCAAACCGCCCCATGGCCGGTATAGCACCTCAGGCTCCTGCGAAGAATGCCTATAAGATAAAAATCTACCAAAAAAGCAATACAAAGTTGCTGACTATGCAAAAGATCATACTGAGAGGATCTGCTCTCGAACATGGGCGGTAGTCGCCCAGATGTAGCAGCCTCCCCAACAGGCACCAACAGGAAACTCGCGTGGCGATGGCCTTGCCGGCTTGAGTGAAGGAAAGTACTCGTAGAACCAAATCTATAAAAGACAAAAGATATCAGCAACAATGTGTTGCCACGTGTCAGCATCTCCAAATGCTAACAAGAGCTTAGAGCTAACCTTGTAAGAGACAAATTATATCTCTACAACTCTCCAGAAGCTGGATAGAGCGATGTCTCCTGTGTAGGACCGGTGCCGACAGAAGTCTCGCAAGGCACGCAAAAAATCGGTATAGGCCAAGCTGGCCCATTCGTAAGTCCCGATCAGGTGAAGATCGCGGACAGCAGGAAGGTAATAAAGCAGCGCCCTACTACCCTTGTCAGGGGAAAACGTCCCTGACAACAAAATAAGCGCAAAGATGCGCACCCGCTACTCTTGGTTGGTCGCATCATCCTCAAAAGCTATCGCCAAAGTAGACCGGAAAATACACTTGGTGCTGAACTGTGAATACTCCACCTTAACACGGGCCCGAACAGCAATCGGACCTAGCAGTTCATCGACCTCGGAGAGTAGACGCTGATGGTGCTATCAAATGGCAGCGCAGTAGAACTAAACTCCAGTCCCAAAATGAGACTGAAGTCGGCTGGGGTGACCATTATCTCACCCCAAGGAAAGTGCAAAGTGTTGGTGGTGTCCCAGAAGAACTCCACCAGAGCGCGGACCATGCGGTGACCTCCGTCAAAAGATCTTATGGCCTGCGTGGCCTCAAACAGGGCAGTCAGCCACAAGACTCCAAAAGAAGTCTCAACTCCCCATCTACGCTGAAGAACGTATGGTACAGCTTGCCTAGAGCGTTGTTGCCCGAGCCGTGGCAACGCGTCCTACCAACAGTGATCCCACGACGCACCCTCTCAGAGATATGGTGGTCAGGGGCAAAGTACAATGTCCGCTCATCCCACTCGAGGAAAGGACCAAGAAAGGTGGACAGGTCGGCGTCCTCCTCAACGGGCTCATGCTCCCATCGTGTGTCTCGGGACCTTGAACCGGAACCTCGCTGTCTAGCCATGCTACATTGTGCAAAATTGACAAAAATTAAGGTTCTATGGTATCTAAGGTTCGCCTAGCCGCATGATACTATGTTCGCAAAAAACAAAGTACGTAGTACTAAAACAAAGAACAATTTCAATTCAAGCATATACGGCATTTTTCAAGCAACCAAACAATTTCTTGCAATACTATGATAATTATTGTGACAAATTGGACAAGAATTGCTAGCAAAAACATCACGAACAAGCCACATTGTTTTCCCAACCTTAAGAGGTCCAACAATGGTAATTTGTTCGTTTCTTCACCAAATTGAGCCAAACAAGCCTCAAAATACTCCCAAGGAAATATACAAACATAATCAAGCAATTTCATGGCATAAAATTTGACAAACAAAGCAAATTAAGCAAAAGAAGTTTTGAATTTTTCAAAATTTCATGAACAAAAACGCACAGATTCAGCAAAAAAACGGGGTGAGTTTGAAGAAAACTTACATAGATCGGGAAAGTAGATGACCAAAGCTTTGATTTTCAACAAATTTAAGCAAATTTGGTTAAAGAACAAGCAAGTTAGAGCAATTCGAATTTTGCAGCGAGTTTCGAAGAAGAAAAGAACAACAGCAGCAAAAATGACGAAGAAAAGGATTTATATGGAAATCCCGATTCTGGCGCCAAACGACAGCTCTGTTGCCAGACGACAGAGTGCAGCGTCTGGCGACAGAGCAAAATCTTGGCGCCAGCACGTTGCAGCGGCGACGCAGCTCTAAGCCTTTCAAAACGGTTATTTCGACCTTTTACAGCAATTTTGGGTTCCTTGGTACGCCGGTTAACCCCTATAAGCAATTTGACATGATTTAGTGATCGACCTAATAAATGATCGTCTCACTTAGCTTAAAGCGCCTAAACACTGGCTCACTGCAAAGGCACCGACATAATGGTTCATAATACAAAGGCGCCGACATAATGGTTCAATGCAGCAAAGGCACCGACATACTGGTTCATAATTCAAAGGCACCGACATACAGGTTCAAAAGCAGCAAAGCGCCGACGCACTAGCATAGCAAAACCAAAGGATCAACAGGCGTTGGTCTTCGGTGATACTTTTCAGGGTATTGTCGAAACAAATGAAGATAGTTTCAGGCAAAGCAATCTTCAATCGTGTTCCCTGGCTTGCGGAAGATGGTCACAAAGCGTTAGAAGGTCGTTTTAGGCGAAGCAATCTTCGAAGGGGTTCTATAGCTTATAGAAATCTACCACGACAGAATTGGAGGCAATTACATGCGTAGCAGTTGTAGACACCCATTTGTGTCTCCCCAAAACCAAACCCAGTGATGAGTACCTTTTGCGTCGAATCATAATCGAATGAAGTGAAAGTGTGGAAAGTCTAGTGTTGCGGTTAGTTTTTATTTCTTTTTACAGCCAATCCAGTTTGGTTTGGTCCATGGAAAGGGTCCAATAATAGTGTAGTTGGGTTGGGTTAGAAAAGAGCTTTCCAACGATATATTATAAGCCCAATTCCGATGAATAATGAGGAAGTTATAGCCAAATTACTAAACTGGGCCCGGTTTGATATTTATATGCGGCCGAATGATCTAGAGGAGGGCCTATATTGATTTATCATTCCTAATGCAATTAGAATTGATTATAGTTTTCTAGATTCTTCTAGATGGTTCTTTTCATTCCTAATTTAATTAGCATTGATAAATTGACTTTAGTTGAATTTTTAGAGTTTTAATCAGAATAAAAGAAGTGTTTTTAAGGAAAATACGATTTTGCCCTTCTGTACGGCTAAATTTTATCAAATTAAGAAAACGAGTGAAATTATTGTCTAGCGCTTGACGATAGAACTAGTGCCTAGCGCCAACCTTGGCGTCTGGCGCTAGCCCTGGCGTCAAGCGCTAATGTCTGGCGTCTGGCGCTAATTCGTTTTATTCTCTTCAAAACTCTGATTCGTTTTTTTATCCATCCGGTTGATTTTCTCTATAAATAGCCCCCTAAAACCTCCGTTTTCAATCATCAACAACTATCAATTCTCTAATTCTCTCTAGTTTTCTAATACTCTCTTCAAGAATCTCTTGATCGTTCCCTCTCTCTCTCTTTTATAAACTAGCTTTTGCATACAAAATTCCGCATTCACAAGATCTAGAAACACCTAGCCAAGTTCGAAGTTGCCTTCGCCTTAGACATGAAAGCTTTTAATTTCTGAGGGTTTGGTCCCAAATCTCTCTTTCAATTATTTAATTTAATTGTTTGATTATTATTTTCCTTGAAGTTACTAACGCGTGTATTTTGTTATTAGAAAGAGGTACGAGGCATTCAAGTAAGTGCCTTAATTGATTTGTTGATATTATGATTTAGAAATTATGTCTAGGTTATTATTATGATTCCTAGCGTCATGTTAGGGCATTTTGATCTTCCAAGTATCATGTTTAGGGTAAAGAATAAGTTCCTTAGATCAATTATGATTTCTATGATGTGTAGACGTCGCTCGAAGTGTGCCTACGTTAAAGCATGTGTGAATATGGTTGGCACTCAAAGGAAGTGGGATTTGACATAATACGATTAGGGACAAATAAAGTAGGGAGCCGCCAACAAGTTTGTAAGGAACTTATAAACCGTTCACGGATCATAAAAAGGCAACCACAATAAGGGAAACGATAAGCAACAACGATTGACCCGTGAAGATTACACCCCATTCATAATCCATGAGATTACTAACTCCATATGGTTCGGAACCACAAAAGGAGGATCGGGGATGATGGTACGAAGTGAGTCATGGAGTCACATTCGCCCGTATTGGCCTCTTCTCGATTCTTTTAGTGAAAAACATTCCTGCAATCTCAAAGGCATACAAACAAAACATTCAATTCGCTCCAAACTATTATTAAGCTAAATTGGTTGAATATTAATGCAACATATAATTCTAAAATATTGTGATCACCTGATTGAATAAAAAGATTAAAAAGGATCCTAAACCGGTTGTCCAAATTATCTTATTAGGCTTGAATTTCAATTACATATTCCCTTTAACATGCAATGTTGTGATCAATAAATATAATAAAATAAACATTAATATTGGAAGCAATTTAACCATAATATCATTAGTCAAATCAAATATAAAATAATTAACCTAATCATGATGCTAGAAATATTAAAATAAAATAAGAGTAATTAAATTAATTAATTACTCACATTCCGCGCATTCCTTTAAATCGCTACATCATGAATAAATTGTTAGTAACTTCAATAAAAAATAAATCAAATGAAATTTAAATTAAATTAAAAGTAGAGTTGATTTGGTCCAAACCCTCAGTTAATTGTACCTTTCACGCATTGGTTTAAGGACGGAACCTCGGGTTTAGTATAGACTCCTTGGAGTGCTTAAGGGAAGAATGATGTAATTAGAAATATAGGTTTAAGGCTTAGAATATGAGAGAGAGAAGAAGAAGAATGATTTTTGGTGTAAAAGAGAGGAAGAAAGAAGGATTTTATGATCAAGCTTGTTGATGATTGAAAAAGGGGTGATATGACCTCTATTTATAGAGAAAAAAAGAAGGGTCGAAGAATTAAGATAAGATCCGAATTAAATCGGAATAAAACTTGATAGACTGCAGTTTTTTGCGATTTTTGTTTTTTTATCATATCTTTTGATCCAGAAATCTAAATAAGATGAATAAGATATCGTTGGAAATCTGTTGAAGTCTACTTTCTAACTCAATTAAAATCAGATTTAAATATTTTGTAGAATAAAAGATATGGCCGAAATAGTGAGACGGTATCAGTTTTGGATAGAGTTTGACATTTAATTCATATCTTTTCCGTTATAGCTCGGAATTGATATTATAATATATAATTGGAAAGATAATTTCAAGGGCTATCCAACCATATAAGATTTAGATAAAAAATATGAGGCACGAAAATATTATTTCTCTATCTTTGAACGTCTTTCGATTCGAATAGAATTAGGACTTTAAAAAAAAAGGAGTTTTATTCAATTTCAAACTATTTAATCTTATCTTTTCAAAAAGGATAATCAAGATCTTTTAGAAACTTATAGAAGATTCTAATTAATCCTAATTGGTTTAGGAATGGGATTAAATAATTTGGACCCTCCACATGATCATTGGATCGTAGGTAAGGTGGGCTTAGGTTCAGTTCGGGCTCAGTTTAATATTTTGGCCATAACTTATTCGTTATAACTCGGATTTGGGCTTATAATATATCGTTGGAAAGATCTTTTAAATCTCCATCCAAATATTCAATCATTGAACCCATATTATGGACCAAAATAAATTATATTAAACGTTTCATAAAAAGGACACGAAATGAATGATTTTAAAGGACACGAAATGAATTATATTGAGTTTAAAGGCACGAAAAGTGGAAAATAAGTTATGGTTTGGAGAAATGGGCTAGAAGTTGGGTTGGTTTATGAAATGGAAATATGGATTTAAGCACTCCAAGATTAAATACTCAACCCGACCAATAATGGCGGTGAAAGGTTGTTCATCATCGGGTTTGGTTTTGGGGAGACATTTTTAGGTGTCTACGTGATTCCTCTTATATTCTTTCCTAATATTCATGTTAGTACGATGTTAGGGTTAAATCTTTGATTTTTATTGTTTAGTGATATGCTAGGGTTTGTTATTAATCTTGTTAGTATCATGCCTAGGATCTTGCTATTATTATGCTTTAACATGATTATTTTAATTATGATGATTATGATTATTTTTATGATTCATGATTGTTATGAATATGATTATTATTATGTTCCTTGATACTTATTTATTGTTATTGCTTGATCACGCCTTTTATGCATGTTTAAAGGTAATTTGTACTTGTAATCACGCTTAATAAGACAATTGATTATCTTGTTTAGGTTTAATTTGACTATAATTCAAGTGATCGTCAATAATAGTTTTATTTGTGCATTAATATTCAACCAAAATAGATAAACAGGTTTAGGGTAAACTTAATGATCCCATGGTATTCAGAAAGCGCACAGGAATACGATCAGAATAAAGTAGAGGCCTATTATTAGGGCAGATTCAATCTCATTTAGGTTGGATTTGTACCCTTATCCCCGAACTACCAGTCATGGTTCTAGACCTATTGGAGTTGACGATCTCCTGGATCGTTAAGGGGTGTAACCTTCACCCTGTGAACGGTTTACAAGTTCCTAAAACTTGTTGGCGACTCTTTTGCTCTAACTTCTTTCTCTTTGGACGCCACCATGCTTAAGTGTATGATCACAGTGGGGTTCAAGTTTGAGGTAATTCTTGAAATATTCCCTACAACAGGATGAACAAAAGTCAGGTCCTTCCTGACAATGCTCAGAAAAGCTTTCACTTTATGCAGATTCTTCTTCCAGGGTTCACAATGGCAGCGTCAATCTCTGCACCAAAACAAGCCATAAGGACACTCGTCAAAAAGCCGAATAATCAAGGAAAGAGACGAGAGATATGAAATATACCTCCGCCACGCCATTCACAATGAAGCCAACAAGCGTCTTCGCCTAATGCTTCCTGTATACAAACAGATTGCACGACTTTCGGCCACGATCGTTCACCTTTCCAGCCCTCTCAACTAAAGCAGGATGTCCTCTCTTCAGCACCAAGGTATATATGTTTTTGGTTATATGCAATTATACGCATATACTAAATTTGACAGGTCAAAAGGTTCCTCCCAATATTTGGTCACCTTTTCAAGAACAAGAGCTATTCTTCAAAATTGGGGCATCACTTGTCCCGGGCTCACATCCAGTACCCCCATTAGAGATCGAGACAGGGGACCAAATTGAAAGGTGTATCCCAACTTAAAAGGATACTAATACATCAACACATATCCCTTAGGCCAATTTTTCGGTCTCTCTTCTTCAGTCAGGACCTGAACTACAGTACACTTAGGCATCCCCGCTAAAGCAATAAAAGATGGAACATCTTCCTCTACAAAGTCACTCAGAGGATCGTCACTATCATCCATCTCTCCTACTACCTCGCTTTCACCTCTTTCCAAAACCCTAAGTGAAAATCTAGTTTTCTGAGGCAAATTTGACTTCCTAATTATAAGCTAACTACAAATTATGTAGGAATTGGAAGGTAAGATCGAGAAATTACCTGTTAAAGCAACCGAAAATTGTGCAATTCGATTGAGAACTTGAAGTAGCAGCGAAGTTAATAAATCAATTTGGGGATTTTTCCGGAGAGAGAAAGCAAGAATTTAAAAAGTGAGTAGAAGTGGGAAATTAAGTGGCACGGTTATTTATGGGGTAATTAGGTGAGAAGTTATGGTAGTTTCAAATTTGATTTTTTGTGGGATAGTGGGAAGTTGCAATTGTTCTCTTGATCTACCCACGATCAAACCAACAATTGGGGGCAAATTGTTATGGTCGATTTTTAGCCGCGCCCCGACGCATGACAGGTCGCACGACTAGAAGGGACGACATGCAAGAACATAACTGACCCAGCAAAAGATAACGATTGACCGAATCTTAGAATTATATTTTCCCAATAGCATCATTATCCTATTTCAAATAGAATTCCGTTCAACACAATCTTCAATAAAAAGATAGACTCAAGACTTAGTCCAAGCAACGGCTTTCGAAATTCAAGGAAAACGTTGGCTGCTTCCAACAGCTCTCCAGCTAGGTTTAGTTGTTTATTTTTCTTCAGTATAAATAGCCTAGCAATTGTATTCAGTAGTTACACAATTTACTCGCATTCTACTGAGGTTCAAAAGCTCTCACAACTATTGTAATCAACAATTCTTCATAGTGAAATGGTGGTCTTGCACCCACCCGTAGTTTTTTCCACATTTGGGTTTTCTGCATCACCAAAACACCTTGTCCCTTATTATTTTTAATTCGTTTTTATTTAAATTCCATAGTTAATACTCTAGCCGTCGTATGTCCCAGCCTTAGGTCGCCCTCAGACGAAATTTGCCATAAACACAAATTTATATTAAATAAGTTTTCATTAATTTAATTTTAAAAGTAATGAAAAAACCAGGGATGTCAGTGGGGCGGGTCAAGTAGGAGACCCGCCCCATCCGCGCCCCAATGGTGCGGGGATGGGTCTCGGTTTGGCTGGTGGTGGGGCGGGGATAGGGATAAAAACCATACCCGCCATGGGTGATGGGGCGGGGTGGATTTTAAGTTGTACCCGCCCCATCCCCGCCCCGCCCCACTTCGTACCCGCCCTATCCCCACCTCATACTCACATCTATATATCTTTTAAAGCAAAGTTACATACTTTTATTCTATTTATAAAATAATTAAATGAATACAATATTAATTATAATACTTTGTACGACACTTATATTATAACACAAAAATGTGTATAGAATGTTTTATTTTATAATTCGTATTAATTATGTAAGATTGTGTATTTGAGATACAAATATTAGGTGGATCTTGGGTGAGGATTAGGCGGGTGTTTGGTGGGGATTAGGTGGGGATGGATGTCCAAGTGGGGGGTGGGGCGGGGATGGTTTTGGAGTTGTACCCGGTGGGGCGGGGATGGGGATGAATATTGGACCCGCCGCGGGGATTGGGATGAGGATGAGAATGAGTATGAAAATATTAGATAAGGATGGGGATGGGAAGTCCAACATCCGCCCCGCCCCGCCCCATTGACATCCCTAGAAAAAACCGGAGAAAGTAAATTAAATCAGGTAATCATAATTGTTTCAAATTCTCCACTCCTACTTTTCTTTTATTTCTCTCAAGGCATCCCTTATTTTCCTAATCTCATAAAATCAAACTGTTTAGCTATGAAACCTATCAAATTCTAGAAATCAGAGAACCCAATTTGTGTGCACAATTTAACAAGTACCATCAAATTAACAGTAACACAATGCACCAAAAATTGAAATCTATGGTGGTAAAATTCTGGTCCTAAAATAATAATTATTATAAAAATATATAAGCTAAAAACAGCGTATATTAGAAAAGATGTAGAGTATAAGCTAAAAGCTCCCAACAGCTCCCAAAATCGTTGTGCCAAATAGAAAGAGGAAAGCTGCTGAAGAAGAAGAGATAGAGGAAATCTTGTGCAAAGAGGAAGTTTCTTAGCTAGGCACTGACCTTGAATTTTCTCATCTGAAGGTAATTTTTAGAATTTGATGTGTTTATACCAAGTCTATTTTCCTAAGCCTATTGACTTGGAATTATGAAAATACCCCTCCATAATCTAGCCCATCATTAGTCATTGCAAAGTACAAATTCACCCCTAATCTGTCCATCTAAATACAAATTTTGTCACCTAAAAGAACAACTATAAATATCTCCCCAATCATTAATGATGGTAACTTTTTCCTTACTCTCTCTCCTTCTCTTTCTACTTTCTCTCTCTAAAGTACACACTCTCTCTGTACTTTCTCTCTCTAGAAAGTACATTCGCTGACTTAAGCATCGGAGGTACTTTCCTAGGTCACACCCTCAAGGTAGTTAACCTTCTCTCTTTTGCAGGTCGAGCTCTCGGACAGAAAGGCGGAACCGAAGGACATTCGGACATTCACTGGACTTAGCCTATAGGATATCTTGATATTATTACCCTAACCCCGAGGAGTATTCTGTTTCCAGAAATACTATGGAATTTTGTTTTTAGAATGAAATCTAAAATTGTGGTCTACCTATTTGAGTGTTGAAGAATTTAGTTAATATTGCCATTGTGAGTTGATTTGTTGCTATTTTATCAGATAATATTCTAAATTTGGGAGCCTTTCAAGTTGTAGTAATTTGAAGAAAGTGTGGTTGTTCTGTTTGGTTGTTAAATTTTTGCTTTAGTTGATGTAGAGGTGGATTTTATATGAAATTATTGTATTAAGCTATTGATTTCGTCACGTATTAAAAATGAAGAATTTCTCTATAAAAGGAAGACTGGCTATAGTTCAACTATTCTAGGCATTTGGTGTTAATCAAGGACACCTCCCTCGTTAATTAGGCTTTTAGTGTTAATCTAGGATAGCTCCCTCGTTTATCCCTCTCAAGCACGTATTGATGATTTCGCAAAGCATCTCATCCACCCCAAAATAACTTGTTCGCTCATCACATGAATAATTCCCACCCCGCAGTTAAAAATTCAAGTTTAGTAAGATCAAAAACAATAAAAATAGAAACATCAAGAAGCGAACGAATAAGAAACCTGAGTAGAAACCTAGTATCAACTTGACTACGATACATACTTCCTGGAGCAGGTTTCTGCAACTTTGGTACACGTGATCTTTATAGATCATATAAATTATACATAGTACTATAATTATGGCATACCAATTTGATGCTGATAATTAAGAAAAATACTTAAAATAGTACTACTAACATTAACATTTTTACTAGGATTTTAATAAGATTTGACTCATTTGTATATCAATTTAATACAAGTCAATCAGAGTAACACAATCACAAAACAAAGAAGCACAAGACTATAAGCTGGATAAAAATCAGTATCTAGTCTTTGCATGTACATGTAGTTTGTAAGTCACTCTTCTCAAATAGTAGCAATTGTAGAATAAAAATATCACATCTATAACTCTGCTACATTTTCAGAAAAATTATGATTAGTATTACATCACTTTCTAACCACCTAGGTCTATCTGACAAGGGTTATCTATGGCATTATCAACACCTGACAATATTGGTGTGCACAATCAATTGGGTTCGACCACCTAAACTCTTCCATTGTGCCTCCAAATACTATTGCCATACTTTGGTTACATGTTTCTATGCCAAGTCTGACTTTATTCCTGTACCCACCTTTTGCAGTTGCTAGATCTGTTCTTAAGCTATTCATCGTTTATCATCCTCTTCAATGCTACTTTTCTCAACACAACTTGAGTTAATTTGTTTCTATTGGCCCATAACATTACGAGAAAAGCATTCTAAATGCTATCATAAGACTCATACAAATCTCCCATGCATTAATTCTTTTGACCCAAATTCCTAAATACCTAGTAGATAAAGGGTAGCAGGCACTTCGAAGGAAGTGAATATAGTTGTTCATTCTACTCATATTTGTGCCCTTGGCTTCTACATAACTGAACGCCATATTATCAACCCCATCCCCTCCAAATGTATACATATTTATACTCCGTACTATCAACAAACTATGGTTTGAAAATGTCAAACAAAAAATATTTTTCAAGTAAAAATTATTATTACCCTACAATCATTAACCCAACATCCCCACCAAATGTATATAAATTTATACTCCGTACTATCAACAAACTACGATTATACAGTGTCAAACGAAAACCATTTTTCCTATTACAAATTATTATTACCTTACAATCATTAAACCCAACATCAATTTCATCTCTAATATTCATCAATAAAATTGGAAATTTTCAATGTGTGTTTAAAATTTAACACAATCAAAAGTACTTATACCCTAAACATCGGATTAGCATAGTTCAATCGTAACATAAAGGGTTCAAATTTTTTTTTTTTTCGCTTTCAATTAAATTTAAAATTGAATTTTCTGTATACAATAGGTTAGGATATGTCACCCTTTTCACCGGATGTATACCCAATTCAATCAAAATAGATTTAAAAATCAAAATTCGGTCAATCTTATTTTCCCTCGTTTTTTACTATCTATTCGATAATATATTTATTAATTTATTGATGAGATATTTGTAAATAAATTTAGTCATTTATAACGGATCCATTTAATGTGTATATTAAGTTTCATTTACATCTTATTTGTGTATTCTATGTAAAAAAATCAAAATCAAAAGAATTTTTGTTCTATGAATTTCAAAATGTGTTTTAATAAGATCAACTTTCTATAATTATTCTTATCTCCGACATCCAAAATACATAAATTATTGGAGGCCGCATAAAATACAAGTGAAAGAATTGACAATAAAATAATTCGCCTAACACAAGTATATAATACTCAATCTTATTCAATTCATTTACCAAAATCGAACAACATTGATCAATCCCATTACACTCTAGGATATTCAAATCAATTTAAAAATAATAGGAAATAAATCATTAAACAAAGTGATCCCAAATTTTGGTCTTGTTCGACCTTGAATTATTTGGAAGATAACCGAATTTCTTGTAGTTATATAGGTGACCAAACACAATAAAAATAATGGCCATTATAAGGATAATAAGTGCAAAAAGATCCTCCACAACACGCATAAACATCACAAGTGTACCCTCGAAGGGCACAATATTGCAACAATTTTCTACCATGCCGCCCTTGTGTTTGTGTAAAACCACCTTTTCCTGAAACTTCTAGTCCTCCGGTTGTTTTACATAGTACACCTACAACATGACCAAATATAATCGACATTAATTTTAAAATTGAGAATTCGCTTAAAAAATGTATTACAAGAGTAATGTTACGGAGTACAATTTAGACTATAAAATGGAGTAATATTTAAGGACTATATATATATAATTGATCCATTTACATTTGACAATGGAGTCTAATACTTTGTCGATACGATACATTAATGTATTACCTCCGTTTCATATTTTTTGCAACTTTGAAATATTTTATATTTCTCGATCAAATAATGCTCCAAAGTTGCAAAAAAAATATAAAACGGATGTAGTATTTTTTTTTTTTTAAATATTTATGTACTCCCTATGTTTGATAATAATCACAACACTTTGATCGGTAGCCAATGAACAACTTTGACCAATAATATTTATAAAAATTTGTCATTAAGAAGTATGAAATTAAAGGTTAATAAGATGAAAATACACATAAAAATTAATTCAAAATTATTTTACATGGCAACATCCATATTTTTTAATATATTGATAAAAAAAATATAGTCAAAGTATTTCAAAAAAATAAAAAATAAAAAAAAATAATAATAATAGTCAAAGTAAGCCTATGAATAATACAAAAGTCAAACTATTGCAATTATAAGTTTATAACGAAATGCAAGGAGTATAATTTTGTTTGATTTATCTTTATTTATAGTATTAAATTCAACTCTTTTATCAATACAAATTAAAATATGTTTTTTTTGACGCGAAAAAATATGTTATTACTATTACAAATAATATGCGTTAAAAATTGTATTTAAAAAAAAAAATCAAAAACTACTTGATAAAACCCAAATTTGGTGAAAAAAACACCTAATAAAAAAATTCTTGTAACATACTACCAAATTAAAAGTAAAATGTTGCAAAATACTTCCTTTAGATGAATTTCCACTCTTGACCCACTTGAAAACACCCTCAAAACCACCACGGTGGTTGGTTTTCAAGATGCTAAAGTTATTTTCGGGGTGGTTGGGGGATATTCTGAATTGGTGAGGGTAGTTTTGTGCTCGGAATGGTGGTTTTTGGGGTAAGAGGTGATGGTTTTGGGGTTAGTTGGAGGGTGGCTTCGGCGTGGTGGAGACATTTCAAGCAGGTTTTGTTGGTTTTGGGGATAAAAATGGTGACTTAGCTTGGGGATGTTTTGAGGTGGGTGAACAGTGTAATTCCGTACAAAGTTAGTATTTTATAACATTTTACCTTTGGTTAGATAATTTATAATTAAAAAAGAAAGAAAAAAAAAAGGAATGAAAACAACTTAAAGAAACAGATTGAGTAATATAAGTTGATTACCAAAGGAATGAAACAGAAGAATTCCTAATATTAGGAAGAGCTTAAAATGCACCATTGAATCTTTTTCCATTTGTATTTCTATATTTGTAAGAATGATGATATTAATTTGATCATTTGTTGTTCATATTTATAAGACAATAATTCCAATCAAATTAGAGATTGGTATGAGAAAACAAAATAAAATATTGCTCATGCACATGCCTTTCCTTCTGGCCGCTCCAATTGACTTTTGTTTACTGTTTGATTTATCGAAATTTTACTTAGGAAGCAACTATATTGTATTAAAGCTTCTAGAAAAATGATAGTAAAACTTCTAGAACTATAAAATAAAGACACCATCATAGCAAAAAGTCTTCGCATAGCAAAATTATTATTTTCATTAATCATTGTATTTCCTATGAAACGGACAAAAATCAAAAAAAAAAAAATCATATTAAAGTACATTATGAAAGGAATGCAAACTATTTGTTGAACGTTAATTGCAATAGCTATTAAAGTACGTGCTAGTTATTATTACAGAGTAATACTTTAATTATTTGATGCACTTGAGAATAATGTCTTAAATGATGCTAGCTGCATTGCTCGAGTACTCACTTTTGTGCACGCAAGATCTGCATTGGCAGCTCCCGAGGTCTCGAGTGCTCCATGTACGCATAGTGAGTAACTCGTGAGTCGTGATGCTAGCTAGTAACAATTTGGACACATTTTGTACCATAGCAATTAATCTTAGAAAGGTAACTTTATCCTAATTAAACTTTGTTTAATCTCTGCTAACCTATTGAGATTATATTAAACTTTATAATGGAGCAATCAAAGTCTTCGCTATTCATGAAAAGTCCGCTCTAATTGAGATTATTTATTTTACTCAAGCATTTAATAATTTCAAGGTTGAAAATTAATAGAAACAAATTAAATAGACAAACTAGAGGAGAACAACATATAAAAACACACAACTAGGAAAAATATATATATTATACAATAATTCAATAATAAGTTGAAATCATAATATTAGGCTCTTTCTACATAATGTTTCCACATAAACTATATGAATTAGATGTAGAGCTGTTAATAAAGGGTCTCGGTTCAATTAACCAACTGAAACCAATCAAATCTAACTTGATGATACCCTTATTACCTCTGTTTATTTTTATTTTTATTTTGAGAAAATTACCTCTATTTCATTTTAATTGCAATAAAGAGATATTGTTTGTAAAAGATAAAAAATTCTTTTATTGCAATTAAATGAAACGGATGTAATATCCAAATTTGATGTATCAAAACTGGCCCGAATCAATTTGATGGTACAAAATTGGCCCGAATCAGATAGATGTTAATCAAACATCTTATTTAAATAGATGACCCTAAGAAGATGGGTTGAGTCAAGTGATTGGTCTTATTGGATCAAATGGAAATCGAGTTCATGTCATATCAGTTCAGATCAAATCAGATCTCGAGTTATGTTGGTCATGTTAATTGCAATTGTTTTTAGGTCAAATCCCATTTTAGGTTGCTGAAATAAAACCACTACAAATCCTACCAAATTGTCAAAATCAATGTTGAGTATTGACTTAAACGATTGTATATAACTCAAACTGAATACAAACCGATTTTTACACAAAATAATAATGTTACTCAGTATAATTTCATCAAGAGTGATCTTATCCGTCCTAATAAAACAACAGCATTTCTCGAATTCTCGAAACCAACATGACTCAACCCTCGCATAACTAATCTAAATATGACCCATAAATATATTATATTAGGATCTTGCTAACGAGCGTTCCGGGGCGTTAAATAAGGATAAATTATATTGGTTAAAATGGTATTAGGTTAGGAATTCATGACAAAATCATGCGTCGTTCGATGTAATTATGTTAATTTTACACTAATATTTGCACTTTAATTCTCTTATCTAACGCCCCGGGGACGCTCATTAACTTTTTCCATTATATTAAACCTAAATTCATCGTAATTAGGAATTCTACTACATTTATTTAGTGTGGGCAATGCCCCTTGTTATAGATTGGTTTTTAAGATTAATATTTTGGCCCGAAAGTCAAATCGTAACCCACATACTCCCACATACTCCGTAATTAATACTACCTGCGATCCAATTTACTCACAACAAAGGGAGAAGTTGCGGTTTCCAAGTTAAAGATCTTAAGTATAGTTAGTGAAAGATAAGGGCATACACTTTAAGTATTAATCCAACCACAAAAAATTCAACTAAATTAAACTAATTACCCAACACCACTAGCACCACCTGCAGCACCGAAATACCCACCACCACCACCCAGTAGCACTGAACCAGCACCGCACCCACGATCTACAACCACTACCGCACCCACGAAACCACCAGTCGATCAGCGGAATCACAAGCTACAACCTCCGCACCCACGATCTGCGATCCCCACACCCACGAAACCACAACCGCACCATGGAAACCACCACCACACCAACGAAACCACCAACCCACCTAACCCGACAATCTGAAACCACGAGCCGACCAACACCGAAACAAACAACCCAGCACATCGACACAACCAACCCACCGAACCCACCAATCTGAAACCCACGAGATTGCCGATCTTAAACCACGAGGCCGTTGATCTGAAACCCACCAATTTCCATGCTGCTCTTAACACCACGAAACCACCATGAAAATGGGGATGGAGGAGGAGAGAGAACATTTGAGGGGATGAGGGTTTAATTATTTAAGCTTGGGGTTTAATCTAATAAAATCAGATTTGTTAATTAATAAGGTTATTTTTTAAAAAAAAAATTAAAAAAAAAAAAGTAAGAGTATATTGGTCATTCCATCCAAAAACATAAAATGAAAGAAATACAGTTGTTGCAAGTAATGTGACCCATTTGTTTTAGGAAATTGTTGCGAGTAAATTAGACCGAAAGTAGTAATTTTTTTTTTTTTGACACAAACACTTGTTTATAATTTGACCTAAGTTATGACAGATTTATTTAAAACAATTTGTGCAACTTTAATTCATTAAAATAGAAATACCTTGTTATTGATTTTGGTTAGATGGTAACCTACCAATGAAGTTGTGGAAACAATGGATACTGTATTAACTAATGAAAGTATTGCTTTCCTTTCACCCTTTCAAGATTTTTTTTTTTTTTTATAGTCCCTAAAGTGCTTAGATTTTCTTTATGTTGGAACATTCCTTTCAGAAACCTTACGATTTTTGTTATAAACTAACTTGAGCTCATGCATAAATGTATACATTTCAATTTTGGTTATGAACTAGCTCCTGCTCATGAATAAATGTATACATTGACATGATTCGCGAACACTAGGCGAAACAAAAAGGCTAAAGATTGAAATCTTTAATCACTTTCTGCTAAAATCGGTCTTCTACTACAGGCCCCATATCCCACGTGCTGATCCTTGCTTGTTGCTTGGCCGAGAAGTCAGTTCATACAATATCCTTGCAAAAGTATCAGCATGCTTACTTTCCGAGAAGAGTATCTCTGCAAAGGCATTCTCATATGCAAGGAGTGGAACTCGATTTTGTGGCTCAGAGACTAGGCTTTCTAAGATCGTAGCTGCCTTCCGACAAATTTCAGGAACAGGATGTGGTGCCTTAACTACTTTCAACAGTCTATCTATAGCCCTGGAAGTCATTTTTGGCATATAAATGGTTAGTGATCATCCTTAAGTAGGTGGACCACACAGCTATTAGAGGTGATAACGGAAAGAAATCTCACCACCGTTCACTTGCCAGATTTAACCGGCAGTCCATATTGACCTCCACAAGATTGTAGAGTGCCCCCACAGCTGCTGCCTGTGCATCGACTGCTGGTAAGCTCAGTAGATCAACTAATCGCTTGTAAATCTGCAAAGATATGGATGTTATCAAGATATCCAAGAGTTATATACGGAATTTGAGGAAAGCTGTAGATGTTAAGACAGTAAGTAGCTGCAACCTGGGTAGCAAATGAAAGAAGAAATGTTTCATTATCAGGATTTATAATCAGACGGCCAAGCAGTTCTGCAGCAGCACAATGCCATGCTTTGACCTGAGAATCAAGCATGCCCATGATAGCTTGAACTGCACTCTTTTCCCTGGATCCAAAAAGAATATTAAAAACAGGCTCATACTTTCAGCGGTCAAATAGCTCATTACAGATGCAAAACAAATGCTCACGTCATGTTAATATATGAAGGCTTTGAAGAGCTGAATATTCGTAGATCAAGATATGGGCCCAAATTGACTATTGTCTCCAGGGCATTTGTCACAAGTTCTTCATCCTCTGGAAGAAAGACGGAAGTTGATAAGCATCATTACTGAATGACCTCAAACAGGAAATTTTGAATTTTAGCATAAGACATTGTAAAAAGCCCCCCCCCCCCCCCCCCCCGGCAAAACAGCAAATGAGCAAAACAAATAATTTGAAGGATAAAATATTAACATAGATGATTCATGGTGCAACATTGTAAGTGGATACATTTTTCTGATATTAAATGGATGATGACTGTTGTAAGAATGTCTAGAACAATAAGAATTTCACATTGAAGGAGAAACAGTTAAGCCTTTCAGTGATAACATACAGTCTTCATTAAGTTTAAAGCTTAAAACTAAATGTATTTAGTTACTATCACCTGTGTTTTGATCTTCTATACACTGAAATACAGTTTCCAAACAATGACGGTGCTGTGCCATGATAATTTCATTTTCATACATGAAAGAGAAATTACGGAGGATATTTGATGCAGCAACAGCACACAGCTGCTTCTCAGCACGCCCATCATCGTCTAGATTGAACAAACCATCTTCCTCAAACCACCAACCAGTAGGTCGATGTCTTGCTGCAATTTTTTGTGATGAATAAGAACCAGGGCAGCACTGCATAAACATTTTCCACAATCAGCTCAAGGGCTGTAAGACCTTTTAACATTCAATCCAGAATCAAGCAAGCATAATGATGACTTAATCAAGTAAAATTTACATGGATTGCGAGTAATTGTCACTGGAAGCCAACGCCTCATATTCATTTCCAAAACCAGTTACAAGAGCATTTGCACCCAACAGCCTCACGCGCCGGTTTCTGGAAAGATCTTTAGGTAAAGCTATGTCACGCCAATCATCAATCTATAAAGTAAAAAAGCAAGGCTCCAGATCACCTTCCTAATTTAAAAACGTCTTTGTGTAAAGTCAGGAAAAAAAAAAGGATAGTGTGTGATATAACATACAATTTGAAGAAGAGCATCTAACAATCCAGGTATCTTAGTCAGTGGGGTAGCATCTTTGCGAATTTCATCCTTTTCTTTGAAAGAGAGTACAGTAAGAGTATTTAGTGCCCATGTCAGATCACTCTTCAAGCCACTTTGCAGAGCCAAAACAATCCTTTTCTGGTTTTGATCTGAAAATCCCAAAGAGTTTAAATCTTAAAAGTAAAACCTACATAAATTTGTAGACAGGAAAATATATATACATAGAACTAAACATAACATTAAAGAGTTTAGATCTAATATTGTGCATCAGTAGTGAAACATAACATTAAAGTAAATAGTATGATTTCGAAAGTATATAACCAATTGCTGTAAAGGATTGTGATTGACAATCCAAAGTCAAACACAATATTAACGGCATAATCATGAGCTGTAACTATGCCTTGATTTAAGGAATTAAATTTCATTATCTAGTTGCAAATATTCCTTTGATATTATTCTCCTTGATTCAAGAGGTTGTAATCTTGTATTACCGTATTTAGTTTACTCTTGTACTACTATATATATTTTGTGAATATTCAATGAGAAAAGTATCCTTCTTCCATCACTCTCTATATGGTATCAGCCGCTTGATCCAAATTAAAACTCAAATTAATTCAGTTTTTTCTCTACTTCAATGGCTCTGTCAAACCCCTACACCTCCTATCAAATTCCCAATGGCAATGATCCCACAAAACCATTCACCTTTCTCAACATTAACAATGCCATCAGGCTTACCGCTACGAACTACCTTTCATGGAAAATGCAAATTGAGGCCACTCTGGTTGGTCATGATCTCTACCAATATGTTGATGGCACTCTCCCTTGTCCTCCTCCTACTATTACCACTGATGGTGTGGAAAAACTCAATCCCGACTTTTCCTTTTGGGCTCGTCAGGATAAGCTTCTGATAGGTGCTTTAATTGGCACCCTCTCACAAAACCAATACCCTCTTGTTTCCGAAGCCCGAAGCTCTAAGCAACTTTGGGACATTCTTGCCAAGACATATGCCACACCTAGCCGTGGTCACATTAAGCAACTCAAAGATCAATTCACTGCATCACTGAGGGTAACCGAACCATCACCGAGTTCATGCAATCTGTCAAGGCTGGTGTAGATCAACTTGCTGCCTTTGAAAAGAAGATGGAGCATGAAGGTATAACTAATCAAGTACTTCTTGGTTTAGATGACTCATACACCTCTGTCATTGAATCAGTGAATGCTAGGGACACCCCCATCTCCTTTGAAGAGCTACATGAAAAGCTAGTCAACAAGGAGCTAGCAATGCAACACGCTCGTGCAGACACTATCCCTCCCTGCCACTTGCTACTACCACGAGGAATCAAAATCGCAACTATAGCCGCAACAATGGATCAAGTATCCTCCCTACACCTACCACTTTTAACAAACAACCTCGTCCTTTCTCGGCAAATGTCAGTGGTGTCGTGAACAATTGCATGTTGTTTCCCATTGCTCCTTGTTTAAACAACAGTTCCCTACTGCCACACCTCCTCCTCCGCCACCAATGCAACAAAATCGTCCTTACTCCAAACCGCAAGCACACACTAGTGAACTTGTTGCCTCCACCTCCATGTCACCTTGGTTGCTTGATAGTGGAGCCTCTCATCACATTACTTCTGACCTCTATAATCTCTCTCTCCATGCTCCTTATGATGGTACAGAGGAACTAGTCATTGGTGACGGTACGGGTCTTAAAATAACTCAGTATGGTTCTATAGATCTCACTTCCTCTCTTCAACTCCATAATGTTCTAGTTCTTCCTGCCATATCTAAAAATATCATTTCTATATCTCAATTATGTCAAGATAATAATGTCTCTATTGTCTTCTCATCCAATTCTTTCCTTGTGAAGGTTCTCAAAACGGGGGCATCTCTCTTCCGGGGGCCAACTAAGTCAAAGGTTTATGAAGTTCAAGCACATTCTCCTAAGGTCTATACAAGCATAAAAACCACTCCTCTTGATTGGCATCATCGTCTAGGACATCCGTCCAAAAATGCCTTAAGGCAACTTATATCTAAAAATAAACTCAATATTGCTAGTATTTCTAACTTAGATTGTAATTCATGTGCTTGTAATAAAAGTCATCGTCTTCCTTTTTCTATATCCTCTATAAAGCCTACTGCTCCCCTTGAATATGTGTATACTGTCTTATGGACCTCCCCCGTCTATTCCCATGATGGATTCAAATATTATGTCATATTTGTTGATCATTATACCAAATATATTTGGCTCTATAATCTCAAGCAAAAATCTGACACGAAAAATGTGTTCATTTGATATAAAGCTCTAGTTGAGAAATTTTTTAAACTACCTCTCAAAACACTTTACTCTAATAATGGGGGGAATATGAGTCTTTACAAAAAAAATTATCTATCGACGAGATTTCTCATCTTATAACTCCTCATACACCCCAACATAATGGCTACTCCGAACGCCGTTATCGTCACATTGTTGAGACATTTCTATCTCTCTTATCTCATGCCAATAAGCCACTTGAATATTGGTCTCATGCTTATTCTACCGTTGCTTATCTCATAAATCGTTGGCCTACACCCACTCTTAACAATGAATCTCCATACTACAAGTTGTTCGGCACTCAACCGAATTACACAAAACTTGGGAGTTTCGATTGTCTTTGTCATCCATGGTTAAAGCCATATACTTCCCACAAATTAGACCCAAAATCAAAACCTTGGGTCTTTATAGGCTACTCCCCCACTCAAAGTGCCTACTATTGTTTGGAGTTAGATTCCCATCGAATATATACTTCTAAGCATGTGCATTTTATTGAAAATAAATTTCCTTTCTCTGAGAAAACTGCTACCTCAATCTCTGTGCCTACATTACTAGAGGAATGGGCCCCTCTAACTTTATCAATATTAACTCCTCCATCTCAAACATCCCAACCTCTTACTCCACGTACTACACCTTCTCCACCCTATTCACATACTACACCATACTATAATGACACACCATCTTCTCCCACCATATCACCTTCTAATCCACAAAACAATACCCCATCCTACTCTTAGCCATCTTCTCCTAAACCCACACATCAAATGTCCACCCGTCTCAAACATGGCATTCGAAAGCCAATCGACAAGCTCAACTTAAATGCTCAAGTTGTCACTGTCGACGTACCTAAAAACATCACTCAAGCTCTAAAAAGCCCTGTTTGGCGGAAAGCTATGGTTAGAGGAAATAAATGCTCTTGAGAAAAATCACACATGAGATCTTGTTCCGCCATACATATCACAAAATGTGATAGGTTGCAAGTGGATTTTTCGTATCAAAAGGAATAAGGATGGTAACATTATTCAATATAAAGCTCGCTTTGTAGCTAGAGGTTTTAATCAAAGACCGGGCATCGACTACGGTGAAACTTTCAGCCCCGTAGTGAAGCCTTCCGCAGTTTGTCTCGTTCTCTCTTTAGCCGTATGTGAAGGTTGGCCATTACGTCAACTAGACATAAACAATGCATTTCTCCAAGGCACTCTCACTGACAATGTCTACACAATTCAACCACCCGGTTATAGTGATCTGAACCATCCCACCTATGTGTGTAAACTAAACAAGGCTCTCTACGGATTGAAGCAAGCACCAAGGGCATGGTACTATGAATTGCGGCAACATTTGATTAAATTGGGTTTTCGAAATACAATTTCGGATTCATCTCTGTTCGTGCTTCACAAAAATGGTAATATCATTTACTTACTAGTATATGTTGATGAAATCATTGTGACTAGTAATAATAATTCATTTTTGGAGGATTTAGTCAACAATCTAGCTACACGTTTCTCACTCAAAGATTTAGGGACCTCTCCTATTTTTTGGGTGTTGAAGTTGTGCCATATCCACAGGGACTTCTCTTAAGTTAAAAGAAGTATATTACTGACATTCTTTGTAAAGCAAGTATGGATGAGGCAAAGCCCGTTGCAACTCCTCTAGCAACTCATCCCACTTTGTCTCTTCATGGTGAACTATTGTCGAATCCCCGACAACTCATTGGCAGTCTTCAATATCTAAATCTTACAAGGCCAGACGTAGCATTTGCGGTAAACAAACTAGCTCAATACATGCAAAGGCCAACTAACCAACACATGCAAGCTCTTCATCGACTCCTTCGATATCTTAGAGGCACAATGAACATGGGTCTGATTATACACAAAAACTCTCCCCTCACTCTTCATGCATACTCGGATGCAGATTGGGCACGTGATAAAGATGATTATATATCAACAACAACTTATATTGTCTATCTAGGCAAAAATCCGATATCTTGGACCTCTAGGAAGCAACGCACAAGAGCAAGATCATCTACCGAGGCTGAGTATAGAGCAATAGCAAATGCAACTGCTGAAATCTTGTGGGTACAAAATTTGTACGAAGGCTTGGTCACAAAGTTAATATGGCACCAGTCGTCTATTGTGATGATGCGGGTGCAACCTATGTAAGTGCAAACCTTGTGTTCCACTCTAAAATGAAGCACTTAGCCTTGGATTATCATTTTGTTAGAGAAAACGTACAATGTGGGGAAACTAAGAGTTGCATACATCTCAACAAATGACCAGCTCGCAGATGCATTAATTAAGCATCTTCCTCGTCAAACTTACAATACTCTGATCATCGGTCTTTCTGCTTACTCGACCGTTTTTGAGGGGGCGTGTAAAGGATTGTGATTGACAATCCAAAGTCAAACACAATATTAACGGCATAATCATGAGCTGTAACTATGCCTTGATTTAAGGAATTCAATTCCATTATCATAGTTGTAAATATTCCTTTGATATTATCCTCCTTGATTCAAGAGGTTGTAATCTTGTATTACCGTATTTAGTTTACTCTTGTACTACTACATATATTTTGTGAATATTCAATGAGAAAAGTATCCTTCTTCCATCACTTTCTATAATTACAACTCTTTATACACGACTTTGTTAGCTTCAAATGAAGAAAACACATTGACAATAATATAAACAGCATTGACAATAATCTATTTAATCTACAAATTTATTTTAAATAAGTTATCATTAATTTAAGGAAAATGGAAACTAATAATCCCACCTTTGTTACTTCTACTCAAAACAATCCCACCTCTTTAAAATCTGGAAACAATCCCACCTTTATACCTCATATTCTCAAAACGGGTCTTTTTACCTCCAACTTGTTTAACACGTCAATTTTTTATTTTTTAAAAAAAAAAAATTTCCCCTTCAATCTCCCCCTCCATCACCACCATGGTCGCCGCCTCATCACCACCCCCACCCCCGGCCTAACCAGAACAAAACTAGCCTAACCCCACCAGCATTAGCCACCTGAACCGAACCCCCACCACCATCAGCCACCAGACAGAACTCCCACCATCAGCAACCAGAACCGGAACCCCACCACTAGCTGCCACCTGAACCGAACCCCCACTACTAAACAAAACTAGCCCCAACCCCCAACACCAACGACCACTTGAACTGAACCCCCACCTCCAACTTCATTGCTACCCCGAAATCCTACATATCCCCCTTCCATCGACCACCCCGTCAAATTAAAATCCCATCTCACCCCGACCCCCACCCCGTCGAATTTAAAGTTTGGAATTGGGTCTTATTTTTCATTTTTCTGATCATTCGTGACTTTTGTAAGAAATTTGTGATAATTGCTTCAATTGCCACATTTTCAAATTAAAGCTTTAATTTGGTGGGGTTAAGATGATTAATTGACTAATGAAGTATAATGATGATAAATCCCCTTTGTTTGCTGATCCTTAAAACTAGTTGATTGTATGAATTATAAAAGCTAAAATTTACCACAAGTGATTGATTGTATTAATTGCTTGTAATACAATCGGGGAAGGGGAAATAGGGAAGAGTGAAGGGAAGGGGATTCGACGACATACAACAGGGAAGGGGAGGGAATCAGGGAAGGGGGAATAAGGTTGGGCTGGTCCAGCGGGAACCGACGACAAGGTCCAACGGTGGCTGGGTTTTACGGCAGGGGAAGGGTGCTCCGGCAAGGACAAGGGGCTCCAGCAGGAAGGGGAAAGAGTTTTTTTTTTTAAAAAAAAAAACTTTCTTTTATTATTTTATATAAAATTATTAAAAATGACCAATTAGAAGGGGACACGTGTTAAGTCACCTTCTAAAACAGGTTACCAAATTCCAAAATCGGTAAAAGGCTCATTTGAATATAGGGTATAAAGGTGGGATTGTTTCCAGATTTCGAAAAAGTGGGATTGTTTTGAGTAGAAATAGCAAAGGTGGGATTATTAGTTTCCATTTTTCCTTAATTTAATTTAATGAAAAAACCGGTGAAAGTAAATTAAATCAGGTATTCATAATTGTTACAAATCCCCATTCCTACTTTTCTATTATTTCTCTCAAGACATCCCTTATTTTCCTAATCTCATAAAATCAAACTATTTAGCTATGCAACCTATCAAATTCTAGAAATCAGAGAACCCAATTTGTGTGCACAATTCAACAAGTACCATCAAATTAACAGTAACACAATGCACCAAAAATTGAAATCTATGGTGGTAAAACTCTGGTGCTAAAATAATAATTATAATAAAAATGTATACAGGTGACAAAGAAAATAAGATTGAAATTCAAAAGGTTGGAGGGAAGTAGAGAGCTAGGCGTAAAAGAAAGAGACAAACCAGCAAAGGCACTGTGGACCTGAAGGGTAGGGCCCAGAAGAGTATGAGGTGCGGCGGAATCTGCAGCGGCAGCAACAGCAGCAACGGCAGCGCTGTTAGTTCCACTCCCAAGCGGACGTCCCCTCTTTGGTGGCGGAGTGGCGGCTACACCACCTCCAGACCCTCCTTGCTTTCCCTGTTCTCTTTTTTGCATTTCCTTTTCTGATTTCTGTTTTCCTTCCGCAAATTGAAGATGGAAGAATTTGATGTAATCGACAGAACCGGCTAAATAAAATGAATATTGAAAATGATGAAAAAGAGAGGATGAAGATCTGCTGACCTAGAAAAGTAAAATAGTTAATAGTAAGAAAACTTTCAAGACGGAGAAGAAGCCGAAAAAAAGAACGAAGAATACTTTTAGGAGCAAGCGTCCCGTTAATCTCCTCGTTTATCATATCATCCATCATATGGCAATGTTGTAATTATTTTCATACTAAGTTAGGTCCCGTGTCATCCACGATAAATCTTTATAATTTATCACTAGGTTAGATATCGTGTCATGCACGGTAATTTCAATATTTATCATTTATCATTAGTTTAATACAATTATTTTACTATAAAAAATAATATCAAATTGCAAAATAGGATGAAAGTTCTGTAATTACGATTTTTTTAAAATCATTACAGAAAACGGAGGAAGAAATGCATGCACGACTAATAAAAATAACTATGGATTACATTACAAAGTTATAGATAAGATTACATTATTGTATTATATGACTTTGTTCCCGTCATAAAATAAATAAATCTTTGTTGAATGTGTAAAAATGAATATACTTGCCAAATAGAAAAGAAATATTATTGTAAAGTAAGTATTAAATTAAATACTTCTTTAAGAAGCTTTGGAAAAAAAAAAAAAAAAAAAAAACCCTTTTGGAGGGAAAATTTTTAACCAGGTTATGACAAATGTCATTTCCGATCTCGCCTTTAGTATAGGTATATTGATGATTAGTTTAATACTATATTCAAATAACTCAATATTTTAAGTTATCTTCTTTTTTTTTTTTTTTTTTTTTTTACAAGAGCTAAACGAAAACAAACTAAAAACTAGGCATAAAGTTAGACATAGTAAGCCGACATTGTTTTACAATGTCGTGGGCTTTTTGTACTTGGTCCTTTTGGACTTTTAAGATTGCGCACCTTTGGAACGTTCCTCCCACATCTTTGATTTCTTTTATCGCCCAAGCTATCGAGACATCCTTACCTCGCCCTTCTTGTAGATTGGTGATTACCGCAACTGAGTCCGTCAGGTTAAAATCCCCTGTTCCCCTCTTACTTTGGCCCATTTTAACGCTTCCAGGCAAGCCCAAACCTCACATTGAAGCGCAAAAGAAGCAGCCCCATGCTTCCTCCTCCTTACATAATCGTGTTAGCGTTTCCATTACATGTGACAACCCATCCTATCCTTGACCTTGTGGAATGTTCATCTCACGCACCATCCACCTCCACAATGAACCTATCATATTCGGTCTTGTCCCTCCACAAATTGATTTGGAAGAACCCCGGAGGATGACTAGGATCGTTCCTAACATCACCCTCTAGACCATCTTCATGCCCTATCGACTGAACGAAGGTCTCATGATCCTGTAAGGCCCTGTTGATGAATTCTGTGGCTAGGCCCGTACTCCCCCTAGCCCCATTGAAAACCTTCTCATTTATGGCTTTCCATAACCCCCACAAGGTTGCAATAAAGGTCATAATACGCATACTGTGTTTACCATCCTCGCTATAAAAGAGCAGGATATAGTGCTGAATCCATTCCCGTAAAGAAATGGACTCAGGAGTCTCAGAGAAAATAGTCAGGGACCTAATTCCCCAGACTTCCTTTGCTAGATCACAAAACCGAAAGAGGTGTTGTATTTCCTCTCTTTCCACCCCATAGAAGTCACAAGCTTCCTCAACTTGTATCCCTCTTCGTGGTAGGTTTGTCTTAACTGCTATACAGTTATGAAACAGCTTCCACATGAAGAGCTTCCATTTTGGGTGGATGTCTAACCTCCATATTAGCTTCACAAAATCTTGATCTGTATGCGAAAAGTCTTGCCTTTCCATACCCTTTTCTTTGGAGAGAAAATAGTAACCTGTCTTCACAGTGTAACACCCCGACGGGTGATGTTTCCAATACATGTAATCGTTATCAAGCTTTGGGGAAATCTCTATAGCTAAGATGACCTTAGCACTCTTCCACTCAAAGCACTCTCTCACCTTCCCTGCCTTCCAAGTCATAGTCTCAATATCAATGAAATCACTAACCTTCCACTGCATTGCAGTTCTCAGAGTCTGTGTGGAGTTAACAGTCGGAAGTTATCAAATTTACCGTTAAAAAGTGTTTGTAATTTTTACTTAGAAATTATTAAAGGTATACATACTATTTTTCTTAAATTAAAACATTAGAGCGAGTACAGTTTAACTTGAACAGATTACGTTTTATGATTATTTGAATTTTTTTTTGTAGAAAAAAATATTTCGTATTAAATTCTTTTATCAATTAATTTTTTATTTAAATAAGAAATATTGAAAGTTAATCTAGCTTAAGTCTAGTATAGAAAGTAGAGAATATTGTTGAAAAAAAAAACAGTCTTGCTATGATTGATTTGCTACATAAATTTTTGCTATAATTATTTTGCTACCATTATGGCTATTTACATTTTTCTTAAATTAAAACATTAGAAAGAGTACAATTAAACTTGAACGGAATAAATTTTATGATTATTTGAATTTATTTTTTTTAGAAAAAAATATTTCGTATTTGATTTTTTATCAATTAATTTTTTTTTAAAATAAGAAATATTGAAATTTAATTTAGCCTAAGTCTAGTATAGAGAGTAGAGAATATTGTTTGAAAAAAAAAACACTCTTGCTATGATTGATTTGCTACATAAATTTTTGCTATAATTATTTTGCTATCATTATGGCTATTTACATTTTAGTTCTTTTTTTTTAACTTGATTAAAAAAATTTACCCAAAATAAGTTTTCAATTTTATTTATTTATTTTCATAAAAAACCAAAACTAAAGATACACAAAAAAACGACACGTGTCATTGTTGGTGTGTCTTTTAGTATATAGTTATTGATGTTTGTGTGCCTGTTCATTTAAAAAGCAATTCTATGTTAAAGTAAAAGGTAAATGTGAAATAATCACCCCATACATACAATTAAGTCACTACGTAAACAGCTTAAAATAACGGCGACAAAACAAAAACAGTTAGACAACTTGAACATGTAACTCTGAAATATTAATAACACCAAGGTAAGATCCCAAAAGCAAAGTAAGATAGAGCAATAGCTAATGTTAATGTGTCTCGGAGATATGTTTAAAAAATATCCCATGACACTTTACACTTTTGTAAACAAATAAATTTAACATAATTAAAATAATAACAAAAAAGATGCAAGTTAAAAAGCGCGTATATTAGTAAAGATGTATAGTATAAGCTAAAAGCTCCCAACAGCTCCCAAAATCGTCGTGTCAGATAGATAGAGGAAAGATGATGAAGAAGAAGAGAGAAAGGAAATATTATGCAAAGAGGGAGTTTTTCAGCTGCACTAGCCTTGAATTTCCTCATTTGAAGGTAATTTTGAGGATTTGTAATGAGCTGACTTAGGGAAGGGTATTATGGGTAGTTTAGTATGTTAGTAGTTATCATATGTAGTTTGGGCAATATGGGAAGTCTAGTATTATTAGGTTAGTAGTTGTTAGCCTTAGTATAAATAGGGAAAGGAGAGAAAGAAAAGGAAGCAGAAAATTATTGCAGAGTGTTCTTGGAGAGTAATGGTCTAAAGCCACTTACGATTTATGCAAACCTTGTGCTTTATCTATCAAAATTAACCTTCCAACCAAATATTATTATCTGAACCACCACGATTGTTTCAATTGGTATCAGAGCCGCCATGGCACCGACACCACTGACGATGACACCTACGCAAGTGGCCGCACTCATAGAGCGGGTAGAAAAAATTCTTGACAAGATAGATTGGAGATGGCAAAAACTCTCTTTAGCAAATTCTGATGAAGAGCCAGGAAGAGGAGGAGCGCAAAAACAAAGCCGCCATCGACGAGTTGAGGCAGACGCTTGAGGATTGTATCGATCGATTCCGCATCAACCAAAACCAACAATTTGCTTTAATGAAGAGTAACCAGGACAAATTTTTTGAGGAATTTCGAGGGATCTTAGTGTAGATACCCATTTGTGTCTCCCCAAAACCAAACCCAGTTATGAGTACCTTTCGCGTCGAATCATAATCGAATGAAGTGAAAGTGTGGAAAGTTTAGTGTTGCGGAAAGTTTTAATTTCTTTTCTCTTCTCTATGTTTTTGAAAACTTATTTTAAGAAAATAGACAATCCAGTTTGGTTGGTCCATGATATAGGTCCTATAATGGTGTAGTTGGATGGGGCTTGACAAGAGCTTTCCAACGATATATTATAAGCCCAATTCTAATGAATATTGAGGAAGATATGGCCAATTTACTAAACTGGGCCCGGTTTGAGCTTTATGTGCGGCCCAATGATCTAGGGGAGGGACTAATATGATTTATCATTCCTAATGCAATTAGGAATGGTTTTAGTCTTCTAGATTCTTCTAGAAGGTTCTTTGCATTCATAATTCAATTAGCATTGATAAATTGACTTTTGTTGACTTTTCAGAGTTTTAATTAAAATCAAAGAGCATTTTTGAGGGAAATACGATTTTATCCTCCTGTACGGCAATTTTTATCTGATTTTAAGAAAATGCGTGATTTTCTGAATCAGCGCCAAACGCCAGCTGTAGCGCCTGGTGCTAACGTTGGCGCCTGGCGCCAACTCTGTTTTTCGTGCGCCAGACTATGTTTTGATATTTTATCTTTTTGGCTGATTTTCTCTATAAATAACGTATTACAAACTCCGTTTTCGAAAACCAGTTTTCATCAATTCTTATTTTAGAACCAATTTTAACCAGTATTAATCAACAACCAGTTTTCATCTATAATCAATCTACCAACTCTCATCAAGTTTTGCTTGATTACTCTCTCTCTCTCACTCTTTTCTAAACTAGCTTTTCTCACATATAAAAATTTCGCATTCATTAGATCTAGAAACACCTAGCCATATTCGAAGTTGCATTCGCCCTAGACGTGAAAGGTTTAATTTCTGAGGGTTTGGTCCCAAATCTCTCTTTCAATTATTTAGTTTAATTATTTGTTTATTATTTTCCTTGAAGTTACTAACGTGTGTATTTTGTTGTTAGAAAGAGGTACGAGGCATCAAAGTAAGTACTTTAATGGTTTTTATTGATGTTATGATGTAGAAATCATGCTTAGGTTGTTATTTTGATTCCTAGTATCATGTCTAGGGTAATTTTAATATCAAGTATGATCGTTATGATGCCTTTTATATTCTTCCTAATATTTATGATTGTTAGTATCATGTTAGGGTTAAAGATTTGATTTTTATTGTTTAGTGACATGCTAGGGTTTGTTATTAATCTTGTTAGTATCATGCCTAAGATCTTGCTATGCTTTAACATGATTATTATTATGATTAATATAATTGTTATTATGATGATTATTGTTTTGATTATTATTATGATTATTTTTATTTTAATTATTTATGATTATTATTATGTTGCTTGATATTTATTTTTATTGTTTGATCACACCTTTTATGCATGTTTAAAGGGAATTTTGTACTTGTAATCACGCTTAATAAGATAATTAATAATCTTGTTAGGGTTAATATGATTATAATTCAAGTGATCGCCAATAATAGATTTATTTGTGCATTAAATTCAACCAACATAGATAAACAGGTTTAGGGTTAATCCTATTTATTGTATGTTAGTCAAAAAGCGCACATGAATACGATCAGAATAAAGTAGAGGCCTATTATTAGGGCAGGTTCAATCTCTTTTAGGTTGGATTTGTACCTTTATCCCCGAACCCTTATTTGGTTCAAGACCTTATGGAGTTGACGATCTCTTGGATCGTTAAGGGGTGTAACCTTCACCCTGTGAACGGTTTACAAGTTCCTAAAACTTGTTGGCGACTCATTTGCTCTATCTTCTTCCCTTTTGGACGCCACCGTACTTTAGTGTATGATCACAGTGGGGTTCAAGCAAGGGGATTAACGCTTGAAATTATTCCCCACAGTTTTTTGGCGACTCCACTAGGGAGGATTTCTATTTTAATTCCTGAATTTGTTTCGGCAATGATTTACAATGATTTAGAATGAGTGGATGAGACTCGAAACGTTCTAAGTATTTCATGTGCGTAATTTTGATTAACATTATTGTCATATGTATAAAAAAGATCTCATTGGAAAGACCATCCGTAATGAGTTAAAAACATAGGATTTTACACGTAGGAAATTTGAGGAATATCTTTCACAACTAGGACCGAAATAACACTGCGCGAAACTGGAAAATTTTATCGAGCACAGAAAGCTGCTGAGGCATGTAGGAATTAGCGTCAGCGACCAGAGGATTGGCGCAATACTTTTAACCGTAGCGCCAGACGCCAGCATTGGCGCCAGGTGCTACAGCTAAAACCTGGCGCCAGTCTCTGTTTGCTAGCGCCAAATTCTTCCAATACCGAGCCAGAAATATGCGTTCTAATTTCGACCAGTTTTTCGTATTGTTTGCTCGATCCTACTTCCTGATTGAGTTTTTCTCACTTTTCTGAAACCCATATGTGTTCTACATATGGACATAACCCTCTGGGAATTCATGCTCCATCTACCTGATTGAACTCTCTGAGCAACAAAGGGTACATCCGAGAATGTTGAATTCACCAAACCATGGAAGCGAGTTTTTCTAAAAATCGCGGTGTCCCATCCACTCGCGCCAACCCTTCACGGTTAGGCTTCCGCACGGTGCATCCGGATAATTAACCATGGACCCTCTATTGACTAAACCATATCCCGAACTTTAGAGGACTAGAGCCATGGTTAGGTTGCAAATTCATTGCATCGTATTGTGCCTACTTGACTAATTGTGCATTATTTGTTGTGCATATACTATGTTTTCTTAACCATGTGTTGACTTGTGTTGAGATTAAATAAATTAATGACTTAAAGAACTTTGCCTAATTAATTAATTAATTTGAATAAATAAAGTCTAATATTTTAATCAGAATTGACCTAGTACGACTTTAGGCATACCCTTGTTGATTAATAACACCAAAAACAATCCCAGATTGAAGCTCCAGCATTGGCGCCAAAGTCTGGTCTGTAGCGCCACTCTGTGGAGTGTGACGCCTGGTGACAGCTCTGTCGTCTGGCGCTACACTACACAGTGCGGCGCCAGTCCTGTCGTTTGGCCGACATTTCGGATTATTGATCGAGTCATCACCTAGTGTCTAATTAACCAGTTTGCTAATTAAGTCGGTTAAATTTCGCTGTCAATAACACCTTGTCGAGTCATTAATTGAGTCTAGGCACTAAGTCCCATGGTCATAACACGAGTCTTAACATATCACCTACACTCACTAGTTCTAGCACACACTTTGAATATATGTCACCATGACCATGTCTTAGGTTCATGCATAAGTCGGTCTTTCCATCATTTGAGTTGGGGGGTACATTCTATCCCTAATTCTTCATATCCCTCCATCTACATCATTTTTCTTCACATTCTATTCCGATCTTTCTTCTTTTCCTCCATCCATTGCATGTTGAATAAAGTTTGAGTCAAATAATTCCACAGTACTTGGTCGAGGAGAGAAGGGCGATTAATCAAGGACAACCTCTTTATTCAGGTCTCGCTTTTTGATAAACCGATTCGTCAAAAGAGGAAGGCTAAAAAGATAATGGCAAGTCAAGAAGAAGTCAATGAGCTTAGGAACCAATTGGTTACCGTGACTGAGACACTGAAGCTACTCACACTCAAGATCGATGATCCCGTGAAGCAACAACAAATGAGCCTCATGCAAGAAAGTTTGAGCAAGCTATCTAGTGACTATAAATTTCAGGGCATGAGTTCACAAGGGGTCTCGCTGGACAAGGAACTTCTTCCGCATAAGTTCAACGCCACTGACATCCCTAAATTCAAGGCAACATATAACCCTTAATTCCATCTAAGAGCTTTTGAAACTATAATGAGCATTAAGGGTATCGATAAGAAGGTTTTCCCCTCTCTGTTCCCACTATCTCTCGAAACCATTTGCCAACAATGGTTCTTCTCCCTTGACAAAGAGAAAACCTCTACCTGGGAATCGATAGTAAACGCTTTCATTGATAGGTACAAGTGCAATATTCAAGACGAAACAGACTGTAGATAACTCGAGATGTTAAAACAAAAAGAAAACGAAGGTTTCACGTCTTTCTTCAATAAATGGAGGGAAACTTCCGCTAATATGGTCAAGGCTCCTACCGAAAAAAGAATCTGTGAGGATGTTTATCAAGAATCTCTAAGGGAAGTATTCAAAACACTTAAAGTACCAACACAATTTAAATACTTTCAAGGCTGTGTATAATATAGGCATTGACATTGAAGATGACCTTCTGAAAGATAATCTTTTGAAAGATAATAGTGCGAGAGGAAAGAAGAACGACCATCCTTCTTCTTCCTCTGCCATTAATGAGGTGTATGCTACGAACACCTCTAAATCGCAAATCCAAAGGTCAAAAAGAGTGTTCACTCCACTTGGTATGAGTTATGAAACGGCTTTCGAGAAGCTATATCACAAAGGACTAATCATGCCCATAAGGCCTATCAAAGATCCAGTTCCAGAAGCCAGGCCACCCAAGTGGGATCCTAATAAGCACTGCAAATATCATCAAGGAAAGGGTCACAACACCGAGGAGTGTTGGAAACTCAAAGAAGCTATTCAAGATCTGATCGATAACAATGAAACTCCCGAGATTCTAGCCATCGAAGAGGATCAAATATCCTTCGATCCATCACTTCTTATCACACCTGTAGGAGAGCCCATGATCGAGACAACTTATATAACCTCTCTCGATGAAGTGGCCATGATTGGGGAGGATGAAAGTCTTTTCTTGGATAATACCAGGGAAGACTCATCACGTCTAAAAGAGGACGTTCGAAAACTGCAAGATGTCATTGTCATGCTCTTGAATGTGGTAGAATAACTAGCAAATCAGGTGTTGGTCATCGAACAAAATCCTCGTCAAGGGTTTAATGAAGAATTCAATGCCCCTAAGCCACGGGCAAAACGGACCATTGAAGAGTACACACCAATAGAAATGACTTACAATGGAGCTTTTGACTGTCTTCATGATCAAGGTCATATTCGCTCCATTGGTCCCAGTCAAGACCCTCTATCTAAAAAACGTTTTCCCAATTGGGATCCAAATTCCTATTGTCGATACCATAAAGGTCGCGGTCACACTACTAAAAAGTGTCTCGCCCTCAAGGATCGTGTTCAAGACTTCATTGATTCAAATCTTCTTCGTGTTCCTCCGCGCGACAAGAAGGCCAAGATTAGTAACGATAGTAACAGTGGTTGTAAAGGGAAGAAGAACGACTATCCTTCTTCTTCCGAAAACACCTACTCTAGTAATAGTGTTGGTACTTTCGACCTTAGTGAGATCCTAGCCATGGGTAATCGAAAGCAACCGAAAAGGGCATTTACCCCTATTGGAATTAGCTACGATGAGGCTTTCGATCGACTCCATGCCAAGGGAATCATTACTCCTATTGGACCTCTTCAAGTTCCCCTGCTTGGGAAGAGAGTGCCTAGTTGGAATCCAAACGAACACTGCAAGTACCATCAAGGTAGGGGTCATGCTACTGAGAGCTGTTGGAAGCTAAAGGAGGATATCCAACATTTGATTGATAATAACAAGCTTCCCATGCCTCCAGTTAACAAGAAGAGCGAGTGATGATAAAGCGAACAACACAAGACAAGAGGCGAGCTTCAACGACAAGATTTCGTGACCTCTTTTTTTTCTATTTCTTTTTTATTTACCCTTTCCCCAATAAGTCTAGCATAGGCACCTTTTTATTCTCCTTAGATTTATTTTGTAGGATCATTATTTATTTTCCTTTAATAAAATGAGCATTTATTTTCTTACATATGATAATTTCATTATATTGCATTAAATAAAAAAAAATATCCGTGTTGAATTAAGCATAAGGTATACCAATGATTTAAGGCACCCCTTGTAGCCACATCATATCTCCTTTCACCTTACAAATTTACAATCCTTTCTTCATAAACCACTTTGAGCCTCGTCTAACGATAGACCTTTCTTTTTTCAACCTACATCTACCTAACCTTGGGATGGGATGGTGTGTAACTTATGAAATTCTAAAAAAAGGGCTTGAGTGAATTCAAAAAAAAATTAATTTAAAATAGCAAAAATAAGCAAAAGCAAAACAATAATAAATAAAAGTGTACAAAAGGGTAAATGTTCCAATGTCTTTGATAAGAAAATATCTTTGATAAGAACACGTCTCAGATTGCGTCTCTTATCGAGTGCTCGGTACCGTGCCTGAGAAACACGAATGCCAAGTGAGTGATAGACCGCATGATCGGGATTGCCCAATGTAGGGGTCGCTCGAAGTGCGCCTACGTTAAAAGCATGTGTGAATTTGCTTGGCACTCATAGGAAGTGGGAATTTATATTACGATTAGGGACAACGATTAGGGAAAAATAAAGTAGGGAGCCGCCAATAAGTTTTTAAGGAACTTGTAAACCGTTCACGGATCATAAAAGGCAACCACGAATAAAGGGACAACGAAGGCATCAACGATTGACCCGTGAAGGTTACACCCCATTCATAATCCATGAGATTACTAACTCCATATGGTTCGGAACCACGAAAGGAGGATCGGGGATGATGGTACGAAGTGAGTCATGGAGTCACATTCGCCCGTATTGGCCTTTACTCGATTCTTATAGTGAAAAGTGATTCCTGCGATCCCAAAGGCATACAAACAAATATTCAATTTGCTCCAAACTATTATTAAGCTAAATTGGTTTAATATTATTGCAACACATAATTCTAAAATATGAGTGATCACTTGAATTAATAACAAGATTAAAAAGGATCTTAAACCGGTTGTCCAAATTATCTTATTAGGCGTGATTTCCAATTACATATTCCCTTTAAACATGCAATATAGTGATCAATAAATAATAAAATAAGCATAAATATTGGAAGCAATTCAACAATAATAACGTTAGTCAAATCAAATATAAAATGACCCTAATCATGATACTAGCAACAAGAATAAAAATAAGAGTAATTAAGTGAATAATTACTCACTTTCTGCGTTTCCTTAAATTGCTACATCATGAATAAATTGTTAGTAACTTCAATAAAAATAAATAAAATGGAAATTAAATTAAATTAGAGTTGATTTGGTCCAAACCCTCAAACAGTTCTACCTTTCACGCCTTGGCTTGAGGACAGAACCACGAGTAAAGTATGGACTCTTTGGAGTGCTTGAAGAAGGAATTTTGAAAGAAAAAGGGTAGGCTAGTGTTTAGGCTAGAGCATAGAAGAGAGAAAAATAGAGAATTCATTGATGCCCCGTACATCAGAAATGAAGGGGTATTTATAGAAAAAATGTGTTGAGGGAACACACGGAACCCTAAAATGATAAAAACCCTAAAAAAGTATCCCGCGACACGACAAAGTGTACCGTGACACGGGAAATCCCACCGTTAGACGGGAAACATTCCCGTGGCACGGTGCACATTTTGTGTGACGCGGGAAATATTTAGTGAACGGGGGAGAAAACGCGTTAAGGGTTTACGCGAAAAGGACACGGAAATTCCCGTGTCACAGTAGGTTTCCCGTGTCACGGGGAATCCCACCGTCAAACGGGAAGGTTTCCCGTGACACGGTGGACTGTTGTCGTGACGCGGGAATTTTATGTCCGCTTTTCCGTCTAAATTCATTTTTAACCCTAATTTCGTTCAGCACTTTAAGTGTCGATTGATAATTTCGGGCCATTTTCTGATTTTATTATTATTTGGGGTAAAATAAATAAAAAGTTTGGGCCAAAATAAATAATAAAACAGTAAAATAAAAAAAGGTTTGGGCTGAAATTAAATAATAAGTTTGGGCTAAAATTAAAACTATGCTTTGACCAAACATCAAGACTAATCCATGGACTATTCAAAAATACGAATTTAATAAAATTGATTTTTTAAGCACTCTCGTGATTAAATATTGAACCCGACCAATAGTGGCGGTAAAAGGTTGTTCATCATCGGGTTTGGTTTTGGGGAGACATTTTTAGGTGTCTACAGAAGCCCCCACTTTGGCTGAGTTTGTAGAAACGTTAATTTCAAAAACGATAGTCAAAGTAGTCGATAGGGACGGAGAATGATTTAAGACATTCTGCGATCCTAAATCACTCTGTATACGCCGATACCGGCAGAAAAATGTTAATTCTACAGATAAAAGAGTAAAAAGATAGAATACGTATCTGGAACCAGTGTATCGGTGGCAAATGAGTTTGGCAGCTTCCTTTGCTTGAAGGAATCCACCGGATGACGTTCGTTGAAACGCTTTCCATACCTGAGGAAAGCCGACTGAGGAATTTGGTAGCTTTCTAAGCCAGAAGAAACCTACTGGATGATACTTTCCATGCCTGAGGAAAGTCGACAGATGATGAGAGTGCAAGTCTCATTGTATTGAGAACCTTGCGCCGTGAAATGATGGTGGTTCGATTGTCCCCGAACGTGGGCTGTAGTTGGTTCGCTTGTCCCTGAACGTGGGCTGTAGATGGTCCGCTTGTCCCCGGACGTGGGCTGTAGATGGTCCGCTTGTCCCCAGACGTGGGCTGTAGATGGTCCGCTTGTCCCCGGACGTGGGCTGGTTGTAAATGGTCCGCTTGTCCCTGGACGTGGGCTGTAGATGGTCCGCTTGTCCCCGGACGTGGGTTGTAGATGGACCGCTTGTCCCCGGACGTGGGCTGGTTGTAAGTGGTCCGCTTGTCCCCGGACGTGGGGTGTAGATGGTCCGCTTGTCCCCGGACGTGGGGTGTAGATGGTCCGCTTGTCCCCGGACGTGGGCCGTAGATGGTCCGCTTGTCCCCGGACGTGGGCTGTAGATGGTCCGCTTGTCCCCGGACGTGGGCCGTAGATGGTCCGCTTGTCCCCGGACGTGGGCTGTAGTTGGTCCGCTTGTCCCCGAACGTGGGCTGTAGATGTACCGCATGTCCCCGGACGTGGGCTGGTTGCAAGTGGTCCGCTTGTCCCCGGACGTAGGCTGTAGATGATCCGCTTGTCCCCGGACGTGGGCTGTAGATGGTCCGCTTGTCCCCGGACGTGGGCTGTAGATGGTCTGCTTGTCCCCGGACGTGGGCTGTAGATGGTCCGCTTGTCCCCGGACGTGGGCTGTAGTTGGTCCGCTTGTCCCCGGACGTGGGTTGTAGATGGACCGCATGTCCCCGGACGTGGGCTGGTTGTAAGTGGTCCGCTTGTCCCCGGACGTGGGCTGTAGATGGTCCGCTTGTCCCCGGACGTGGGCTGTAGATGGTCCGCTTGTCCCCGGACGTGGGTTGTAGATGGTCTGCTTGTCCCCGGACGTGGGCTGTAGATGGTCCGCTTGTTCCCGGACGTGGGCTGTAGTTGGTAAGCTTGTCTCCGGACGTGGGCTGTAGATGGTCCGCTTGTCCCCGGACGTGGGCTGTAGATGGTCCGCTTGTCCCCGGACGTGGGCTGTAGATGGTCTGCTTGTCCCCGGACGTGGGCTGTAGATGGTCCGCTTGTTCCCGGACGTGGGCTGTAGTTGGTAAGCTTGTCTCCGGACGTGGGCTGTAGATGGTCCGCTTGTCCCCGGACGTGGGTTGTAATTGAGACTTGCAAAGTAAAATTTGCTAGGGGACTCGTATATATTGTGATTGACTTGATCACTGACTTGACCAAGTTTGACATGACCACTGACTTGACCAAGTTTGACTTGATGTGACATGACATGTGTATGACTCGTGAGTGTGTGTATGTGTGTGTGTGCAGACACAAGCAAACAAAGATGCAAAAGCAAAAATTTTCCGTTAATTTGTGTCATGAGTGGAGGGTACCGACTTTCTCCCGAAAAAGAAAGATGTGAAAACTGAACTTTTATTTTCGAACTTCCCTCGATGAGAAAATTTTGAAATTTTTTTTAAACCTCCTCAAAAGAAAAGACGCGAAAAAAAGGAAAGAAGTTTTGAACTTCCTCGTTGAGCAAGACTAAATGAATCGAATGGATTGAATTGCTTTTCTTGAAAGTAATGTATGCATGATGCATGTCCTTAGGCCAGGAGGCTAAGGACAATTACATCATGTGACACGATAGATGAATTAACTTAGGTCTGGGAGCCAAGCATCATTTATGGTGTAAAGAAACGATCTTGAACGTCACTTAGTTCTGGAAGCTAAGCACGTGATTGATGAGTATTGCATAATGAATGTTTCTTAGGTCAAGGAGCTAAGAACGATATGCTTTGTATGATTACAAATCATTAATATATAAATGTTGCTCAGCACATTATGCGATGCATGAAACAATGAATATTGCTCAGGTCAGGAAGCTAAGCAAGTATACAACGTTTCTTCCAATGAACGTTATATTGAAAGATGATGAAGCATGCGCGGTAGGGAAACAAGATTTCATGATAAAGGGCTCTTAAAGGGAAGGATGATTGATATGGATATGGATGTGTGAGTGAAGTGTGTGAATGTGATACTAAGGCTGGCTGCAAGGGTTATGGCGATGGAAAGAGATATGAGAAGAGTCAAAGATGATGACTCTTTAGGCTAGGTAGGCTAAATGATGTGGGTTCAAGCCCCCAAGTCTAGCTCTAAATGGGTAGGGGTAAGCATTGGATATTCTTTGACTCGATCATGCATGGATATGAATGTGAATGTGGCCGCACCTCGATGTGAGGTTGCCTACGTATACGTTAGGAATTAGGCCAAACGTAGCTCTAAGCGAACTTTGCACAAGTGTATGTACACCTCAAAGAGGTCTTTCAAGGGTTGTAGTGTGGTTAAGTTGATGGTTTAAGGAAGAAAGGGGTAAAAGGCTCAAGACTCGAGAGAAGCCCCCAAGATGTGTAATTGTGAATTTGAAAATTTTGAATTTTGCAAGTTTATTTTGAATTTTTTTTTTTTTTGGGCTTTTCGTTTTTTTTTCCATTCTTTTGAATCAATGTAGGCAATCTCAGATCATGCGGTCCATCACTCACTTAACATTCATGTTTCTCAGGCACGATACCGAGCACTCGATGGGAGACGCAATTTGAGACGTGTTCATATCAAAGACATTGGAACACTTGCCTTTAGACATTGTTTTATTGTTGCTTTGCTGCTTTTTTTTTACTTGCTTTTTGAATGTTATACAATTACACATCTTCAAACCCCAGGGTTGAGTGAATGTGGGTTGAAGAAATGAAGGCCAAACGTTAGACGAGGCTCAAAGTGGTTGATGAAGAAATGGATATGTGATTGATTGGTTAATGGGGAATGACAGGGTTGCAAAGGTGCCTCAAATAATTGGTGTACCTTGTGTTTAGTTCGGCAATTGATGATTTTTTTTATCACATGATCGAATGTAAGAAAGAGATGCTCATTTATGAAGAAGGTAAGAAATGTGACATATAGACACATGGATAAGGAGAACCTATGCTAGACTTTTTAGGGGGAAGGGTTTGAAACAAAAGAAGAAGGAAACATGAAATCTTGGTGAGAAGCATGCATCGTGCATTGTCTTCATGGTTGTTTATGAGTAACTTCTTGCCGCCTGGTGAAAAATAAAAGTTTCTTGTTGTTGATGCTTTGATTGGAAGGATAGAAGGAAGGAGTGACGTTCCCCTTATTCTTCCAACTATTGCCTAGTGATTTTAGACTCAAGTACTTTTTAAGGATGAACTCACTTAATGCATTCACTCAATACTCAGATTGGAAAGGAAGAGTGTAAGAAACAATTTTGAAATCTGATGGGAAAACTCCACTCATTCCTATTACGACGGAAAACGACGCATGCATGGTCCTAATATACGATCATAAACAATATAGTGCATTACTCAAAGACAAAGTGTGTGAAATGACTCAACATGTGTGATTAGATGAGTTTATTAAGACTCGTGGTATGATCACATGGCTAGACATGAAGACGTTGTGAAAAACAAAGGACCCAATGACCAAATAGCACGGAAGACTAAAAGACAAACTAACTTGATTAATTTTGTCAAATTTTAATGTTTATGATATTTACTAGGTGAAAACGGTCCATTGGCAATCGTTATTCATAAATAAGATCAACCACAATCAAAGACAAAGAACACATGTTAAAATTAGAATAAAAATTGATCACAAGAAACTCGGAAGAGGACTAGAATTCTAGAAGAGTTATGACTCATGGGTATAAAAAAAATGAAAAAAATAAAAAAAATCTATAATCCTATGTTATACGAGTTGACACGGATTAAAGGATCGGGTAAGACTAGCTTGACGCGATTTTTTTTTTTAAAAAAAAAATAAAAAATAAAAAAAGGTAACGCTAAAAAGACATCTAAACTGGACAGGCTGTAGTATATCAGTTATAACTTTTTATCTGTGACTCTGATTTGGACGAAACCAACTCTAAATCAAAGATAAAACTCGAAGCTACAGATCCATAGGTGGCTGACACATAACTCTTTCTAGAACTCCGGCTATGACCAAAACAAGTTGACTCTTGTGCAGTATACGGGAATAAAAATCCGAGTTGACTCAAATTTTAAAAATCTATGACTCGACTCTAAAATAAAATAAAAAGGGTTTGATTAAAAAAAATTCAATAAAAAAAATGCACATATAAGCATATTGTCACGCATGATGCAATGAAGTTTGCAACCTAAAGTCAAGATCTAAGTTCCACTATGGTCAAGCTTTTGTGTGTCAAAGGGTACCATAGTTAATAGTTTAGACGCGTTAGCAAGGCAGCCTCCCTTGAGGGTGTATGCCAACGGGCGGCTCCGCAAGTTCGTGATGAAATCGAACTCGACTCCATGGTTTGGGTGGATTTAAAACCTCGGATGAACCTTTATTGCCATGAGCGTTTTTGGGTTGATAGAGCTTAAATCCCCCGGGCTAGCCACATACGTAGAACACGTACTATTGTGGCAAAATAAGTAACCTAAATAGCATATGCATATGTGACAATGCCAATTAAATCGCAGGAATACAATTCAAGAATCTATCAAGTCTCATCCACTCATCTTAATTAAATACCGATCACTCAAATAGATAAATAATCAAGAATCCTCCCAAGTGGAGTCGCCAAATTGTAGGCATCGCTCGAACTGCGCCTACGTTAAAAGCATGTGTGAATATGCTTGGCACTCATAGGAAGTGGGAATTGACATTACGATTAGGGACAAAGATTAGGGAAAAATAAAGTAGGGAGCCGCCAACAAGTTTTTAAGGAACTTGTAAACCGTTCACGGATCATAAAAGGCAAACACGAATAAAGGGACAACGAAGGCATCAACGATTGACCCGTGAAGGTTACACCCCATTCATAATCCATGAGATTACTAACTCCATATGGTTCGGAACCACAAAAGGAGGATCGGGGATGATGGTACGAAGTGAGTCATGGAGTCACATTCGCCCGTATTGGCCTCTACTCGATTCTTATAGTGAAAAGTGATTCCTGCGATCTAAAAGGCATACAAACAAAGATTCAATTTGCTCCAAACTATTATTAAGCTAAATTGGTTTAATATTAATGCAACACATAATTCTAAAATATTAGTGATCACTTGAATTAATAACAAGATTAAAAAGGATCTTAAACTGGTTGTCCAAATTATCTTATTAGGCGTGATTTCCAATAATTACATATTCCCTTTAAACATGCAATATAGTGATCAATAAATAATAAAATAAGCATTAATATTGGAAGCAATTCAACAATAATAACGTTAGTCAAATCAAATATAAAATGACCCTAATCATAATACTAGCATCAAGAATAAAAATAAGAGTAATTAAGTGAATAATTACTCACTTTCCGCGTTTCCTTGAATTGCTACATCATGAATAAACTGTTAGTAACTTCAACAAAAATAAATCAAATGGAAATTAAATTAAATTAGATTTGATTTGGTCCAAACCCTCAAACAGTTCTACCTTTCACGCCTTGGCTTAAGGACAGAACCACGAGTAAAGTATGGACTCCTTGGAGTGCTTGAAGAAGGAATTTTGAAAGAAAAAGGGTAGGCTAGTGTTTAGGCTAGAGCATAGAATAGAGAAAAATAGAGAATTCATTGATGCCCCGTACATCAGAAATGAGGGGGTATTTATAGAAAAAATGTGCTGAGGGAACACACGGAACCCTAAATGATAAAAAAACCTAAAAAAGTATCCCGCGACACGGCAAAGTGTACCGTGACTTATCTAGGGTTTTGAGCCTTTATCCCCTTCTTTTTCAGCCTTTAACCTAACCACGTTACAACCCTTAAAAAGACCTTTTTGAGGTATACACACTTGTGCGAGGTTCGGCTAGAGCTACGTTCGGCCTGATTCCTAACAAGTACTTAGGCAACCTCACATCGAGGTGCGGCCGTAATAAAAATGCATTCATATTCACACACTTACACCATGATCATATCAAGGGATCTCCTATGCTCATCCCTATTTACTTAGAGCTGGACTTGGGGGCTTGATCCTTATATCATTAGCTTACCTAGCCTAAGAGCCACCACCACTTGACTCTTTTCAATATATCTTTCTACACACTTAGCTCTTGCGGCCTAACTTTAGTGTCACTTTCACACACCGCACAGATACATGACCAAATATACTTCCCTTAGGAACCCTTTGTCATGAAATCTTAACATAACGCTGAAGCATGCCTTGTCATATCAACATCACTCATCAATAATAATCATCATTGCATCATGAAGTATGAAGTCCTCAGCCTCCGTGCCTAAGTTACCCAAATGTTTTCGTCATTGAGTCAATCATTGAGACAGCCTAAGATGGATTAATCCTTGCACCTTGAGAGATAGTATCAAACAACATTTGACTAAGCTCATTCAACATGCACCTTCAAAGACTTCGATCCTTTTTTTTTGCGTCTTTCTTTTTTGGGAGAAAGTCGGTACCCTCCACAAAAATGACGGAAATTTTTTGCTTTTTTGCATTTTTGAGTCGCCACAATCACATTACAATGCACACACGAGTCATGTACACATTGAATCATGTCGTGTCATATCACTTTGATTTGAGTCTAACACATGTGTCATTTCACTTCGAGTCGAGTCAACCTCAAGTTAATCACAGAGAGTCAAGTTTATACCTTGAGTCGTGTCAAGTCGATGAGTCAAGCGACGTTAAACCTTAGGTCAACCCTATGATAATTGAAGAAATTGGAAAAATTCTATAGTCGAAAATGAATACAGGTGCATCAGAAAAGGGAAGACCCTACTCCAGCGCCAGACGACAACATCTAGCATATGGAAACAGATTTCAACGCTTGGCGCTAGATCTCAGCGTCTGGCGGCAGAGTCAATTCTTGGCGCCAGAGATATTTCAGCAGCGACAGAGCTCGAAGCCTCTCAGAAAGGTGACTTTGACCTCATACAGCAATTTCGGGTTCCTTGGTACGCCAGTTAGCCCCTATAAGCAATTTGACATGATTAAGTAATCAGTTTGATTACAATCACAATAAGTGATCGACCTGATGAAAGATCGTCTCACTTAGCATAAAGCGCCTAAGAATTGGCTCATCACGGAAACACCGACATACTGGTTTTAGCGGAAGAAAAGTTTAGGCGAGCTTTAGAGATCGACAAACGTTGGTCTTCGGAAATTTTTCTTCAGAATATTATCGCAACAAACGTTCAAGTACCGAACCTCTATTGTTCAGAGACGCGTGAACATCTCCATCAAAGCTCTTTGCTCCAGAGACGCATGGGCATATCATCAAAGCTCTTTTGTTCAAAGACACGTGGACATTCCTTTCAAAAGCTCTTTTGCTCCAGAGACGCGTGGGCATATCATCAAAGCTCTTTTGTTCAGAGACGCGTGGACATTTCATTCAAGATCTATTATCCAGAGACGCGTGGGCATATCAATCAAGCTCTTTTGTTCAGAGATGCGTGGACAATCCTTTTTAAGCTCTTTTGTTCAGAGACGCGTGGACATTTCCTACAAGCTCTTTTGCTCAGAGACGCGTGGGCATCCTATTATCAAGCTCTTCGTTCAGAGACGCGTGGACACATCATTCAGAAGATCATATCAAAAAGAAGCTCTTTGTTCAGAGAAGCAGGAACATATCAAAAAGAAGCTCTTTGTTCAGAGACGAGTGAACATCGAAAAAGCAAGGTGGCGTTCCCTAGATTGTGGAGAGTTGTCACAAACAACTGAGGATTGTTTCAAGAGAATTAATCTTCTATAGTATTCCCTTGGACGTGGAATATTATCAATGCGGATGAGGATTGTTTCAAGAGAAGCAATCTTCGATAGTATTCCCTTGGACGTGGAATATTATCAATGCGGATGAGGATTGTTTCAAGAGAAGCAATCTTCGATAGTATTCCCTTGGAAGTGGAGTACTATCATAGCGGAAGAGGATTGTTTCAAGAGAAGCAATATTTGATAGTATTCCCTTGGACGTGGAATATTATCAAAGCAGAGGAGGATAGTTTCAGGCGAAGCAATCTTCTATATTAGAAGCAGTTACAAGTGTAGCAGTTTTCAAGCGGGATGACATTCTCTAGCTTGCAAGAGGTCATCAAAACAACAGTAAAGCGGCAGCAAATCGGTTACTTTCAGAGACGTGTGCTTGACGGTGCAAGATACGCGTTTCTTAACTCTTTTATTTGTTTAACTAACGCTAGTTTGCAGGTATCGGCATTACAAGAGTGGCTTAGGATCGCAGAGCGTCCTAAATCATTCTCCGTCCCTATCGATACTTTGACTTTTGTTTTCGAAACTCTCGTTTCTCCAAACTCAGTCAAAGTGGGGGCTTCTGTAGACACCCATTTGTGTCTCCCCAAAACCAAACCCAATGATGAGTACCTTTCGCGTCGAATCATAATCGAATGAAGTGAAAGTGTGGAAAGTTTAGTGTTGCGGAAAGTTTTAATTTCTTTTCTCTTCTCTCTATTTTTAAAAACTTATTTTAAGAAAATAGACAATCCAGTTTGGTTGGTCCATGATATGGGTCCTATAATGGTGTAGTTGGATGGGGCTTGACAAGATCTTTCCAACGATATATTATAAGCCCAATTCCGATGAATATTGAGGAAGTTATGGCCAATTTAGTGAACTGGGCCCGGTTTGAGCTTTATGTGCAGCCCAATGATCTAGGGGAGGGCCTAATATGTTTTATCATTCCTAATGCAATTAGGAATGGTTTTAGTCTTCTAGATTCTTCTAGAAGGTTCTTTTCATTCCTAATTCAATTAGCATTGATAAATTGACTTTTGTTGACTTTTCAGAGTTTTAATTAAAATCAAAGAGCATTTTTGAGGGAAATACAATTTTATCCTCCTGTACGGCAATTTTTATCTGATTTTAAGGAAACGCGTGATTTTCTGAATCAGCGCCAAATGCCAGCTGTAGCGCCTGGCGCTAACGTTGGCGCCTGGCGCCAACAACCAGCGTTGGCGCCAACTCTGTTTTTCGTGCGCCAGACTATGTTTTGATATTTTATCTTTTTGGCTGATTTTCTCTATAAATAACGTATTAAAAACTCCGTTTTCGAAAACCAGTTTTCATCAATTCTTATTTTAGAACCAATTTTAACCAGTATTAATCAACAACCAGTTTTCATCTATAATCAATCTACCAACTCTCATCAAGTTTTGCTTGATTACTCTCTCTCTCTCACTCTTTTCTAAACTAGCTTTTCTCACATATAAAAATTTCGCATTCATTAGATCTAGAAACACCTAGCCATATTCGAAGTTGCATTCGCCCTAGACGTGAAAGGTTTAATTTCTGAGGGTTTGGTCCCAAATCTCTCTTTCAATTATTTAGTTTAATTATTTGTTTATTATTTTCCTTGAAGTTACTAACGTGTGTATTTTGTTGTTAGAAAGAGGTACGAGGCATCAAAGTAAGTACTTTAATGGTTTTTATTGATGTTATGATGTAGAAATCATGCTTAGGTTGTTATTTTGATTCCTAGTATCATGTCTAGGGTAATTTTAATATCAAGTATGATCGTTATGATGCCTTTTATATTCTTCCTAATATTTATGATTGTTAGTATCATGTTAGGGTTAAAGATTTGATTTTTATTGTTTAGTGACATGCTAGGGTTTGTTATTAATCTTGTTAGTATCATGCCTAAGATCTTGCTATGCTTTAACATGATTATTATTATGATTAATATAATTGTTATTATGATGATTATTGTTTTGATTATTATTATGATTATTTTTATTTTAATTATTTATGATTATTATTATTATGTTGCTTGTTATTTATTTTTATTGCTTGATCACACCTTTTATGCATGTTTAAAGGGAATTTTGTACTTGTAATCACGCTTAATAAGATAATTAATAATCTTGTTAGGGTTAATATGATTATAATTCAAGTGATCGTCAATAATTGATTTATTTGTGCATTAAATTCAACCAACATAGATAAACAGGTTTAGGATTAATCCTATTGATTGTATGTTAGTCAGAAAGCGCACATGAATACAGAATAAAGTAGAGGCCTATTATTACGGCAGGTTCAATCTCTTTTAGGTTGGATTTGTACCTTCATCCCCGAACCCTTATTTGGTTCAAGACCTTATGGAGTTGACGACAGTGGCGGACCCAGGAATTGAACCTAGGGGGTTTGAACTTTATCAAACACCCGATATCCAAATGCACGGATATAAATCGGGTATACAAGTATAAAATAGAATGTTCAAATAAATATCAATACACAAGTAAACAACAAAATAAGTCCAAATTTCAATAAAATTGCAAAATAAAATGATCTGATACAACAATACATAACTTCAATTAAATGTCAAAATACAATACATAAAAAAGATGCAAATTACAAAAGCATTCTTCGAGTTTTCTTACTTTGAAAACGTTCCAATACATCATTGTCACTAACGTTCAAGAAATGTGACTAAACAATCATTCATTAGTTGATCTCCCATACTATTTCTCAACTTGTTCTTCACATAAGTCATCGAAGAAAACACCCTTTCCACACTTGCAGCTGCCACCGGAAGGATTAATACTAATCGAACAAGCAAATAAACCATTTTGTAAGAACAATGTTTATTTGTTTCAACTAGCATCATAGAAAGCTCATTAATATCCTTCAATTTGTTGAACCTCTCATCTTTCCGCATGTCATCAATAAAAAACTCAAGTTCATGACGAAGTGCTGTCATTGTCATATCATTACTTGGAAACTCTTTCGGGTAAAACTCGGCAAGTCTCATCAACTTTTTCTTATCAAATGCAGCAAAAGAATTGATAGGATTCAAGCAAGCCATACAAACAAGCAACTCCATATTTGCCTTATCAAATCTATTATTAAGCTCTTGAAGTTGTAAATCGATAACACTTACAAACATCTCAATTCGAAAGCGATGAAGATTTTGAACTTTAGCAAAGAAGCGCTTTGATCTCCCACGGGGAACATACAAATCACTCATACCAGGAACATAAATGTTATGTTTAACACAAAAACAAGTGACAAGATCTAAAAAGTCATCCCACCCATGTTCCCTCATCTTTTGCAACTTCTCTTTGGTCAAGGTAACAAATGACATGGCATTAACAATATCTTGATCCCCCCTTTGCGAAGCTTGACACAATTTCTCTGTTATCCCAAAAATTTCGGACATTTAGTGTATCATGAATATGAACTCAAATGACTCAAATGTATCCATAATAGTGATAGCTTTGACACGATCCTCCTTGTAAATCTTATTTGCTCCAATCTTTTTAATAACCTTAACAATGGAAGAATACAATGAAGTGACATTCGCAACAGTTTTATAATGTGATCCCCAACGAGTATCACCCGGCTTACCCAAACCCATTTCTTGGTTTAACCCTTGTCCACTTTCAATTTCACCTAAATCTAATGCTTCAAGCACTTCTTGAGATTGAGTTTCTCTGATCATTTCCCTTCGCTTACAAGATACTCCAATCACATTCAACAACATTGTAAGTTGTTCAAAAAGCCAAATACAATCATCATTTAGCAACAACAACAAGAGTCAATTGAAGTTGATGAGCAAAACAATGAACATAATAAGCTTCTTTCGTATCATTCATGACCAAAGTTTTAGACCATTTATCTCACCCCTCATGTTACTAGCCCCGTCATAACCTTGTCCACGAACTCTAGACAAACTCAATGAATGTTCCATAAGCAAAGTTTCAATTGCAAGTTTTAATGTTAAAGTAGTTGTATCTCCAACTTGTACAATTCTAAGAAACCTTTCACCTATCCCACCTTTTTTATTCACATAACGCAAACAAAGGGCCATTTGTTCTTTTTGAGACACATCACTAGACTCGTCAGCTAGTATACCAAAGTAGTCACCATTAAGATCTTCTATAAGTAGCCTAGTGGTCTCTTTGGCACAAGAGTTTATAAGGTCTTTTTGGATGGATGGAGCAATCATTTGATTGTTTCCGGGAGCACTAGTTCATACAACCTGCTTAACATCATCATTATTATCAGCAAGCCATTCTAAAAGGGCTAGAAAGTTCCCTCGATTACTTGAATCCTCACTTTCATCATGTCCCCGAAAAGCTAAACCTTGATTCAAAAGAAACCTAACACATTTGAGTGAGTATGTTAAGCGTCTTTTGTAAAAAATTCTAGCCTCTGATGTGTATGTACTAAAAGTTTCTATGATTGATGTTTTTGGTTTTATGTAGTTATCATATTTCTCTTGAGCTTGATTATGAGCACTACCAACACCACCAACATGTCTATCAAATCTTTCAATTTTATTCCAACCCCTAAATCCCCCTTTTACAAAAGTATCACCACCCGGAGATGTAATTTTGTCCTTAAACAAGTAGCACACAAAACAAAAGGCCGCATATTTCTCAACACTATATTCAAGCCATTCATACTTATCAAACCAATAAACATTAAAGTGACGCATACCTCCAATTGATCGTTGAGGGAAATTATGAGTGCGTGGGTCACAACTTTTCTTGGAAATATATCCTCTCCTCACGGCATCTTGATCATTAGAAGGGTACCCCAAGATTGGAATTCTTTTTCCGGGATCATGTGGAAGAAGTTCAACATCGTATACGCGATCCTCGACACCAACATTTGAAGTACTTGCTCCATGTGGTTGTGAATTGCTTTCAAGTGGAGGTTGAATGACATTAGGTGACTCTATGTCTTCTTCATCCTCTATGTCTTCACTAATAGGTTTAGAGTTTGGAAAGGAAAATTTTGATGATTTTTTGAGATTTGTTCCAAAAGTGCTCCAAACTTTTCATGGTCACACACTAGTACACTACAATAATTCAAATAAAATTAATTAGTACTACATCTACTGCAAATTAATTCATAATTCATTTAACAATCAAGTATCCAAGTGAATCAACATATTATGATATTAACAATTAAGATTTAAGAAACTCAAAACTCAAAATTAAAACTCAAAAACAGAAAAGAAAAAACAGAAATTGAAAAGAAAAAACAGGGAGTAAGTGAGAGAATGTTACCTCGAGTAGATCGTCGGCGTCGCCCTTGACCCTCGTGGCCTCGTCGGTGAGTAGTGGCGACAGGTGTGGACGTGTCTCAGTGCGGCGTCTTGAGAAGTGAGAAAAAATGGAGAAGAAAGTTAGGGTTTAGCAAGCAGCAGTGAGCAGTGTATGAGAATTGAGAAAAGAAAGGGAACAATTGAATAGAACGAAAGTTACAGGGAAAAAAAGGGAGAAAAGAAAAAAGAAAAAAATAATAAAGTTGCGCGTCCTGGGTTTCGAACACGCAATCTGTGGCACAATTTGAGAGTCACTAAACCAACTGAGCTAGCGCCTGACATAGTAAACAATTATTTAAGATATTTTATTTATAGGTTTTTTTTTAAAATAACTTTTAATTTTTTTTTCCGGATCTAACGGGGTTCAGTTGAACCCCCTGAACCCCCGCTAGATCCGCCACTGGTTGACGATCTCTTGGATTGTTAAGGGGTGTAACCTTCACCCTGTGAACGGTTTACAAGTTCCTAAAACTTGTTGGCGACTCTTTTGCTCTATCTTCTTCCTTTTTGGACGCCACCGTACTTTAGTGTATGATCACAATGGGGTTTAAGCAAGGGGATTAACGCTTGAAATTATTCCCCACACTTAGCCACCCTTCAAGATCTGGGTAAGAAGCTTATAGGAGCACACGACATCCGCTTTGGGAACTGGGATCCCGGAGCAACAGGGGAGCTCCGATACACCAACGGCCACCATATTGACCGCCACAACAACAGGGGTAACTGGGATCACCGCAAGTTGGATAAGCCGAAGTTTGAAGGCGTCGATCCCAACGGAAAATTTGGTGGTGGACATCATGGTGGTGGTGTTCAAAACGATTTCAAGGAAAGTAGTTCGGGAAAGAAGCTAGTTGGTGTCTTAGGTGGTTCACCAGCAGCACAATTTAAGAAGGGAGGTGTTGGAAGAGGACGGTCCGATGGGGGTCTTGGATCCTTAGCCGGAAAAGGTGAGTTTGGTGGTAAGGCCACCACTAGAAGTTGCTTGAACAGGGACGGAGCTGGCTTCGTGAGAGGCGGGTCAGTAGCTAGTGGGACCGGAGGAGGCCCTGGTGGGTCCGAAAAAGGTGAGGATAGTCGTAAGACCACCACTATTGGTGGCCTAAGTATAAAAGAAGGTGTCTTTGTGAAGGGCAGATCTGGTGCATGTGGGCCAGGGAGTGGACCGGGTTGTGTGTGTAGGTGTGTGTGTGCGGTTCAGGAACAACGGGCTACAGGTGTTTTGGGCTGTCGGGTCGCCGCAGAGAATTGTGGGGGATTGCGCATGAACGTCCATGGTTGAGGTGGTGTTGATTGTGGTGGATTCGTGCAGTAGAGGCGTGGTGATTTCGCTGGTGGTTTCATCGGTGGTGGTGATCTCGTCGGAGATGGACTTATGTCTTTAACTGGTGGTGGTGTCTTGGACGGAATGAGACCAGATTCCTATGAGGGCAGTGGAACGGAAGGTGGGAAATGGTGGACATGGTTGCTGAAGTATTCAGTGGTGGCGTGCGGTAGAAGTTGTACTCTGATTTTGGTGGAAAAGAACAAAATTCTAGAAAATGGTAGTAAGGGCATTCTGGTAAAAAGTGGGGAAGGAGACAGGAAAAGGTGGAGCAGGTGTAGTGGTTTGATTGGTCCCCTCTCATATTTACAAGGCAATTTATTAACAAATCATAGCATGTGCCCAACTAATGGAAATGAGGGTAAAGATTTTGAAGCAGTAAAGCATGTCACTGGGCCTTTGTCTAATAAAATCAACATTCATGCCATTTTACCAGTCCATGTTTTTTAGTCCAAATTCCATGATCCAAGGATCACAAGTCAGACAAACCCAATTTTGGTGCCACATCCATTTGATTCCTTTTGCCATATTAATCAAGATGTTTAGCTTAATCTCAACATCCTTAATCCGACTAAGTTTCCTAATCCCCCTTGTTCTCAACTACTCCCAGATAGTAGCTCCCAATATCATTGTAGAGAATATTTCAAGCATTATCCCAAACTTGAACCCTACAGTGATCATACACTTAACTATGGCGGCGTCCAAAGGGAAGGAAGCTAGAGCAAAAGAGTCGGCAACAAGTTTTAGGAACTTGTAAACCATTCACAGGGTGAAGGTTACACCCCTTAACGATCCATGAGATCGTCAACTCCAATAGGCCGGGTCTGGATCCATGACTGGTGTTTGGGGATGAGGGTATCACTAGGTGAAAAAATAAAATTGGCACCGGTTCAAAACCCCTCAATGCCACCGGTTTTGAACCGGGGCCGATATGGGGGGTGCCAATTAGTGGATGAAAAGGCCACCGGTTTGAACCGGTGGCAAAACTCAAAATTGGCACCGGTTAACCGGTGCCATAAAAGCCCACAAAAAATTAATTCCAAGTTTTTGGCACCGGTAACCGGTGCCAAAAAAGCCCAGAAAATCATTTTTTTTTGTCTTTTTTCACTTAAAAATTAAATTGACTAAAATAAATAAGAACAACAAAATATAAATCGAATATCATTCAATATAATAGAAAATTTACAGTATATAATTAAAAAAAAAAATTACAATATAGATCTATAAAATTGATCAATTACAACATATAAATAAAAAAAAAACTACAATATAAATAAAAAAAATTACAACATCACAATAAAAAAAACTCCATACAACATCTAAATCAATATTCTTGATTCTACGATTATGTGCACTATTTTGGAATGCAAAGCAATAGTATACCTGCGCCAATTAAAACATCCAAAATAAATCGATTAAAATGAATTAGTTGCGAAAAAAATAAAAAAAAACCGAGAAAATAAAAAAAATCGAATTAAATTCGATTAAAAGAAAAAAAATCAATTAAAATAAAAAAAGAAAAGAAAATCAGTTAAAAACAAAAAAAAAATCAAATTTAAATCGATAAAAATAAAAAAAACAGTTAAAATAAATTAAAAATCCAAGAAAATAAACAAAATCAAATTAAAATAAGTTAAAAAAATTGATTAAAACAAACCAGAAAATCGAAAATCAGTTAATAACCCAGAAAAAAAAAAGAATTAAAATCAACACTTAAAAAATCGATTAAACTAAAAAAAAAATTGATTAAAACAAAAAAAAATCGGTTAATACAATTAAGCTTCGAAAAAAACAAAATTCAAAACCAAAAAATTCAATCCCAAAAATTCAAACCCAAGAAAAAAAATTGAAATCGAAAAAACCCAGAAAAAAAAAATTGAAATCGAAAAAAACCCAAAAATCGAAATAACCCATAAATTAAAAAAAAAACTGAAATTGAAAAAACCCAGAAAAATAATTGAAATTGAAAAAAAAAACCCAGATCGAAAAAAAAATCAAAATCGAAAAAAAAAATGTTAGAATCGAATAAAAAAACAGAAATCGAAAAAAAAATCAAAATTAAAATAAAAAAAACCTAGAAATCGAAAAAAAAAACCCAAAAATCGAAAAAAAAATTGTATTAAAATTCAATAAAAATACCAGAAATCGAAAAACAAAAATCAAAATCGAAAAAAAAAATCAAAATTGGAAAAAAAATCAATTAAGAGAGATAATAGCTAACTCTATAAGGATAAAAAATCGAAATCGAAAAAAAAAAATCAAATTTCAAAACCAGAACTCGAAAAACAAAAAACCCATAAATTGAAATCGAAGGAGAACGGTCTTGGTGTTGCATGTTGGTGGTCTTCGAATGAAAGAAAGGAGGAGGACACGAGGGAGAAGGAGATCGAGAAAGAGAAATAGCAGGAGGAGAACGAGATCGAGAATGAAAGAGAAGGAGTGGAGAGAGAAAGAGGAGAGAGGATAGAGAAACGGTTGTGAGAGTTAGGGTTGGGGGGGGGTTATAAAGGGCCGGGTTTTTTTTATTAAATAATGGCACCGGTTCAAACCGGTGGCTTTATGTTTTTGCCACCGGTCCGAAGTGAACCAGTGCTATATGTCTTGGTTCATTAGGCCGCCAATTTTTAAGGCCATTTTTGCCACCGGTTTGGACAAAACCGGTGGCAATAATTAGGGGGTGCCTTTTTGATTTTTTTTCTACTAGTGTACAAATCGTACCTAAAAGAGACTGAACCTACCCTAATAATAGGCCTCTACTTTATTCTCTCGTATTCATGTGCGCTTTCTGACTAACATGTAATCAATAGGTTAACCCTAAACCTGTTTATCTATGTTGGTTGAATATTAATGCACAAATGTAGACACCAAAAAATGTCTCCCCAAAACCAAACCCGATGATGAACAACCTTTCACCGCCATTATTGGTCGGGTTGAGTATTTAATCTTGGAGTGCTTAAATCCATATTTCCATTTCATAAACCAACCCAATTCATAGCCCATTTCCCCAAACCATAACTTATTTTCCTCTTTTCGTGCCTTTAAACCCAAAATAATTCATTTCGTGTCCTTTAAAATCATTCATTTCGTGTCCTTTTTATAAAAACGTTTAATCCAGTTTATTTTGGTCTATAATCTGGGTCCAATGATTAAATATTTGGATGGGTCTTTAAAAGAGCTTTCCAACGATATATTATAAGCCCAAATCCGAGTTATAACGAATAAGTTATGGCCAAAATATTAAACTGAGCCCAAACCGAACCTAAGCCCACCTTACCTACGACCCAATGATCATGTGGAGGGTCCAAATTATTTAATCCTATTCCTAAACCAATTAGGATTAATTAGGATCTTCTACAAGTTTCTAAAAGATCTTAATTATTCTTTTTGAAAAGATAAGATTAAAGAGTTTGAAATTGAATAAAACTTCTTTTTATTAAAAATCCTATTTCTATCAGAATTGAAAGACATTCAAAGATAGACAGATATTATTTTCGTGTCTCATAGTTTTTATCCAAATTTTATATGGTTGGATAGCCCTTGAAATTATCTTTCCAATGATATATTACAATATCAATTTCGAGCTATAATGGAAAATATATGAATAAAATGTCAAACACTGTCCAAAACTAACACCGTCTCACTATTTTGGTCATATATTTTATTATATAAAATATTTTAATCTTATTCTAATTGGGTTAGAAAGTAGACTTCAAGAGCTTTCCAACGATATCTTATTCATCTTATTCCAATTTTTGGATCAAAAGATATGATAAAAACAAAAATTGCAAAAATTGTTGTCTATCGCAAGAGTTTTATCCGATTCGAATTCTTATCTTTTCTTGATTCGACCCCTCTTTTTTCCTTATAAATAGAGGTAATATCTCCCCTTTTCCAATAATCAACAAGTTTGATCATCAAATCATTCTCTTCTTCCTCTTTAGCCTAAACACTAGCCATCCTGTTCTCTCATAATACTTCCCCTAAGCGCTCCAAGGAGTCCATACAATATCCGAAATTCTATACTTAAACCAAGGCGTGTGATGTGTCTATTTTATATATTATTTTACCCCCGTCCCTTGGTTATAATTAGTAGTGTTTTTGGCTCTTTAGAGCCACTTTTATTACTAATTGGTGTTTTCTAGTGTTTTCGTAGATTTGGTTGACTTTTGCAGGGATTTATGCTTTTAGAGTATTTTCCCGAGATATTTTGGAGCAATCACGAACATTGGAGAGGCACGACCAGAGTTTATAGCCCAGGGTCGGTTAGAGCCATCGAACTGGTGATTAAGGGCTCGGTATAGGTGATACCGGGGCATTTGGACCGAGTATTCAAGACCGGAAGAGGAAACCCAGATTGGCCCGAAGAGTTGGAGCCCAATCGAAGTCCAAATAGTGGCCCGAATGAGCCGCCCAGCCAAAAAGGCTGGCGCCCAGAGGCGCGCCTGGCCGGGCGGGAGAAGCTTTGGCTGGCGCTCGGTGACGCGCCCGGCCGGGCGCGAGATTAGTTGTAGGGCTAAAAAGGCGCGCCCGATCGGGCGCGTGTATTTCTTAGGAGATGTTTAACGTCGTTTTAATTTGTTTTAGTTTAGGATATTTGTACGGAGTATAAATACTCCTCCGTAATACGATTTTAGTATCTCTTCTTCTTCTTTTTACTCTTTCTTTACTCTCTTAATTATACTCTTAGATTTCTTTTCTCTTAAACCTTTGTTCTTAATTCTACTCTTAATTCCAGATTTATTTTGGTAACGATTTCTCTTCTCTTAATCTCAGTTATTTACTTTATTCTTTTTATCATGATTTATTTTATTGTTTTGATTAGTTTAGTTTTTAATATGTGTGAGTAGTTTTATTTCTAGGATTTATGGGGATCCATAAATAATATGAAGGGGTAATTTATTGTTGTTAATTATCAATGCTAGATTAATTTCCTATTGATTGATTTAATGCTCTGTGACTAGATTAGGCCTAATCTTTTATGCATGAGTTTGACAATATTGATTCGAGATTCGACAGATGAGAATTGATGTTTGGGTCTAGTTTCAATAGGCAGGTTAATTTATAAATGGTTAAGTCGAGATTCGAGAGATGAGATTTAATACCGGTAAATTAATTGTGTGATTGCAATACGTAATGAAAGCCCTTTACAATCTGGTTAATTGATGCATTGATGATTGACTATTATTTATTATTGGTATTGCATGATAATTTCTTATTGAATTGTTTTAACGTTTTACTATTGCGGCTTGTAAAAGTATAGCAATATTGAATTTATGAATCGAGCAGATGCTAATTTGATATTAAAGGCTATTTTCAATAAGAATTTAGATCTAGTAAATTGCGAGAGCCTGTTAGATCTATGGTGATTAGTAAATTGCGAAAGCCTGTTAATCGTGTTATTTATGCAATGTCAATGATTGATTACTATGTTTTACCCTGGAGTATTATTTATTGGTGAACCTATACCCTAGATCCTTTTATATATTGTTTTCTCCCTTTTCTTAATCTCCGTAGTTTAGTTTCACATCCAAATTTACATATTGGATACTTTATAATTTAGATTACTTTATTTAATTAGGAATAGAAAGACTCGTTTCTCTGTGGATTCGACCCTACTTCCCTATCTACATTAGTTAGAGGATTTAGGAATTACTTTTGATTAGGAGATACGACTTTACCCTGTCAGCGTGAAAGTTATAATTAACCGAGGGTTTGGACCAAATCAAATCTACATTTATTTAATTTAATTGTTTTAATTTGATTTATTTTTTATTGAAGTTACTAACAGTTTATTCATGATGTAGCAATTTAAAGGAACGCGCAGAATGTGAGTAATTAATTAATTTAATTACTCTTATTTTATTTTCATATTGCTAGCATCATGATTAGGTTATTTTATATTTTATTTGACTAACGTTATTATTGTTAAATTGCTTCCAATATTAATGTTTATTCTATTATTTTTACGATCACCATATTGCATGTTTAAAGGGAATATGTGATTGAAAATCACGCCTAATAAGATAATTTGGACAACCGGCTTAGGTTCCTTTTTAATCTTGTTATTAAATGAAGTGATCATAATATTTTAGAATTATGTGTCGCATTAATATTAAACCAATTTAGCTTAATAATATATTGGAGCAAATTGAATTTTTGTTTGTATACCTTTGAGATCGCAGGAATCACTTTTCACTATAAGAATCGAGTAGAGGCCAATACGGGCGAATGTGACTCCATGACTCACTTCGTACCATCATCCCCGATCCTCCTTTCGTGGTTCCGAACCATATGGAGTTAGTAATCTCATGGATTATGAATGGGGTGTAACCTTCACGGGTCAATCGTTGTTGCCTTTCGTTGTCCCTTTATCGTGGTTGCCTTTAATGATCCGTGAACGGTTTACAAGTTCCTTAAAAACTTGTTGGAGACTCCCTACTTTCCTTGTCCCTAATCGTATACGTCAATTCCCACTTCCTAAGAGTGCCAAGCATATTCACACATGCTTTAACGTAGCCGTACTTCGAGCGACACCTACAACAAACGAATCTATTATTGGTGATCACTTGAATTATAATAAAATTAATCCTAAACAAGATTATTAGTTATCTTATTAAACGTGATTATAAGTACAAATTCCCTTTAAACATGCAGAAAAGGTGTGATCAAGCAATAACAATAATAACAATCAAGCAACATAAGCATAAGCATAATCATCATAACAATCAACGTCATAATAATATCATCATTAAAGCTTAATAATTATAGTAAGATCCTAGGCATGATACTAACAAAATTAATAACAAATCCTAACATGTCACTAAACATCAAAGATCAAAGCTTTAACCCTAACATGATACTAAAATGACATCAGAAAGCATAAAAGGCACCCTAAACATGATTCTAGAAAACAATAATAACATCCTAACATGATGCTAGAAATTAAACAAATCTTAACATGCTTTCTACAAGAATAGAGCAATAAGATTACATACTTTGATGCCTCGTGCCTCTTTCTAATAACAAAATACACGCGTTAGTAAACTTTAATGAAATAATAAATCAAAGAATTAAATTAAATAAAAAGAAAGAGTTAAAAAGTTTAGACTGGATTTGGGACCAAACCCTCAGAAATTATCAACCTTTCACGTCTAGGGCGAAGGCAATTTCGAACTTGGCTAGGTGTGTCTAGTGCTAATGAGTGCGAAACTGTGTTTGTAAAAGGTTATGCTAGAAATAGGGAGAGAGAATAAGCTTTAGCTTAGAGAGAGAAGAATTAGAGAATTCTAGTTATTGAAAACGGAGGTCCAAGGACCCTATTTATAAGAATATAGTCTGGAATTGATAAAAAAGAGTTAGAGTTCGAAAAGGAATAAAACAACATCATGCCGCCAACGACAAATCTCATCGCCAGGCGACAAACTTGTGGCCAACCTGTTGTCAGGCGATGTAAGAGATTTTCAACACGTTTTCCACACAGAATCCACTTCTCAATATAATTAAGTCGTAAATTTCGTGTTAGGGGTAAAATCGTATTTTCGTAAAAACACTTATTCTGTTCCAAGTAAAACTCTAAAAGGTAATTATCAATCCTAATTCCTTTTGGATTTAAGATAACCTTCTAAACAATACTAGAAGACTATAGACCCTCCTCTAGATCATTGGGCCGCATATAAGAACCAAACCGGACCCAGTTTAGTACTTTGGCCATAACTTCCTCATTATTCATCGGAATTGGACTTATAATATATCGTTGGAAATCTCTTTTCGAGCCTCATCCAACTAATTTTACTGAACTAAAATTAATTTTACTGAACTGAAATTATTTTTACTGACTTTATATTATAATTCTTCTTTAAAATAACTGAATTTTACTGAACTAAACTTATTTTTACCGATCTGAAATTATTTTTATTGAACTGAAATTAATTTTATTGAACTAAACTTATTTTTACTAAATTGAAATTATTTTTACTTAATATTATTTTTTAAGGTGAAGTGAACAGGCCTAACAAATTTAGTCAACACCGCCAAATATATATATATATATAATAATAATAATAATAATAATAATAATAATAATAATAAAGAAAATGATGACTTACCCTTTCCATTGTCATTGGCCCTCAAGACAATAAAGACATACTTGATCAAGGGTAGCAAAGTAATTGTATAGTAAATGAGTGAAAGAACTCCCAATATATCATCTCTATTTTTAATTCCATTCGAAAAAGTGCTTGCATACACATATAGTGGCGAAGTACCGATGTCTCCATAAATCACACCTATACTTTGGAAAGCCAACGACAATACCACTGCCCAACTTACATCCTATTCAACAAAGGAAAAAAAAAAAAAAAAAACCCAAATTAATTTATTGGAATTAGCTAATTAATCAAGAAAATAAAACCAAGATGTGAAAATAATGTCATGCTATTAATAATAATGTAACAACAACTCAACAAGTCTAATACAACTATACAAGTAATGTACTATTTTTCTTTTTCATTATCAAATGTTAATACTTCATTCATTTCAAAATAAATGATTCAAATGTACGCCATTATGACTTTATTTGTGCATTATAAATGAGACTCAATAAAGTAGATTATGTATAGTTTTTGAATCATGAATATCAGTTTTTCATAATTTATCCTCTGTACATTTAAATATTGGTCAAAATTAATGTATTTATCAATGTGCCAATCAAAATAAGGTATTATTTTAAAGGACAGTTTTGTAATGGCTATAATTTTATTGTAGCCACCACAAGAATGAAATCTACACCCTTGATTATCATTATGTAAATTATGACCGTTGATTTTAGTTGACCATAAAAATACCCAAAAAAATTTCTTTAAAAGTTTTTCCTTAGTACTCTATATTCCATTGATGATTTTCTGCAAAGTATGAATAACAAAACAATCCACTTAACATGAAATCCATCAATTAGTGCAAGAACGAGCAAGGAGAAATATGGAGAGGAATAATTAAATAATTATGAACTATCCCATGTATAAAATTGTATTCGTTTTTGAAGGTCATCGGTTGACAGTTTTCCATTGATTGTAATTGGTAATACTTTAATCCTATCTATAAGAATTGTTCCTGCATACAAATTTATTGGAGATTTAGGTTAATAGGTTAAAGGTTGAATACTTGAACTGCGTCAATGGCAGCGACAGTTTTTTTTTTTTTTTTTTTTTTTTTTTTTTTTTTTTTTTTTTTTTTTTTTTGTAAAAAAGTAGTTTTAAAAAAAAAATTATAATTTAGAAGTCAATATATGAATGGACAAGATTAATCATTAATATTTAAACGGTTGAGATTAAAAGTAGTTACAATGGCTACATTTTTTATGTAGCCATTGAATAGTCTTATTTTAAAACTAAAAGAGTAATTTACATTATTTGTAATTTACATTATCTGTAATTTACATTATCTGTAATTTACTTAAGAGAATGTAGAGAAAGTAATACAGATTTGTTATAATCCTCATTTGGCTATGTAGCCAATTCGAGTTGGAATAGAGATGAAGATAAAACTCAATTTACCTCATAGTCACTGAAATAATATTTGAGGGCATACACAAATTTGGTAAGGGGTTAGGGTGGCACATGCCCCGCAAATTTTATGAAATATGGAGTATATATTATATTTACAAATTACAACAACAAAAATGGAACTATTAAGTGCTCCACCATAATTAATTGCAGGCTAAGTTCAATAGGGAGAAATGAATGTATTTTTTCCAATAATGAAAAAGAAATCTCCAAAACTAGTTCAAACTTCACACTAGTTAAAGTGAGTTGTGAATATTTAACAACAAGTGAAATGTGAGGACCAAGAATTAGTAGGTGGGATTTTATTACTCCTTTTTTATCTCTTGTACAGTAAGTGATGAGAAAATAAAAATATAAAATATTAGTTTTATCGAGGGTCAAGCCTAGAAACAAAGAACAAAAATTTAACAATTAAAATGTGACATAGCCATACCCGGCGAATGATGAGAATATAAGTTAATTATTAAATGGTTGAACTTTTATTTTTATGGGTTTAATAATGTGTTCCTCAAATTTTTGTAGGTATTATGATGTAATTAAAAGAAGTTTGAAAAGGAAACAACATTTTCCAATTTTCTTACCACCCTAATAATATTGCTAGTTAAACTAAATTAGTACCTCCGTTAAATGTTATGCGTACGTTTAGAGTATTATTTGTGAGATATAAAATATTCTAAAATTGCAATTAATATTTAACGGTGTAGTAATTAACAAAATCTGAACAATAATGGAATTCATAAAATTAATCAAACTTGTCCTAAAACAGTAAAATTAAATACTCCCTCCGTTTTTAGATACTTGCTCCATTTCTCCATGCGCGGAGTTACAGGAGAAATTGGAGAAAGTAATAGAATATGGAGGTAGTGAAGTTGGTTGAATAATAAAAAATTATAGAAAGCAAAAGTAATGGAGAGAATTGGAAGAGAGAGAATATATATTGGGTCCACTAGGTGAGAGAAATAAATTAAATATTGTAAAAGCTTTTCAAATAAGGAAATTAAATAAGTATTTAAAAACGGCCGCAAATGCAAAGTAGAGCAAGTATTTAAAAACGGAGGGAATATACATTAGCTATGCATGGAACAATGAAGAACAATTATTACCTTGGAGTCATGAGCATGGTGGCCTTTAACGTTAGCGGATTTGAGATCCAGGGAATCGTAACGATTTAGTTTCGTCTTCCCTTTGATCTGAGGATAAGCAATTTCTTGCTCATCGTTGTTCATGATATTACCATCATTTGACATTTTTAACATAGAAAATTCACTTGGAAAATAAGAAGAGAAAAGGATGACTTAGGAGTTTTTTTTGTTTTTTTTTTTTTTTTTTTTTGCACTTACTTTGGAATGGAAAAGTTACAAAAAATAGGGGGGTTTTAAAGGATTAATTCTACGTACATAAGCCCAACACTCATGAGATCCATGGTATAGTGCTTAGAATCTAAAAGTCTAAACACGAGAAAGAACTTATTTTTGGTAGTATTTGGGAAGGGTGTTAACTGTTTAAATTAAGTAAAACTTTGGCTTTTCATAATATGTGGGTTGGTATGTACATTTAAGACTATTTTTTAAATGCCTTTGTTTATTTGGGAGAGTTTATAAATTTAAGAGAAATTTATGAAAAAGGTCTTTTTAAATGGTCGATTTTTTTTTGTAAAATGACCTTTTAAGTGAAAAGTTGTGAAAAAAGACCTTTTAAGTTGTATTATGTTTTTAGGGGGTACTTGGGTGAGTTTTCTTGGTGATCAATGCCGGAGCCCCGATGTTGACTTTCACATGTTAGTCACGTGAATTAAAAAAATAAAAAATTATTTTTTTTCCCCCCAAATTTTAAAAAGAGGAAGGCGGGAAAATGAAAGGGATAGTTTGAGAAAGGAGGGAAATTTGGGGGGAAAGTAATTTTTTTATTATTACTTTTAACTCACGTGACTAAATGTGAAAGTCAACGGCAAAGCTTCGATGTTGATGACCACCAAAAAAAACTAACCCAAATACCCCCTAAAAACATCATACAACTTAAAAGGTTCTTTTTCACAAATTTTCACTTAAAATGTCCTTTTACAAAAAATCGACCATTTAAAAGGTTCTTTTTCACAAATTTCTATAAATTTAAAGCGCGGTGTTTATTAAAATATATGTTTAGTTAATTATATTAGTTAAGTGTAACTGTTACTTTGATATTTGAATACCACAATTTATAATGATTCTAACAAGATGTCACATTAAAATATATATATATATAAATTAATGGTACGCAATAGATGGTCAAAGTTTTTTCAGTCGGACCCCATACACGGTAATTAAGTGAGTAAAGCATATGAATCAGGAAAGAAAAAAAAAAGGTGAGTACAGCATAAAAGAATTAGACTTTCATTTTTTGCTCTCCAAAAAAAAAAAATAATAGATATAATAAAATAAAAATAAATAAATGAGTAACATGTTAGTGATTATATTCATAACTTGATTGGCTAAAAAGTTGATGCGGAGTAGTACATTATTTGATGTTTAACTAGTGTGTGATTTCGGGCTTTCCCGGTGACACTTTGAATAATTTTATTTTTATTTCAGACACTTTATAAGATATGTTAATTTTTTAATTATGGGTGTTTTATTTTTATTTTTTTGAAACCATATTATGAGTATATTCTAACAAAAAAAAAAAAAAAAAAAAAAGCTAATTTTGGGTTTTTTATTGTGTTTATTCTATATTATAATACTTGTATGTATCTATTCAAAAAATAATAATAATAATACTTGTATGTATTTATATATAAATGTGGATTAAAAGATCAAGAATGGATGTGAGTGTTTTTTTTTAATAATTATATACACTTATGTATATTTCTTTTTCATATTTATAATATGTGTGATAATTGACTTACATGGTTGTTAAATCAATTTTGTAATGAGCGGTTTGGAGTTCGAATCTCCGAGTCTTCATATTTTTATGAGATGTGGCGTTATGAATTGTTTGTGAAATGATATGGCAAAGTGACATGGCGACATAAATTGTTTGTAAAAGTGACATGGTGTAATATAAAAGAGTCTCCATGACTCTTGAACGTTTTTATAAACTCATTTTAATATATTAGTGTAGATTTAATGGAAATTTTGGACCATGAGATGCGGAATTTTATGATAGCATTTACTTCGTATGTGATTTTTCATGGTACATATAAGAATATCGGATTTACATTTGTACAAGTGTTTGGGAGGAGATTCTTTACATATGCATAGTTAAAAAGAAATAGTAGTATAAAGTATTTCCTTCTTAATAGGAACTCTATCAATTAATTTGATGTATCATGTAGTCATGTACAAGTATGTGTTAACATATACTCTGTATATAATAACATGAACTGAACCCAAACCAAATCCACATAAACCAGTCTACTAAAAAATGACTCAACTTGAATTGACGTGACTTGAATTGCCAAACCTAATAACCCGGATGAACTGATTGCCCCCTCTTAGAATTACTAGTACTTCTTCCGTTTTTAAATACTTACTCCATTTCTCTAGGACACGCATGCCGATACTAATCTTTGATCACTAATATCTTTAATTATCAATAAGTATAAATTCTAACAATTGAAAATTAATAATTTATTCATTGAGATGATTCCAACAAGTACCCTCAAGACTATATTTCTAATGTATAAATCACATACATTAGTCATAGTAGGACAAATAAATAGTGCAAAAAATAGAAATAAAGCAAGTATTTAAAAATGGAGGGAGTAGCAATTTCCCTAATTTAAAAGAGTTAAGGAAAAATCCTTTGCCCCATGCCATGCATGCACATATGCACATATTTGTCAAATATTGGAAGATTTGGAACAACTTCTTATCACACGCTGCCTCTATTTGACTGAGGCGAAGGATGACACTTGCGGGTAGATTGCAATTGGATAACTATTAACTAGTTGAACGACTAGAAATTATTAGCAATGCCAAAGTCTAACAAAGATTCACTTACAAAGCTAGTATCACACGGGAGTAAGTTAAAAACTATATATAATTAAATAATGAATAAAAATTTATTAAATAGTTAATATTATTAAATTTTATATTGATATGATAATATCTATTTATAAACATGTATATGAAATTAATTATTTTTGATACATTACTCAAAATCTATAGTTAAATTGAATATATAAATAATGAAGAAAAATTAAAATGTATCAATTATTGTGGAAGGAATTGAGTAACACATCGTGTTCATACAAAGCTAGTATCACACGAGAGTAATAAGTTAAAAACTAAAGTCTTTGAAGGAACTTGGGTAGCAACATTTTCCTCGGACAACTTGGGTAGCAAATGATGTCATGACTCCCAACTATGAGGAAGAAAAATCTTTGAAGGAACTCCTCAATTTCACATGAAATTTTGTTGTATGATAGTCAATATTTTGCATGTGTAGTCAACCCACTTGTTGTCACACTCATGGGAATCATCATTTTCTCTTATGTAGTAGTAGTAGTAATCGTGCTTGTACAAAGGAAAGTAAGAAATTTCTCGTGCTCTATTCCTTTTCCAAAATCATTAAGGTTGACTAAGGGTCTATTTTGATTTATTGAACTGAACTAATTGGAGCTGAACTGAACTGATTGGAGTTGAACTGAACTAAGCTGATTGGAGCTTAATTGAACTGAGCTGAAATGAATTGTGTATGAGAGAAGGAAATTAGGAATTGAATTGAACTGAACTGATTCAAGCTAAACTGAACTGAAATTAAGCTGAAGAGAACACGCCCTAATAAGCGAAAAAAATTTACTAATGTTATTTTATTCAATGAATAACAACTTAGTTTTAAATTTATACTTGTAGATTACTACCTTCGTTCCTTAAAAAATATACTTTGTATTTTCCGTTTGCTTTGTATAAGAAATACGAAATATAAGAAGTAATAATCTACTCCGTACTATTATTGGACATATAGAATACAATCTACACACAATCTGTATTTCTTATACATTAGTACTTTTATTGTTTAGGCTTACTTCCTATATGTGTGTACACACGTAATGTATTGGACGTAATTAACTTTGGGTTAGAATCTTGGCCCTGAGGTACTTTAAGGGTGCGTTTGGATTGAAGGAAATGGAGAGATGAACTATCTTTCATTTGGATAATTAATGAAAAAGGAAGGGAATTGGAGGGAAAAGAAATAAAATGATTAAATTGTAAGAAAATAATCCCTCCAACAATGGAGAGATTTGAAAGGAAAATTCAACATTCTTCCCTCCCCTCCTCTTCTCCTCCCCCCCCCCCCCCTTCTTTTCTTTTCTCCTTTTTTATCCAAACACAGTGTTAAAGTTCATTTAACATCAAAACTGATGCTCAACTGCTCAAGCACAGAGTTGATGCTTGAGAGGACAGAAGAATTTCTAAACCACCTGCAAGGCATCATGTTTTGTGTGTCATTATTCTTAACGTGAGCTGCTGAAAGTCAAATGTATGGTGGACATTGAATCCCATAAGGAGAAGCTAACACAATTGCCGTGCTGTGCCATATGCACTAAGGAAAGCTTAAGAAACAGACCATCAGGCTGCTCTGAGCTTATGCATTGCCTTCTGTTGGTACTGTGTTTACCGGTTTATCTGTATGCTATGTTCAAGGACTGGCATGGGAAAAAAAACATGTAGATATGCTGTCCAAAAGTCAGTTTCCATTGATATCATGGCCAAGATCACAATAAAGATGTAACAGGACCCCTCAAGGCCTCGTTACATATGCAATTGTCAATATTCATACATTTACATAATGTGCACCATACATGAAGGCAAAAATTGGTGCATCCAATGATAGATAATCGACAGTTAAATTAGATTCATGAGTATTTCTGAACTCGTACTCATGGGCTGTAATCCTAGAGGTTTTAAATATGCTTGGCCTTCTTTTTCAGCAGGTCTTATGAGAAGCCTTAACCATCCAAAATTATCATACTTGGGATTCACCTGTTTACAAGATTCTGGTGAAAATTGGGTTTTTTACCAGTTCTCTAGCAGAAGGTCGCCTTGTTGGATCTGGATCCACCATGAGCTGTCAAATTATGAGCAAATCATCATACATTGTTACAGATAATCACTTCATTTTCAATTAACACAAAATTGATAAAAGTGCCTAACGATCAAATCTATCTACAATTGTCTCTTTCTAGGAATTTAGAATTATAGGGTTTTATTCAAGTTTCCTGCAAGTGCAGGTTATCCACTAAAAGTAAAATGAGTTGAGCTCAGGGTGATCAGCACTATTAGCATGATACTTCGTATATATTTTTTGTTTGATTGATGCGGGAGGAAAAAATGTAGAAGGAAAGTTAAAAAGTGCACTTAAAGTTGAGAGATTATACCTTGATCAAGTTTTGTAACTGCAGTGAATTGCTAGGAAGCAGCGGTAGTTTCCCCTCTCTCAAAAGCTGATGCACTGCATCTGGCAATGATGAACCTCGCAAAAGCTCATAGATAGAAACCCCCAGTGAAAATATATCAACTTTATCAAGATGATCATACTTCTCGTTCAAAATCTCTTGAGGCATATAGCGTGCATCACCTTCTTCAATGGGAAGACTATTATCTAGTAGTGTGGCACAACCAAAGTCACCAAGCTTATAGCCACCATTTTTTACATAAATGTTTTCTGGCTTTACATCTAAATGAGCAATTCCTCCTGCATGTATGTATTGCAATGCTCTGGCAATCTGCAAACACAAGTTTTAGGAATGTGGAACTACAAGGAATAATCTTACTAGAACACCAAAAAGCCACCAAAAGAACATACAAAGATCAGTTGAAAAAGAATAACAAAATACGCCCAAAGCCAAAAAAAGAAGAAAAACAAGGTATATGGTAAATAAAAACTAAATCAGTGCAATGTGATAAAATTCATTTTTTCAAGCTTAATAATGAAAATTGCACCGAAATTTCAGTTCAGGCAATCATATCAGGTTGGATTGCTCATCAATTTAACCTTAGAACAACATGGCAACATTGTCGAGGCAAAAGTCAGAAGAAAAGGCTACCTGTAAAAAAACCTCCAAAACTTCTTCCTCAGTAAGCGAGCAAGATGTATTATAACTGGAAAGACTATAGTCACAAAGCTCCATTTGTATATACAGTTGCTCATTTTCAAACCAGGAAGTGTGATAAGCAACTATATTTTCGTGAAATCCTGCACCAAGCGAAATCATCTTTCAGACCATTAATCAAAGTCAACAATAAAAATATTGCTAGCATCTTTGAGACAGGTCTCATTTGACAAACCTAGAGCAGCCAGTGCTTGAACTTCCATCAAAGCTTTCCGCCTGCAGTAGACAATTCGAAAAAGCAGTTGCCAGTTAATAAGGATTGACAATCAGACGAGTGAAAATGAATTACTTCAGATTCTAATGAAAAGTGAATATACCTTTCTGTGTCTAGGCACAATTGCTTAGTGCTACGTTTTACAGCATAGAGGCAACCATCAATTCTCTTCAAGACTTTATATACATGACTGAAGTTTCCATTTCCAATTTGCTGAGAACAAGGAAAATATTTAGTATTATTTAAAGCTTACTTTTATTTGCAATTCCGTATATGCATAATATCTGGCAACTGCTGACAATACCTCTATTTCTTGGAAGTCGGTACAGTAGCGTGACATGCTTTCAGCACCAGCAGACGCAGAGAGATAACCTAAGCAAAATTGTACAAAATTTATTCTCACTATCTCATAAAGTAAGCACCATATAACCAAGAGAACTTCCACACATCAAAAGATTTTCAAAAAAAAAAAAAAAAACAAGTGAGTAAACCTTAAGAGACTAAAAAGGACCTATAAAGTGGAAAGCAGAAGCAGCTAGAGTCAACAAAAGGAAAAACCTGAACACTTTGTTCTCCAACTTCCAAATGGATCCACATCCATTTCCACGGCATCCTTTATATAAGGGTTCTTTAAACAGGGAGGTGGCATAACACGGCAGCGTAAAGCAATAGCTGACTTCGGGACATAATTAGGACCATTGTCCAATGCAGTAGCTGCGGTTTTTCCTGTCTTGTTTTCATTCACATAATTTGTATCATTTGCAAGTTCCACTGCCTGTTGATGATCCAACATAGAAGCTGGAGATTTTACAAAGCTGCCATCTGTTGAGATTATGAAAAATTCAGTGATGAAGGTATTAAAAAATTTATTGAGTTTGCAAGTGAAAAGTTAGTAAAGAACTAAATATGCTATATAGAGTAAACAGATAAAATGAAATCAAACAAACTAAATAAATGGACCATTCAAAACTACAAAAAGGAAAACAAATGAACCATACATTTCTTTAGAAAACCATTAGAAACCCAAATTGACCAGGATAGTTTCACATTTATACAAACCAAATCGACAGCCAAAGTTGTGAAATGAGAGAAGTACATATAATGACCACATTATATCACTAGTTTGAAACAAAAAGTATATGGAAGCAGGAAGCAGATCTTCTCAAAACACATGGGTAGAGAGTCAAGCAGCAGTCCCCATTCCAAGCAATCAAAACACGAAAATCCAATAATAAATTGGTCGGGCAATTGTTACAAGTTTACAACTATATATTGGATTTCACCATTGATGGATAAAGATCTAGAACATGCATTATGCCCATTCAACAACCAAGACTTCAATAAGACCATTGTTAAAAGCCCCATCAAGAACACATTCTAACAATAACTTCGATAAGTACAAGAGAAGGAATCCAACAACGCATTAAATACATCAATATCTTGCAAAGCCCTCAACTATATTGGCAAGTACAGTCTAGAGATGACTACGACATTAACATAACGAGCTAGAGAGCTTCATTAGAAACTTTATCATGAACTACTATCAAGCTAAGAGAACAACCTTAATCAAATGACATAGACATAATTTATTACTGTACTAAATTTAGAAAGAAAAATTAAAAAAGTCCAAGGTAATGCTCTAAGCTTGCAGAGAACGCAATCACCTTGCTTTAATCTTCTACTCTTGACAGTCTTCAACTTCTCCGGCGAAGCCGGACATGATATATGTTCCTGCCAATAGAATCAAAATGCCCAATTCTCCATCACACCAAGACAAAGATAAAACTAAAAAAAAAAAATCAACCTTGAAAGTATCAGTACTCACCTTATTGGCATCAAAATCAACAAATAAATTCTGACATTCCGGAGTAATATAATCAAGTGTGCTGCAAACAATTTCCCCAAAAAACAAAATTACTTGAAAACCCCAATTACAAATACAAATTCAATCAATACAGCAACAATCACTCCTATCAAGTAAACCCTAACCTAATAAAATCAATACCCAAATCAAAATCAACAATAAAACAACCCAATATAACCACAAAAACCCATTAAAAGCACAATTATCATAGAACACAACCCAATTAATCAATTAATTAAAGGTATTAACTTTAATTATAAATCATCAATAAAATCAGAAATCGAGCTGTACCAAAAGAAATCCTGACTAAGAATTTCGGTAGAACCAAAATCGGAGGCATCGGCAGCGGTGGAAGAGAGCTTAGAAGAATCAGATTGAAGAATGTTGTTAGAAGAAGCGTGAATTTGAGGGTGTTGTTTAAGAGAAGGAGGACGAGAGAGTAGTGATTCAAGAGGTCTAGTGAGAGAAAGTTTGGGTTGTTTTCTCTCTCTAACTGGGTTTCTCCTTTGACCTCTCTTCTTCATCTCTGGTAATGGAGAATGAGAGCAGTGAAAATGGAAGAGAAGGGTTTTTTGGTTTTGGTGAAAATACTCAAAATGAAAACCAATTCGAAATTGCGCGGGGTGAGTGAGTGATAGGAGGGTAGAGCCGTAGAGGGAGAGGGAGTGTCAGGGGTGAGTTGATTGGTGTGTGCTTTTTCTGAATTTTGTTGTTTTAGTGGTTTTTTTTTTTTTTTTTTTTTTTTTTTTGTTAAAGTAAGTTAAGGTGCTATTCTTTGGGAATTGATTTTGGCACACCCTAAATTGATTTAGGCACACCCCTATGTGAGGATAGCATAGAAAATTGTGCTCTCACATAAGGGTGTGCCAAAATCAGTTTAGGGTGTGCCAAAATCATTTCCCCTATTCTTTAGAGGAAAACTTTTGTATACACCCGGTTTTCAGTAATTTACTGTACATCGGGTACATTTTTGTCAGATTTAGTGTCACTTTTGTCAAATTTATCAATGAAGCATAAACAACACTTATATATATCATGGTAACTTTTGTGCGTTTAAGTGTAACTTTTGCACATTTTATTGTCACTTTATAATGGATGTTCAGTAATTTACTGAACATCCGTTTTATTTAAAAGTTTGTGTTCTTTAGAGCTACTCTGTTGTGCTCTGCCGAGTCTTGCTCTGCTCCGTTCAGCTTTGCTGCAATTTGTTCCACTTTCCTCTGTTTTGCTTAGAAATAATTCTTAATATTGAATTATTATTATAATAATAATAATTAATATTTAATAAATAAATAATAATTAATATTTAATAATTATAATAATTAATATTGAATTATATAATAAAAATTAATATTTAATAATTATAATAATAATATAAGTAGTAGTAGTAGTAGTAATAATAATAATAATAATAATAATAATTATTATTATTATTATTAGGAAAATTTTCCAATTACTACCGCAAGTTAATACTACTTTGTAAATTACTACCGCAAATTAAAAAAGTTGTGAATTACTACCGCAAGTTAATACTACTTTGTAAATTACTACCGCAAAAAATTTTAAGATGTTGTGATTACTACCAAACCTCCATTAAACCCAGCTATGACATCATTATATCACTTTAACCCATGGTTAAAGCCCTTAACCATGACGTCATTATATCCCTAATCCATTTTCTTTTTTTTTTTTGGGGGGGGGGGGGGCTGGTTAAAACCCTTAACCATGGTCAAACACGGGTTAAAGGGATATAATGACGTCATAGTTGGGTTTAATGGGGGTTTGGTAGTAATCGCAACATCTTAAAAAATTTTGCGGTATTAATTCACAAATTTTTTAATTTGCTGTAGTAATTTACAAAGTGGTATTAACTTGCGGTAGTAATTGGCAAATTATACTTATTATTAATTGATTTTTTCTATAAAAAATAAATATTTAAAAATAATAACTAATATTTAAAGATAATAATAATAATAATAATTATTATTATTAATTTTTAATAATAATAATAAATAATATTTAATAATAATAAAATAGTTATAATAATAATTAATATTTAATAATAATATTTAATGATTATAATAATAATGCGATGATAATAATAATAATAATAATAATAATAGTGATAATAATAATAGTAATAAGTAGTAGTAGTTGTTGTAGTAGTAATAATAATAGTAGTTGTTGTTGTTGTAATAATAATAATAATAATAATAATAATAATAATAATAATAATAATAATAATAATAATTATTATTATTATTATTATTATTATTATTATTATTATTAGGAAAAATACACTTTAATAATCCCAACTATGGGCGATTTACTTCTAATAATCCCAACTAAGATTTATTTTTTAATAATCCTAACTATACTATGAGTTTTCCTCCGGCAGTCCCAATGACCGGTAACCTGTTGAAAGAGTTTTTTATTTTTATTTTTGGGTTTAATAGCCACATGTCAAAATGTGATTGGTTCAAATGTTAAAAAATAATAAAAACATATATAAAAATAAAGACAAAAACAAACATAAAAATTAAAAAAAAACATAAAACACAAATTCCCCAGCCATCTTCCCCACTGCCAAGGCGCCAAACCCTTGCACCTCCCTTGAGCTCACCGGGAAACGGCCGGCCACCCACCTTAAACATCAAAATCGCCGGCCGATCCTCTACAACCCCTTCTGACCCACCCTCGACCCCCTTCCTGTCCCCTAACCCCCGCCACGACCACCTCGAAACCCTAACCACCCAACATGCTAGCATCCCTCATCTTCCTTTCCCCTACCTTGAACGGCGAAGAGGATCAATTTGAGTTGGGGAAAAGGGATTGGTGAGCGGTAGTTGTTTCTTGGTGATTTAAGGGAGGAATGAGGGTGGTCGGTTTTTCTGCCTAGTTGCGTATGGTTGTGTTCGTGGTGGGGTAAGGGAACAAGGAGGGCGAGGGAGAAAGGGTAGGGATGGACTCGTCGGAGGGAGGAGTTGGAGGGGCGGCTAGGCGTTTCCGGCAATTTTTAGGGATGTTCGATTAGGCAGGGGGTGTTACGGGGTGGGATTATGGTGGTTAGGGAATGGGGAGGCAGATCGGGTGGTGTCAGTGGGGTTCAGAGACCGTGGATCTGGAACCACTGCGGCCGTGGTGGCTGGTCGGCCGCCATGGCTGCTGTTTGTTTTTGTTTTTATTTTTTGTTTTTTAAATTTTTATCTGAAAATTAGAAAAATTAAAAATTTCTGAATATTTAAATAAAAAGTCTTTTTTTTTTAAAAAAAATTTTGATTTTGATTTTTTTCTAATTTTCTGATTTTTTTTAAAAAAAAATTTGATTTTTTTTTATTAATTTATTGATTTTTTATTAATTTTTTGATATTATTTAAATTTCTGATTTTTTTTTTAATTTTCAGATTTTTTTTATTATTTTCTGATTTTTTTTTTTAAAAAAAATTTATTTGTGACCAATCGTGTGTCGACATGTGGCATATGACCTGTTATAACAGGTTGTTGACTTGTAGTTGACGGTTTGGGTCTATTGGAAGAAAATAAGAGGCAAAGTTGGTACCGTTAGAAAATAATCAATAGTTGGGATTATTCAAAGTAAATCGTCAATAGTTGGGATTATTAAAGTGTATTTTTCCTAATTATTATTATTATTATTGTTATTATTATATAATAACAATAATAACAATGAAATCTGCTCGGCTCTGCTCTGTTCTGCTTCAATCTGCTCTGCTCTGTTCTGCTCTGCTTCGTTGACTTCTGCTCTGCTCTGCCCAGAAGCTCAAAAGAACAGGGCCTTAATCTGGTTTAATGCAAAGTGTTGAATAATTGTGCTAAAAATATAATTTAATAAAAAATAATGAATTGATTCACCAACACATGAAATATATTACAGAGTAAAACAATAAAAACATGTGATTGTCAGTTTAGATATTTTAAAAAGTTTACTTTAGATTTTACTATTATATTAAATAAAAGTCATAGATGCAAACTTTATTTTTATATAACATTGATTTTTTTTAAAAAGTAATTTTGGGGAGAAATTTTATAATAATACATTGTCAAGTGTCCTCTTATATTCGTTTTTAGTAGTACTAAGGCAGCCAAAGTGCGCATTGCGCGCGGGGCGGCCAACCCTTTCGGTTTAATTTTTGTTAGCTTGTGTTTACACTTGACATGTAGTTAATGGATTGATAAAGGAATATTTCTCTCTATTGCTCAGCCTTAATTTTTCTTAGCTTGTGTTTGCACTTCACATAGAGTTAATAGTTCGCTGCCGAGGACTCTAGTCTTTGATGTTGTAGGATATTTTGGGAAATCTTATACAACACGTTACACCCTTATTTTAGTAAAAAAAAAACAATGTGCTAACACTTTATATAGGAATTTATGATACTAATATATCTTTTGGACTCATTGACCTAATTGGAAACAATAAGGTACATCACAATACATAGTAGTGGCATTTATATTATATATAAAAGTTTTTAGATACGTATGATTTCACAATGCTCAAAAGTTAACAGATAATCAGAAAATCAACTCGGACAAAATGCTTCTAACAATTTGGTTTTGCAATAATAAAATAAACTCTATGTAACCCCATAATAATTCCCTTGAATCCCTTCTTGCTTTCTTCCCCTTTTTCACCGTAGTCAGTTTGGTTTCCTTCCTAGTACATCTACTTAGCACAATCATAGATTAATTTCATTAGTTTCAATGTCTTTTAAATAAAATTATGTATAAGTCATTAATTTTGACCTTCACAAAATATAGAAAAAAAAAACCTCCCACATTAAGCAACATTTCATTGTCCAGCCTTCACAAATCCAGACTGGCACAAAATGCTGTCTTGGACAGATTGTTGAACATTACCAAAGTAAATTGCAGTTTTCTCAAGATTAGCCTGTAGACCAGATCTAGCTTCAAAGGTTTTAAGAGCTTTAATCAGGAGCTTGACAGACTCATTATTTCCATAGGAGAACAACATCAAATCATCAGCAAAAATCAAGTGATTTAAGGTAAGCTCCTTACATCTTTGATGATATTTAAATCTCCTCATCTTTCCAATTTTCTTCATTAATCTGGACAAATACTCCATCACAATAACAAATAAGAGGGGAGACATAGGGTCACCTTGCCTAATTCCCTTTTTCCCTTTAAAAAAGCCATAAGATCCACCATTAAGCAGTAAAGAGAAAGTAGGAGTGGTAACATATTGCATAACCCAGGAGATGAATTGAGTGGGGAACTTCAAAGCAACCATCATTCCCTGAATAAACTCCCAGCTTACAGAATCATAAGTATTTGAAGATGGTGGATTATGATAGTTTGATTGACAAGATGCTGGTCAGACTTCATTGCTGGAGTAGTAGGAATCTTTCATATGCAGCTAGGGTCACCCTCATCAATGCAGTGCTAATGAGTTTGCATACTTACAGGGCTCAATGTGTTTTGCTTCCCAAATCAGTCATTGATAGGATTAACCAATTATGCAGAGCTTTCCTATGGAGTGGTAATGTTGTTCTGTCTACTACCCCTCCAATTGCCTGGGATTGGTGCTGCAGACCTAAGAAGGCAGGTGGTCTTGGAATCAGAGATTGCAGGATGTGGAACAAAGCTGCTCTAGGCTCTTATGTTTGGAAAATAGCCAAGAAAATGATTCCTTATGGGTTAAATGATTTCAGTACATTCAGTGTACATTAAAGGTGAAAACTGGTGGGATTATGTTCCAAAGAAAGATGATGGATGGGAACCTTGTTATCGAAACCTTGTTATCGAACTCATAGTAGTAAGTCTTCTTGTAAGCATAATTCCATGGGAACATGATAATCATTAGTACTAAAGTAAATGCTATTGGACAATATCCTCTATGAGAAAACTTGGAGAGCACCTTGCATTGTTTAAGTAAACCAACTTGACGGACTAACAAAATGCAGTATATATATATAGAAACACAAGTATTATGTGCGTCTTCCATACAAATATTAAGGAATGTAGCTTAGCGTAAGCATTGTCAATGCTTGTTCTAGTTATGAATCCAATTGTAACAAAAATATATGAGTAGATAATTGAGTTTCGGCATATAAACTTGACGTTCAAATTGGTTAATGTGTGAACAATTCAACTCGAGGGAAGCATTCTAGAGCTAGAGACAGAAGCAGATCTATGTTCAATGTAATTGGTCAATTGACCCTACTTATTTTGTACAAAAAATTCTTGTTACAATATTTGAATGTTGAAGATACAATAAGTTATTTAACAAAGAATTATATGATATGAGAAAAGTGATATAGAATTATAGTTAATCTATTAATACCAATAATTATGTGTCAATAATGTGTTTAATATATACGTAGTTTTGTTAATTTATAATTATATATAATATATAATATATAATATATAAAGATAGGGAAAGTCTCTGATATCATTGCTTGGCTAGCTATAATTGCAGCTAAGACTTCCAAAACAAACGTTGGTCAGCATAATGAGCCTGTAAAAAATAAAAGCCAAAATGTTGAGTAAAATATTATACGTCACTCATCATGTTAAAGATAAGTTGTTGATTTTCTTACGTGGTACCGCTGTGTAGAAAGCGTTATTACCAACCTCCAATGAATGTGTGCTAAGGTAAGATGCTTGACCAGTGTACTGCAAGACATGATATATAGCTGCAGTTTAACTTGTGATTGGAGATGGTATTTTTACATCTTGTATGTCAGGTAATATTACTTGTTTTTTGTTTGTGTTTTTTCGATACCATTATTTTTTAAAATTTTTTGAACTAATAAAGGTCTTTAATTGACATGAATTTAATATCAGTTTTATCTGCTACGGGGATCAAAAGAGCTTCATCTTCTTTAACTGATAGTACGTGATATATATACTACCTCCGTTTTTTTAGTTGACACGTTTTGACTTAGCACTATTTATACATCTGTCTTTGACTGTATTTTGTGCTTCATATGTAATGAAAAACATAGTCATGTGAGATCTTGTTATATTCGTCATGTTATGTACTTTCCAAATATCAACTTTTCATAATTTTTGCTTATCGATTATTAAAGATATTAATGATTGAATAAGTGCATTGGAAAACATGACTAAAGAAACGTGTCAACTAAAAAGAAATAGAGGAAGTATATATTCTTTATATAGAAAAGATACTCCTTTTTGTTTCATGAATGTTTTTTTACAACAGCAAAATCCTAACTATTACAACCTACAAACGATCAATAAAAAACTTAAATGAGCTAAAATAGCTCTTACAAACCAACATAAATAATAATAGCAAATACTTAGAAACATCTTGTTTAAAGGAACTCGATTACTTGAAATCATAACCACGGTTCTTGGATCGTATTTCTTTATAATTGTCACAAGAACTAGCACAAAAGTTGAGATAAGAACGGAATAAATTTTTTTGTTGAAGAGAAAACCACATAGAGGTAAAATACTTGGTAAAAAGAGAGTGTCAAGGTCACACCGGGTGAGAATAGTCACAAATTGTGACTTAGTACCATAATCGAGTACCACTTTTTGTCCCTTTTGAAGAAGAAGGACAATAAATGAATGTTAGTGTTTACATAATTATTGTATGTATTCATAGTGAAAAATGCAAAATTGTTTCCATAATTAAAAATGAATGTTAGCCCAATTCCGATGAATATTGAGCAAGTTATGGCCAAATTACTGAACTGGGCCCGGTTTGAGCCTTATATGCGGCCCAATGATCTAGAGGAGGGCCTAATATGGATTTATCATTCCTAATGCAATTAGGAATGGTTTTAGTCTTCTAGATTCTTCTATAAGGTTCTTTTCATTCCTAATTCAATTAGCATTGATAAATTGACTTCTGTTGACTTTTCAGAGAATTAATTAGAATCAAAGAACATTTTTGAGGAAAAATACGATTTTATCCTCCTGTACGGCAATTTTTATCTGATTTTAAGAAAACGCGTGAATTTCCAGATCAGCGCCAAACGCCAGCTATAGCACCTGACGCTACACTTGGCGCCTGGCGCTAGCATTAGCGCCTGACGCTAATGTTGGCGTCTGGCGCCAATGCCCAGCGTTGGCGCTAACATCGTTTTATCCGCGTCAGAACTCTGTTTTTGTTTTTTATCTTTTTGGCTGATTTTCTCTATAAATAACGTGCTAAAAACTCCGTTTTAAATCGTCAACAATCATCAATTCTCATCAATTCTCTCTCACGAACTTTCAAGATATTCTTGATTATTACTCTCTCTCTCTCTCTCTCTTTTCTAAACTAGCCTTCTCTCAAATACAAAAATTCCACATTCATTTGATTTAGATACACCTAGCCATATTCGAAGTTGCCTTCGCCCTAGACGTGAAAGGTTTAATTTCTGAGGGTTTGGTCCCAATTATCTCTTTCAATTATTTAATTTAATTGTTTAATTATTATTTTCTTTGAAGTTACTAACGCGTGTATTTTGTTATTAGGAAGAGGTATGAGGCATCAAAGTAAGTATTTTAATGGTTTTTATTGATGTTATGATGTAGAAATCATGTTTAGGTTGTTATTATGATATTCCTAGTATTATGTCTAGGGTAACTTTAATACCAAGTATGATTAAAAGTATGATGCTTCCTATGTTCTTCCTAATATTTATGATTGTTAGTATCATGTTAGGGTTAAATTTTTTATCTTTATATGCTTAGTGACATGCTAGGGTTTGTTATTAATCTTGTTAGTATCATGCCTAGGATCTTGCTATTATTATACTTTAACATGGTTATGATTTATAATTATTATTATGATGATTATTTATTATGTTGCTTGATATTTATTTTTATTGCTTGATCACGCCTTTTATACATGTTTAAAGGGAATTGGTACTTGTAATCATTTTTAATAAGATAATTAATAATCTTGTTTAGGGTTAATATGATTATAATTCAAGTGATCGCCAATAATAGTTTATTTGTGCATTAAATTCAACCAACATAGATTAAACAGGTTTAGGGTTAATCCTATTGATTGCATGTTAATCAGAAAGCGCACATGAATACAATCAGAATAAAGTAGAGGCCTATTATTAGGGAAGGTTCAATCTCTTTTAGGTTGGATTTGTACCTTCATCCCCGAACCCTATTTGGTTCAAGACCTTATGGAGTTGACGATCTCTTGGATCGTTAAGGGGTGTAAAATTCACCTCGTGAACGGTTTACAATTTCCTAAAACTTGTTGGCGACTCTTTTGCTCTATCTTCTTTCCCTTTGGACGCCACCGTACTTTAGTGTATGATCACAGTGGGGTTCAAGCTAGGGGATTAACGCTTGAAATATTCCCTACAGTTTTTGGCGACTCCACTGGGGAGGATTTCTGTTTTAATTCCTGAAATTTATTTCGGCAATGATTTAGAATGAGTGGATGAGACTCGAAAAGTTCTAAGTATTTCATGTGCGTAATTTTGATTAACATTGTTGTCATATGCATAAAAAAAGATCTCATTGGAAAGACCATCCGTAATGAGTTAAAATATAGGATTTTACACGTAGGAAATTTGAGAAATATCTTTCACAACTAGGACCGAAATAACACTACGCAAAAGTGGAAAATTTTATCGAGCTCAGAAAGCTGCTGAGGCATGTAGGAATTAGCGTCAGCGACCAGAGTATTGGTGCCAGACATTTAAATGTAGCGCCAGACGACAATTCTGTTGCCAGGCGCTACAGATAAAACCTGGCGCCAATCTCTGTTTGTTGGAGCCAAATTCTTCCAATACCGAGCCAGAAATATGCGTTCTAATTTCGACCAGTTTTTCGTATTGTTTGCTCGATCCTACTTCCTGATTGAGTTTTTCTCACTTTTCTGAAACCCATATGTGTTCTACATATGGACATAACCCTCTGGGAATTCATGCTCCATCTACCTGATTGAACGCTCTAAGCAACAAAGGGTACATTCGAGATCGTTGAATTCACCAAACCATGGAAGTGAGTTTTTTCTTAAATACGTGGTGTCCCATCCACTCGCGCCAACCCTTCACGGTTAGGCTTCCGCGCGGTGCATCCGGAAAATTAACCATGGACCCTCTATTGACTAAACCATATCCCGAACTTTAGAGAACTAGAGCCATGGTTAGGTTGAAAAATCATTGCATCATATTGTGCCTACTTGACTAATTGTATATACTATGTTTTCTTAACCGTCTGTTGACTTGTGCTGAGATTAAATAAATTAATGACTAAAAGAACTTTGCCTAATTAATTAATTAATTAATTAATTAGAGTAAATTAAGTCTAATATTTTAATCAAAATTGACCTAGTACGACTTTAGGCATACCCCTGTTGATTAATAACACCGAAAACAGTTTCGGATTGAAGCTCCAGCATTGGCGCCAAAATCTGAACTGTAGCGCCATTCAGTGGAGTGTGGCGCCAGGCGACAGCTCTGTCGTCTGGCGCTACACTGCAAAGAGAGGCGCCAGTCCTGTTGTTTTGACGACAGTTCGGATTATTGATCGAGTCATCACTGTGTGTCTAATTAACCAGTTTATTAATTAATTCGGTTAAATTTTACTGTCAATAATGCCTTGTTAAGACATTAATTGAATCTAGTCACATAGTCTAGCCACATGGTCGTGACACGAGTCCAAGTATGTCACCTACACTCACTAGTCTTAGCACACACTTTGAGTACACATCACCATGACCATGTCTTAGGTTCATGCATGAGTCGGTTTTTTCGTCATTTGAGTTGGGGGTACATTCTATTCCTAATTCTTCATATCCCTCCATCTACATTATGTTCCTTCACATTCTATTCCAATTTTTCTTCACTTCCTCCATCTATTTCATGTTGAATAAGGCTTGAGTCAAACAATTAATAATTAATATCCCCAAATTCCTTTTCCACAGCACTTGGTCGAGGAGAGAAGGGCGATTAATCAAGGACAACCTCTTTATTCAAGTTTCACTTTTTGATAAACCAATTCGTCAAAAGAGGAAGGCTAAAAAGATAATGGCAAGTCAAGAAGAAGTCAATGAGCTTAGGAACCAATTGGTTACCGTGACTGAGGTGTTAAAGGCTTTAACCCTCAAAATTGATGACCTTGTGAAGCAACAACAAATGAACCTTATGCAAGAAAGTTTGAACAAGCTATCTAGTGACTATAAGTTTCAAGGGATTAATTCACAAGGGGTCTCGCTGGACAAAGAACTTCTTCTGCATAAGTTCAATTCCACTGACATCCCAAAATTCAAGGCGATAGATAACCCTTACTTTCATCTAAGAGCTTTCGAAACTATAATGAGCATTAAGGGTATCGATAAGAAGGTTTTCCCCTCTCTGTTCTCACTATCTCTCGAGACCGTTTGCCAGCAACGGTTTTTTTTTCTCTCGAGAAAGAAAAAACCTCCACCTGGGAGTCCATAGCAAATGCTTTCATAGATAGATATAAGTGCAACATCCAAGACGAAACAGACCATGGACAACTCGAGATGTTAAAACAAAAAGAAAACGAAGGGTTCACTTCTTTCTTCAACAAATGGAAGGAAACTTACGCTAATATGGTCAAGGCTCCTATCGAAAAAGAATCTGTGAGGATGTTTATCAAGAATCTCCAAGGGAAGTATTCAAGGCACTTAAAGTACCAACACAACTTGAATACTTTCAAGTCTGTGTATAACATAGGCATTGACATTGAAGATGACCTTCTAAAAGACAATAGTGCAAGAGGAAAGAAGAACGACCATCCTTCTTCTTCCTCTCCCATTAATGAGGTACATGCTACGAACACCCCTAAATCGCGAATCCAAAGGTCAAAAAGAGTGTTCACTCCACTTGGTATGAGTTATGAATCGACTTTCGAGAAGCTATACCACAAAGGACTAGTCATGCCCATAGGGCCTATCAAAGATCCAGTTCCAGAAGCCAAGCCACCCAAGTGGGACCCTAATAAGCACTACAAATATCACCAAGGAAAGGGTCACGACACTGAGGAGTGTTGGAAACTCAAAGAAGCTATTCAAGATCTGATCGATAACAATGAAACTTCCGAGGTTCTAGACATCGAAGAAGATCAAACATCCTTCGATCCATCACTTCTTATCACACCTGTAGGAAAGCCCATGATCGAGACAGCTTATATAACCTCTCTCGATGAAATGGCCATGATTGAAGAGGATGAAAGTCTTTTCTTAGATAATACCAGGGCAGACTCGTCAAGTCTGAAAGAGGATGTTCGAAAACTGCAAGATGTCGTTGCCATGCTCCTGAAGGTGGTAGAAGGATTAGCAAATCAGGTGATGGTCATCGAACAAAATTCTCGCCAAGGGTTTAATGAGGAACTCAATGCTCCTAAGCCACGGGCAAAACGGACCATTGAAGAATACACACCAATAGGAATGACTTACAACGAAGCTTTTGACTGTCTTCACGATCAAGGTCATATGCACTCCATTGGTACCAGTCAAGACTCTCCACCTGAAAAATGTTTTCCCAATTGGGATCCAAATTCCTATTGTCGATACCATAGAGGTCGTGGTCACACTACCGAAAAGTGTCTTGCCCTCAAGGATCGTGTTCAAGACTTCATTGATTCAAATCTCCTTCATGTTCCTCCGCGCGACAAGAAGGCTAAGATTAGTAACGATAGTAACAGTGGCTGTAAAGGGAAAAAGAGAGACTATCCTTCTTCTTCCGAAAACACCTACTCTAGTAACAGTGTTGGTACTTTCTACCTTAATGAGATCTTAGCCATGGATAATCGAGGATTTAGAAAGCAACAAAAAAAGGATTTTACCCTTATTGGAATTAGCTACGATGATGCTTTCGATCGACTCCATGCCAAAGGACTCATTACTCCTATTGGACCTCTTCAAGATCCCCCGCTTGAGAAGAAAGTGCCTAGTTGGAATCCAAATGTGCGCTGCAAGTACCATCAAGGTAGGGGTCATGCTACTGAGAGCTGTTGGAAGCTAAAGGAGGCTATCCAACATTTGATTGATAATAACAAGCTTTCCATACCTCCAGTTAACAAGAAGAGCGAGTGATGATAAAGCAAACAACACAAGAAAAGAGGCGAGCTTCAACGACGAGATTTCATGACATATTTTTTATTTTTCTTTATTTACCCTTTCCCCAATAAGTCTAGCATAGGCACCTTTCTTTTCCCTTAGATTAACTTTGTAGATTATTTCTTTTCCTTTAATAAAATGAGCATTTTATTCTCTTGCATATGATCAATTATATTGCATTTAAAAAAAAAAAACAATGTCACGCTAAGCACAAGGTTTACTAATGATTTGAGGCACCCCTTGTAGCCACATCATATTACCTTTCACCCTTCAAATATACAATCTTTTCTTCATATACCACTTTGAGCCTCGTCTAACGATAGACCTTTCATTTTTCAACCTACATCTACCTAACTTTGATGGGATGGTGTGTAACTTATGCAATTTTAAAAAAAAGCTTGAATGACTTCAAAAAATTAAAATAGCAAAAATGGGCAAAAGCAAAAAATAAATAAATAAAGTGTACAAAAAGGCAAGTGTTCCAATGTCTTTGATATGAAAATATCTTTGACAAGAGCACGTCTCAGATCGCGTCTCTTATCGAGTGCTCGATACCGGGCCTGAGAAACATGAATGCCAAGTGAGTGATAGACCGCATGATCGGGATTGCCCACACTTATAAAAATAATGCTAAAACAAAAAGAAAAGAGCTCAAGAGTGAGAAACTCAAGCATAAAAATACAAAGATTCAAAAGCAAGGTTGCACATCTTGGGGGCTTATCAAGGGTCGTGAGCCTTTATCCCCTTCTTCTATAACCTTTAGCCTAACCACGTTACAACCCTTAAAAAGACCTTTTTGAGGTATACACATACTTGTGCGAGGTTTGGCTAGAGCTACGTTCGGCCTGATTCCTAACGGATACGTAGGCAACCTCACATCGAGGTGCGACCGTAATAAAAATGTATTCATATTCAAATTCACAGACTTACACCATGATCATATCAAGGGATCTCCTATGCTCATCCCTATCCATGTAGAGCTAGACTTGGGGGCTTGATCCCTACATCATTAGCTTACCTAGCCTAAGAGTCACCATCATTTGACTCTTCTAAAAATAATATCTTTCTACACACTTAACCCTTGCGGCCTAACTTTAGTATCACTTTCACACACTGCACACATACATGACCAAATATACTTCCCTTAGGAACCCTTTGTCATGAAATCTTAACACAACGCTGAAGCATGTATTGTCATATCAAAATCACTCATTAATCATAATCGTTATCGCATCACGAAGTATGAAGTGCTTAGCCTCCGTGCCTAAGTTACCTAAATACTTTCATTATCGAGTCAACTAGGATAGTTTAAGATGTTACAATCCTTGTACTGTGAGAGACAACGTTAACGGATTAAGCTCATTCAACATGCACCTTCAAAAACTTCGCTTTTTCGCGTCTTTCTTTTTCGGGAGAAAGTCGGTACCCTCCACAAAAATGACGGAAATTTTTTGCTTTTTTCATTTTCGAGTCGCACGATCACAATACAATGCACACACGGGTCATGAGTCACACGTGTCATTTCACTTCGAGTCGAGTCAACCTCGAGCCAATCACAGTGAGTCAAGTTTATTCCTTGAGTCGTGTCAAGTCAATGAGTCAAGCAACACTAAGTATTAGGTCAACCCTAAAGAAAGATAAGCAAAGTCCTATGGTCAAAGATATAAATACAGGTGCATTCTAGCGGCGGCAAGAGCAAAATAGGGAAAACCCTACTCCAGCGCCAGACGAAAACATCTAGCGTCTGACAACAGATTTCAGCGCCCGACGCTAGATCCTAGCGTCTGGCGACAGAGCCAAATCGCGGCGCCAGAGGCATTGCAGCGGCGACAGAACGCTCAACCACCCAGAGAAGTATATTTCAACCTCTTTCAGCAATTTCAGGTTCCTTGGTACGCCAGTTAGCCCCTATAAGCAATTTGACATGATTAAGTAGTCAGTTTGATTACAATCTCAATAAGTGATCGACCTGGTGAAAGATCGTCTCACTTAGCTTAAAGCGCCTAAGCATTGGCTCATTGCAAAAGACACCGACGTACTGGTTCATAAACAGCAGAGACAATGACATAATGGTTCACAAGAATCAAAAGCGCCGACGTACTAGCATAGCGGAAGCAAAGTTCAAGCGAGCTTTAAAGGTCAACAAGCGTTGGTCTTCGAAAATTTTTCTTCGGAATATTATCGCAACAAATACTCAAGCATTCAAGCTCTTTTGTTCAGAGACGCGTGGACAGTCATTTCAAGCTCTCTGTTCAGAGACGCGTGGACATATCATCAAGCTCTTTTGCTCTAGAGACGCGTGGGCATATCATCGAAGCTCTTTTGTTCAGAGACGCGTGGACATTTCTTTCAAGCTCTTTTGCTCAGAGATGCGTGGGCATCCTATTTCCAAAAAGCTCTTTTTTTCAGAGACGCGTGGACATATCATTTCAAGCTCTTTTGTTCAGAGACGCGTGGACATATCATTAAAAGCTCTTTTGTTCAGAGACGCGTGGACACATCATTCAGAAGTTCATATCCAAAGAATCTCTATTGTTCAGAGGCGCGTGAACATATCCGAAAAAAAGAAGAAGCTCTTTGTTCAGAGATGAGTGAACATAGAAATAGCAAGATGACGTTCCCTAGATTGTGGAGAGTTGTAAAAAACAACTGAAGGTGATTTCAAGCGAAGCTATCTTCGATAGTGTTCCCTTGGACGTGGAATATTATCAAAGCGGAAGAGGATTGTTCAAGCAAAGCAATCTTCGATAGTGTTCCCTTGGACGTTGAATATTATCAAAGCAGAAGAGGATCGTTTCAAGCGAAGCAATTTTCAATATTGGAAGAAGTTACAAGCGTAGCGGTTTTCAAGCGGGATGGCATTCTCTTGGTAGGAGGTCATCAAAACAAGGATACAACACCAAATCGGTTACTTTCAGAGACGTGTGCTTGACGGTGCAAGATACACGTTTCTTAACTCTCTTATCTGTTTGACTAACGCTAGTTTTGCAGGTATCGACGTTACAAGAGTTATTTAGGATCGCAGAGCGTTCTGAATCATTCTCCGTCCCTATCGCTACTTTGACTTTTCTTTTCGAAAATTGCGTTTCTCCAAACTCAGTCAAAGTGGGGGCTTCTGTAGACAACCATTTGTGTCTCCCCAAAACCAAACCCAGTGATGAGTACCTTTCACGTCGAATCATAATTGAATGAAGTGAAAGTGTGGAAAGTTTAGTGTTGTGGATAGTTTTAATTTCTTTTCTCCTCTCTCTGTTTTTGAAAACTTATTTTAAGAAAACAGCCAATACAGTTTGGTTGGTCCATGATATGGGTCCAATAATAGTGTAGTTGGATGGGGCTTGACAATAGCTTTCCAACGATATATTATAAGCCCAATTCCGATGAATATTGAGGAAGTTATGGCCAAATTACTGAACTGGACCCGGTTTGAGCCTTATATGCGGCCCAATGATCTAGAGGAGGGCCTAATATGGATTTATCATTCCTAATGCAATTAGGAATGGTTTTAGTCTTCTAGATTCTTCTAGAAGGTTCTTATCATTCCTAATTCAATTAGCATTGATAAATTAACTTCTGTTGACTATTCAGAGTTTTAATTAGAATCAAAGAACATTTTTGAGGAAAAATACGATTTTATCCTCCTGTACGATAATTTTTATCTGATTTTAAGAAAACGCGTGAATTTCCAGATCAGCGCCAAACGCCAGCTGTAGCGCTTGACGCTACGCTTGGCGCTTGGCGCTAATGTTGGCGTCTGGCGCCAATGGCCAACGTTGGCGCTAACATCGTTTTATCCGCGTCAGAACTCTGTTTTTGTTTTTTATCTTTTTGGCTGATTTTCTCTATAAATAACGTGCTAAAAACTCCGTTTTAAATCGTCAACAATCATCAATTCTCATCAATTCTCTCTCACGAACTTTCAAGATATTCTTGATTATTACTCTCTCTCTCTCTCTCTCTTTTCTAAACTAGCCTTCTCTCAAATACAAAAATTCCACATTCATTTGATTTAGATACACCTAGCCATATTCGAAGTTGCCTTCGCCCTAGACGTGAAAGGTTTAATTTCTGAGGGTTTGGTCCCAATTATCTCTTTCAATTATTTAATTTAATTGTTTAATTATTATTTTCTTTGAAGTTACTAACGCGTGTATTTTGTTATTAGGAAGAGGTATGAGGCATCAAAGTAAGTATTTTAATGGTTTTTATTGATGTTATGATGTAGAAATCATGTTTAGGTTGTTATTATGATATTCCTAGTATTATGTCTAGGGTAACTTTAATACCAAGTATGATTAAAAGTATGATGCTTCCTATGTTCTTCCTAATATTTATGATTGTTAGTATCATGTTAGGGTTAAATTTTTTATCTTTATATGCTTAGTGACATGCTAGGGTTTGTTATTAATCTTGTTAGTATCATGCCTAGGATCTTGCTATTATTATACTTTAACATGGTTATGATTTATAATTATTATTATGATGATTATTTATTATGTTGCTTGATATTTATTTTTATTGCTTGATCACGCCTTTTATACATGTTTAAAGGGAATTGGTACTTGTAATCATTTTTAATAAGATAATTAATAATCTTGTTTAGGGTTAATATGATTATAATTCAAGTGATCGCCAATAATAGTTTATTTGTGCATTAAATTCAACCAACATAGATTAAACAGGTTTAGGGTTAGAAGGATACGTCAGAGAGGTTTGACTTTCGTTGACTTTCTCTCTTCTCTCTCTTCTCCATAGTTCTTCAGCTTTGATCGATTTCTTCATCAATTTTGAAATCCGATGGCTAAGAAGAAGAAGCAGAACACTTCTACACCTCAAGTAGTACACCAGAAGAATACTCATGAATCTTTAGACATAATTTCGCAGAATTTGAGAAATTCAGGCACTTCATTTGTTCCTAGTCCGATTCAGGAGGTAGATGAGCTGGTTACTCCGGCGCTGGCATTGGTGCATCTATCATGTGGTTCTATTCCCAGAAGTGATGCTGAGACTATTGCGCTATTTGCTGAAGCAACTTCTAGGTCAGATTCGATGATTTCCAATAGAACAGTACCTAGGGTTTCTGGGTTTACTGTTCCATTGGTTGCTGGAGGATCTGTGCATCGATCTGAGCCGACAGTTCCTGTTCATCATTCTATTCCTTCCCCGAAGCAGAACGCATATAAAGATGGTGAGGATCGAGCTGTTCCCTTCTCTGGAAAATTGACTGCTAAAGGAGCTCCCCTGTCCTATATTGCTCCGAAAGTTCAAGATGGGAAGCAAGTTGCTCAACTACAAGAATATGAGCTTGATGCAGGTAATAAAAAGTGGTATAATGCTTTATTTTTTTATGTGGTTAACTATTATCCTACTATTGCTGCTGTTCTTCGTTTTATTGCCCAACAATGGAGTGATATGCAGACACGAGATGTTTATTGGCATGATGATGGGTAGTTTATCATTAATTTGTGTTCTAGTGATGATAAAGATACTATACTTTGTTCTGGTCCTCATATGTTCCTTAGAAAACCAGCAATAGTTAAGCCTTGGTGTCCTAAATTTGATTTTAATGCTGAAATTCTAAGAATTGTTCCTCTCTGGGTTAAGTTTCCTAATCTCCCACTTATATGTTGGGGATCTGACACTCTTAGCCGTATTGGCAGTTTGCTTGGAGTGCCAATTTGTGATGATGAGTGTACTACTAGACATCTTAGAGTGTCTTTTGCTAGGGTTCTAATTGAAATTGATGTTACAAAGCCTATGCCTAACTCTGTCCTGGTTGAGAGTCCCTCAAAGGAACTGTTGGAGCTCAAGGTAATGTATGAGTGGGCTCCACCTTTCTGCTCTAAGTGCAACAAGGTTGGCCATGATTGCTCTACTAAACCTGCTCCTGCTAAGCCTAAGCAGGTTCATAAGCAGCCAGCTCTTGTTGCTCCTAAGCAGAATCAAGCCTGGGTTCCTAAGCCTAGTCAAGCTCCTACTCCTGTTGTTGATGTTGATGATTCTGTTCATGGGTAATCTGTTATCACTCCACAGGTTCATACTTCTCAAAACTCAGATAAGGGGTGGAGAATAGTTGGAAGGAAGACAAAAAGCCAGGAAATTAGGGTTAATCAGCCTGCTTCTACCTCTAATGCTTTTGTTGCTTTATTTGCAAATGAAATGGATGGTGCAGGTGGTTTCACTATAAATCCAAGCGGGGGTGAGGTTAATCCCTCTTTTGTGTCATGATTTACTCTATTTGCAATGTTAGGGGCTTGAATGACCCTGACAAAGTTGCCTCTTTAAAGAGGTTGCTTCATTCTCATTCAGTTGATGTTATTGGCCTTCTTGAAACAAAAGTCAAATCAAATTTTTTTTTCAGTTACCAAAAGAAGTTTGGCTCTTCTTGGCTTTGGGTGTGCAATTATGATCATTCTCCTAAAGGGAGGATCTGGCTTGGTTGGAATGCAGATAGAGTAACTGTCAATGTATTAAAGATTCATGGGCAGTTTATACATTGTTGTGTCCTTTATAAGGATCTTTCTACTCAAATTCATCTCACTGTTATCTATGGGCTTCATTCTATTCATGATAGGCTTCCTATGTGGGAAGGGATTAGGAACATCTCTATTCAGCATTCTCCTTGGCTCTATGCTGGCGAATTTAACTCTGTTCTTCATACTTCAGATAGGCTTCATGGTACTGATGTTACTGATTATGAGACTAGAGATTTCCAGAGTTTGGTTGATGATTTGGACCTCACTGTGGTCAAGAGAAAAGGAGCCTTCTACTCTTGGTCAAATAAGGCTCACACTGGTCCTAGAACTCTTTCTAGGATTGATAGAGTCTTTGGTAACCAAATTTGGTTGGACTCTCATGGTCATGTTGAAACTATCTATCTTCCCCCTTCTTTATCTGACCACATTCCAGTTCTTTTGGATATTTGTCCTGCTCCTTCTAGGAATGGTAGACCTTTCAGATTTCTCAACTGTATTGCTGATCATCCCGATTTCCTTGATACTGTTTCTCAGGCTTGGTGTTCTAGTAGTTCTGTCCGGCAGAAGCTTAATTATGTGAAGTCTAGTATCAAGTCTCTTAATAGCAAGTAGATTGGCAATATTGCTGAGAAGATTGATCAAGCTAATGCTGAGCTTGCTGGAATTCAGAACTTAATGGCTCAGAATCCTGATGATTTGGATTTAAATGCAAAAGAATTTGATGCTATTAAGGTTGTCAAACACTGGAATGATATTCAAGAAAGCATCTTCAAACAAAAGTCTAGGATCAACTGGATTAAGCTTGGAGATGGCAATTCCCATTATTTTTTCTCAGTGACGAAGAATAGGCAAGCAAGGAACATAATTGACTCTAACCAGGTTTTGCTTAAGGACCCAGATTCTATTTCTCATGAGATTATTTTTTTCTATAAGTCTCTTTTAGGGACTAAGGCTCCTTGGCTTCCTGCTGTTGAGCTTGTTACTATGAGGAGAGGTAAACAACTTAGCTCTGTGTCTTAGAGCTATCTCATTCAGCCTGTTTCTCATGCTGAAATTGATGCTGCCCTTAAGGGAATTGATAACACTAAAGCTCCTGGTATTGATGGCTTTAACTCCTTTTTCTTTAAGAGAGCTTGGCATATTGTGAAAGATGATATTTATGCAAGTGTTGTTGATTTCTTTACAAAAGGGATCTTGCCTAAGCAATGGAATTGCACAACTATCACTCTTGTTCCTAAAATCCCTAATGCTTCTCATGTTAAGGATTTTAGACCTATAGCTTGTTGCACTATGGTTTATAAGCTTATTTCTAAGGTAATAACTGCTAGGCTTGCTGCGGTCATTGGTGAGGTCATTGATGAAGCTCAAGCAGGTTTTATTCCAGGCAAGCACATTGGAGACAATATCCTTCTTGCAACTGAGTTGATCAAAGGCTATGATCATAAATTTATTTCACCTAGATGCATGGTTAAGGTGGATCTGAAGAAAGCCTATGACTCAGTTAAGTGGGGATTCTTGATTACTGTTATGCAGGAGCTTGGTTTTCCTCAAAGGTTTATTACTTGGATCTGGACCTGTCTTACTTCTGTCTCTTATTCTATTCTTATCAATGGTTTCCCTGCCCCTCCCTTTGAAGCTAGGAAAGGTTTAAGGCAAGGTGATCCTATGTCTCCTTTTCTTTTTGCTATTGGTATGGAATACCTATCCAGATGCCTTGATGAGCTTAGGTTAACTCCTGATTTTAACTTTCATCCTAGATGTCAAAAGTTAAACCTAACTCATATGATGTTTGCTGATGATTTGTTGATGTTTTCTAGAGCTGATAGTGTTTCTATCAAGCTTCTCTTCCAAGCTTTCTTAAAATTTTCTGGTGCTTCTGGTCTTTCTGCTAATCTTGATAAAAGTGAAGTCTACTTTGGAGGAGTTCCTACTGATGTTCAGGCAGAACTTAAAGAGCTTCTTGGTGTTTCTCAAGTATCTATTCCTTTTAGATATCTTGGGGTCCCTCTCTCTTCTAAGAAGCTTACAATTGCTTAGTGTAGGCCTTTGGTGGAGAAAGTGACTGCTAAAATTCAAGGGTGGATGACTAAACACTTGTCCTATGCTGAGAGGCTTCAGTTGGTTAAGAGTGTGTTGTTTGGTATTCAGACATATTGGGCCCAAATTTTTATCTTACCAAAGAAAATTCTGAAAGAGATTGAGGCTAGATTCAGGTGCTTTCTTTGGACTGGCTCCTCTGCTCCGGCTAGGAAATCTTTGGTTGCATGGAATTATGTCTGTCTTCCTAAAGTCTGTGGTGGCTGGAATTTGCTTTCTCTCCCTGAGTGGAATAAGGTAGCTGTCACTAAGTTACTTTGGGATATTGCTCACAAGGCTGATAATCTTTGGGTTAAGTGGGTCCATATTTATTATTTCAAGCATAAAGATTGTTGGACCACTCCTATCCCTGCTAAATGCTCTTGGTTTTTGAAGAAAATCCTAAGTTGTAGAGATATTGTGAATGATCAAGGGGGATGGGATGGTTTTATACAAGGCAATAAGATGAAAATCTAGAAGCTTTATGCTGCTATTAGGCCTCCAGTCCCTAAGGTTCCTTGGAAGAGGATCATTTGTCATAACTTGGCAACTCCTAAAAGTGTGTTTATCTTGTGCCTTGCTCTGTGGGATAGGATCGTTACTAAGGATAGGTTGCTTCAATGGCACATCTCTTGTGATCCAAGGTGTTTCTTTTGCTTGAATAGTAATGAAAGTGTTCAACACTTATTCTTTGATTGTGAGTACTCTAGGAAGGTTTGGAACAAGGTTCTTGGTATTTTACATGTTTCCAAGCCTGTTCAGCAGTTTGATGATGAGATTGAATGGTTGAAGAAAATCTGCAGAAGTTCCAGAATGAAAAACAAAGTGATCCAGGTTGCCTTCACTGAAACAGTCTATGGTATTTGGATACAGAGGAATGCAGTTTTGTTTACTGGTTGTTGTAAGCCTGTTGATGTTCTAGTTAGAGATATTATCTTTCATTCATCTTGTAGAATCCCATCTGGAAGCAAGCACTTGATTGTGTAGTTTTTTGCTCAGTTGGGTTGACAGGGAGCTGGTTCTGGTTGTTGTTCTAACAGGTTTAGCTGCTATATTCTGGTTCCAGATGGGTATTGATGTTCTGATTTCTGGGTGGCAGCTAATTTTCAGGTGCTTTGGCATTGTTGCTGTTTCTGCAGTTGCTGTTCTGGCAGGCTATTGCTGTTTCTGCAGTTGCTGATTTAGGTGGCTATTGCTGAAGTCTGTAGCAGCTGTTTCTGTATGCTGCAGCCTGGTTTCTGGGTGGCAGCTGGTTTTCAGGTGGTTGATGTGTTTGCATTTGCTGTTTTGGAAGGTTGCTCTGATGCAGCAAGTCTGTCAGGTGCTGCTGCTGCTGTTCTGGTTTGCTGTTACTGTTTCTGGTTTGCTGTTTTGGGTGTGCTAATGCTGATGTTTTCTGATCAGCAAGTCTGACAGCAAGTCTGCTGCAGCTTGAGTGTTGGTGTTGCCTTTTTGTTTTGGCAGCTGGTAGTTTGGGGTTTTTTTCTCTTGTTTTGTTAGCTGCTCTTGCTTCTTTGTATGCTGGTTTAGGCTAGTTTTGGTGTTTTCAGGTGCTCTTTTTGTCTATTTTGTGTGCTGGTTTTGTCTTAGGTGTTCTTTTCTGGTCCTGGCTCTCAGAATCCTTCCTAAAAGGTGGTGTAGGCGTCGTTTGAAGTGCGCCTACGTTAAAGCATGTTGTGAATATGCTTGGCACTCATAGGAAGTGGGAATTGACATTACGATTAGGGACAGTGATTAGGGTCAAATAAAGTAGGGAGCCGCCAACAAATTTTTAAGGAACTTGTAAACCGTTCACGGATCATAAAAGGCAACCACGAATAAGGGACAACGAAGGCAACAACGATTGACCCGTGAAGGTTACACCCCGTTCATAATCCATGAGATTACTAACTCCATATGGGGCGGAACCACGAAAGGAGGATCGGGGATGATGGTACGAAGTGGGTCATGGAGTCACATTCGCCCGTATTGGCCTCTACTCGATTCTTATATTGAAAAGCATTCTTGTGATCTCAAAGGCATACAAACAATAATTCAATTCGCTCCAAACTATTATTTAACTAAATTGGTTGAATATTAATGCACACATAATTCTAAAATATTGGTGATCACTTCAATTAATAATAAGATTAAAAGGGATCCTAAACCGGTTGTCCAAATTATCTTATTAGGCGTGATTTTCAATTACATATTCCCTTTAACAAGCAATATAGTGATCAATAAAAATAATAGAACAACATTAATATTAAAACCAATTTAATCAAAATTCCAACAACATAAAATCGTTAGAAAAATAATAAAAATAAAAGGAGCATGACTCTTACTTTGATTCTGTTTGTTTGCAACTTTCACGCCTTGACTTAAGGATAGAACCACGAGTAAAGTATGGACTCCTTTGAGTACTTGAAGAAGGAATTTTGAAGTGAAAAGGGTAGGCTAGTGTTTAGGCTAAAGCATAGAAGAGAGAAAATTAAATCAGAGAATTACTCGGTGCCCCGTACATCAGAAATGAGGGGGTATTTATAGGGAAAATGTGCTGAGGGTGCACACGGAACCCTAAAATGATAAAAACCCTAAAAAAGTATCCTGTGACACGGCAAACTGTACCGTGACACGGGAAGACCGACCGTCAGACGGTACACTTTCCCGTGACACGGTACATTTTTGGTGTGACGCGGGAAATTTTCAGAAAACGGGAAAGAAAACGCGTTAAGGGTTTACGCGGAAAAGACACGGAATGCCCCGTGTCACGGCAGACCTCCCGTGTCACGGTAAATCCCACCGTCAGACGGGAAGGATTCCCGTGACACGGTAGGTGCCTGCCGTGGTGCAGGAAATTCCAGCCCGTTTTTCCGTCTAAATACATTTTTAACCCTAATTTCATTCGGCATTTTAAGTGCCGATTGATAATTTCGGGCTTTTTCTGACTTATTATTATTTGGGCTAAAATAAGAAAATAATTAAATAAAAATAAATAAAAGGTTTGGGCCAAAAATAAACAATAAAATAAAAAAGGTTTGGGCTAAATTAAATAATAAATTTGGGCTGAAATTAAAACCATGCTTTTACCTAACATCAAGACTAATCCATGGACTGTTCAAAAATATGAATTTAATCAGATACGATTTTTTAAGCACTCTCGGGATTAAATACTGAACCCGACCAATAGTGGCGGTGAAAGGTGATACATCATCGGGTTTGGTTTTGGGGAGACATTTTTAGGTGTCTACAGAAGCCCCCACTTTGACTGAGTTTGTAGAAACGTCAGTTTCGAAAACGATAGTCAAAGTAGCCGATATGGACGGAGAATGATTTAAGACGTACTGCGATCCTAAATCACTCTGTATACGCCGATGCGTGCAGAAAAATGTTAGTTCTACAGATTAAAGAGTATAGGGATAGAATACGTATCTGGCACTAGTGTATCGGTGACAAATGAGTTTGGAAGCTTCCTAAGCTTGGAGGAATCCACCGAGTGACATTTTTTGAAACGCTTTCCATGCTTGAGGAAAGCCGACAGATGAGTTTGGTAGTTTTCTAAGCCTGAAGAAAGCTACCGGATAATACTTTCCATGCCTGAGGAAAGCCGACGAACGAATTTAGTGTCATTCTATGCTTGAAGAAGTCCACCGATAATGCCTTCCATGCTTGAGGAAAGCCGACAAAGGAATTTGGCGGTTTTCTATACTTGAAGAAAAATCCACCGATAACGCTTTCCATGCCTGAGGAAAGCCGACTTGGCGGTTTTCTATACTTGAAGAAAAATCCACCAATAACGCTTTCCATGCTTGAGGAAAGCCGATTTGGCGGTTTTCTATACTTGAAGAAAAATCCACCGATAACGCTTTCCATGCTTGAGGAAAGCCGACTTGGCGGTTTTCTATACTTGAAGAAAATCCACCGATAACGCTTTCCATGCTTGAGGAAAGCCGACGATTGCTGAAATTTATAAGTGTATGATGGTTCGATTATCCCCGAACGTGGGCCGCAGATGATTCACACCTTTAAGTCGATTATCCGACCATATTAAGTGCTTAAAATGCCGAAAAATAGACTTTGTTGCTTGCTAGGGGTAAAATGGTAACTTTAGTCCCCTTTAAGTATCAGTTACAATTTTTCGCGTAATTCCAGCGAAAAATAACTGTCCAATTTATGCAAAAAATCGTGCAACCTTAGTCAAAATGTCAGAATATTCGCAAACAACTGAACAAAACCACCGTGTCACAAAAAAATTCCCGTGACACGATAAGGGGCCCCTGTCACGCGGAGCTGCTTCCCGTGACACGGCAAGGGGGTCCCGTGTCGCGGGAATCAAATGGCTGAAAAATGGTTAAAAAGCATCTTTGACCGGTCAAAGTGTGTGCACCACACAAAAATCTGACCGTTATGTGGGAACGGGGTCCGTTGCACGGGATTTATTGATTTTAAATATCAACATTTTTCTCATTTTGGCCATTCTCTTTCTCGTCTGATTCTCACTCAAAAAGTTCAAAAATTCTTTCCTTGGTTTGCCGTGCCTCGTCGACTGCTCACCGGCGCTCGGTTTGCCATCCTGTCGGCCGGATTTCACCACCGTGTCGCGGCGGTCCTGCATCCATCCTCTCTCTTTTTTATTTTTTTATTTTTTTGCTTTTGCTGCGGGTTGCTGCTGTTCATCTTGCTGTTGCTGTTGCTGTTTACTGCCTGAAGCGGCCGTCGGAGTCACCGGAGCTCCGTCTTCTCTCAGGCTCATCGTGACACGGGACAGCCTCACCGTGACACGTCACCCTTCCACCGAGCCGCGGCCCAGCTCAACCGTGGCACGGTTGCTGCGCAGACCTTCGAGGTTTTTCGAGCTTTTGGTGCTCAAATTTTCACCAATCTTGCTCTAATTTCTTGCTATTTTCCTCATTTTTGACTCTCTACAAGGATCCATGTAAGTTTCCTTTGATTTTTGTCTCTAATTTACTTCAAATAAGTAATTTCATGAAAAACCCTTAAAAATTAATTTGGGGGTTTTTAAGTTTGAGGCTTTATGTTGAAATTCTTGCCATGATTTTACTTGTATATGTATGTATATGTGTTTATGAGAAATTTGAGACAAAAATTGCATGATTTGATGGAGAATTGAGCAAATCACCATTTTTGGGTACTACTTTTGTGAAATGAAGTTCATGTTACTTCTTTGTACTTGAAATGGTGAAAAAAATGGTGGTTAACCTTGTGAAATATTTCGTGATGTGTTGATTCATTGTTTTTGTGCAACTTCGAAACATATTTTGCGTATGTACTATATTGGCATGGAGAACATAGTATCATGCGGCTAGGAGAACTGCAGTATTAGTTTGTCATGGAGAAACCAAATACCATAATTTTGCCAATTTTTAGCCTGGAGGTAAAAATTTAGCGTAAAATTCGATAAATAACTTAGGAAATGATGCTAAGTATTTAGATCTTTATTTTTATGAAAATGCAACTTGAATTAAATGTCTTAGGAAATGATGCTAAGCATTTAGATTTTTATAATAGCATGCTAGGCGACGAGATTGCGATCTTTTTACCCACGGCCGGCGTCGGGCTTTTCGGGAGGACACTCCCACTATTCCTGAGGGCATGGACGACGATGCTTTAGAGTCCGAGCCTCGGGCATCCGCGAGTAGAGGTAGGTGGGTTCCACCTCCGTGGACTCCAGACCAGTTGGTTTTCTGCCGTGAAAACCATGTCTCTCATCGCCCGCTCTCCGGCATAGTCGATGGCACGCTTCGCCACCACGGTTCTGGAGCCGGCAATTTGATCCCTCGACTTCACTAGATCATTACGAGGGATCCTGCTACGAACGACCTATGGGAATCGGTCGGTTTAGTAGACTTCTATACGGCGGTTGTAGGATTTCGCAGCCCCTGGGGTTGCGGTGCGACGGTCGTTCGCGCATTGTTAGAGTATTTCTGGGATTCTACCAACACTTTTCATTTTGCTTGGGGGGAGATAACGGTGACACCTCTAGACTTCAGTATGATTAGCGGGCTGCGCTTCACCGACAGGGCTGTAGCTCAAATGTCTGATCTGTCTTGGGGATCGGCTGAGGTAGCTGATTTGCTAGGTCCGATCGTTCAGCACATCTGGACCCGACCTGTGTCTCGAGGTGGTCCTAGGAGCGGACGATCGGAGCCGGCTTCAGTTTTAGCTCGTGGCTTCGACATGGAGGATACGTCGGCTGAGCAGCGGGTGCAGATCTTCATCCTGATCCTGATCTCTGTGACCCTTTCTCCTGATAGGAGTTCACGCATACTCCTTTGCTACCTCCCCGCTTTGGTCAGGATCCAAGAGATAGGATCCTATAGCTTGGCCAGCCTTGGATACGCCAATCTTCTCTTATCGCTACGTCATGGCTGTCGGCAGCTGAATGACGAGTCTCCCATCACTGTCTATGGTCTGTAAAGAGTCGTACAGGTGATGATCTTTTCCATTTTTGTTTCACTTTAACTTGTTCGACTCATGTGCTAAAGATTACTTTTCATCGCAACTATGGTTCTACGAGTACTTCCCAGGCTTGGCTCCTCGCCAACGTCGTGGAGCGGTCCATGATTTCCCTGTCGGGGCCAGCTGGCGTGATCGAGGAGAGTCGCGGGTGGAGTTCGTCCCTGCACTGCGTGGGCTGCTATGCCGAGGCACTTCTTCTGTTGGCGTAAGGATTAGTTTTGTTTCCTGTCATTTTCCTTCTGACGTTGTTTCCATTGTTTCACTCCAACTTTTTATGGTTTCCAGGTTGCCATTGATGTCCAGTATCGTCCTTGGGCCGGGATGAGTGATCTACATGAGGCCTTGCGTCTTTCAGCGCACCGTACCATTTTGGTTGGTACCGGACGCTTTGTCTGGTATTTGGGGGAGCGAGTCGTTCATCAGCATAGCAACGATCACTTTGTGGTGCCCTCATCTCCACCAGAGTCGATGCTGGACTCACGCTTGATCAGAGAGTTGATAAACAGGGGAGAGCGCTATACTTTTCCATGGCAGGAGCTTGTACACATGGAGAGTGATTATGCGCGGGACTTGCTTCCCTCTCTAGCTCCTCCACCCCGTCTTCCTGAGGTATGATTTCTTTTGAGGATCTTCTTTACTAGTTTCTGTTTTAAATAGTCGAATAACTAGATTATTCGATCATATTTTCAGACGACTATTCGCCCTGTGGGGAGGATCGAGATTCCTCCTCAGTTTGTCCGCTATCCAGGGCCGATTGGTATCACCGAGGACCATATTGTTGACGCGCCAGAGGGTTACAGACAGGCGCAGGAGTCTCTGCCCGAGGTCTTTGAGCCGATAAGTTTTTTGATGCATTATTCATCTGTTTAACACTGCTTGTTACTGACTTTTCTTTGTTTTGTCCTCAGCCTAACCGCCCGGAGATGATGGGACTCATGAAGCTGGTTAATGCCCTAAAGTACTGCATCATCAAGCTTCGGAGCTCTAGCGACGTTCTTGAGGTATCATTCATTTTTTTTTTACTTCTACCATTTGTTTTATTTTGCACTGTTGACACCTTTTGATTTTGTATTTCCAGGAGCAACGGAGGTCCCGCTCACGCTCGAGGCACAGAGGCTCGGACGAGGAGGAGCTTGGTCGTGGTAGACGATATCTTGAGATTCACCGGCGTTCTCATTCTCAGCGAGAGCCTCATACTGCTCAGCCGTTTCAGGAGGCTCAGTGGCAGCAGCCTCAGTCTTCCCAGCGCTTTCCGGGCCAGAGTCAGGGGCAGCGTCAGTCGTTTTCACAGCCTCCACGGCCTGAGCTTGGGTCTGTTTTGACTCCCTTAGATCCTGGTTCATTTTCCGCTCCATTGTCCGGGATTCCTACACCGGTGTCGGGCTTGTTCTCAGTTCCGATGTATGGGACGATGCCTTCATCGACGATTCCTGTGTCTTTGAACCAGTCTACACCGTTTTCCAGCTGGACGGGTCCTTCCTTAGTTTGACTACCGCTGGGGTCACAGGGACTAGTAGGGACACTACTCCCCGTATTCGGATGATGGAGGGACTCTTTGGCTCACCGTTTCCATACTCGCAGGGTGGAGATGATATTGATTCTGGCTCTAGAGTCTTTTGACCGAGGGTTTTTATTTGTACATACTATGATGACACTTGACATGTTTATTTATTACGACTCTTTTGTACATTATTCACAGTTTATGTGTTTATTATTGTGTGTCAGTGTGTGCTTGAAACTCATTGTGTGTGATCGTGTATTTATTAATGACGCGACAAAAAACATAAGTGGAGTAATGGAGGGTACCGACCTTCCCCAAAAGAAAAAGAAATAAAAAGACAAGCAAAAATAAAATGATAAAGAAATAAAATAAATAAAATTACCTTCCCAAAAGAAAAAAAAGACAAGCAAAAATAAATAAAATGGTAAAGAAATAAATAAAATAAGATTATCTTCCCAAAAGAAAAGGAAATAAAAGGACAAGCATAAATGATATTAAAGTGATGAATAAATAAATAAATAAATAAAATAAAGATAATAAAAAAAATAATAATAATAGAGATAAAAAAGTTGAGAATTTTATTAGAAATAAAACTCTCAGAAAACTGAAAAATAAACGGTGAAGATAAAATACTATAAAAAAATCCGGGTAGATACGGGAAAAGATGGAAAAAGAAAACGCGTGAAGTGCCGTGACACGGCACTGTGCATCGTGTCACGGTAGAACTTGTCGTGTCGCGGCAAAAGTTCCCGTGACACGGTGGGACTTCCCGTGTCACGGTACGCGTGTTACTCAGCGGTGTGTTTTACGCGTATGAAAAGATAAATTCTGGGCAGTTTTGAGCGCTTTTGCTATAAAATAAGACCAGTTTATTCATGATATGCATAATTACGAAACACAAAATAATTTAGAATTTCATATTTCAATAATCATGTCTCAAAATTTTGATAATACATTGCGCGACTGGTCTTATTCTTTGACCAATGCTGAAAAAAGAGAGTTAGAATTATTTCATGTTAGGGGTTTGCTAGCCCTGCGACATGTAGCTATTGAACATGATTTTCTTAGGGCAGCATTAGATTATTGGAGTCCAGAAACACACTGTTTTAAATTTGATTATGATGAAATCTGTCCCCTGCCGGAGGAATTCGGTGCAATCTTTGGATTTCCTGCTAGAAATCTCATTGCCATGCCTACCCTACGTGAATATTATTACCAAGATTTTGAACGCCATCTGAATCTAACAGATCCAGATTTAAATAGAATTGTTTGTGGTAATGAGGTAGACTTAGAAAAACTAGCAAATTTATATTTTAATCGCCCTATCTCCGAGCCTTATCATGTATATCGTAGAAGGGCATATATTTTTTGCATGTTTTGCAAACTTTTATTTGCAAGTGGTAGGGTAGGACATGCTTGTCTAACGTCTGTGCTCGAGCATGTCGAATCTGGAAGATCTCCTATGCCGACGTGCCTTGGATAAACATTCCGTGGCCTTGACGAAGCAAAAGCTGACCGGAAAGCCATCAGGAAGGGCTCTCTAGTACTGTTGTAGGTAAAAATACGCTCCGAGTAGCCCGCGTGACACAAAGCAGGCACCGTGTCACAGTGGGGGTCTGCCGTGACACGGTGAAACCTGCCGTGTCATGGGAATCTGCATTTTTTTTTACGACTGATATTTTTTTTTTTTTTTTTTTTTTTTTTGCAGATTTGGTTGATGGAGCGTTTAGAATTATTTGAAGCCCCTGACGATGTTGAAAAATATGGCCCTAACGACCTAGTCCGCAGGAAAAAGAATTACTCTGCGAACAATTCGTATGAAGATTGGAAAAATTTCTTTGCAAAAAGGGAATTTTCCATTCGTTGGGTGGTGCCTTGGTGGAGGCTTACTAGGATGGTTGGCACGAATGATACTCCATATTGTCGTGTTCCTAGTATCTCAAAACTGACCTTTTATTTCCCTTCTCGACTGATGCGGCAGTATGGACTTGAACAAGTAATTCCACGCTATAACGATAGTCCTTGTGAAGTATCGTTGCATGAAAGTAACGTTCACAAGTATGAGACTTATTGGATTGGAAGACCTTTGTGGACCGTTTCTGCAAGTGACCAAGCTCCTCCTCCTTTATCTAGTGCATACAAGGCATGGTTGAACCCTAGAAGTAGGAGGGAACGATTTGGGTCACGCAAGTCTGATGTGAAGAGTCGTCTTGGAAATAAGAAAGCCACTCCTAAAGATCGTTTAGGTCCAAGAACACAAGGGATTGAATTTAAGACTCCTATAATGCCAAGAAAGAAGAATTATGTGAAAGGGAAGGGAAAAGAAAAGATGGTGTATAGGGAGAAACAACCGAAAAAATTCAAGAAAGGTGAAAGGGGTGAGAGTTCGACTAGGGGTGTGACGGTTCGGGCTACGAAAGACACATTAATGGTGAAGGCCAAACTAATTGACCAAGAGAAGGATGTTCCTAAAGTGAAGAGAGATTAGATCAATAGTGCTTTGCTTTTTATGATTTATAATTTTTATTTAAAATAAGGCATATTATGCCAATACTTGTAGTGGCATTTATTTTAATAATAATAGCACATTTATTTCAGCCTTAAAAATAAAAAATTACAATGACTTTTATTTATTATTTATTTATCCGAGTCAAGGAGTCGGACGCAATGGAAGAACGAAAATAAAAAAAAAAACCTCGAACAAACAATGAATTCGCAACGAATGCGTCACTAAAAAAACAGAAATCCTGAAATTCCACCGTGTCACGGTGAAAAATCCCATGACACGTTACAAATTCCCGCGTCACGATAAATTTTTTTTTTTGTCGTGACGCAATGCTGAACTGGCGCATCAATAGAGGGAGGATTTTTATTTTTTAAAGTGGTCGGGCCCCCTTGAGGGGTTGCCTACGTATCCTAAAAAAGGAATCAGGCCAAACGTAGCTCTATTGGGTCATGAACCCATGCGACTAGGCATAGAATTTCTTGAGTTGATCCAAGTTGGTTAAATTGTGGAAAACATTACCGTCCATGTCTACCAATTGTGCCGCTCCGCCAGACAAGATGGCTTTAACAATGTACGGGCCTGACCAATTCGGTCTGAATTTTCCTCTTGGATCTAACACATTTTTACGAAGTGCCTTAAGCACTAGGTCACCCTCTTTGATATTCATGGTCTTGACTTTTTTATTAAAATGTCGCGCTATACGCTGTTGGTAGGTTTGGACATGATGCAAAGCTGCCAAGCATTTTTCATCAAGTAAGACCAGTTCGTCGTATCTTGCTCTAATCCAGTCGACTTCATCTAGTTGGCTTTCCAATGCGATTCGAAGAGAAGGGATTTCGAGCTCGATTGGTTGTACAACTTCAACTCCATAGACCAACGAGAAAGGGGTAGCTCTCGTTGATGTACGAACAGAGGTTCGATAACCCCAAAGGGCGAAATGTAGCTTACTTGGCCAATCCTTGTAATTTTCTGTCATCTTTTCGATGATAGTTTTCACATTTTTGTTGGCCTATTCGACTGCACCATTTGTTTGTGGTCTGTAAGGTGATGATCTGTGATGCTTGATATGATATTTCTGTAATAATTTCGCGCATTCGGCTTGGAAATGTGTTCCATTATCACTGATCATCTCATGTGGTACCCCATAGCGGCATATGATATTTTTCTCAATGAATTAAGCTACATGTTTCGCCGTCAGCTTAGCATATAAGGCAGCTTTGACCTATTTGGTGAAATAGTCGATTGCTACGAGAATGAATTCATGCCCCCCTTGTCCTGGTGGTGTTATTTTTCCAATGATGTCAATGCTCCAAGCGGAGAAAGGCCATGGAGAAGTATATGTGTAGAGAAGCTAAGGTGGAACATGCTGTAAATTTGCTTAGACTTGACACTTCATACATTTCTTGACGTATTCGTGACAATCTCTCTCCATAGTAGTCCAATAGTAACCTTGTCGTTGAATCTTTTGGACTAACATTTTTGCATTCATGTGTGTTCCACATATACCGTTATGAAGGTTTTCCATGGTTTTATGTGCTTCTCTCTTGGCTATGCATAAGAGATTTCTTCCCATTGCAGTTCTCTTGTGGAGTTCTCCCCTGATGAGCACATACTGTGAGGCCAGGAGCCTCAAAGCACGGCGTGCCCTTTTATCAGTATTAGGAGGGTATTATCCTCTTGTCACATAATTAAGGATGTCTGTATACCATGGCTCTTCATCTTCTTCTTGTGGTTCTTGTTCATCGTCCAGTGCGTGAACATAAGCCGGCTCATATCTTCTTTCTATGGTCAGTGGCATTCTGATTGTATCAGTTGGAATTTGCACCATTGATGCTAATTTAGCTAGTGCGTCGGTGAATTGGTTTTCTTCTCTTGGCAATTACGTATATTCGACTTCATCTAGTTGCTCCGTGAGAGTTTCTAAATGAGCTTGATACGTAGCGAGACTTTCACTTCTCACTTTCCATCTCTTGGAGATTTGGTTAATGATGAGTGAAGAATCACCATAGATTCTGAGTTTCTTAATTCCCAAGGCGACAGCTATTTCTAACCCCAAAATGCATGCTTCATATTCTGCGGCATTGTTGGTGACATCAAAGTAGAGCTTCATGGAAATTGGGATGTGCTCTTCATTGGGTGATACAAGCAGGACTCCTACACCACATCCTTTTTGGTTTGAAGCTCCATCGAAATAGAGTGTCCAGCTATCATCTTCAGTCATGAGTAAATCTTCGTCAGGGAAATCGTACTCATCTTCTTCTTTTTTAGCTTCTTCTAGCGGAAAGTCTGCTAAGAAGTCAGAAACCGCAAAACCTTTGATGGCTTTTTGTGGCACAAATCTCAAGTCAAACTGAGCAAGATTGACTATCCACCTTGATAATCTGCCATTGAGTGTTTCTTTTTCGAACAAGTATTTGAGAGGATCCATCTTGAACACGACATGCACTGTATGAGTGAGCATATAATGTCTTAGTTTCTGTGCGGCCCATACAAGTGCGAGACACAACTTCTCAAGTAGTGTGTATCGCATCTCATATCCTTGAAGTTTCTTACTCAAGTAATAGATTGCATTCTCCTTGCTTTCGATCTCTTGTGCTAGCATTGCCCCCATCGTTTCTCTTGTGATCGTAAGGTAGAGTCAAAGAGGAAAGTCAGGTATTGTTGGCGCTAGCACGGGTGGGTTTGCCAAATACTCTTTGATTTTGTCGAAAGCCTTTTGGCAATCGTCATCCCATGTGACTGGGACATTTTTCTTGAGCTTCTTGAATATAGGTTCACATATCGCTGTGAGCTTTGATATGGACCTACTTATATACTACAACCTTCCAATGAAATCTCGAATCTCCTTCTCATTTTTGGGTGGTTGCATGGCCATGATCGCCTTTACTTTTGTAGGACCTGTTTCAATCCCTCCAGAACTGATCACGTATCCAAGTAATTTGCCTGACGTGACTCCGAATGCACATTTTGCTGGATTTAATCTCATGTTGTACTTGCGGAGTCTTTAAAAAAACTTGCGAAGTGCAATAATATGGCCTGGGCGATCTTTAGACTTAACGATCATATCATAGACATAGACCTCCACCTCTTTGTGCATCATGTCGTGTAACAATGCTGTAGCTGCTCTTTGGTAGGTGGCACCCGCGTTTTTCAACCCGAATGGCATTACCATATAACAATATGTACCCCATTGCGTGATGAATGTGGTTTTCTCCATGTCTTCTTCGGCCATCAATACCTGATTATATCCGGCGTAACCATCCATGAATGACAGGAGTGCATGGTTTGCTGTATTATCGACCAGAATGTCAATGTGAGGTAGAGGGAACCCATCTTTTGGGCTTGCTTTATTGAGATCCCTGTAATCAACACACATTCTGACCCTTCCATCCTTCTTTGGAACTGGAACCACATTTGCTATCCATTCTGGATATTTGGATACTCTGATGAAACCTGCGGCCAACTGCTTCCTGATTTCTTCCTTGATTTTGAGAGCCACATCGGGTTTCATACGGCGCAACTTTTGTTTGACAGGCTTCATACCTGGAATGAGTGGTATCGTATGCTGAGCTATATCCCTGTCAATTCCTGGCATATCTTGGTATGACCAAGCAAATACATCAACAAATTCACTAAGCAGGTTAATTAGCTCTTTGCGTTCAGACTTAGTGTTAATCCAATTTTTACTTCTTTAACAGTCGTATCATTGGAAATGTTAACTGTTTCTGTATCTTCGATAACCGCTGTTTTATTTTCGTGTTCTTCCATTTCTGTTATTATTTCTTTGTCATTTTTATCATTAGCAAAGCAATATTGATCAGGGCTAGGGGAATGACACGCATCGTAAGCAAAGGTACTCATTTTATTTAATTCATTGGCTAATACATCAAGAGGGGTGAGGTCGGCTGCGACCTCACCAGAATTATTAGGACTAGAAAGAGAGGACTCAACAAGGGACTCAGGATTGAACTCTATAGCTGAAAGAGGGTCGGCCTCAGACTCTAAGGACTCGTCTACAGACTTAGACTCAGAATCGGACTCGGACCCAGACGACTCAGACTCATCAAACATAGGACCCTCGCCAGCGGTTATTTCCAACTTCTCTCCACTTGGCGTAGTGATCCTCAATGTCTTGTGCCATCCCCTTGAAATGTTTTCAGCTTGGACGATTAACTCGGAGGGGTCAAAATCCTTATTTTCTATGATAGCTTGAACGATCTCGGAGTCATCATTGCGGACCGGCTTGGACTCATTTTTCTCCATTACAAAAAGGAGGTTGATTCCTAGATCATCAGAGTTCGGGCTAGATGGCTTCTCGGTTGTGAAGAGCTCTTCTTCTTCATCAACAAAGTCACAATCGAGGAATACCTCGAATCCTGGTTCACAGATCCCATCATGGACGAATGGCTTAGGGAATTCATAGCATGGGAAGTCTTCCCCTTCTTTGATGTACTGGCCATTGAGGGTGAACGGATATGGATCCATGGCCATTTCCGTCTTTGCGATTTGAGCATTATTGCGAGCCTTCATCTTCAATAAAGCTTGTTTCACATCTTCTTTTGTTGGCTTGAATCCCAAGCCAAAAGTATCCTTCTTAAGTGCACCAGGATGGCCCCAAGATTCAGCCATTTTCTTCTTGAGTCCAAGGGTCATTCCAGGGAAATGACCTTGCTTCTTCAGAATGGCATTGATATTGGTGTTTGAATAGAGATCGAAGTCGAGATGGAACTTTTCCTCCTCTTCAATCACAAGAACATCATAAAGTGAAAACCCCCAAAGATCTTCATCTTCTTCGTCATGTTCAACATGGACGATAGGAGTATCAATAACTTGAATGCGCATAGGAGAAGCATTAATAGTAATCGGAACCCCTCCAACTATGGCTTTCACTTTCTGGTGCAGCGATGATGGAATCGCCTTTAGCTCATGAAGCCAAGGGCGTCCTAACAACAGATTGAAAGAGGCCTTAATGTCCACCACCTGAAATTTGGTGCGACGTTTAATGGCCCCAGTAGTTATATTCAATATGATAGTACCCACGGCTTGACGGCGAGTATTATCATAAGTGCGAATCCCTTGAGTGGAGGGAGTCAATTCTTCATTCTTTATGCCCAGCTTCTTTGCAGTACGGAGTGGGCATACATTGATTGCAGAGCCATTATCAACCAGGCTCATAGGAACATTAATCTGCCTACACACCACAATGAGGTGTAAGGCCTTATTATGTTGGTCCCCTTCCGGGGGCAGATCCTTATTAGAAAACGAAATCAGATTGCTAGTACTTGGCAACTCAGTAGTGAGAAAGTGGACCAGTCCTTGAGGAGTCATGTCATCATCAACTCCTATCTTCACCAGAGCATTCATCACAGCCTTTCGATGCTCGTGGAAAGTGGCCAAAAGCTTCCATACATTAATCTCCACCTTGGTCTTTTGCAGTTGTTTGACCACATCGCTGTTCAAAGGATCAATGGGATCAACTATCGGATGTGATTGTGGTGGAGGTGGAGGTGGATTAGGTTGTTGCAACCGTCCACTTTTTGTGAGAACCTTGACCTCAAAGTCCCCCCAAACATCTTCACTTGTTCCAAGAGATGAACAGGCTATATCCTTGAGATAGACGTCTTCATCATCACTATCCCAAATTCCACTCACTTCTTCAGTACTTGAGATAAATACAACTTTCGGCAGAGGTTCATTCACAGGTTGAATGAGTATCGAATGATCAAAGGAGACTTCATCTCCCATGATATCCAAAGCATCAGAAAGAGGACCTGTTTGAATGTTAGGCTTCTTGCCCCCTGGAGGGACAGGAAGTTGATTAGCATCGATCAAGTCTTGGATTGCATCCTTCAGACTCCAACACTTCTCAGTATTATGACCCTTGCCTTGATGAAACTTGCAATAAGCATTGGGGTCATGGCTAGCTGTCTTATTCTCTGGCTGAGGTTCTAGAAATGGTCCGATTGGCATAATCAGTCCTTGACCATGCAAACGGTCATAAGCAGCATCATAAGTCATTCCCAAAGGCGTGTAAACCCTCCTTTGCCTTTGGAATCTTTTAGGAGGAGCATTAAGGGCCAGTACATCATTGATATTGATATTGTTGGTAGCATTATTGGGCTTAGAAGACGAAGAAAAAGTAGTGTCGTTCTTCTTGTTTTTCCAAGTGCTGTTATTATTGTTGCTACCAACAGACTTCATTAGTTCATCCTCGATATTGATTCCAATATCGTATATAGCTTCAAAGGTACTCAGAGGCAGAAACTTCAAGTGTTTCTTGTACTTATGAGTCAGATTAGCAATGAACAAGCGAACCATTTCTTTCTCCTTGGGGGGATCCACCAGGAGTGCAGCTGTTTCCCTCCACCTGCTTAAGTAAGTGGTGAAGCCTTCATTCTCTTTCTGTTTGAGAATGGAGAGTTTGCGTTCAGAAGTCTTGGCCTGGATGTTACACTTGTAACGATTCATAAAGCTTTCAGCAACATCCTCCCAGGTCGCGACATGTTTGGATTCCAAAGAATAGAACCACTGTTGACAGGCATGCTCTAAGGAAAGAGGGAACACTGTAGGGAAGAGTGTCACATCTACTCCTTTAAGAGCCATAGTTGCAGAAAAAGCCTTTAAATGGAAAAGCGAATTATCAGTAGGCTTGAATTTGGGAATGTCAGCAGTGGAAAATTTCTCAGGAAGCTTGTCTCTTATGGACGAAGAGGTGACAGGCTGTTCCACATAAGTGAACTCTTCAGAAATCTTGCTCATCTGTTCCTTAATCTTGTCCATTGCAACAGTAGTGACATTGTTTTGATTGTCTTGTTCTACAGTGCTGACTCCAGTGGTGAGTGTCTGCATCATGTCAGACAATCTTTCAATTGTCCTGTTAAGGTTTTCGATGTCTTCCTTAGTGGCCATTGGTTGAAAGTAGACTGGAGATGAATCTTGTGGAGATGATTGAGGTGGTTTCCTTGTACGCCTCTTTGGTATAAGAGGTTGTTGAGGTATGGACTCGAACCGTAACAATCTACCCCTGCTTCTTGACCAAGTGCTGTGACACCGAAACAAACACACCTTTAATGACCAGACTTAACCTTTACCCATCCAGATTAAAAAGAAAAAAGAAATTTTATTTTTTTTTTATTAAAAAAAGCTATAGTTTTGAAATTCTACTTTTATTTTTTTTTTTTAAAAAAAAACATATGGGAGGATACCATCCGACTTACACCGAAAAAAAAAAGACACAAAAACAAGACTTCCCTAAAATACGGTCAAAAAGTGGTGCACGACTTAAAGAAAACAAAAAGTGTGTGAACACGATTTTTGAGTGATTAAGTGAGGTTATAGACGCGTGTTTTGACCGTATAGCTAGACATGACACCAAACTGGACACAGCATTCACACAAAAATCGAAAAAAAAGACTGACAAAACACTTTCCTGGGCACCGTGTCACGGTGCAGACTGTCGTGACACGGTGCAGTCTACCGTCAGACGGTAGACAGCCCCGTGTCACGGCACTGTTCACCGTGGCGCGGCAGAACATGCCGTGACACGGTGAGCAGTTCCAGGTCAGTTTTGTGATTTTTCTTGATTTTAACCAATTTTAGGTCCGTACTAATTACTATGTGAGAATAAAAACCCTCGGTCATGGGTTAAACAAAAGAGCAAACACATGAAGGTTAGCACCAAACAACCACATAACATTTAGGCACGATGATATACAAAAAAAGTTCGCAACCTAGAGTCAAGATCTATGTTCAACTATTGGTCAAGCTTTGGGTGTCAAAAGGGTACCATGGTTAAGAGTTTGGACGCGTTAGCAAGGCAGCCTCCCTTGAGGGTGTATGCCAATGGGCAGCTCCGCGAGTTTGTGATGAAATCGAACTCGACTCCATGGTTTGGGTGTATTAAATGACTCGGATGAACCCTTATTGCCATGAGCGTTTTTGGGTCGATAGAGCTTAAATCCCTCGGGGCTAAGACGCATGTAGAACACATACGTTTTTTCAGAAAAATCGAAGGAAGTCGATTGTGAGGAAAGAAAATAAGCCACCTGACTGATTTTAGGACTGTCGTGACACGGCAAAAATTCCCGTGTCACGGTACTGTGCACCGTCAGACGGTGCACTGTATCGTGACACGGCAGATTCTGTCGTGGCACGGCAGTCAGAAGATCTGACTGGTGGCCTGTTTTCCTTCGCGCGCAACCAAGTTATCCAATTTTTCTTACAGGACAGACCTGAATGCGACGTTAAAACGTCTATGCAGATGCAAAAATGCCAAATTAATCACAGGAATATTTTTTCAAGAATCTTTCAAGTCTCATCCACTCATCTTAATTAAATACCGATCACTCAAATCGATAAATAATTAAGAATCCTCCCCAGTGGAGTCGCCAAATTGTAGGCGTGGTTTGAAGTGCGCCTACGTTAAAGCATGTTGTGAATATGCTTGGCACTCATAGGAAGTGGGAATTGACATTACGATTAGGGACAGTGATTAGGGTCAAATAAAGTAGGGAGCCGCCAACAAATTTTTAAGGAACTTGTAAACCGTTCACGGATCATAAAAGGCAACCACGAATAAGGGACAACGAAGGCAACAACGATTGACCCGTGAAGGTTACACCCCGTTCATAATCCATGAGATTACTAACTCCATATGGGGCGGAACCACGAAAGGAGGATCGGGGATGATGGTACGAAGTGGGTCATGGAGTCACATTCGCCCGTATTGGCCTCTACTCGATTCTTATATTGAAAAGCATTCTTGTGATCTCAAAGGCATACAAACAATAATTCAATTCGCTCCAAACTATTATTTAACTAAATTGGTTGAATATTAATGCACACATAATTCTAAAATATTGGTGATCACTTCAATTAATAATAAGATTAAAAGGGATCCTAAACCGGTTGTCCAAATTATCTTATTAGGCGTGATTTTCAATTACATATTCCCTTTAACAAGCAATATGGTGATCAATAAAAATAATAGAACAACATTAATATTAAAACCAATTTAATCACAATTCCAACAACATAAAATCGTTAGAAAAATAATAAAAATAAAAGGAGCATGACTCTTACTTTGATTCTGTTTGTTTGCAACTTTCACGCCTTGGCTTAAGGATAGAACCACGAGTAAAGTATGGACTCCTTTGAGTACTTGAAGAAGGAATTTTGAAGTGAAAAGGGTAGGCTAGTGTTTAGGCTAAAGCATAGAAGAGAGAAAATTAAATCAGAGAATTACTCGGTGCCCCGTACATAAAAAATGAGGGGGTATTTATAGGGAAAATGTGCTGAGGGAGCACACGGAACCCTAAAATAATAAAAACCCTAAAAAAGTATCCCGTGACACGGAAAACTGTACCGTGACACAGGAAGACCCACCGTTAGACGGTACACTTTCCCGTGACACGGTACATTTTTGGTGTGACGCGGGAAATTTTCAGAAAACGGGAAAGAAAACGCGTTAAGGGTTTACGCGGAAAAGACACGGAATGCCCCGTGTCACGGCAGAACTCCCGTGTCACGGGAAATCCCACCGTCAGACGGGAAGGATTCCCGTGACACGATAGGTGCCTGCCGTGGCGCAGGAAATTCCAGCCCGTTTTTCCGTCTAAATACATTTTTAACCCTAATTTCATTCGGCATTTTAAGTGCCGATTGATAATTTCGGGCTTTTTCTGACTTATTATTATTGGCTAAAATAAGAAAGTAATTAAATAAAAATAAATAAAAGGTTTGGGCCAAAAATAAACAATAAAATAAAAAAGGTTTGGGATAAAATTAAATAATAAATTTGGGCTAAAATTAAAACCATGCTTTTACCAAACATCAAGACTAATCCATGTACTGTTCAAAAATATGAATTTAATCAGATACGATTTTTTAAGCACTCTCGGGATTAAATACTGAACTCGACGGCGGTGAAAGGTGATACATCATCGGGTTTGGTTTTGGGGAGACATTTTTAGGTGTCTACAGGTGGCTGTGAGCTTGAGTCCAGTAGGTGTCCTTGTTTCTCTCAAGCACCCTTCCTAGAAGGTGGTTTGGGTAGATTCTTGGATTGTTGGTGTTGGTTTGGCCTTTTTGGTCTGTGGTGTTTGGTGTTGTTATAGCTGAGCTTCTTGTAAGTTGTAACTTTCTTATTTTGGCAATAAAATTCATATTTTCCAAAAAAAAAAAAAAAACATACAGGTTTAGGGTTAATCCTATTGATTGCTTGTTAATCAGAAAGTGCACATGAATACGATCAGAATAAAGTAGAGGCCTATTATTAGGGCAGGTTCAATCTCTTTTAGGTTGGATTTGTACCTTCATCCCCGAACTCTATTTGGTTCAAGACCTTATGGAGTTGACGATCTCTTGGATCGTTAAGGGGTGTAAACTTCACCTCGTGAACGGTTTACAAGTTCCTAAAACTTGTTGGCGACTCTTTTGCTCTATCTTCTTTCCCTTTGGACGCCACCGTACTTAGTGTATGATTACAGTGGGGTTCAAGCTAGGGGATTAACACTTGAATTATTCCCTACAACTACTAACCTAATCTAATTATCCTAAGCTCTTGATTACTTAACATATTAATTTACACCAAAATTACCCCATCCCCTTTAAATTCCCCATCACCCCACCAGAATTGAATTTTTTTCTACATTCAATTCATCTGATGAATGTGGTTGAGTTCTTTATTTTTGGAGTTTTTGATCTCCAGAATATATCCCCCTAAACCCTTATCTTCATTTCCCACTCTTTTTTCTCAGCCTTTTTCACCGACCCTCTCTCTCTTTCTCTCTCTAGTTTTCGGGTTCACACCATTCTCTCTCCTCCATTTCTCCTGTTAATTTGGTTCCTTTGATGCCATAACAACTTCAAATGACCAAAATCCTAACCGTTATTTGCTAGGATTATCTCAGATCTAGTAGATTTAAGGCTAGATCCCAAACCACTAGGTACAAGCTGCAACGTGAAACGAGTTACATGAAATCCGTTCATCGCACTTCACTCATTGCGAGGAGAAGGATATGTGGTTCTAAACTTGCTAAATACATCTCCAGTGATAAGGAGGAGAAGCCTAAAGAGGTGGTCCCTAAGCCTAAGGTTGATGTTGAACCACCAAAGGCCATGGCTGTGGTTTAAACTATTGTGAAGGAGGACCCTTTGGCTGTTGGTGGGGCTCCAGACGCTATTGTTGAGGGTGGTGACACCAGATTTGAAATTGGGAGACCAACCCAGTAAATGTGGTGGTTGGAGAGGCTGTTTAGACATTTGAGTTCCCTAAAAGCGATGGTGGTGTTGCTACTAGTCCTTCCTCTAGTGTGAAACACATCAGATATGGGCTTCTTGACGGTATGGAGCCAAATGATGTGTATGAGGCTTACTTGCAAATCTACTACCCTCAGTACCACCCTCCTCCTAACTAATTCAGCAGCGTAAATTCTAAAACCCTAATCTTTTCATGAATTGAATCTACATTCGTATCTTCTGTTTCATTGGTTGGATTGTTTATATGAATTATGTGATTGTGATGTTAGGATAGTTAAGTCCCAAACCCTAGGGTTGTTGCTACTATATGGTTTATTGCTTTACTTGATGTTGGTTGATATTTGTTGTACATTTGACGAAAAAGAGTCCCCTATTCCATGTTGCCTGAGTAATTCATTATTGTAGGGAATATTTCAAGTCATCCCACACTTGAGCCCCACTGTGATCATACACTTAAGCATAGTGGCATCCAAAGGGAAGGAAGCTAGAGTAAAAGAGTCGCCAACAAGTTTTAGGAACTTGTAAACCGTTCACAGGGTGAAGGTTACACCCCTTAACGATCCAGGAGATCGTTAACTCCAATAGGTCTGGAACCATGACTGGAAGTTCTGGGATGAAGGTACAAATCCAACCTAAAAGAGATTGAATGATCCGTGCCATTTATGGCACCTTTAGGATATGTTTTCTTTATATTTCTATGCTCGTTTTTAGTCGTTTATATTGTATTATTAGGGAATAATGCTTGATTTGAGTGTTTGTGTGTTAGTTTAGAGAAATGCGTGCTTTTAATGGTTTTCTTATTATTTTATTCATTTCTCGGCTATTTCCCTCGCTTCTCCGTTTGTTTGACTTATTTTGTAGGTGTGTCGAGCTTCCCGGGATTTAATCATCAAGGAGGGAGCTCAAGTGCATTCAAGGAATTTAACGAAGCCAAGTTAGGGAAGCCAAGCACGCAAGTCAAGCCAATCCAAGAAACAAAGAAAAATGAAGGCTTGCAAAGTATCAAAAAGGACCTTTGTGCATTGTTTCGTCCATATCTCGAGTTCTACTAATCGGATTGAGGTGATTCAAGTTGGGTTAAAAATCAAACTTGAAGAGCTTTCCAATTATAGGTTGCACGCCTTTATAAAATTCCTATATTTTTACAGCCTTCCAAAGTTGGTTCTGCAAATTTACCGCAACCTATTTCTGTCGATTTTGGGTAGTAAGTCCCCGAGGGCTGGCCGAGGGCTCCCCGCGGGCGCGGCTTCTGGGGTGTTTGTTCCCCTCCGCGGGCGCGGCCGATTTCTCTGAGGGCGCGGGCTTCCGGGTCTTTTACGATTTTAAGCTTCTTTTCTCCTTTTGTGTTTTAGATAGTTTTTTTTGGGTTTTTATGATGATTCATTCATGTAATTCTTAGTTTTTAGAATAGTTTTCTCTCTCTTAGGTTGAGAGCTTCTCTATCTAGATTAGGATAGTTTAGGAGTAGTTTTAGAGAGAGAAAGTGGGGGATTTCAATGGTGATTGAGAGATTGAAGATATAAGTGTGACAATTGTGTTCAAGATCTTCTCTATTATCAATGAGCATTCTTAACTCTATCTCACCTTATTGCTTTATTCAATTTCGTGTTTGTTTGAATTGATTTTGATGTTTAATTCTTGTTTAGTGTAATTGTTCTTGATATTTTGTGAATTCTTGATTTCTTTAGTTGATTGTTGATTAGATGATGATGTTAGAGTAGTTATTGGCTAGGAATTGGGTGAAACTTGTATGATTGATTAATTGTGATTAATTTGGAAATTGTGTTGATTGATTGTTGAGATTAAAGTGATTAATGTAAGTTTGCATGGTGTAATTCGATTAGGCCTTGAGAATTATGCTAGATTGCATTGTAATTGCTAATGATACGAACAATTGACTTAGGGATTGCAATTATCGATTGGTTTTGATTGTGATTCTCTTGATTTGTTATTCATAGTGAACCCTAGCTTAACAATTAGGAGATAGCTCTTTGATTCCAATTGATTGCTCTTATCATTAGTCCTCACAACCTTTGATTGCCATGCTTTTCCAAGTTGTTACAATTAACATGATTACTTGTTGATCCCCGTTCCTAGTGTTTTATTTGTTTGGTTACTTGTTTCGTTAGTTGTTAGTGTTACATCTTATCTTCTATTTCGACCTAGCTTAGGCGCATAATTGAAAGTGCTTGAACATTACCATTCCTTTGGGTTCGACCCTTGACTTGCCTCTATACTCGTATTTAGGTTTGTTAAGTGTTTATAAATTTAGTTTGACCAAGGGAAGATTAGATAACGACCTAGTTTTCCCCTCGTCATTGAACTTGCCCTAAAAATAGGCCTCTACTTTATTCTTTACATATTCATGTGCACTTTCTGACTAACATACAAAGTAGATTTACCCTAAACCTGTTTAATATATGTTGGTTGAATACTAATGCACAAACAAATCTATTATTGGCGATCACTTGAATTATAATCATATTAACCCTAAATAAGATTATTAATTATCTTATTAAGCGTATTACAAGTATAAATTCCCTTTAAACATGCGTAAAAGGTGTGATCAAGCAATAACAATAATATACCATATCAAGCAACATAATAATAATAAAAATAACAATCATGATTGAAATAAGAATCATAATTAAAATAATCATGTTAAAGCATAATATTAATAGCAAGATCCTAGGCATGGTACCAACAAAATTGATAACAAACCCTAGCATGTCACTAAACATTAAAGATCAAAGCTTTAACCCTAACATGATACTAACATGATATTAGGAAAGAAAATAGGAAGCATAACAATAATCATACTTGATATTAGAAATTAGTTAATCCCAAACATGATACTAGGAAGTAATTAAACATCCTAACATGATACTAGGAATCAATAAAATAATCTAATCATGATTTCTATATCAAAAGATCAATAAAACAATTAAAGTACTTACTTTGGTGCCTCGTATCTCTTTCTTATAACAAAATACACACATTAGTAACTTTAAGGAAAATATAAATAATAAACAATTAAATTAAATAATTGAAATAGAGATTTTGGACCAAACCCTCAGAAATATCAAACCTTTCACCTCTAGGACAAAGACAACTTCGAACTTGGCTAAGTGTGTCTAAAACTAATGAATGAGGAATTTTGAAAGTGGGAAGGTTTAGAAAAAGAATAGAGAGAGAAAGCTTCTAGCTTTTAGAGAGAGAAATTAGAATTAGAGAATTCTGGGTTATAGATGTAGGTTCTTGATGATTTCAAAACAGGGAAATACGACCCTTATTTATAGGAAAAATAGCACGAGGTAAAAAAAAATCATATTCGGAATAAAATACCTCCTGTCGCCAACGACAAGAGTCAGCGCCAGACGATGAGCTTGTCGCCAGACGATGAAGGTTAGCGCCAGGCGACGAAAGTCAGTGCTAGGCGAAGACTCTGTCGTCTCGCGCTGGTTCAAAAGTACAACGTGATTTTACACGCGGAATCACCTTTAAAACCGGTTACATGTAATTCTACGTCTAAGCAGATTTAAAATCAGATTTAATATATTTTATTGAAAATAAACATCTTTTAAAAATATAATTATCAATCCTAATCTCATTATAATTAAAGAAAACCTTATAGATATTCCTAGAAGATCAAAATCAATCCTAATCACTTTAGGTTTAATAATTAATAGGCCCTCCTCTAGATCATTGGGCCACATTTAAAATCATTGAGCCTAATTTAATTTAATCCATAACTTCCTTATTATTCATCGGAATTGGGCTTATAATATATCATTGGAAAGCTCTTTTCAAGCCCAATCCAACTAACTATTATTGGACCCTTATCATGGAGTCATGGACCAAAATAAATTATACTGGCTATTTTTTATAAATAGAGTAAGTAAAGAAATATTTTTTGAAAATAGAAAGAGAATTTTTTTAATAAAAACATCCTCATACTAGACTTTCCACACTTTCACTTCGTTCGATAATCAAATGACGTGAAAGGTATTCATCACTGGGTTGGTTTTGGGGAGACACATTTGGGTGTCTACAATTATGTTGTGTTGTTTGGATGGTATTTAGTACCCCTGTCCATTGTGCTTATGTTTGGCCTGATTTGACTGAATATGTAGGTTATGTTGAAATTTGGATACCTTAAATAAGTCCCTTATGTTGGTTTTATGAAAGATGGATAAAGTTCCTTTCCCTTAAGTGCATCACCTTGTTTGATCTCCATATGATGATGAGACTCATTTGATAGCTGCTTGGGTTGTATGGATGCTCTATAAACTTTTATTAGAAGTTTCTGTTGAGGTACTAACACCCACTAAAGCTTTAGCTTGACGGGAAAAAAAAACCCTATTTGATGAAATTAGTTTGAAAAAGAGATTGGTTTTTAATTAGTTTCAAAATTGTATGGCCATTTACAAAACATTACTTTGATTCATTACATGACTGCCGAATAATATTTGTTAAGTATTTACCAAAATACACATAACCAAGACGTAAACACATTTTAAAAAAATGAGTGGAGTATTAAATGGTTATGTGTAGTAGTCTATGTTTCCCAAAAAACTTCCATACTTCCTTGTTCTTCGTTAGTCTACATTTACTTACATTTGGCCCTCAACTTGAGTTGTTATTTGAACTGAGATTGTGTTCAAATATTGTACAACTGATGCAATGAGTCATTTGTCCACCTCTAGCAAGTCTGGTAGAAGCCCTTGTCTCTTCATGCTTTTCTTCTTCATATGTGGGGGTGTAAAGTTGTTCCCACCTTGCTTCTCTAGTATTTTAATCATGCATGATTGTAGTGTGATTTATGTATACTTATTCAATGTTAAAGCTCTATCAACTTCCTTTATCGGATCATCAAGAGTCTTTTGAAATGATTAATATTGAAGTGATTGAATCACATTAAATAATCCTTAAGTCTAAAACATTTGTGTCTGGTGATTATGTTAGCTGAAATATGAATTGAATGTTGAAACCATTTGCTTGACAAGCTGCTAGAAATTCTGCATCATTATGAACTTGATGTGGCCTAGCATTATCCCATTGGATTATTATGTCCTTAGGAAATTGTGTAGGCCACTTTTCATGAATTGTTGGGATTACATCTGTGAGTAACATGTCCTTGGTGACACTTTGCACAACCTTTGTCTCAAGGCTCCCTCTGTCTCTGTTTTTACTTCTTTTTTTTTTTTTTGCCATTTCATACTTGACAAAAGGAAACAAGCCATATTTTCCATCATATAATAGGTTCTTGTTTGCATCATACAAGGGCTTCTCTATCATTCCCATGAACATTGCCTTGATCTTGAACCTCTTTGATTGCTAGGCCTTGTAAGGATCTTTTTATTTAAAGAGAAGGTATAATGTTCTTGTTTATGGGTTTATGAAAAACTATTTTTAATCTATGTGAATGACTTTTTGCATGTCAATAAAGGTTGGGTCCCTTTCTGCTGGGATGGAGTTAATGTGACTGAGAACCCACTTAAATATTGCTATTTTGTGGTTATTAGTAAGGGCGGGATGATTGTGCTTGTGTGTGTTCTAAGTCTGCCTTTCTTTCTTAGCCTATTCAAAGTTGATATTGTTATGTGAAGGGCTGCATCATAGCCCCTTCCAGTGGTTCTCTTGTACAGGGGAACAAATGTTAGGAATTCATTATTGAATTCCCTAGGTTCGGGTCCTATTCTACCTAGTTTTTTTTTTTTTTTTTTTTTTTTTTTTTTTTGTCATAACATCTATGACATTTCCTTCTTCTATGGCTTCTTTAATTACCTGGAACCACCTGGTTGTCGTTGATATGTGAATAGAATGTTTTTTTTAGCTAAGTTAGATAAAAATCCCCTTGGTAATGAGTCCCCCTCTATGTGCAGTAGAATCTCATCAACTACTGCCCTCTTTTCTCTTGAATATTCATCTCTCTGCTGTTTCTGCCATAATTTTGTGGATGATCGTTGTTTTCATCATCATCATCATCTGCATCATAACCATCTTCATCTGCATGGTTCCCTTGTTATTCATCCCTATCTGATTCATACCACCATGGAACTTCATCAGCAATGTATGCTTTATCTATTGCTTTCTCTTCATCATACAATTGATGTAAATCCATAGAAAATTTCATTTATGAACTCTGCCATGAGTCCTTTATCTTTTTTTTTCAGGTTGGCTTTTGGTGATGTAGTGGCGGTTGGTGTTTTTTTGGATAGTCTTCAATGGAACCTAATTTCTGTAATTATAGATGTTTGTAATACTAACACAACAATTAGAAATTAGGATAATTTTGATTACAGTTTCAAATGATGTAATTTTTAGGTGGCTGTCGAATTTGTAAAGCTAAACTTGTGGTGTAATTATATAGAAACTATGGTTTCCCCCCCCCTCCCTAATCCCCATTGAAACGGAAACTGAAAATGGGTTAGTTATTATGGGGTGTCTCCCTTTTATAGCGGGATTTTGTTTGAAGGTGAATGAGCAGTGAAAATTTGGAGGCTTTTGGCTCAAGATTTGAATTTTCATGCAAAAAATAGGAGGGAATTCAAGTGGAGACTAAATTTCCCACTAGTTTGAAAAAGTCAGCCAAAAAATGAAATTTTGCCAACAACTACCATGTAAATGACCACTTTTGAGAAAAACTATCATTTAAAATTTTCTTTTAAAAAAACTACCACAAGCCACTTTGAGTAGCACTACCATGTTTAATTTTTCGGCAAAAATTTCCTGTTAAGAGAGCAATTTATACAATTTCAATCAATTGTGATATAAAAAACAAGAGATTACGATTATCAAACACAATTATAGGTCACTTATCTTTAATTTCGCATTATACTTGATTTAATTTATCAATTAAATCGTAAAATTAGGATTATGGTCATAAAATTTAATTAAGGGCTTCACGAAATTGGGAGAATTGGGGCATTGAAGTGTATTATCCAATTTAAGGTTAATATAGAGCAATATTATCATTTAGTTTGGGTTTTTAGAGGGAAATTTTTTTTATAAAATATGCCCCCAACGGAGATTCTTACCGGAAACAATGAATGTGGTAGTGCTACTCAAACTTTTTGTGTTTTTGTGGTAGTTTTTAAAAAAAAAAGAAAAATTAAATGGTAGTTGTTTTCAGAAGTGGTCATTTAAATGGTAGTTGTTGGTAAAATTCCCGCAAAAAAAAAAAAAAAAAAAAAAAAAGTGGAAACTTCCCACTTACAATGTTTTCCCACTTGCTTTTTCTAAAAGTAAGGGCATGTTCTCTTCAACTTAAGTTCAATTCAACTACAATCAGTTCAGTTCAGTTCACTTCAATTCAGCTCTAATAAGTTCAGTTCAATTTATCTTTATTATTTATTTATTTATTTTAATGTGTATTTTTGTATATACACTTATATATAATAATAAATAATCAAAGATCATTAATTCGTAGTTGAAAATCACTAATCAATAGTCAAATAGTTCAGTTCAGTTTAGCTTTAATAAGTTCAGTCTAGCTCAATTTAGTAAATCAGAACATGCCCTAAATATGGAACCACGTACAACAATTCCCTCCTTTTTATATCTCCTAATTATGTACCCATACAACTCATTAGCCCGGAAAAAGCTACACATACATTGAATGTATGTGGCTGGTGTGTTGTCGAAGTGCACATAAAATTAAAGCTTATTCACCTTAACAAATAGCTAGGGAAAGTAAGAGTCGATCCCACGAGGAAAGTAAGTATAAAGTAATAAGTCACCAGATCCAAGTTCCACAAGAGTAACAAGATTTGGGGGGGGGGGGGTTTGATATGAGAAATCTGATCTGAAATAACTAAAGAAATAATAAGAAAAGGAGCGAGTTATAATTAAAGAGCAAACAATCAATGGAGAAAACACTCAGTAAATAATCAGATTCCAGCCATGGAACTTCGTAAAATCATCGACACATTAATTAACCCTTTAGGAACAACTTGACTTATGGAAAAAGTTCCTCTGTTTCCCCTTATTAATGGTTAGATCCGGTACGACTTTCACTAACCCTAACCAAAAAATAACCCTTATACTACAATCAAGGAATTTAACGTGTTGACAACATTATGAACTAGGAAAACATCAAGCCTAGACAACCATGACATTATTGAATCACGGTTTCACCTAGATCAAGAATTACTTTTCAATTAATAGAGTGGAATGTCCTCCTCTACAATTGTCTGCTACTTTATTAACATTCCCAAGCAATTATGGACTTAGTAGTATTAATTAGCAATAGAAACCCAAACAAATAGTTACGCACCTACTTATAAGAAATCATCATTCATGTGAACAAAACAGTAATTCAAGAACGAATATTCCCAAAACATTAATTAATTATCATTAAAACCGAACTAACTTGTCTCAAATACTAATTACATGGCCTCCTCTAACTAATACTGAGCATAAAGAACTAATCACTCATGTTACAGAGCAAAGAAGAAAGGTATTTGGAGAAAAACATGTCGAGTTCCTCTAGGTGGTTTCTTCTAAACGTGAGCACAAGTGAAAGATGAATGAATAATGGATGCTTAATGGACGAATAACTCTGGGGTTTTTATAGAATTATGATATAATTATTCCCCAAGTAAAATCCCTAAAATTATAGGAGATAAATCTAAGATAAGGAAAGTAGTTAGATAGAATATGTGAAATTCTATCTTTTGCCAAATCTTTTCCTAAATGATAGGATCTTCCTCTTATCAAATATATCTTCCTTCCAGCTGTAAATATTCAAGAATTATTCTCTAAGTAACCAAATATCACGTTGCAATGAATCTGGACATTTCCCGAACTGCCAATAAGTTCCTTTGCGTCTGCATCAGTCTTCTAGTTCCTCCGAAGGAACTCAGCATATATTCATTTGCATTTGACATTGGCTTTTTTATACTGTTCATCATTTTATCATCCAAAATGGCTCAATAACCTATCAAAACACACAATGAGGAAATTAATCACAAAATACCAAAAACATAGATAAAAGCACTAAAATGCTAAAGGAACTAACCTAAAATCTAAGGAACATGACTATAAAATAGTGTCATGAATGACACTCATCAGTGGCTCTCACATACATTGTGACATGTCAACATTTCATTGGTTAATAAAATAGGCCCCAAAATCCACTATATATAAAATTTTTATTTGAATTGCAAATAATTTCTAGTTTAAACTTTAAATTTCATTTTTTTTGTCATTTCCAATGTAAATTTTATTTTTTAAAAAAATAAATAAATACATAATTGATTTAGTGTTTTTGGACGCATACTAGACAAACCAAATTAATGTTTAGTGGCCTTAGACGCCCCAAAAAAGTTGTTTGTGAACCTTGTTGTACTGTTTTTATCAAATGTTCTTCAATTTGTTTATGATTACTTAACTATTCATATATATGATTACATACATATTCATGGAAAAAAAATGTCCTCCATTGATAATAATTTCAACATAAATTGACTATTTCTAGTTTCTAAGCTATACTTCATATTCGTATCTTTAACATGTTTTTAATTGGAAGTGTATAATATATATATATATATATATATATATATATATATATATATATATATATATATATATATATATATATATATATTAACCCTGTTTTCTTTGCATTATTGTTACTGCAATCGTAATGAGTCTAATGACCCTTTGAAGAAAAGATAACCCTCTTCTAATTGGATTAGTGTTTCTTTACAATTTTATGGTTCTAAAATGCAAAGAAACACTTAGCCTTGAAATTTTTTATTTTGCTTTGTTTGTCTTTACCTTCCCACATACATGCATATTGTTGTATAATATATTTGTCTAGTCTATAAGATCACACCGATCATAGCCGCCTATTAGTTATTTTACATGACAACATTTTATTTTAGAAAAAAAATAATAAATAAAAAACCTTTTTCATCTTCAACAGTAAACACCATGATCTCCAATGGCCGACATGGAAGATGAAAAAAAATGTAAAAAGTCAAATCCAGAAGATAATGTGTAATACAGTTTGTGGTTTAATTGAGTTAATCTTCATCATTTAATCATCTACGACAATTGAAATTAGTGTTCTTTTCCTTTTTCTATTGAACTATTGAAATTAGTCATCTGCTTATTCTTCCTGTTTTTTATTGAATTTGGAATTGTGTAGAAATATAATAATTATTAAAGTAACAAAAGTGGTCAAAATCATATTCGTTAAAATAACGGAGAGTCGAATGACCTCAACAATGGCTGAAAAAGATAAAAGGTCGGTGAAAATGGCAAAAAATCTCGATAATATTGAACACTTTAACGTACTAATTTATTTAGTAACACAAGCAGATTGCTTAGTAACACAAGCAGTTATGTTTGGTAACCAAATATAAAAGATATAGCACTGCTTAGTACTTATTATTAACAATAAAAGTCCTACAAATGTCGATGTTTATCTTCACTACTACAAAAATTGGCAAAGAGACCCGTTGAAATATGCTTGAGAGACCACCTCTGGACGAGTCTCTATCTCAGGGGTCTCTTTGATTAAGAGACCCTTTCTTATATTATGAGGGGTCTGTTTGTGCGGACAAAAAGACCCGTTGTCAGTAACAACAGGTCTGTTATTTACGTGATGAGATTGATAGTTTGGAAGAAGAGTATTATATTTTGCTTACTAAATGTTTACATGGTGAATATCATAGTATCTCACAATGTCGATTACTAATACATTGCTCATAAATTGTTACACATTAAAGTTGGTACCGAGTTTGTATCTCATCCTTAATAACATAATTATACGGTAACAAAAAATGAAAATATAGTATTCAAAACTTTGTATTTTATTCATGTATAACACTTTTTCCAGTAACAACCTTTTTTTGTAAAAAACAAAAAGCAATAACTTATTATTAAAAAAATATGTCGTAAACACATGAGATGTTTAGCAATAAGTGACAAAAATTATATTGTGTGTAACCAATCATGATTCGATTTAAACTCTTAATCATTTTATTAAATCTTCAAATCTATAAAGTAAATCTACTACACTTATATTGTAACTCTCAAAGGCATCAATAATGTTTCAATTTTGATGTTTACAAGCATATAATTCATCTTTTTTTTTTTTTTTTTAAAAAGCATCCTTTTTTTAATAACACTTTGTATTTATTTTATTAATTCTTTGTATCTAACACTACTTGTATTTATTGATACTATAAGCAAACTAGTCTTTTCCACATATTAAATATGAGTAAATTATTTTTTGACACATAATATGAGTAAAGTATACGTAAATATGATGAAATCAAATAAAAAGAATTTAACCAAATTATTTAGTGACGCAAATAAAAAAGATAAGTTATAAACACACGGGAGTATTTAGTAATAAGTGATTGTAACCTTAGCTTTTGTGATTAAAACCCTTCAAGAAATGAATAAAACCCTCCAATGTATGAATTTAATCCGTACAACACTTGATAATTATATAATTGTAGCTAACACCTATTTATTTTATATAGTTCCTTATATGTAATAAAAATATAATCTATAATTTTTTAGTATGTTTGAACTTTTTGTAGTAACAATAATGACACATTACTAAAACTTCTTTAAAAAAGTTAACATAGTAAGGTTAAAATTGTCCAACTTCATAAACTTTTTAAAAAAATATATCGATACTAGTTTAGGACTAGCTAACACCTATATATTTTATATAGTTCCTTATATGTAATAAAAATATAATCTATACTTTTAGTATGTTTGAAAATTTTGTAATAACAATAATGACAAATTAATTACTAACACTTCTTTAAAAAAGTTAACATAGTAAGGTTAAAATTGTTCAACTTCATAAACTTTTTGAAAATATATCGATACTAGTTTAGGACCCGTGCCATGCACGGTATATTTAAAAAATATTCAAAAATTGACAAAAGATACACATAAAATATAAAGCGTGAACAAACAAAAAATTGACGTAATGTAATGTTGCAATGACCATTTTATTATTGTTAATAATAAAGTATTTGTCAAGAAAAAATCATTAGAAATAAATTAAAACACAAAAAAATAGAGAGAAAGAATAATGTTGAATTGCACATGTGTTATCATTTGCTTTGCCTTTTATTTCCTTTATTTCTGGTAGTTGTTCTAGAAACTTGAACAATTATTATTTAATCGAGGAAGATAGCAATTGAATGAGGTTGTCCTTCTACTTACGATCACTGCATAAAAGGGTAAGGATCAGTACATCTTATGTAAAATTACATAATAAAATAATGATAAAATGTACGGTTGAGAAGTTTATAAAAAATGATATGTCAAGAATTTATAGAATATATGTATTCTTGCATTTTTTGTAAGCAATTGATCTAATTTTTGGTATCTCTAAAGAACAGTTCAAATGCTTTTGATAATAAAATTAATACCTATATCGTATATGTATCATAGGAATAAATATTCAATATTCTAATTAGTGACACATGAACACTTTAAAACTTCGAAGAATACGAAATCAATCAATAATATATGCATTATCCAATATGCTTAATTGCACTGCAAATTACCAAAAAGTGAGTCAATTATATTTATACATGCATTATATATATGATCTGCATATATTAAAAGATAAATTTGGATTCCTTGTTACAGATAATTATGATATATAATTCTTTCAAAATAAAATATAATTATGATATTTAATAAAATCATAGTAAAAATATTATGGAATATTATACTTCGTATATATTAGTTGATATAATAAAATATAGTAGTGATATAGTGAACCTTTAGTAAGCATTTTATTAAGATTCAAGGGCTTCCAAGTTGTCTTCAGAATATTCCTCCAGCCACACACATCAACTATCAAAAGTAAATCTCAACTCTATTGCACCTATTTCCCCCTTAACAAAAGAGAAGAAAACAATGTGGCACTCATGAGTAGAAGCAAAATGTCATCAACAATACAACTTAATTAAGAGGAAGACTTAGATATGATCAAATCACATAAATCTCATTTATTAAATTTCATAAAAAAAAAAAATTAATAAACTATAGTATAACTTTAGTTGATATTTAACTTGATTGAAAGCCTTAGATATGATCAAATCATATAAATCTCATTTATTAAAAGTCATAAAAAATAAAATTAATGTAGTATAGTATAATTTTAGTTGATATTTAACTTGATTGAAAAAGAAGTTATTTTTTATGATAAAATCTCAACTTAGATAGACTATGAAGTCTATGATATAATTGTTCAAATGCTTTTGATGATAGAATAAAATACATATACATCATATATGTATCAAGGGAATAAATATGAGAGTGAGGGATAGCTCGAGTGGTTAGATCTTCCCTCCCGATTCTAAGAGATATTGGGATCGATACTCATCACCCGCCTTTGTAGCTCACTAAACACCAAAAAAAAAAATAAGGAATAAATATTTAATATTCTTAATTAGTAATACATAAACACATTAGAATAAAGATACGAAATCAATCAATGCTATATACATTATTTTTATACTTCTTTAATTTAACTTAATAGAGTACGAAGGTGTGATTTATGGTGGCTATAACTTACAACATCAATTATCTTAGATTCTTAGGTATTTTTGGGTCATTTTTCTTCTAAATATTTTATAATTGGCGAGCTAATGTGGTATGGTTGATCAAAAATAAAGACAACATTCAACTTTATCAAATTAGTATAAAAAAAACATAGCTAAACTAAAGTCTTTTATTAACCAATAAGAAAAATATCATCAAACCAAAACAAATCACAGTTGATGTATTATTAAAAAAACAATTCAAAAACCTTACATAAAAATTACTTCAAGACAAAGTCACTTTAGTGTTATCTATCTTAATAATAATATTCAATTGGGTTTTAAGTAATTCATGAATTATTCCTTTATTCCTTCTCTGTCTTAATAACTATCTTCTTTTGAGTTTTATTAGTGTAGACATAGTACTCCCTTCATATAAAGGACGCTCAGATTCCTTCAGCAAATTAAGGAACTTCATAGCTTGGGGGCTTGGCTCTTCCTCCTCCACATGACTATCTTCTCCGACACCCATGTTAGGTGGGTCATTCCCAAAGGCATCCATAATCATTTCATTGTATGGATTAGGTTGTGGGGGTGAGATGCTAGGAAAACCTTCACCTTGACACATCCATTCATAATAGTTTGGAACAAAACCCTTGCTATACAAGTGCACTTTGATAGTCTCCGAATCATGTAGCTGCCGATTTTTACATATAACACAAGGGCATCTATCCTCGTCAACTTTACTGCTCTCTGGATGATCTTTACAAAACTGAATGAATTCATCAACCTCTTTCACGAACTCCTGTCTAATGTTTCGGCCATCTAACCTTTCATACATCCAGCTACGCTCTGTTCGTTTCATTATTGCAATTCTACACATCTCACCCAAATGATCACAATATTCAATCCAAATAAAGTACTTATGTTTTTTTCATTAATTAAAGCAATAAATGAAGTTAATATGAATGATGTCCAAGGGTCCTTATCTCTCCAACCTAACCCATCCTTGGACGTGTAATCCTACTAGTGATTGTATGCCAAGTTTTCAATTCTACGGAAAATTCGGCAGCATTTCTCTATAGTTCTCCAAGTACGTAATATAAGCAATGATGTATACTTATATGTGTACCAAGAGAACAAATTTGGGAAATATGTAGCCTGGATTTTCCATAGAATCAAAAACAGGTCCTACAATCACCACCTAAGTGAGATTAAGTGTCTTAGAACAGTCCCTATCGGGTCTATTCAAGTCATACACCTAAAGCATGATGCAATTGTTGAATCAAAATTGAGACATGTACATGAAGAACCATACACAAAATTATAAACCATAACATGATTATTCACATTTCATTGCATATACACATCTCACCAAATTAATAAAGCATTCAAAAAATATGCAATTAATTCACAACAAAATAAATTTTCAATCATTTTAGAAACATATATTTTTTTAATTTCCATAGATGGTACTAACAAGCAAATAACAAGCTGCTAACATATTACTATAAAATTCTAATATCAAGCTAATAACAATCTACTAACATGGTACTAACAAGCTAATAACATGGTACTAACAAGCTAATAACAAGCTGCTAACAAGCTAATAAAATATACTAATAACAAGCTACTAACATATAAATTTTTTTAAACAAAAAATAAATGATCTAATAACATAAATTACACAAAATTAAGTTATTATTTTAGGAAAAAAAATTAAATTGCAAGTACAAACTAGTATAAACAGATTTAAGGAATTCTACTATAAAAAGTTAGGGTTTTGACAATTGTTATTGAAAATTAATCAAATTACTCACCTAGGGAAGAGATCATCGGTAAAGTTGCTACTAGGTTGTCAAAACTATTAAGATTTATGAATCGTCGGTAAATAATCGAGTATAATATGCATAATTAACAAAAAAAATGAAGTTTGTACTACTTACCACTTCACACCGGCTTGTAGCCAACGGAATGTGGAGATTTGCGTCGCCGAAGGGTTGCTGAAGGCGGTGGTGTCGCTTCTCCGTTGAAATCATCCACCGGTGAAGAGTAAACAATGACCGAGCGCCACATTTTAGCGATCGAACTATCGTCGCCCTTCACGCTTTCTCTCTCTTGGTTTCGAACTGAAATGAATTGGGGTTTTTTCGACCCAATCTAAAGAAATTACCGATGGCATTAACGATGGTAAGAGGCCATCGAGATTAAATTTTTATTACAAATTTATTTTACGATGGATTGACACCATCGGCAATAATATACCGATAGTTTAGCAATCGATAAACCAAAAAAACTCCGATAGTTAATTTAACCATCGGAAAATGTTAAATATACCGATCATTTCTTGTGGCCGTTGGTGCTTGCCATCGGTGAATAGCGTTTTTCTAGTAGTGGACACCCAAATGTGTCTCCCCAAAAACCAAACCCAGTGATGAATATCTTTCACATCATTTGATTAGAGAACAAAGTGAAACTGTGAAAAGTTATTTGATGCGGTTGTTTTAATAAAAATACTTCTTTCTATTTTCGAAAATATTCCTTTTCTTATTCTATTTATGAAAATATCCAATCCAATTTAGATTAATCAATGATATGGGTCCAATAACAGTGTAGTTGAATGTGGTTTGAAAAGACCTTTCCAACGATATATTATAAGCCTAATTCCAATGAATAATGAGGAAGTTGCGGCCAAATTACTAAACTAGGCCCAAACCGGATTTTTACCTACGACCCAATGATCATGTGGAGGGTCCAAGGGTTTAATCTCATTCCTAAAATAATTAGGATTTATTAGAAGCTTTTATAAGTTTCTAAAAGATCTTAATTATCCTTTTTGAAAAGATAAAATTAAAGAATTTGAAATTGAATAAAAACTTTCCTTTTTAAAATCCTAATTTTATTCGAATTTAAAGATGTTTAAAGACAATTAGATATTATTTTTGTGCCTCATAATCTTCATCCAAATTTTATATGGTTGGATAGATCTTGAAATTATCTTTCCAATGATATATTATAATATTAATTCTGAGCTATAACGAAAAAAATATTAAAGAAATACGAAACTCTTTCTAAAACTGACACCCTTTAACTTTTTCGGCCATATCTTTTTATCTACAAAAGATTTTAATCTGATTCTAATTGGTATGGAAAGAAGATTTTAGGAGGTTTCCAACGACATATTATATTACTTATTTGGACTTCTGGATAAAAAAAAAACAAAATCAGCAAAAAACTATCCCAGCGCCAAACGATAGGTCTGTCGCCTGACACTGATATCTGTCACCTGGCGTTAATACCTGTCGTCTGGTGCTAAATCCTGTCGTTTGCGACAGGAGGTTGTTTTATTCCAAATGAGACTCGATCTCTTTTCGATCGATTTTCGGACTATTTTTCTATAAATAGGGTCCTTGGCCTCCATTTTTAAACAATCAACTAACAATCATCTCTCTTCTCTCTCTAAACTAGAAGCTTATTCTCTCTCTATTCTTTTACTAAACCTTCCCTTTTACAAAATTCCGAATACATTAGTTTTAGACACACCTAGTCAAGTTCGAAATTGCCTTTGCCCTAGACGTGAAAGGTTGATACTTTTCAGAGGGTTTTGTCCCAAATCTCTATTTCAATTATTTAATTTAATTGTTTGATTTATTATTTTCCTTGAAGTTACTAACGCGTGTATTTTGTTATTAGAAAAACATACGAGACATCAAAGTAAGTAATTTAATTGATTATTCTTTTAATATAGAAATCATGCTTTAATTATATTAATTTCTAATACCATGTTAGTATCATGTTCAGGGTTAACTAATATTTCTGATATTCTTATGATGCTTCCTATTTCTTTCCTAATATCATGTTAGTATCATGCTAGGAATGAAGCTTTGATTTTTAATGTTTAGTGACATGTTAGGATTTGTTATTAATCTTGTTAATATCATGCCTAGGATCTTGCTGTTATTTTATGATTGAGATTATTATTATGATGATGATTGTTGTTATTATGTTGCTTGATATTTATTATTGTTATTGCTTGATCACACCTTTTATGAATGTTTAAAGGGAATTTGTACTTGTAATCACACTTAATAAGATAATTAATAATCTTGTTTAGGTTAATTTGATTATAATTCAAGTGATCGCCAATAATAGATTTATTTGTGTATTAATATTCAACCAATATAGATTAAACAGATATAGGGTTAACTTATTGATTGTATGTTAGTCAGAAACCTCACATGAATACGAGAAGAATAAAGTAGAGGCCTATTTTTAGGGCAAGTTCAATCTCTTTTAGGTTGGATTTGTACCTTCATCCCCGAACTTCCAGTCATGGTTCCAGATCTATTGGAGTAAACGATCTCATGGATCGTTAAGGGATGTAACCTTCACCCTGTAAACAGTTTACAAGTTCCTAAAACTTGTTGGCGACTCTTTTACTCTAGCTTCCTTTCCTTTGAACGCCACCATTAAGTGTATGATCACAGTGGGACTCAAGTGTGAGATGCTTGAAATATTCCCTACAATTAGTTGAAAACTCAGATGATGTGAGATGTCCTTCGTTCTGATAGTTTTGAACACGTGTCCTCAATCTCTTCAAAGCTTCTCTTTTTGTTCGGAGTAATACAGATGGTTGAACAATTATCATCCGTGTTCTCATTGTCGTTGAGAGAATAATCCTACATAATTGAAACAATAATTAATAAAGTACGTTTAAAAAACATAATGGATTTCTTTTTGAAAAACATAAAAAATCTTTGTATATAGTCTATTATATCAATACTTATTTCTTCATTAGATTATATCAATAGAAAATGGTAAATACATATATAGTATATACCTAAGAAAAACATAATGGATCCTTGCAAATATTGATAGACTGTGAAGTCACATCTATTTCTTCATGCTCCACAAACTATGTCAATAGAAAATGGTAAATGCATGTATAGTATATATATTATAAATAATAAAGTGTTTGTGCAATTAATAAATACCTTATTAGAATTGTCTGCATCTTCGAATAGTTTTATGAGGTTCATATCATCAGAAAATTATCCTACATAAATATTGAAACTCAATAAGATGCTAGCACAACTTATACTTATACACATATATAAAAAATGATGGCAAACATTAGATTACATATATGTTCATCTAGTAGAACCATCTCTACAGAATGTACATCGTGTGCATTATTAAAAGATGGAGAAGTCCATAAGCAGCTAGAAAACCCTAGCTTGTATAGTAATTCATGAATTATTTAATTGGGTTTTCAGTAATTCATGAATTATTCCTTCAAGACAAAATACTTTAGTGTTATCTATCTTAATAACATTATTCAATTGGGTCTTAATAACATTATAAGCTTTAAATTATGTGCCATTAGAATAAATAACGTTTAAAAATATTTAGTGGTTGTGATTCAAAAATTTAGATTAATGCTTTTTATAATGGTTAGGTAAGATGTTTTTGGAAAATTTGAGATAAAAATAAAAGGTAAAAAGAATAATGCATGATTTAACTGACTATTTGTAATATATTCAATTTTTACTATCTTTGTGTGTGTGTGTGTGTGTATAAACCTACTTTAAAGCTATGGTAATATAAATTTCCTTAATTAGAGACATGTCATCAATCCACAATCAATTAATTAAAAAAACAAGTTATAAATGAAATATATTCAATATGGGTATATCTTTTTGAAACGCCCAAAATAGTATATGGGACTAATATTATGAAACGGAGGGAGTATTAAAATAATATGATTAGCTAAGTTTTTTTTTTGAAGGGAAGATTGCATATCAACCGTAATAATATGATTAGCTAGGTTTTTTTTAATTTTTTCAAAGGAAAGATTGCATATCAACGATGGTAATATATATTAAAACTATATGATTACTTAAGATTTTCTTTAAGAGAAGATTGCATATCAACCATAATAATATAATTAGCTAAGAATTTTTTTTTATGAGAATATTACATATCAATCGTAATAATATGATTAGCTAAGGTTTTTTTTTTTAAAGGGAAGATTGCATACCAATGATGGTTATATATACATTAAAATAATATGATTAGTGTAGACACCCATTTGTGTCTCCCCAAAACCAAACCCAATGATTAATACCTTTCACGTCATTTGATTATCGAACAAAGCAAAAGTGTGAAAAGTCTAGTGATGTGGTTGTTTTTATTAAAATATCTCTTCTTTCTGTTTTTGAAAATATTTCTTTTCTTACCTTATTTTTGAAAAACGTGCATTCCAGTTTAGTTTGGTCCATGATAAGAGTCCAATAATGGTTTAGTTGGGTGGGGCTTGAAAAGACCTTTCCAACGATATATTATAAGCCCAATTCCGATGAATAATGAGAAAGTTATGGCAAAAATACTAAACTGGGCTCGAACCGGATCTTATCTACGACACAATGATCATGTGGAGGGTCCAAAGGTCTAAACCTATTCCTAAACTAATTAGGATTAATTAGAAGCTTCTATAAGTTTCTAAAAGATCTTAATTATCCTTTTTGAAAAGATAAGATTAAAGAATTTGAGTTAAATAAAAACTTTCCTTTTTTAAAACATTCCTTTTTTTTAATCCTAATTCTATTCGAATTTAAAGATGTTCAAAGGCAGTCAAATTTTATTTTCGTGCCTCATAATCTTTATCCAAATTTTATATGGTTGGATAGATCTTGAAATTATTTTTCTAATGATATATTATAATATTAATTCCGAGCTATAACGAAAAAGATATGAATGAGATACAAAACTCTATCCAAAACTGACACCGTCCTACTATTTTGACCATATCTGTTTATATACAAAAGATTTTAATTTTATTCTAATTGCGTTGAAAAGTAGACTTCAATATCTTACCAACGACACATTATATGCCTTATTTGGAATTTTGGATAAAAAGATATGATAAAAACAAAATCCGCAAAAACTGCTGTCCATCGAGTTTTATTTCGATTCGAATTCGGATTCTTTTCTTTATTTTCTGACTCTCTATTTTCCTATAAATAGAGGTCATATCTCCCCTTTTTCAATCATCAATTCTCATCAATTCTTTCTATCATCAACACTTTCTAATTCTCTTCTCTCTCTAAGCTAAAGCTTATTCTCTCTCTCCCTCTTTTCTACGCCTAACCTTTTACAAACAAAATTCATCATACATTAGCATTATGCACACCTAGCCAAGTTCGAAGTTTCTTCACCCTAGACGTGAAAGGTTTGATATTTCTGAGGGTTTGGTCCCAAATCTAGTCTAAACTTTCTTTCAATTATTTAATTTGATTGTTTGATTTTATATTTTCCTTGAAGTTACTAACGCGTGTATTTTGTTATTAGAAAGAGATACGAGGCATCCAAGTAAGTTCGTTAATTGATTCTATTGTTATTATGTTATATAAATCATGCTTAGGTTGTTATTTTGATTCCTAATATCATGTTAGGATGCTTTTCTTAGTATGATAATTAGGGTGATTTGCTTATATCAATTGTGATTTCTGCGATGCTTCCTATTTTCTTTCCTAATATTCATGTTAGTATCATGTTAGGGCTATATATTTGATCTTTATTATTAAGTGACATGTTAGGGTTTGTTATTAATCTTGTTAGTATCATGCCTAGGATCTTGCTATTGTTATGCTTTAACATGATTATTATTATTATGATTTATTTTTATAATTATTATTTATGATTATTATTATGTTGCTTGATATTTATTTGTTATTGCTTGATCACACCTTTTATGCATGTTTAAAGGGAATTGGTACTTGAAATCATGCTTAATAAGATAATTAATAATCTTGTTTAGGGTTAATATGATTATAATTCAAGTGACCGCCAATAATAGTTTTGTTTGTGCATTAATATTCAACCAACATAGATAAACAGGTTTAGGGTAAACCTATTAATTGCATGTTAATCAGAAAGCGCACATGAATACGATTAGAATAAAGTAGAGGCCTATTATTAGGGCAGGTTCAATCTCTTTTAGGTTGGAGTTGTACCTTCATCCCCGAACTACCAGTCATGGTTCCAGACCTATTGGAGTTGACGATCTCCTGGATCGTTAAGGGGTGTAACCTTCACCCTGTGAACGTTTACAAGTTCCTAAAACTTGTTGGCGACTCTTTTGCTCTAGCTTCCTTCCCTTTGGACGCCACCATGCTTTAGTGTATGATCACAGTGGGGTTCAAGTTTGGGGTAATGCTTGAAATATTCCCTACAATTAGCTAAGATTTTTTTTAAAGGAAGATTGCATATTAACCATAATAATATGATTAGCTAAGGGCTTGTTTGGCATTGTTTTTTGTTTTCAATTTTCTATTTTTTTGAAAACTAAAAACCAAAAACAGGAAACAAGAAAAAGGTGTTTCCACTTTTTGGTTGTCAGTTTTCAAAATTATCATAATTTTAATAAATTTGACTAATTTTTTTTTCATTACATGATATATATCATATGATTTTAAAAAACTAAAAACCAAAAAACAGAAAACCACAGTGATGCCAAACGAACCCTAAGATTTGTTTTTTTAAAAGAAGATTGCATATCAACCTTAATAATATGTTTAGCTAAGATTTTCTTTTTTCAAGGGAAGATTGCATATCAACCGTAATATATATGTTAGGACAATCATGGTATATTTAGTAAATATATTGTATCTTTTTCATATAATTTCTCTGATTACCGTAAGATTTATATTTATTATTTAAATATATAAATATCTCCTTCTTTAATTTTTTTTTGTTAAAAAAAATACTAAGGATACACCATAAAATAACACGTGTCATGGCCAGTGTGTCTTTTAGTACATAGTTATTGATGGATGTCTATAAAAAGATCTTTAAAAAACAATTTCATTGGTTTTTTAATCATAATTTTTTTACTTTTAGTTTGTAAAATATAGTCAAATTAAGTATTATTCGATTCTTATAATAAACATCTCTCTTCATTAATGACGTTGACTAGGATGCTATTTTCTCAGTAACAAAATTGTATATTTTAATTTAGTAACGTAAAAAAAAAATTTAGTAACAAGAAATATTATTTAGCGTCAATGAAAATTGTCCCGCCTTCTTGTGGTAAATGGTGCCAAAAACCAAAATCTTTTTGTGTTACTTGTAATTTTCTTTGTTTTTTCTTAGATTTTTTTCCGAATCGTATATGTAATGTGTAAACGACTATTTTACTAATCTAGTCGTGGTTTTAAAAGAAATAGTGTATAGTCTGAACATTGCACCGGGTTGCTACTTTAATTATTCCTTGTGATGTCATGTATTTGATATTTATAACGTCTTTTTTTTAATTAGACTTGTGATTATCAGTTATATATCTTTATTTTCATTTTATAACATAGTTGGTAATTGGTTTAGATAGTTAAATAACCATCCTTCTTGTAAGAGGTTGTGTGTTCGATTCACGTTTTTAGTAACGTTTTATACTTCGTAATATATTAGTATAGATTGGTTGGAGTATTAGATTTTTTTTATTAATAATTAATTATTAATAGTATATAATTAATAACAAGTAAATAACATTTAACAATTAATTATTATTTATTAGTAATTAATAATTAGTAATTAATCGTTAGTATTTTATATTAGTAATTACAAGGTTAAAATCCCGTGCAATGCACGATTGTTTAAATATTTTGACAATAATATTACTAAATATAAAGTATGTAAAAGATATTTTCACAAGGTAATGACAAGTGTAATGGAAGGATTTGCTTTTAGTATATGTTAATAGATTAATAAAAATTAGTAATTAATAATACTTATAATAAATGAATAGGAACACATAATAATGTTCTTTACAGTCATTTTGTATAATTACAACCAATAGTTTATACTTATCAGCAGATTTTATCAAACATGTTTATTCCTAAAAAAGAAAATTGTTATTATTGTGATTCACTTTCTTAAAAAAGTTATTCACAACATCATAAAATTGTGATTCACTTCCTAAAAAAATATTAACGTATTTTCCAAATCTTTTTACTGTATAAAGTATTATTTTATATTTTGATATCGGAATGAGATCTCTAACCACTTCTACAATCCTTCACTTTCATTTTATAGTATTTATAAATAGTCACACAAACAAGTGAACAACTAATACTAAAAGCCTGTCAAACAAGCCTAGTTAAACAGATACTCCCTCTATTTTTAAATACTTATTCCACTCTCTTTTTTCGGCCGTTTTTAAATACTTCCTCTATTTCTTTATTTGGAAAACTTTTATAATATTTAATTAATTTCTCTCACCAAGTGGACCCAACAATATTAATTTCATATTCTCTCTTTCAATTTTTTTTTATGCAAACGAAGGTAATGAAATTACCCAAACCAAACGAAAAACAATTACACAACCATGCGTGGAAAAGCCACTCCTACCATGTCCTCCTAAAGAAGGTTCTTTATTTCGATCAGAGGACTATCGAAATAAATCACACTATCTTGAAGGCCAACCCCCATATTAGCGAGTTTTTCTGCCACTCTATTCCCTTCCCTAAAACAATGACAAATATTAAAAGAAGAAAAAATACTACAAAGACTACAACAATTGTTGATGATGTGCACGCATTCCCTCTGCTGCTGGGTCGCATTGGTGATGGCTTCTACACAAGATTTGTTGTCCACTTGTACTACTAGCCTTGTGATTCCAATTTTCCTTGCCATTTTTATTCCTCGTTCCAAGGCTAATAATTCAGCTCGAAACGCATGACCGATTCCAAAGTTATCAGCAAACCCCTTTATAAATTGGCCTTCTTTATCACGTATAACACCACTACCCCTAGCTAGCCCCGGAGTTCCCTTTGTTGCCCTGTCTGTGTTCAAGGTCCACCAACCAGAAGGAGAAGCAAGCCAAAGAATCTGGACTTCATGTCGAGGTTTAGCAGCCTGAAGTAAACCCTTGTAATGATCCCTGGGATTAGAGAAGACATTCTAAATTTCCTCGGCTTAAGCCCTAATGAAAGCCTCTACATCAGCTGGAATTTCAGCATTTCTTCCAAACATAACATTATTTCTCCATCGCCAAATCTACCATAGAGAAGTTGCAAATAAAGCAGGTGGGTCACTTCTCAAAGTAAATGAGGCCATCAGCTTCTAAATTCTTAACAACCAGTGGCTTAAATCACCATTGAGAAAGGAGGGATACCGAGCAGCGCTTCCCATACTCTTCTAAACGTCACAAGAAGCAGGACAATCTCGCAAGAAATAGATTAATGTCTCATCATCCCCAAGAGTGCATCTTTGACATCAAGCATCATCAGTTAAGTGCCTTCAACGTCTATTCTCATTGCACAGGACACGATCATGGAGAGCTAGCCATAAGAAAGTTCGCACTCTTTGTTGAACTGGAGTCTTCCAAGCCAAGTCCCATTTAGGGTCTCTTGTTATGATATCATCATCACGCATTAGTTTCATGGCATGCTTTACTGAGAATTTATCACTATTTGAACCCTTCCAATATCTCAAGTCAGCCACTTCTGAATTCTCCACGACAGAATGAGCAGCAATTTGTTTCAACTGAAGGTCAGGTAAGAGATGGGTGAATAAATCCCATCTCTAAATAGTCCCCTGCTCCCACATTTCTTCTATAATTGCACCTTCAATTGAGCTTGGTATTGTGGCAATAGCTAGCTCACGAAGTGGTTTCTTTGTTTCCCAAAAATGCTCCCAAAACAAGGTTGTTTGACCATTCCCAATTACCACCAGAGAGCCTTTCCTAATCCAAGCCGCATTATTAGTATGCAGCGCCAAACATTGTACATAGAAGAGGTTGTCACGAACATATCTATGTCACCTCTACCTCGGCAATATTTGGCTCGAAGAACCCTAGAACAAAGTGCTTGAGGTTCTGTTAGCATTCTCCAACCTAGTTTAGTGAGGAATGAAGAATTTGCTTGTTTTGTGGAGCGCATGCCTAGCCCTCCTTTGTCCCTAGGGAGTTGTAAAGTATCCCAAGAGAGAAGATGAATTTTCTGTTTTTCATCCGAACTACCCCAGACAAAACGACGAGCCTTTTTGTCTATTTTATCACAAATCGAGCGCGGGAGATTAGTCGTTTGCATTGAGTAATTCGACAGGGTAGTGAGAGTAGACTTGGTTAAAGTGATTCGTCCCGGAAGGGATAAATAATTGGTTTTCCATCCCGTAAGGCGATGATCAATTTTCTCACAAAGATGAGCATACGTCTCATGCGTTACCCTACTAGTGGGTGTCGGCATCCCCAAATAAAAACCAAGATCTTCAGTAGTTTGCATCCCCAACTTCTCAGTAATAGCAGCTTGCTGGTTGAGGGTTATATTTCAAGAGAAATAAACACGAGACTTTGGAAGATTGACTTTTTGACCCGAAAAAATACAAAAACGATCAAAACAATCTTTAATCATTAAAGCTTGTTCAACCGAGGCCTCCGCAAACAGTATAAGGTCATTAGCAAAAAAACATGTTTTAGAGTAATGGACCAACCCTGCTAGCATGAATAGATTTCCATTGCTCTTTAATTATGGCCTCCTCAATGACTTGATTAAGTCTCTCCATGCAAAGAACAAACAAATTAAATATGGAGATAGGGGATCACCTTGACATATCCCACGAAAAGGGTAGAAGACTTCCGATTTTTCCCCATTCCAAACGACACGCATTGAAGGGGATATAACACATTCCATGATTACTTCAATCATAAATTGTGGAAAATGCATTTCAAGAAGCGTATCCCGAATGAACAGCCATTTGAACCTATCATAGGCCTTCTCAAAATCAATTTTAATGGTCATATAACCTTTTCCTCCTTGCTTGCATTTCATGGTATGGAGAACTTCTTGCACAATCACAATATTATCGGTGATTTGACGACCCAGAACAAAGCTTGATTGTGATTGAGCAATAATCTTCGGAACAACAGTTTTGATGCGATTGACTATTACCTTTGTAATGATTTTATACGTCACATTACAAAGGCCAATTGGCCAAAACTATAAGGGTAGCTATGGATTGTCCAGCTTTGGCAAAAGCACAAGGAAGGTTTCGTTAAGAGTTTCTGACAACCCCTTCCCTTCAAGAGCAGCAAGAACCATGTCATATATATATTCGATGCTACCAAGTCCCAATTTTTCTGATAAAAAAGAGCCTGAAAACCATCGGGTCATGGTGCCTTGAGAGCCCCCATGTTATTGATCACGAAATCAATATCACTCTTTGAATACGGCCTGTATAATTTGCTCCAATCTTCTTCTGAAAACTGCTCACATATAACTGTAGGAATATTATAAGCGGCAACATCTCCTTCATCAGTAAACAATTTAGCAAAATACTCGACCACCAATTGCTTGACTTGAGCTTTACCATTCACCCACTGATCTGTATTGTCTTTAATAGCAGTGATTTTATTGCGCCACCTTTGAATGACAGTGCTAAGATGAAAGAAAGTCGTGTTTCGCTTTCCATCTTGAATCCAATCAACGAGGGCTTTTTGATACCATTATAATTCCTCTTGATCAAGGACTGTATCCAACTCCCTTCTTAAACGAGCCTCATGTTTGATCAATCCCGAGTCACGGTCCTGAGCAAGTTTAGTTTAAACACCAAAAATACGAGCCGCAAGAGATATTTTCTCACGAAAAATATTGTAAAACACCTCCTTGTTCCAATTTTGCAGATCATTGGATAAAGAATGCAACAGAGGAATTAGAGAAGAAGTCTTGTCCCATTTATCTACCATAAAGTCCGCAAACTTTTCATGAGAAAGCCATGCAGCTTGAAATTGGAAAGGATGATCTAGGGAGTCAAGTGGAGCAAAACCAGTCGAGGAAATCAACAGGGGACAATGATCCAAGTGGAGTGCTGGAAGATGTTTAACATGAGCCTAGCTAAAACGCAAACCCCATTCAGCATAACACAGGGTTCTATCTAATCGAGCACTTCTCCTTGTTTCCATTGAATTGCTATGAGCCCACGTATGTGAAGGCCCTAAAAATTCAACTTCGATGAGTTGATTATCTTGCACCCAATGTTGAAACGTTGGCTGCGTCTAGAAGTTTTCGGGCAACTTGAGCTACGTTCCCAATCAAACCGAGTATCATTAAAGTCTCCCATGAGTAACCACGGTTTGTTATTCCTTCTAGCAAACTTTAACAAATCACGCCATAAATCATGGCAATTGGACGAGTTCGGACTTGCATACACAGATGAAAAATACCAAGGCTCTTCACCGCTCTTATTGATCACCATAGTAATGTACTGATTTGATTGTTTTATTGGGTCTATTGTCACCAATTCAGACTTCCAGTAAACCCAAATCCCTCCTGTAGACACCCATTTGTGTCTCCCCAAAACCAAACCCAGTGATGAGTGCCTTTCACGTTGAATCATAATCGAATGAAACGAAAGTGTGGAAAGGTCTAGTGTTGCGGAAAGTTTTATTTCTTTTCTTTTCTTTTCTTCTCTCTGTTTTTGAAAACTTTATTTTAAGAAAATAGCCAATCCAGTTTGATTGGTCCATGATATGGGTCCAATAGTGGTGTAGTTGGATGAGGCTTGCAAAGACCTTTCCAACGATATATTATAAGCCCAATTCCGATGAATATTGAGGAAGTTATGACCAATTTACTAAACTGGGTCCGGTTTGAGTTTTAAGTACGACTCAATGATCTAGGGGAGGGCCTAATATGATTTATCATTCCTAATGTAATTAGGAATGTTTTTGGTCTTCTAGAACATTCTAGAAGGTCTTATCATTCTTAATTCAATTAGGATTCTTCAGAGTTTTAATCAAGATCAAAAAGCATTTTCGACTGAAATTATATTATTTTATCTTCCAGTACAGTAAAATTATCAGATTTTCGAAAACGCGTTAAAATCCGGTTTGGCGTCCAACCCCAGGCCTTGGCGCCTGGAATCAGGATTGGCGCCAGACGCCAGCCATTGGCGCCTGGCGCTAGCCACTGGTCCCGGCGCCAATGAGCCAGGGCTGGCTCCAAGTTAGTTTTTCGATCTTCAGACTCAGTTTTAATAAATTATCTTTTTTGGATGTTTTTCTCTATAAATATCGTATCGAAAACTCCGTTTTCATTCATCATCTACAATCATCATTCATCAACAATCTACATCTATCGTTCACCAATTCTCTTTATTCATCAAATTAGTTTTCTTCATCTTCATCATTCATTCATCAATTTTCAATAACATTAATCTTTTAGCATTCTTTTCTAAACTTTGTTTTTTCACACAAAATTCCGCATTCACAAGATCTAGAAACACCTAGCCATATTCGAAGTTGTCTTCGCCCTAGACGTGAAAGGTTTTAATTTCTGAGGGTTTGGTCCCAAATCTCTATTTCAATTATTTAATTTAATTGTTTTGATTATTATTTTTCCTTGAAGTTACTAACGCGTGTATTTTGTAATTAGAAAGAGGTACGAGACATCCAAGTAAGTAATTTGATGGTTCAATTGATTTCATGATGTAGATATCATGCTTAGATTGTTATTTATGATTCCTAGTATCATGTCTAGGGTATCTTTGATATTAAGTATGATTAAAAGTATGATGCTTCCTATGTTCTTCCTAATATTTATGATGTTGATTATTTATTATGTTGCTTGATATGTATCATATTTTATATTGTTATTGCTTGATCACCTTTTATGCCTGTTTAAAGGGAATTGGTATTTGCAATCACGCTTAATAAGATAATTTAATAATCTTGTTAGGTTAATTGTGATTATAAATTCAAGTGATCGCCAATAATAGTTTATTTGTGCATTAAATTCAACCAACATAGATTAAACAGGTTTAGGGTTAAATCTATTGATTGTATGTTAGTCAGAAAGCGCACATGAATACGATCAGAATAAAGTAGAGGCCTATTATTAGGGCAGGTTTAATCTCTTTTAGGTTGGATTTGTACCTTCATCCCCGAACCCTTATTTGGTTCATGACCTTATGGATTTGAAGATCTCTTGGATCGTTAAGGGGTGTAACCTTCATCCTATGAACAGTTTACAAGTTCCTTAAAAACTTGTTGGCGACTCTTTTGCTCTATCTTCTTCCCTTTTGGACGCCACCGTACTTTAGTGTATGATCACAGTGGGGTTCAAGCTAGTGGGAATTTTAAAGGCTTGAAATTATTCCCTACAGTTTTTGGCAACTCCACTGGGGAGGATTTCTATTTTAATTCCTGAATTTGTTTCGGCAATGATTTAGAATGAGTGGATGAGACTCGAAAAGTTCTAAGTATTTCATGTGCGTAATTTTGATTAATATTATTGTCATATGCATAAAAAGGATCTCATTGGAAAGATCATCCGTAATGAGTCAAAAACATAGGATTTTACACGTAGGAAATTTGAGGAATGTCTTTCACAACTAGGACTGAAATAACACCGCGCGAAACTGGAAGATTTTATCGAGCACAGAAAGCTGCTGAGGCATGTGGGAAGTAGCGTCAGGGGCCAGAGCTTGGCGCCACACTTTTAGCCGTAGCACCAGACGCCAGTATTGGCGCCAGGCGCTACAGTTAAAAGTTGGCGCCAGTCTCTGATTGCTGGCGCCAATTTCCCCCAATACCGAGCCAGAAATATGCGTTCTAATTTCGACCGGTTTTTTCGTATTGTTTGCTCGATCCTACTTCCTGATCGAATTTTTTCTCACTTTTCTGAAACCCATATGTGTTCTACATATGGACATAACCCTCTGGGAATTCATGCTCCATCTACCCGATTGAACGCTTCGTGCAACAAAGGGTACATCCGAGATGTTGAATTCACCAAACCATGGAAGCGAGTTTTTTCTAAAAAAAAAAACTCGCGGTGTTCTATCCACACGCGTTAACCCTTCACGGTTAGGCTTCTACGCGGTGCATGTGGACAATTAACCATGGACCCTGTTTGACTAAACCATATCCCGAACTTTAGAGAACTAGAGCCATGGTTAGGTTGCGAACTCATTGCATCATATTGTGCTTGCCTAATTGTGCATTATTTGTTGTGCATATATATTCTATGCTCCTCCCAACCGTTTGTTGATTTGTTTTGAGATTATAATTAATGACTTAAAGAACTTTGCCTAATTAATTAATTAATTCGAGTCAATAAAGTTTTTTCTTCTTTTAATCGGAATTGACCTAGTACGACTTTAGGCATACCCCAGTTGACTAATAATATCAAAAACAGTCCCTGACCAAGGCTCCACTATTGGTGCCAAAATCTGGGTTGTAGCGCCACTGTATGGTGTATAGCGCCAGACATTTACTAAAAAGTCTGGCGCCAACCACCATATTGTGACGCCAGTCCTGTCGCTTGGCCGACAGTTCGGATTATTTGTCGAGTCATCACCTAATGTCTAATTAATCAGTTTCCTGTTTAATTTGGTTAATTTTGATGGCAATAATGCTTAATTGAATTAATATTCGAGTTTAGGCACTAAGTCCCATGATCTTACACAAGAGTCCAAGCATGTCACTTACACTCAATACACACACCAATACACATGTCTTGACCATGATTAAGGGAGTCTTGTGTGCGCGCGTTATTTTTTCGTCATTTTTTTAGGGGGGTAAGTCGGATATTAATCCTCCAATAAATAATAGTACTTAAGTTCCCTAAACACATGTACAATATTGCTCCCTAAAAATATGCATACTTTTTTTAAAAATAAAAGCCATAAAGTCAAACTGATTCGAGTTAAGTAATTAAAACGCAAACTGGCTTAATTTACAGCGCGTGGTCAAGAAAGGAAGGGCGATTAATCAAAGATAACCTCTTCGTACAAGTCCAACTTTTCGACAAACCTATAGCTCGCAAGAGGAAAGCAAGAGTTATAATGGCAACTCAGGAAGAAGTTAACGATCTCAAGAACCAACTGGCTACTGTAACTGAGACACTAAAGCTTCTCGCACTTAAGATCGAGGATCCCGCGAAGCAACAACAAATGGACCTCATGCAAGAAAGCCTAAGCAAGTTTTCCAGCGACTACAAGTTTCAAGAACTCACATCCCAAGGGGTCTCGGTGGATAAGGATCTTCTTCCGCAGAAGTTCAGTGCCAACGACATCCTAAAGTTTAGGGCAATCGACAACCCCTACTTCCATCTAAGGGCATTTGAAACAACTATGAGTATCAAGGGTATCGATAAGAAATTTTTCCCTTCTTTGTTCTCGCTATCTCTCGAGACCGTTTGCCAACAATGGTTCTTTTCTCTTGAAAAAGAAAAGACCTCTACCTGGGAATCCATAGCAAACGCTTTCGTCGATAGGTACAAGTGCAACGTTCAAGTCGAAATTGACCATAGAGAACTTGAAATCCTCAAGCAGAAGGAGAATGAAGGCTTCACATCTTTCTTTAACAAGTGGAGAGAAACCTCAGCTAAAATGATTGAGGTACCAAATGAAAAAGAGTCCGTGAGATTGTTCATTAAAAATCTCCAAGAAAAATATTCAAAACATCTTAAATATCAAAATAACCTTCATACCTTTAAGGCTGTTTATGATATTGGGATTAATATTGAAGATGACTTAGCTAAATCTAAAGCTGCCAACAATAACTCCAACAGTGGCTGGAAAGGAAAGAAGAACGACAATCCTTCTTCTTCCAAAACCGCCCACTCAAATAATGTTAGCGCCTTTAATCTAGGAGAAGTCCTCGCCATGAACAACCAAGGGCAAAGGAAACCGTTTAGGAGAAACTTCACTCCTATTGGCATGAGTTATGACACCGCGTTTGATCGGCTAAATGAAAAAGGTCTTATAACTCCCATTGGACCATTTGGAGATCCACCAGTCGAGAAGAGGTCGCCTAATTGGAACCCCAATGCACATTGCAAATATCATCAAGGTAGGGGCCATTCTACTGAAAGTTGTTGGAAGCTTAAGGAAGCTATACAAGACCTAATTGACAGTAATAAGCTGTCGTTGCCTCCTGCCAGTAAGAAACCGAGTATTGACAATGCACCTCTAGTTCACACATTGGCTATCTCCGATGAAGAAGGCGAAGTTAACCCCTCATCTCTCATTAAGCCTGTCAAAGTAACCAACGTCAAAGAGGAAGAAGAAGAGACCTTTTTCGATGTCGAAGATAATCTTCCAGAACCAGTAAAAGAGGTAGAGATACGAATACTCACACTATATCTGAGGGAGACATCGCAACTATTACATGAAACTCTCAAAATTTTGAATGAACTTCGCAAGGAATATGATGAAGAACCTAAGAGAGAATTCACACCAGTAAAAACGACTTATGAGGCAAAACACTTTCCCTTACAAGTCACCGAAAGACCCAAGAAGAGCAATAAAGTTTATACTCCAATTGGGATCCCGTATGCACAAATGTTTAAAATTCTCTCCGAGAGTGGCAAGGTCAAACCTCTCGAACCGAGACCATTTGAATCATTAAAAAGAACAGATAGATATTACTGTCAATACCATCAGTCAAGAGGACACACCATAGAAAACTGCTTCAAATTCAAGGATTTGGTGCAGAAAATGATTGATAGAAAGCAATTAGTCCAAGAAGAGGATATAAATGTTAATGGAGTATGGGACAGTGATGAAGAAGATGTCTATCTAAAAGACATAGTAGGACCTTCACCTTCTGTATCATACACCACGGACGACGTTTGGGCTGAAGAAGATTCATCAATAGACGTCCTCACAAGATCCGGGAGAATACAACCTCCTGTTTCAACACAACCCATGCCTACTGTACAACAAGTTCCCATACCTATCATCGAAGACAATGACATCGTTAAACAATTCAAGAAGACAAAAGTTGAGATGAATGTATGGAAGATTTTAGCAACATCTCGAGAACATAGGTTGGCTGTGATGAATGCCTTGGATAAAATCGGGATAGATTCTGACACCACTCCTGAGGGACTAGATAACTTCCTCACGAGTGATCTCCCTAGTCCAATTAATCTAATCACCTTCTCTGATAAAGACTTACCCCCGGAAGGTTACAAACACTACAAGGCGTTAAACCTCACAGTAGTCTGCAAAAGAATGAATGTTCCCATGACTCTTGTAGACAATGGATCGGCTATTAATGTCTGTCCACTTAGGACTGCGAGGATGCTCGACATAAAGGATGAGGATTTAACTCCGTCCACACAAGGAATAAGAGCTTACGATAATACTCGACGTCAAGCTCTTGGCAAAATAACCCTAAATGTGACGGCAGGAGCAATAGAACATGCTACTACTTTTCAAGTGGTAGACATCAATGCCTCATTCAACCTGTTGTTAGGACGCCCTTGGCTCCATGATCTAAAGGCCGTCCCTTCATCTCTCCACCAACAAGTGAAAGCTATAGTTGGAGGAATCCCCATCACCATTGATGCTTCGCCAATGAGGATCAAGTCAATAGAGAATCCAATCATCAACGTGGAGCACGACGAAGATGATGAAGACTTATGGGGCTTTAACGAAGAAGTCTCCTTAATCCAAGAGGATGAAAGGACATCTCTTTGCCACGACCCCCATTCCAACATGATTATCAACACTGTGCTAAAGAAACAAGGACACTTCCCTGGGATGACCTTAGGAAAGAAGAAGGGGATAGCAAAATCGATAGAGTCACCTGGCCTCCTTAAACTAGATACTTTCGGACTTGGTTTCGAACCGACTCGGAAAGATCTCAAGCGAGCCCAGGAAAAATTGAAAGCACGTAGGGACGCTCGTATTCAAAAGAAAGCAATTTCAATGGATGAGTACCCTCTTACGCTGAATGGTCAGTTTATAAAAGAAGGGGAGGACTATCCATGCCATGAATTTCCCGAACCATTTGTTGTAAATGGAATACAACAACCAGGATTCGAGATTTTCTTGGATTTCTACTTCACTGACGAAATCCCAACTCCCGTCCATAAGGAGAAAGCACCCCCATGCTTTGACTTTAACGTCATGGGATTACTGTTTGGACGAGAAAAGAATGAGCCAGTTTATGAGGAAGATAACTCCTCACTCATTCAAACGGTCCTACAAAGTGAAAACTTCGACCCCTCAAAGCTAATTACTCTAGCTGAAGGATCACTGCAAGGGTGGCGCAAGACTATCAAGGTGATTACTCCGAGTGGGAGGAAGATATCAATCACGACAGGACAAGGGCCAATGTTTGAAGAATCCTCAGAGTCAGAGTCTGAGTCTGAGTCAGAGTCTTTCCCTTTAGAACCTTTTAAGGCTTTAACTATAACGCCTCTCCTTCCTATTTCTTCTCCTAGGATAGTTAGTGATCCAGTCCCTGAGGACATATCACTCTTTGATGTAATGATCTCAGAGTATAATAATATCGCTCATTCTCCTTACTTCTCGTGTTCTTCCCTAACCCAAGATGACGAACATTGCTTAGCTAACGATGAAAAAGATAAAGAATTTATTAAAGCAATGGAAACACTTGAAAAGAAAACACCAGTAATTGAAGAGACTGAAACAGTTGACATCTCAAATAATTCAACTCATAAAAGAGAAGTTAAAATCGGACTAACATTGAATAAACAAGAAAGAACCGATTTAATTAACTTGCTTAAAGAATTTATTGATGTATTTGCTTGGTCATATGAAGATATGCCAGGCATTAACAGAGAAATAGCTCAACACACTATACCATTAATTCCAGGAATGAAACCTGTAAAACAAAAGTTACGTCGAATGAAACCCGACGTAGCACTTAAGATAAAAGAAGAAGTTCAAAAACAAATAACTGCAGGTTTCATCAAGGTATCCAAATACCCCGAATGGGTTGCCAACGTCGTCCCAGTTCCAAAGAAAGACGGAAGGGTAAGGATGTGTGTCGACTATCGAGATCTAAATAAGGCAAGTCCAAAGGACGACTTCCCTTTGCCACACATCGATATTCTGGTAGACAACACAGCAAATCACGCGTTTCTCTCATTCAAGGACGGATACGCAGGGTACAATCAGATTCTCATGGCGGAAGAAGACATGGAGAAGACAACTTTTATCACACCGTGGGGCACTTACTGTTACACGGTAATGCCATTTGGGTTGAAAAACGCAGGTGCTACTTACCAACGTGCAGCAACTGCCTTTCTCCATGACATAATGCACAAAGAAGTCAAAGTATATGCCGACGACATGATTGTGAAATCAAAGGACCGTCCAGGCCATCAAGTAGCCTTAAGGAAATTTTTCGAAAGGTTAAGAAAATACAATATGAGGTTGAATCCATCAAAATGTGCTTTTGGAGTCACCTCAGGCAAGCTCTTGGGGTACGTCATAAGCTCTAGAGGAATAGAGATAGATCCAACCAAGATTAAAGCAATCATGTCAATGCCACCGCCCAAAACCGAGAAACAGATTCGAGGATTCATTGGCCGGTTGCAATACATAAGTAGGTTCATATCAACACTAACAACTATATGTGAACCAATCTTCAAAAAGCTCAAGAAGAATGTACCAGTAATATGGGATGACGAGTGTCAAAAAGCCTTTGACCGATCAAAGCCTATCTCGCAAATCCTCCCGTATTAGCGCCAGCACTTCCCGGAATACCTCTTAGGTTATATTTGACGGTTACCAAAGAGACAATGGGATCCATGCTAGCACAAGAGGTAGAAAACAAAGAGAATGCAATTTATTACTTATGTAAGAAGATGCTCGAATACAAAACACACTATACACCACTCGAGAAATTGTGCCTCGCTTTGGTGTGGGCCACGACTAAGTTGAGACATTACATGTTGGTGCATACCGTTCTCGTAGTATCTCGATTGGATCCACTCAAATACTTGTTCGAGAAATCAACGCTCAATGGACGTATTTCAAGATGGATAGTCAACTTAGCCCAGTTCGATGTGCGGTTTATGCCACAAAAAGTTATTAAAGGATTTGTGGTGTAAGACTTTCTGGCAGATTTTCCAATAGAAGACTCGACACCAATACAGGAGAATGAATTTCCAGATGAAGATTTGATGGTCACCAAAGATGATACTTGGATCTTGTATTTCGACGGAGCCTCAAACCAAAGGGGATGTGGTGTCGGAGTGCTACTAGTATCACTTAAAGAAGAACACGTCCCATTCTCAATAAAGCTTGATTTTGACGTTACCAACAATGTTGCTGAATATGAAGCATGTGTGGTAGGCCTTGAAACAGCCCTGGCATTGGGAGTAAAGAAGTTAAGGATATTCAGAGATTCCTCTCTAATCATCAATCAAATATCTAAAAGGTGGAAAGTTAGGAGCAAAAGCCTAGCCCCTTACCAAACTTATCTAGAAACTCTTACCGATCAGTTAGAGAAGGTAGAATACACATACCTACCTAGAGAAGAAAATCAATTTGCTGATGCCTTGGCAAGATTAGCCTCAATGGTTAGGATTCCCACGGATATCGAGCAAATGCCTCTAACTATCGAAAAAAGGCAAAAACCGGCATATATACAGGCTATAGAAGACGATGACCCAGTCCAAGACGAAGATGAAGAATAAGAAGAAGAACCATGGTACACAGACATTCTCAACTACGTCACCAATGGAGAATACCCTCCTCATGCTGACAAAAGAGCAAAACGAGCCTTGAGACTTTTGGCTTCTCAATATGTACTCATAGACAATGAGCTACATAAAAAGGTACCTAAAGGTTGAGCTCTCCTATGCGTAGGAAAGGTTGATGCATGAAGAATAATGAGAATGGTCCACGAAGGAATCTATGGAACTCATGTAAATGGCAAAATGTTAGTCCAGAAAATAATGCGAGAAGGGTATTATTGGACTACCATGAATAGGGACTGCCATCAATATGTAAAAAGATGCCCTAAGTGTCAAATTTATGCCAACTTACAACACGTTCCCCCATCTTTGCTCTACACCTACACATCACCATGGCCATTCTCTACATGGGGAATTGACATAATTAGCAAGATCGCTCCTCCAGGGACAGGAGGCCATGAATTTATTCTAGTAGCAATACTTTACGAAGTGGGTTGAAGCACAATCATATGCTAGACTCACCGCAAAACATGTAGCACTTTTTATCGAGAGAAATATCATTTGTCGATATGGAGTCCCACATGAAATGATAAGTGACAATGGAACTCACTTTCAAGCCGAATGTGAAGAATTGCTACATAAATATGGTATCCAAAATCATCATTCGTCCCCTTATAGACCTCAAGCAAACGGAGCAGTCGAGGCAGCTAATAAGAATTTAAAGACTATCATCGAGAAAATGACAGAAAATCATAAGGATTGGCCTGACAAGCTTCACTTTGCATTGTGGGGTTGTCGCACGTCAATCCGTACGTCAACAGGAAATACACCATTTTCTTTGGTATATGGAATGGATGTCGTACAACCTGTCGAACTAGAAATACCATCTCTACGTATTGCGCTAGAAAGTAAACTCGATGAAGTCGAATCGACTAGGTCACGATATGAAGAATTGATCCTACTCGACGAAAAACGACTAGAAGCTCTACATCACTCTCAGTGCTATCAAACTCGTATGGCTAGACATTTTAATAAGAAGGTCAAGACAAGAAATATCAAAATAGGAGATTTGGTATTAAAAGCGCTAAGGGAAAATGTTTTAGATCCAAGGGGAAAGTTTAGACCTAATTGGTCTGGCCCCTACATTATCAAAACAATCCTGTCAGGTGGTGCAGCAAAATTAACTGACATGGATGGCAATGAATTCTCAAACATGACCAATCTTGACCAACTTAAAAAAATACTACCCATAATTACTTGAGTAGGACACTCAAGAGAGCTACGTTCGGCCTGATTCCTTAGGAAAGGATACGTAGGCAACCCATTACGGGTGCGACCACTTTATTTTTCGACATCTCCGCGTTCCAGAATCAAAAAAAAGTCAACAAAAGTCGGAAAAGCAACTGGCGTCACAGAACAGAGTCTGGCGCCAGCCAAAAGCCATTAGCACCAGACGGTGGAATTGGCGCCTGGCGCCAGACCTCAATAGCTGGCGCCAATCTGCAATTACTGACGCCAATTCAGTCATAAAATCTGGGCAAATTTCGGTGTTTTTCGGAAAATTTTTTACTTCCGTACTCGAAAGGTTTCCGAAAATTAATTTCTTCGGTTTTTCATTGCTTTAATAAAACAAATTTAAAGTAACAATTTAATTGAAAGCTGAAATTTCATTAATGAAATAGAATTGCATTGTTAATGGAATTTAAATAAGGCTGAAATAAATTAACTTTAAATAAAAAATTAAGAATCTAATAAATCTAAAGCTAAGCAATGGTCTAGTCTTTCTTCTCCTTCTTTGCTCTTTTCCAATTCTTTTCTGCCTCCTCCTCTTCATCCATTACTTTAGCTAGTAGGCATCCTTTAGAGGACCTACATTCAATCTTAGAATAGATTATTTCTCATTCAGCTAGCACCCCATGCTTCTTTTCCACCCAAGCCTTCTTGTCTATAACTTTCCTTTTCCCCTTGTCTTTAGTAGTATTCTTCTTCTTAGGCATTATAGGTGTCTTGAACTCAATTCTTGCACCTAAGCGTTCCTTGGCCGGTGTCACCCTGTCACCTAGACGATTCTTCACATCGGTTCTACCCTGATCAATTGAAGACTTCTTCAGCAACCACTTCTTTACATCATTAGGTAAAGAAGGGGGAACCTTTTGGGTAATCACTTCCCATAAAGGTCTAGCGCTCCAGTAAGTGTCAAATTTATCTACTTCTTGAGATATAGGATACTCATAGGGAGGACGAAGATCCCCGGAAGGAATATTTTGAAGCAAGCCATATTGTCTCTTTACTCTGCAGGGGTAATAATATGTCATGCGAGACAAGCTTGGAAGACGGCAGAAAGGTTGCTTGTTAACACCAACCATCCTTTTTATTTTCCACCATGGGATGACCCACTTGATAGCGAAATCACGTGATTCAAAGACTTTCTTCCACCCCTAGCGCCCAATTTTAGGGATGCGCTTCTTTCTTCTCACAAAGCAAGTGGGCGTATAACTTTCAATGTCGTCCGGAGAGCTAATTAATCCTAGCCTTTCCATTAGCCACATCTGAAAAAAAAAAAAAAATTCCAATGCAAATAAATTAATATTACAATACAAAAATATATTTTTTGATTTCTGTAATTAAAAATATTATTTTTCTACTTGTAATAAAATTGGAGAACCGCGAAGAGGTGCTTTTGGGTCCCTTTTCAACCCATCTAGACTAATCATAGTCTCTCCAACTATCAATGGCATTGGGTTTCTCCCTGATTCAGTTTTTCTAGCACAGTGGTTATAATTGATTGACCCTCGTTAATTTTACCACTACTAAGACAATATTGATTAAGCATGCAGAATAAGAACGCCCTTCTTCTATATATGAGAAAAGATTCAAAAAGCGGTTTACCAAAATAATAGCGTGCGAATTCTTTTAAGTTCACTACGTTGCCATCTACTATTTTTGATAAATCCCTTTCCTTCAAGTTAAAAAAGCGCTCAAAATCCTTATAGTAATATGCATCTACTCTAGGGATTACTACCAGGTTTATTGCAGGGAAGCCTAAAATAGCACCAAATTCCTCTGGCAAAGGGCTAATTTCATCATACCCTATTCTAAAACAATGTGTATCAATGTTCTAATATTCTAAAGCGGTATGTATGAAGTCTATGTCTAGATCTACCCCTTTAATGCCATATATTCCCCCCAAGTGAAATAAATCCAATTCTTTTCTTTCTCTAGCATTGAGAGATTGACACCATTCATGAGAATATTGGGTGAAGGTTTTAGTGGCTAAAGACATGATTATTATTTTTTCTAAAGAGAAGAATAATTTTTTCGCTGGAATTATGTGAAGAATCAGCCGAGCAGGGGGCTATTTATGCACAAATTGCGAGGAATTTCAATCTGACTGGAATATGGAGTCAGCGTCGATTGGCGTCAAAACCCCGATATTGGCGTCACCCATCAGCTCTTGGCGCCACACGCTAGAAATAGCGCCTGACGCCACGTGCCACAGGCTGGCGCCAAGTCAGCGGGACAGTCGCGCGTGCTCAGTTTGCGTTTTGATATTAAATTGGAGTCGGTTAATGACTTTATGGCCCCGTTTTTATCTTCTAAATAATTTTCTATTTATTAATTAAATATAACAGTTATTTTTTATTTTTATTTCCTTTTTTGGATTTTATATTAAAATTCAAAAAAAATCAGCCTTTCTCTCCGTTTTATTTTTCCTTTTTATTTTTCCTTTTGGGGGAAAGAGTCGGATAATACCCTCCATCAATAATGAAAATGACGGAATTTTTTCGCAAAATTGTTATCACATCTGCACACACTAACATACACTAACATAATAATAGATAATAATAGATTTACAGAACAAAGTGTCTAAATAATAAGTCAAAGGCAAAGTTCTATAAAAAGTCAAAATAAAATACATATACAGAAATGAACTACGGCGCCGGAGGACGTAGGCCCATCATGCCATATAACTGCGCCGTCCGAGGAGTCACCTCTCCACCAGCTCCAGTCTTCGTAGGAGGAGGGAAACTCAAAACAGGACCGCTCCAGCCAAGGTCAACCTGAGGCTGAGACCGCGTAGGCTGCTGCGATGACGAGCCAACCTCGTACATCCCACCACCTCTGAAAGCCGAGGTAGCCTCTCCCACCGGTGCAGCTGGAGCACCCTCAGAAGAAGACCCTGAGCCCTCAGCAACGTCGGCTCGAGCAGCCTCGGAATAGCCACCTCTACCTCCTGACGAAGTGCGACGACGTCTCGAGCTAGACCTCGCCGGCTCTCTCCGCCCCTCTGGCCTCGTACGGGTGTGAGAAGCAATCGGCTGACCCTGCAAAAAGAATTAAATCAGAAACAAGGTGAAAACTAAAGCATAGTGCAGAAACAATAAGTAAAGAAAAGTTACCTCTCGGACACCGTCGCCTCGACGACAGGTAGCCGCGTTCCTCATCCGGACGAGTTGGCTCCGAAAGCATCTATGCATCGTGCCATAGCCGAAACCACTTCGCGTGAGAACTGACAAGGAAAGTTAAGTCAATAAAAATGCATGATAACTGAATACAAGATTCTGAATTAGAACTAGGCTTACCCTGGTCTGGTGACGAGGAATCGACCGCTCCATGAAGCGCTCACCCTCAGGAGCCGGAGAAATCATCTCCTCGATCGGCCCGTACATCCCCTGGTAGTGGATGGACATACGGGGTGGCACAAACTCAGTGGGACCATCCTGATGAAACAGAAAGAAATCAGTAAGGTATTACTTGGGGGCTACTCAGCGAAAAACAAAAAGTTAAGAATCTTACCATCACATCCTCGGCCGGCACGGGGGCTGAAGCCAACAAAGGAAGTAGCTCCTCAGCATAACTCCGCCCAAGGATCACATGGGTTCGCCAGAGAGAACCAGGCTCCTCAGCCATGCTCGAAAACTCTCTCTCGTCGAACATGTGGCGTGGTGGAGGAGCAGGAACAACAAAAGCATCGGAAGAGTGTTGTTTGGCGACTCTCTCTCCTAAGTACACAACCGCTCCATAGGTCCCTAGAAAGTAACGGCGCTCAGCAGAGTACTGTGCAGCTAATCCAGGGATTGTCCAACCACCCCATGGTCGGTATACTACCTCAGGTCCCTATAAAAATACCAATCAGGTAAGAACATGTCTAAAACGTCGCAGAAGAGCATGATAAACACTAAGAGTCGTACCGAGATGATCCGACTCCGGACGCGTGCAGTAGACAGGTCCACATGGTGGCCGCCCCAAGAAGCGCTCACCGGATACCCCCTCGGCGATGGTCTCGCCGGCGCAATGGAAGGAAATTACTCATAGAACCAGATCTACAAAAAAGCTAAAGCATGAGTAAATGATGTCTAACATATAGGGCTAAACTTTATAGGAAATAATGTTTACCTCTACGACTTTCCAGAAAGAAGACAGAGCAACATTCGTCCTAAAGGACCGGTGGCGACACGAGTCCCTCAGTGCGCGAACGAAGTCAGTATAGGCCAAGCTGGCCCAGTCATAAGTCCCGATCCGCCGGAGATCGCGAACAGCAGGGAGGTAGTAAAGCAATGCCCTACTACCCCTGTCAGGGGAGAATGTCCCTAACAACAACATCAGCACAAAGATGCGTACCCGCTGCTCTCGGGTGGTCGCATCGTCATCAAGAGCCGCTGCCAGTGTCGAGTGGCGAATCCCTCTAGCACTGAAGTGAGTCGTCTCGACCTCAGCTCGGGCCCCAACAGCAATCGGCCCCAACAGTTCCTCGACCTCTGGAGAAAAGACGTCGATACCGCCGTCGAATGGCAGCGGCACAGAAGAGAACTCCGGTCCTGTGATGAGACTGAAGTCTGTAGGAGTGACCATCATCTCACCCCAGGGAAAATGAAAGGTGTTGGTGGTGTCCCAAAAGAACTCCACCAGAGCGCGTACTACGTGGTGACCCCCGCTAGAGGCGACCATAGCCTCGGAGGTCTCGAACAGGGCAACCAGTCCGCAAGACTCCCATAGGAGTCTCGTCTCTTGATCTCTGGCGATATGCATCCTATACAATCGCCTAGACCATCACAGCCAGAGCCGTGATGTCGTGTCCTCCCAGGCTCGGTTCCCCGTCTCACCCTCTCAGAAATGTGGTGGACAGGGGCAAAGAACAAGGTCTGCTCATCCCACTCTGGGAACTGACCAAGCGAAGTGGACGGTGTAGTGTCGTCTTCCACGGGCTCATGCTCCCGTCTAGTGTTTCGGGACCGTGAACCTGAGCCTCGTTGTCTAGCCATGATACATTTTGCAAAATCATCATAAATTAAGGTTCTATAATATCTAAATGTTCGCCTAGCCGCATGATACTATGTTCGCAAAAACAGAGTACGTAGTACCAAAACAGAGCACAAATTCAAATCGAGCATGAAAGCATTTTTTCAAGCAATCAAACAATTTCTTGCAACACTATAATGATTATTGTGACAAATTGAACAAGAATTGCTAGCAAAAACATCAAGAACGGGCCACATTGTTCTTCACGACCTTAGGAGGTCCAACAATGGTGGATTGCTCATTTCTTCACCAAATTGAGTCAAACAAGTCTCAAATTACTCCCAAGGCAATATACAAACATAAACAAGCAATTTCATGGCATAAAACTTGATAAACAAAGCAAATTGAGCATTATAAGTTTCGAATTTTCATGAAATTCGTGAATGAACATGTCAAAAATTCATAAAAACCGGTGTGAGTTGGAGGAAAACTTACATAGATCGAGAATATGGATGAGAAGAGCTTTGATTTGCAACAAATTTGAGCGAATTTGGTTGAGAAACGAATGAGCAACGATCAATTGAAGTTTTGACTTCTTTCGAGCAGCGTTCGCAACAAACCAGAGCACGAAATGAACTGAAAACAGGAATTTAAAGTGATTCCTATGCTGGCGCCAGTCCGTAGGCATTGGCGTCACATTCTGTGCTTGGCGCCAGACGCCAATTTCAGCGTATGGCGCCTAATGTCGTAAGGCTGGCGCTGATTGATTTTCAGCGACGCCAAAGTAGTCAGCCACCTTTTGTGGTTGTGCTAGCCTTCTGCGATATATTTTGGGTTCCTTGGTACGCCAGTTAGCCCCTCTAAGCAATTTGACATGATTAGGTAATCGGCTTGATTACGTAAAGTGATCGACCTGATAAAAAGATCGTCTCACTTAGCATAAAGCGCCTAAGCATTGGCTCATTAGCAAAAAGTGCCGACATACAGGTTCATTAGCAAAGGGCACCGACATACAGGTTCAAGAGCAAAGAGCGCCGACGTACAGGCATAGCAAAAGCAAAGTTCAGGCGAATTTTTAAGGATCGACAGGCGTGGATCTTCGGTATTTTCCTTTGGGAGATTATCACATCAAATGAGGATGACTTCAAGAGAAGATGTCTTCGACATCATTCCCTAGCTTGCGGAAAGTTGTCACAAACAACTGAAGGTAATTTCAGGGCGAAATTGTCTTCGATCATAGTTCCTGAGGCATGGAAGATGATCATAATGCGGATGAGAATTATTTCAAGAGAAATAATTTTCGATGATGTTCCCTTGGACGTGGAATATTATCACAGCGGAGAAGGTAGTTTCAGGCGAAGCAATCTTCTAATTTGGAAGCGGTTACAAGGCGTAGCGGTTTTCAAGCGGGATGGCATTCTCTAGCTTGCAGGAGGTCGTCGAAACTACAAAATACGGCAAATCGGTTACTTTCAGAGACGTGTGCTCGACGGTGCAAGATACGCGTTTCTTAACTCTGTTATCTGTTTAACTAATGCTAGTTTTGCAGGTATCGGCGTTACAAGAGTGATTTAGGATCGCAGAACGTTCTAAATCATTCTCCGTCCCTATCGATACTTTGACTTTTGTTTTCGAAACTTGTGTTTCTCCAAACTCAGTCAAAGTGGGGGCTTCTGTAGACACCCATTTGTGTCTCCCCAAAACCAAACCCAGTGATGAGTACCTTTCACGTCGAATCATAATCGAATGAAACGAAAGTGTGGAAAGATCTAGTGTTGCGGAAAGTTTTTATTTCTTTTCTCTTCTCTCTGTTTTTGAAAACTTTATTTTAAAGAAAACAGTCAATCCGGTTTGGTTGGTCCATGACATGGGTCCAATAATAGTGTAGTTGGATGGGGCTTGCAAAGACCTTTCCAACGATATATTATAAGCCCAATTCCGATGAATATTGAGGAAGTTATGGCCAATTTACTAAACTGGGCCCGGTTTGAGTTTTAAGTACGGCCCAATGATTTAGGGGAGGGCCTAATATGATTTATCATTCCTAATGTAATTAGGAATGGTTTTGGTCTTCTAGAACATTCTAGAAGGTCTTATCATTCTTAATTCAATTAGGATTATTTAATTTAATTGTTTTGATTATTATTTTTCCTTGAAGTTACTAACGCGTGTATTTTGTAATTAGAAAGAGGTACGAGGCATCCAAGTAAGTACTTTGATGGTTCAATTGATTTCATGATGTAGATATCATGCTTAGATTGTTATTTATGATTCCTAGTATCATGTCTAGGGTATCTTTGATATTAAGTATGATTAAAAGTATGATGCTTCCTATGTTCTTCCTAATATTTATGATGTTGATTATTTATTATGTTGCTTGATATGTATCGTATTTTATATTGTTATTGCTTGATCACCCGGTATTCGATTAGGAGATACTCTTCCTATCTTCCTTATGACTCTTTGATATTTTAATTTTTATTTTACTTCCTGACTTCCTTTTATTTTACTAATTATCAATCTATTTTAGTTGGTATCTTATGACTCTTTGACAATTTTATTTTTTTTGGAAAATATTGAAATTGGAAATCTCTTTATATTCTAGGGAATTACTATACATTAATCACGTTGGTATCTTATGACTCTTTGATATTTTAGTGTTTTTTTTTTTTTTTGAAAATGTTTTAATTGAAAGTCTTATAATATTCTAGGGAATTACCAAAGTTCAATGCATTTGTTCTAATGTTCATTAAAAAAAAAAAAGAATTCCAACCAAAATAATAAAAAAAAAAATTAATCATGTTCAATGTATAACAGTTAAAATACTTTGTACCAATCTTCAAGGAATTACCTAGGTACAATGTATAACACTTTAATAGTACAACTTTCAATAATCCCATAATAATAATAATAATAATAATAATAATAATAATAATAATAATAATAATAATAATAATAATAATAATAATAATAATAATAATAATGTAATCCCCCGTATTTTTAAATATATTATAAATAAAATTATATTTTATTTATAATATTTATTTGTATTTTTCCGGAATTTAATTTCAAAAGTTTCAATTTTTAATTTTGGGTCGAAAATTATTTTGGTACAAATTTTTATACATACCTTCATTCTATATTAATGTCCAAACAATCAAAGTCAATCTCACTTTACATACTTGATTGGCCCATTAATTTTATGAGCCCCAATTTTACTACTTACCCTACACCACTCTCTCTCCTATAAATACCCCATACATCCCCAAATTCCCCACAGAAAAAGGTTAGTAAACTCTCTTCTCTTTATTTTATTTCTCTTATTTTCCCTTTATTTTTCTTTTCTTTTATTTTTTTTCCCTTCTTTTTCCTTTTTCTTTTCTTTTCTTTTTTTTTTTTCTTCTTTCCCTTTCCTCCTCCTTCAAGTGAGGAAATCCTCACTCACCACCACTACCGCCCAGCCACCTCCGGCGCACCCTTCCTACCGCCGCCGCCGGCGACCCTGCCGGCAAACCAACCCAGCCACCACCGTGGCTGCCGCCCCTCTCTCTCTCCTTTGTTTTATTTCATTTATGCTTAATGTTTGATTAATTAGTTTTGGGTTTTGATTTTATAGTATAAAGTTTATATTTTTAGTATCAAAATCATGTTTTTGATGTTTTAAACTAATAATTTCAGATTATAATTGTTGTTATAATTTTCAGATTTTATAATTTCAAAACCTAGGGTTTCAATTTATTTAAATTGGGATTTTAGGGTTCTTATGACTAATTAAATTAGGGCTTTTGTTCCTATCGCATTTCTAATGATTAATTAAGCATAAAAACATGTTTTTAATAAAGTTTTAAGGAGTTTTAATCTAAATTATATTGCTGGAAATTTGGTTAAGTATTAATTTGTGATTATTGGTTGTTTTCTAGGAGCTGATATTCCTTAGGAGACTTTTAAGTGATTAAAAGTGGCACAAAGAATTGTTTATACGAGGTACGTACATGTTTACTTCGTTGTAAGTAGTATCATGTTTAGGTACCAAAGAAAAGAACTTAGTTTCATGATTAGAGAACACTTGGATGAAAATTGTTTGGTTATACATTTAATTAATTCATGTGCTTATGTTTATGAGACATGTTTTGGTGAATTTATTATGTTTGTATGGGATTATAGATGCAAACATGTTGAATTATATTGGATTAATTGTTTGTATGGAATGTTGATACAAGCATAATTTTATTGGATTGGGTTGTTAACCACATTAAGATTATTAAAGGATTGGAATTGAATGGTTTAATTGGAATGAATTTATTAATTATTCCACAAGGTTGTTATTTATTTTATTACTCAATCATGACTTGTTAGTATGTTGAGTAAAGGTGGATTAAGCCGAAATGGCTAGGTGGGTTGACTATGTTCAACAATTTGGATAATTTGGAAGTTTAATGAAATTAAAGGTCAATTTGTGATGTGATCACCATTGTCCTAAATAAGATTAAAAATAAATTGATGTATGATTTTTATGTATGGTCTATTGGATTGAGTCGGCTATTAATTAAAATTGTAATCACGTAAAGTGAAACATGGATGAGCAATAAAAGTCTAGAAAACGTGCACTTCTAGAATATTGACAATTATGGGTTGGTGTACACGGTGGTAGCCCGTGGCTTTTTGAGGCTTGTTTGATCAACATGTCCTCTTCTCTTTTGGTATTTACATTTTTATTTTATAATGAAAGTTAGATTGGATCCTACACTAACTTTGTGAGAATGGAGTCGCGCCCATTCTTGCATCGCGCTAAACTTTTATTTTAAATGGTCATTTGGGACCAAAATGATTTGGTGGATTGGACAACCTCGTCTATTGCTTACTCCAAATTAAATTAATTAAATTAAATATAAAGAGTCGAGTGTTTTAAATTGATTAGCAAGTATGTTGAGTCAATTGAATTGTTTAAGTGTGGAGTCTTGATTAATGAATTCAAGTTGTATGTTTATTTACTTTAATTAGTTGAGCATGCTAGGTTTGGTACGTTGTAGCTTGTATATACTCAGCTTTGCTGATTGCGTGCTTTTGTGTGTTTTTTTTTGGTCATGGCCTTCGTCTTTTAATGACCCTGTGATGATCCAATTATTACACTTGTATTATTGGGGAGCAGTATTGCACAGGTTAACTTGATGATGTGAAGTTCGGGAATTTAACATACGCATTGTCAAGGGATTGGTGTGATTGAGAGTATTCGTTCTTTGTGTTGAACTTATTTATGTTTTACTATTTTAATTATGTTTTGGGATTTTGGATATTGGTTTGGTTTTAATAAGGGCATTTATGGTTCCAATTTGTAAGTTTTGACTTATTGGTTTTCTAAATTATATTATTTTAAGATTTAAATTGGATTTCCGCTACCATACTTTGAACACGTGGCGGTAACATGCCAATGGTTCTCCTCTATTTTTATTTAAAGTAAGTGGTTTGGAAAAGGGAGAATTATTGGGGTGTTACAAATAATAATAATAATAAAAATATCAAAATTCTACTAGCTTCTTTCAATACAACGTTCAAATATTTTGTACTCCCAATACTTCATCATCTGTAACAGAATAATGTGCATCATCTGTAAAAGAATAATGTGAAAGGAAAAAAAGTTAGAAATATAATAAAAAAATTATTTAAAATAATTCAATTACAATTTCATTGTCAATATATAGTTTGATGATTAACCTTTGAAAATTATAGGGTCTAAATGTGCTAGAACTTGAGGGGTGAAATGGCAACGTTTGACCATGCATCTACAAAAGAATAAATTAAGGCAAATATCAATATATTACTCATCCCAAAATTAGTTTATTATATTGTAAAGATACTTACCGGAATAACTGGAAATGGGGAATATGAGGGATTATACATAACATTATGAAACATCCCAAAAGGTTGACTAAACTGCATTACATTAATAAAAAAAATAATAAAAAAAAATCAACACTTTGATCAATTTAAGATTTCTTTTCTCTTCTCCCTGTTTTGAAAAACTTTATTTTAAGAAAAAAGTCAATCCAGTTTGGTTGGTCCATTATATGGGTCCAATAGTGATGTAGTTCGATGGGGCTTGCAAAAACCTTTCCAACGATATATTATAAGCCCAATTCCGATGAATATTGAGGAAGTTATGGCCAATTTACTAAACTGGGCCCGGTTTGAACTTTATGTACGGCCCAATGATCTAGGGGAGGGCCTAATATGATTTATCATTCCTAATTCAATTAGGAATGGTTTTAGTCTTCTAGAATATTCTAGAAGGTTCTTTTTCATTCCTAATTCAATTAGCATTGATAAGTTGACTTTGTTGACTTTCAGAGTTTTAATCAAGATCAAATAGCATTTTCGAAGAAATTATATTATTTTATCTTCCAGTACGGGAAATTTATCAGATTTTCGAAAACGCGTTAAAATCAAGACTGGCGTCCAACCCCAGGCCTTGGCGCCTGGAACCAGGCTTGGCGCCAGACGCTAGCCATTGGCGCTTGGCGCTAGCCACTGGTGCCTGGCGCCAGCTAGCCACGGTTGGCGCCAATCCTGTTTTGCGATCTTCAGACTCTGTTTTGTTAAATTATCTTTTTTGGCTGATTTTCTCTATAAATATCGTATTGAAAACTCCGTTTTCATTCACTATTTCATCATCTACATTCACCAATTCTCTCATTCTCAAGTATTCTTTAGCATTCAATTCTTTCTTACTTTTTCATACAAAATTCCGCATTCACAAGATCTAGAAACACCTAGCCATATTCGAAATTGCCTTCGCCCTAGACGTGAAAGGTTTTAATTTCTGAGGGTTTGGTCCCAAATCTCTCTTTCAATTATTTAATTTAATTGTTTCGTTTATTATTTTCCTTGAAGTTACTAACGTGTGTATTTTGTTATTAGAAAGAGGTACGAAGCATCAAAGTAAGTAATTTAATTGATTAATTGATTTATGATGTAGAAATCATGTTTATATTGTTATTATGATATTCCTGGTATCATGTCTAGGGTAATTTTAATATTAAATATGATTGTTATGATGCTTCCTATGTTCTTCCTAATATTAATTCATGTTAGTATCATGTTAGGGTTAAAGATTTGATTTTTATTGCTTAGTGACATGCTAGGGTTTGTTATTAATCTTGTTAGTATCATGCCTAGGATCTTGCTTTTAATTATGCTTTAATATTAACATGAACATGATTATGATTATAATTGTTATAATTTATAATTATTTAATTTATGATGATATTATTATTATTATAATTATTATTCATGATATTGATTATTTATTGTGTTGCTTGATTATTTTTATTTATTGCTTGATCACCTTTATTGCGTGTTAAAGGGAATTTGTACTTGTAATCATGCTTATTAAGATAATTAATAATCTTGTTTAGGGTTAATTGTGATTATAAATTCAAGTGATCGCCAATAATAGTTTGTTTGTGCATTAATATTCAACCAACATAGATTAAACAGGTTTAGGGTTAATCCTATTGATTGCATGTTAATCAGAAAGCGCACATGAATACGATCAGAATAAAGTAGAGGCCTATTATTAGGGCAGATTCAATCTCTTTTAGGTTGGATTTTTACCTTCATCCCCGAACCCTTATTTGGTTCATGACCTTATGGAGTTGACGATCTCTTGGATCGTTAAGGGGTGTAACCTTCATCCTATGAAGGGTTTACAAGTTCCTTAAAAACTTGTTGGCGACTCTTTTGCTCTATCTTCTTCCCTTTTGGACGCCACCGTACTTTAGTGTATGATCACAGTGGGGTTCGAGCTAGTGGGATTTAAGGCTTGAAATTATTCCTTACATCTAGACCTTTCCACACTTTCGTTTCATTTGATTATGATTCGACGTGAAAGGTACTCATCATTGGGTTTGGTTTTGGGGAGACACAAATGGGTGTCTACAGAAGCCCCCACTTTGACTGAGTTTGGAGAAACGCAAGTTTCGAAAACAAAAGTTAAAGTATCGATAGGGACGGAGAATGATTCAGAACGTTCTACGATCCTAAATCAATCTTGTAACGCCAATACCTGCAAAACTAGCGTTAGTTAAAACAGATAAAAGAGTTAAGAAACGCGTATCTTGCACCGTCTAGCACACGTCTCTGAAAGTAACCGATTGTTTTGATGACCTCCTACAAGCTAGAGAATGCCATCCCGCTTGAAAACCGCTATGCCCGTAACTGCTTCCAAATTAGAAGATTGCTTCGCCTGAAACTATCCTCCTCCGCAATGATAATATTCCACATCCTAGGGAATACTATCGAAGATTGCTTCTCTTGAAACAATCTCCATCCGCATTGATAATATTCCGCGTCCAAGGGAATACTATCGAAGATTGCTTTTCTTGAAACAATCCTCAGTTGTTTGTGACAACTCTCCATAATCCAGGGAACGCCACCTTGCTGTTTCGATGTTCACTCGTCTCTGAACAAAGAGCTTCCTTTTAATATGTTCACGCGCCTCTGAACAAAGAGCTTCTTTTTGATATGATCTTCTGAATGATGTGTCCACACGTCTCTGAACGAAGAGTTTAATAATAGGATGCCCATGCGTCTCTGAGCAAAAGAGCTTGAAAATAGGAAATGTCCACGCGTCTCTGAACAAAAGAGCTTGAAAAGGATTGTCCACGCGTCTCTGAACAAAGAGCTTGAAAAGGATTGTCCACGCGTCTCTGGAGCAAAAGAGCTTGAAAAGGATTGTCCACGCGTCTCTGAACAAAAGAGCTTCGGTGCTTGAATATTTGTTGCGATAATGTTCTGAAGAAAAATTTCCAAAGACCAACGTTTTTCGATCTCTAAAGCTCGCGTGAACTTTATTTCTGCTAAAACCAGTATGTCGGTGTCTCCGTGATTAGGCTTTTTAAGCTTTTTGAGAGGCCTCGAGCTCTGTCGCTGCTGAAATATCTCTAGCACCAGGAATGGAGTAGGGTCTTCCCTGTTCTGCTGCACCTGTATTTAGTTTTAACTATAGAACTTTGCCAATCTTTTTAAATCATCTTAGGGTTGACCTAAGGTTTAATGTTGCTTGACTCAATAACTTGACACGACTCAAGGTATAAACTTGACTCGCTGTGATTGACTGACTCGAGGTTGACTCGACTCGAAGTGTAATGACACATGTGTTAGACTCAAATCAAAGTGATATGGCACGACATGACTCTATGTGTACATGACTCGTGTGTGCATTGTAATGTGATCGCGCGACTCGAAAAATGCAAAAAAGCAAAAATTTTCCGTCATTTTTATGGAGGGTACCGACTTTCTCCCGAAAAAGAAAGACGCAAAAAAAAGAATCGAAGTGTTGAAGATGCATGTTAAATGAGCATAGTCAAATGTCATTTGATACTGTCTCTCTAGGTGCAAGGATTAATCCATCCTAAGCTATCTCAATGGTTGACTCAATGATGAAAGTATTTAGGTAACTTAGGCACGGAGGCTAAGCACTTTGTACTTCGTGATGCAATGACAATTATGAGTGATGTTGATATGATAAGGTATGCTTCAACGTTGTGTTAAGATTTCATGACAAAGGGTTCCTAAGGGAAGGTATATTTGGTCATGTATGCGTGATGTGTGATAGTGACACTAAAGCTAGGCCACAAGAGCTAAGTGTGTGGAAAAAAATATTATTAGAAGAGCCAAATAATGGTGACTCTTAGGCTAAGGTAAGCTAATAATGTAGGGATCAAACCCCCAAGTCTAGCTCTAAGTGAATAGGGGTGAGCATTGGAGATCCCTTAATATGATCATGGTGCAAGTGTGAATGTGAATATGAATGCATTTTTATTACGGCCGCACCTCGATGTGAGGTTGCCTACGTATCCGTTAGGAATCAGGCCGAACGTAGCTCTAGCCGAACCTCGCACAAGTGTGTATACCTCAAAAAAGGTCTTTTTAAGGGTTGTAACATGGTTAGGCTAAAGGTTTGAAGAAGAAGGGATAAAGGCTCAAGACCCTAGATAAGCCCCCAAGGTGTGCAACCTTGCTTTTGAATATTTGTACTTTTATGCTTGAGGTTTTCTACTCTTTTATTTAGCTCTTTCTTTTTCTTTAGCATATATTTCATTTTTATAAGTGTGGACAATCCCGATCATGCGGTCTATCACTCACTTGGCATTCATGTTTCTCAGGCACGGTACCGAGCACTCGATAAGAGACGCAATCTGAGATATTTTCATATCAAAGACATTGGAACACTTGCCCTTTTGTACACTTTTATTTATTTTTTGCTTTTGCTTATTTTTGCTATTTTAATTTTTTGAATCACTTAAGCCTTTTTAGAATTGCATAAGTTACACACCATCCCATCCCAAGGTTAGGTAGATGTAGGTTGAAAAAATGAGGGGTCTATCGTTAGACGAGGCTCAAAGTGGCTTATAAAGAAAGGATTGTATATTTGAATGGTGAAAGGATATATGATGTGGCTACAAGGGGTGCCTCAAATCATTGGTATACCTTGTGCTTAATTCGACATGGATTTTTTTTTTATTTATTTTTTTTATGCAATATAATGAAATGATCATATGTAAGGAAATAAATGCTCATTTTTATTAGAAGAAAAGGAAAAAAAGACTACAAAAATAATCTAAAGGAAAAGAAAAGGTGTCTATGCTAGACTTATTGAGGAAAGGGTAGATAAAAAAGAAATAGAAAAAAGAGGTCACAAAATCTTGTCGTTGAAGCTCACCTCTTGTCTTGTGTTGTTTCCTTTATCATCACTCGCTCTTCTTGTTAACCGGAGGTATGGGAAGCTTGTTGTTATCAATCAAATGTTGGATATCCTCCTTTAGCTTCCAACAGCTCTCAGTAGCATGACCCTTACCTTGGTGGTACTTGCAGTGTTCGTTTGGATTCCAACTAGGCAATCTTTTCTTAAGTGGGGGATCTTTAATAGGTCCAATGGGAGTAATGATTACCTTGGCATGGAGTCGACCGAAAGCATCAACGTAGCTAGTTCCAATAGGGGTAAATTCCCTTTTCAGTTGCTTTCGATTTCCCATGGCTAGGATCTCACTAAGGTCGAAAGTACCAAGGCTATTACTAGAGTAGGTGTTTTCGGAAGAAGAAGGATAGTCGTTCTTCTTCCCTTTACAGCCACTGATACTATTGTTACTAATCTTCGCCTTCTTGTCATGCGGAGGAACATGAAGGGAACTTGAATCAATGAGATCTTGAACACGATCTTTGAGGGCGAGGCATACTTCGGTGGTGTGACCACGACCTCTATGGTATCGACAATAAGAATTTGGATCTCAATTGGGAAACCGTTTTTCAGGTGGAGGGTCTTGACTGGGACCAATAGGGTGGATAAGATCTTGATTGTGAAGACAGTCGAAAGCTTCATTGTAAGTCATTCTTATTGATGTGTATTCTTCAATGGTCCGTTTTGCTTGTGGCTTAGGAGCATTGAGTTCTTCATTAAACTCTTGGCGAGGATTTTGTTCAATGGCCATCACCCGATTTGCTAATCCTTCTACCACATTCAAGAGCATGGCAATGACATCTTGCAGTTTTCGAATGTCCTCTTTTAGACTTGACGAGTCTTCCTTGGTATTATCTAAGAAAAGACTTTCATCCTCCTCAATTATGGCCACTTCATCGAGAGGGGTCATATAAGCTGTCTCGATCATAGGCTCTCCTACAGGTGTGATAAGAAGTGATGGATCAAAGGATGCTTGGTCATCTTCGATGGCTAGAATCTCAGAAGTTTCATTGTCATCGATCAGATCTTGAATGGCTTCTTTGAGTTTCCAACACTCCTTGGTGTCGTGACCCTTTCCTTGGTGATATTTACAATGCTTATTAGGATCCCACTTAGGTGGCCTGGCTTCTGGAACCGGATCTTTGATGGTCCCTATGGGCATGACTAGTCCTTTGTGATGTAGCTTCTCGAAAGCCGTTTCATAACTCATGCCAAGTGGAGTGAACACCCTTTTTGATCTTTGGATTCGTGGTTTAGAGGTGTTTGTAGCATGTACCTCACTAGAGGAAGAAGAAGGATGGTTGCTCTTCTTTCCTCTCGCACTATTATCTTTCAGAAGGTCATCTTCAATGTCAATGCCTATATTATAAACAGCTTTGAAAGTATTCAAGTTGTGTTGGTACTTTAAGTGCTTTGAATAATTCCCTTGGAGATTCTTGATAAACATCCTCACAGATTCTTTTTCGGTAGGAGCCTTGACCATATTAGCAGAAGTTTCCCTCCATTTATTGAAGAAAGAAGTGAACCCTTCGTTTTCCTTTTGTTTTAACATCTCAAGTTGTCTGTGGTCTGTTTCGTCTTGGATGTTGCACTTATATCTATCTATGAAAGCGCTTATTATCGACTCCCAAGAAGAGGTTTTTTCTTTCTCGAGAGAAAAGAACCATTGTTGACAAACGGTTTCGAGAGATAGTGGGAACAGAGAGGGGAAAACCTTCTTATCGATACCCTTAATGCTCATTATAGTTTCAAAAGCTCTTAGATGGAAGTAAGGGTTATTTGTTGCCTTGAATTTAGGGATGTCAGTGGCGGTGAAATTATGCGGAAGAAGTTCCTTGTCCAGCGAGACCCCTTGTGAACTCATGCCCTGAAATTTATAGTCACTAGATAGCTTGCTTAGACTCTCTTGCATGAGGTTCATTTGTTGTTGCTTCACGAGATCATCGACCCTAAGTGCGAGAAGTTTCAATGTCTCAGTCACAGTAGCCAGTTGATTCTTAAGATCATTGACTTCTTCTTGAGTTGCCATTATCTTCTTATCCTTCCTCTTTTGACGAATCGGTTTATCAAAAAGCGAGACTTGAATAAAGAGGTTGTCCTTGATTAATCGCCCTTCTCTCCTTGACCAAGTACTGTGGGAAAGGAATTTGGGGATACTTATTGTTAATTATTTGACTCAAACTTTATTCAACATGCAATGGATGGAGGAAGTGAAGAAAGATGGAAGAATGTGAAGAAGATTTAGGTGGAGGGATATGAAGAATTAGGAATAGAATGTACCCCCCAACTCAAATGATGGAAAGACCGACTCATGCATGGACCTACGACATGGTCATGGCGATGTACTCAAAGTGTGTGCTAAGACTAGTGAGTGTATGTGACATGTTAAGACTCGTGTCATGACCATGTGGCTAGACTATGTGACCGAGACTCGATTAATGACTTGACAAGGTGTTATTGACAGCGAAAATTAACCGAATTAATTAGCAAACTGGTTAATTAGACCCTAGGTGATGACTCGACCAATAATCCGAACTATCCGCCAAGCGACAGGACTGGCGTCACACTGTGGAGCTTGGCGCCAGACAACTTAGTTGTCGTCTGGCGCTACACACCATAGTGTGGCTCTATAGCTCATATCTTGGCGCCAATAGTGGAGCTTCTGTCTGGGACTGTTTTCGGTATTATTAGTCAACTGGGGTTAGCCTAAAGTCGTACTAGGTCAATTCCGATTGAAAAAATTAGACTTTATTGACTCAAATTAAATAATTAATTAATTAATTACGCAAAGTTTTTTTTTTAAGTCATTAATTTATTTATTCTCAACACAAATCAACAAACGGTTAAGAGAAGCATAGAATATATATATGCACAACAAATAATGCACAATTAGTCAAGTAGGCACAATATGATGCAATGCGTTCGCAACCTAACCATGGCTCTAGTTCTCTAAAGTTCGGGATATAGTTTGGTCAAAGAGGGTCCATGGTTAATTGTCCGGATGCACCGCGCGGAAGCCTAACCGTGAAGGGTTGGCGCGAGTGGATGGGACACCGCGAGCTTTAGAAAAAACTCGCTTCCATGGTTTGGTGAATTCAACATCTCGGATGTACCCTTTGTTGCACGAAGCGTTCAATCGGGTAGATGGAGCATGAATTCCCAGAGGGTTATGTCCATATGTAGAACACATATGGGTTTCAGAAAAGTGGGAAAAAATTCGATCAGGAAGTAGGATCGAGCAAACAATACGAAAAAACCGGTCGAAATTAGAACGCATATTTCTGGCTCGGTATTGGGGGAAATTGGCGCCAGCAATCAGAGACTGGCGCCAACTTTTAACTGTAGCGCCTGGCGCCAATACTGGCGTCTGGTGCTACGGCTAAAAGTGTGGCGCCAAGCTCTGGCCCCTGACGCTACTTCCCACATGCCTCAGCAGCTTTCTGTGCTCGATAAAATCTTCCAGTTTCGCGCGGTGTTATTTCAGTCCTAGTTGTGAAAGACATTCCACAAATTTCCTACGTGTAAAATCCTATGTTTTTGACTCATTACGGATGATCTTTCCAATGAGATCCTTTTTATGCATATGACAATAATATTAATCAAAATTACGCACATGAAATACTTAGAACTTTTCGAGTCTCATCCACTCATTCTAAATCATTGCCGAAACAAATTCAAAAATTAAAATAGAAATCCTCCCCAGTGGAGTCGCCAAAAACTGTAGGGAATAATTTCAAGCTTTAATCCCACTAGCTTGAACCCCACTGTGATCATACACTAAAGTACGGTGGCGTCCAAAAGGGAAGAAGATAGAGCAAAAGAGTCGCCAACAATTTTTTTAAGGAACTTATAAACCGTTCTTAGGATGAAGGTTACACCCCTTAACGATCCAAGAGATCGTCAACTCCATAAGATCATGAACCAAATAAGGGTTCGGGGATGATGGTACAAATCCAACCTAAAAGAGATTGAACCTGCCCTAATAATAGGCCTCTACTTTATTCTGATCGTATTCATGTGCGCTTTCTAATTAACATACAATCAATAGGTTTAACCCTAAACCTGTTTATTTATGTTGGTTGAATTTAATGCACAAATAAACTATTATTGGCGATCACTGGAAATCATAATCAAAATTAACCCTAACAAGATTATTAATATCTTATTAAGCGTGATTACAAGTACCAATTCCCTTTAACATGCAATAAAGGGTGTGACCAAGCAATAAATAATAAATATCAAGCAACATAATAATAAATAATCAATCATTAGAATAAACATGAATAATAATAATCATCATCAAAATAATAATAATAATATTCATAATCATCATAAATTATAACAATTATAATAATAATCATGTTCATGTTAATATTAAAACATAATAATAGCAAGATCCTAGGCATGATACTAACAAGATTAATAACAAACCCTAGCATGTCACTAAGCATTAAAAATCAAAGCTTTAGCCCTAACATGATACTAACGATCATAAATATTAGGAAGAATATAGGAAGCATCGTACTTTTAATCATACTTAATATTAAAATTACCCTAGACATGATACTAGGAATCAAAATAACAATCTAAGCATGATATCTACATCATAATATCAATTAATCAATAAAGTACTTACTTTGATGCCTCGTACCTCTTTCTAATAACAAAATACACACGTTAGTAACTTCAAGGAAAAATAATAACCAAAGCAATTAAATTAAATAATTGAAAGAGAGATTTGGGACCAAACCCTCAGAAATTAAACCTTTCACGTCTAGGGCGAAGGCAACTTCGAATATGGCTAGGTGTTTCTAGATCTTGTGAATGCGGAATTTTGTATGTAAAAAGCAAAGTAAGAAAGAAAGATGAATGTTTTAAAGAATGCTAATTAAAGCTTGTGAATGAAGAGAATTGGTGAATGATAGATGTAGATGATGAATGATGAATGAAAACAGAGTTTTTGATATGATATTTATAGAGAAAATCAGCCAAAAAAGATAATTCAACAAAACAGAGTCTGACGCTCAGGAAACAGAGCTGGCGCCAACCCTGGCTAGCTGGCGCCAGGCACCAACAGCTAGCGCCAGGCGCCAATGGCTAGCGTCTGGCGCCAAGCCTGGTTCTAGGCGCCAAGGCCTGGGGTTGGACGCCAGTCTTGATTTTAACGCGTTTTCGAAAATCTGATAAGTTTACCGTACTGGAGGATAAAATAACATAATTTTTTCGAAAATGCTATTTGATTTTGATTAAAACTCTGAAAAGTCAACAAAGTCAACTTATCAATGCTAATCGAATTAGGAATGAAAAGAACCTTCTAGAAGATTCTAGAAGACTAAAACCATTCCTAATTGCATTAATAATGATAAATCACATTAGGCCCTCCCCTAGATCATTGGGCTGTACATAAAGCTCAAACCGGGCCCAGTTTAGTAAATTGGCCATAACTTCCTCGATATTCATCGGAATTGGGCTTATAATATATCGTTGGAAAGGTCTTTGCAAGCCCCATCCAACTACACTATTATTGGACCCATGTCATGGACCAACCAAACCGGATTGACTGTTTTCTTTAAAATAAAGTTTTCAAAAACAGAGAGAAGAGAAAAGAAATAAAAACTTTCCGCAACACTAGATCTTTCCACACTTTCGTTTCATTCGATTATGATTCGACGTGAAAGGTACTCATCACTGGGTTTGGTTTTGGGGAGACACAAATGGGTGTCTACACTATCACATCTTACTTCCAATGTCTCCTTATCCATAGTAACTTGAAAAATAGTGCGTTTTGTTCGACCATACCACTTCCTCCTCACTATGATATCATACACACATTGTTTCTCATCATCAAAAATTTTAGTAGCATTGTTGTAAGTCATGTCTTTCACTTGTTGAAATTCAAATAATTTTTTTGATGTGTATAGTTTTTGAAACACATGTTCAAATGTATGGTCGGTTGCACAATGTAGTGATGAATCACTAGAGATAAATGTCTCTTTATCCTCTTCTTTTACTCTTTTTGCCAGTGCGAATCCAAACTGCTCAACAAATTGCTTAAGAGTAGTGTTGATGTTGAGAAATCCCTTGAAAAAGAAATTCATTCCCTCACTCCTTTGAGTGCTAGACATGCCAGCCCAAAATGTATCCTTGAAGTATATTGGTACCCATCGATGTCTTAAATCATACATGTCCTTGCACCAATTATATTTTTCAAGCTTAAATATTTTGACCCAATCTTGCCACGCTTCTTCAAACTCTATAATATAATGGTAAGTGAATCATGGAGAGCATTTCTTAATCCTTTACGAACTTCATCCCATTTGGGATGCTTATTGAGATGTTTCTTTGCATTCCTCATTACATGTCATAAACACCATCTATGGCGAGTATTTGGGAAAACCTCGGCCACGACATTACCTACAAAATTAACACAATTAATTTACCAAAAAAAAAAAACAAGTTGGCATTACGCTATTGTTCACGTTATAATATGATACGTTAAGTCAAACCAAAATCGCTAGTATAATATTTTACTTATCATATGATATATGATACGTTAAAAAAATTATTAAGCAAGTTATATCATGTTAGGTATATAAACAAAATGTACTAGAAAAAGATACGTACATGTTAAATTTGACTTTCATTATCTTTTTCTTTTTTTATTTAATTTTTTTTATACATATGAAATCTTGATAATTTTTATCTTCAAACGTAAAATAATGCTTGATAATTGATACAGATATGTTCAATTTGTGGTTAGTACTTGTAGTTATCTTCTTCTTCCTTTTTTTTTTAATATTAATGAAGCATTTATATATTTTCTAAAATAAGTTACTATTTAATCTTTTATCCTACATCTTATACGTTCATATAATTTAATAATGATGTCTTAACAGCCCAAAAAAAATATAGAGAACTCACAAATTATTATGGAAGTATAATACATTTAAAATACGTACTAATCCATTGCTTGACATTGATCGGTTAGGATACCTTAGGAGCTTTTCCGGACATGCATGTCATTCATGCATTAAACAACCACACAAAGTTATTAGTCGCTTCTCCGGCCAACAATATACAACCAAAAAGGATCGATTGACCATGATTATTGACTCCAATGAATGGAGCAAATGACATCTTATACCTATTTGAGACATAAGTAGTATCAAAAGATACAACATTTCCAAAATCTTTGTATGCCGCTCTACTCCTACCATCTGCCCAAAAGACATTTTTCAATGAGCCACTCTCATCGGTGTCATACATGTAAAAAAAATTTGAATTGCTTGATCATTTTGGAGAAATGTCTCCTCATCGCAATAAAGTCTCCATATTGTAAACTTAGTCTTCTTGTCTTACTTATCAAATTACGACAATCCCTCTCATCAAAAGGAACATTGTTATGACCACCATACTTCACAACAAATGAATTGTAGTTCTTGGCAATAGGAACACCTGCCGTATCATTTTCCAGAATCATTCTCTTATTTTGCTCACTAATAAATTTATAGTTTCTCATAAATTTGGAATTATTTGGATTACATGGATGATTATGCTCCAAGAGAACGTTAGTTAACTTTCATAAACCATCGGAACAAAGTGATGCATTTTCCTTGAATTGACATCCCGTAAGACTAGATTTAGTTGCTCGTTGAGGATTGTTTGACTTTGATTTAAAATTGCCCTCTTTTGAACAAACTAACATCAATCTCTTACAATCACTATAGTCTTGTATATGTCGATTTCGTTCAATGACACAATCAAGAGTCATAAGCTCTGAATTTTCTATTTTCTCGGAGCTTCTAATTCTTATTTGAAATCCAACATAATGCCCATATTCATGTCAATGATTAATAATTTCATCGGCGGAGTCGAACACCATCCCAACATATGGAGGAATGATATTTTTTTTCTCCATCACACAAATCTTCATGCATCCTGTTGTCCAAATTATCACTATTTTGTTCTCTTCCATCGTCATCAAAATTTATGTCTTCTCCATTGTCAAAGTTTAGATTAAACTCATCATTGGAGCCATCACATTTATCTTCTAAATTAAACACAATTTCATTTTCATCTTGTCTATTTGAGTATTCAATATTCAAGTCAAAGTCTTTTGGAGGATCCATCTACATTAGAAAAAGGAAAAATTATTAGTTTCATTGTATTAAAAGACATACTTTGTTTTTTTGTTTTTTTTTTTTGACAAACATACTTTGTTTTGAAGCATTATGAAAGACAGACTACATACTAATATACAATTTGTCTACTTCATTACAAAAAAATAAAAAAATAAAAAAATTATTTTGAAGACAGACTACTAATACTACCTCCATTACATGTTATGTGCAACGATTAGACATTTTCCCTCTCTAATTTATGTCAAATCGTTGCACATAACCTGTGACGGAGGTAGTATATAATTCGTCTACTTCATCAAAATAAAAAATAAAAAGAGTGTCAAACAATTAACATAAAAAAATAACAAAAGTATTTGGATAGCTAAAGTAATATACACTCACATACTAATACGTGAGATAAACGCTATTGAGAAAAGATAATGCTAATAATTTTATTTTTTCTTTGAATAGCTAATGCTAATATAAATCATATGATTCATATAATTCACAATCCAACTAATTAGCAACGTAAATATTTCAAAATAAAAACTACTCAATTTAAATAAATAAAAAAAAAAAATACAACAAACTACTAATCTACAACCCTTAAAATGTTTCACTTGTTCCCCTTATGAATAGTGCTCACATGTGTGGGGTGCATGTGTGAGAAAGCTATGTGGCTTTGTTTTATTTATTTATTTATTTATTTCCGTGAGTTGATTGTGACCCTTCTATGAGCCTCCTGCATCCCTCGCTCCTTTCTCATCAGCTTCCTGCTTTCCTCTTTGCCTCTCTCCTCTCTCAGCTTTCTCTATCTTGTAAGAGCTAATGCATGCGTTGCCAGGGAGAGCTTTGTCATCCTCAAAGTTTTTTTCTTTCAATTATAATGTTCTAGAATTCAAAAAACCCTAAATTTCTTCTCTCCTTTTCTCTCACTCTCTCTCCTCTGTGGCGCCTCCATTGCTTCCTCTGAGCCTCATCTTACAACCACTCAATCATGGCGGAACAGGTACTATTTTAATCTTTTTACTTCTATTAACTGTATTTCGATCTTATTATATAATCTTATACAAATAGTATTTATGTTATCATTTAATTAATTTACATTTCATTATTTGTAAAACAGACCGAGAAGGCCTTGAAGCAGCCTAAAGTATTTCTGAGGTAATCATCCAACTCTGTAAAATGCTAAAATTGTTAGATATTTAAGTTAAATTATTCTATTTTAATAATATTATGGAAATTGCAGCTTGAAGAAAGCTGGAAAGAGAAAGCGATCACGAGGAAGGAGGAAACAGGATCTGGAAGAGCATTAGTTTGGGTTTCAAGACTCCCAGAGAAGCTATTGAAGGTTAATTATTTTCCTTTTTTAGGCTGGCTTTAAGTATTGATGACCTTGCTTAACCTCGAGATCTTGTTGTTGCTATTCATGTTCTTCACTCTTCTACTTGCTTGTATTCATTTTAATTGTTTTCTAAAATTTTAATTGTGGGTTTGTTGAATTACTTGTAGGAGGCTTCTCCTTCCTCTATCTCTTAGACCCTTTTCCGGGTGGTTAATTGAGTCTGATGAGGAGAGAGAAAGAAGAGAATTATACTGTAAAATGGCTAGCACAATAGTGGCATGATTGAAATTTACTGGTCTTTCGTTGATAAAGCTGATAAGAAATTCGCTAAGATCAGGGATTTCCCTCTTTATGAACGCAATAGGTACATTTCTTTTGTTGTTTTTTTCCTGATTGTTCAAGCCTTTTGATTGTTGATTTTAAGGGGTAAAGATTGTAGATTATACTTTTATTTTTATCTATATATTTTATATGGGTTTTGTACTTTTGTGTCTGAATTGGGTTTTGTCAATTAATGGTAAAATATGTAGTTTTGATTGTTGAATTATACTGTAAAGATTGCTTCAGATATTTGTTTAATTCTGTCAATTAATGGTAAAATATGTAGTTTTCTTGCATAAAGATTGGTTTTTGAGAGTGAAAGATTTGATCTTGGTTATTGTGTGACATTGGGTTGATTTGTTTATTTTCTAGAGTTTGGTTTGTAAAAATGAATGTTGTGGTTAAATTATGTGATTGATGAAGGAATTAGGTTCTGTCTTAGTTTGGAGATGAAACGAATGATTTTGATTGCTTAATTAGTGTGACATTGTGTTTATTGCTTGGCTTCTGTTTATTGATTTGCTAAAAATGCCTAAACTTTAGCTTAATTATGCATTTGCTTAGAATGCTTCTTGCAGGTTTTTTTAAAAAAAGAGAGAGAGAGAGAGAGAGAGAGAGAGAATGGTTCTTGCAAGATGGTTCTGAAAGAAAAAAAAACATTATCTTCAATGGTTTGTTATTAGCTGTTGAAGATAGTAGATTGTCTATCTGAAATTAGCTGCACCTTCTGAAATTAGTTGCAATAAGAGTAAGTGCCCCTTGTTTACTTAGTTGCTGTTCTTGAATACCTTGTTCTCTCCTCCATTGAAGCAGTATCTGAGGTAAATTTTTCTTTATATTCTTTAAATTATCGAATATCAATTTTGCAGATTTAATTAGTCTGAACTCAACCTTTATTCTTTCCTATGACTTCATAATTTGATTACATTTCATAATAAACCACTAAAATCATTTATTTATGTATAACTCTTAATTGTTTGTCATCTAAACAAGGATTTATTAGGACTTCATAATTTGATTACATTACTAAATTAAGCATTTTGTGAATAGAGTACCATATTTTCTTCTGATAAATAAATGAATTTTGTATTATTGTGATATGGTATTTTGGTTTGGTGGTTAGTGTGTTTGTTTTTCTTTTTTCGTCATTTACAAAGTTACAAACTTGGAGTTGGGCCTGATTGCATTTATTAAGTAATGAAGTGCCAGCCAAAGAAATAAGAACACACTACCAAGGAATTGTTATCGTGTACTCATAGGAAACAATATAAGAGACTAACCCTCATCATATTCTTATTTTAGATCCTAACATGCCATTTTTAATTTAGATGTATATTTGTGTATTTCTTGAAGTCATTATTATCTATTTTTATTGTATGTGGGAATTGATGTGCACCAAATTTAGATTAAGCTTGCCTTTTGATAAAATCCTCATTCGTGTTTAAACTCATGCGTCACTTTTGAGTTGCCAGAACTTCCATGTAAATATGTAAGTATTTCCTGGTGTTCTGGTGTTGTTATCCTTGGAGATCTTGTTGTTGCTCTTCAAGTTCCTCACTCTTTTACTGGTTTGTATTCATTTTTATTTATTTGGGAGAAAACATTCTTTATACTATCTAAGGATTACCCCTGATAATGGATAAAAGCAAACATGAACAATTCCAAATTTGATTGATTCATGGTCTTAAGTCTCTTAACACATCATTTTGATTGTTTCAGCTAAAATTGATTTGCTTGTTAATTAGAAACTCATGTTTTCAGTTTGGGGATTAGCATGCATGTTGGGTTATCAAATTATTGTATTTGCTTAAATATGTTTGCTCCTTTCTATAGTATTTTTTTAAAACTCCTTTTTACTGATCTTTGTTGTTTATTTTTGAGGTGGTACTCCTTTCTATAATATTTTTTTAAAACTCCTTTTTACTGATCTTTGTTGTTTATTTTTGAGGTGGTATATATGAGGAGAAGAAAGGAAAGGGATAATACTAGGAGAGGCGGCTATGCTAAGTATCTTAAATTTCTAATTTTTTTACTTTTAATTTTCCTGTTATTGAAATTGATTGTTTGGGCTTTTTTTTAAAATTTAATTTTATCTTTTTGGTTATTGATCTTTAGTCAACTTGTTGATGAAGAGCAGTAGAGCACCTTTTGCTGAATTATTTGAAAAAATTGATGCAGTGGACGCAAGTGCCGGCAAACGTGTAGCAGAATACTTCTTGATTGACTTCTTTATTTAAATATCCTTATTTTAATTTATTTTACAATTTTGTCTAAATATTTGAAATTTAGATAAATGTTCTTTATCAAGTAGCTTTAATGTTTTAGAATACGTGCGATATTGACAAGGAACATTCCTTATTTTGAGCTTAGTTTTTTTTTTGGGTAATCACTTACTTCGTATATGTTAATTTGCTATTGACTGTAGTGCTATTAACTTGTGTTATTGTGTATAAAAATCGTTATAAACAAACTAATATGAGATTTAAACAATAAACACCCAATAACATAGTCTAAATAAAATCGCAAAACATACTGGCCAAAAAAGTCACACTTTCGGCCTCACTCACTAGCATCACTACATTGCTTTGCGCGCAACGCGTGCGTGTGCAACCCTAGTCAAGTTAAAAGTAGACACATATCTTTCAATGATAATTCCCAATTAATCCCACTTGAGAAATGTCAGACACAAATTTATTTTAATTTCTAATTTAAGCAAAAAGAAATAAAATGAAATGTTGCAGGTAAAGAATGTAAAAGAAGATTAACTGATATTTGTGTTTATTCATGCACCATGTTTATCCAAATTTGGAATGTTGAATAGAAAAGGGTAGGAAGGAATCCATTGTGTTTTCTAGATTATAGGTGTATGGGAAACTGTTAATCTATATCTATCTATACTCTATACTTAGTATTTAAAAACTATAACCAAGAAACTAAGAAAGACACATGTCTCCATCCATTCTATTACACTTCTCTAACCATAGTGCCACATGTCATCTTCCACTATTAATTTTTTATTACACCATTTTTTTAGGAAAAATACACTTTAATAATCCCAACTATCGCTGATTTACTTCTAACAATCCCAACTAAGATTTATTTTTTAACAATCCTAACTATGCCCTTAGTTTTCCTACAACAGTCCCAAAAATCGGTTACCTGCTAAAAGGGTAAATTTTTTTTTTTTTTTTTTTAAATGCCACATGTTAGCACATGATTGGCCTAATGTAAAAAAAATAAAAAGGAAAAAAAAAAAGAAAAAAAAATAAACAAAACCCATTGCAGCCACCCCCAGCCCACCGGAAACCACCAACCAAACGCTAGCCAATCGGGAAACCGGCCGGTCAACCCCCAAAACCACCCATCCACCTCCCCCCACCCCGAAAATGGCCGACAGGTTCTCCCAACCCCCAAAACCACCCAGCCACCTTCTCCACTAACCACCGCAACACCCTAACCCCACACTGCGAAACCCACATAAACTCACCGGAAAATAGCCACACGTCCCCACTAACCATCGAACCCAGCCGATTTCACGTTTACGACCCTAGGTGACCTATCCTCGACCCCCGAAACCACCTTCCCAGTCATCCCGATTCCCAAAACCACCAACAAGTCCAACGAAAGTCCAACAGGGTGGTTGGGTAGGTGGTTTCGGGGGTCGGGATTGGGCCAGCTAGGGTTGTTGAGGTTAGGTCGACGATGTTCGATGGGTAAGGGTGGTGGTCGTTGAGTTTCCGCCGGCGATGTTAGGCAGTCAGCTAGGGTTTTGCGGTGGAGAAGGTGGTTGGGAATTTTTGGGTTTTTATTTTTATTTTATTTTTTTGTTTTAAAATTTTAATTTTTTTTAATTTTGAACCAATCACGTGTTGACACGTGTCATGGTACCTGTTACAATAGGTTGTTGACCGGTTGGGACTGTTGGAGGAAAACTAAGGGCATAGTTAGGATTGTTAAAAAATAAACTTTAGTTGGGATTGTTAGAAATAAATCGGCAATAGTAGGGATTAATAAAGTGTATTTTTCCTTTTTTTTTTAATTTTTTCATTAAACTTATAATTCAACCTATTAATCTTTCATACACACTTCATCTTCATCTCCCCCCTTTAATTCAACCTTTTCCTATTCTCTCTTTAATTTTAGTCCTTCCACCTTCTATTTAAGCCTCTTTTTCGATTAAAATTCCAAAATTTTAATTTCTTTAATCATATTTCCGATTACATATTATACCCTATAATGATTAAGTGAAATTTCCTCAATTATCTATCAATGCAATTTTATATGAATATGGGCCAGAAGGCTAGTTGATTATTAATTAGCATAGGACTTAACACTCCATATGATTTTGAATTTTTTTTTTTAAAAAAAATCCAACAAAGCAAAATTATGTTGACAACTGCTTCCGCATCACAAGGTTGCTAACCCTTAGGGTCACTCTTATCATTCTCCGGACCTATCGGCAACTCCAGTCAGAATATTTGAGTACTTGCGACTGAAAAAAAGAAATTAATGGGTTGAAAAGAGCATCAACATTCGACCCAAATTCATCACTGCAACAAGCAACCGCAAATTCCACCAAATTAGGGTCCTCAGATTTTCAATGTGGCGACACAATTCATTTTCGGTAATATTTGTTCGTCTCATGTCATTATTTTTTTCTTTGAATTTGCACTTAATTACTTGTAATTTATTGTTTTCAGTTCGATAATTCATTTTTATTTTTTAGGAGATTCATGATTCTGATCAAAGTATTTCTGGTAAGTCCGCTTTAAAATTCATATTTGAATGTGAAATCAAACTAATATAGAGTACAATTTTCGAATTATTTTTACCATTTTTATTGAATTATGTACAGACGATGATGATGAAGAAGAGCAAGGTCGTAAATGGTCGGAGAACTGCGTTTCGTTAGCCGGAACGTCGGATTGTAAGAAGGTAACATTATTTCTAAGTGGTTAATGTTGTTAATTATGGTTTGTGAGTAGATAATCTGCTGTTGTATGAGATTATACTTGTTAAGATATAGTTCTTGAGTGTTGGCATGAATTTTACTATAACAATGTGCTAGTGAATGTCTTGCGAATATGAATTCGAGTAATTGAAAAATAATGTAAAGGTAGAAGTTGTGGAATGTGGAAAGTGAGACATTGTGTAGAGGGGCGGGTCTGAGATGGTTTGGAAGTAGGCATCCTTACCTTGGTGTGTTTGGGATAATGCGGATTAAGAAAGTAAGACATTGTGTAAAGGCCCTAAAGGGGATAAACTTCTCTTTACTCGTTGTGAAAAAGAACTTTTAGTCCTTTTAGTGTTGAGGTTATATCATTCAAGACATGTCGTAGCTTGATGGATGTGTAGTTTTAGTCGCTAAAGAATGTGAGAAAAGCATCTGAGGGTGGTTTAGATTATATGAGTTAACAAGAATAACCATATGCTTAGTAAATGTGACAAGGGGTGCCTTTATGATTATACTAGTTATTAGTATTGTCATGCTGATAACGAGACATCTGTTAATGTAGCTTATTGTGCAGCACAGCAAATGGAATTAATAACTACTTACTCTAATTTGTACAATGGAATAATGCCTTATGCACATAAAAACTAAAGATTGAGGGGTTAATTTATGAATTAGAATTGTATAAACAAAAATTAAGTGGTGGACACTTAATTTTCCAATGGAAGCTCTTTGTGCATGATGCAGAACATGCTAATTTAAATGATAAATAAGAGTTTTCAATTTGGTATAAGGGTTCCTTCAAAAACTAAAACAAAAAAGTTTGTATAAGGATAAAGAGTTTAGTTTTGGTTATATATTCTGAAAAACTGCATATACTTTCTCTGTTTCAGAAAAGCCTGGGAGTTGCATCACAACTTGAGTTACTCAAAGGTATTCTCAGACATTGTCTTGATTTCTTTCTATTTCTGATGTATCTTTGTTCTCAAGTGTGTTGATTTTTGTGTTTATTGTTATGCCAGTTCACTTGCATGGCTGTAGTTTTCTTCAACTTGTGATCGTGAAGCTCTTGTTTGTTCCTGGAAGTTGTTTTGAAAACTACCTCTTTAGTTTACACCTTTTGCAGTTAAAAGAAAGCATTGAATTCTCTCTGTTATGAATTTTGACCAATTATTCGTACACTTGTTTAGGAGACTGTTTGTCATTGTGAATTACCTAAATTATTCTGTTAATTAGTTCTCCTATTATATGAACACTATATGACCTTCTTTTGGGATGCAAGGGAGATTATATTCTCAATCCATCCACCCCACTGTAACACTGACAAATTTCTGAAGTAGGCCTTGCTTTGAGCTAGGCTAGGACTAGGTTGCCTTCCAATCTATCCCATAAATATATGTGATTTCTTTTCCTTTTGTTTGTGTATGCCAGTAATGATAGAGAAAAAACTTGGTAGAATTTCCTTTTAGCTGGTAGGTAGTGGTGGGGGGCGGGGGATAGAGGCGCGAGTGGAACTTGCGACCTGTTATGATATTCTCTTTTGAGTTCTGTGTTTGTGGTGTTGCCAATTCAGATGGAATCTAATATTTTGTATGCTGTATCCTTACCCTATAGTTATCTTGCATTTATGCTAGGTCATTAGGTATAGCTATTAATCCATTAATTCTGATGTTTATAGAACTAGTGTCTCTTGTACAGGTTTATGCCAGGTAAATTTGAAATTATGAACGACCAACGATAAAGCTACTCTGTTTTCTTAGTTTAAAGGCAATCCATCAAGTGTACAGGCTTCCTCCATGGACTTGATGACCTAATGAACGGGTTCCTGCCTTCCTGGTGTTTATTGCTTGAGATGTTCATCACTGTGTAACTTTCCGCAGTTATGGAGACCTTAGAGCTAAAATATTTCATATCCACACCCTGCAAAGCAAGGAGTTGCCAGAAGTTGAATATATTTGTGGAAGGCAGCTGAACATATATCTGAATGAACTTGTTTCTCAGCTATTATATTGTGTATACATGGATATTACGAATGCTGTGCTGTATATAACAAAGTCTATTCTATCAGAGGGATTCAGGCTTCTTGTCTGAAGATGAGGTGGAAGCACCAGATTTTTACAAGAGGAACCTTGGTTGCGAGAATAATGTTGAATGTGACTCAATCATCATAAAAGCTGGTGGTTCGACTTGTGATCCAAATGAGAGGACTTCTAGTGTTAAGGTATATGGTACACTGTTGCTTTAATTTTTGTTGTGATGCGTTCTGACAAGTGATAATATGCTAATATAACGTCTCTGCTGAGTTACCATGTCATTTCTACTGTTGATCTTGTAATGGCACCTATCAACTTATTGGGACATACTTTTGACTTGCTTTTTCTGTCAGAAAGGAAGGAATATTTTTTCCAAATCCATCAAAGAAGGGAATAATGTATCTGAGATGCTCGATCTTTATACCAAAGGAAATGAAAAACAATATGAGCCCTGCACATCTTCTGAGGTTGACAAAGAGGCGAGAAGAATGGATCAACTAAGTGAAAGGGCCAGATGGTCTACATGCCATCCGTTTAATTCAAAAAACAAGAATCTTGGTAAGGGTAGTATCTTGTATATAATCATGCTCCTTTTTCTTCTGCAGATGCTTGGTGCGCTTTCATTTATGTGTTTAATGAGACACCTTTATTTTTGCATGATTCAATGCATTAATTAGCCAGCGCTCAGCAGGCAGTTACTTCAATCCAGCGTTTTGCTCTAATTTCATGTTGCTAAGCAGTGTTAATCTCAAAAACATCTGGAGAACATTTTTTTTTTTTTTTGTTGACTGGCTAGCTATTTAATTGAATTATGCAAAAATCAAGTATTTAGGAGGATCCTGATCTAGACAGTGTGAAGGAGTTAGTTACCTAAAAATGAGTGATTTATATTTATTGTGATACTTAAAACTGATAATGATATTGACCTATGTTTGGTACAAAATCAAGATTGGCTGGTTCAAATGGAGGAGCTTGCAGATTGCAGAATACTATGTGATTGTAACATGTCTCTGCAGGTGAAAAAAAGTTGTGGCACTGCTTTTCAAACAATTTTGCTATATGGGTTGTAATGCTAATCTATTTAAATATATTTCTTATGGAAGATAAATCTGGAGGTATGTAAGTTGACATGGCTGTGTGGTGATTTGAAAGTGTTATAATATGTGATGAAGATATTTGCTGTAGGGTCAAAGAGGCATCTTATGTGGGAAAAATGACTACAATGGTAAATACTAAATGCCAACATTAAGCGGCACCAGCTTGAAGACTTAAGAGTTGAGATAATGGAGATACGGTAAATGGGGTAAATCAAGGATAAATTAGGTTGGAAGGGGCAAATATACTGAAAAAATTGGGTCTTCGTGATATTTCTTTGGGGAAATTGAAAATGGAGGAGGGCTTACATGAGATAGTGATTGGAATGGCATATTGGCTCTTGTAGTTATCTCTATCTTTATGGGATTAAAGCTAATTTTGATTAGAAAGTGAAAGCAAAGTTAGAGAGCATGCTAGGTTTGCAATTTTGATTCATCATCTTGTAACACAGTAGAGATGTCTATCTTCCTGCATTTGTCATCCTATGTTAAATGCAAAACTTAGAGACTGGTCTTCCTAATTGTTAAACCTTATCATTTTAGGGCTTAATTGCAAAACTTTGTTAGAATTCTTATTAAGTTAAGAACCTAAGCCTTGAAGCCTTTATTTAACCTTACAAGAAATTGATTGAGTCAGTCTAGCCTGTGAAATGTAATAAGCTCTGCATGTTTACTGGAACTGCAAGAGTTTAATTTGACCTGGTGCAGGTGGAAGATGTAAAATCAAGAAAAAATCTTCATCTTTACAGCTACAAAAACAAGCAGATCTGCGGTCTGTTTGGAAAGATAAGGATCTCAATTCATCCAGTGATGATGAGATACTTGATAAAGCTGAGCCCAGTGGATATCAGCCTATTGATAAGATTTGTCCTGTACTCCTTGGAGGTAGTGATGCTGGGACATCAAGTCTTGCATTGCCATTGGAAGCAGCTATAGAACATGATAATCATAGACGGTCTATGGCTGAACTTTTGGACAATCTCCAGGGAAATACCAGCAATCCAATCTTTAAGCCAAAAAAGGTTACATATTATTATACATACATATTATAATCCCCTCTGATTGCTCTTTATCTCATGTCAGTCTGATAAACCATCTGCTACAGGGTAGTAGGAGAAAAGGACGAGGAAAGTGCACTGTTATCAGAAGCATGACTTTGCTTGGCAAGGATTTAGTAAGTGATGAAGACCCTTGTGAGGTTATGCATAGTGGATCATCAACAGACAATGAGGTATCTTTATGTAGTCACTGATTATAATATGTTTTCTATAGACCATTAAGATAACTTTCTGCTGTTAAAATAAGATCTTCATTCATTGTTTAGGACAATGCTCAAAATTTAGCACTTGCTATTGTAGAATCTGGAAGGAAATCAATGGCAGACAAATTTCAGGAAGCCTTTGATTGTGCTTCAGTGGTAGATAAAAGACCTTCCTTTACAACACTGAAACAATCTAGGTGAGTGTTGAAAACAGGTGAATCTTGATAAACTCCTTCCATGGAAGGTTTTTATTCCAACCTGCTCCCTGAGCTTTTGTGCATGTGTTTGAGTGGCGCAGTACTGGGCTCTTTGGAAGATTGCAGCATATAATGCAACATCAGAAGGAACAAGATGGTGATTTCTTGAAGAAGGTGCAGAATGAAGTTTGGCCGAAAGGTGATAGAAATGTACTGTAGAATAGTACTCAAATTTATGAGTTTTTTTGTTGAACAATTTTTGTGTGGTCTGTCCTATGTAATCGTTGTAAGTAACAAATTTGAGAAATTACATTTTTGTTTGGCGATTTAATGTCCCTTTGCCCAGAAACCTGGCTCAGTTTTTTCCTGTTTTACTGCATTCAGATGAAGCAAGGTGCATTGATGTGAAGATATTATCAAGATTCTTTGATGCAAAACTTAGTGTTTGCAGTTGCTCACTTATTGAAAACGAAGAGGTTATTTCTGATTATGGTCTTTTTACTATTCTAGTCACTTCTCTTTCCCCCCTTTGTAGGAATTCCTTGTGTATTGTTTCCATCTTCTCTTTCATTTTTTGTCCTTTGACTATGAATTTTGTTGTGTTGGGAAGGACTGTTCATTGGTTGTAGGCTTGTTGTCTTGTAATTTATATGCATCGGATGTCAAATGAACTGGCAGCCTAATCATTTTTTATTTGCTAAAATTTCTGCAGAGTTCACTTCAGAACCCTCAACCTCAACAGGAAAATTTTGGGAAGATTTGGACCATCATCTTTAATTCGAGGGTTTGTGGTGATGTCAACCTGGAAGTAGGGAACTTAATCCGTATCTATCCACCTTGGTAAGTATTGATGTCATTTTCCTTGCATAATTATTGCTTGTATTCTGGTGCTGTATAATTTTATATGTAGTGGTAGCTTCACTACACGTTTTCTTTTAGATGGAAGATTAAGATGTCTTTTTGCTGTAGTGTTAAGTATTCATGGCAATTGGCTGTTACTTTTATAGGTCCATTATGCATTATGTGTTGGACTATATGGCCCACAATCACAACTGACAATTCGAGTTTCCTAAGTTGACAGTGTGGGGCCTTCGTAGAACTTTAAGTAATTTAGCAAGAACACACGGTCACTCAGGATATTGTGGATCTGTGAGAAATATTTAAGGCCTCTAGTGTGGTTTCCATATAACTGCAATTAGGCTTGAAGTGACAAGCACAAAGCTCATATTGTGTGGCTTTGCTTCTGAAGTGGGATTATTTAAGTGTTCTCTCGAGGGAATTGTGTTGCAACGTAGAAAGGCGCTTGGCCTTGCTATAAAGAAGTTTCCTACTCTGCGCTAAGCCGCTAATGAATGCATAGATGCACACAAATGAACTGTACTGTGTAGCACCCTAACAAACTATACTGTGTATGTGACTTTGATTAGATCCCTTCATGAACGTAAATGATGAAGTATAATGTTTTTGTGAATTTATTGACAGGAAAGAGGTACAGGTCCTAAAGGGTGGAGAGATCATAATTTTGACCTTGTACTTTTCCCAAATCCATACTTGATTCACAATGTTCTATCTCGAATATATATCCATTTTGAAGAAGATATCAGATTCAAGACACAACATCAGATGAAGTTAATATGCCATCAATTGTTCCCCTAGTGGAATGAATGTCACAAGTCCTTGGTGATCAAGCTATTTTGATCTTGTCCTCTTCTTAGCCCTTTGGTTTCTCAATGTGTTGTTTTGAATTGTATTAGAACAAGTAGATTCTCTTTTGTAGGGTTATGAAAAAGATTTACCTGTTGTGTACAAATATTGTACAAGTATATGTTTTCATTAAATATACTTTGAATCATCATTAGCTACATCACCTCATTTCACAATATTTTGGATTCATAAGAAGTAATAGAAGAATAAGACTCACCAAGTTAAGCTTGACTAGTGGAAAAAAATTGCGCCTTTTAACCATGAGATTAGAATTCAATCTTTATTGGGGATAATTTGATATTAGGGGATCCCTTACCTTTTTTTCCTATAACTCTTAAAGTGTCTATCCCATTTAAGTGAGTTGGGTTGACTTGTGTGGGTTTCTAATTTGATGGGGCATTTTTTCTTAAAGTTATGGTACTCGAATTCTTATTTCACCTCAAGTACTTGTGTGACTACGTCGGGACACTTGACACTCGGATGCTTCTTTTTTAGTTTAAAATTATGGAATTTTTAAAATTAAATAGTCGAGTTGGACATTTGAACATGTATCCGTGTCGGATATGGATACCGAGTCTACATAAAATAGTTTAAAGACACCCATGAAAGTTCATGTAATGCATTTAGCCTACAAATTAACCACTTTCCACTAAATATCTTCATGATTCTCCACACCTGTTTTGGGTTGTCATGATGATTACTGAGCATAATCTTTAAAAATAGAATAATGATGTGCTTGTTAATATCCTATCATTTTTAGTTTGGTCCAAAATATCCTATACTTTTCTACTTCCAAAAGTTCCAACCAACGGAGTATAATTTATCCAGAAATTCTTTTCAATTTTTTTTGTAGCTACTTTTATTTTTTCTATTCTTCTTTTTAGGGTCCATATTTTGGGTGGGGATATTTTTGCCATTAATTAACTAGAAGCAACTAGGCAATTTGCGTGTCTTCTCTGTAAATAAAGATGACTTTACTTTGAATTTTCCTGTGACCCACTATTTCGAAAAAGATAATGACTTAGTATTTGTTTTATCTTATTTATTTATTTTACTAAGAAAAAAACTTTCAAAACTTCTACGCGTCATAAACGCGTACGCCCGTTATAATTGTTTATCTATTTAAACGCCTGCATTAGAACGTTTCGTGTGTTTCATCGATTTTATCTCTGATTTTCTAACTTTCAGAAAGTCAACAACTTTGTTCATCTATCCTATCTATTATTACTCTATCTGTTTCTATCAAATTTGTTCATCTTTGCATTTGCAGAAGATTATAGAAAAAAAAAAAATGGTTTACAAAACCTTGGAAATCACTCTGATTTCTGCAAAAGATCTTAAGAATGTTAATCTTATAGGCAAGATGGATCCTTATGTTGTGGTTCACCTATCTGATGATCCAAAAAACAAGCAAAAAACCCCGGTGCATCAAGATGGTGGCACGAACCCGGCTTGGAATTATACGATTAGGTTTACTATTGATGATGCTGTTGCTGCGAAGCCGGGTAAATATGTTGTATTTACCTTGAAGCATGAGCATACCTTTGGTGCTGATAAAGATTTAGGGGAAGTTCTTGTACCTTTGAAAGAGTTGTTAGATGGTGTTAAGGATCCTAGTGGTTCTCAGCTTGTAACTTATCAGGTTAAGAGGGTTTCGTCGCAAAAGGCACAAGGGGAACTTAAGTTGTCATATAAGTTTGTTGATGTTAACAATATGGGTTCTTATGGTAAAGGTGAATATAAACCTGCGCAGTCATGCAGCAGCAGTTCGGGTTCTGCTGCTGCTGCTGCTGCGCCATACCCTCCACCTGGAGGGTACGGTGGAGGGTATGGCGATGTGTACCCTCCACCACATCATGCAGGAGGGTACCCTCCTGCGCATTCGCAGGCACCACCTCCTGCAGCAGGAATCCCATATGCTGCAGCTGGTGCACCAGGAGGGTACCCTCCGCAGCAGTACCCTCCACAGCAGTCGCATGGAACTGGGGTTCCATACTCTGCTGCACCACAGGGGTACCCTCAGTATGGAGGGTACCCACCCCCGCCTAATGCCGGATATGGGTACCCTCCATCTGGAGGGTATCCTCCACCTGGTGGATACCCTGCTTATCCTCCTGCAGGTGGGTATGCGCAAAAACCACAGAAGCCGAAGAAGAGTGGTGGAATGGGAATGGGATTGGGAGCTGGTCTATTAGGAGGAGCTATTGGTGGACTTGTTCTTGGAGAAGTGATGGATGATGCTTTTGATGTTGATTGTGATTTCTGATTGCGATTCGGTTTTCGATTGCTCGTTTGCTGATCTATCTTATGGTCTAGTTTCATTTTGGTTTTTTTTTTTCATTGTTAATCTAAGGTTTTTATCTAATTATGTCTTTATTGTAAATGAGTTGGCTTGCTAATTGATTCAGGCTTTGATAGAATTAGTTAGTCTGTTTACCAGATTTATGTATCTTAATTTCCTTGATTATTTTTTAAGACTTGTTTTATTTCTTAGAATCATCGCTATCATCATCTTAATCACAGGTTCCATTGTTCAAGTTTCAATTGCAGAACTTCCTCTGTTTATTTTATCACAGCCTGTTGTAAACAGCTAAATTTTGCATGATTAGATGAATTTGGACGGAATTTAATGCGAGATAGTATTTACTTAACAGATTATAGATTTCAGAATTTTAATTTATCTATCATCCTTAGATTGAAATGAGGCATTCAACTTTGTTCTGATTCAATCTGAGTTTAATTCGGCATATAATCGCTACAATTTGAAATTCTTATAGCCTCTTATAATGCAGTCAGTGGATCTTGCGTACAAAATTTGTGTTCTTGACCAAAACAATGTGCAAACTGTATACATTGTGAGAACATAAGGTCTTCTGCAGCCATTTTCCAATGGTAGTGTTTCCTAAGCAATGCTATTAGTCTTTTCTTGCTTCGTGTCTCAGTTTGTTCTTACTGCAGTGTTCCCTTTGGATGTTGCAGACTCAACTAGCAGTACCTCGAGCTTACCTTATTCGACGGTTACTTGTGGCTTAATTCTCCCTATTAGTGAATTGAACGTTCCTTACGCTTCATCTTCTGCCTTTGTGAACGTTATGATCTCAACATCTTCAGCTTATTAAGCAAGTTAGCCAGTCATATTGTGATCCATATACAACTGGTCCACAATATTAACTTCAGCAAAAGTTGCAAAACTAACTGAAAACGAGTGTCTTTCGCATTAGATTCCTCTGAACCTGAAGAAAAAATCAACTGGTCTAGAATCTACTTTGTCCTGATAAGTAATTTAGCATTTTAGATACAGAACATTCTCTGTTACTCCATAATATACTCTGGATGTAGATAAGATTATGGCTAAATTATTGAAGGTTTGTTATGATATTGGATCAAGTATGCTTTGTTTGTTTCGGCCCCTTTTTGGGCCTCCTATTGATCAAGTCCAATAAGACTTGAACTAAAGATTGAAAACCCCAATAATAGAACTCGGCCCATGAGGGTCATGGCCCAACAAGGCAACAACCATCTACAATCTAAAAAATATTATTCCATCCGACCTTAAATAATTATTTCTATAATCTGATAACTCCCCAACTAATTGTCCTATAGTCGCGTGTTAGACGAGTCTCGTGTTCAAGGTTGAATTAGATGGAGAATGCCAAGAAGACTATGTCCATGTCCAAACAGCAACAAACGTCAATGACACATCTTATTGACGACACATCTTAGTGACGGACGTCAATACTTGACACCCGACGAACTCCGTCGACCTTCAGTGGCCTCGGACAACCTCTGGTGACCTTTAACGCGACACTGTTAGATGAAATCAGAAGATGACGCACGACGCTGACACCCAACGTCCAAACAGGATGCATATCGTAGTGCAACGCAAGAATGCTGCGAAACAAGTCATGGCTATTACTAGTGGTTCCTATAAATAAGGAGAGCATATCTACCATCATTTAACCATTCAACGAGGTTCTTATCATGAATATGAAGCCTAAACAAGTCTACATTATATAAAGGGACCAAGTCTTGAAGTCAACCAACTACTTTCTAGAATCAAGGAAGTCACCATTGTCTACCTCAACCAATGCTTTACCACTTAAAGGCCTATAAAAGGGGAGCAACGACCAGCCATAAAGGCATATCATACACAACTTATTCCAAGCATAAAACACCACAAAAGAATACATTACAGAATACATTCTCAAAAGACACATCATGAGGCTCCGTTCGAAGATCTAAACGACGACATGTCTCATCCGATTGTTCTACAAGTATCCATGATGGACCCAACGTTTATATATCTTCTCAATAGCATTAATGTATACTTATCTCTTGTTTTTATATACTTTTTTTTTACTATCTACGGCCTTAGTCGCCCGAATAATCATTGTATTTGTATCAATAATGGCTATAACGCTCGTATCATAGTGAATTGGTGGACTAGTAGTCACCTGCGGTTTTTACCCACCTTCATTGGGGTTTTCGGCGTCACCATATCGTGTCTATCTTCTTTTTATTTCTATCATTTATATCTTGCAATCTCTTTTGATCTAGTTATCGACATCCTAACCAAATGTTGTCTCTTTAGCGATTTTTTGCTTTAATAATTGCCTTGGTGGAATTTCACTTATCGAACTCTTTCAAGCCATTTGATGTGGGCTCTAACCATTATCTCACTCTACTATCATTCTCTTTCGGTATTTTCCCAAATAGTATGTGAAACATTATATTTATTCTTAAATGTTGTACCAAAGATCTCTCTGACATTTTTCAAAATGGAAAAAAATTGAAAAAAAAAATTAATCTCACCTTTGCGTGACCTACTACTCAAAACAAGCTAATCTTTGCGTAATATTGGAATGAGCCAACCTTTTCCCCTATTTTCTCAAAATAAGCATTTTTACTTTTACCTATATCCTCTTAATCAGATGCTATGCTTCTTGAACAACTTCTAGGGAGCTTCTTCTTTAGATTTCTTTTTGGAGACTGCTTTCTCGGGTTTCCTACGGAGAGTTTCTTTCGGAGTGTATGTATAGACGTCCCATTGGTCTTTTCTCTCGGAGTGATGAGATCTCTCAACAGAGTGTCCATTGGTCTCTATACAACAATCATGACAGTTAATAGAATATCAACCTTTTCGTGTTGCTCTCATTCTTGTAACCCATTGATGAAGGTGAACAACCAATCCTTCTCATACATGTCTTGAATATACAACATGATCGCCAAGTATTCCTTCACATAGTCGCAAATCGAGCCCTTTTGGTGGGTTTTTCTTAATTATATTTGAGCAACAATTCAATGCCCTCAGGGTAAATTTAAACTCTAAGCTACTTCTATGATTACGCCCATATATATATTTTCAACTTTCTTTGTTCAATGCAATCGTGCTTAGTGTGTGCCACCACATCTTAGCATCATTCGACAAGTACATGATCCTAGTATCCACTTTTAAATCACCCCTCAATTGATGATGAATTCGAAAGTATTGCTCTATTTCGAAGAGGAAGCTTTCCATGTCTTTTGCGTCTCTGACACCGTACCACTATAGTTGCGAGTTCGGGAGGTTTGATCCTTATTGTATCAACACCACCATCTCTGCCCACATCACATTAAATTCGCATGTTTGTTAATGTCTTTGGCTCGCCTTTTGCTAAGTTCAGTTGCTTAAAAAGTATGGCTATTTCTTGCACTAATTCGTTGACCATACTCGTGACTCATCAATTTGCTTTTATTGCTTGATCATCACTTGCTCGATTGGGCCCATTGTTCAGACTAGCCTTTAAGCTAACATATTCTTTCTTTGCTTGTTTCCATATCTGAGTAGTGCTTACTAGGATGCTCGCACGTTTCTTAGTTGACGGCTATGAAGAGGTTCAATTTTCACCTTTGATACCAACGATCTGAGTGTTTAGATATTAGATCGTACGACATACTATTTCCCTCTGGCAAGTCTTGTGCGAAAATAAGGCTTGTGAGCACAAAGCAACACAAGAAGACGTCTAAATCTTAAGGGACGCGACACTCCTGTCATTCGGCGACAAAGGTGGCTAATTAGGACCGGTGAGTTGTGACTGCCAAACTAGTTAGGGTACTCACAAGTGAGACAAGATCAAGAGTTCTTGCGTATAGTAAGCTTTGGGTGCTAGAGTAAGTGATGACACAATACCTACAAAGGTCTAATTATACACAAGCATAAAAGAGATGCAAAACTTGATACTAAGTAAAAAGCTTTTGGATTTTCATAAATCACCTACTCCCTGCATAAAGAGTTTTGTTTTGGATTTAAATTGTTTTTCATTGTTTCACATAATCTAGAGGTGATAAAAAGAAAAATTGGGTCGGGCCGAGCTTTAACATCATATCTTGTGGCCAAACTCACAAAAAGTACCGGACTTGCCAAACTAATTAAAGTAGACTTTTTCGGGTTGGGTTCGAGTTTTTAATTAAAAATGTGTTTTTAAGCTTGTCCAAACATGATGCGTTTATACCCAAACGATGAGGGTTTTCTTTTGGTCAATGTTAAACTCAAACGGAGCTAACACAAACCTATGCTAGATTTTGATCAATCGGATCAAAACCAAGCTTGCTCAATCAAACGGATCGAACAAACAAACTTAATTCGTAAGTCTGCAATAATAAACTCAAGAAAACTATTATTTCAATTATGAATAAAAATTACAAACTAATGGCCTTTTATAGACTAGAGTAACCGATATAAGATTCCTACTCCTAATAGGACAACTAGACTAAACACTAATTATAAACCCAATATAACTAGGACTCTATAGCTAGTAGGCAACAAGTTGCCAATGTATTACTAAGAACCCAAATAGGAATTAACTTTCTATATTTCTTAAATAATTAATTAAAAGTAAGCTAAAACTACTACTCTAATTTATTCTACCTTCTCTCCAATGTCGTCCCATTGGAGTACAACCAAATTAAGATCCGTTCCTACTCTATCCCCAAAACGACCCTCTGAGAAGGCCACGATCCAATCCAACGATAATAGAAGCCTACTTGGATGACATGTAAGAGATATAGCCTTATCGACCGCTTGACTAACTTGACCCTCTAAAACTCCCGCATCATTCTCCCCTTCTTCGAAAGGAATTGTCCTCAATTCCGAGAATACATCATCACTAAGATATGGAGATAGGTCACCAACATTAAAAGTGGCACTAACACTACCATAGTCACCTGGTAAGTCTAACTTGTGAGCACTACTTCCAATTTTCTCAATAACTTGAAAAGGACCTTCAGCTCTTGGCATTAACTTATTGTTACGCTTGTCAGGGAAACGCTCCTTCCTCAAATGCAACCAAACAAGATCACCAACTTGAAAAGTGGGTTGTTTTCTATGCTTGTTTACTCTTTTTTTATAAGTTTCATTAACTTGCTCAATTCTTTCTCTGACTTGTTGATGTAACTTAATCATTGCCTCCGATTTATTTTGTGCGTCAATATTAGTAATCTCCTCTTTTGGAAAAGGAATCAGATCAATTGGAAGCATTGGATTTGTACCATAAACAACCTCAAATGGGGAATGCTTTGTAGCAAAAGACGGTGACCTATTATAAGCAAACTCTGCATGTGCTAGCTTCAAATCCCAATCCTTTTGAGTCTTACTCACCAACCCTCTCAATAGTGTACCAAGTATTCTATTTGTCACCTCGGTTTGTCCATCGGTTTGTGGATGATGAGAAGCACTAAAAAGAAATTTAGTTTCTATCAATTTCCACAAAGTCCTCCAAAAATGACTAAGAAACTTACTATCTCTGTCGAAAACAATAGTTTTAGGAACTCCATATAGACGAACTAACTCCCTAAAATACAAATCGGCCACGTGAGTTGCATCATTCGTTTTGTGACAGGAAATAAAGTGTGCCATCTTTGAGAAACGATCCACCACAACCATGATTGCATCCTTTCCCCTTTGAGTTCTCGGCAATGCCAAAATAAAATCCATGGATATATCTTCCCAAGGTCTTTCTGGAACAGGTAAAGGAGTATACAAACCATTTTGAAAAGAACTCTTTGCCTTTTGGCAAGACTCACAACGAACAACAATATTTTGAACATCTCCAAACATCTTTGGCCAATAAAAATGTTCTTGTAATACCTCAAGGGTTTTATTAATACCAAAATGTCCTGCTATTCCTCCTCCATGTGCCTCTCTGATTAACAACTCCCGCATATTACATTTAGGAATACATAAGCGATTTCCCCGAAAAAGGAAACCATCTTGTATGACATAGCCACCATGTGCACCCCTTTTACAAGAATCAATGACATGAGAAAAAACAGGATCAGTGGCATAATATTCCTTAATCACATCAAATCCAAGTAGTCGAGAATCCATAATAGATATCAAAGAATGCCTCCTAGAAAGAGCATCGGCAACAATGTTACTTTTCCCATCTTTGTACTTGCAAGAAAAGTGAAACGGTTGTAGGAACTCAACCCATTTAGCATGTCTAGGATTAAGCTTGTGTTTCCCATGAATGTATTTAAGAGCCTCATGATCTGAGTGAAGAACAAAATGACTAGGCCTAAAATAATGGCTCCAATAATCTAAAGCACGAATTATTGCATAAAACTCCTTGTCATAAGTAGAATAGTTGAGTTTAGCACCACCCAACTTTTCACTAAAATAAGCAATTGGTCGTTTATTCTGTAATAATACGGCACCGATACCAACCCCACTAGCATCACACTCTACCTCAAAAGGTTGACTAAAATCAGGTAATGCAAGAACCGGGGTCTCACAAAGCTTTTGTTTTATTAATTCAAACGCTCGTTGTGTTGTACCAGACCACTCAAATTTTCCCTTCTTCAAGCATTCAGTTATAGGAGCAGTAATAGTACTAAAATTTTTTATAAACCTTCTATAAAATGAAGCTAAACCATGAAAATATCGTACCTCAGTAACGGAAGTAAGGGTAGGCCACGACTTGACGGCTTCAATCTTTGCAGGATCCACACTAATACCTTCACCAGATATAATGTAACCAAGAAATGTAACTGAAGGAACCATAAAAGAGCATTTTTTCATCTTTCCGAACAACTTTTGTTCCCTCAATTTATCAAATAATTGCCTTAAATGTCCCACATGCTCCTCTTCACTCTTACTATAAACAAGAATATCGTCGAGGTACACCACCACGAACTTCCCGAGAAAGGACTTAAGCACCTCATTCATCAATCTCATGAAAGTGCTTGGGGAATTTTTAAGCCCAAAAGGCATCACCATCCACTCATATAGCCCGTGCTTAGTCTTAAAAGTTGTTTTCCATTCATCTCCTTCACGCATGCGAATTTGATGATATCCACTTCTCAAATCAATTTTTGAAAATACAGTAGCATCATGCAACTCATCAATCATGCTTATCATCCAATCGAGGAATAGGAAAACGATACTTAATAGTTATATTATTTACCGCCCTACTATCAATGCACATACGCCATGTACCATCTTTTTTTGGCACTAATAATGCAGGAACTGCACATGAACTTATACTCTCTCTCACATAACCTCTCCCCATCAACTCTTCAATTTGTCTTTGTAATTCTTTAGTCTCCTCGGGATTGCACCTATAGGCTGGTTTGTTAGGAAGTTGAGAACCAGGAATAAGGTCAATTTGATGTTCAATCCCACGTAATGGAGGTAAGCCAAGAGGTAAATCAATAGGAAACACATCCTTATACTCTTCTAATAAAGGTTTTAAGAAGGGATTTGAGGTGTTATCCCCTTCTTTTGACTCCACCTCTTTCATTAAGATAATATACAACTTACTGCCATCTCCAATTTCCCTCAAAACTTCACCTTCAGTGGCAAACATATTCTCTTTTTTTGGCTTTTTATGGAGTTTGTGTATTTGTTCTCTGGTCAAAGGTTCTAAATTTTTTTTTCTTGTTAAACAAAAGAGAATAAACATTTTGTTTCCCAAGGTACGACACCTCCCTGTCAAACATCCAAGGTCTACCCAACAATAATTGACATGCATCCATAGGAACAACATCACAAAGCACATTATCAACATATGACCCCATGCTAAAAGAAATCAATGCTTGCTTATTTACTTTTACCTCATTACCATTGTTGAGCCACTGCAACTTGTAGGGTCGAGGGTGTGGTTTAGTAGGGAGCTTCAATTTGTCCACCAAAGAGAGTGCTACAACATTCGTACAACTCCCATTGTCAATAATCAAACTCCTCTTTTTGCATAATGTCCGACCCCTTGGCACTTAAAGCATTTAACAGTTGACTTCTTACCTTCATTCTTGGAGTTTCTTGAATTTTCTCCTTTATTTTCTTGATTATTTTTGTCCCAAAATTCAGATTTTGTTGTTGTGCTAATGCCTTTGCTTGAGGACCCAACACCTTCCACTTTGTTAGGAGTTAGTGCCTTTGTATAACTCCTCACTTTAGTGCCACGTAGTTGCTTCTCAATTTTTAAAGCCAAAGAACTAAGCTCATCATATGTCCAAAATTGTTGCAATTCCACTACATTGGCTATATCAATATTAAGACCACGCAAGAACCTGCTCATACGTTGCTCTTCACCTTCTTCAATATCACAAGCTAAGCTAAGATTATCAAACTTCTTAGTGTATTGCTCGATGGACAACCCACCTTGTTGTAATGTATCAAGCTGTCTAAAAAGGTCTTGTTTATAAGTTTTTGGTACGAACCGCATTCTTAACTTTTTCTTTAATTTTGTCCAAGATTGAAGCTTCTCCTTCCCTTCTTTATCCCGAGCCCTTTTCATGCTCTCATACCATAAGGATGCATATCGAGACAACTTTAAGGTAGCATACTTAAACCTTCTTTGATCATCAAGGTCCTTACACTACAAAAAAAAATCAATATAGCATCAACTAAAATTTGTTGTTATTCACCAAAAATTCGTTGCCAACTCTATTTAGCAACGATTTGGAAACAAAAATTTGTTGTTGCTAAAAGGCTTGTTGCCATGGGATTGTGGAAACCAGTTGCAAAGCAATTTTGTTGCAATATTGCATCAATTTAAATATAGTTTCCATGATTATTGCTGTTTTTGGTGCATTCGTTGCCAACTTTGGCAACAGATTACCATTGGTTGTTGCTAAAATTAGCAACAAATTATTAATGTTAGTTCCTAAAATAGCAACAAATTATTAATGTTGGTTCCTAAAAATAGCAACAAATTATTAAAGTTGGTTCATAAAAATAGCTACAAATCATTAATATTGGTTGCTATCAACACTACGAAACAAAAACCCAATCCCATTAGCAATTCGGTTCAACCCGATCTCGGCCTTTACCAATCTGAAATCTCACTCAGGTTAGGTCAACTCGGCTCGACTTTGCATGTAAGGCTCTTTGAATCCCCAGTCTCAAGAATCGCATTTGGTAGGGGTCGAACTTGCGACCTTAAAGTCAGATGGTGAATCTCTTACCAACTATACCAAGTACTATAAAAAATCTCTTACTTCTATGCATATAATTTATAATAAGTGAACAAAATATTAGAGATGAAATTGAAAAATTTGTCTCCAAATTAGGGACAAAATAAAAAATCCGTCTCTAAATTAGAGACGAAATTGAAATTCGTCTCTATTTGATGTCATTTTAGCAACAAATAATTTTATACATTACAGCCAAAAGTGGCTTACATATAAATTAACAACAATATGTAACACAACTCGTTTCCAATGGCAACAAACAAAAAAAATGCGTGATCAATTAGCAACAATAATTTAGAAAACTTGTTTCTAATGGAAACAATTCAAAAATTCATTGTATTTGTTTGTTTCTAAATAAATACAAATAAAATATTTGTTGTTATAGTTTGTTACTATTTGGAAACAAGAGAAAAACATGATGTTGTCTAGTAACAACTAGTACGACAATTTGTTTTAAAAAGCAACAAATCAAAAATATGTAGCCATTGTTTATTAAAAACTAAAGCATAAAATGTCGCTTTTAATTAGGCAATGAAAAAATTTAGATTCGTTGCTATTTAGCAACATTTTTAAAAATTTGTTGCCAAACTTAGTTGCTAAAAAGCTTTTATTTTGTAGTGTTAAAATCAAATATTCGCTCAATACGACGTTCCCACTCATAATATACTTCAGGGTCTGCACTACCATCAAATTCGGGTAAATCTGTGAGTTTAATTTCGTCCTCTCGTCGCCTATTATTTTCTTGCTCCCCATGAATATGATTAAAGTTTCGACGCACCCGACCACCATTATCGTCGCTGCCGCTACGCCTCAATTCTCCCACACTAATATTAACTTGTTCCATACGTGTGTCCAACCCATCAAAACGCTCTAAAATCTTACCCACTGATGCACTAAGTTTGTTTACATTGTCTGAGAGATAATCAATTTCGTTTCCGAAATTACGAGGTTGTTCTTCATCTCCAGGCATGTCTCTCATTGGTTTCCCTCTTGCTCAATCAAGAGAGTCGATTACGTTAGACTACGCCGCAAGAATCCTCACCGGAAACCTTTGAACCTGGCTCTTGATACCACTTGGTGCGTTTATACCCAAACGCTGAGGGTTTTCTTTTGGTCAATGTTAAACTCAAACGGAGCTAACACAAATCTATGCTAGATTTTGATCAATGGTGTTTGGGGTAAAATTACCCTCTATATGTGGACCAATGCCACCACGACACGTGTCCGCAAGCTCAGCTCTCTATGAGCCAATTAGAGCATGACACGTGTCACTCAATGATAGAAGAGTGATAATGGGCTCCAAGCCCATAAACCTAGAGCCTTTTAGGTTAAATGACCTAAAAGGCACATATCCCAATGCTCTATAAATACTGATCATTACATCAGTTTCAAGAGATCCAATTCTCGCTCCAAGGGGCAATGCCCCCCACATTTACTCTCCCTTCTCTCTACTTTCTCTCTCTAAAATACATTATATTAATCACTGGCTTGATCGTCGGAGACGGACCTCCGGCCCCCCCGGGGTCCGTTGTTTTGCAGGTGATCGGGCCGTTCGAGTGTTGCATTGCAGATCTGTCTCCCGAGGGACGTACACACCCTCCATTCGGGTACGTACAAAAAACCCCAAAACATTTGGCGCCGTCTGTGGGGAGGCATATCTGTAATGGCACAACGGTGGATCACCGACTCAATAGGGGGAGCCTCCTTTGGGAGGCAGCAGGCGTCATGAGGCCGGATGTCAAGTACAACAGGTGTCATGAGGCTGAATGTTGAGAGTCAGGCGGCCAAAAAGGCCTGTCAGACTAAGTCATGCATATTTGAAGGTTAAAGGGCAATGCCGTTTAATCTAAATTTTATTAGGGGAGGGACGGCTAAATTGGCCAACTCCACTATTTTAATCCGACTCATTTAATGAGCCGGCCGCATGCTCAGGCCACCCAGCCGGATCATACAGCCGGCATTTATGCTCAGTCAGGTGGTGACATGCTATCGGTGATTGATAGTCTGATACTATCAACATCACACAAATTGTATTACTACACACGTAATATTATCCAAGAGTAAACTCTTGTTATTAGTGGGGTACATGCATGCGGCAAATATACTCATGCATTTCCATACTCCCAAGTTTTTGACAGCTAGCAAGTTTGATTCATTAAGCTTCATAAGCTACACTAGTCATCATGCATTAAAATAGCAGAGGCGGCAAGTTTTAATACATACTTTCATGAGCAGCTTGTATATTCACCACATTGAAAGTAAGCTCCACGGTTGTATATCATTCAAAGCCGCCTATGAGTGTCATGCGGCACATTCATTAAACATAGCTCAATACACCCAATGCTACATGCTATCGATTCATACGCAAGTCGACAATCGGGTTGAGCATCAAGATATCAAGTGTATGGATGACATATAGCTTCTAGGACCAGCCGTTGAGCTACCTAGACAGCCTAGCTGATTTCTTGTGTTAACATACACAAGTGGCCAAGTTTTTTCGTGTTAGCATACACAGACGGACTTTGTGCCGGCTGAGCATCATCTTTTACATTAGTGTACTCAGGCGGCATGGGGTAGCGTTGCTCCAACAGTGTCAGCCGGTAAGAGCCATGAACGGTGCCTCAATTAAACGGCTGCCATGGCTGCAATGCTACTATATTCATCATTATTATGATGTTAAAAAAAAAAAAATTATATATATATATTATGAGCTTGGTCAAACGGCAACTAAGCCAAACAAAGCTACAGACTGTGACACAATTGTCAAACGGCTGCTTTGTTCAACGGCTGCTTTGTTCTTCATTAAAACCGGCTATGTCATTGGCTCATTAAGCCCGGATGATGACCTGCTTCTTGCCTCAACCAAGCTCGACTGTGTGGTTTGTTTGTGCCTCAACCAAGCACGGCTGAGGGGCATCTGTGTTCCTCAATCAAAGCCGGCTGTATGGGCAGCTTTCCTCGTCAATTTAGCCGGCTGTAGGGGCTGCTTGGTTCATACTCAAGCCCAGCCGCAAAGGTGCTTTGTTCTTCGGATACGTGGCTGCTATATTCATCAAATTGAGCGGTTGTGATGTTGGATTGTAACCAACCTATTTTGGCTGCAGTATTGGCTCATTGAGCTCGAACTTACTCCAAGCCGTCTGGGTCGTAATCAATCAATTTATAATTTTTGCGCTACATACCGCCTGGGTTGTACCCAATTAAATACCGGCTGTAGGGGTTGCTTTGAACAACCTCAAAGCTGGCTGCCGTTGTTGCCTTAATCAACCTCAAAGCTGGCTGCCGTTGTTGCCTTAATCAACCTCAAAGCCGGCTGCGTAGCTTCTACATTTACCACTAAGTCAAAGTGGCCGCATGTAGCAAAGCTTATAAGCTTTATACTTTTATCATATCATTATTATCATATCCATATCAAGCTACTCCAATATTTCTTTAATTGGAGGAACGCATGGGGCTTTGTTCATCAACACATGCGGCTATTTTGCTCATCATTATCATTATAAAAGCCTTTTCTTTTATTTTGATGATAAGAATAAGCTAAAACCCCACCGGGTTGGCTAACAAGAAAGCTGGTTGCAAGTTCTTAGCAAGCGGCATCAAGTTAGGCGGCATTATGATTGATACTGTTTGGGTCCAATTTAGTCCAATTGGGCCTAGGCATTAAATGATCCAATTAAAAGCCCAAGGTCAAGGTTCAACTCTCCAATTGTGCTAAAGTTAAAGGTCAGCCCTCAAAGCAAGCCAATTGGGCTAAGGCCCAACCTCTCCATGTATGAAGAGGTATAAAAGCCATCAATATTCATACATTCATATCATTCATAGATTCATATATTCTCATATATTCAAGCAAAGCCTCAAGCAAAGCCTCAAGCAACTAATTCTCTTGCATAGTGTTCTCTTTCTACACATTGTACTGACTTTAGCATCGGAGGGGCCTTCCTCGGCAACACCCCCGAGGCTAGTTTACGTGTGTTTACTGTGCAGGAAACCTTCGGCCCAGCATAACTTGGACCGAATCCAGTCTTCTCCGTTTCAGCGGACCTTCGGCAAGGTCCCATTATTTTCACCCGAAATAATTTGGCGCCGTCTGTGGGGAAGACTTTCAAAAATCTTTAAGCCAAATTTCTAACCAAGATCATCTTGCAATTATCTTAGTAGCAATGGCTAAGAACCGCAAGAGCAAAAGCCTCCGTCAAGGAGTGGGCGAAAAGCCTAAAACCCCTACACCATCACCCTCGCCGGACCGGAACTCTCCCAAGGGTGCCAGCTCGGGGGGAGGATCATACAAGGAGGATTCCCTTTCTCCCGTAATTCATGACTCTCATTATAGGTCGAGTCACTCTCGGTCTAGCAGGGGTGAGTCCGATCATAGGACACATTCAGTGCCCCAAAGCCAACCATCGGCTGCGCGCCCTCATTCCCATACTCGGCCGAGGACCCCTTTGACGGGGCCCAGCTCGGAAGAGGTGGCAAGAGCGCTGGCAGTGCTCATGGAGGCGATGAGGGCACAAAATACGCCACCACCTCGTGATCGAACTCCTCCGCATACCCGGCATCAGCGGAGGAAGTTAGACCATGATGGTGGGAAGCTTCCTTCCTTCCGGGAACTGGAAGAGTGGGAAGAGGATTCCTGGAAAAATGAAAAAGAGAGGAAAAAGAACCCTCAATTTTTAAAAGGATCCTCATCCTCAAGACCAGAAGCGCATAAGAGCAGCAGCTCAGCTTCTCGGCCAGAATCTACTCACCGAGAACCTGAGACTGTTCGCCGACGCGTCCTTGACCGACTCGGCGGCAAGGAACCGAGCGTGCGCAGTCGCCTCTTGTTCCCTGCAGCCGAGGCCCAGACTTCCCAGCCAGGGACGAAAACCACTCCTACCTCTCTAAGAGGGCGGAGCGCGGTCCCTTCGGCCAGGAACAAGGGCAAAGTCGTTATGCTACCCGCCAGTTCACCATTCGAGCAATGGATACTGGAAGAGCGCGTACCCACGGTTAAAATACCGTCGCACATCACATACGACGGGACCTCGGATTCGAAGGATCACGTGGCCTCGTATGAGACTCATATGCATCTTTGCCCCAGATCCGAGGCGACTTGGTGCAAATATTTCCCAACCACTCTCAAGGGGGTCGCGCAAGCGTGGATCTCCAAGGGAGTAAGGCAAGGTGATGGGCGTTGGAATGGTCGTACATTCCACACTCAATCAAACACATTTATTAACAAACACCTTACAAACCAAGCATAATGACAAGTAAGAGTTCGGTCCACAAGGAACGGGATATGATTGCCAAAGATCTTTACACTTAAGCTAACTCGAAGTCAATTGATGAATTGGGGTTCGTCAAGAAGACAAACAAACTATGGTTCTAAATCAATGAATTAAAGATACTAGGGAATGAGATCCACTCAACCAAGGCAAATAGGTAAACGGGGAGTAAAATAGACAAGATATAGCAAGGACTATATGTAAAATCAACCTCATGCAATTAGAAAACAACTCACACTACTAAACTTAGATTCCTCATTAGTTTAGCAATAGACGATACATAATCAAATTACAATAAGTAATGACGTACTCAATTTACACTTCCATGTCAAATTAGGCATATCATACTATCAAGCTCCTTAGTCAAGGGTAGCTAAACCTATCATGAGGAACTAACAAGCAATCTCATATAATCAATTTAATTGCAATTCAAACATCAATGCTTCTCCCACATTTGCATAGTTAACCCAAAAGGTCGAGCTTCACCCAACCCCTAGCAAGAAGACTACTCACAACTCATGTTTATCAACATGCAATCAAGAATTAGGGTTCTAAATACTTCAATAATTGGGGAAAAGTGGTTAACAATTGAAATAACTATCATCCAATAACAAATTACCAAGAACTAGGAAGATTTAAATAACATGCAAATACCAAATAAAATCTAAAATTAAAAGGAAGAAGGTTGGAGAAATTACTAATTGAAGCTTCAAATGTTGAATACAAATTGCCAAACTTTGAGAATAATTCTTGAATTTCACTAATACAATGATTTGATTTGATGAAAACTAAGCTAAATTAATCCTAAGGAATGTTTCAAACTAAGGGAGGTTTCTGAAAACTAGGCTACTGTCCTGCTTCTCCCCGTCCTTTTAAACGATCACAAAAGGACCTTAAATAGTCCGTACAAAATTGGCTGAGATCGGGAAAAGGTCCGACCGAACTCTGGGTAAGTTCGATCGGACTCAGGGTAGGTTCGGTCGAACCCTGTGTAGGTTCGGTCGAACCTCCCTGATCCTTGTTTGGTCGAACTTTTGAGGTTCGACCTCTCCTGCAAAATTGCTGAAAACAGGTTTGACACTGCCTTCACTGCACCCTGGAGGTTCGGTCGAACTTTTGAAAAGTTTGACCACACTAAGGTTCGACCGGACCTTCCAGAGGTTCGACCACACCTCCTCTTGCACTTCCTTTTCTTGCTTCCTCTCCTTCCCTTTTGCTCCTCTTGCCTTTGTCCATGGCTTCCATGCTTGGCCAAGGGGCCTCCCACCGTGCATAGGACCGTCACGGAACCTGCAGAAGATACCAAAGTTCACGAGAGCATGGGGATGATAAAATAATGCATAAAGATTATCAAAATAAGCATTACTTTTCATCAACACAAAAAGAAGCCATAAGAGGACAATGAGGTGAAAACCTAAGAAAAACAAAGAGGAAAAAGACCTAAATACTACCCCTAAGAGTGACATAAATGTCACTCATCAAACTCCCCCACGCTAAGCCTTTGCTCGCCCTCGAGCAAAGCAAAGGAAAAAGAACAAGGGAGAAAGAATTAGTTATTCAAACATGCAAGGAACAAAAGAAAAACCGAAATTGCTTTTAGCAAAAGCAACAAGCCATTTAAACCCCAAGGTCGCCGATGAGGACGAGTTGTGATCTCGTGAGGGTTTCCAGAGAGCATACCCCACAACTCTTACAAAATTGCGTTCAAGACAAACCAAAAACAAGGGAAAGAGAAACAACAAATCCAACACAAATCATAGCCAAATCAAGCTTTTGGAGATAACAAACATGAATGAGTGTCAAACTTTCTGAGTAGTAGAAGTGAGCATGCAAGGGGATGCCGAAAGTTGATTGAAGGATAAGTTATGCTAAGCATAGAGAACTCAAACATGCACCACTCCCCCCGCATTCCATACAATCTTACCGCGTTCCCTCATCTAGATTCAAATCCGCCCTTGGAGATAGCATCAAGTGACTCCTCGAAGGAACCGGAACAAAGATAAAACACTGCAAAATAGGGGAACCCGACATCTCACCAAGTCATGCCTTCTCTATATGCTTGAGTTCCAGCTCCCTCCACCGATTAGTGACTCAACCAACCTAGGTCAACAGGGCATTGGAAGGGTTATAACGATGGCTAGGGGGTAAGGGTGTGGAGGAATTTGGAAATTGGTGCTTAGCCTAACCGTGAAGCAAAGGGTGATCAAGCCTCTTTTTCAAAATCAATCATCAACCAATTTTCAAACTACGTTGCCACAATCTTGAACTATAATGCCAAACACTTTTGAGCTTTCGCTTTCCTCTTACATCACCATTCATCAACCCTTCGTTTGTCACATTCTCTCTTTTTTTTTTTTTTTTTTTTTATTTATTTATTTTTTTTTTTTAGCTTCAAAGGCTTTTTCTAGGATTTACATTTGCTTTTCTTGAACATATGTTCACAAAAACACTGCTTCACTTTCCAAGTAGAACCATTCCCTTCCAAATTTCAAATCAAAACTACAATAAGCCCTCATGGCTTGAGCTTCACGATTCTAAGGGTGAAAGTAAAACAAAAGGGCCATGGGCTTGCAATGTGCTATAATCAAGGAGGGGAAGATTCAACATGGTAAGGGCAAATGCAACCCAAAATAGTCACCGAAGGAAGAATGCCTTTGTCATTTGTAGGTTAGTTCGGTCTCGATCTCGGGAGCCAGACGCCAAGTTCTAGATCTAAGCATGCCTTGGTGAGGATCCTACGCCGCTCATACAAGTAATGTTGGAGGCTTGAACAATAAAGCTCACATCGGGTTACAAAAACCATCTCTAGGGCTTCAAATCCCCTAATGAGAGCAACACCTTCTTACCACAAACAAGTGAATTTGGGTTCGATGGGCCTAACGAGTTCTAGAACAACTACCTTAGCATGAACATGTCCCAGAGTCAACCAATGGCAATCCCGAAGCATGCAAACTTATAACACTCAAGAAGCAAAGCATTCAAACACACGATTCAACATTATTATGCTCGAAATGAAAATGAAACAACTAAGCTTTTCGTGGTTTGCCATGAATAAAAAGGAAAATCTTTTTCATTTTTTTTTTTCACATTTTCGAATTTTTTTTTTTTTTTTTTTTTTTTTTTTTTTAAAGCAAGGAGTACAAGAGAGATAAGAGGCTAGTAAACATATAATTCTCAATCGAAAAACAAAGATCGTTCGGCATCAATACCAACGATCACCAGATTCCGTGGAATCAAATGCAAACAACCTCGAACAATCAACTCCATTCTAGTCTAAACTAACTATGCACACAAAGAAAAATAAAGGAAAGTAGGGAAAGATCTCACCAAATGCTGCTTGAAATAGAACACGAGGCAAAATTGCGATCTCACTAAGGTTTCCGGAGCTTGAGTTGCTCCTTATCCCATCATTTTGTGCTTCCGTTTTCAAGCTACAAGGAAAGTGAGCCAAAAGAAAAGAAACACTACAACTATACAAAGAAAAGTTAGTGAACAAAAGGAAAAGACTAGAATTATAAACAAAAGAAAAAGATTGACAAAAAGCTATCTACAAAATTTGGATTTTGGGATTTGGATTTTGGGATCAAGAGAGAAGAAAGAAAAACAATTTTTTTTTTTTTTTTTTTTTTTTTTTTTTTTTTTTTTTTTAACATCATCATCATAAGAATATTACCAACCAAAAATCATCTCTAACTACAATAAATTCATTATCCGTGATGGTTCTCCATATGCACAAGCTACCATCCTACCACACTACCCTCCTATGTACACTTCAACCAAAAGGAACATCCTCCCCCACGCTAGTCTTTTGCACGTCTCGAGCAAAAGGAATAGGCATGAAAGTCCGGGGGGGGGAAATGGAGGGAGAGAACCCTCATTGGGGGTTTCTATCCTCCCGTTCCTGAGGGGGGTTCATGAAATCAAACCCCGGGCGATCCATGGATGGATGGAAAGGTTGGTTAAAGTGCTCATAGGGCCACCCTTGGGTACCCCAACCACCATCAAAAGGATTCAGGGTTGATGGACTTGCCGGATCATAGGCGTAGTCGCACCCACCCGGCCGATAAGGGTTGTATGGTGGGGTACCAACACGTTGGGATGGGTCGATAGGACCTTCCCAATAAGCATAGGTGTTGGGGGAGGGGTTGTTAGGGTCATAGGTGTCCCAATGTGGAACTGGGCCCTCTTGAGGCGGGTGGTAGGGATAGTTAACATAGGGCGTTTGAACGCCCGCTTGCACAAGACTATCATAGTTCATCCTTGCGTAGTACCCCCATTGTTCAATAGAAGCCTGATTATCAAAATGAATACCATCGAGGGTACTACGCAGGGCACTCATATCAAAAGGAGAAGAGGAAGAAGAAGAAGATGTCTCACCTCCCCCACTAGGGGGGGGAAAATTATGCTCCACTTGGTAGACTGGTTGAGGGTGAGGGATTGCACCGCGGGCTTGTTTTTTCCTTAATTCATCGGGGATGAATTTTCGCGCAATCTTCCACCTTAGCGGGTTGGAAGGGTCTACCGAAGTGTGAGGAGGATCCGGGAGGACACACCATTCTTCTCCATTATCTACCAAGAGGATAAATTTGCGATTCTGGGTGGAGTAGTTGATGAAGCGTTGGTTGCGGAGAGCAACAATAGAAAGAGCATAAGGAGGGTAGCCGAAAGCCTCTTCTTCTTTGTTTTGGAGCACATGGGGGAGCAAATCAATTTGGTCCTTGTAAGCTCCACCATTCAAAGAAAGGGCAATGAGGGTGATCATGCCCCCCATGTGTATCTCATCACCAAGCCGCCCATCTCGAGTGTCCAACAATCTCGAGATAAAAGTGGTGGAGCATTTGAACTTTAAACGCTGAGGATTGTCGGCCAAGAAAAGGCAAGCTACCTCATCTTTCACCATAGAGCCGAGGTTTGCCTTGAAGAATACGGCATACTGAAGGAGCCGGGCAAAGTATCTCAAAGCAATATGGATGATGTTGTTGACCTTTGCGGTGTTAGTGCGAAAGATGGGCTTGGTGGAGATGCTCTGCCACCATTCTTGTTCATTATAGGGAATGCGACACATTGAGGTCATATCGGAAGGCCGATGCATCCTGGTTGCTTGCCAATGGAAGATCTCATTGAGCTCACTCTCGGATAGGGAATGGTCTTCGTTGAACATACAAAAGTGAAGAATAATTTGAGATTCATTCCCTTCATCATCTTCTTCAATGACTTCCTTGCGGAGGGAAGCAAGGAACTCCAATGTGACGCGCTCATAGGTGTGAGCGTGGAGGTCAATGAACTCGCCCCAACCAAAGTTTTGTGCGAGCCGGACTACTTCATCCATGATGCCAAGCTTTCTTAAGGTGTTCCCGCAGAAGAACCTTGTAGATCGAATGGGACGGTCTATGAGGGTTTTATAGACATCCCAAAAGTGTTTGTTTGGAGCGATGATGCCATGATCATAGATGCCGGGAGGAGGAGGAAAATTTGACGATGAAGATTCACCCGTCCTCTTCCTCTTGGACTTGCTTTTGCCAAAAAGATGCATTGTGAATCTACAAAAATCGCCAAGAATTAACATTAGGAAGATTCAAGCCAAAAGGGGGCACAAGAAGCTCGTCGAGATTAAAAGTGTGTGCAATGAGAGTAAAAGCCATGAGTTGTGAAATAGATGTAGGCGGTAGCAACAATACAATTCAAGGCATTAATGGACACTTATAAACCAAGGCATGAGCTAAAAATCCTATGGCAATCGAATGCAAATCCTAAGAAAACCTAGGCGAAAATGGGCATGACGTCCCCTAAAATTCATGAAATCCACTCAAAACTCATCGAAATCAAACCGAGAACAATGAGTAATAGTCACAAAATTCCATCCAACTCAAGAATTTCTCAATCAAAATGTAGCATGAACAACCTAGTGAAAGATTAACACATTCAAGCAAACAAATTGAAATCATGAAAACCCAAGTCATACATGCATATTCATCATGAAACAAGTTCTACTAACAACAACCAACCAATTACAACAAGGAAATCCCAATAACCATTTAAATCAAACAAGCCATGACTAACAATATCAATTGTACCACATATCATACTTGAACATGTAAAACATGGTAAAACAAAGAGAAATTGAAGAAATGAGCTTGCAAAAGTTAGAATAACCATACCACAATTGATTGGAAGTAAGTAGAAATCAAGAAGTTTCAAGTCACTCAAACCCTAGAAATTGGGGAAAATTCAAGGAGTGATTTTTATGGGAGATTTTAGGAATTGAGTAGTGGATGTAAATGAAGTGAGGAGGGAAAAAGATAGGAGTGATTTTTATGGAGATTTGAGGTTGAAGGAGGGGTGACTATGGAGTATTAGGGTGAGAAGGAGAAAAAAAGGGAGAGGGAGAGCCGAATGTAAGAAGTAAGAGTGAGAAAGCAGCGACTCAAGTCTATTAAATCTGGGCAAAATCGAAAAAGGTTCGGTCGGACCTTACGAGGTTCGGTCGGACCATAATAAGTTCGACCAAACTTTTTAAAAGTTCGGTCGAACTTTTTGGATTTTCCAGAAACTGCCAGAATTCAGCCTAATTTGATTTCCAGAACAGGAGCGGCCGAACTTTCTGAAGGTTCGGTCGGACCAGCATGAGTTCGACCAAACTTATGAAAAGTTCGGTCGAACTCTTTGATTTTCCAGAATTCGACAGTTTTTAGCCCATTATGAGTTCTAGGGGAGGAGCGGCCGAACTCTTGGGTGGTTCGGTCAAACTTTTGCAAAGTTCGGCCGAACCTTGTTGCAGTTTGGTCGAACACCCCTAAATCCCTCTATCTGAAAATTTGCACAAAACTTCCCTTCAAGACACACTAAAATACAACACAATCATGCCTAAGGTATATGGAAAATGCATTCCTTTTTAAGGCAAGACAAACAAGAATACCAACACAAACCAAATACACGCAAAACCATCAATCCAAAGTTGTGAAAGAAGAAAAGAAAACATCAAGCAAATAGAATAGAGGAGGGTTAGAAACTCGGGTTGCCTTTCGGAAGCGCTTCTTTAACGTCACTAGCTTGACGTGCTTCACACATTCAAGAGATGAGATTGCATTGCATTGACTCAATCAAACCAACATGAGCATCCTCATAATAAAGCTTGAGGCGATGCCCATTGACCTTGAAAGATCTCTTGCCGTCCATATCCCAAACTTCCACGGCTCCATGAGGAAACAATTCCTTGACAACAAAAGGTCCACTCCACCTTGATAAAAGTTTCCCGGGAAACAATTTCATCCTAGAATTGTAGAGGAGTACCTTATCGCCTTTTAGAAATGCTTTCTTTTCAATGTTCCGGTCGTGGCAATCCTTAGTGCGATTCTTATAGTTGCTAGCACACTCATAGGCTTCCAACCTTAGCTCTTCAAGCTCATGCAAATCAAGCCATCTTTGCTCTCCCGCGCTAGCCAAGTCGAAATTAATCTTCTTGATCGCCCATTGGGTCCGGTGCTCAAGCTCCACCGGTAGATGACAAGATTTTCCATACACTAGACGATATGGAGTTGTGCCTATTGGGGTCTTGTACGCCGTTCTATATGCCCATAGAGCGTCATCAAGCTTTTCTGACCAATCCTTCCTGTTCTTAGCAACCGTCTTCTCGAGGATTAGCTTTATTTGACGGTTAGACACTTCCGCTTGTCCACTTGTTTGTGGATGATAGGTAAGGCCGAATCTTTGGTGGACCCCGTGCTTTCTTAGCATCTTTTGAAAAGCACTATGAACAAAATGTGAACCATTGTCACTCACCACCGCCCTTGGAATACCGAATCTTGGAAATATGACTTTTTTGAACATCTTCATGACAACCTTGTGGTCATTAGTTGGGGAGGCAATGGCTTCCACCCATTTTGATACATAGTCGACCGCCACAAGGATGTATTGATTCCCATGAGAATTTGGGAATGGCCCCATGAAATCCATACCCCATACATCAAATACCTCAAGCTCAAGAATCGGTTGTTGGGGCATCTCATTGCGCTTGGATATGTTGCCGGTTCGTTGACACCGGTCACAAGTCTTCACAAATCCCCAAGCGTCCTTGAAGATGTGAGGCCACCACAAACCGCTATGCAAGATTTTCAATGCAGTTTTGTTGGCTCCCATATGCCCTCCACATGGATCGGAATGGCACATCTTGAGCACTCCTTGCACTTGTTCATCCGGGACACACCTACGGAGCAAACCGTCTACTCCTCGTTTGTAGAGAATGGGATCATCCCATACATAATGTCTTGCTTCCTTTTTTAGCTTCTTCCTTTGATTCTTGGAGAAATTGGGTGGGCATTCTCCACAAGCCAAGTAGTTTACCAAGTCGGCGAACCAAGGAAGCTCCTTTTCATTCAAGATGTAAAGCATATCATCTCTCAATTCATCACATATAGGGATTTCATCATCACTAGCTTGCACATTCTCTAGTCGGGAAAGATGGTGCGCAACCACATTCTCGGCCCCCTTTTTATCACGGATTTCAACATCAAATTGTTGGAGAGATAGGACCCACCGAAGAAGACGTGGCTTGGATTCTTTCTTTGCAATAAGGTACCTAATGGCTGCGTGATCGGTATAAACAATAGTTTTGGAACCAATGAGGTAGTTCCAAAACTTCTCAAAAGCATGAACCACGGCAAGAAACTCTTTCTCCGTTGTGGTGTAGTTCCGTTGAGCTTCATTCAAAGTCTTAGACATGTAGTAAATCACGTGAAGCCTCTTCTCTATCCTTTGCCCCAATACTCCTCCAATCGCAACATCACTTGCATCGCACATAAGTTCAAATGGCAAATCCCATCTCGGCCCTTGCACAATTGGAGTTGAGATTAAAGCCTCCTTTAATTTGTTGAAAGCTTGGAGACACTCTTCATCAAAAATAAAGATGGCATCTTTTTGAAGAAGAGCATTTAGGGGTCTAGCAATTTGTGAGAAATCCTTGATGAATCTCCTATAGAACCCGGCATGCCCCAAAAATGACCTTACTCCTCTCACATTGATTGGTGGGGGAAGCTTCTCTATCACTTCAACTTTGGCCTTGTCAACCTCAATCCCTTTGTTTGAAATCTTGTGACCAAGGACAATTCCCTCTTCCACCATAAAGTGGCATTTCTCCCAATTCAAAACCAAATTGACCTTCTCACATCTTGTCAAGCACTTGCCCAAGTTGGACAAACAATCCTCGAACGAAAAGCCCCCTACCGAGAAATCATCCATGAAAACTTCCATTTCGGCTTCAAGCATGTCCCCAAAAATACTCATCATGCATCTTTGGAAGGTTGCCGGTGCGTTGCAAAGCCCGAAGGGCATCCTCCTGTATGCAAAGGTTCCATAGGGACAAGTAAAAGTTGTTTTCTCTTGGTCATCCGGGTTTATAGGGATTTGAAAGAAACCCGAATAGCCATCAAGAAAGCAATAATACTTGTGCTTGGTTAGTCTTTCAAGCATTTGGTCGATAAAAGGGAGAGGAAAATGATCCTTGTTGGTGGATGCATTTAGACGTCTATAGTCTATGCACATCCTCCAACCAGTCACCGTTCTAGTTGAAATGAGATTACCATTCTCATTTTCAACTACGGTCATTCCTCCCTTTTTAGGGACCACATGAACGGGGGAAACCCATCTAGAACTCGAAATGGGGAAGATGATGCCGGCATCAAGGAGTTTGGTGATTTCTTTCTTCACCACCTCCCCCATTTGAGGATTGAGTTTCCTTTGCCTCTCAATGGAAGGCTTAGCACCCTCCTCAAGTGTTATGTGGTGCATACATAAAGCGGGGCTAATACCTTTGAGGTTATCTATGGTATAGCCTAAAGCACCTTGGTGATCTCTCAAAACACCACATAACATTTGAGTTTGGCACTCGTTCAAAGAAGAATTCACAATAACCGGAAAAGTTGAATTGGGGCCCAAAAACTCATACCTTAGGTGTGATGGTAGAGGTTTCAACTCTACCATTGGAACACCCTTACCTTCTCTTGAGGTAGCTACTTCTAATGCATCATGTGTTGTGATTCCCATGCACACTTGCTCATTGCTTGGTTCCGTACTTCCATCAAGCATCTCTTCATACAATGCCATCTCTTTGCTTTTGTCACCTATCTTTTCCTTGTTCAAAAGGACATTCTCAAGGGCATCGTTAGTAGTGAGCAAGTGCTCATGCATAGAAGTTACAATAGAATCAATAGTATCAATCATCATGCAATTATCAAGACTAGAGCTTGGATATTTCATGCTCTCATTCAAATCAAATTCTATCACCTCATCTCCTACTTTTAGTGAAATTTTAGCACTTTGAACATCTATTAAAGCTCCCGAAGTAGCAAGAAAAGGTCTTCCTAGAATTATTGGAATGTTAACATCTTCATCCATCTCTAACACAACAAAATCCACCGGGATTACAAACTTCCCCACCCTTAGAGGAACATCCTCTACCTTACCCTTTGGGAATTTAATAGAGCGATCGGCCAATTGTAGGGTGATGTTGGTGGGTAGAAGTTCCCCTATCCCAAGTCTTTGGTATACCGAGTATGGCATTAGGCTAACACTAGCCCCTAGGTCACACAAAGCATTATCAATTTGCATCCTGTATATTGCACATGGGATAGAAAAGTTACCGGGGTCTTTTAATTTGGGTGGCATCTTGTTCATGATAATTGCACTACAATTCTCGGTGAGACTCACCGTTTCCACCACATCACACTTTCTCCTTCCACTCAAAATGTCTTTTAAAAACCTAGCATAGTTAGGCATTTGCTTGATAGCATCGGTAAAAGGGATTGAAAGGTGAATTTGCTTCAGTGTTTCAAGGAATTTTCCGAATTGCACATCTAATTTGTGTCTCACAAATTTATGGGGATATGGAAGTCTTTGCAATTGTTTGGTTTCTTTTTCACTCTCTTTTTCTCTTCTCTCTTCACTCTCTTTTTCAAAATCTTTTTCTTTCTCACATTCTTTCTCCTTTTCATTCTCATGGTTTTGCTCTCTCTCTTGTTTAAAATCACTTTTAAAGGGAGGCTCACTCATGTTCATTCTCTCGTTGCTTTTTTTAGGAACACTTTCTTCCAAAACTTCACCACTCCTTGTTGATATAACATTTACAGGCCTCTTAGGATCTAGTCCTTGGGGTGGTAGTTTAGAAGTGCTAGTCCCTTCCTTCAAAGCATTGGCCAATTGTGAAATTTGTGTCTCTAGCATTTTATTATGGGTCATCACTTCACTAAATTTCTTTTCACTTGAGGCCATGAAAGAATTGAACATTTTAGTTTGATTTTCCAACATTTCCTCTAAGCTAGACCTACTATGTGGTGCTTGTGCATAGTGGTTGTCTTGGGAAGCCCTATTACCTCTAACATTCGAATTGGACGCATTTTGATTTGAAGAACCTCTATTATTATTGTTGTTCCAATTGTTCCGATTATTAGAGTTTCCTCCTTGGTGAAATTGCCCTTGATTCCCATAGTTTCCTTGATTATTATGATTATGGTTACCATAACCACCTTGTTGGTTGTAGTTACCTTGGGGATTTTGGTCCCTTTGGTTCCTATTTCCCCATTGATTTTGATTATGGTAATCGTAATCATTTCCTCTTTGGTTATAGGCATTCCCCCCTTGTTCTCTTCTATTTGGTGGTAAGTATCTTTGATTATCATTCCTATGTCTATTATCATAAGACAAGGCATTGACTTGTTCATTTTCATTTTCATTACCATCTTCGTATTGGGGTTGGGGTTGGAAATCATAATTACAAGAAGAGGTATCATGGTCATAAGACCCACAATTTTCACAAAACAAACATCCATGAGGCATGTTATTAGAAGTAGAGGGAGAAGAGTTAGAATTCATACCTCTCCCCTTAGATTGGGAGGGTTGCTCTTGTGTTGAACTAGAGGTCTCTAGTTTTGCCTTAATGGACGTCATCTCCTTTCCAAGGTTGGCGATTTGGGAGGTCAAATTGTTGATGGCATTAAGGTGATCAACGGAGTAAACCGCATTTCCTCCCTTTTTTAGAGAATCTCTCTCTCCTTCTTGCCAATCCATGTGGTGCCTCACCACATCCTCAATTATCTCTATGACTTGCTCCTCCGTCTTGTTCATAATCGGGCCACCCGCTCCTGCATCCAAGCTAGTCTTTCCTTGTGGGCTCAAACCCCCATAGAAGATTTGAAGCACTTGATATGACGGAATGCCATGATGAGGGCACTCCCTTTGATATTCCTTGTATCGTTCCCATGCTTCATAAATGGTTTCACTAGCTTTTTGACGGAAACCTTGGATCAAAGCTCTTGCCTCGGCCGTCTTCTTTTGGGAATAGAATCTTCCTAAGAAAGCCGTGGTGACCTCGTCCCAAGTTCTCAAGGAGTTAGGCCTCACCTCCTTCTCAAGCCATTCAAGAGCCCTTCCTATCAAAGAAAAAGGAAACAACTTTAGTCTCACAAACTCTTGAGTTACCCCATTTACCTTGATCGTGTTGCAATATTTTTCGAACTCGTTCAAGTGTGCAAGAGGGCTCTCATGTTTTGCTCCACTATATTGCCTCCTTTCAATCAAATTAATCATTGCGGGCCGAATCTCGAAGTCATTGGCTTGAGTAACGGGTGGAGCAATGCCGCTTGAAGCTCTATAAGCTCCCGGAGTTCCCAACTCCTTTAAAGGTCTTTGAGGTGGTGGTTCCGCGTCACCCATTTGATCTCGATCCTCCTCGAAATTGGTCCCTCTAGCTGGGGGAGTAGTAAACGGCCTAGAACCGGCTCTTTTTCTCCTTCTATAAGTTTGCTCAATCTCGGGATCGTAAGGTACCAAGATCCTGTTATGAGTTCTGCGCATACACTCTCAACAAACGCAATTAGTACCAAGGCTACAAGTGTAGCCAAAAAGAAACAATCTTTTTTTGAAAATTTTTTTTATGGTGAACTAGACTCAAGTAATCAATTAGCTATCAACAACACCGTTCCCCGGCAACGGCGCCATTTTGATGGGCGTTGGAATGGTCGTACATTCCACACTCAATCAAACACATTTATTAACAAACACCTTACAAACCAAGCATAATGACAAGTAAGAGTTCGGTCCACAAGGAACGGGATATGATTGCCAAAGATCTTTACACTTAAGCTAACTCGAAGTCAATTGATGAATTGGGGTTCGTCAAGAAGACAAACAAACTATGGTTCTAAATCAATGAATTAAAGATACTAGGGAATGAGATCCACTCAACCAAGGCAAATAGGTAAACGGGGAGTAAAATAGACAAGATATAGCAAGGACTATATGTAAAATCAACCTCATGCAATTAGAAAACAACTCACACTACTAAACTTAGATTCCTCATTAGTTTAGCAATAGACGATACATAATCAAATTACAATAAGTAATGACGTACTCAATTTACACTTCCATGTCAAATTAGGCATATCATACTATCAAGCTCCTTAGTCAAGGGTAGCTAAACCTATCATGAGGAACTAACAAGCAATCTCATATAATCAATTTAATTGCAATTCAAACATCAATGCTTCTCCCACATTTGCATAGTTAACCCAAAAGGTCGAGCTTCACCCAACCCCTAGCAAGAAGACTACTCACAACTCATGTTTATCAACATGCAATCAAGAATTAGGGTTCTAAATACTTCAATAATTGGGGAAAAGTGGTTAACAATTGAAATAACTATCATCCAATAACAAATTACCAAGAACTAGGAAGATTTAAATAACATGCAAATACCAAATAAAATCTAAAATTAAAAGGAAGAAGGTTGGAGAAATTACTAATTGAAGCTTCAAATGTTGAATACAAATTGCCAAACTTTGAGAATAATTCTTGAATTTCACTAATACAATGATTTGATTTGATGAAAACTAAGCTAAATTAATCCTAAGGAATGTTTCAAACTAAGGGAGGTTTCTGAAAACTAGGCTACTGTCCTGCTTCTCCCCGTCCTTTTAAACGATCACAAAAGGACCTTAAATAGTCCGTACAAAATTGGCTGAGATCGGGAAAAGGTCCGACCGAACTCTGGGTAAGTTCGATCGGACTCAGGGTAGGTTCGGTCGAACCCTGTGTAGGTTCGGTCGAACCTCCCTGATCCTTGTTTGGTCGAACTTTTGAGGTTCGACCTCTCCTGCAAAATTGCTGAAAACAGGTTTGACACTGCCTTCACTGCACCCTGGAGGTTCGGTCGAACTTTTGAAAAGTTTGACCACACCAAGGTTCGACCGGACCTTCCAGAGGTTCGGCCACACCTCCTCTTGCACTTCCTTTTCTTGCTTCCTCTCCTTCCCTTTTGCTCCTCTTGCCTTTGTCCATGGCTTCCATGCTTGGCCAAGGGGCCTCCCACCGTGCATAGGACCGTCACGGAACCTGCAGAAGATACCAAAGTTCACGAGAGCATGGGGATGATAAAATAATGCATAAAGATTATCAAAATAAGCATTACTTTTCATCAACACAAAAAGAAGCCATAAGAGGACAATGAGGTGAAAACCTAAGAAAAACAAAGAGGAAAAAGACCTAAATACTACCCCTAAGAGTGACATAAATGTCACTCATCACAAGGCTCCATAACAGGGTGAGATGATCTGTCCTCCAAGTTCAGGAGCAAGTTTTCCACGGCAAACCGCCGAGAGAAGACTACTGCAGAACTCATGAGTCTACAACAGGGGGAAACCGAAAGCCTCCGAGACTATCTGACCCGTTTCAGTAACGAGTCATCCAGCGTCTCTCAGCTGGACCAGGGGCTAGCCGTTTTTGCAATGCAGAATGGCCTTCAGCCCGGAAAGTTCCTAGACTTCATGGTCATGCATACCCCGCAGACCATGGAGGAAGCTCTGAATGCCTCGGATAAGTTCATCCGAGCCGAAGAATGGAACAAAGCGAAAACCCAACCTCAATTTGGGGGAGGGAAACAAAGGCAAATACCCTTGTCTGAAGGCCAAGGCCATAAGGCAAAGGGAAAGTCAAAGGCCTCGGAGCAATCTTTGGCCAGCGACCCAAAGAAGGAAAGATCTGCCTCATACACAGGCAGATACGAGTCCTACACTCCGCTCTCTCTTCCACGCGCCAAAATTTACAGCGTGACGAAGGAGGAGCAGAGTTACCGAAAGCCGAGACCACTCCCAGAGTGGTATCAGCGAAAAAATAAAAATCAGTGGTGCGAGTTCCACGAGTCTTCGGGACACAACACTGAGGAGTGTATCCAACTAAAGGACCAGATAGAGGACATGGTCCGGAAGGGATACTTGAAAAAATACATCGCGGATCACCGCGAGAAAAAAGAATCCGAGAAGTCAGCAAAGGACTCTCGGCAAGACCTCGACTTCCCCCGGAAAAACAGTAAAAAGCCGGAGGTGAAATTCCCTCCGATCAATGTTATCTCGGGAGGAATATACTCTCGGAGGGAGCACAAGCGACACCTTAGAGCTTTGACTCACCAGGTGAACAACGCTGACATTCAATCTCCCCAGTCGCCGGTGCCGAACATGACGTTCACAGCCGCCGACTGCCGGGGGATTACGTTCCCTCACGAGGATCCGTTGGTGATCATCGCCACGGTGGCCAACCACGACGTCAGTAAGGTCCTTGTTGACGGTGGCAGTGGAGCAAACATTCTGTTCCGAAAGGCCTACAATCAAATCAAGTTGAAGCCCAAGCATCTTACGCCGGTACCCTACCCGGTATCCGGGTTCAACGGGGCTTCAACTTATCCAGATGGGAAGGTGACACTTCCTGTCACCATCGGCTGCGATGAGGCAGCCAGGAACGTCATGATTGAATTTTTGGTAATTGACGCTCCTTCAGTGTACAACGTGATTTTGGGGAGACCCATAATTCACGAGATCCAAGGGGTCGTCTCAACTTATCATCAGCTGATAATTTACGTCTCAGACGCCGGCTTCCCCGAAAGGATACAGGGCAACCAAAAGGACGCCCGAAGGTGCAACTACCTCAAACCATCCAATAGTCGCCCAGATGACAAGGATGAGGAGAAAAAAGAAGAAAGACAAAGTTAAGTCTGAAAGCTCACCGAGGTCTTCAGCAAAGCCTCGTCTTCTTCAGCTGCCCTAGCTGCAGCTTCTTCTTCAGCAGCTCTGGAGGACCCTTCTCCTCCTTCGCAAGCTTCGAGAACCCGTGCAACCTCTTCGGCTGTACGGGCAGCTTCAGCTTCTTCGTCCAGCAGCTTAAACCAGGGGTCTCTCTTCTTCCACCAAGGCTTCTGCCTCTGATACAGAGCAACAGCCTCAATTTGGAAGTGGGAAGAGTCTAGATGAACTTCCCTATGCCTCGGTTCAGTGATAGACGGGGCCCGATCAGTTACAACTCGTTCTCGGTTGACACCAAGACGAGCGTAGTTAATGCCAACGTTGGTCTCGTCCCGCTCTGAAAAAGAAAAGGGGAAAGGTCAGTTCAGATAGGTTGGCACAACATAAAAAAGCGAAGTGAGAGAAGAAAAAGAGATAATTAAAAAGCCTCGGCCCCAGCCGAAGAAGCTTACCATCCTTAAACTTTCGGCTGAGGCCAACAGCTGCTAGCATGTTCTCTTGGAAAACATAATGCGTATCGGGGAGCCAAGTCTCCGGGATATGCTGCATTCGGCCGCTGCCCCCCCCGGTTCGGCAGCTTGCCGAAGATATGTTGTTGATCAAGGTTCGGATCCGGCCCGTTATCTGCGGGGGGACCTAGACTTCCCATGTCGGGATCAGGCTCAGCAAGGTACCGGGGAGCGCTGAAGACGCAAGGGTGGCCCGGATCTGTGGGTGCCCTAACCCAAATCCATTGACCTCTCCAGTCCTTGTCTGAAGAGTCGTTCGGCCACATGGTTAGGTACTGGGGCCGGGACTCAATCCGGTACCACCCAGAACCATGGCTTCCGTGCCCACTTTGAATATTTGGCACTAGCCGATGAAGCTTTTTGAAGCAGTGCAGGTTCGGCACATACTTGAAGAACTTGCAGACCCATAAGTATGTCATCACCCTTCGGATGCTGGTGGGAGTTAACTGACATAGGGAGATATTGTAATGGATCAGCAAGTCTCGGACGAATACGTCCAAAGGGAACCTCAGCCCGTACTGAAGCTGTCTTGTGTACACCCCCACATACCCCGGGGGTGGACGATGGATTCTATCGGATGCCGCAGGCATTCGGCACCAATACCCATCAGCTTCAAAAATGTCGTAATGCAACTCAATTTGCTCGGCAAACCGATATTGTTCGGCATTCTCCACCCACCATGAGTAGGGGCGGTTCTTTATCATGGCCGAAGCTACTTCGGCATTCTCCCACTCTGAAAACCCGGGGAGGATATCCCAAAGGACAGCGGGAACTTCATCGTCCCGTCCAGAAGCGCTCGGCCCCTCCGTTCTCTGAGGAGGAGCCGAGGAAATTGGAGTCGCCCTAATCCCTTCAGCAGGGTCAGACTCTGGCCTTTGTCCATTCCAGGTCCCAATCCTGTTCCTAGGATCGGGAATTGGTCTTGCTCTTCTTGGAGCACGGGCTCTACCTCTAACTCCTCTTGCCATTGATTATTTCGAAGAAAAAATTCGAAAAAAAAAGGGAAGGAGTTCGAATTCAAAGAAAAATAAACTGAAATCAAAGGAATTTACCTTAATCTGAAGCGAAAGTTGCCGATTTACGAGTTCGTAGTGGCAAGTCTCAGTTTCTAAGCTTAATGCTCGGGGAATTTGCGAAGTTTTGATGCGGGTTCTTGGTTTCTCTCGAGAATTCTGGGTTTGTGTTGGTGAATAAGTGAGGAGAGATGACGCGCCTCTGTTTATATCTCCAGGAATGGGATACGGGGAGTCCGCGTTTCAATTTCTCTTAAATACCCTACTAAGTAACCGTTAAACACACGACCTTGCGATCCAACTTCCACCATCATCCGCCTTAACCGTTGTTATCTCATTAATTACGGTTTAAATTCAAATTTTTGGATTAATTAAATCATTTACTTCCCTCCTTTTCTGAATTAAATCAAACCCGACCCGTCATCCTTCCAAATCGGGTCTGGGGGGCAAGTTGTTTGGGTCCAATTTAGTCCAATTGGGCCTAAGCATTAAATGATCCAATTAAAAGCCCAAGGTCAAGGTTCAACTCTCCAATTGTGCTAAAGTCAAAGGTCAGCCCTCAAAGCAAGCCAATTGGGCTAAGGCCTAACCTCTCCATGTATGAAGAGGTATAAAAGCCATCAATATTCATACATTCATATCATTCATAGATTCATATATTCTCATATATTCAAGCAAAGCCTCAAGCAACTAATTCTCTTGCATAGTGTTCTCTTTCTACACATTGTACTGACTTTAGCATCGGAGGGGCCTTCCTCGGCAACACCCCCGAGGCTAGTTTACGTGTGTTTACTGTGCAGGAAACCTTCGGCCCAGCATAACTTGGACCGAATCCAGTCTTCTCCGTTTCAGCGGACCTTCGGCAAGGTCCCATTGTTTTCACCCGAAACAGATACTATCATAAACATTACTAATAATACAATTATCTTTCCAACATGTACTCATGTAAGAAGTGCGGTACAAGCGGCAAGGGGTGTGGCAAAAATGTCGTATGTATATATTGCTACCCCTTGTACTATTCTCAATTGAAGCACACAGCCAGCCCAAGTTGCTCCAATCCAAGTGGCAAAAATGCCGACTCGTATTAAAGCAGCCGGTTATCACTATAAAAGGTGACGGCTGGTGATCACAATCAAGGCGGCTGCATGGATGCTTCGCTCAACAAATAAGCACAGCCATAGGGGCTACTTTGTTCTTCATAAAGACCGGATGTTTCATTGGCTCATTGAGCTCGATGACTGGGGCTGCTTTGTTCCCCTACACATCCGGATGCTCTGATCATCATTATCATCATTGTGAGCTTAGTCTAACGGCTACTAAGCCAAATAAGTTGCAAACTTAGTGACATGATTGTCAAGTGGCAACTAAGTGCCTAGCTAAACTCAAATACAGGCGGCATAAGAGCCGAGTGAAATGAGCAAGCTCCCCTTAATGTGAGGGAAACCTCAATCTCTTGTATCCGAGCACCAACATACATACATAGTCATCTCTTAGCTTAAAAGCCGAGAGGTCGATACGTTGTGCAAGGCACCCGACCATGGAGCCGAGTGTGATGCCGAGAGTTTGCTCAAACATTTGTGACATGGCTGGACAGCTACTTGGTTGAAAGACCGCATGAGTATTATGCGAATCAATAATTATCATTATTATGATTAAAAAAAAAAAAAAAAAAGCATGCGGCACTACTTAAGTATATATTATACATGGGTAGCATATTACTTGAGTATATATTATACAAGGGTCAGACGGTATTGAATCTCGGCACTTTGCAAACTTACCCAAGCAGCCGCAAATGGGAAAGAGCAGCCGGATTTCGAGAACTTGCGTCCTATCTTGTATGAGTTAGCATAGGAGGCAAACTAAATTGAAAGCAAGCGGCAGATGCCGCATGGCACTCTAGCAAGGAGCTTAAATATCTCCGACTCCGATTTTTAAGCATTTAAAGCAACCCCAACTCCGGCTGTGATTGCATATGCTCCAGGCAGAAAATACGTCGACTCACCTTAAGGAGTCCAGTGGGCTAGCAGCATTATTATGAGCTGCAAGTTAACTTAAGTGGCGTGGAGCCGTATGTTTATATGTGAAGCTGCTCTCTCATATAAGTGGAGCAACATCACCTCAAGAGTATGTATCTTACTCTCACCAATATGAGCATGAGAAGCCGCATGTATATTTGTGAGCGACTCTTTGGGAGTATTATGGTCAAGCGGCATAAATGTCAAGCAACCTTCGTATTCGGATAAGCTCGGCAACCGGCCTTTCATGGTCCTTCAAGTAAGACGGTTAAAGCTTATTTGAATATTATTATTATTATTATTATTATTATTATTATTATTATTGAATGTTGATTCATTAATTAAATAAACTAAGTTTAAAACTTAGTAGCTAAACTAACGTCCAAGTGACGTGAGGCCAATGGCCGGATATTATTATTAGAGGCCGACGGCCACAGTCTGCTCCAACATGAGTATGACCGTCTGCTCCAACATGAGTCAGATAACCGGCGACGTCCATTCGGGCGAATTCGTCAAGGAGAAGCATCTCCCATTTGGGTGGCACATTGCTCTACTAAAACATCAAGCGGCCCTACCGAATGCTAAGGTAGCACTCGCAGTTGTTTGATTTAATCTAAAGTGAAATCTAAAAAGCATAGAGTTTTCCAACTGTTCTAGTAAAAATGGAAAACGACTACTGTTTCATGATTAGAGGCTATCGAGGCCAATGGCCGGATAATAAACTAAGCTAAAAACTTAGTGGCTATACAAACCGTCTTAAAAAGACATGAGGCTAATGGCCGGATGGTTATCTGTTTTCTATAAATTTGCCTGCTCCAACATGAGTAAGGCCGTCTGCTCCAACATGAGTCAGATAACCGGCGACGTCCATTCGGGCGAATTCGTCAAGGAGAAGCATCTCCCATTTGGGTGGCACATTGCTCTACGAACACATGCAGACGGCAAAGATTGAACGACCTAATTGGTCAACTCATAGTCGCCTGACCTGGGTAATCTAAAGAACGACTAAGTTTTCGGGAACCGAATGTCTAAAAGACATCAGTAGGTGACCGGCCGAAGTTCTTACCTAGATTACCTTCAGAAATTATACAAGTCCTCCCAATGGGGTAAAAGGACATTGAAAGTATAATTACAAAACTTTCCAGGCAGCCATTTGCCTCCTGTCTTGTCAGGCGGCCATTCGCTTCCTGCCTTATGAGATATCAAACGTCTCGAAAATATCCTACCATAGTGGGGCATAAAGAAATGAAAGTCGTCATCTGTCTAGTTCAAGCGGCAATCATTATTATGATTGATTAACTTAGAAAATGTCATACCATATAAGGTATCAACTTTTCCAAGTTAATCAAATCTCTCTTTTATTGACCTAGACACATGCCGACCAAAGAGCTTTTGAACAAGCGGCAAAGCCTTGATTTCGAAAGGAGCAATTCCTCTTGAAAGAGAAATTACCCCTTCCGAGGGGCTAATGTTTGGGGTAAAATTACCCTCTATATGTGGACCAATGCCACCACGACACGTGTCCGCAAGCTCAGCTCTCTATGAGCCAATTAGAGCATGACACGTGTCACTCAATGATAGAAGAGTGATAATGGGCTCCAAGCCCATAAACCTAGAGCCTTTTAGGTTAAATGACCTAAAAGGCACATATCCCAATGCTCTATAAATACTGATCATTACATCAGTTTCAAGAGAGCCAATTCTCGCTCCAAGGGGCAATGCCCCCCACATTTACTCTCCCTTCTCTCTACTTTCTCTCTCTAAAATACATTATATTGATCACTGACTTGATCGTCGGAGACGGACCTCCGCCCCCCCCCCGGGGTCCGTTGTTTTGCAGGTGATCGGGCCGTTCGAGTGTTGCATTGCAGATCTGTCTCCCGAGGGACGTACACACCCTCCATTCGGGTATGTACAAAAAACCCCAAAACAAATGGGATCAAAACCAAGCTTGCTCAATCAAACAGATCGAACAAACAAACTTAATTCGTAAGTCTGCAATAATAAACTCAAGAAAACTATTATTTCAACTATGAATAAAAATTACAAACTAATGGCCTTTTATAGACTAGAGTAATCGACATAAGATTCCTACTCCTAATAGGACAACTAGACTAAACACTAATTATAAACCTAATATAACTAGGACTCTATAGCTAGTAGGCAACAAGCTGCCAATGTATTACTAAGAAACCAAATAGGAATTAACTTTCTATATTTCTTAAATAATTAATTAAAAGTAAGCTAAAACTACTACTCTAATTTAGTCTACCTTCTCTCCAATGTCGTCCCATTGGAGTACAACCAAATTAAGATCCGTTCCTGCTCTAGCCCCAAAACGACCCTCTGAGAAGGCCACGATCCAATCCAACGATAATAGAAGCCTACTTGGATGACATGTAAGAGATATAGCCTTATCGACCGCTTGACTAACTTGACCCTCTAAAACTCCCGCATCAAAACCCACCCTATTTTTGGCTTGGGTCGAGTTGATGTTGATCACCTCTTACATAATCGTGATAATGGAATCTAACGCTTGAACTAGAAAAGACATACTTGTATAAAACATTGAAAAGAGGTGGATTCTATCACTTAGACAATATAAGCAGCTAAAGCAGGCAATTAGCTGAACAATAAATCACAACGAACACAGTCTCAAATCCCAAACCACGACTACCGTCCAAAACTAAAATACTACGTAATTTATATTCCAATATGCAAATTAGCAATGGAGCAATTACAAATTGCGTGTTCACAACATACCATTTTCCTTACTTAACACCCAATCAAAGAATCCAATCCAAATGTCACTATCCTTAATCCCTATCTTATAGGAGTAAATCACTAATCTCCTTAACTAAGCATAAAAAATTTATCAAAACAATAAACTTCCTAAGTCCTAACTACCTTCTCTCTCAAATTCACTCAATTCTACCACTCTTCTTCTTCTACATCTATAAAATCACCCCCAAAAAAAGTCATCATAAAAAAAAAAAATAAAAAAATAAAAATAAATTGAAGCTTTCATCAATGGCGACCGTTTCAGCTTGGCCAAACAATCCAAACCCTAACCCTAATTCTTCACCTTCTTCCCCATCTTCATTCCTCCCAGTTGATCCAAATCTCCCACCACCACCTTCATCGCCGGGGACTTCCATGTCGGAGCAATCTGATCACCTCTACTTCGATTCCAATCCCGAAGAATCTGATTCTCTCTCTCCTCCTTCTACTCTTCCCCCAATTCGAACTTCTCTATCGGAAAACCCTAACCCTAATCCCAATTCCCCAAATTCGCTTTCATCTTCTCAGCCTCTTGCTCTTCTTCATGTTTCGTTTAATCAAGATTATGGGTGTTTTTCATCTGGGACTGATCGAGGGTTTCGAATCTATAATTGTGATCCTTTTAGGGAAATTTTTCGAAGGGATTTTGATCGAGGTGGGGGTATTGGGAAGGTGGAAATGTTGTATCGATGTAATATTCTTGCTTTAGTTGGTGGAGGACCTGACCCTCAGTACCCTGTTAATAAGGTTATGATTTGGGATGATCATCAGAGCAGGTGTATTGGGGAATTGTCGTTTCGGTCGGAAGTTCGCGGTGTTCGGCTTCGTCGTGATCGAATTGTGGTGGTTTTGGAGCAGAAGGTGTTTGTTTATAATTTTTCTGATTTGAAGCTGTTGCATCAGATTGAGACTAGTGCTAATCCAAAGGGGTTGTGTGAGGTTTCGCAATCGGCGGGGAAGTTGGTGTTAGTCTGTCCTGGATTGAGGAAGGGGCAAATTCGGGTTGAGCATTATGCTTCTAGAAAGACTAAGTTTATAATGGCTCATGATTCTAGGATTGCTTGCTTTTCCTTAACTCAAGATGGGGGTCTTTTGGCTACCGCGAGCTCGAAGGGGACGCTTGTGAGGATCTTTAATACTTTTGATGGTACATTGCTGCAGGAGGTAACTTCTAATTCGAGTTTCGTTTTTCGCTTGAGAAATAATTTATATTTGATTTGATTCTAATGGCACTGCTTTTTGGTCTTTCTTTCTTATAGATAAATATATGTACTCATGTGTTTCATAGCTAATTTGATTCAGAAGTATACAGCTATACACAGTTACAGAATTTTGAGATATCAAGTATGCCTCTGTCTTGTGATGCCGGATAGTGATATTTATTGTTTGTAATCGCGAGATTGTATGTAACTTTTGATGATGATAGGGCTAACATTATGAGGTCGTGTTTAGTTGATGCCTGCATCTCTTATGAAGTTGCTTCGTTTGTTGAGACTAGGTTGAAGAGAGTGGAATTGTAGTGTAGTTGATAGCCAAATAGGCAGAATGCAAATTTTAGGTGCCTAGGTGAAGAAATTTCTTTTTTATCTTTCACATTGTGGGGGTAAAGTGATAGCTGGCATGTTTGTAGTTGATAAAAATGAGTAACAGTTAACTAGTGAATGCCTTAATGGTCACTTGCGGGCTGCAAGCTTTATGTTGTGTTCGGTTTGGTGTAGGCTTGAGAAACGGTAAATAGCTTGAAGAGTGCAACAATGGTTATTATAGCTCATCAAGGACGACATTGATTTTAATCACGAATTATGTGATCGCTACAAATTTTAGAGGTAACGAAAATGCAAACAAATAAATGCACAAGTTATTGGGAGCTGCAACCACTGAAACTTGGTTGCCACAGTTGTCAGCATCTGATAACCACATACACAGCTGAAAATATAACATATTATGAGGTTGTGTTTAGTTGATGCCTGACATCTCTTATGAAGTTGATTCGTTTGTTGAGACTAGGTTGAAGAGAGTGGAATTGTAGTGTAGTTGAAAGCCAAAGAGGCAGAGTGCAACTTTTAGGTGCCTAGGTGAAGAAATTTCTTTTTTATCTTTCACATTGTGGGGGTAAAGTGATAGCTGGCCTGTTTGTAGTTGATAAAAATGGGTAACAGTTAACTAGTGAATGCCTTAATGGTCACTTGTGGGCTGCAAGCTTTATGTTGTGTTCGGTTTGGTGTTGGCTTGAGAAAAGGTAAATAGCTTGAAGAGTGCAACAATGGTTATTATAGCTCATCAAGGACGACATTGATTTTAATCACGAATTATGTGATCATTACAAATTTTAGTGGTAACTAAAATGCAAACAAATAAGTGCACAAGTTATTGGGAGCTGCAACCACTGAAACTTGGTTGCCACAGTTGTCAGCATCTGATAACCACATACACAGCTGAAAATATAAAACATTGTGAGGTTGTGTTTAGTTGATGCCTGACATCTCTTATGAAGTTGATTCGTTTGTTGAGATTAGGTTGAAGAGAGTGGAATTGTAGTGTAGTTGAAAGCCAAAGAGGCAGAATGCAACTTTTAGGTGCCTAGGTGAAGAAATTTCTTTTTTATCTTTCACATTGTGGGGGTAAAGTGATAGCTGGCATGTTTGTAGTTGATAAAAATGGGTAACAGTTAACTAGTGAATGCCTTAATGGTCACTTGTGGGCTGCAAGCTTTATGTTGTGTTCGGTTTGGTGTTGGCTTGAGAAACGGTAAATAGCTTGAAGAGTGCAACAATGGTTATTATAGCTCATCAAGGACGACATTGATTTTCATCACGAATTATGTGATCACTACAAATTTTAGAGGTAACTAAAATGCAAACAAATAAGTGCACAAGTTATTGGGAGCTGCAACCACTGAAACTTGGTTGCCACAGTTGTCAGCATCTGATAACCACATACACAGCTGAAAATATAAAACATTATGAGGTTGTGTTTAGTTGATGCCTGACATCTCTTATGAAGTTGGTTCGTTTGTTGAGACTAGGTTAAAGAGAGTGGAATTGTAGTGTAGTTGAAAGCCAAAGAGGCAGAATGCAACTTTTAGGTGCCTAGGTGAAGAAATTTCTTTTTTATCTTTCACATTGTGGGGGTAAAGTGATAGCTGGCCTGTTTGTAGTTGATAAAAATGGGTAATAGTTAACTAGTGAATGCCTTAATGGTCACTTGTGGGCTGCAAGCTTTATGTTGTGTTCGGTTTGGTGTTGGCTTGAGAAACGGTAAATAGCTTGAAGAGTGCAACAATGGTTATTATAGCTCATCAAGGATGTCATTGATTTTAATCACGAATTATGTGATCACTACAAATTTTAGAGGTAACTAAAATGCAAACAAATAAGTGCACAAGTTATTGGGAGCTGCAACCACTGAAACATGGTTGCCACAGTTGTCAGCATCTGACAACCACATACACAGCTGAAAATATAAAACATTATGAGGTTGTGTTTAGTTGATGCCTGACATCTCTTATGAAGTTGGTTCGTTTGTTGAGACTAGGTTGAAGAGAGTGGAATTGTAGTGTAGTTGAAAGCCAAAGAGGCAGAATGCAACTTTTAGGTGCCTAGGTGAAGAAATTTCTTTTTTATCTTTCACATTGTGGGGGTAAAGTGATAGCTGGCATGTTTGTAGTTGATAAAAATGGGTAACAGTTAACTAGTGAATGCCTTAATGGTCACTTGTGGGCTGCAAGCTTTATGTTGTGTTCGGTTTGGTGTTGGCTTGAGAAACGGTAAATAGCTTGAAGAGTGCAACAATGGTTATTATAGCTCATCAAGGACGACATTGATTTTCATCACGAATTATGTGATCACTACAAATTTTAGAGGTAACTAAAATGCAAACAAATAAGTGCACAAGTTATTGGGAGCTGCAACCACTGAAACTTGGTTGCCACAGTTGTCAGCATCTGACAACCACATACACAGCTGAAAATATGAGTATCTGTAGCATATTCTTTGCGTCCACTAAACTATCGGACGAAGAACTTGAAGTGTTATTCATTACCAATAGTTATGTTTGTTTGTAGATAATCTATATTGAAGGAAGATTATCTGATTAAAACCTAAATGGCACTGACAATATAAAGCCGATCTAAAACAGCAAATCAGTTTCAAACTGGGCTGTGAAGGATTTTGCTTCGCTTTCACTTGGTTGGCAGACCATGGCATAATGTTGATCATGATTTATCAATTGATTGTAAAGCATCTTTTGCACTGGAGATCCACACAACAAGTTGAGCAATGTTGGATGAGGGACTGGTCAATTGTTAATATTTTGGGGCAAAACCGTAGCTGCTAACGGTGTTAGCAGTCTTACCTATAAACAGTGCAAAAATATGCCATTTAATTTCATATTTGCCTCTGATAAACAATTAATGTTTATCAAGGAGATAAACTAGTATTTTCTCACTATAGGAGCACCTGTGATTCCTATCATTGAAAAATATTGCTTTAATAGGAACCAGCATTGAATAAAGCATTCTTCTCATAATCATTATTTTGGGATTGGTTTAACATCTGTTTTACTATATTGCTGTACTCCCCCCCCCCCCCCCATTCTTAAATATTTTGTTTGTGTTTTATAGCATGTGAACTTACTTATTTTTGCAATTAGATTGGAAATCTGTGGTTTCACACTGCTTCAAATATCATTTAGGCTTCATTGTGAACTAATGGCATTAAGCTTCACTGTCATTAGTAAGTTGATGATTGTATGTACAACGTGCTTAACAATGTTAATATATACTTAGTTTTTGTATTATGGTGGACTGCTTCTACTTTTCTCATTTTTTCTGATTATAATTAATGTTGATGTGGGCTGTATACTTGTATTGCATGATTACTTTAATGTATTAAGGCTCCATACATTTGAACCTGCTTAACTCTGTCTATTGCAGCCCCTATTTGTTTTAAATATTTTGTAGCTTTCATTAATGAGTTTTTTTTTTTCTCAATGGCATACAAGATTGCCAATGAATCTTACATATCAGATTAATTGGGTACTGTAGGTAAGAAGAGGTGCTGATAGAGCAGAGATATACAGCTTGGCCTTCTCTACCACTGCTCAGTGGTTAGCTGTTTCAAGCGACAAGGGTACTGTTCATGTCTTCAGCTTGAAGGTTAATTCTGGTTCCCCAGGCACTGAAAATCCAAATCCTGCTCCTGAAAGCAATGCTGCTGGTGCACCTGCTGGCTCATCTCTTTCTTTTATTAAAGGTCAGTCAGTCACTGCTGGCAATTTATATCATTACCTATGTCTCCTGTTCTGTGTTAAATATCAGCATCTTGTATAATTTTCCTAGAGGTGTCAAAATCACACCCGACCCGACCCAACCCGATCCGTAACTAACCCGAAAAATATCCGATTCAGATTTGGACTTGCGTGGACACAATAATTTAGCATAAATCAACTTTAAAAATTGACTTGACTCGACCCAACCTCATCAAACCTGATGTGATCATTCGAATTGATACCTCTAATTTTTCCTCTGGGATACAATGTTAGTTATATTTACAAAAATGGAAAGTTTATTTTATTTTATTTTATTTATTTATTTCACAAAATGGATTTTCAGTGGCGACAATCAAATACTTCTTTTCAGACAAGTATTTCTCATTGCTTATTGCCTTTATTTCTTAAGTTGATTATTAGAATTATATGTAGCCGAAGAGGGATTTTCTTGTACTAAGGGGTTTGTTCATTAATTAAATGTACATGTCCTACTCTTCTTTTAGTGAGCTCAATGAGTTACATAGCCTAACGAAGGATATTGGAAACATGGACACAATTGTTTATATGATAGGCATGTCGCGTACCTAACAAAAATAAACCTTAGTAGACCACTACTATGTAGGCGGGCAAGCAAGGGTCGAATCGCAAGAGACTATGGTTCAACTAATTAAATAGACTGAAGTAACTACTAAGCAAGTAACCATATCAAATAATTGAGGATTAATAACTAAATATCAAGAACGCGATTAAACTAAATAATATGATAAATCAAATACTAAAGACATCCAAGATCAAGCATTATCATGAATACAATCAATGTAATAAAAATTCTACCCCTAATATATAAATCAATTAACAAGAGGAAAAGTAATCCCTAGATAATACCAAAGGTCTCTCTCGAGTTATCAATGGCTTCTCTAATCACAATCATACCTATTCTCATGGAATCATGTAAATTAGAGACATTAAGCACATTACTCTAACTTCCTAATAATTCATTCAACTATTCTCATGATGAACTTCAAACCCTTAATTAATCTATTCAATTCCGTTAAAATCCAACTCTCGTTGCGATTAAAACAAAGGAATAATGACAATACTAATTATCACTAATCTAGTATTGACATAAGCATAATCAATTAAGCATGTCAATTGGGATTATTATTGGAGAATTTAATGTTATAATTCATGCATCAATCATATTCGGGTTCTGCAAGATCCCGGATTTAAGAGACTACTCACACATATATACGGAAGCAAAAAAATATTCAATGAAGAAAACATGATTAATAAGTAAATAAAAGTAAAAGAAGAAGAAAAGATGAATACCAATTATTTGAATGAAGAAAAGTACCAATTGTTGATGAACAAAGATTAAAAACTTGAAATTGCAAATTAATCTAGATCTAGAGAGTATATTAGGGTTCTAATGAAAGTTTTTAAAGCTGGAAAATAATAACCAAGTAACTTAATCGGGGTTTACAAGTGGTATTTATATCCCTTGAAATAATAAATCCCGAAAAACAAGGAAAAATAGGTCGCTGACACATTGCCCGGGCAGCCCGGGCAATGCTGCCCGATCTGGTGTGCATAGCATTCTCACATCTTACGCCTCTTCTGAAGTCTTCAAGGATTGTACTTCGTGTGCCCGGGCAATGCTGCCTGGTCGGGCGCGCAAGACACTCCACGATGCTGACCTTTAAAGCTTATAACAACACAAATCCTCATCGCCTTGGCTGCTAGGGCAATTACTTCGTAGTAATCCTTTGCTAATCTCTTGTCCTTTCATCGCCCTGGCTGCCAGGGTGGACACGGGATACTACTCCTTCACCGTAACGAACTCTTGTGACCATCCAAATTAGTCTCATTCATCCTGAAATACATCAAAAACAACGAAACTACCCATAAAAGCATAATATGATCACAACCAAACCAAACCAAGCTAAAATAAGCTAGGAACAACTAATCTAGACATGAAAACTACCTAAATGGACTCTAAAAACACGCACAAAATACGACTTATCAATACTCTGTTTGTTAACAAACCTCAATCCTATGTCGTCCCTAGGGATGGCAACAGGTCGGACTCGGAGCGGATTATGTTAAATCCGACTCCGACCCGACAGGAAGTCGGAGGTTAAATCCGACTCCGACTTCAATATCCGATCTCCGACTCCGATCCGATTCGACCCGACTTCGAGTTTTTTTTTCATTATTCAATATACTTTGAGATGTTGGGCTATTTGGGCCTTTACAACCCACACCCAATGCCACCATGACCCACACAAAAATCCTCTATCTATTGGAGTCGGATTCGGATAATCCGTTAAAGTCGGACATTTGTCGGAGTCGGATTTTTTTCTCGAATTTTTTGTAGGATCCGACTCCGACCCTCCTCCGACTCGGAGTCGGATTATTTTAACGGAGTCAAACTCGGATTACTTTTTTTCGGACTCGGAGCGGATATTTTACCTCGGATCGGGGCGGAGTAGGGTCGGATCCGGACTAGATTGCCATCCCTAGTCGTCCCTGCCCCATGTGTCTTCCTCTCATGTGTCTTCCTCTTAATTACTTTTCATTCACATTCCCTCCATTACAAAGAATTGTGCCCCATAGCTTAATGAGGATTTTGGATAGTATAGAATATAATAAACAATTTGTTTTAACTTATTAACTTTTTAGGATATCTGTGTAAATTTTTTTATAGGTGGCTGTTACTTGCATTGAATAACTTATCAACTTTTTACCCCCCCCCCCCTTTTTTTTTCATTTGTAAATTTTTCTTATGTGTGTTTCCTGATACAAGAATATCCACTTGTTCAATTACATCCGTTCTTTAGTTAAAATGCTTAAAACCAACTATTCGGTTAGAAAAAAATTGTGGTATAATATCGTTCTTTGTTTCTTTAGGGCATCAATTTCATGGACAAAACAGCCTTGGCTGTGCAAACTTTGTATTTCCTTAAAATTGTTTTAAGGCCTCTATACCAATCAAGCTGATGGTGCTGATACTTGCATTGAATCTGATTTTGTTGGCTGTGCTGCTCCTGTGTTCTCGTGATCTAAATCTGGTGTGCAGTGATGATAATATATATATATATATATATAGGGAGGCTCTCGTGAGAAATTTTCTTATGTGAGAATTTTTCTTATGTGAGAACACTCTTTATGTTCTAAATTTTTACTCGTATGTTCTAAATTTTAAATCTGATGTTCTAAACTTTTCCTTAGCTGTTCTAAATTAAATCAAATGTTCAAATTTAGTACTCACATGTTCTAAACCATAAATTAGTTAAGTTTAATATCATAAATTTTAAATAACTTGTTCCAAAATTTTAACTTATATGTTCTAAATTTTAAAATGTGTGTTCTAAGATTTTTAATTATATGTTCCAAATTTTAAAGTGTATGTTCTATTTTTTATTCGTATGTTTTAAATTTTTTACTCACACTTTCTATATTCTATATCAGTTTGTTCTAAATTTTTATTCACATGTTCATAATCTTAAACAAATGTTCTAAATTTTACTCATATGTTTAAAATTTCATAAAGTAGATTTTATAAATTTTTAATCACTTGTTCTAATTCTTAAATCAAATGTTCTAAACATATTACTCAGATGTTCTAAATTATTAATTAGATGTTCTAAATTTTAATTTCAGACACATGTTTTAAATTTTTACTCGTATGTTCTAAACTTTTACTCACATGTTCTAAATTTAAAATCAGTTCTCATATAAGTATGAATTCTCACATATGAACCTATTCTCACCGGATCCCTCCCCTATATATATATATATATATATATATATATATATATATATATATATATATAAATCTTGGAAGATTTAGAATATTGCACATTTGGTGTTCATATGAAATTAGGTTGATACTCATAGATAATGCTAGATAGTACTTGTAAGTGCATTGTTCTTGCTATTTTGGAGAATCAAGCTAAGGCTGATATATCATTGATTTCTAAGTAATTTATCAGGCTGATAGTTCTCATTTTCTTGACTTTTTGGTATTGAGTACGTTAGAGGAGTTTAACAATATCTACTTTTGTCAATAGCTTAACCCGTTAAGCTGTTACTGTACTTATTTTTATGTAGCCTTTTTTTTTTTTTTTTTTTTTTTTTTGTGATGTCAGTTACTATCTTGTGACTAGGGGTGAACATGGTCTGGTTTGGTGCGGTTTGAGTCTAAATCAAACCAAACCGCAAAATACGGTTTGGTCAATTTTCCAAACCAAACCAAACCATATTAGTAATGAAACCAAACCAAACCGTAATAATGCGGTTTGGTTTGCGGTTTATGATGAGACGACATTTTTTCCTAAAAATTGTCAAATATTAATAAACTTATAATAAAGTTCAAATAATTAGCCCAATTTTACTACAAATTTTTAATAAAAATAACAACCAACTAATTAAGTGCTAAGTGCTAACACATAATAAAAATAATACATAACAAATTAACAGTGGAAAAAAACATAATACGTTTGTCCAAAAAAATAATTCATACTACATTATAGTTATATGACCTATTGAATTTGAAGTATTGATATTTGAGATTGAATATAGAGTATAGTAGTATACTGACCTTATAGTCTTCTAATGATTTTTCATTTTTTTCGTTTTTTATTTTTTTAATAATATATAATAACTATTTTAATTTATTTAAAAATTATATAAATATTAAAATGCGGTTTACTGGTTTACGGTTTGGTTTGGTTTATAATTTTTGAAAAACCAAACCAAACCGCGAACCGTATTTCCCAAAAAATCGAAACCAAACCGTATTTTTCCAAACCGTAAACCAAACCAAACCGCTAAAATGCAGTTTGGTCTGGTTTGGTTACGGTCCAGACCAAACTGTGTACATACTTGTGACCATAGATTGATGGAAGTGTAACTTGGTTTTTGGAAAAATGTATTACTAGTAATATTATATTTGTTTCTATTACCTGCTGGCCTGAGTTATTTTCGTTGTGCAGGAGTATTGCCTAGGTATTTCAATTCAGAATGGTCAGTTGCTCAATTTCGTTTAGTTGAAGGGAATCAGTATATCGTTGCATTTGGGCATCAGAAGAATACAGTGGTAATTCTTGGCATGGATGGCAGGTCAGTAACCAAATAGATAGCACATCTAAGGTTTTTATTATTTCTTTTGATGGTATAAAGTATATGCAGCTCTTTAAATTTCATGTTATGATAAGAATTTATATTGTCGAGTGTTGCTGAGTTCATCATAATTATAGACATTTCTACTACTGCAATGTTGATGATGCTGTGGATGTTGGTTTATTTCCCTCCTCCCCTAATGGGAACTAAGATTTCAGCTGAAAGCCATTATATTGCAGCCCTTGGCTGTAACAGGGACCACTTTTTTTTATCAAGTCCTTTCCATTTTTAGCTTTTGAAAGGTGCACACTGAGCTACTGAGGTGCTAGAGAGCCTGGAGGCTGCAGCATAAAAGATCCATAATTTTTAATTCAATTTTTTATGTTGATTTTTTCAACTTCAAAAGTACCCCTTTTTTCAATTTTTTATTTTATTATTTTTTTTTTTGAGAGACGGGGGGGGGGGGGGGGGGAGGATGGATTTTGAGCAATCAAAATTACTACTCTCACACAAGATTTAATTGAGTACCTTGTGTTTCAACATGCTGTTACACCCCTAGTATAGTGGATGGCCAAGATTAATTAATTCATAAATGCGAAATGTTGTAAATAACCCACTGCGGCCCAAGCTAGGCCTTGGCCAATATGCCTAGGTTTTTTTTTTTATCCGTTTTGCAACTCTGCCTTTCCACTTTGCTGACTTCCTCCCTGCCTGGATTTTCCCTGGTGATTAGGCAAAGCTATAATACAGCTTTCGCCATCTTGATTAAATGCTCAGCTTGGATATATTCCTGGTGGTTGTATCGAACTGTTTTTTTCTTTCGTATGAGTTTAAACATGGAAAATTTTATAACTCCTTGTGCTTCCAACACTATTGACCCTCCAAAGCACTATAGGTCATAATTTAAAGCCACGCTGACATGAAAACCAACCAAGCAGTCTTCTATTGGTTCAAATATCCACTGATAAATATCCACTGGTCTTCGCAATGGAAGTCTGAATTTTTAAGTAAGCCCTATGGAGGTGCCTGCACAACTGAAGTGGAGAAAATACATCTGTAATTAAAATTCAATGTACCGTCAATCGCAGGATGAACATATGTTATAAAATCACTTGCATACTTGCATATATTTCATAGTTATAAAATATGTTACTGGTGGTATACCTCAGCAGTTAGCATACTTTTTTCAATCATTGAATGTTTCATTGACCATTGTTAATCTACCTGTATTTTGAGTATCAATTTCTCAAAGTTATTGGTGAGATTCGATATGTGTGTGTGTGTGTTTTTTTTTGGAAATTCATGATACAAGAATCCAGTGGCAAGACTCCCGATTCCAATCACCATCTTGGGAGTTGGGACATCTTATTCTTAAACTTTCTCCTCTTCAGACTTGTGACATGTCTATCAATATTGAATCCACCCGTTTCTGTGTTGTAACATTCAAACCTTGCATATCCCTATCCTTTGTTTCTAGTTGCCTTTTTGTTTCTCTTTTGAAAAGATTTTATGGTGCCTTTTTTTTCATCTGCCCTTCAATTGAATACTAGACAACTTTTTTGTGTGCACGTTTTGTGCATTAGGTAATTTTTAATTATTGTATTATGGGCAATACAAGTTTTGTGACGACTGACGGTTTCGTTCGTAATGCAGCTTCTATCGTTGCAAGTTTGATCCTGCAAAGGGTGGAGAGATGACCCAACTGGAATATAACAACTTTCTAAAGCCAGAGGAACCTTTCTAACCTCGTCAATGTATATTTTTTTATAATTTTTGTTTAACCATTTCGGTTACCTCTGTATCTATTAAGCTTTCAGAGGTATGCACTGCGCATGTTTATGTTGTAAATATTGGCTTATTACTTATTTGGATCGCTGTAATTGGATGCTCTTTAACTGATAAGATGTAATATGTGAAGCTGCTTGCTTACAGACCCTTCTTGGCACATATTTTTTTTATAATGTTGTTTTAATACTTTCTACATCTAAGGGCCTGTTTAGTTCAGCTTAGCTTAATTTCATTTCAGTTCAGTTCAACTTTAACCAGTTCAGTTTAGCTCTAATCAGTTTAGTTCAGCTCTTAATATCCTTCTCTCATTAAATATTCATTTCAACTAAGTTCAGCTTCAATCAGTTCAGCTTAGTTCAGTAAATATGAACAGGTCCTAAGTTATTTGCAATGTTTCAACTTTACACTATTTACCAACTATGCTTGATTATCTTTAATGTTTCACATTTATCTCAAAATAGTTACGTGAGATCTAGTTTATACTGATCAAATATAAACTTTTTACCGATATTTAAAGTTCTGATGGTTGAAATTATGCATTAGTAAGTGATAGCAAAATAACATTACAACTACGTCGGTGGCCTGGTGGGTTCATACAGAAACTGATCGTTAAAGACTTGCAGTGTTTAGACCAAAAAATCAGCACACCTCTATTACCATTTCCTAGGTCACCGCTGAATGTGTAGACTATAGATTCCCTGGGTTTCTTGTGGTTGTTACCCTGTATTTTTTTTTTGGTCTAATATTGCATGGGGTATTATTCCTAATTTATTTTTATTGAACTTTGTTTATTTTTAATTAAATTTTATTAAATTCTATATTTTTTTTAATTTTGTATATAATTCTCACTGAAGTTAGCTTATTTTTACATAACAATTTGTGAAATATGGAGTAATATTCTGTTAGATTTTAACCTATTTAGACTAATTTTACTCAACCAATCACATATTTGTAGGACAAAAATATAATTTTGATGTTGCTACATGTGAACGGCAAAGTTGTAAGTAGAGCATAATTATCTAATTATTTGCATTGCTTAGGATACTTGCAGTTGATTGTCAGTTTCAGAGAGTTAGGCTCAGAATCTGATCATCTTGTTTAGGGGACCACTTATACTGTACCAATTGCTAACCATGGAATTCAATCTCATTTCGAGCTATACACATAATTTAACATATTCTTTAATTCATTACAATTTTCAAAAACAATTTTATCAAATCATGAAATCATCTATTCAATAATGTATGGTTTGTCTGAAAACAAATTGTATATACTAGATAGTTTTTCAAAGGATAATGAATTAACCTAAAGAGTCTTTCCAGTTATGTACCTGCTCCAATAGATTCCTTATAACCTAATTAACATCAACAAGCAAGAGATATAATGCAAATATTCTCCAAATTTTCTTGTAGAATAAGAATAATACAAGTATATAATATCATACTAATATTTGTATTTTTAAATGTAGTTTTTAGACTCCAACTACTGCATTTCTTGAGATGCTCCAACCTGAATTTAATAAATATAATGGCCCAATTAATTAAGTCATAATAACCCTACAAAGTGGCCATTTCTAACGGGTAACATTGACCCAATCATATTGATAAATGTGTAAAAGGATCCTCCATTCTTTTATTCGGATCTAGTACATAATACAGACAGATTTGAAGATTGTTCACTGAAATTTGTGTTATGACTTGACCTGATCATACGTACTACTCATGCATTTTAAACTATATAAAGAAATTTTCCTTTTTCCTAATACTACCTTCGTTAACTATTATTTGCAACAAAAGAATATTATATATCTCACGAATAATACCCCTTTGTTACAAATAATAGTTAACGGAGGAGGTAGTATATATATGAAGAAATTTTTAAAATTTTAATGCCAAGAAAATAAAATTTTAACCAAAAATGTATTTCCTCTGTTTCTTTTTAGTTGACAAGTTTTTTTAGTCATGTTTGTCAATGCACAAATTTAACCCTTAATATATTTACTTATCGATAAGAAAAAAATATAAAAAGTTGATATTGTGAATAAACTATACATCGTCACGAATCTAACAAGATTCCACATGACTATATTTTTCATTACGTATAAATCACAAAACACGGTCAAAGACAAGTGTGTGAATAATGCTAAAGTCAAATTGTGTCAACTAAAAAAGACGGAGCGAGATAGTAGATTATATTAAAAATAAAGTAATAAGAAAGGTCAAATTATATAGACTTTGAATCCATTATATCTATATTATGTGGATTACAAGCCCTAAGCAATCTTATTGTTTAAAATTTATATGGATTAAGGAAACCTAATCAATGTGGGTGATCCATTAATTATCTAAGAAAGACTATTTGGCGAAATTTTGACAGCTAACGTGGTATTTAATTGCCATTATTTTTCAATATTTCAGTAGTATAGGACCACCTCTATTTGAATTAATATTTCATATGTTTTTTGGTAGGTAAGATAAAAGTTTTTATTAGGATAAATCTCATGTCGTGTAAAATCGACCCGTATTAGTGGGCTATACACTTGGGAAGTGAGAGGTAAGGTACAGGGATCCGCCCGTCTCACTCTCTCAGAGTGTTTTTAATGGGGATTGAATCACTAATTTTAAAAAGGTAGACCAAAACTTAACTTAGTTACCGTGTTATATTTAAAAAAAATTGCTTCATCTTATTTAGATCACCTTTTCATTGAGCATTCATTATAATTTCTTCACATAATGTATACAAAATTCGATCTTTCATTTACATATGCCTAACATGTAGGCAAATCTAATTTCGGTCATAGCTTGTTTTCTTCCTAGCTAGTATCTAAATACATGTTTATTCTTTATACTTTTATAGTCATCTACATCAAATTAGTAGACATTATATTGTGCACCACAAACTTAATCACATGGTAATTTTAATTTCATTGAATTCATCCATTAATAAATAATTATTGTATAAATGTGAGGGCAGTTGGACCGAATCTAGGTATAATTATTGTAGGGTGGTAGTTCTAGAAGTTTAGTTTATTCTTCATCTCTAGACTCTAGGCGGTAGGCAGTGCATAGAGAACATTGACTGATTGATTGATTGTGTGCAATCGAATTATTGTGCATTTTCAAAGATACTCATTTTGTAACTTTGACTTTGACTTTGACCATATCCTTCCTTAGTCAACAATAAGTGCCTAATAAGTTTGAATGTGGTGAAAATGTGAAACCTGCAATCCCATATCCCCAATACATTTATGTCAAATTCTTTTAGGGTTGATTCATATGAAACCTACTTGCTTAATCTTCAATCGTGTAAGTAGTCTTCTCTAAATTATATAGACAGACATTTTAACGTATATTCAAAGTCATTTCTAGTGTTACAGAAAGTCATCCTGTAATTACATAAAGTAAGACAATCTGAAAGATATATCGAATCATTATTATTTGATGAAAGTGTTGTTAGGTGCAAAAGAGTACGTAGCTTTTTATTTATTTGTCATAACTACTACTCCTTTTGGTAGAAATATTGCTCCTTTTGGAAGCAATACTAGCCACTCCTTCCTAGCAAATTCCAAGGACCAATTGCAAACAAAGATAATCAACAAAAATATAGCGAGAACAACCCAAAAATAAGTAATAATAAGAACAATACATGAAAGTGACAAAATGATGAAAGTCTCAAAAAGAAATTATACGGAATCATCAAATAATTTCATTAATAATAACTGTACTCTTTTATCAAGTGAATTGTGAATACCATCAAACCATTTTTAGTTAATTGGATACTCAAACTAGTATATTACCAAATTGAATCAATACCACATACTTACACCGTCATTCATAATTATATGTAGTGTACTAAATTAATTAAGCATTATACCCTTCTAACAGTCAGACCCTATGTTTGAATTATTGTTGCTAAGGTGTGCAATCTACCAACCTAAACAAGGTTTATTATTATCTTTTTAAAGGAGCGCTAGGTTATTCGGGATTTTTCTAATTGAAAACAATTATTTATATGTACGGTGCTTGTTCTGTGTGGCTGGCTACATCGTGTGGATGAGGTTATTATTAAGGGTTTACTTAGTCAATTAAGGGTTACTTATTCAAGGGTCACTCAGTCGGTTAGCGCGTTTTTTGTGTGAAAGTAACCCCTGGCTGACCGAGTAACACCTGAATAAGTAGCCCCCTTAACGAGTAACCCCTAACTGACTGAACAGTAACCCCATAACAAGTAACCTCGACCGCATATAAAAATTTACATTGTTTATAAAAATAAAGCACTATATTAATGCGTACAACATAATTATAATGTATTCCTGATTTGATTTTCTACGATATTATTCTCATCATCAATACGTACGTACTTTACCAACTAAATTAATTGACATTCACGATTCTAATTATAACTCTTATAAGTAACTCTTTACTAGTATATACACACAATCAAAACCATAAATACTACTACATACCATTATAGTCTTTCACTTTCTTATACACTCTCTTACTCTCTCTTCTCTCTTTGGCAATAATAATGGGTGTGAAGGTGTATGGGCTCCCAATATCAACATGCACAGCTACAGTTTTGACTTGTTTGCATGAAAAAGAAGTTGAATTTGAGCTTTCTTCCTGTTGATCTCTTTGTTGCTGAGCATAAACAACCTCCTTTCCTCTCTAAAAATGTAAATCTTTCTTCATCTACATCTTTTATATTTACATATTTATATGTATATCATAAATTTTCTATATATTGATATTTTTTAGTTTTTATTTACTAGCATTATAAGTATCTATAAATAATGTTAAGTTCATTATTACTATTATAAAAAAGTTTAGTATTTTTATTTGAAATAACTTTTTAATTTGTGTTTATACACTTTATTTGCAGCCATTTGGGCAGATCCCAGTACTTGAAGATGATGATCTTATTTTGTTCGGTAAGTTTTACAAATAAAGTACTCCATTTTAGATAATAAATTGTTTTGAAATTATGAAAATTATTTATCTAAATATGCTCTTTCTCAAGAGTCAAGACATTAGTAATTTAATCAAGTTCTTTTCATATTCAATTAAATATTTAGATTTATTCGTAGCAAAGAAATTATGTTTATTTAAATGTAGCAAAGAAATTATGTTTATTCAATTTTTACACACTCTCTATAATCGTATAGAATGGTATGTCTATAGTAAATGTTTAGTATTTTGTTTTGGAAGTAGTGAAACAAAATGTTAAATACTTGTGTAATAACAAAAGGTTTTGGATTGAACATTTATCAATCCTTACAATAATCAATTATTGCTAACATTTCATAATAATCGTAACATTTTATGTACCATAAAATAATTAGAGGAGTCAACTAGTTTCCACATAAGTGAGTATTAATTAATTGATAATCTTTATTCAATCTCTATTCATACGTGAGTATTGGCTTTAGTTTTCATTTCTTATACAATACTATGTACGAATACAAAGAAGTTTCTTAATTAACTTAAAAAAAAAACACAATTAGTGATATAAGAAGAAGAAATGGTTTGATAACCCACTATAGATGATACTAATCCATTCATAACTACTAGTTAATATGTGTAATAGGACATTGAGAACACATAGATAGACTTTTCAATTTCATTGCTTTTGTTTCTCTAGGTTTTTATATTTGAGTATACGTTGTAAAACATGATTAATTAAGTCCCTTTTCACTATATATTTTCAAGTAATTCATGAAAAATAAGTTATAATAGTTAAGTTCATATCATAATTTAGAAAAAATAAGTTTTGATAAAGGTTAATAAAAGGTTACATAAGTTCAAAATACAACTGAATTAAGTAACTAATAAGATCTAATAAACTTATATAAGTTAGACAATTAGTTTATACACCCTAAACGTTTAATATTTCTACTTTTAATTTATTAGCTACTTTTATTTTCATTGATCTATCCTTAATCTGAATCCCAACTCCTTGTTTCCATTGTCACATCCTAGAATCTCGAGCAATCTCATCATACATAGCAGAGAAATACAAGGACAACGCAACAACAGATCTCCTACGACAAGGAGACCTAAAAGAAGCAGCAATAGTTAAAGTATGGATGGAAGTTGAAGCACATCAATACAGCCCCTCAATTCAACCCATCATTTACCAATACTTTGTGGCTCCAATTCAAGGCAAAACTCCTGATCAAACAATCATCGACGAAAATCTTGATAAACTTGGTAAACTACTTGACATCTACGACGAAAGGCTAAGGACTACCAAGTACTTAGCCGGGGATTACTACACCTTAGCTGATCTTCATCATCTTCCTTACACACATTATTTCATGACTACTCCTTATGCTACTTTAATTGATAGTCGCCCTAATGTTAAGGCTTGGTGGGAGGATATTTCTTCTAGACCGGCTTTTAAGAAAGTTTCTGAAAATATGAAATATGGGGAGAAATAAATTAGTTATAATACAATGTTTGGGGATAATTTAATTATTGCTATGAACAATTTATTTATACTTGTTTGAGTGAGTAATGTTGAGATGATCCAATGATTGTTGATTTGTTGCAAAATTTTATTTAAAAATGTAACCTTTTTCATAGATAGTTTATAGTTTAATGTTATTATTAATTACTTGTATTTGTCTTTGGTGGTTTAAATAAAATTTTATACCTACATACATTGCATTGGTTGAATGATTTTTTATACCATAGTTTAGTTTTTCACTGTGAAAATTCTATAGTGGTTGTTTGAAATATGACTATCATAATATTTTAATGATTATGTAGTTCATAATTAACGTATTTTTATCCAACTAATTAATTATATTACTCTATTTTTGCTATAAAATATAATTATCAATAGTTTTTTAATTTATTAAATTTTTAGTTTTATTTATGTAATTTTTACTCTTATGTTTATAGTTTCTCGAAAAATATTTATTTTATATTGGATTAAAATTTTAAAAAATTATATTTGCACTATAGAAATTAGAATACTAATTGTGTCCAATTTATAGTGTGAAAAATGGATCGCTCATATTGTTTATCATTAAAATAATAAAGGTAGTTATATTTCAAACGACCGCTGTAGAAACATCCTTTTCACTGGGGTATGACCCGGGCTTTGGCTCTTGTGGAATAATTTAATTTTTATATATTAGACGCTTTAAAAGACTTATTAATAACGTGGGTAAATTAGAATACAATGACAACAATAATTTATTTTGGATTTTTTTTTGTTTTTATTCTACAATTTCTAATACATAAATGTATTTATTTATAAATTTGGATTAATAGAGCATGAATTAATTTTAGCTGAGATGGTAATACATTCGGTTTTGGGAGATATTGTTATATATACCCGGGTGTATATAACAAATTCTATTATTTTTGTTATAGAGTATAAATTTGTATGCATTTTTAATTAAGATCGTTGGATGAAGATGTGATATGATGCTAAAGGTTGATGAATGATAATGTGGCATTATGTTAAACTGGTGAAAAAGGATACACGTTGCATATATACAATTTATGAAAACTTTTTAATGTATAGTATTGATATTTTATTAGTATTGTTAACCTTTGATGTACCCATTTGCTTTTTTAGGATTTTAAACATGCCTCTATACAGCTATATTCATCATCAATATATTTGTTTCTGTGTAATAAATTTTTTTCAAGGTGACAAATTACGGTGAAAGAGATAATTAATTAATAGAATGGCTTGTTTGCTTTATTATTTTACTAGTTTTGTGTCCCGTGCGATGCCCGGGTTGTTTATGAAGTCGATTTAAATCTATACAACGTGGCGCGACACTCAAATTTTATTTTATTGAAAATAAAAACTCTAAATTAACAATTTTATCCTAAAATTCTATCCAAATTTGATTCATAGAATTCTAAACTAACTTTTTTATCTTATGAAGTTTATTTAAATCTATCCAACGTGGCGCGACACTTGGCGAAAAGTTAGAATGCGTAGTGTCGCAGCCTCGTGACCTGACTAAAAGTTTAGCTTTATATATTAGTTACTAGTTTTGTGCCCCGTGCGATGCCCGGGTTGTTTATTGAATTATAAAATAAATTTTTAATCTTTATACGATTTGCTAGATTATGAAGTATATTATTTTAACCGATTAGTATATATTATAAAGGTATGTTTTACGCTTTGAACTATTTCCTTTGCCCAAAAAATATTATGATACAAAAAATAATTTATTAATTTTTAAGAATTATAATCTAATGATTTTTTTAATAAAATTATAATTGAATTTGTACATTTGAAATATTTGTATTTTATCGAAAATAAAACTAATTTTATCCTAAAATTATATCCAAATAGAATTCTAAATTAACTTTTTTTTTTATTTTATGAGGTCTATTTAAATATATCCAACGTGGCGCGACACTTGGCAAAAAGTTAGAACGCCAAATGTCGCAACCTCGTGACCTGACTAAAAGTTTAGCTTATATATTAGTTATATGATTCATCAACAGGTAGAAGTATATATATATACAAAACCTCCGCTCATAAGATAGGAACCAATCTTCCTACAAGATAAACTAGTCTAACAATAAATATTATAGAATTATTCTCTAAATAATAATAATATATTAACATAAAATAAACCTAAATATATTATTCTCTTAATGATACCTATATATCACACATATATATTTTCCATATCTCATATCTCTAACAAAAGGTTACGTTTGGAGGCTACATATTGCAACGATTTTAACAAGTCCCTATCTTATTCCATTGCATGTAATTGGTGAATAATTGTGGTAGACTTTACACTCTTTAACCATTAGTACATTAAACAGGTACATCATTCAAAAATGAAGGGAATACATCTTATACCATACTTCAATTTGTATCAAACTACCAAACTGTGACACAGTGGGATTGTATTTCATTTCAATATTGCACAAGATTGCAATTCAATTTTGACATTGCGTTTCAGTTAATAATTCAAAGAAAATCATAAGCAAATATGGAGTATTAAAGATGATAGAATACATTAATGCAAATTAAATCCAATAACATCTCATTCGATTATTTTTATTATTAGTATTTTTTATCATAAGGATTAGTGTACAAATAACATCCTTACATCTAAGAAGAAGATGAGGTGAACTAAATGCAGCTTAAGCACATTTAAACTTTGTGCTAAATTTGAGCTTAGTGTCGTTTAGTTAACGTGGGCTAATTTATTGAGTTGGGCTTGGCTTAAGTGAAGAAAATACTTATTTTAATAATGGGTCATAGGATATGGGCCAATTAAGAAGATTGGGTAGTTGGGGTAAATGTTTTTTTTTTTCTTTTTTTCCCAACTCATTATCAAAGTTAGACAATGAAGCAATTTGAGTAGTTAATAATCAATTTTGTTATTGTTGTTGTTGTTGTTATCCAGCCAAAATCTCTCACAAGTCAACCTAGTTTGGGTTAGCAAGCTATGTTACTTCTTTAGGAGTGGGAGCGAAGAGTAGGAGAATTTCTACCATAAAGTTTCTCTAATGAAGTTTGATCCCACAGAGTTTGATCCCAGAGATGCAATTAAACTTTTCCCGACCAAGACTTGTTTGGTATAATCAAACTTTAATTGGGTGATATGATTAAGGTGTTTCTTCTATCTACTCAACTTGATTTCAAAAGGTGTTTCTGGTTAACATAAAAACAATTGTGATAACATACAAATTACCATGCACTGAACCCGATCAAAGACTGGAAATTTAAAATTCAAATACTGAATACCAGATCGATTTTTAATGGGTTTTGGACTGGATCAATTTAAAGTATTTTGATTATTATTCTATACTTTTTAATAGTTTTTACTATAATATGAAATAAAAAGAAATATATATATATATATATATATATATATATATATATATATATATATATATATATATATATATATATTATATATATATATATATGTATATGTATATATATATGATTATTTAATATTTTTTTGAACATCTAAAATGAAATAACTCATATTATAAAAATATTTGTAGCATATTAAACGTAAAACTTAAACATCATAAAGGTTTTATTGATAATTGTTTAGAAAAATAAAAAGAACAACCTATTTGATTCAAGACCGATTTTTAAGAGTTTTAGACCAGACCTGGCCGAAGATCTTTTTTAAAATCCAAACCGATCGATTTGGCCAATCCACATTCGACCGGGGCACATCGCCGACCCCCATTCGCTTCCCTCCCGACAATTTCAAGCACTCTTCGACTCTCGACCTAGAGACCGGACAACCGATTTCTTTGGTCTAGTCCGATCAGGTCTAGCCCGAATCGATTTTCGAACACCTTTATTTAGTAGTCTAACCCACTACTACTTTTTTTTTTTCTTTGCTCATCTTATTTCTTATTTTTCAATAAAATATATTAATAATCTCATTATTTTTTTTCTTATAATTTTCTAATGCCCCGACTACCCACATACATCTTTTTATATTCAAGTACTATGTAAATTATTTCGGCTAAAACTATAAGCCTATTAAACTGTAATATTAAAAAAAAAACGAAGGGAGTAAGAAAATTGTCATGATTCACAATAAAAGCAAATATGATCTGAACAAAAAAAATCTACAAATTCAATCCTACTTATTGGAGTTATGGACAAAATAAACTCGTTCAAACTATTTACCATTATAAAAGATCAATGAAACATAAATTCGATTTGATAAATCTACTAATTTTAATGACATAGAATAAAAACCTACTTCTTATTTTTTTTTTTTTTTTTTTTTTTTTTTTTTTTTTTTTGACTGAATGAATAAAAACCTACTGGAATACTAAGTATATAGTTTAAACTATAAAACATTAACCATCAATAGGAAGGGAAAGCTATTGTCAAAAAAAAAAAAAAAAAAAAAAAGGAAAAGGAGGGGAAATAAACCTTTTTTTTTTTTCCCCTCACTTGGATTAATTCAAAAGTCAACGAAAATGAACGTAGTCAAGATGTGCACTCCCCTAGTTTGTTCCTTGTCATTCATGTATCGATCGACTTACACATTCAACAAAAAGCTATATTAAACAATTGTGGAATCTATTTAATTAGTGACTTGCATGTCCTATAAATTCAACCTTGAATTCTAGCATTTCTTAGCAACCCTCTATCATCATCTCCTTCATTTGTTGTCTCAATTATATCTATCTTCTTAATTTCTCTATCTTTCCTTTAACTACTTTAGCCATGGGGATCAAGATTCATGGAAGCCCTTTCTCCGGCGCCACCCTTCGTGTCGTGGCTGCTGCTAATGAAAAGGAACTTGATTTTGAATTTGTTCACGTCGACATGAGTGTTGGTGCTCACAAGCAACAACCTTTTGTCGCGCTTAATGTAAGTTTATCACTTAACATCATTTGTTAATTGTTAACTTGTACTACTCTTTTTGATTAGTCTTGTTATTGTTTTGGTTATTTAAGTTTCAATTTCGAAATCATTTTCTAACATCTTGGTGATAAAAATACGTAGATCATCTCATTAATAGATATAATTATAAACTTGAGATTGAGAATGATTTGACCTATGGAAATTTCCTAATCATTGGAATTATATAATTGTTTGTTATTAGTTAAATCATTTCTTGGATTAGAGGACACAATAGTTGACAATGATTGTTTCATTCATTGATCAATAATTGACCATAATGTATTGTAGTCAAATATATGTTGATATAGTTGAACTTTATGGGTCAACGTACATTTTGATCAAATATTCACCTCAAAAGTAGATTACGACCGGGTGCTATATATTGATAATCATTCTAGTGATTCTAAGTTAATTATGTAAAATTCCTAATTTATTTATCTTACCATATAATTTCAGCCATTTGGTCAAGTACCAGCTTTTGAAGATGACGATCTCCAGCTTTTTGGTAAGTCAACTCGTGTATCTATCTAATAAGGCCTTGTTCAGTTCACTTAATCTCGTTAATAAGAGATCATTTTTTATTTGCATCAATACCAATAATCAATAACTATCAATAATATACATTATTCAATACTCATATTGATAAATAGGAACATTTCTAATGAGAATTGTTTTCATATCAAACAGAATCAAGAGCAATTACAAAATACATAGCATACACCTATGGAAGCAACGGCACTGCATTGGTATGTGAGGACATGAAGCAAAAGGCGACTCAAGCCGTATGGATGGAGGTTGAGGCTCACCAATTCGACCCACCAGCCAGCAAACTGATGTGGGAGCTTGTGTTCAAGGGCATGTTTGGCATGGAAATTGACACGGCTATAGTCGAGGAGAACGAGGCTAAGTTGGCTAAGGTCCTTGATGTTTATGAGGCTCATTTAGGTCAGTCCAAGTACATGTGTTGTGACACTTTCTCCTTGGCTGATCTTCATCACTTGCCTCAACTTCATTTTCTAATGGGCACCCAAGTTAAGAAGATTTTCGACGAACGCCCTCATGTGAGTGCTTGGTGCACTGATATCTTGGCTAGGCCAGCTTGGGTTAAGACAGTAGCCTTGCAAAACCAAGCTTAAGCAACCTTAAGGACAAGAATCAAGCCAGCATTTTATGTTTGTTACCTTATTTGTTTGTTTGTATTGTTTTGATTTTATAATTGTTCGTTTTGAATTTCTGTATTCCAACTTTATCATTTTAATTAATAAGAGTACTAATTGCCTGAGTGTTGCTATATACTTTCATTGTTCCAAATTAATTAGTTTCAAACTCAAAAAGTTTGTTTTGATCTTAAATTTAAATTCTCACCATGTATAGAAAAAAAAAAAGAAAAAAAAAATTACCTATGAGATTAAGAGATTTGTGTCCTTAGTTGGCAATTGCTTTTTGGTAATGCAGGTGAATTGCTAAAAACTAAAGATGATTGTGTTAGTTAATTTTGACCAACTGATTGTATTCAAACATAGGTCACAATAATATGTTTAACTATCGTCAACTTCTAAGTATTGAAAATAGCACGGCTAACCCCAAATCCTAATCCTTCCTAGGAGAAGGCCAGGCTAAGCTAAGCTACATGGTTCGTCCTCCTATGAATGAGGCAATGTGGAGTCCTTTTATTATTATTATTGATTATTTTCTAAAAGTATCAACCAAGGTTTTATTATGGATTGTGTTAAATGAGTTGGCTAACTATTACTCCCCCCGTTTTTAAATACTTGCTCTTTTTTTTTGAAGCAAACGATAGAGCGATTTTAGTTGCTCTATTTCTCCATGCGCGGAGTTTTAGGAAAAATTGGAGAAAGTAATAAAATATGGAGATAGTGAGATTGGTAGAAGAATAAAAAATTGTAAAAAGCAAAAATAGTAGAGAGAATTGAGGAGAGAAAATATAAAATTAATAAAATATGATTTATATTGGGTCCACTACTTGAGAGAAATGAATTACATATTGTAAAAGATTTTCAAATAAGGAAATGGAGCAAGTATTTAAAAACGGCCGCAAAAGAAAAGTGAAGCAAGTATTCAAACACGGACTGAGTATATAAGGGCTCGTTTGGCATCACTTTGGCTTTCTGTTTTTTGTTTTTTAAAACCATATGATATACGTCATATAATGAATAAAAAAATAGTCAAACCTATTAAAATCATGATAATTTTGAAAACTGACAATAGAAATAGAAAAGGAGAAACACCTTTTTCTTATTTCCTGTTTTTGGTTTTTTGTAAAAAAAAAAAAAAAAAAAAAAAAAAAAAAAAAAAAAAAAAAAAAAAAACTGAACTGAAAACTAAAAATGATGCTAAACAAGCCTTATAATTGTTTGGTAATAATTGATTTTTAAATTAAAGTTGTTTGCATATGCAAAATGGCAAAAAGGACATTGACTTATTTTATTGTTGTAGCATAGAGTTTTGGGTTAACTATATTGTCATTCCACTTTATACTACGAATTAGAATACTTGAATAAGATGATGAAAGGCTAATCCAAGCTTCTTATTGAAAACGTGCTTATTTTGTGCAATTAACGTTTCGAATCACCTACCTTAGATTACCTTAGATATTGCAGTGGTCAATTAGCTAATATTAGTCGAATAAGTTAATGTTGCCCAACTTGCCCCAATAAGCTCTCCAACCAATACCCTCCCATATTTTTATTGAAGGTGATACTCCATAATATAATTGTTATTAATATTTTACTTGAATAATGCCTCCAGCCCATGAAAGATTCATCTTTTAGTGGACAAAGTTAATCAAGCCATTTATCCAACAACTTTAATTAGATTAATCAACAAATATTTAAGGTTGCATATTATTCCCGTAAAAAGAAAGGTTGCAAATTATTGTATTTGTATTCAGCTCGAGTCTTCCTTCTACTTCACTTCTTCCTCATCCTTCCTTCTCAACATAACAATGGTAAAATTTTTACCAAGATCTTAGACAACAACCTAACACCTAAACATGGGCATCGTGTCGTGCCTGCTTCCCGGAGGGCCGTGACAATTTTTTGCACACCCCAACCCACGGCACGGCACGACCCACGTGCCTGGCCGTGCCGAGCTTGTCAGCGAGCCGCCTCAATTTTTGATTCTTTTTTAAAATATATATATATAAACAAATCGATTAATTAAAAGTCATACGACATCTACAATAGAGATTTGACGTTAACAAATACATAAGATTTTGAATCAAATAGAATTTTCCTTCATAAAAACTATGATCGTCGAGTAGATCTTGCACCGCGAAGCATCTCCCGCTTATATAACTGAAAATTACAGCCTTGTTGGAGAGACAATCTAACGATCCTTTGTAGCTGTGAGGATGTTTTCCTTCGGATTCATCTGTTCGTATTCGAAAACTTGATAACTTTTTCACCAACGAAATAATTTCACGACAATCCATTAGATCTGCTACCATGGATTCAAAACTAAGAAATTTCTCCCTCGAAAAGAGGAGATAAACCTTGTCTTTCGAAGGAGGTCGAAAAACCCTTGTCTTTCGAAGGAGATTGGAAACCCTTTCTTTCGAGGGAGAAAAGTTCCTCCCTGTAGACACCCAAATGTGTCTCCCCAAAACCAAACCTAGTGATGAATACCTTTCATGTCATTTGATTATCGAACAAACCGAAAGTGTGAAAAGTCTAGTGATGATGATGTTTTTATTAAAATATCTCTTCTTTCTGTTTTTGAAAATATTTCTTTTCTTACCTTATTTATGAAAAACGTGCATTCCAGTTTAGTTTGATCCATGATAAGGGTCCAATAATAGCAATTAGTATTATGTGCACCATGGTGCACCTAGAAATAGGTGCACCAGGCCCAATCTATGCCCAATAGAGAAAGCCCAGATGAAAAAAGGCCACATGGAGTTCAATTTTTTTTTTTTTTTTAAACTAGTTGTTCCTCCTTTCTATCCGCCATATTTATCTTTATTTCATTTTAAAAAATTTCTCTCTCCTCTCATAAATAAAAAATCTACTTCAATTATTTCTTTTTGTATTTTCTATCTCCTCTTACCAATTTTCTCTCTCCTCTCATAAATTAAAAATCTTCTTCAATTATTTCTTTTTGCATTTTTTGTCTCCTATCACCAATTTTCTCTTTCTAAAATTGCAATCCACCATGGCGAAAGACGAAAAACACACGAAAACATCACTCAAAAAATGAACAAATTATAAAATTGAAACAATATTCTACTGTATAATTGTCTTTTTGATTTTTTTCCTTAATTTTTTTATTTTTTTTTTAGAAAATCAAAATTAAATTATCTACTCCTATTGAAGAGGATGAAGATCAAAATCAAAATTAAATTAGCTACCTGAAAGGCTGAAACTTCATATCAAACACAAGAAGCAAAAGAAAAGCCCCTAAAAACTTCTTATAAGACATTAGAAGCAACAAAAAAGCCCCAAAAAACTTCTGATAACATAAAAACCTCTGAACCCCTTTATATAAACTTCTGAACCCCAATTACAAACCACTGAACACCCTACAAAAACCTTTGAACCCCTTACAAAAACTTCTGAACCCCAACTACAAATCATTGAACCCCCAACAAAAACCTTTGAACCCCCTACAAAAACTTTTGAATCCGAACCACAAACCACTAAACACCCTACACAAACCTCTGAACCCCCTACAAAAACTTCGAAACCCTAATCACAAACCAATGAACTCCCTACAAAAACTTCCGAACCCCCTACAAAAACTTCTGAACACCAACCACAAACCACTGAACACCATACAAAAACCTCTGACCCCCCCTATAAAAACTTCTGAACCCCAACCACAAATCACTGAACACCCTACAAAAACCTCTGATGATCCCCCTACAAAATTTTTTGAACCCCAACCACAAACCACTGAACACCCTACAAAAACCTCTGAACCCCCCTACATAAATTTCTGAACCCCAGCCACAAACCACTAAACACCCCACATAAACCTCTGAACCCCCAACAAAAACTTATGAACCCCAACCACAAACTACTAAACACCCTACAAAAACCTCTGTACCCCCCTATAAAAACTTCTGAACCCCAACCACAAACCCATTGAACACTCTACAAAAACCTCTATACCCCCTACAAAAACTTTTGAACCCCAACCACAAACCACTAAACACCCTTAAAAAACATCTGCACCTAAAGAAACTGCTAGACTTTCCTTATAAAGTACAAAATGCCTATTTTTTTTAAAAAAAAATGATTACAAAATACATAAATCTCATAAAAAGTCATAAATAATGTATCACTTGTTCAAAATTATAATTAAGATGTTCATAAATCCAAAAATATATGTTTGTAAAAATATATATTTATAGGAAACGTGTCCTACGTTCATATTTTTAACTAAAAATGTTCAAAATACCAAAATATAACCAAAAACAAAATTGTTCATAATAGAATACACAAATATCAATAAAAAATCAAAATAATATGAAAGCTACATATTTCAAAACTCAAACCTAGCCATAGTGATTTAGATTAAGGAATCTCATTGGAAAATAATCATCTCCGTCGTCTTAACCACCTCTTCCTCGCCAAATCCGCCATTTTTAACTTCAGTTCATTGGAAAAACTCCATTAACAAAGCTTCAAATTGAAGGTTGAAGAAAACGAACTTTTTAATTAATATATAGTGATTAACAATGGTGATGAAGGAGTTAAATTAAAAACAAAATAATGAATGAATTTAGGAAAAAAAAAATGGAGGAGAGAGAAATCAGAAATTAAGAATTGTAAGAGGAAGAGATGAAGGATCTCAATCTATGGTGAACAACAATGGTGATGAAGAAATTAAATCAAAAACAAAATTATGAATAAATTTAAGAGAGAGAAAAATAGTTTAAAGAGAAGAAAGAGGAGAGAGAAATCAGAAATGAGGAAAGTGTGAGAGGAGGAGAAGAGAGGAGAGAGAAAATGATGTTGATATTGTGTTGGCAAATTGTAAAATACGTAGACTCTTATTAATGGTGGTGCACATATTTTAATATGCACCATGTTCCATATTAAAATTTTCCCAATAATAGTGTATTTGTATGGGGCTTGAAAATACCTTTCCAACGATATATTATAAGTCCAATTCCGATGAATAATGAGGAAGTTTTGGCCAAAATACTAAACTGGGTCCGATTTGATTTTTATATGCAGCCCAATGATCTAGGGGAGGACCTATTATTAATTATCATTCCTAAAGCTATAAGGATTGATTATAGTCTTCTAGAGAACTCTAGAAGGTTCTCTTAAATCCTAATGGAGTTAGGATTGATAATTATGTTTCAAAGAGTTTGAAATTGAATAAAACTACTCCTTTTTAGAATCCTTATTTTGTAAGAAGTGGAATATATTCAGATTTTATCTTTGTGCCTCATAATCTTTATCCAAATTTTATATGGTTGGATAGATCTTGAAATTATCTTTCCAATGATATATTATAATATTAATCCGAGCTATAACGAAAAAGATATGAATAAGATATGAAACTCTATCCAAATTGACACCGTCCCACTATTTTGGCCATATCTTTTTATTTACAAAATATTTTAATCTGATTCTAATTGGGTTGGAAATTAGAATTCAAGAGCTTTTCAAATAAATATTATATGTCTTATTTAGACTTCTAGATCAAAAGATATGATAAAAACAAAATTTGCAAAAACTGTTGTCCATCGAGTTTTATTTCGATTCGAATTCGGATTCTTTTCTTATTCTTCGACCCTCTTTTTTCTCTATAAATAGAGGTCATATCTCCCCTTTTTCAATCATCAATTCTCACCAACTCTCATCAAGAATTTCTTGATAATCTATCTCTTTCTAAACCAACCCTTTTACAAACACAATTCCTCATACATTAGCACTAGACACACCTAGCCAAGTTCGAAGTTGCCTTCGCCCTAGACGTGAAAGGTTTAATTTATGAGGGTTTGGTCCCAAATCTCTATTTCAATTATTTAATTTAATTGTTGTTTTATTTTTTCCCTTGAAGTTACTAACGCGTGTATTTTGTTATTAGAAAGTGATATGAGGCATCCAAGTAAGTGTTTTAATTGTTTACATTGTTATTATGATATAGAAATCATGTTTAGGTTATTATTATGATTCTTAGTGTCATGTTAGCGTGTTTTGATCTTCCTAGTATCATGTTTAGGGTAACAACTATAATTTCCAATATCAAATATATCAACTATGATTTCTGTGATGCTTCCTATTTTCTTCCTAGCTAATATTCATGTTAGGGATATATATTTTATCTTTATTGTTTAGTGACATGCTAGGAATTGTTATTAATCTTGTTAGTATCATGCCTAGGATCTTGCTATTATTATGCTTTATTATCAACATGATTATGATAATTATGATTATGATTGTGATTATTATGATTATTATTTTGGCCGCCCGAAAAGGAACTGCAGTGATCTTGAATAGGGATCCTACAGCGATAAAAAGAATCCCCATAAAAATACCACTAGATCGAACACCTCCGGATCTCGAAAAAAGCGGAAGATGATGCAAGATCGAATCTCTTCAATCGAAGCTTCCGGCTTGATTCCTTTTCGCGAGTAGTTCACTCGCTGAGTCTCTTTGCATCCATGGCTGAATGATTAAAGCACTCTAAGGGGAAAGCTGAGGGGATCCAGCTTTATGTTCCTTGATTATATTTATTGTTATTGCTTGATCACACCTTTTATGCATGTTTAAAGGGAATTTGTACTTGTAATCACGCTTAATAAGATAATTAATAATCTTTTTTAGGATTAATTTGATTATAATTCAAGTGATCGCCAATAATAGATTTATTTGTGCATTAATATTCAACCAACATAGATTAAACAAGTTTAGGGTAAACCTATTGATTGCATGTTAGTCAGAAAGCGCACATGAATACGAGAAGAATAAAGTAAAGGCCTATAATTAGGGCAGGTTTAGTCTCTTTTAGATTGGATTTTTACCTTCATCCCTGAACTTCCAGTCATGGCTCCAGACCTATTAGAGTTAACGATCTCCTGGATCGTTAAGGGGTGTAACCTTCTAATATGTCCATTTTATATAGTGTTTTACCCCCGTCCCTTGGTCGTTATTAGTAGTGTTTTTGGCTCTTTCGGGCCACTTTTATTACTAATTTGTGTGTTCTAGTGTTTTCGTAGTTTTAGTTGTATTTTACAGGAAATTGCACTCTTGGAGCATTTTCCCGGGCTTTATGGATCAACTACGGAAGCTAGAAGGACATGGCCACTTTTGGAGCCCAAGATCGGTGAGAGCCGGTGATTAAGGGCTCGGTAATTGGGATCCCGAGGCATTTGGACCAAGTATTCGAGACCCGAGAGGAAATCTGGATTGGGCCGAGAAATCTAGCCCAATCGAAGTCCAAGCCTCAAGGAGAAGCAACCGCCCATCGGGCTACCTCTAGCACGATCGGGAGCGGCAAGACTAGTAGGCTGAGCGGCTGAGACGCGCCAGATCGTGCGAGCATCTAGCACAATCGGGCGATGCTGCTGGGTAGGAACGCGAATAAAAAGGCGCGCCTGATCGGGCGGCCCTTCGCCTGATCGGGCGCGCGTTTCTGGAAGACCTGATTAAGTTTAGTTTTAATTCTTGTTTTAGGAAACGTTTAAATACGATTTTGTACGGAATTATTAGATTACCTTCTTTCTTAGACTTTCTCTCTCTACTTAGTATTTTTCTCACTCTTAAATTCTCTCTAAACTTTTGTTCTTAATACTTCCTTTAATTCCAGATTTATTTTTGGTACAATTTCTTCCCTTTTAATTTCAGCTATTTTTATTGCTTTCTTGATTATGCTTTTACTTATTTACTTGATTGGCTTAGTTATGATGATTTGTGAGTAGTTTCATTCTAGGGTTTATGGGGATCCATAATTAATATGAAGGGATAGTTTGTTAATATTGATTATTGATATTGCATGATAATTTCTTATTGAATTGTTTTAATTCTTTGCAATTAGATTATGAATCGAGCAGATGTAATTTGATTGTGAATGTTTAGCAATATTGAATTGATGAATCGAGCAGATGTTAATTTAATATCAAAGGCTATTTTTAATAGGAACTTAGATCTAGTAAATTGCGAGAGCCTGTTAGATCTATGTTGATTAATAAATTGCGAGAGCTTGTTAATCATGTTATCCGTGCATTGTTAATTATTAATTACTTCGTTCTATCCCGGAATATTAATTGTTGGTGAGCCTGTGACCCTAGGCTTCCTTATTATTGTTTCTTTTCTCCCTAAACTTATTCTTTGTAGTATAGAATTTATTCCCAAAAATATTGGTTACTTAGATAATTTAGATTATAATAATTAATTAGAAGTAAAAAGACATGTTTCCCTGTGGAGTTCGACCCTACTTCCCTATCTACTTTAGCTAGAGGACTTAGGTAATTATTTTTTGATTAGGGGATACGACTTTACCCTGTCAAAATTTGGCGCCGTTGCCGGGGAAACGGTTTTATTTTTGTTTTCTGATTATATTTTTTTAATCTAGATTATCCCCCTTTTTGCCTCATAGAACATTAGTTCTTTGAGGCAATTCTCATATTTGTCTTTAGTTCTTTGTTTATGCCCAGGTGTTCCAGATCAGGTTATTACATCCCTTTTGATCCTGAGATCGAGCGTTCTTTTGATAGGCAAAGGAGACTCTATAGACAAATTCTGGCGGGTTCAGATGAGGACAACGATCGAAGAGATCCTCCCCCTGATTCTAGTGACACAGATATTCCTTCAGATTCAGAATCAGAGATGACGACCCAGAAGAAACTCATTGACTATTCGCAACCAAAGCTCACAGATTTCCCGCACCTTACTCCCACTCCGGGTCTAGATGGAGTTCAATTTGAGATCAAGCCCCAATTTATCACTATGATAGAGAGGAAGCAGTTCAGCGGAGCTAAGGGTGAAGATCCTAATCTTCACATCGCAGATTTCTGCCAATATTGTAACACCATTAGACAAGTCGGGGTCACGCAAGACCAAATCAGGGAGATTCTTTTTCCCTTTTCATTATGTGGCAAAGCAAAATTATGGTTAAATGGTTTGAATAGAACTGCACTTGGTATTACTGACTGGGAAACTCTTGCTTTGAATTTCTATAATAAATATTATCCTGTAGAGAGAACAGCGGTGCTAAGGAGTGCTATTCAGAACTTCGCTCAAGAGGCCGACGAAAAATTATATGAGGCTTGGGAGAGGTTCAAGGATCTACAAAGAGAGTGCCCCCACCGCAATCTAGCACAATGGCAATTGATCCAAGCTTTATAATAGACTTGGAAATTCTTCTAGATCAGTGCTAGATTCGGCAGCTAGTGGGAGGTTTATGAATTTAAATGTGGATGATGCAGGACAGGTTATCGAAGACATGGCAATACACAATTCCCAATATGGGATTCTGAGAGGGTTTGCAAATAAAGGAAAACATAGTGTCGATTCCGTATCCTTTTTGCAAGCTCAATTAACATCTATTTATCAAAAATTAGATAATCTTACTACTGCTCCTAACTCTGTAGCTAATGTTTCTGCTGTTGCTAACCATGAAGCTTTTTGTGAAAATTGTGGAATTGTAGGTCATTGGGAGCAAGATTGTAGGAGCTCTATGGAACAAGTTAATGTCTTTCAAACCTATAGGCATAATAACCCCTATTCCAATTCCTACAATGCCGGTTATAAAAATCATCCATATCTTTCGTACCGGAGCACCAATGTACAAAATCCTCCACCTCCACAACAACCACAACAGCAAACCCCACCACAACAAAAATATTATCATCCTAATTCCGGCTAGAAAAGCCAAGCATCACCCTCATCATCTTCCGACCCTGCCATGACAGAAATTAGAGCAATACTTGCCAATATGCAAAAGCACATGGAGAGTAGGGATGCGCAAATTGATTCTATCCTAGCCCATAATAAAATCATGGACAATCAAATTGCACAACTTTCATCTACCCTACAATCCCGTCAGCAGGGAGCTCTACCAGCACAACCTATCCATCCTACAGATCATGCTAACGCAATCACTGTAAGGAGTGGTTCACATTATGATGGACCTCCTATGCCAAAGGAAGATAGACCAGTTCCTGATCTAGATTCCTCTATACCAAACGCTAATCCTGCTAGCCCTGCAGGGCTACAAATAGATACTAACCCTACTAATGTTTCTGTGCAGAGTAAATCGCATGATAAGGGAGGAGATGTGCAGAGCCTAGTTATCAAGCTTCCATTCCCTAATAGACAACTGAAGAGTAAGCTTGATAAATAATTCGGTAAGTTTTTAGAGGTGGTGAAAAATCTGCAGGTAACAATCCCTTTTACTAACTTAATCACTCAAGTTCCTGCTTATGCTAAATTTATGAAAGACATTCTGACTAGGAAAAGGGCCTTTAATTAAGTAGAAACTGTGGCTTTCACAGAGGAGTGTAGCGCTCTATTGCAAAAAAAATCTCCTCCTAAATTAAAGGATCCCGGTAGTTTTTCTATCCCTTGTCACATTGGGAATGTTTTTATTGACAAAACTTTGTGTGATTTGGGTGCTAGTGTTAGTGTCATGCCATCGTCTGTCTGCGCTAAATTAAATATGGGAGAATTAAAAGTTACTAATATAACTTTGCAAATGGCAGATCCTTCGGTAAAATACCCCTTAGGTATTTTAGAGGACGTACCTGTTAGAGTTGGTAAATTTTTTATTCCTGTTGATTTTGTTGTTTTAGACATGGCAGAGGACACACAAATACCCATTATATTAGGTAGGCCTTTCCTCCATACTGTGGGAGCGATTATTGATGTAAAAAATGGTAAACTAACCCTTTCTGTAGGTGACGGTAATGTTACTTTCAATTTAGGGAAGGTTTTGAAAGGGCTTATGCTAGAGGAAAATTGTTGCTACATTGATATAATTGATGTAATTGACGATATTTGTGTTGATAGCTTGCCACAGGTTCTTGCGAAGGATCCCTTAGAGGAAGTTCTCTGCGGGAATTTATCTAGCGACAATGCAAGCATTTGGGTAATGAGGTACATGATATTGAAAAGGCTTTTTCCTTAAAAGAGTTAAGCCCCAAGGAAACAATGAAGGTAGTAAATTTAGTTCAGGAATCAAAACCTGCAGAGGTTAAGAAACCTGAGCTAAAACCTCTCCCTTCTCATTTAAAATATGTTTTTCTAGATGAACAGGAACTACACCCCGTGATCATCAGTACTGCACTCACTAACCTACAATATTCCCAACTTCTAGGGGTTCTCAAAACCCATAAGAAGGCTATAGGGTACAGTATTGATGATCTCAAGGGTATTAGCCCTGACTTTTGTATGCACAGGATACATCTAGAGGATAACTATAAGCCCTGCATTCAACCCCAAAGAAGATTAAATCCTAACATGCAGGAAGTAGTCAAGAAAGAGGTTATGAAATTACTTGATGTAGGTATTATCTATCCTATTTCTGACTCCAAGTGGGTAAGTCCCGTGCAGGTAGTGCCAAAGAAAGGTGGGATGACTGTGATAACAAATGAAAAAAATGAATTAATTCCCACTAGAACTGTAACAGGGTGGCATATGTGCATAGACTATCGCAGATTAAATATCGCCACTAAAAAGGATCACTTCCCTCTTCCCTTTATTGATCAAATGCTTGAGAGGTTAGCCAATCACAAATTCTTTTGCTATTTGGATGGGTATTCGGGATTTTTCCAAATTCCGATTCACCCTGAAGGTCAGGAAAAGACTACTTTTACATGCCCTTATGGCACTTTTTCATATCGTAGAATGCCCTTTGGTTTATGTAATGCACCCGCTACCTTTCAACATTGTATGATGAGTATTTTTTCTGAATTCATAGAGTCTATTATGGAGGTCTTTATGGATGATTTTAGAGTTTATGGTTCTTCATTTGACTCATGTTTAATTAATCTCGCTAAAATTTTTAAACGATATGAAGAGTGCAACTTAGTCCTTAATTGGGAAAAATGTCACTTTATGGTGACAGAGGGAGTAGTCCTAGGTCATATTGTATCTGATAAGGGCATACAAGTAGACAAGGCTAAAATATAAGTGATTGAGCAATTACCTCCCCCAGTTAATGTTAAGGGAGTTAGAAGTTTCTTGGGTCATGCGGGGTTTTATCTTTATCAAAGATTTTTCTAAAATTGCTAAACCACTGACACAGCTCTTGCTCAAGGATGCCCCATTTATTTTTACTGACGAGTGTCTTGAGGCTTTCAACAGGATCAAGCAGGCTTTGATATCGGCACCCATCATATGTGCTCCCAATTGGAACCTTCCTTTCGAGATCATGTGTGATGCAAGTGACTTTGCGTTAGGAGCCGTGCGCGGACAGAGGAAGGACAAGGTTTTGAATGCTATTCATTATGCTAGCAAAACCTTGGATGAAGCCCAAGTCAGCTATGCTACTACGGAAAAGGAGTTTCTAGCTGTCATTCATGCTTTAGAAAAATTTAGATCATATATTGTTGGTTCTAAAGTTATTGTTTTTACTGATCATGCAGCTTTGAAATATTTGATAGCTAAGGCGGAATCAAAGCCAAGGCTACTCCGGTGGGTTCTCTTGCTCCAAGATTTCAACATCGAAATAAAAGATAAAAAGGGAGCAGAGAACGTAGTGGCAAACCACTTGTCACGTATCAGGTATGATGAGGGTAAGGATTCTCTACCTATAGATGATTCTTTCCCTGATGACAACCTATATGCAGTTGTAGAGCAATACCCATGGTATGCAGACTTCGCCAATTATTTAGTGGGTGGTACTCTACCCCTTGACTTGTCCTATCAACAAAGAAAGAAATTCCTTTATGATGTTAAGCATTATTTTTGGAATGATCCTTTTTTGTTTCGTGAGTGTGCAGATGGATTATTTCGCAGGTGTGTTCCCGAATGGGAAGTCCACGGTGTGCTTACCAGTTACCACACCTCACCATATGGAGGACATCATGGCCCCACTAAAACGGTGGCCAAGATTAATGAGTCAGGTTTTTATTGGCCTACAATGTATAAAGATGCTAACATGTTTGTGCAGGCTTGTGACTCTTGCCAGAGGATTGGCAACATCTCGGGGAGGCATGAGATGCCCCAAACAGGAATTTTAGAAGTTGAGATTTTTGACGTTTGGGGTGTTGATTACATGGGACCGTTCCCTTCTTCAAAAGGGAACCGTTATATTCTTGTCGCCGTAGATTATGTATCCAAGTGGGTTGAGGCCATCGCCACTCCTAACAATGACGCCAAGGTCGTCCACAAACTTCTTAAGAAAACCATCTTTCCAAGATTTGGCGTACCTAGAGCTATAATAAGTGAGGGAGGATCTCACTTTCATGAACAAAAGTTGGACACCCTCCTCAAAAAGTATGGTGTCTACCATAGGACAGGTTTAGCCTACCACCCCCAAACTAGTGGCCAATTCGAGGTTTCCAACCGCGAGATCAAGGCCATTCTAGAGAAGGTGGTGTCAAAATCAAGGAAAGATTGGAGTGACAAGTTAGACAACACTCTTTGGGCATACCGAACAACATTCAAGACACCAATTGGTACTTCACCTTATAGATTAGTTTATGGTAAGGCATGTCATCTTCCCGTGGAATTGGAGTTTAAAGCTTTTTGGGCAATCAAGGAGCTTATCATGGACTCTAAGGTCGCGGGTAAGAAAAGACTCCTCCAACTCAATGAGTTATATGAGTTTAGACTGTCAGCATATGATAGTGCGCGAATCTACAAGGAGAAGACCAAGAAGTGGCATGACAAGAGGATCTTACCAAGAGAGTTTGCACCAGGTGATAAAGTTCTTCTCTTCAATTCTAGATTAAAGATTTTCCCAGGAAAGTTGAAATGTAGGTGGTCCGGTCCCTTCACTGTCACAAGGGTGAATAAATTTGGCTCGGTAGAGTTGGTCAATGACAAGGGTGAAGAGTTTAAGGTAAATGGCCAACGACTGAAGGTGTATCATGAGGGCGCTACTAGTAGAGATGTGGAGGAAACCTTCCTAACTCCACTTCCAACCTGAACATCAAGGTGGTAAGGGGATCGTGCGAGAGCCTGTTAGATCTATGTTGATTAATAAATTGCGAGAGCCTGTTAATCATGTTACCTGTGCATTGTTAATTATTAATTACTTTGTTCTATCCCGGAATATTAATTGTTGGTGAGCCTGTGACCCTAGGCTTCCTTATTATTGTTTCTTTTCTCCCTAAACTTATTCTTCGTAGTATAGAATTTAATCCCAAAAATATTGGTTAATTAGATAATTTAGATTATAATAATTAATTAGAAGTAAAAAGACCTGTTTCCCTGTGGAGTTCGACCCTACTTCCCTATCTACTTTAGCTAGAGGACTTAGGTAATTTTTTTTTATTGGGGTCATGCGGGACCTATATAAACCAGCGCTTTGCGGGAGGCAACCCGTATTTCTTGCTTTCTAGACTAGTTTTCCTTTTTATTTATTTTTATTTTTATTTTCTTTTTGAGAGGCGAGGATAGTGTAATTTTACCGTTTATAAGTGTTTTTGTACGGGTATAGGTTTAAGAGGTCGAAAGACTTAGAAAAAATTGAAGACGAAGAAAAGCTAAGGAAACGACTGGGCACGGGCCCGATCGGGCGCGCAAGAGAAAGATTTTTTCAGCCTTTGATTCGCCCGATCGGGTGTGGCTGCCCGATCGGGCGCGAGAAGAGAGCTGAAGTCGAGCTTTTTTTCCGCCCGATCGGGCGGATCTGCCCGATCGGGCGCGCAAGTTCAGTCACAAACTCGAGCAAATTTCGCCCGATCGGGCGAGCAAATTGAGTGAAGGAAAAGATATGTCGGGCGAAGCTCGCTCGATCGGGCGAGCCATAGGGCGAATTTTTCGTTCGTGTTCGCGCCCGATCAGGCGGAGCTCGCCCGATCAGCGCTCGCCCGATCGGGCGTGCAACTCCAATTCTGGAATTCAAATGTTCTGCCCGATCGGGCGCGCCTATTTTTTGGCCGTCCCTTATATTTTTCTTCTTCTTTCTTTCCTCATTTCCTTCTTACTTCATCTTCTTCTCCGTTACTTTCTCTCTCTAAAACCTCCATTCTTACACCTTCAAACTCACTTATTCTTCAAGATCCTCTCCAATCCTTCTATCAAAACTCAAAAATTTTTACATATTTCTAATCCTTTCACCTTTCTCTACAATCTAAACCCAATTTCTACCATTTTCTCTCAACTTTTTCTAAACCTTAAGAGAGAGAAACCACTCAATTCCTATTCTTTACACCATCAATGGCTTTCAAGAGGTCAAGAACGGTGAGGGGGGAAGGCTCAAGGAACCAAGAGGCGAGAATTGATCCGGACTTGCAAATTCCGGGATGGGAGAGGGTGGTCATCACCACCCAAGAGCAAAAACAAAGGATGCTAAACCTCATCACGAGGCAGGTAATTCCCACTCGTTTCATTCATCACCCTACCCTTATTAGACTAGGAATTGATAAGTATGTGGAAAAATTATTCAAAGGAGTTGGCATGAGCGGTTTCTTTAACATGCATTACGATACTTATGATTATTTAACCTTAGAATTCGTTTCTAGTTTTAATGTCATAAAATCAAATGCGTTAATTTCTCATGTTCAATTTCGTTTATTCAATAATGATATTTGATTGACTTTGAAAGAGTTTGGTAAAATTTTTGAGTTGAAATCGGATAGGCCTCTTGAACCACCCCAAGACAACATTGTCGTTGTCTATCAATCCCTTACAGGGGATCCTAACTTGAACCTCCAACATGCTAAAGGTACTTGGATACAACATCCCGTGCTAAGGATTTGGCAACGGTTTGTTGGCCTTACCATTTTTGGAAGGCATGAACCCGCCAATGTTAGGCGGGATGAGCTTGAATTACTAGGGTCATACATGATCCCTAGGAGTGAAAAGCTCAATATAGTCCATAAAATGGCTAATCACTTCCAACGGGTGGCCAATGCGGCCAAGGCGGGTAGGTCTAGGGTACCCATCTACTTTGGTGGCCTAGCTACACATATAGCGGTCAAACACCTTAGCTTTGTCCCTAACGATGATGGTAAGGTCGCCGGCCCAACTCTTATGGACCTACCATATCTAGGTAGCCTTAACTGGATTAATATCATGGGAGGGGAGACATGGTGGGTGATCCAACGGGAATCGGGTAGGAAGGATAATTCTTTCACTTTACCCCACCCCACCTTGACCAAATTTGAGAAGGGGAAGCCTTCTTACACTTTTGAGCTTAACGGTCAAGGTGAGGTGCAACCACCTCACCCTTCACCTCAACCCCATCACTCTCCCATTGACCACTGACCATTCACCACATTATCCACCACCTCAACCCTTTACATACGATATCCCCACTTCCTCTACCAACTACAACATAGACCCCAATGCCCCTTATGACTTCTCGGCTTTTAGGAGCCAATTGGATAGGATTGAGACGGGGCAAGGGAGAGTTGAGGGTTTGGTTAGGGATTTGGATGCTAGAGTAGGGTCTCTAGATAGAAGGGTTGGTTATGTGGAGAGGAACCTAGGGAGGGGTTTATACCCCATGTATGATGACTACGCCCGTAGGGGGGCTATTCCCCCCGATTCACTTGTCCCTGATTGGTTCCAATATCCGCAGGGTGGATATACGAACCCAAGTGCCTTTGGTACCTACGTCGACTACTCATCGGTCCATGGATATGGGACCGATGTACCTTTTGGTGGGCTTGGGGGGAATGTGGACCCTAACTACTTTGCAGGTGGTTCGGGGTATGGAGGTGGTGACTCTAGCCATGGAGGAGACGGTTCTAGCCACGACGGGGGCTATTCGAGGATGGATGAGGATGAGGATGAGGAGTAGGCTACTCTCCCAAGTCAATGAGGGCATTGCTTGATTTAGCTTGGGGGGGTGTTCTTTCACTTGGTAATTCTCTTCCGTTTCTCTTTTTATTTGCTTTCCTAGTATAGTTTTTATTGCTTTCTTATATATGAAAAATACAAAAAAATTGAAAAATAAAAAAAATCAAAAAATACGTTCCAATGAATTATAAATCATGCTTCCCTGTGCCCCGTACTTGAGAAAAATTTGTTTTGATTCTTGGTTATTGATAATGAGCATTGTGGATTTGTTGGTCATGGTTTGAAGTTTTATTGCTTGGATTCCTAAACATGAGTCAATCTTGCCCAACTAGTTGTGAATATAGTGCTTGACTAGTTGATTTGGTTAGGAAATGTGTGATAGTTCCATAATTCCTGGTATGTCAATGAATTTGAGTATTGATTTGCAACTATGAGTAGTGTTTCATGACTTATTATTATGCACATGAGAAGGACGAAGGCGTTCATTCTTTAGATAGCCTTCAGAGTATTAGATACATTTGTTCCCTTCTTATTACCCATGTTGTTGCTTGTGCCCTTTTATTGATTATTTAGCCACATTACAAGCCTATATGAGCCCCATTGGTTACTAGTCCCAAGCTTGGCTTGGGGGAGCTATTAGTTGGTGAGGTGAGGGAGTTGTGGTGTGCACATTATTTGCACAATGTGGGAATAAAAGAAGAGTGATTATTCTTTGATTTTTGATTGGAAAATATCGATGTTGTGTTTCAAAGTTGAAAATTTTAATATGAGTTAAAAAGAAAAAAAAAGAGCAAAAGAAAAAAAATTAATGCTCAAATGTTCTATTTGAAGGATGTTCAAGAAAAAATTCAAGTTTGAAAAAAAAGAAAAAAAAGAATGAGTTCAAGGTTTATTTTTCACTCAAATTTCTACATTATCATATTTTTATGAGTGATTATTGTAAGTGTTGGGATTGTTTATGATGATTAAAGTTGTATTTGGTGGTTTTTGTTGGAGTTAGTTATGTTTTTGGAGATGTATGATCATCATTATTTTGATCATGGGTTTATTAGGTTTTGGCTCCCTTAATGCATAGCTTTTCTCTCACATAATCCCAAATTTATCCTACCTTTACCCTAGCCTTACATTACAAGCTTAAAAGACCTTCCGACCTTGTGCATAGAAGTTATGTAAATGTGAAAGTGTTGTTTATCAATGCAAGTTATGATTTGGCATATTTCGAGTCGATTAGTAGGATGAGCGTTTAATGTTTTTATACACACAAGAGTGTCAGTTGGGAGGGCATTGTTCACATTAAAGGGGGTTGGTTGGGGAGCGATCGAGTACATCCTTTACTCGCCACATAAATGAGAGTTGAGTGTGTGAGCACTAGTCTTGAATTCTATATGCTCTTGTGGTTTGCTCTACTTGACAATTGTTGGGGAGGAAGGGTGATTAGATGAATAAGATTGATTGATGTTGAAGCATGTTCATTAGATTTGCCTTGAATCGTTGGTTTTTAATTTGATGATTAGGGTGAAGTATGTTTTATATGTTCATTGATGAGTTTTTTGCTAAGGGATAAGCATAGGTTTGACTTGGGGGAGTTTGATATGTCCATTTTATATAGTGTTTTACCCCCGTCCCTTGGTCGTTATTAGTAGTGTTTTTGGTTCTTTCGGGCCACTTTTATTACTAATTTGTGTGTTCTAGTGTTTTCGTAGTTTTAGTTGTATTTTACAGGAAATTGCACTCTTGGAGCATTTTCCCGAGCTTTATGGATCAACTACGGAAGCTAGAAGGACATGGCCACTTTTGGAGCCCAGGATCGGTGAGAGCCGGTGATTAAGGGCTCGGTAATTGGGATCCCGAGGCATTTGGACCAAGTGTTCGAGACCCGAGAGGAAATCTGGATTGGGCCGAGAAATCTAGCCCAATCGAAGTCCAAGCCTCAAGGAGAAGCAACCGCCCGATCGGGCTACCTCTAGCACGATCGGGCGCGGCAAGACTAGTAGGCTGAGTGTGCTGAGGCGCGCCCGATCGTGCGAGCATCTAGCACGATCGGGCGATGCTGCTGGGTAGGAACGCGAAGAAAAAGGCGCGCCCGATCGGGCGCGCGTTTCTGGAAGACCTGATTAAGTTTAGTTTTAATTCTTGTTTTAGGAAACGTTTAAATACGATTTTGTACGGAATTATTAGATTACATTCTTTCTTAGACTTTCTCTCTCTACTTAGTATTTTTCTCACTCTTAAATTCTCTCTAAACTTTTGTTCTTAATACTTCCTTTAATTCCAGATTTATTTTTGGTACAATTTATTCCCTTTTAATTTCAGCTATTTTAATTGCTTTCTTGATTATGCTTTTACTTATTTACTTGATTGGCTTAGTTATGATGATTTGTGAGTAGTTTCATTCTAGGGTTTATGGGGATCCATAATTAATATGAAGGGATAGTTTGTTAATATTGATTATTGATATTGCATGATAATTTCTTATTGAATTGTTTTAATTCTTTGCAATTAGATTATGAATCGAGCAGATGTAATTTGATTGTGAATGTTTAGCAATATTGAATTGATGAATCGAGCAGATCTTAATTTAATATCAAAGGCTATTTTTAATAGGAACTTAGATCTAGTAAATTGCGAGAGCCTGTTAGATCTATGTTGATTAATAAATTGCGAGAGCCTGTTAATCATGGTATCTGTGCATTGTTAATTTTTAATTACTTCGTTCTATCCCGGAATATTAATTGTTGGTGAGCCTGTGACCCTAGGCTTCCTTATTATTGTTTCTTTTCTCCCTAAACTTATTCTTCGTAGTATAGAATTTATTCCCAAAAATATTGGTTACTTAGATAATTTAGATTATAATAATTAATTAGAAGTAAAAAGGCATGTTTCCCTGTGGAGTTCGACCCTACTTCCCTATCTACTTTAGCTAGAGGATTTAGGTAATTATTTTTTGATTAGGGAATACGACTTTACCCTGTCACCTTCACCCTGTGAACGGTTTACAAGTTCCTAAAACTTGTTGGCGACTCTTTTGCTCTATCTTCTTTCCCTTTGGACGCCACCATACTTAAGTGTATGACCACAGTGGGGTTCAAGCTAGGGATAAAGCTTGAAATATTCCCTACACTCCCTAAAGGAGGAAACATTATTATAAACCTAAAAAAACAATAAAGAAACAAGGATTGGGGCTCTCCACCGATTAAAATCGATGGAAGGCCTTCAAAATTCAATAATGGAGGCTAGGGTTTTGGAGAGAGAAAGGAGGAGAGAGAATATATATATATATAAATATATATATACTAGTTTTGTGCCCGTGCGATGCCCGGGTTGTTTATTGAATTTTAAGATAAATTTTTAATCTATATGTCAAATTTTAAAACATATCATTGATACAAAATTAGTTAGAAATTGATGTGTTTTTGTGATGATTTAAACCATATAGTAGGCTTGTAATGACTAATAATAATAACATTGGTGAAAAACGTTTCTTGACCCATAACCTGAAATAATGACCCTGCTGAAATGACTCGTGACCCGACCCGATTGACAGGTCTACACACAGTAATATAATTATATTAGATTGTAAAATACATTGTTTTAATTGATTAGAATATATTATAAATAATGGATGTGGTGCATTTTGAGCTAATTCCTTCGCTCCAGAAAAATACCATGATACAAAAAATAAATTTATATGATAATTTATGAGTGTTATAATTTTTTTTTTAATAAATTATAATTTAATTTGTACCTATGAAATATTGCTACTTTATCGAAAATAAAACTCTAAATTAATAGTTTTATCCTAAAATTCTATCCAAATTTGATTGAAAATACAAATCTAAATTAACTTTTTTATCCTACAAATTGAATTCTATATAACTCTACCCTACGTGGTGCGACACTTGGCGAAAAGTTGGAACGCCAAGTTTCATTATCTCGTTGTCTAACTAAAAGTTTAGCTTTATATATTAGTTATATGATTTGCACGTCTGAAATATTGGTATTTTATCGAAAATAAAACTCTAAACCAACAATTTTATCCTAAAATTCTATCTTATGAAGTCTATTTAAATCTATTCAACGTGGCACGACACTTAGCGAAAAGTAGGAACGCCAAGTGTCGCTGTCTCGTGACCTGGCTAAAAGTTTAGCTTTATATATTAGTTATATAATATATATATATATATATATATATATATATATATATATTTATATATATATATATATATATATATATATATAATATATATATATATATATATATATACTATCTTCATTAACAATTATTTGCAACAAAAGGGATCTGCGCGGACCCTAAGCAAAAGTTTTTAATCTTGATTATTGAAATATAAGGGTATGGGATTAAGTATTAATCCTATCTAAAAAAAAAAAAACCCATAACCACCGAAACCCAGACCCACCACCAAAACCACCGGAACCACCAAACCCACCAAAACCAATGACCCAAACCCACCGGAACCCATGACCCAAAACCACCACCATAACCACGAACCCAACCAAAATCACCACAAACTAAAACCCAATGAACCACCACGAACCAAAACCCAGAACCACCACGAACCAAAACACCCACGAAACAAAACCACCCATGAACAACCAAAACCAACACGAAACAAAACCACCCACGAACAACCAAAACCCAGAACCACCACGAACCAAAACACCCACGAAACAAAACCACCCACGAACAACCAAAACCACCACGAAACAAAATCGTTCACAAACAACCAAAACCCAGAACCACCACAAACCAAAACACCCACGAAACAAAACCACCCACAAACCACCAAAACCACCACGAAACAAAACCACCCACGAACAACCAAAACCTAGAACCACCACGAACCAAAACCAATTACCCACCCACGAACAACCTGCGAATACACCCGCAAGCCACCAAATCCAACCACAAATCAAGCAAACCACCCACAAATAACCAGATCTAAAGCCCACAAATAAGGATGGATTGGAATTTGAAAAGAGATTAGAGATGGAGAAAATGAATTGAGAGATGAAGGAGGAGAGAGAAAGATAATGGGGAGATGAATTGATGAGATTAATCTGATTATTAGGTGTGAAGGTTTGGATAATTAATAATTAATTTGAATTAAGGTTGTAATGTTTTGTAATTCTATGTAGTATTATTTACTAATAATTTTTAAGTGAGGGTATTTTAGTCATTTTGACAGAAAAAAGTTACTAAAATAGGAAAAAAAAATAATTTTGTTGCAAATAATAGTTAGCACCTTTTTTTGGTACGTAAATGTTGCAAATAACTGTTAACAGAGGTAGTATATAGATATTTGAACAACTTTAAAATTAAGTTTATATAAATAATTTTATAAATTTATGTTTTCTTTTATTAATTTAAAATTGAGTTTATATAAATAATTTTATTAATTTACTTTTTGAACAACTTCCCGGCAGGCCGCGTGTCGGGCCGTGCGCGTGCCAATTTCCGAAAAATTTGTTCACGACACGGCCCACAACTAGGCAGCCGTGCCGTGCTGGGCCCGTGCTGCCCGCATGCCGACACGGCCCATGCCCCCATTACCAACACCACAACATACACGAACCCCGACCCACCATTTCGGCATCTGTTTCTAACAGCGGATACGAAAACCCTAAGGAAAAAGTGAGAATTAAAGGGCATTGTTAACCGTAAAGGGTAGATATTTTACGTTTTCTAACGAGCATTTCCTCCATTGAAATTGCTACATAATACCTTAAGAAATCGAAATTTGATGATTTTCGATTAACAGTAGATTGTGAAATTGAATTTTAATATCTAAGTGAATTTCGATCAAAAATTCGATCAAACACATTGAAATTGATTTTTGATTAAAATAATTACTAGTATAATCATCTTGAACTTAGAAGCTTCTTCAATGGTGGAGGGAGGGGAGAGAAAACACAATACCTGCTTCTAGCCTTCAATGTAGTACTGAATTGTGAAAAAGGAAAAAAAATTGAAATGACATATTTATCCTTATTTTATTATTAGTTAAAAAGACAATTTTAACCCCATAAGATACCAATTCAATATTTATCTAGAAGAGAAACAGGAAATTACCTATTTTTTTCTCTTTATAATACGGTTATGTAAAATTATACGAGTATTAATTTTGAAAGAAGGTAAGGTATAATTGTAATTCGTTTATCATCTTTAAAAAAGGATGAAGAAAGGAGAAAAGAGAAATACACCCTCCGTTTAACTTTGTTAGTCCCCTCTAGAATCAATCACTTAAAATAAGAAAAGGAGGAATTTTAGTAATTTGGAATTTGATTATTTGCAACTTTGTAATTAATGTTTTCTTTTTTTTTATTTGTTTTATTTATGGTTATTGGCTATAATTAATCACCTATAATAAATTTTGATTGGAAAATTTTCCATGTCAGAAATCCACTAGCACATACATTAACCAATCAAAATTATTTGATTCTTTAAACACCCAATTAGATTAATTATTCATGGATTATGAAAATTATTCACCTTATAATAATGTTAGGAAATATTCAATATGGGTACATCATTTTGAAACGCCCAAAATAGTATATGGGACTAACAAAATGAAACGGAGGGAGTAATAATTGACAAAGTATTTGCATATACAGAGTCAATTGTTAACACCAAAATATCGTGGTCCTGTGCTAATTGTGCTACATATAAAATTCATCAAACCAAACCACAACTATTGGTGAGAAGGACTGTGTGTTTCATCCTCCGTAATAATAATTGGAAGGATACTTGTAGGCGTCGCTCGAAGTGCGGCTACGTCAAAGCATGTGTGAATATGCTTGGCACTCTTAGGAAGTGGGAATTGACGTATACGATTAGGGACAAGGAAAGTAGGGAGCCGCCAACAAGTTTTAAGGAACTTGTAAACCGTTCACGGATCATTAAAGACAACCACGATAAAGGGACAACGAAAGGCAACAACGATTGACCCGTGAAGGTTACACCCCATTCATAATCTATGAGATTACTAACTCCATATGGTTCGAAACCACAAAAGGAGGATCGGGGATGATAGTACGAAGTGAGTCATGGAGTCACATTCGCCCGTATTGGACTCTACTCGATTCTTATAGTGAAAAGTGATTCCTGCGAACTCAAAGGTATACAAACAAAAATTCAATTTGCTCCAATCTATTATTAAGCTAAATTGGTTTAATATTAATGCAACACATAATTCTAAAATATTGTGATCACTTGATTTAATAACAAGATTAAAAAGGAACCTAAACCGGTTGTCCAAATTATCTTATTAGGCGTGATTTTCAATTACATATTCCCTTTAAACATGCAATATAGTGATCGTAAAAATAATAGAATAAACATTAATATTGGAAACAATTTAACAATAATAACGTTAGTCAAATCAAATATAAAATAACCTAATCATGATGCTAGCAATATTTAAATAAAATAAGAGTAATTAAATTAATTAATCACTCACATTCCGCGCGTCCGTTTAAATTGCTACATCATGAATAAACTGTTAGTAAATTCAATAAAAATATAAAGCAAATGAAAATTAAATTAAATAAATATAGATTTGATTTGGTCCAAAACCTCAGTTATTTATACCTTTCACGCCTTGGTTTAAGGACGAAACCTCGGGTTTAGTATAGACTCCTTGGAGTGCTTAAGGGAAAAATGGTGTAATTAGGAATATAGGCTTAAGGCTTAATTAGAATATGGAAGAGAGAGAAGAGAATGATTTTTGGTGTAAAAGAGAGAAAGAGAGAAGGATTTGATGATCAAGCTTTTTGATGATTGAAAAAAGGGGAGATATGACCTCTATCTATAGAGAAAAAAGAGGGTCGAAGAATAAAAAAAAGATAAGAATTCGAAACGGATAAAACTCTTGCGATAGACATCAGTTTTCACAGTGTTTATTTTTTTATCATATCTTTTGATCCAAAAATCGAAATAAGATAAATAAGATATCGTTGGAAAGATCTTGAAGTCTAATTTCTAACCCAATTAAAATCAGATTAAAATATTTTATAGAATAAAAGATATAGCCGAAATAGTGAGACAATGTCAGTTTTGGATAGAGTTTGTAATTTTATTCATATCTTTTCCGTTATAGCTCGGAATTAATATTATAATATATCATTGGAAAGATAATTTCAAGGGCTATCCAACCATATAAAATTTGGATAAAAAATATGAGGCACGAAAATAATATCTGTCTATCTTTGAACGTCTTTCAATTCGAATAAAATTAGGACTTTTATAAGAAGGAGTTTTATTCAATTTCAAACTCTTTTATCTTTTCTTTTCAAAAAGGATCATTAGGATCTTTTAGAAACTTATAGAAGTTTCTAATTAATCCTAATTGGTTTAAGAATGAGATTAAATAATTTGGACCCTCCACATGATCATTGGGTCGTAGGTAAGGTGGCTTAGGTTCGGTTTGGGCTCAGTTTAATATTTTGGTCATAACTTATTCGTTACAACTCAGATTTGGGCTTATAATATATCGTTGGAAAGCTATTTTAAAGCCCCATCCAACTACTCAATCATTGGATCCAGATTATGGACTAAAATAAACTGGATCAAATGTTTTTATAAAAAGGACACGAAAAGAATGATTTTAAAGGACACGAAATGAATTATTTTGGGTTTAAAGGCACGAAAAGAGGAACATAAGCACGGTTGCTAAACACAACCTTCACTTACTTTACACACCCCCCCAAAAACCCAATTATGCCCTTACCTTCTCATATTCTAATTCTTTTGTCTCTTCCCTCTCTTTCACCCTAAAATCCCAAAACATTCAGTTAAACCATACACCCAATTCATATAATGCCAATGGAATTTCATAAATTCTTTTCAAGCTAATTATCAGAAATTCGTGACTTCGTCATCTTTGCTACTAATCTTTCATTGTTGTGGTAAAGGTAACTTCACAATCTCCCTCATTTTTCAATTAATTTTAGGGTTTATTTTCTGGGTTTTCTGCGCTCGAGTTTGACAATTTTGGGGCTTTAAGTGTTCAATTGCATATGAAGTGTTAGTTTTTGTAATAAAGATCAAGCCAAGTTGATAGCAATTTAAGTTAAACAAAGGGAGTCGGAAAAAGAGTTTGTTCATAAGTGTTAACTAATTTCTAGGTCGGGGTTTAACACTTCTAATTAATATTAATCAGTTTCAATGGGTTCAGTTGAGTTTAAGGTTTTAATCAAATTACATATTGATTTTCAATTGATTTTCAATTAGGTACGGCAAAAGCAGCAGGTGAATGTTGATGCACATGTCATGGTTGGTAATGGTGTAAGCTTTGGGGTGGTTATAAGAGGAGCAGCAGGTGAACTGATTGCGGCTGCTGTCAAGAAGATGGATGTGTGCTGGTCTTCTGATCTGGCAGAAGCAGGAGCTGCAACATATGGGGTGAATATCGCCACCAGACTGGGGTACAATGACGTGGAGCTAGAATGTGACGCGCTAAATGTTGTTCGAGCTGTTAACAGTAAGCATACAGGAGTTGCCCCAATCTACTTGTTTTATGAGGATTTTATCAGAGCTAGTCTTGATTTTAATTCTTTTAGTTGTAAGCATGTTAAACGGGGGGAAATGTGGTTGCTCATAGTGTGGCTCGTTGGGAAACTACTTTTGATATCGAACGTATTTGTATGTCTGTTTTCCCCCAAAGCCTAGTTGCTTTGGCGGAGCTTGATCTGATTTAATAATATATTAATATTCCACCCTTGTTTGCTTCAAAAAAAAAAAAAAAAAAAAGGTAAGGCAAGAAGAGAACTTAATTTATTATAGACATGCATACTAGTCAGAAGTACTGAAATTAGTTCTACTATGGAGATAATTACCATTACAATCTCTATTCTATATAATCACTTAGCACATAAAATATAAATTCCTAAATAGTGCAAAACAAAATACTAAATGAAAGTAATAAAATATAATTCCTGAAATCAATCACTAATGTTATAGTTGAAGCACAAAACAAACTTTTTCAAACAAGCTAAGCTACTGTTTAACGTCCTCGAACGTTTGCAACTTTGTGCCACTGATTAATTCTTGATTGCAAAGGTTTGTCCCATCCATTGACACTACCAAAATTGAATTAAATTAAATATACAACCAACACATACCATTATAAAGTGCTCAGATGACTTTAAAAACCCAAGTGTTATAATCCGTTCTGGAGAGCTTTTTCCGTTTTCAGCAATTAAGGGTAGAAAGGTCAAAAATTGGTCCACTGCCCAACTAACAACTACAACATTATATTTAGTGGCAATGATGAAACCCATATCAATCATACTCATCCAGTGAAATTTTGGTGCTGGTCCCACGTAATGTTGAACAGAATGCAAAGTCCTCTTACAGTCACGTTCCCCTAATACATCAAAATACAAGGTATATCTATTTTCAATTTCAATAGCTAGTTCATGCCTCACGGTTGGCCATCGATGTTCATCCATCGAGCAATGGCTCTATACCCACAATTTCCATCTCCAATAACATTATGGATATACTGAACGAAAGGCAGAATGGGCAAAGGTAGATCATCAGCAAATGGAGCAACATTCATAGACAGACCTTGGAAATTCTTTGAGGATTTAACACTTTTATTAGAAGAGACGTGTGTAGGAGATTTTCCACGACCACAAGAAGAAGACATACCACGTCCAGGAACAGAGGCAGATGAAGAAGATTGTCCACGACCACGACCTGTGACTGTCGTTTTAGAATATTTAGCGCACATTTGTTCAGTGTACTCCCAATTGCATGGGTCTCTTTTTGTAGAATTATTCTTTGTTGATGGACGACCTCTGTTATTTTCATTACACTCTGGCTCTTTCAAACTTGTGAATTCAGGATAAATCATTTTTTCTAATTCAGCTGCCAATTTTTTCTTCCTATCTTCAGGTTGATTCAAAATCTCCATAAAATATGAATGTAATACTTTATCAATATCATGTTGACACTCAAATTCAAATTTATCTGATGGCATATCTTGTGAAGAAGCATCATCTATATTAAGCAATTTCCAAAAAGGGTGAATATCAGAAAGTTGAATGCTCCTACCTTCACGTTCCATTGTCATCATCTCATGCGCGCATGGAAGACCATGTGTCTTTCTCAAGTAACACCCACAAATAGTATCATCCACACCAACAGATTCCATCCGTTTATACTCATTATCAAGTAAGCGTAAAGCTTTATGAGTAATTTTGCCTCTTAAAAACATAAAGAGTCGTAAGACAGTGACATGGGGATCTCTGTTTTGCGACCTTTGAAAAGTTGCCTTGATTTCGTGTGTTTGTGACTCTAAAAAGGTTAATTTTTAAATTACCACCCTAAAATGTAACCATTTTCGAACTAACCACTCGTTTAATTTTTTATTTTAAATTACCACCTCTTAAATTAAATAAATGTTCAGATTACCATCCATTTCAAAATCCCGTAGATTTTATGTCTATAGGCCCCACCTAACACTTATTTTGACCCTTTTGACTGATTTTTCCCCTAATTTTTCTCTTTAAAAACGATCTGTAAACTTTAATTCACATTTCCTTCACCAAATTCTATCAAATTTCAAATAGAAAGATGTGAATTGAAGTTAGGAGAGTGTTTTTAAAGAGAAAATTTGGGGAAAAAATCAGTCAAAGGGATCAAAATAAGCGTTAGGTCGGGCTCACAGACGGAAAATCCACCGGATTTTTGAAATAGGTGGTAATGTGAGCATTTATTTAATTTAAGGGGTGGTAATTTAAAATAAAAAATTAAACGGGTGGTTAGTTCGAAAATGGTTACATATTTAGGTGGTAATTTAAAAAATTTCCCTCTAAAAATGAGTGAATTTTAAGCCATATGGTATCCAAACTCCTAGTCGAGGTCTTCAACCAACATTTTAATGATGCATGCCCACGCCCTATATAGTAAGAGAAAAATGATTAAAAAAATATTAATCTACTAGTTTCATGTATTTTCATAAAAAAAAAAAAAAGCAAATATAGATTTCTTATAAAATTAATTAAGTACCTGTTACTTGTTTTGTTTCCAAAATGTAGAACATTCATCGTATATGATCGAACAAATCTGTTTTTATATGGATAATCCATGATTTATTCACATATTTGAGGATAGCAGGCATTTTAGCAAAAGCGGTAGTCATTTCTTTGAACCTTTTCTCATACATAGCAATAGTGTTAGCTTCTACTACTCTTTGCCACCTTTTCACATAAGCATTCACAATAAGTCGATTTTTTGTCAACTTGCACACATAATTCTCCACATTTTTCTGAATATGCCTTGTACATAAAAGATGGGAAGAATTGGGAAATACAATGGCAATAGCATTCATAAGAGCCAATTCCCTATCAGTTACAATTGCACCTGGTAATTTATCTGGATCAAATAATTATTTCACACAACTAAGAGCCCATTCATAACTCCCTCTTTGTTCATCTTTTAACCAAGCAAATCCAATAACAAAATTTTTACTAGTGGGAACCATGCCAACTATTTCTAAAAAAGGCATTTTATATTTATTTGTTTTGTAGGTGCAATCAACTATCAAAACGTAGTGAAATAAACGCAGCATACTAATTACATTAGGATGTGCAAAAAATATATCCCTTACCACATCTGTGCCTACTTCTTCCCGATGCCACTGAATGTAGCCATTATCAACAATTAGTTTCATAAGTTGTTGCATCACAGATCGACCTCCCAGTGACTCTGTTTTAAACTTTTGACTGGCATTGTATATGTGCTTCACTGTAATCATGCAACTTGAGTCACAACAGATAATCATGCAACTTGTGTTAAAAGAGTACTCATCATAGTTGTTATTCGTCCATAATCTTGATATTTTGGTAATGCATATGAAACAGACAACATGACTTTGTTCAACATGTGCGAAATAAAGTATTATATATTGTTAAATTTATACGAAATTCAGTCAACGATTTTGATTATCATTCACAATAATTGCTGCTTTATTTAGATTATCATTCACCATAATCTACTCTCACAAACCAATCGTACAACTGAAGTCAAACTTGTAACACAAATTTGTTATTAGGTGATCCAAGAGCTTTCTTAATTGGTCTACATAAACATGTGAAAGTTTAATTTGTACAGTTGTGTAATTGAAAACAGAGTTAGTGTAAACGAAATAGAGCAATTGTTACACTCGTATAGAATAAAGTGTACTCGAAAAAAAAATTATTAAAAATCGATAAACTTACATTAATTCCAAGATCTTCCAGATCAAATTCATCATCCATTGTAATCCCAATGAGTAATTATAAATTGATTTTGGTACTCTTGTGACAAAGAAGGAGAAAAGATAACTTTTTTTTTTTGAAGGGGAGGAGAAAAAGATAACTTTAATATTTCTATTAGGGTTAAAAAAATAAGGGAAAAAGGGTGAGGAGAAAAGATAACTTTTATATTTCTATTAGGGTTAAAAAATAAGGAAAAAAGGGTTGCGTCAAGTAAACCTAGGTTGCGTTTAGCACCCCCCAAAATAAGTTATGGTTTGGGGAAATGGGATAGGATTGGGTTGGTTTATGAAATGGAAATATGGATTTAAGCACTCCAAAGATTAAATACTCAACCCGACCAATAATGGCGGTGAAAGGTTGTTCATCATCGGGTTTGGTTTTGGGGAGACATTTTTAGATGTCTACAATACTGGAACCAAATCACTCATAACAGAACCGTTAATTCGAAATAGCCTAAAGGGTGAATCGGATTAAAAAAAAAAAAAAAAAAAAATCAAACCAAACCCCAAACGCAATGCAACATGCATCTTACAGATGTGTTGGGGTTGTTAGCATTAAATTATAAAAAGACTAAAAAACACTAAACAAACTTTGTTTGATTTAGCTCTTACTATAAATAATCTACTTATAGTAGATGAAATTTCATCAATTACATACTACTAAAAGCGAATCCGTAGGAACACTTGGCAAAATATTATTAAAAAAATTCCCGCCAAAATTACTTTCTAAATAAAATCGTTATTATATAAAAATAAAGATTGCATTTAGGTTATGACCTCTTTTTTTTTATTTTTTTTTTATAAAATTTAAAATAAACTTCCTAAAATATCAACTTGCACATTATAACTATAAATATTTTCTCTCACATGTTTTAATTGTTTTTATATATTTCATGCACTTTAATACCTGATGAATCGATTCATTAATTTTTATATAATTATATTATTATCATAATTATTCAACAACCGTGCATTTGCACGGAGTTTAACCTAGTTAACTAAACAAGCAAAATAAACGGTCTTATTTTTTTTCTTACCTAGCCACTCTTATAGCTTAAGGCATAGCCATGGGAATCAAGGTTCATGGAGTCCCCGTAGGTGCCACCCTTCGTGTTTTGGTGATTCTTGAAGAATTGGAGATCGATTAGAATTGGTTCTAGTTGACATGAGATCTGGTGCTATTAAACAACCTTTTCTTTCTCTTAGTGTAAGCAACTAAGCATCTTATCATATTACCTCCGTTTTTCTAAGTTAGACTTACTATCCGTTTTTTTTATAACTTTTTTTTTTAATCATATACTATTACACTTGTGGAATCAATTGTATTTAACAAATCTCTAGGCCCTGTTCTTTGAGCTGTTGTGGTTTGCTCTGCTGTGCTAAAATCTATTTTGCTATGTTAAGTCATGTTCTATTGACTTATGCTAGCTCTGCTCTATTGAGCCATGTTCTGCTAAGTATTAATAATCTGCTCGGTTTTGTTCTGCTCTGCTCAAAAGCTCAAAAGATCAAGATCTTATTTTCTATCTTCTTTTTATAGAATAAAAGTACTTTTATGCATAATCCTCATTTTCATCTCCCTTTAGTTTTTTGTAGCAATAACATTTGAATAAAGAGGTAAAAAAAAAAAAAAGAACGTGTGTTTTGTTTCATCTATTAAATACAAGACAGTAAGGCACTACACATAAATAAGTACCTTCGTTTCTTATTATTTGCAACAAATTAAAGAAGTAGCTTGCTTTTCCACATTAATTTTTGAGCTACAACACTTTTTAGCAACAAAGTGTTCCAATGGTAAGCTACAACATTTTTTAGTTTGTAAAAAATAAATTTTACAAAATTATTAAATAATTATACACATGTTACAATATGAGTGGAGTTTATTTGTCTATTTTTCAACCAAGCATGTAGCTTGTTTGAGCTACAATTGCTAGCATGTTGCTCAATTTATTGTTCTCCAATGGTAAGCATGTAGCTAGGAATTTTATTAATATTGCAAGCAAGTCCTTACAATTAAACTATTGGAGATGCTCTCACTCTTACAAGGTATAAGAAACAAAGTTAGTATTTTTATTTAAGTTATTTTCCATAATTGTTTTATATATCAAAATTCAAAACTGTAATTACTAATCAAAATGTTTCAGTATGATTTAATGCAAAGAATGATATACGTTATACTCCATTTTTCCGAAAATAGTTCGAACCCTTTATTGAGCATAAAGTTTAAGTTGATAATAATTTGTTGAGACGTTATTAAGTATCGTTAAAATGAATTAGAAGAAAGTGGTGCCTTGTTTTTTTTGTTAAAGAAGTAGATGTAATAAAATAAATCAAGTTTTATTATTTTTTATTTAGCAGTTGAATGTGATGGAGAGTGATACTTTAATTTTTTGATAATGGAAAGAGAGATTTTTTTTTTCCTCATAAAAAAATAATAATAGCAGAGTTGACCTTTTCCAATAGAAAGCTTTCAAACTAGTAGTTTGGATGAATAGAATAACTATTCGAACTATTTAGGACAAAGATTGATCGGAGTATTTATTTCTTATTCAAAATTGTTTTTATATTTGGGAAATTTGTTAAAACATAATCTCAAATTTCATGTATTTGCTTTAAATAATCTCAAATTTAGATTATTTTTAAATAATTTCAACTTTGGGGTGTATTCACTCAAAACAGACCCATATGACCGGTAACTTGTTAAACAAGTAAATTTTATTTTTTAATGTTAATTGACACGTGTCATCGTGTTTATGGTAAAAAATATGTTAAAGAAATTAAAAAAAGGTTAAAAAAAAAGAACAAAAACAAAACTCCCAACCCCAAGCCCCCCAACCCACGACAACAACGCAACCACCGTCGTCGGCCTGCCACTGACCTAGCTCAAGTCTCTAGCCTCAGCCTACCGCGGCCAGACCCCCTCCCCCACGCGGCCACCAATACTCAGCACCGCCCTTTGCCTCCATCCCAACCACCAAATCTCCTAGTCAAACCACCTCCTCTCTCTCTTTCCCCCTCTCTACACCGAAAGGTAAAAAATGGAGAGGGAGAGATAAAGAAAAAGGGCGGTGGTTAATTGACAGGATCGGAGGGCATATTTTCGTGGTTGAGGAAAGTGAGAGAGGATGGTTTCAAGGCCGATCAAGGTGCGATGATTTCGAGGCTGGGCAAGGGGAAGGTGGTGGTTTCTGGCCGGCAAAGAGGAGGCATAAGGTTTTTGGGCTAGGCAGCAAGGGGAGGGAAAAGTGTCGATCGCTGGCTGGGAGGGAATTTGGGTGGTGACGTGGTGTGGCTGCTTAAGGAGAGGGGGGAGGGTTTTGGGGCAGGGGATAGGGAAAATATGGTGGCCGAAGGTGTTGGGGAAGGGGAGGAAGAGGGTATTTGTGATGGTCATGGGAGAGTGTGGTGGCGGCAGTGGTGGAGAAAGGGTGGCATTAGTGGCTGTGTTTTTATTTTTTAATTGAAACTTATTTTTATGTAAAAAAAAAAATAATTAACAAATCACATTATGTCCCAATAACGTGTTATAATAGCTTAATAACCGGTTAGGGCCCAAAGAAAGCGAATACACCACAAAGTTGGGATTATTTAAAAATAATCCAAGGTTGGGATTATTTAAAGCGAATACGTGAAAGTTGGGATTATTTTTAACCAATTTTCCTTTATATTTTTGCCTTAACTTAGAAATATCATTAAAGCTTGACTCACTTGGTAAATGTGTTACTAGTTACCATAGATTCTTACATTTTATAATATGAATATTAATATATATTGTAAAGTGAAGGTATTTGGAGATGGAGATCCCTTTAATTTAATGGATCCCACTTATCTAGAGTCTAATCATAGTCTTTCTCAGAGAGACATCGTAGATTTCATTACTTTCCATATATCATTCGTAAATGTGAAAATTGACCTTCATCAATGATTTCATGCATCAAATTCGATACTTTGTTTAAATTGAAGGAAATAGAGGGAAAGCAAGAGAAGGAAAATGGAGAGATGTATTATTTTCTTTCATTTGGATAACAAATGAGAAATGGTGGAAATTGGAGGGGAGAAAAATGGAGGAACTAAGTTGTAAGAAATTGATCTCTCCAACAATAATGGAGAAATTTAGAAAGGAAACTCATTATTCTTCCATCCCCTCCCTCCCCTCCTTCCCCGTCTTTTCCTTCCTCTTTCTCTATCCAAACACACCATGAGGCTCTTTTTTTTTTGCCTTTGCAAAGGAGATTATAGCTTTTTTTTTTTTTTGAATAGCAAGGAGATTATAGCTTACATCGATCTTTTAAATTCTTTTTTTTGTCGTGTTATTTCAGCCATTTGGTCAAGTTCCAGCATTTGAAGATGGAGATCTCAAGCTATTTGGTAAGATATGATGCACCTTAAATTACATATCATCAACATGTAATATTTTGATTGCAACTTTGCAAGTGGTCTAGTACTCTAGTGGTTGAAGAGTTTAATCTCAAGCTGTTTGAAATACATATATCTATTTTTTTAGTTATTATTTTCAGGCGAATTGAATGACTTATTATTTTAAAAATTTTATACTCCATATTTATCACGGAGTAATATAATGCATCCAGTTAGAGAAATTTATGAATCCGCCACTAGCCTGATTGAACAACTTTCAATAACATGAATTATGAGCATTGTGATATTGTGAACTTGTGATTAATTAGGTTATGTCATTTAAAATTTTGATTAAATCTTCACTAATATTAAACAGAATCAAGAGCAATTACAAAATACATAGCACACGCCTACGAAGGCAAAGGAACTTCTCTTATAAATAAAGACAAAAACCAAATGGCAAACATAGCCGTTTGGATGGAAGTTGAGGCTCAGTGATTCCATCCTATAGCCACTAAACTCATTCATGAGCTTTTTTTTACCGATTTTTTTGGCAAGGAAACCGACAACACGATTGTTGAGGAGAATGAAGCTAAGTTGGCTAAGGTCCTTGACGTGTATGAGGCACGGCTAGCAATGTCCAAGTACCTAGCTGGTGAATGTTTCACATTGGCTGATCTTCATCATATGCCTGCCCTTCAATACTTAATGCGTACAAAAGTGAAGCAATTGATCGATGAACGCCCTCATGTTAGTACTTGGTGTAAGGATGTCTTGACTAGGCCTGCTTGGGAAAAGGTTTGGGCTTTGCAAGAAAAGAGGTTGAAGGGGTTGAACTAAGGTTTTAAAATTATTATAAGTTGGTATTTTAATAGTTGTGTATATGTGATTGTGACTTGAAAAATTTATACGTATGAATTAATAGTTTTTAATGCAAAGTTATTAAAATGATAAACGGTAGCTTATTGTATGTTCAGCGAAAGGTACGTATAAATTAATAATGAGAACTTGGCAAACTTATTAAAAAAAAATTAATAAACGGAGGAAGTATGAATGAAGAAAAAAAAAGTATTGTGCAATCCGTAATCATCCATTTATCATTCTCTTTCCCCTTTCTTAATTAAAGTGTTAGATTAATTAGAAATGATGCATGCAATTGCTTATGATTTGTGATTTATAGAAATGTGCCCTAAGGTATGAAATATTAAGAGAGGTAAATCTTAGCACAATCATCTAATAAACCACGACAATAGACCTAGCCATGAAAGCAATTTGTACTTTTGTAGTTAGTTGACTTGAAGTAGATTACATGAAGTCTTCATGATGAAGACAACTATTGAGGCCATGTATGAAAATGAAAGGGGGAAGGTGAAGGAGGGGAGGTGGTTGGTGGTTGTATTATTTATATTCCAAATTAGAAAATGTAATTTATGAAATGTTTTATTTTGTTATTAGATAATAATAAAAATATAAATATTCAAAATATCATCATTGTATTATAATTTGTCTATTTTAATAAAATATAATATAATCTAATATATATAAAGGGGAGTTTTTTTTTTTTTTTTTTTTTTCCGAGTTTTTAGAGAGTCACGTAGGATTTAATTTTTTTTCAGCGCGCCATGCAGGATAATAAATCTTAGTGGTAGCCAATTAAATACGAGATTATTAATTTTTTTTAGACTTAAATAATTTAATGACACGTAAGCAAAATTGGCGAATGAGATTTTTCATTTTAAATTAATTAAATATAAAATATTTTCTATTGATATCAGGAATTGTATCTAAATATATAACAAATTTTAGCACATAAATACATATATGAAAAAATTATTTTAAGAAAAATCAAACAAACCGTGCATCGCACGGGCTTCATCTAGTAGTATCTATAGTTGACTATATTTACTGACAAACATGAGAAACTTAAATACTTAGTAACAAAGTACCACATCGGTACAAACAAATTATTTTTATTTTATTTTTATTTTATTTATAAGGAAGTATAGAGCTATAGACCAATTTTCATAACGGTAAAGAATATTCTGCCTTTAAATACTTAGTAACGAAGTACCACAGAGCTGTACATAGTAGTTGTGCTACCATGTTAACTAGATTAGTACTCGTGCGATGCACGATTTAATTAGAATTAAAAAAAATCAATAAGAGAGTGTAAATAATTAACCACAAAATGAGGGTTTTTAATTTGAAAAGAGAAAAATCATTAATATGTTTTTGATTAATTGATGTTCACAGTTTTATTTATTTTTAAGTATTATTTTTTCCAATCTTGAATTTCAAAAGAAAATAATAGGAAAAAAATGATGATGTCATAAGAAAATTGGAGGGAAATTTTTTAATGATAAAATAACACGTGTACACAAATGATGTAAGGGGTTTTTTTTCTTTAGTTATAGTTATAGATTTTCATAACGGTGAAGAATTATATTCATATTTCACCTTTAGGCAATTTCGTCGAACTAAATCCCAGGCACGTAGTACTATCAAGTCGGTTTGACAGTTCAGTTTCGGGTTGATTTGAAATTTGGTCGATTTGAAATCGGTTCAAGTGTCTTACGGGTCTGTTTCAGTTTGGTTTAATTAATAACCGATTCGATTCGGTTTCGATTTATTCTTGAACGGTTTTAATTCGGTTCGGGTTGTAAACGGTTCGGGCAGTAAACGGTTCGGTGCAGACGGGTTTCGGTTTGTTAACGGTTCGATGTAAACAGTTTTATACCGGTTCAAACAGTTTTGTGTTGAAAACAGTTTCGAGTTAGAAATGGTTCGGTTCTTTTTCGATTCAGTTTTATTTTAGTTTGGTTTATAACTGGTTCGGTTTGTTAACGACTTCGGCTCTTATACGGTTTAACGTTATTCGGATCAGTTCCATTTTGCATTTACTAAATTGTGGTTTTTTATTTCAAAAATTCGGGTTTTATCGGGTCATTTGGATTTAGGCAGTTAAACGATTTTGGTTTGAAATTTGATAGTACTTGCTAACCTTTTGCTAGTTAACAAGTTTTATATCAAGCCGAGACTTCATCACTTCATATTTAGGCATTATATTATATACAAAATCTCATTGATTTTATAAATACGTATCATGTTATTTTCATGTTTAGTCATACCGATCTTACTAGTTTATTACGAGGTAAATTATAAAAGTTTAGTGTATTAATGAATTATTATTGTTTTATTATTAGGTTATTAGCTGCTTCTTATTTAGTCACCTAATTTTTTTTTTAAAACAATTTAATAATCTAATTGATATGTCATAATCATGATTTGATGAGTTGTTGTGACACGGAAATTACAGTTTGATTTATAGACGGTTCGATTTGTAAGTGGTTTGGTTTCTAAATGGTTCGGTGCAAACGAGATGCAGTTTGTTAATGGTTCAGTGTAAACGGTTTTTACCTTAATTCAAACTGTTTCGGTTGGAAACGGTTTAGGGTTAGAAATGGTTCAATTCTTTTCCAGTTCGGTTTGATTCCAGTTCGGTTTAGAACCGGTTTGGTTTGTTAACGGGTTCGGTTCTTATACACTTTGACATTATTCGGATTAGTTCGGTTTCGGGTTTACTTAAATATTGTTCGTGTCAGTTTTTGGCTTTAAAAAAATTGGTTTTTAATTGGTTCGGTTCTCATTTGGGTCGGTTGGTTTCGGGCAGTTAAACGGTTTCGATTTGAAATTTGACAGCACTACGTACATTACATCATTACAAACGTAATTAAGTTCAAGATCTCATCAATTATTGTTAATTTAAAATCATAAATTCAAAGTAAACAAACTCATTTAATTGGAAAAGACAGTTAAAGTTATTTTAATGGGACTAATTCAGCTCACATTATAAATATTCTACTTAGTATAGATGAGATTTCATCAAATTAAGTCAACAACCACTTTTATAGCCAACTTCATTCATCTCTTAGAGTATTCTCGTACATTAAAGTTTAAGGCATAAACATGGGAAACAAGGTTCATGGAATCCCTCACGGTGCATGATGAAATCTGCAATCTAACAGATTTCTCTTAAGAATTTCAGCAGAAAAACTCAGAGGATTTAGAGAGAAGAGTTAGAGAGAGAAAGAGTTTTGAGAATGTAGAATTTTATTCATGATTGAATAATGATATTACATCCCCAAATCTCTATTTATACAGAAATATTTTAATACAAAATATTGTTACAATGCATAACAGAATTCTGTTATAACAAAATTCTGTTAGAGAAGAATGTTGAGCTGGCAACTATAACTAACTCTGAGGAGAAGCTTGTAGGAGAATCTGGAATCATGTATAAGCTTCCAAAATGGCTGTAATAACTTGTGAGGAAAGAGCCCGTGCCACTTCCATGATTGCTTCATGCTGTATTGCAGTGTTACGAGCAAGATACTCTGAGGTGGCAATACTGGAAGCATGCTTATCACTAATAGTGCAACCCTCAAGCTAGGGGTAGCTGAGGTATCAGTCATACCAAGCTTGGACAACAGAAACTTGAACTGCGGTCCAGAAATGGCCTTAGTGAATACATCAGCTAGTTGCTGATGAGTAGGCAAGTAGTGTAGCTCTAAAAGACCATCTAGGACTTTATCTCTTGTAAAATGCACATCAATTTCTATGTGCTTGGTGCGTTCATGATGCATAGGGTTCTTTGCTATGAGTATAGCAGACGGGTTATCACAATATAGAGTGACTGGCTTGAGCTTTTGTACTCCAAGTTCTTCAAGCAACCTAACCAGCCAAGCTACTTCTGAGGCAGCAGATGAAAGGGCTCTATATTCAACCTCTGAAAAGACTTAGAAATCGTTCCTTGTTTCTTGGATTTCCAAGATATTGTAGATCCTCCAAATAGCATAATGTATCCAGTAACTGAGCGTCTAGAATTTGGACAACTGGCCCAATCAGAATCTCGTAGAGGAATAATTGGTCGTTGGACAATTACCCTAAAACCAAACAATATTTCTACCTAAACCAACCTAAGACAAGTCTAGGGTAAGCAAAGGATCGTATCCACAAGGAATAGGTAAAGAACACCAAGAATATGAAACGGTTGTAAGCGAATTCGGTCACAAATTGGGTTTTGATTGGTTAACTAGTATATAAAGGAACGCTAGGGGAACCAGGATTCAACACCAACCAAAACCAAGGAATCAATAACAAGGATAAATCATGAGCACACATGGAAGATAGAATAGGAACTTAACATTGTCTTCTTTCAAAGTCACAACATAAATACTCCTTAGATTAAGCGAGCATTAACATGACAAGGATTAAATCTCAAAGATAGGAAGTGGATTTCTAGCTCAAGTTTGTCTCTCGATCGTTCCGAACTAGTATGAGGCACAAATAATTGGGATTTCTCACCTAATTACCACACTAAAGCATCTTACTCAATGAAACCGAGCACCCACAATCATGAAAGTAGCATAATCCAATTGCACAAGAAAGGACTCACCCCAAAACTCCATCTTTCGATGTGAGAAGAGGGATGGACACATGATCATGAAGTGGCCATCAAAATACACATGCAATAATCAATTCAAATACAAACAATCATCAATCCAAGGTAGAACATGAAAAATTCCAAGTTAATCAACCATATTTTGGTTGGGTTTTCACCCAACCCCTAACTAAGAGACTACTCACTAAGCATGGTGAAAATTACTCTATCAATTAAATCTAAGGTTTTCATGAATTCAAATAAGTTAGGAGAGAGATAGAATAAGAATGGATTAAACATGCAAGAACAAATAAACAAGATTAAGGGAGAAATTATCAATTAAAAACAATTAAAAACTGAAAATTAAGAGTAAGCGATAGAGGAAAGAGATTACTTAATAAACTTTAAGGTTAAGAAATTGTTGAAATTGATGGAACAAACTTCCAATAATTCTTACAAATGATTGAGTTTTTGAGAAACTAAACTAAGGGAGAGGAAAACTATGAACTAATTAAGAGAATAATTCTAGAAGAGTTAAGGAGGCAGAAGGTCCCAAAAACTGAAGTCGAGCATCCTATTTATATGCCCCAAAATTACATTGTAAAATTTGTCAAAATCGGGCTTCAGAACATGAGGAGCGCCCGCTCCTCTATATGGAGCGCCTGTTCCTGGCTTCTTTGCGTGCCCGCTCCTAGTGGTACAGGAGATGGCAGAATGCTGGGAGGTAGGGAGGAGCGCCTGCTCCTTCTGGGGTGCACGCCCGCTCCTTCTGGAGTGCGCGCTTGCTCCTGCTTGGAGCAGGGGAGACATAATGTAGTGCTGGGTTTAGGAGCTGCTGCTCCGTGCTAGGTGCACGCCCGCTCCTTCCTGGTGCAAGCTCCCTCAAAAAAGTCTTCAAGCTTGAGCCACTTAGCCAAATTCTCATTGCACCTACAAACACGAGCAAACATATAAAAAGAAACGGGGAAGCCAAAAGATGCAAATTACCATAAATGGAGTTAGGGAAAGGGATTATACTAGGGGATAGAGTACAAAATCGTGTTTAAAATGCCATGATAAGTGGACAAATAAAACACTTATCAAATTCCTCCAAGCTAGCCAATTGCTTGTCCCTAAGCAATTCACTTGGCGCAAAACAAACCAATAGATTAGTCCGTTCAAAGAAAAGCACATGTAAAGATAAAATAATCCTTAAGCAATAAAACTCGAGCATAAGGTATATGCCTAAGATCAACCACGGTCATGACTAGCCAAGGCCTAGCTAACCTTCCCGAATGTACTCAACTTTTGTCCATTTAACTTATCTTACCGCGTCCCCAACACAAAGTTCAAATTCCCCCTAATGGTAGTGTCTCATAACTCCTCGAAGGAGCCAGAAGAAACATAGACAAAAGAAGGTTTTAGAACACTCGACATCTCAATGATAAGTACCCTCTCCATATGCTTGTGAACCAACTCCCTCCATCGACAATGGCTTCAACTACTCTACTAATATTACAAAACTCAAGGATTACAACACAAGGTTAAGGCATAGAGAAAACTAGAAGTGCATTGTAATTAAAGCCAAGCTAAGATGTATATACTAAAAGCAAACCCACATGGGTTTTAAAATTTTGACCCAAATTACAAACCATGAATAAACTTGACACAAAACCGCACCCCCAAGCTTATTTAATTGCTAGGGTGGTGGCTATTAATCACTTCTTTTCTTTCTTTTCTTTTTATTTTCATCATTTTTTTTTAAACTTGGATATTTACATCATAAACTACTAATTACAACAAATTAAAGATTGAACTAAGAAAACAAGATTGGTATGCCTTAACCTTTTTTTGTGAATAAACAATACATAACAACTTTAATCAATCACTAAGAGTAGTTTAGGCCGCAATCTTGGGAGTTGGGACTCAAGTTCTCGATCTAGGTACTAAATCAAAGAGGATCCTTGCCACTCATTCAAAATGTAGTAGGCTTGAAAAATTTTAAAACCTCACTTTTGGAAACAATTTGGGATCAAATACTACCTTTCGGGGTTCAAATTCCTTTGATATGGGCGACAACTTCTTACCACAATCCTAGACCTTAAGTCTCGTACATTCGGTAAGGTTATTCTCACACTAGCCTAAACTAGCCAATTTTATATTCAACCAAGGGCATCTAAACCTTGCTCGAAATTTTATTACCAAAAGAAAGCAAATATCCATCACATGCAATCCAATATCATTATTGAGGACTAGTCTAAAAGTAAAAGGTTTTTTATTTTTTATTTTTTATTTTTTTCTAGAGAAATATAAACAAGAGTAGGAGGAAAGGAGTTACCATTGACCTTGATGTAGTATCTTTCATGTGTACAAGATGATAAAAGAATAATGATTAGTAGCAAAGCAAATAAAGATAGAATATCACGAGTGGATCATGTAGATGAGAATCAAATAACATTCTACAATTCATTGATAAACTAGTACTTGCAAAACTAAGGCAATTATATCACATGCATTGAATTCATTTTACCATTAAAGATACGAATCGAATCATCAAGTCAAATGACTACAAGCAAAGACAATATATACAATGTCTAACCTAATTAAAGAAACCATTTTTTTAATTAAGAGGGGGGGGGGGGAAGAGGCACTAGCTAAAGAATTTGGATTAAGGGAAGAAGAACAAGCTAAAGAAGATTGGAAAGGAGAGGAGAAAAAGAGGAGAGGAGAAGCTAACTAAAGAATTTGGATTTAGGGCTTTGGATATTTTGGGTTTTGGATTTTTGAGTTTTGGATTTTTGGGAAGGAGAAGAAGCTCATCAACAAATATCATCACTAATGGGGAAGCACATAAACCAAACCAAGCTCATTAAAATGCGGACATTCAACTAATAATTAACCAACCAAGATAGGCGGAGCATAATCATATTAAGCACAAAACTAGCAACATCAAATCCCAAGTCAACACAAGGCCTAAATACTCCCCCAAGCTAGACATTTAGTTACCGCTTCACTGAAATAAGATAGGCAATGAACTAACCTCCCCAAGCTCGGGATTGGCACCGTCCTCGGTGTCCCAAGAAGTGAAAGGGGCATTGAAACGGTAACTAGAATGTCTAGATCATCTATGGCGCCCCGGCGAATAGTGATAATTGTAGTTGAAATCTACATCACTAGAACCGGGCGGGTCGTCTACATAAGGAGGTAGATCGTATTTGGGGCAAGAGCGGTAGTGACCATAATCCGGCATACCTTGCTCACCCCAACCACCATCATAGCCGGGTGGGAACCCGTAATGCCCTCTTATGGGGGGATCAAGCACCTCCGAAGATGAGCTAGCACCACCAACCTCGGGGACGTAGTAATAGCTAGGGTCGTCCTTATAATCACATCCCCCGGGTTGTGTGTATTCATAAGGAGGATAGGAGCGAAGCTCATCAATCGAATAGCGCGGGCCTTGCTAATAAGGGTAGGTGGGTTGACCATTGTGCCAATCTGGAACCGGCCCTTGTTGAACGGGTTGGTTGGGATAGCTGAGGTAAGGGGGAAAGTCTCCCCTCTCAACTTGATGTTGGTAGCTTCTCTCCGCTACAAAACTTTGATATTCATTTTGCTCAAGGAGTCTTTGGTTGGTTAGATTCAATTGGTTGAAAGCATATTCTACATCAAAGAGGGAAGATGAGGAGGAAGAACCATCTACCCTAGATCGGGGGATGGAGGATGTACTCGCACGATGGGGTATAGGTACATCCTCATCATTACCGGCCATACCACGTGGAGGCTGCTCACGTGGCACTTGCCACGTGGTCCCCACCGAGCTATTAACCGCCGAATTTGGGAGAGTGCAATAATGCTTCCCATTGACTTTCCAACTATAGAGAATATTACGGCCCGGAATTTCAGTAAGGAACTTCATATCATTAAGTGTCTTAATGTCAAGCAAAGTGTGGCCATGAATCGGGGTCATTTGGTCTAGCATAGACCCAAACCCTCGTTTCCTCGCTATAATTGAAATCATCCCCCCACATCTAATCTCACCACTCATCTCTCCACTCTCCCTTATTTCCTCGCATCTTCTAATGAACATGTATCCCATGTTCACATACCCTTCCACATTTCCTTCGAATCTTGAAGCTAGGAAGAGGCATTTGATCTCCTCTTTAGTTAGCTTCCCTAAGTCTTGTTTAGAGAAACAAGCATAGCTCATGATTCTCATGAAGATTTGAAGGACGGGGTGGATGATGTGGCTAGCATGGCTAGGCCGGGTTGTGAAATTGGGATACCCCTCAATGGTATTCCACCAAACTTGCTCCTAATAGCTTGAGAAGTAAGTACGAATGGGGTCATAGACTTGGTTAAAGACGGGCCATTTAAAAATTTTGTTCAATCTCGTTAAGGTTAGGGTCTTCTCGGTATTGAACATTTGAAATTTAATCTCACACTCTAATGGCTCCCCCTCTAGGTTTATGTGCTTCATAGAGACCGTTGATAGGAATTCAAGAGTTAGGGACTTGTAAGTCTCCTCCCTATTGTTTAAGAAGTTTAGCCAACCGAAGTTTTTGGCTACCCTTCTAATTCCATCATCGACCCCTGGAAGTCGCATTGAATCTTTATGATAAAATCGGGCTGGGATGATTTTTCTTCTTGAGAGTTCATTGAAAGCCTTTTTGTACTTTTCCTTGAGTTTAAGTGGTTGAATTGGGTTAGGATTTTCTTGTTGTGAAGGGGAAGAGGATGTTTGAAGTTCACTAGTCTTTCTTATCTTAATCCCTCCGATGAATTTCTTCAATTTTGGTATAGAAAAGGCTATTTAGGAATATCATATCACTCAACAACAAACAACTTCACACCACCCTTAACTTCAAACCCCCTTAAAATCCAAGTGTACATGTTTCACAATACAACCAAAATATATTCCAACACACAATTTTTCAAGAACAGTGCACTTCACAATTTCACAAAAATCAAAATAAAAAATTCACAAAGTTTAAGAAATTTTCAATTATAAATTCAACTATTCTAAAAATCATTCACAAAATTTTTCTAACAATTATCCATAGACAACAGTACTTGCTTAAATTCACCTAATCATGCAACTAGTCACACAAATTAAATGAAATTAGCAAGAATTAAGAAATTTTAAAGAAGGAAGTTGAGTAGAGTAATGGATTATACCAAATAGAGTATGGAAATACTCTAAAATCCTCCAAGAACACTCAAATTTTGCTCCTCCTTCTTCAAGATTAAACCTTTTGCTCTTATTCTTCAATGGAGAAATTAAGGTTTTCAAAATTTTGACCAATTTTGTGTATTTTTGTGATAGAAAGAGAATTGGAAGGGGAGTGAGAATTTGTGAATTTTGAGTGAAAAAAGTGAAGAATTGATGAATAATTTGAAAAGAGAAGGTAGAGAATATGGTGTTTTAGAGTGAGAAAGAGGTGGGTAAGGATGAGAGAGAATATGAATGAGATGAAATGAGAGGTGAGAAGTGAAAGAGGGTAGAAAGAGATAAGGGGGAAATCCCCTTATTTTTACCTGGATTGACGAGGAGCGGGCGTGCAGGGCTTTAAGAGCGCCCGCTCCTCTCTTTGAAATCCACTTTTGATCTCTCTTCGTAAGTAGGAGCGGGCGTGCAAGGGTGTCGGAGCACCCGCTCCTTCCAATTGTGTCGCTTACTGATCCTCTTTTAACAATAGGAGCGGGCGTGCTGTAGTTTTGGAGCACCCGCTCCTAGCAGCCTATCCAGATCCTGATTCATTTTGAAAATATTTTTATTTTTATTTTTTTTGCTGATGAGTGGAGCGGGGGTGCGGGGGGTGTAAGAGCGCCCGTACCTAAGCTGACTGAAGTTCCTACCTCAATTGAAGGACTTAGGAGCGGGCGTGCAGTTGATTTGGAGTGCCCGCTCCTAAGTTGAGATGAAGTTCCTGATTGTGTAGAAGGTTTTAGGAGCGGGCGTGCAGGGTGCTAGGAGCGCCCGCTCCTAAACTTGCTAAAGTTCCTGCTTTCCTTGAAACACAATGGAGCGGACGCGCTAGCTTCAAGGAGCGCCCGCTCCTTTACTGGATGGCCGAATTTGCCTCCTTTTCATCTCCCTTAGCAAACCACCTACAACAAAAGAAAATCACCAAACAAACACTCAAATTTGTTAAAGTGTTAGTTCGAGCTTTCTCATCATCATATTTTTTTTCTTTTTAAAAGTAATAAGCAAAAATACTCTGGTTGCCTCCCGGAAGCGCTTCTTTAACGTCACTAGATTGACGAATCTCCGATTAAATCAATCGGAGTCATTGAATTCTTTCACTTTAATGAAGTGAACCACACCTTTCTTGTCACCCTCATAATATACCTTGAGGCGTTGACCATTCACCTTAAAAGTTCCGGTGCTCTTACTCCAAACTTTGATTGAGCCATAGGGAAATACCTTAGTCACTTGAAAAGGGCCACTCCACCATGATTTTAGCTTTTTGGGAAAAAGCTTTAACCTTGAGTTGTAGAGAATGACCTTATCACCTTCCTTGAAGTCCCTCTTGATGATGTATTTGTCATGGAACTCCTTTGACCTTGCCTTGTAAGAGCTTGCACTGTTGTATGCATGCATTCTCAATTCCTCTAATTCATGCAAGTCTAGCATTCTATTCTCTCCAGCACTTTTAAGGTCAAAATTCAAGGCTTTGATTGCCCATTAAGCCTTGGGCTCCAATTCTACGGGCAAATGGCAAGACTTCCCATAAACCAACTTGTAAGGAGTGGTTCCAATGGGAGTCTTAAAAGCCGTACGGTATGCCCATAAGGCATCATCAAGCTTTGCTGCCCAATCCTTCTTGCTTCTAGCCACGGTCTTCTCAAGAATGAGCTTAATTTCTCTATTTGATACCTCCGTTTGGCCTCTTGTTTGAGGATGGTAGGACAAACCAACCTTATGGTGAACTCCATACTTACCAATAAAGCCTTGAATGTTCGATGAGCAAAATGAGACCCTCCATCACTTATCACAGCCCGTGGAACACCAAACCTTGGGAATATTATTTTTCTAAACATCTTCATCACCACCTTTGAATCATTCTTTGGTGACGCAAGAGCTTCCACCCATTTGGACACATAGTCCACTGCAACTAGAATGTGGAGATTACCTTAAGATGAAGGAAAGGGACCCATGAAATCGATCCCCCAAACATCAAACACCTCCAATTCTAAGATCGGGTTTTGAGGCATCTCATTCCTCTTTGAAATGTTCCCGGTTTTTTGGCATTTGTCACAAGTCTTCACAAAGACCCATGCATCCTTGAAGAGACTAGGCCAAAATAACAAACATTGCAACACTTTTGCCGCCGTTTTGTTTGCTCCCATATGACCACCACATTGTGATGAGTGGCACATATGAAGCACATCTTGAATTTCATCATCGGGAACACATATTCTCAAAAGATCATCCACCCCTATCTTGTACAAAATAGGATCATCCCATATGTACATCTTGGACTCATGCTTCAACTTTCTTCTTTGTTGAGGGGTGAATTCTGGCGGAATCGCCTCACAAGACAAATAGTTCACAATATCAGCATACCAAGGAAATGACTTTGCTTGGATAGCATACAAAACATCATCTTTTAGCTCATCATTAATCGGAAGTTGATCAACATCTTCATCTTGAATCTCAAACCTTGACAAATGATCTGCTACCAAATTTTCCGCCCCCTTCTCTTCTTTCACCTTTATATTAAAATCTTGCAAAGCAAGCACCCATCTCATCAACCTAGGCTTTGAATGTTTCTTGGACATGAGATACTTGATTTCCGAATGGTCGGTGTAGACAAAGGTCCTTGAACCCAAAAGGTAAGAACGGAACTTGTCAAAAAAATAGATTACCGCAAGAAGCTCCTTTTCGGCTGTGGTGTAGTTCTTTTGCGCATAATTCAATGTTTTTCTTGCATAGTGGATCACGTGCACCCTCTTTTCTTTCTTTTGCCCCAACACGGCACCAACTGACGTGTCACTCGCATCACACATTAATTCAAAGGGGAGACTCCAATTCGGAGCTTGCACTATTGGTGTCGAGATCAATGCATTCTTCAACCTACAAAATGCAACTAAACAAGCATCATCAAATACAAAATCACACTCCTTTTGAAGGAGTAAGAGGTTTTGCTATCTTAGAGAAATCCTTGATGAAAAGCCGATAAAAACCGGCATGTCCCAATAAAGATCTCACCCCTTTCACATTTTTAGGGGGTGGGAGGTTCTCTATTACATCCACCTTAGCCCTATCAACCTCAATCCCTTCATGAGAGATTTTATGGCCAAGAACAATGCCTTCTTTAACCATACAATGACATTTCTCCTAATTGAGGACAAGGTTGACCTCTTCACACTTTTTCAAACATTGTGTGAGATTAATTAAACAATCATCAAAAGAACTTTCCCCTACCGAGAAGTCATCCATAAAAACCTCCATTTCTTTCTCAATCATATCCGCAAAAATTGCCATCATACATCTTTAAAAAGTAGTGGGGGCATTGCATGAACCAAATGGCATCCTACGGTAAGCATAGGTGCCATATGGACAAGTGAATGTTGTTTTCTCTTGATCATTCGGGTGAATTGGGATTTGAAAGAACCCGGAATAACCATCAAGATAACTAAAATACTTGTGAGCCGCTAGCCTTTCCAACATTTGATCAATAAAAGGCAATGGGAAGTGGTTTTCTTGGTGGATGTGTTTAGCCTGCGATAGTATATACACATCCTCCAACCGGTAATAGTTCTAGTAGGGATGAGTTCACTTTTTTCATTTTTAATAATCGTCATCCCCCCCTTCTTAGGGACTACTTGCACCGGTGCCACCCATCTACTATTTGAAATAGGATAAATGATACCGGCGGCAAGTAGTTTAAGAACTTCTTTCTTGACCACTTCAAGCATTAGAGGATTAAGCTTTCTTTATCTTTCAATTGATGGCTTAGCATCATCCTCCAATAAAATTCGATGCATGCAAAGCGTTGGGCTTATACCTTTCAAATCATCCATTTTATATCCCAAAACTTTGTGATGCATCCTCAATAAATTCAACAATTTTGAGGTTTCAACCTCATCCAATGAAGCATTAACAATAACCGAAAAAGTAGAAGATGGACCAAGAAACTCATACCTCAAGTTGGATGGTAGAGGTTTTAGCTCTACACTTGGACATTCCTTACCATTGTCGTTCATGAGCTCTTTCTTCACTTCTTCTTCTCCAATCACAAGATTTACTTCTTCCTTGTCCATGGGGGTGGAGTCAAGATTCTCCCCAATTGGCTCCATCTCCATGTCTTCATTGCAAGACCTATCTTTGCTTTCAAGTTCACACTCAAGAGAATAATTAGTGTTATGCAAATGCAATTGTATGGATTCATTAATAACATTCTCAACAATATCAATACTCATATAATCATCCATGTTGGAAGGACATTTCATAACTTTGTTCAATTTAAAATCCACTTTCTCTTTTCCAACAAGCAAAGACAATTTACCATTTTTCACATCAATAATAGCCCCTGCCGTGGCTAAGAAAGGCCTACCTAGAATTATGGGGACATTCAAATCCTCATCCATATCAAGTACAATAAAGTCCACCGGAATGTAAAGTTTGCCCACCCTAAGGGGGACATCCTATAATTTTCCCACAGGCATCTTAACCGAATGATCGGCAAGTTGAAGAGAAATGTTAGTGGGCTTTAACTCTCCTAGGCCAAGTCTTTTTTCCATAGAGAGGGGCATCAAGGTTATGCTAGCACCAAGATCACACAAAGCACGATCAATTACCATTTCACCAATAGCACATGGAATAGAAAAACTACCGGTATCTTTAAGCTTACTGGGCAACTTATTTTGAATAATTGCACTACAATTTTTCGGCATATTAATCGTTTCCACAGAGTCAACTTCTCTTTTATTACTCAAAATGTCTTTAAGAAATTTAGTATAAGTTGGAATTTGTTTTATAGCATCGGTGAATGGTATGTTAACATAAAGCTTTCTCAAGACTTATAAAAATTTAGCAAATTGTTCATCAAGTCTAGACCCGGCAAACCTTCCCGGAAAAGGAAGTTTTGCCACATGAAGCGGGATTTCACTCTTATTTTTTCTTTTTCAACTTCTTTTACTTTGTTTTTCTCTTCTTCTTTCTCTTTTTCTTTTTCCACTTTCAACTCTCCATGGGAATCACTCATTTGTATCACATTTTCTTTTAACTTCACACATTCTAAGTCATGTTGCATTCCTTTCCCTTGTACCTCCCCCAAGATTTTCCCACTTCTAATTACAATGGCATTAGCTTTCTCTCTAGGATCTAAACCTTGGCTAGGCAATGAGGTACTAGACTTTCCTTTAAGGGCACTATCTATTTGGGCCATTTGATTTTCCAACATTTTATTGTGGGTTCGCTTTTGCTTTAAGCTTTCCTCTAAGTCATTTGTCTTTTCAGTTTGGGTGTTGATGAATTGCTCCATCATACTTTCTAAATTAGACTTAGGAGGAGGAGGGGCTTGAATTTGAAGTGGTGGTTTAGGAATAGGGGCTAGATTTGGTCTTATACCTCCATTGAAACCGGGTGGGTTGTGAGTGGAAGAGTATTGGCCTTTTTCTTGGTACCTATTGTCATTACTATGATTATGTTGATTATTAGACACATAGTTACCACCACCACTAGCTTGACCATGACCTTAACCACTACCTTGCCCATAGGTTTGGCCACTTCTCCAACCAAAATTGGGTGATGTTTCCATCCCTCATTATAGGTGTTGGAGTAGGGGTCAAACCTAGGATTAGCATGCACATTATTAACTTGTTCCACAGAAGGGGAAGGGGAACATTGCTCATTCAACAAGGGACACTCCGAAGATATATGGTCTTCACCACCACATACTTCACAAGACACCAATTGCATAGACATATTATTATTTGAAGAGTTAGATGCATGTGAGTTTTGGAGAGGGGAAATGGGAGGGGGAGAAGATTGCATTTGATCAAATTTAGAGGACAAGATATCTAATTTTGAGCTAAGCATATTGATAACACTAACCTCATACCTTCCTCCCTTTTTAGTGGAGTTCCTCTCATCATGACTCCAATCGGTGTAGTTTTGCACCACCTCTTCGATGATTTTGAGTGCTTCCAATGGTGGCTTGTTCATGAGTGGACCACCCGATGCTCCATCCAATAGTATGCAATCCGCCCTCAAGAGACCCCTATAAAACCCATGTAATAAGAGCCAATCTTACATGCCATGATGTGGGCATTGTTTTTGGTAGCTCTTGTATCTCTCCCAAGCATCATAGAGAGACTCATCGGGTTCTTGTTGGAAATTTGATATTTTGGATCTCAACTCCGCCGTTCTTCCAAGAGGTATGAACCTCCCAAGAAATTCCAAAGTTACCTCATTCCAATTTGTCAATGAGTTCGGATTCAACCTATCAAGCAAATCACTTGCACTCCCCGTGAGAGAAAATTCGAACATAATTAGAAGGATGTATTCCGGAGTCACCCCATTTGCCTTCACGGTGCTACAATACCGTGTAAATTGCTTAAGATGTGCAATGGGATCCTCATGCTTGGCCCTAGAAAATTGATGGCCCTCGATCAAGGTGATAAGGGCGGGCCTTATCTCAAAATTGTTTGCCTCGGTGGTGGGAGTAACAATCTCGCTCGCTTCTTGATATGGTAGAGGGACACCAAACTCTATCAAAGTTTTGTTCGGTTGGGCCATGTCGAATTGGCAGATAGGTGGAGTAGTTGGAGAATTTTTCCCTGGTGATTCTAATGGAATGGTGCCTCCACTAGATTTATTAGAACTAGAATGATCGGACTCAACCTCAACTTGCGGCTCACTTGAAATAGCACCGCTAGCTATCGCCCTCTGTTCTCTTCGATTGTCCCTCACAACTTTTTCAAGCTCGAGGTTCAATGGCACAAGAGGAAGTTTCCTATTGTTGCGTTTGGGCATAAAAAAAGAAGACTAGATGGGATATTAGTAGTTTAGTCAAAGAAAACAAAGAAAAATAAAGCTATACAAATGAACTAGGCTCACATATCTCATAAGTAACTCAATGCTTAACGCCATTCCCCGACAACGACGCCATTTTTGGTAGAGGAATAATCGGTCGTTGGACAATCACCCTAAAACCAAAAAATATTTCTACCTAAGAGACAAGTATAGGGTAAGCAAAGGATCGTATCCACAGGGAATGGGTAAAGAACACCAAGAATATGAAACGGCTGTAAGCTAATTCGGTCACAAATTGGGTTTTGATTGTTAACTACTATATAAAGGAACGCTAGGGGAAACGGGATTCAACACCAACAAAAACCAAGGAATCGATAAGAAGCATAAATCATGAGCACACATGGAAGATAGAATAGGAACTTAACATTGTCTTCTTTCAAAGCCACAACATAAGTACTCCTTAGATTAAGCACTAACATGACAAGGACTAAGTCTCAAGGATAGGAAGTGGATTTCTAGCTTGAGTTTGTCTCTCGATCGTTCCAAACTAGTATGAGGCACAAATAATTGGGATTTCTCACCTAATTACCACACTAAAGCATCCTACTCAATGAAACCAAACACCCACAATCATGAAAGTAGCATAATCCAATTGCACAAGAAAGGACTCACCCCAAAACTCCATCTTTTGATGTGAGAAGAGGGATACCACATGAGCATGAAGTGGCCATCAAAATACACATGTAATAATAAATTCAAGTACAAACAACCATCAATCCAAGGTAGAACATGAACAATTCCAAGTTAATCAACCATAGTTTGGTTGGATTTTCACCCAACCCCTTACTAAGAGACTACTCACTAAGCATGGTGAAAATTACTCTGGCAATTGAATCTAGGCCGGGTTTTCATGAATTCAAATAAGTTAGGAGAGAGATAGAACAAGAATGGATTAAACATGCAAGAACAAATAAATAAGATTAAGGGAGAAATTATCAACTCAAAACAATTAAAAAACTGAAAATTAAGAGTAAGAGATAAAGGAAAGATATTACTTAATAAACTTCAAGGTTAATAAATTGTTGAAATTGATGGAACAAACTTCCAATAATTCTTACAAATGATTGAATTTTTGAGAAACTAAACTAAGGGAGAGGAAAACCTTGAACTAATTAAGAGAATAAGTCTAGAAGAGTTAAGGAGGCAGAAGGTCCCAAAAACTGAAGTCGAGCGTCCTATTTATATGCCCCAAAATTACATTGTAAAATCCGCCAAAATCGGGCTTGAGAACAGGAGGAGCGCTCGCTCCATTAAGTGGGAGCGCCCGCTCCTCTATATGGAGCGCCCGCTCCTGGCTTCTTTGCGCGCCCGCTCTTAGTGGTACAGGAGATGGAAAAATTCTAGGAGGCAGGGAGGAGCGCTCGCTCCTTCTGGGGTGCACGCCCGCTCCAGCTTGGAGCAGGGGAGGCATAATGTAGTGCTGGGTTAGAAGCAGCCGCTCCTTGTTAGGTGCACGCCCGCTCCTTCCCGGTGCAAGCTCCCTCAAAAAAGTCTTCAAGCTTGAGCCACTAAGCCACATTCTCATTGCACCTACAAACACGAGCACACACATAAAAAGAAATGGGGAAGCAAAAAGATGCTAATTACCATAAAAGGAGTTAGGAAAAAGGATTATACTAGGGGAAAGAGTACAAAATCTTGTTTAAAATGCCCTAATAAGTGGACAAATAAAACACTTATCAGAATCAGAATAAGCTCTAAGAGTTAAGGAGTCAGAACCCTGCAGTAGAATACCTTGGCCAATAAAGCCTGCTATATACCCGAGAACATGATGCAAAGCATCCATGTGAGGTTGCCTAGGCTGATGCATAAACTGACTAAGTGTCTGAATAACATATGATAGATCAAGCCTAGTATGAGTAAGGAAATTCAGTTTCCCAACAAGTGACCTGTAGAGAGCTGGATTAGGACAGAAATTACCATAATTTTCAACAAGATTTAGATTTATAGGCAAGGGTGTTGAGGCTGTTTTTGAAACATCCATTTCACAAAAAGAAAGTAATTCTTAGTGAATTTCTTCTGTGTCAACCAATTCCATCTTGCCGATGTTTCACTTTAATGCCAAGAAAGTAACTAAGCATCCGAAGATCCTTGATACTAAAAGTATCATCAAGATGCTTCTTTAATCTGAGAATTTCATCAGTATCATCCCCTGTGATGATTATATCATCCATATAAACAGCAACAACTATTAGATACCCTGCACTCCTTTTTAGATATAAATAATAATCATTCTTTGATTGAGAGTAGCCCTGCTGAATAAGTTCATTATGGAGCTTAGAGAACCATTGCCTGAATGCCTGTTTTAATCCATAAAGGGATTTTATGAGCTTGCAGAATTTATTTTCTGGGTTTGGAATACGCTGAGGCATTTTCATGTAGACTTATTTCTTCAAATCTCCATGTAGTAGGAAGGCATTGTTAATGTCTAATTGATGCAGAGGGCATTTAAAAGCAGCAGTAAGTGATAGAATGCACCTGATTGTAGACATTTTCACAACTAGTGAAAAAGTTTCTTCACAATCCACACCATATTTTTGAGTAAACCCTTTAGCAAAAAGTCTAGCCTTGTATCTCTCTAAGGTACCATCAGCCTTTAGCTTTAATTTGGATACCCATTTTCACCCTATTGCCTTCTTTGAGGGAGGAATGTATACAATATCCCAAGTTGCGTGCTTTTGCTTCTAAAGCTGATATTTCCTTCTGCATTGCTTGAACCCAATTATGGTCTTGAGAAGATTCTATATAGGAAACATGGTCAATTAGATGAGAAGTGTGCGCAAGATTATTTCTAGAAATAGCAGGTAAGGCATCAAAAGACACCAAATAACACCAGTGCTTCTGAGTAGAGTAGCACTTGTAATCCTTCATCCAGATGGGTGGTCTGGAAATTCAGGCAGACTATTTAGAAGGCAATATAAAAGGAAGTTGTGAGGGTGTAGATAAAAAAGGAGAACGAGAAGGAGGAGTAGTGTTTGAAATAGCATCTGCAGAAGAGTCCTCAAAGGTAACAGTCTGAGTTTGAGAAGAAGCATGGGAGATATTTTGATTTTGAGGACTATCAGGATTTGGAACTACAGGTGGTGAGAAAATATCTGAGGGCTCAAAATTATCTAAAGAATTAGATGTGTGTCTAGAGATAAAAATGGTAGGGGTAATATGGTTTGTGTCATTGAAATGAAAAGGAAAGTGATGTTCAGGAAAGGTGACATCTCTTGTGAGTATGATCTTGTAAGTGTTTAGATCAAGCACTTTGTAACCCTTCTGATGTAAAGGATACCCAATGAAAACACCTGGTGAGGCTCTAGCATCAAATTTGCTTCTATTAACCTTTGATGTAGAGAGGAAACAAAGGCATCCAAAGCTTTTAAAATGATCTATAGAAGCTTGTTTATTGTGAAGTTTCTGGTAAGGTGTTGAATAGTTAATAGACTTTAGAGGCATTCTATTGATTAGGTAAGCAGCACACATAACTATCTCTCCCCAAAATCTTTTAGGAAGTTTGGATTGAAAAATGAGAGCTCTGCCAGTCTCAAGGAGATGTCTGTGTTTGCGTTCTACCACCCCATTTTGCTGAGGAGTGTTAGAGCAGCTTGTCTGATGAATAATTCCATGTTTGATGTAGAATTGTTTCTTTTGACCTTTTGTTAACTCCAGGGAATTATCAGACCTCACACATAAAATTTTGGATTTAAATTGTGTGTGAGCATACTCAGAAAAATTAATCATGACATTAACAGCATCACTTTTAAATTTGAGCAAATGAACCCATGTATATCTTGTAAAATCATCAACTATAGTCAAAAACTGATTGTATCCATTATATGTTTTGTCTTTATATGGACCCCATACATCAATATGAATTAACTTAAAAGGTTTACAAGTTTGTATTGAACTAGTAGGAAAAGACTTTCTAACTTGCTTAGCAGCAGGAAAAATTTTACACAAGACATGGTCAGTACAATCTTTGACATGCCATGGCAAAATATGTTTAAAATAATGAAATGATAAATGACCTAACCTAAGATGCCACAGCTGAGCTATCTTAGTGGTATTACTAGTTTTATCCCAAATAGTATTATTACAACTCTTAGAAACACAACTAGGTAGAACACTACTGCTAGGCAACCTCTTGTCTTCCACACAATACAGACTAGCATGCAGATTATAAAGATGAATTGAACTCTGTGAAAGGCCCTGCAAAGACATGTATTCTAAGTCAATGTGACTGTATAGTTTAAATCCTTGCATAATTTGTGAACATACAGTAAATTGAATTTGAATGCAGGAACATGTAGCACATCAGTCAAGAATATAGAATTATTGACACAGACTGTTCCAATATGCAATACATCCACTTTACTACCATCAGGTATGGTTATAGTGTTGTTTATACCTGTTAACTTCTTATTAGAAGTAAACATATTCAGATCAGTGCGTATATGGTCAGTAGCACCACTATCAATCAACCAGCTAACATTTAAAATAGTGGAAAGACAGAATTTACCTACCAAATTTGCCTGAGCATCAACATCAGGTGTAGTAGATGCTGGAACAGAAAGAGAATCATTGTTTTTCTTGTTTAACAAACCAATTAGATAATTATATTGATCCACAGTGATAATAGGTCTAGCAACCTGTTCATTCTGATTCTCATTCCCAGCTATTGCATCATTCTCATTTTGCTGAGAAGCTGTAGCAACACTTCTCCTTTTCTGTCAAACATTCTTTTTAAACTCATCTAGATAGCCTTGTAATTTCCAGCAAGTGTCAATTGAATGACCCGGTCTATTGCAATGGATGCAGAATGTATATTTCTTGTTTCCAGCCATAACTTGAGTATTGGAGTTACTTTGATTATCATACTTGAAGTCTTGAGGCCTGTAACCTTTGTTCTATAGCCTATCACCAAATCTTCTAGTTGATACAAATGTCATAGAATCATTGGATCCTTGATTAGCACTGTGTATATTACTCAGTTCCTTATGCCTTTCTTCCTAAATAAGAAGCCTTAAAGCCTGAATTAGATGAGGTAAAGGATTCATCATCAAGATATTACCATGAACAGCAGCATACTGCTCAGTGAGCTTCATAAGAAATTACATCAGCCTCTATATAGCTTGAAAATTTTTTGTGTCAAGTTACAGGTACACTGGTTACAAGTACATGCAGGGAGAGGACTAGCATCATTCAACTCATCCCATAGCATTTTCATCTTAGTGAAGAATTCTGCTATTGACTCGGCACCTTGGTTTTCCTCTGATAGTTGCTGTTTAATTGAGTACAACTGAGGTCCAGATGTGTATCAATATGTATCCTCAAGGTCCTTCCATATCTCAGCAGTAGTATTGAAATAGAGAACACTACGAGCTATAATGGTGTCTAGATTATAAAGAATCCAAGAAATTATCATATCGTTGCATTTTCTTTATTGTTTGAAGGATACATTCTCAAGACTAGGTTTAGCAATTACACTAGTTACAAAACCTAATTTGTTCTTTGCTGAGATTAATAGTCATGATCCTCTTCCAATCGGTGAATCCTTCACCATTGAACTTATCAGTAACAAATTGCATCGAATTCATGTTAGAAGGATGAATGTATTAAGGAGAGGAAGGATCTTGACCAACAGGTAAAGGCATATGTGAAGAACCAGCCATTGTTCAAACTCATAGAGAATTTTGCAGAAATTACGCAACAACTTCTAGAAAAATGAATATGTAGAAGCAAACAACAACCAAATGGAAGTGTAAATCAACTTCACGCAATAACTACATTTAGAAATCTCTTAAAGTATCAACAAATTGCAGAAATATGCAAGAATTGCAGAAGATTTGGCAGCAACAAATTGCAAAAAAAAAAAATCAAACAAAGAAATCAATACCTCAATTAATGAAAAATTGAGAGGAGAACTTAAGAAAAACCGAGCGGAAGTAATGATGATTGAGAAATTCAGAGCTCTGATACCATGATGAAATCTGCAATCTAGCAGATTTCTCTTAAGAATTTCAGCAGAAAAACTCAGAGGATTTAGAGAGAAGATTTTGAGAGAGAAAGAGTTTTGAGAATGTAGAATTTTATTAATGATTGAATAATGATATTACAGCCCTAAATCTCTATTTATACAGAAATATTTGAATACAAAATATTGTTACAATGCATAACAGAATTCTGTTATAATGCATGACTGGTAAAGTCGACTCATAATGCATCACTTAGTCTTCATCGTAAAGCATGACTGGTAGAGTCGACTCATAATGCATCACTTAGTCTTCATCGTAAAGCATGACTGGTAGTGTCGACTCATAATGCTCGATGGGCAAGACGGCTTCAACACCTTATACCATGAGAAATGGGGTTTCACCGATTTCCCCTTTCGCAGTTGTCAGGATGGCCAATAGGACATGAATTAATTCTTCTGCCCATAAGCCACCTACTTTTTCAATTTCCTTCTTGATGCCGTCTGAGATGAGTTTGTTGAAGGCTTCGACTTGGCCGTTCTCTTGGGGTCGGCCTACTGATGCAAAATAATTTGAGATCTCTTGATCTCCCAACCAAGTTTTGAGTTGAGGCGTTTCAAATTGAGGGCCATTATCAAACACCATAGACATAGGTACACCAAATCGGGTGATGATGTTCTTCCATATGAAAGAGATGACATCCTTTGTCTTATTGTTTTTGACCGCCTCCACCTCCACCCAATTGGTGAAGTAATCCACAGCCATATATCTTTTCTGCGCAAGCGTGTAAGGACCTAAAACGTCCATGCCCCATTTAGCAAATGGGACTGGGATGTGGATTGCCGTCAGGTTAGTAGCCGGACGATGAATGAGCTTGCAAAATTTTTGGCACTTGTCATATTTTATCACCATCTCTTTAGCGTCTGACTCAAGAGTGGGCCAAAAATAACCCTGTAGCTTGGCCCTGGTGGCTAAGGATTTGCCGCATATATGGGAGGCGCAATATCCTGCATGCAATTCTTCGAGAACTTCCTTCCCCTTTTCTGGGGTAACATACTTCAGAAGAGGTTTCAAAAATCCTGTTTTGAAGAGTTCTCCATTTCTCATCCTAAAGTTTGCAGCTCTTTTCTTCATGACGGCTGCCTCGTGCGGTGAGTCCAGGAGCGTGCCGTCTGTGAGGTAAGCCCGGATGCCATCCATCCAGGTAGAGCTTCGGTCAAGGATTCCAATGGGCTCTTCATATATGCTTCACTTTTCAAGAACTTCCCAAAAGACTGACCGAGGCGTGTCACAGCAGGAGGAAGATGCCAATTTGGATAAGGCATCCGCCTGGTTGTTGCCAGACTTGGGAACTATACTTAGATGAAACTCTTCAAGTGTCCCAGCCTCTTCATTGATAGCCTAAAGGTATTTGATCATTGCCAGATGGGTAGCTTCGTATCGACCCTGATACTGGCTTACGACCAACTGTGAATCAGAGAAAACATCAATTTTTGCAGCCCCTGCTGCCTTACACATGCGGATTCCGGCTAGTAGGGCTTCATATTCCGCCTCGTTATTCGAGGCCTGAAACTTGAACCGTAGCGCATATTAAAAATTTTCCCACTCATGAGACTCATAAATAGTTCCTGCACCACAGCCGTTTTTTGTCGAGCTCCCGTCTACATACACTTTCCAAACATGATCAAGGTTATCCGGAGGAACCGGTCGTGTCATTTCGACAATGAAATCGGCAAAGGCCTAACCTTTCACTTCCTTTCTTAGTTCATAAGTGATCTCAAGACTTTGCATTTCAATAGCCCATTTCAACATTCCGCCGGATGATTCCAAGGTAGACATTAGCCGCTTGAGGGGTTGATCGCTGTAGATGACCACCAGATGTGCCAAAAAGTATGGTTTTAGCTTCTTGAATGCCATATACAGAGCAAGGCCAAAATTTTCAACCATGGGGTACCGGAGTTCAGCATTTCTAAGTACATGGCTAATGAAATAGACCGAGAAATGGATGTCGTCTCTCTCAGCAAGGAGAACAGCACGGAGGGCATGGTTTGAGACGGCTAGGTACATGTACAACGTCTCTTTGGTAAAAGGGCTAACAAGCCTTGATAAAGAGTGCAAGTGTTCTTTCAATTTCTGAAAGGCCGCCTCAGCATCATCCCCCCATTCAAATCTAGTCTTCTTCCTGATTACTTGGAAGAATTAAAGGCATTTGTCACCTGACCGGTTGAGGAACCTCCCCAATGCCGCCAGGAAACCGGTTAGTCCCTGTACTTCCTTGATAGTGCGGGGAGACTTCTTGTCAATCATTGCCTGTATCTTCTCAGGGTTAGCCTCTATCCCCCTTTGATCAATCAGGACTTCGAGAAACTTCCCAGACTCAACACCAAAGACGCATTTCTTAGGGTTTAACATGACCTTATGCCGCCTGAGTGTGGTGAAGGTTTCTTGGAGATCAACAAGGTGATTCGTCTGCTGCTTGGATTTGTTTATCATGTCATCAATGTACACCTCTACATACCTCCCAATTTGATTAATGAATACTGTATTAATCATCTGTTGGAAGGTAGCCGACGCACTCTTCAAGCCAAACGACATCACAATATAGCAGAATAACCCCTGATCAGTGACAAAGGTCGTCTTCTCTTGATCTTTTTTCCACAGGGGTATCTGATGGAAGCCGGAGTAGGCATCCATAAAACTCATCAAGGCATGAGCGGCTGTAGAGTCGACTAGGCTGTCGATGTTTGGAAGCGGATAATTGTCCTTTGTTCACGCCTTGTTGAGGTCTTTGTAATTAACACACATACATCAGGTACCATTCTGATTCTTTACAAGCACAACATTCGCCACCCGGTCGGGGAAATTACATGGCCGAATGAACCCAGCATCCAACATCTTTTTTACTTCGGCAGCTGCCGCCTGACTTCTTTCCTAGCCGTGTGTAGGCGTTGCTCGAAGTGCGCCTACGTAAAATCATGTATGAATATGCTTGGCACTCATAGGAAGTGGGAATTGACGTATACGATTAGGGACAAGGAAAGTAGGGAGCCGCCAACAAGTTTTTAAGGAACTTGTAAACAGTTCACGGATCATAAAAGGCAACCACGATAAAGGGACAACGAAGGCAACAACGATTGAAGACCCGTGAAGGTTACACCCCATTCATAATCCATGAGATTACTAACTTCATATGGTTCGAAACCACGAAAGGAGGATCGGGGAGGATGGTACAAAGTGAGTCATGGAGTCACATTCGCCTGTATTAGTCTCTACTCGATTCTTATGGCGAAAAGCATTCCTGCGATCCCAAAGGCATACAAACAAAATATTCAATTTGCTCCAAACTATTATTATGCTAAATTGGTTGAATATTAATGCAACACATAATCTAAAATATTAGTGATCACTTGAATTAAATAACAACATTAAAGGAACCTAAACCGGTTGTCCAAATTATCTTATTAGGCGTGCTTTTCAATTACATATTCCCTTTAAACATGCAATATGGCGATCATAATAATAAAATTGACATTAACATTGGAAGTAATTTAACAATAATTCCAACAATATAAAATCGTTAGAAAAATAATAGAAATAAAAGGAACATAATTCTTAATTTGATTATGTCTGCTTGCAACTATAAAATAATAAACGAGTTAGTAACTTTAAGGAATTAATAAAACGATAATTAAATTAAATCAAATTAAATAGAGTTGATTTGGGGCCAATCCTTCAAACAGTTCTACCTTTCACACCTTGGCTTAAGGACATAACCACGAGTAAAGTATGGACTCCTTGGAGTGCTTTAACAAGGAATTTTGTAAGAAGAAGGGTAAGGCTAGTATTTAGGCTAGAGCATAGAGGAGAGAAAATAGAGTATTAATTGATGCCCCCTACATCATAAATGAGGGGGTATTTATAGAAAATATGTGCCGAGGGAACACACGAAACCCTAAAAAGATAAAAAAAAAACCCTAAAAAATGCACCGCGACACGGGAAAGAGCACAGTGACACGGGGAATCATACCGTCAGACGGGGAACATGCCCGTGACACGGTGGACAGCCGCGTGACACGGGAAATATTTAGGTTACAGAGAACAAAACGCGTGAAGGGTTTACGCGGAAAGGACACGGAATTCCCCGTGTCACAGTAGGTGCACCGTGTTACGGGGAATCCCACGGTTAGACGGGGATCATTCCCGTGACACGGTGGACTTTACCGTGTCGCGGGATCCTGCAATCCATTTTTCCGTCTAAATTCATTTTTAACCCTAATTTCGTTCAACATTTTTAAGTGCCGATTGATAATTTCGGGCCATTTCTGATTTATTATTATTAATTGGGCCAAAATAAAATAAAAAAGTTTTAGGCCGAAATTAAAAAACTATGCTTTGCCTAAACATCAAGACTCATCCATGGACTATTCAAAAATTGAAATTAATTAATTAAATACGATTTTTTAAGCACTCTCGGGATTAAATACTAAACCCGACAATAGTGGCGGTGAAAGGTTGTTCATCGTCGGGTTTGGTTTTGGGGTTACATTTTTAGGTGTCTACAAAAGCCCCCACTTTGACTGAGTTTGTAGAAACATTAGTTTCGAATACGATATTCAAAGTAGTCGATAGGGACAGAGAATGATTTAAGACATTCTGCGATCCTAAATCACTCTGTATACGCCGATACCTACCGAAAAATGTTAGTTCCACAGTTAAAATAGTAAAGGGATAGAATGCATATCTAGCACCAGTGTATCGGTGACAAATGAGTTTGGCAGCTCCCTATGCTTGAAGTAATCCACCGGATGACGTTCGGTCAAATGCTTTCCATGCTTGAGGAAAGCCGACTGATGAATTTGGTAGCTTTCTAAGCCTGAAGAAACCTACTGGATGATACTTTCCATGCATGAGGAAAGTCGGCGTATGATTTTGGTTTTAGACTATGCTTGATGAATTCCACCGATAATGCCTTCATGCTTGAGGAAAACCGACAGATAAATACTTTCCATGCTTATGGAAAACCGACAGATGAATACTTTCCATGCTTGAGGAAAGTCGATAAATGATATAATCGTTGACTTCTTCGTGCTGAGAGGTGACAACGATCGAAAATTTTTCCATGCTTGAGGAAAAATTTATCTACTGAAATTACAAGTCTCTGTGTATCGAGAACCTTACGTCGGAGTAATAGTGGTTCGATTGTCCCCGAACGTGGGTCGTAGATGATTTTCCTTCAAATCGACTATCCGACCATATTAGGTGTTTAAAATATCGAAAAATATGACTTTGATGCTCACTAGGTTACAATGGTAATTCTGGCACCCTTTAAATATCAGTTAGATTTTTCCACGTAATTTCAGTGAAAAATCAACTGTCCAAAAGCTGCAGAAAATTGTTCAAATTAGTCAAAATACCAGGAATATTCTTCTGAGAGTGTGCAGGATAGACAAAGACGCACCGTGTCATGGGGAGAAATCCCGTGACACGGTGGGTTGCCCCGTCTGACGGGGGAATTCCCTGTGACGCGGGAACCTTTTTTATATATATTTTTTGCTAAAATCTTCGACGCGCCACGGTAATAACACCGTCCCACGCGCGTGAATGCTGTTATTTGTTAACGAGAATAGGGGCACGGGAACGGGGTACATTTTTTTGTCTTTAAATTCGAGCTCCTGCTTCTCATTTTCCCCATTTTCATTCTCAACTTCCTTCTGTTCTCACCTTTTCTTCTCTTTTCTTTTTTTTTATTCCGGCATCCCCGACCCCCGTGCCATGAAGCCCGGCACCGGCGCACTACCAAGAACCACCGTGACACGGATCGGGTTACCGTTGAAGATGAATAATACTGTTTTTTTTTTCTAAATCCTATATTAGGTGCGTTTATCAGAAATTGAAAAAAAAATCCCTACCCTGCTTGCTTATACGTGTAATATTAAGGAATAATTAGAGTGTTTGTTGGTGTATTATTGCTTCAAAATAGTAGTAGTTATTATTTCCTATTCCTTATACTGTTAGTGGTTTAGGATTAGGAACCAAGGGAGTTTGTTATTTAATTGATAATAATTGTCAGTAGTAGTGGTGGTTATGCTAGAAGTTATGTTGTTAGTGGAGAGATTATTTAGGCATTTAGTATGATCATGTGATTATTATCCCTAAATTATTGCTTTAGTTTTTTTTTTTTTTTTTTTTTTTTTGACAGGAAATTATTGCTTTAGTTGTTTATCTTCTATTAAGTATTTAAGTAGTGGTATGTACGTTTATTTTGTAAGTGCAATCTAATGAAAATAGTTGTATTATTATTATTATTATTATTATTATTATTATTATTATTATTATTATTATTAGAATTAGCTTCAACATAGAGTATCTAATTATTCTTTCTGTTATTTTGTAAATATCTTTTATTTATTAGTCAATATTAATAAGGAAAAGCAATCCTATTATGGGGCGTTTACAAAGAAAAGATATTTACAAAAGACATCTAATTATTTCTTATACGTGTAATGCTAAATATTTGTTACAAAAATTATGGGGTGTTTTTCTAGGTAAAGGTATTATAGGATATTTTATTAAATTTATTTGTTACAATTATGTTAGTAAATAAATTCCCAATCTGAAAAAGTATTCTTATCATTAAATAAAATATCACAATTAATTCATAAATTTGTATAAATAAACAATACGAATTTTTTACGCTTTAAAGGAAAATACATAATTATTTTGTAAATACACAATTCATAATTTTCTTAAAAATACAGAATATACAAAATTATATTCAAATGAAATACGTAAGGAAGGTGATCCCATCGTAAAAGGGTCCTTCCTTAGATGCCCATTGGCCCTTTAGAAGCCCAGGACTTTACACTTGTTAGGGTGTATTAGGATTTGAATTCCTGACTGTTTGGGAGACCTTGAATAAGAAATGATTCTCTCATCACGCTTTTTTGTAAGAAACAAGTAGGAGTCGCCAATGAGTTTTAGGAAAACTCATAAACCTCGTTCATGCCTTTCTTCCATGTGGAGTTCATGGAATAATTAGCGCGAATCATAAGTTTACCCATGCCCAAATTGGTCTACATAAACCAAAAATGAGTTCGGGAGCGAGGGTACTAAAATAACGTTCCTTTTAGGGAGGAATCGCTATTCTAGCCTAGTACGGCCTCTACTAACTCTTCCTTTTTCACAATTTCATTCCAAACAATATATGCAACGTGATACCTAAAGACTATGTTAGTTGATTTTATTTATAAACATTATTCACGTAGGAATCACATTGCAAAAGTCGTTATTCTTTGTTTCATAAATATTCGTGAAAAGAACAAAATAAACAATATTCGTCTTGTCTTAAGTGATAAAACAACAATTAATTATCAAATTCTATTCTTGATTAACAAAAGAATACTATGTGAATTAATTAATTAAAAGTTTTTTTAAGGTGATCAAACAACACTATTTATTCAATTAAGGTTATTTAAACAATAAAGGAAAAGTGATTTATCTAAGTGCTCAAGAAACTAACCGTTCTTCTTTTATATTAAATCTCCGTTTAATGTGTTTATGGACTTTCTTTCTTCTTTGTACCTTCAAGAGCTTCAATGGATGGATTAGGTTTGAAGAGTAGTTGGGAAGAAAGAGGAAAAAGTAATATGATAGTAATAGAAGTTGAGAGATTAGGGTTTTGAGAATAGTAGGGTTTTTAATTTTGAATTTTTTCGGTCCCCGTAATGCTGAACGAAGACCCCTATTTATAGGCGTAGAGATCTAGGTTTTGGGTTTTAGAGTCGCGCCGTCAGGTGGCACGCGCAACTCAGAGAGTCGCACGCATCTCAATGAGTCGCACGCGCCAGGCGCGCGCAACTGATTGAGTTGTGCTGGTTTGCGGTTTGCCTTGTACAAAAGCGCGTTTTTAAAATTTCCATAACTTTTGATTGCGAAGTCGGATTAAGCCGTGTGAGATATCATTAGAAATCTCTGAATGTCTACTTTCCAATGCCATTAAAATTAGGTTAAAATATCTCTGATGTCTACTTTCCAATTCCATTAAAAGTGGGTTAAAATATGTTATGTATCAAAAGTTATAGCCGTTAGAGTTCAAGGGTGTCGGTTTTAGGGCCCAATTTAGTGTTTTGATCATAACTTCTTCATTTTGGCTTGGAATTGAGCTTATAAATAACCGTTGGAAAGCTCTTTGAAAGGGCTATCCATTTTTATAGGCCTTGAATGGGAATTTTATGGTTGGTTTACCTGTTTGGCTCGGTTTTTCAGCGATGTAGGTTCCATTGGATCCAATCATTGCATTTGATGCATTTGGGTCCGTTATTAATCAAGTTTAAACATGTATGGACATGTTTTAGACCTAATTAGTAATCGGACAAGGCTCTAAGATAACATTTTCTCAAATATAGGTTTCAACTTACTTCATAATTCTTTTTATAGTCCATAAACATTTCAACTTCGATCTAACATGAAGAACATATTTTTGTAACATCATCGCACTTCTTTCGGGACAAGAGGCCAAAAGTAGGTTTCTACACAATACATGATATATTTATATGTATAAATACATATTATTATACGGATTTTTTTATACCGGTTTTTATACGAATTATAAAATCAAATTAAATAAGGGTTTAATGCTCAATATTTAAAGGAAATACATATTTATATACGGTTTTATTTATACGTATAAATACATAATTTTTATATGGATGTTTCTTAAAAATACAAAATATGGAATTATAATTAAAGGAAATACATGATACAAATTTATTTATATTCGTATATAATATTTAGATTATTTTTTTATACCCTTATTTAATTTGATTTTATTAACAAGGAACATATTATTTCGAATGTGAAAAGAACATAAACATAGTACGGTGTGTGCATAATCTCATTAACATAAATAAATAATATGTAAAAATAGGAAAAGTTATAAAAATAATACATTCTTGCAAATTGAAATTTTGTTACATATTCCAAAAAACTTCATCAAAGAGTTGATTAACTCTAAAGAGTAAAATCCTAAATAAAGAGTTTCCATTATCTTTTTAGCTTTCCTCTTTTGACGAATTGGTTTATCAAAAAGGGAAACTTGAATAAAGAGGTTGTCCTTGATTAGTCGCCCTTCTCTCCTCGACCAAGTACTGTGGAAAAGGAATTTGGGGATATTCATTATTAATTGTTTGACTCAAACTTTATTCAACATGCAATGGATGGAGGAAGTGAAGAAAGGTTGGAATAGAATGTGAAGAAAAATGACGTAAATGGAAGGATATGAAGAATTAGGAATAGAATGTACCCCCAACTCAAATGACGGAAAAGACCGACTCATGCATGAACCTAAGACATGGTCATGGTGATACATACTCGAAGTGTGTGCTAAGACTAGTGAGTGTAGGTGACATGTTAAGACTCGTGTCATGCCATGTGGCTAGACTATGTGACTAGACTCAATTAATGACTCGACAAGGTGTTATTGACAGCGAAATTTAACCGACTTTATTAGCAAACTGGTTAATTAGACACTAGGTGATGACTCGATCAATAATCTGAACTGTCGGCAAAACGACAGATTTGGCGTCGCACTGTGTAGTGTAGTGCCAGACGACAGAGCTGTCGCCAGGCGCCACACTCCACAGAGTGGCACTACAGTCCAGACTTTGGCGCCAATGCTGGAGCTTCAATCTGGGACTGTTTTCGGTGTTATTAATAAACAGGGGTATGCCTAAAGTCGTACTAGGTCAATTCTGATTAAAATATTAGACTTTATTGACTCTAATTAATTAATTAATTAATTAATTAATTGGGCAAAGTTCTTTAAGTCATTAATTCATTTAATCTCAACACAAGTCAAACAAACGGTTAAGAAAACATAGATCAAATGCACAACAAATAATGCACAATTAGTCAAGTAGGCTCAATATGATGCAATGAGTTTGCAACCTAACCATGGATGTAGTTCTCTAAAGTTCGGGATATGATTTAGTCAATAGAGGGTCCATGGTTAATTGTCCGGATGCACCGTATGGAAGCCTAACCGTGAAGGGTTGGCGCGAGTTGATGGGACACCGCGATGTTTAGAAAAAACTCGCTTCCATGGTTTGGAAAATTCAACATTCTCGGATGTACCCTTTGTTGCTCAAAGCGTTCAATCAGGTAAATGGAGCATGAATTCCCAGAGGGTTATGTCCATATGAAGAACACATATGGGTTTCAGAAAAGTGAGAAAAAATTCAATCAGGAAGTAGGATCGAGCAAACAATACGAAAAACTGGTCGAAATTAGAACGCATATTTCTAGCTCGGTATTGGAAGAATTTGGCGCTAGCAAACAGAGCTTGGCGCCAAGTTTTAGCTATAGCGCCTGGCGCCAATGCTGGCGTCTGGCGCTACAGTTAAAATTCTGGCGCCAATGCTCTGGTTGCTGACGCTAATTCCTACATGCCTCAGTAGCTTTCTGTGCTCGATAAAATTTTCCGGTTTCGCGCAGTGCTACTTCGGTCCTAGTTGTGAAAGATATTCCTCAAATTTCCTACGTGTAAAATCCTATGTTTTTAACTCATTACAGATGGTCTTTCCAATGATATATTTTTTATGCATATGACAATAATGTTAATCAAAATTACGCACATGAAATACTTAGAACGTTTCGAGTCTCATCCACTCATTCTAAATCATTGCCGAAACAAATTTAGGAATTAAAATAGAAATCCTCCCTAGTGGAGTCGCCAAAAACTATAGGGAATAATTTCAAACGTTAATCCCCTAGCTTGAATCCCACTGTGATCATACACTAAAGTACGGTGGCGTCCAAAAGGGAAGAAGATAGAGTAAAAGAGTCGCCAACAAGTTTTAGGAACTTGTAAACCGTTCATAGGGTGAAGGTTACACCCCTTAACGATCCAAGAGATCGTCAACTCTATAAGGTCTTGAACCAAATAAGGGTTTGGGGATGAAGGTACAAATTCAACCTAAAAGAGATTGAACCTGCCCTAATAATAGGCCTCTACTTTATTCTGATCGTATTCATGTGCGCTTTCTGACTAACATGCAATAAATAGGATTAGCCCTAAACCTGTGTATCTATATGTTGGTTGAATATTAATGCACAAATAAACTACTATTGGTGATCACTTGAATTATAATCATATTAACCGTAACAAGATTATTAATTATCTTATTAAGCGTGATTACAAGTACAAATTTCCTTTAAACATGCATAAAGGGTGTGATCAAGCAATAAAAATAAATATCAAGCAACATAATAATAACAATAAAAATAATAATCATCATCATAAAATTATAATCATAATAAAAATAAATTATAATTAAAATAATCATAATAAAAATCAAATCAATAATCATCATAATAAAAATCATATTAATCATAATAATAATCATGTTAAAGCATAGCAAGATCCTAGGCATGATACTAACAAGATTAATAACAAACCCTAGCATGTCACTAAGCAATAAAAATCAAATCTTTAACCCTAACATGGTACTAGCAATCATAAATAATAATCTAAACATGAACTTTGTATCATAACATCAATAAAAACCATCAAAATACTTATTTGGATGCCTCGTACCTCTTTCTAATGAAAAAATACACACGTTAGTAACTTCAAGGAAAATAATAAACAAACAATTAAATTAAATAATTGAAAGAGAGATTTGGGACCAAACCCTCAGAAATTAAACCTTTCACGTCTAAGGCGAAGGCAACTTCGAATATGGCTAGGTGTTTCTAGATCTAATGAATGCGGAATTTTGTATGTAAAAAGCTAGTTTAGAAAAAGAGAAAGAGAGGGAAAAGAATCAAGAGAATCGGTAGATTATAGGTGAAAACTGATGATTGTTGATTAAAATTGGTTATTGATGAAAACTGGTTATCGAAAACGGAGTTTTTAGGACGTTATTTATAGAGAAAATCAGCCAAAAAGATAAAATATCAAAACAGAGTCTGGCGCACAAAAATGGAACCAACGCCAACGCTGCCTGTTGGCGCCAGGCGCGAGGCGCTACAGCTGGCGTTTGGCCCTGATTTAGAAAATCACGCGTTTTGTTAAAATCAGATAAAAATTGCCGTACAGGAGGATAAAATCGTATTTTTCCTCAAAAATGCTCTTTGATTTTAATTAAAACTCTGAAAAGTTAACAAAAGTCAATTTATGAATGCTAATTGAATTAGGAATGAAAAGAACCATCTAGAATAATCTAGAAGACTAAAACCATTTCTAATTGCATTAGGAATGATAAATCTATATTAGGCCCTCCTTTAGATCATTGGGCCGTATATAAAGCTCAGACCGGGCCCAGTTTAGGAAATTGGCTATAACTTCCTCAATATTCATCGGAATTGGGCTCATAATATATCGTTGAGAAGCTCTTGTCAAGCCCCATCCAACTACACTACTATTGGACCCATATCATGGACCAACCAAACCGGATTGGTTGTTTTTCTTAAAAATAAGTTTTCAAAAACAGAGAGAAGAGAAAAGAAACTAAAACTATCTACAACACTAAACCTTCCACACTTTCACTTCATTCGATTATGATTCGACGTGAAAGGTACTCATCACTGGGTTTGGTTTTGGGGAGACACAAATGGGTGTCTTTAATGCTCTTTTCCCCTCTCTCTCTCTTCGTGCTCTGCATCTCCCTCCTCCACTATATGAAATTACACTTCTAAGGTGAAGGAGAGCACAATTCTCAATTTTTGGGTTGCAATGGAAGCAATCTACTCCAAGTTAAAAGCTGCAAGGAGCGAAAGATTTTTTCAATTAATAATTCACTCGTTGATCTGTGTGATAGGCTTTTGATTTTCCCCTAATTTTTTGTTGTTTTTTTTTTCAATTTTATTAAATTAGGGTTTCATTGTTGTATTAGATTATTGTTAAATTTTCCACAAATCAAGCTTCAATTTTATTGTAGTTTCAATTTGCTTGATTTATTCGGCTGATTGTATCTTGTATTTCTTTACATCAACATATTTTGTGTTCTTCATTCTACTTTAATTTGTAGTTTAGCTTATAATTTGGAAAATAATTTTTTATTTTTTTAGAAAAAGTATTATGGAAATAAATGGTGGAGAAAAAGAAATCAATTTTGTAATAATAGATTACCAAATATTTCCCGTTGTGCAAGTATTAATTATATTGTATATATATTTAGTCAAAGTAGATAAATAGCTTCCTAATTTATAGTCTTCTGTTAAGTGTACGTTTTGTATATTGCTTCCTATTTTGTAGCCTTGGTCGAGTCAAGCCTCTTGTTAGACATATATGTTATATGTATTCTAAGGCAATCAATGATAATGACCTAGGATTATATTCTATATTTTAGTCAAGTTTTGTCTTTCTCAATTTTCCAAATTAAATAATGAAGTTTGATGTTTAGGTATGCCTAAATAATAACTATGGATATCTAAATGCGAAATTTAAATTATTATGCTATCTTTACATAATAAAATTCAAATAATGGGCACGCCTGAAGTTAAATTGGAGATATCTAAAAGAGATGTTAATGTATTTACGCTTTATATGGGTTTGTTTTCTACAGAAAAGTTATCACCTAAATTGTCACCGATCAGCGGATTCTTATCCAAATTAAAGGGTTTTTGGACATGTAGACACCCAAATGTGTCTCCCCAAAACAAAATTCAATGATGAATACCTTTCACGTCGCTTGATTATCGAACAAAGTGAAAGTGTGAAAAGTCTAATGATGAGGATGTTTTTATTAAAATATTTCTCATTCTGTTTTCAAAAATATTTCTTTTCTTACTCATATTTACGAAAATAGTCAATCCAATTTGTTTTGGTCCATGATAAAGGTGCAATAATAGTGTAGTTGGATTAGGCTCGGAAAGAGTTTTCCAATGATATATTATAAGCCTAATTCCGATGAATTATGAGGAAATTATGGATTAAATTAGATTAGGCCCAATGATTTTCAAAGGTGGCCTGATGATCTAGAGGAGGACCTATTAATTATATTTTAAATATGATTTATTTAGAATAAAATATATTAAATTTGATTTCAAAAACTGCTCGGACGCATAATTACGTGCAACCGGAGTTAAAGGTAATTACACTTGGAAAAGCGCGTTAATTTTTGGACCAGGCGAGACTACAGAGTCGTCGCCAGGCGCTGGCCTTCGTCGTCTGGCGATGAGCTTGTCGTTTAGCGCTGACTTTTGTCGTTTGCGACAGGAGGTATTTTATTCCGAACATGATTTTCGTCGATCCTGTGCTATTTTTCCTATAAATAGGGGTCGTATCTCCTTGTTTTAAAATGATCTACATCTACAATCATCTCTCCCCCTCTCTCTCTATAAGCTAGAATTTTTCTCTCTCTTCTTTTTCTAAACCTTCCCTCTCTCAAAATTCCTCATACATTAGCTTTAGAAATACCTAGCCAAGTTCGAAGTTATCTTCGTCCTGGACGTAACAGGTTTGATATTTCTGAGGGTTTGGTCCCAAATCCCTATTTCAATTTTTTAATTTAACTGTTTTGTTTATTACTTCTCCTTGAATTTACTAACGCGTGTATTTTGTTATTAGAAATAGGTACGAGACATCGAAGTAAGTACTTTAATTGTTTTATTGATATTTTGATATAGAAATCATGCTTAGATTGTTATTTTGATCCCTAGTATAATGTTAGGATGTTTTATTGCTTCCTAGTATCATTTTTAGGGTTAATTTAATATTTCTAATATCATTTGTGATTATTATGATATTTTCTATTTCTTTCCTTATATCTTGTTAGTATCATGTTAGGGATAAAGCTTTGATTTTTATGGTTTAGTGACATGCTAAGCTAGGGTTTGTTATTAATCTTGTTAGTACTATGCCTAGGAACTTGCTATTAATATTATGCTTTATTTTTAACATGATTATTTCAATTATGATTATTATTATTATCTTGCTTGATATTATTATTCTTATTGCTTGATCACCCCTTTTATGCATGTTTAAAGGGAATTTGTACTTGTAATCACGCTTAATAAGATAATTAATAATCTTGTTTAGGCTAACATGATTATAATTCAAGTGATCGCCAATAATAGTTTTATTTGTGCATTAATATTTAATCAACATAGATAAACAGGTTTAGGGTAAACCTATTGATTGTATGTTAGTCAGAAAGCGCACATGAATACGAGAAGAATAAAGTAGGGGCCTATTTTTAGGGCAGGTTCAGTCTCTTTTATGTTGGATTTGTACCTTCATCCCCAAACTTCCAGTCATGGTTCCAGACCTATTGGAGTTAACGATCTCCTGGATCGTTAAGGAGTATAACCTTCACCCTGTGAACGGTTTACAAGTTCCTAAAACTTGTTGGCGACTCTTTTACTCCAGCTTCCTTCCCTTTGGACACCACCATGCTTAAGTGTATGATCACAGTGGGGCTCAAGTGTGGGATGGCTTGAAATATTCCTTACAGGACCCTACAAGAATAATGGAAGTAGTGTTGATGGGTGGAGTTCTTGCAATGAAAATTGTAATAAGCCCTTGTGGTTGGTGCACTGGGTAAATCTAATGGAGATAGTGTTTCTAGCTCTTGGAGGATTTAAAGGAAGGCAAGCCGCAGGCATGAAGCTGTAGGTAGTTGGAAGTCAAAGAAGGAAAGTGGAGCTGGTGGGTTTGGAAGTTGGATCTTTTAGAAGAAGAGAACAACAGATAATGTGAACTGTGGCAAGTAATCTAGATAAGATTTATACAAGGTCAAATGTGATTATCCAAAATAACCCCATACTTTTGTATTTTTTATTTAACCAAGAATTAAAACACTTTGTCTAGGTTTGCCAAAATAAAACATCAACCTCATAACTATTATCCAAAATAACCCTATATTTATAACATATGTACCTTTCAATCGATCAATGCATTAATCAAGTCTTATCTTTGTAAATCGTATTGGTAGACGAATAAAAGTAAACTTTTGGGCATGTCTAAAGTTAAATTGGCCGGGGATATCCAAATAAGATGTTAATATATTTACGCTTTATATGAGTTTGCTTTCTACAGAAGAGTAATCATCCAAACTTTCAACAATCGGCGGATTCTTTTCCAAAGGGTTTTAAGACCCTATAATCATGTTGGAGTTTTGAGTCCATACTTTGTAGGTACTTCCCTAGTTTGAAGGCAATACATAACTTCCAATAGCTTCTAAATTAAATTCTTTTTTATAACCTTAAAGGTATATATTTTATACACGTTATCTATACTGTAGTCAAGTCTTGTCTTTGTCAATTAATCTGAACAACCAATGAAATTCGATATCTGGGTACGCCCAAATATCATATAGGGATATCTAAATTAGAAATTTATATTATATATGATAACTCTACATAATAAAATTAAAATATTGGGCACGTCTGAAGTTAAATTGAGGATAGCAATGTTAAATTAAGGTTATTTTGACTTTTACCACCTCCATAAAAAAAGGTTTTATTTTACCACCACATGAAAAAAGATAAAATTTGGCTTTTACCACCAATGACCTCCAACTAACAGATTCCGTCCATAAATCCGTTAGTGGGGCCTACCATGTCCACGTGTCACCATATTATTGGGTTTTTTTTTACTTGTTTTTTATATGCTGATAAGTAAAGCTAGATCTTTTGAAGAGCCCATAGCCCATATATAGTGGAGGGATCCGGTGAGAATAGGTTCATATGTGAGAATTCATACTTATATGAGAACTGATTTTAAATTTAGAACATGTGAGTAAAAGTTTAGAACATACGAGTAAAAATTTTGAACATGTGTCTGAAATTAAAATTTAGAACATCTGTGCAATAATTTAGAACATTTATGTGAGTAATATGTTTAGAACATTTGATTTAAGAATTAGAACAAGTGATTAAAAATTTATAAAATCTGCTTTATGAATTTTTAAACATATGAGGAAAATTTAGAACATCTAATTTAAGATTATGAACATGTGAATAAAAATTTAGAACAAACTGATATAGAATATAGAAAGTGTGAGTAAAAAATTTAGAACATATGAGTAAAAAAAATATAACATACGCTATAAAATCTGGAACATATCCCTAAACCTAAAAAAGCACCAAGCATCATTTTTTTTCCCCTCCTTATGAATAGTGCTCTGACCATATTGCCCCTGTATTTGTTCTTGATAATTCCTTATGAATAGTGTGCTCCCCGAATTGCCCTCATAAATATGTCATGTGCTGCTGAATATTTCTACCCAAAGTGCCCCTGCTTTTGTGTGAGGTCTTTCTTTGTCAATAGTGTCATGCCCACATTGCCCTTCTGTATTTGTGCATGTGAGGGTCTATGTGGTCCCTCAAAATTGTCCACGTTGTATTTTTAAAAGAAACCACGTGTTGCGGGGTGGGTCAGCTTTCTTCTTCCTCAGCTTGACAATGGAGGTTATTTGGAGATCATAACTGCTTCTTTGAGGGCGAGATCGCTAGGGAGAACAGGAGGTTATTCTTAAATTAGTATTTGTGCGGAATAGCCGGGATAATTTTGCTCAGTCCACTTACTGCTGCTTGCTAGCCTTCTTCATTGGTTGTTCAATTTGTTCAGATTTATTAGTGCATGTTCGTTTATAAGTAAGTTAACAATTTCTTAGTAAGCCATTCTTTTACAGCTTTGTTAGGTGTTACTCTACAAAATTGGGTTACTAATGTGCTGCTTGATTAATTAGTTGTAACTTGTTTAGCTATGTTATTAGTTTTGAAAGGGGTTAAAATGCCCAATTGATAATTAGGTTGTTTAAGATCTTATAAATTTATGAGGGTGTTTTGTTAGGTGTTACTCTGCAAAAGTGGGTTACTATTGTGCTGCTTGATTAATTAGTTGTAGCTTGTTTAGCTATGTTATTAGTTTTGGAAGGGGTTTAAATGGCCAATTGATAATTAGGTTGTTTAAGATCATATAAAGTTATGAGGGTGTTTAGTTAATTATTTTTAATAAGTAGCACTGACATTTTATTCTGCCTATTCAGCAGAACATTCTTTGGACCAGTAGGTTTTCGATACTCATTTTACTTGGAATATGAAGCTGAAGCATTGCATTACACACTGGTCTGTCTTTGTTTACAATGGGTAAGAGCATTACTCTTTTAAAGAAGCTTATTTGGTTTTTGGGCAGTGGGTCTGGCTGCTTGTTTTGTGATAATGAGCTTGTAAGGTTGTCATTAGATCAACGCATGCTTACTTTATTGTAGGCTTTAATAGGTGAACGCAATTACCTGCTGTGTTTTGCTGAACCTTTTTCTCTTTATTTTGTCTTCTACTGCTTTGCTGGTTAATAAATACAGGGGGGTTTATTTGGTTTCTTGCATATGCACTATACATCTTAGATTTTATGGAGGTTGCATTAGAGGTAATGCAGAAAGTAGATCTAGATTTTACTTGTGTTGGTCAACAATACTTCAACATTCAAGAGCTGACTATGAAAATAGAACAATTAATAACTTGCTTTGGAACATTGATCTTAGATTATGTGCACTGAGAACAATTACCTTGACTTGCTATACTATCTTGGTTGGTGATTCACTGATCGTTAACTATTCACCCAAAAAATTGAATGCTGGACTTGCAGAAACTGACTTGCAGATCTATTTGCTATGTGATTATAAGATTGTACCATTTACTGGCTAATTAACTCTGTCTTATTTTGCTAAAAACAATAATTGTGTGGGTTCAAGATTGGCTACCATGTGTTTGTTGAGGGGATGCATTGTGTTACTTAATTGTGCTTGACTCTTGATGGGTTACCATGGCCTTGCTAAGGAACAATTACAAGTTTACTGTTGTTGCATTGTTAATGCTTAGGTTTAGATTGCTTGCTTTGGGTTTCTGCCCTATGCCATTGTCAAAGTAATGGAGTGCTTGCAAATTGTGCATTTTTTTTTACCAGCTTATTAGTTAATCAGTTACAGTTTTTTCAGATTATTTTAATAAAATGCTGAATTTTCTGTTTTTGTTTTGGCTTCATGTTGTGCAGAGTTATGACCTTGCAATGGCTGCAGATGAAGTTCCTGCTGTGAGTATTTCTGAAACCTTTCTATGTATACTTGATTTGGCTCATGTGTTTGTTTAGTTGTTGTTTTTAGCTGATGCTAAATTTGCTATGTTCATTTCACATTTTTCCACTTATTAAATAAGCTGGCAGTATGCCTTGTCTGGATGTGGTTTTTATTGTTCCTATTGATGCATTGTGTGGGTTCAAGATTGGTTACCATGGGTTTGTTGAGGGGATGCATTGTGTTAGCAAAGTGATGCCAAGCTAGGCAGCTTGATTTTGTGTTATGCTACCTTTATTGTTTTTTCTTCTTTGTTGTATCATGTTGCATGTCTTAGTTGCTTTTATTAGCTGAGTATATATGAGGTAGCTGTTTTTTTTTAAAAAGAATGCAGTTCCTTTGGCTACATGAGCATGATACCGTGTTATTAGATGCTTTTATAAATTGCGTATGTACTTAGTTTATTATGGCTAGGGTATAAAATTACAATGTTCTTGTGGAATGCGTTTGCCTTTCTAAAAAGATGTCTACGCTAGATGTCTACGCTAGAATCAGTCGCATACATACTTTTCTCATGTCATGGGTGTGCACACAGGTGAGTGGGCATGAAACTCGGAAAGTTTCTATTTCTTGTACCCACCTCCTCCATCAGGTTGTTGCGTACCTGAAACTTCCTGTGCCAGCTTACTATTTGCTGAATGTGAGGAAGAATGCTGTGAAGATTGTCATGGAGACTGATCCAGGTTTGGGTCCTTCTGTGTATGAGGGTGGTCCTGCTACAACAGTTAGGGAATCCCGGGAAAAGGCTGCTGAAAATGATGTTCGTGCTCTTCGGATGGAATTTAGTATTCAGGTTGAGGACTTCACTTCTAGGAAAATCAAAAGACTCGAACGCGTTGAGTTTTTGTATCAGATGAAGCGTATTGAGCTAGAAGCAATTGAAAGAGGGACAGGGCAGGTTCCAGTGAAGTGGCCGGCTGTGCCTGATCATAAGCGCCGAAAGAAATATGTTTGCATTGATTACATGGATGTTTTGCACACCCTGTCTTTCGAAACCAAAGCGCGTATTTCTGAAGTTGACACCTTTAATGTTGGCGTTGGAAAATTTGTATCATGGGTGACAATTTATGGATCTTGAGTTGCTACTGGAGTGGAGTGTTTCTTTAGTGTTGTGCGTGCTGACTTGAAAGCAACTAAGCAAGATGCAGCTAAGAAGGCTGTTGATTTCATACGTACTACATACAATCTTGACATGGTTGATCTGAACTATGGAAATGGGATTTATGCTGGCATAAAATGTTCCCTGGCTAGAGAGAGCTATTTAGCAGCTAAAGAACATGTGTTAGGGATTCAAGGTGCTCTTCAGTTAGCTCCTTTTTTAGTCGAGGAAAGTTGTGTTACGCCTAAGTCTGTTGTCCATAGGATCCCAGCACCTACTCTTCCTCCACCACCACCTCACAAGCCAAGATCAAGGCCATCCTTCAGCGCTCGCTATACTGGCCACCTCTCACCCACACCGGCTGAGTTAGACAGCTTCTTCAAGCGTAGAAAGTTTGAATAGTGTGCTGCTGCATTTCACATAGAGCGATAGCTTTGCATTCTTAGTTTTTAAGTACGCTTATTTTGTTAAGGTTTATAGTTATGGTCTGATTCCATTTTGCTGTACTTGTGTGTACATGTAGTTGGAAAAGACTTGTATTCTATCATTTTGCCATTTAGTTTTATAGCTAAAGCTGCTCTATGTGTACCTGTAATTGGCAAAACTGGTGTACTGATTTTGCTTAGTATAATGTATTGCAACCTTTTGTGGTTAATCAATGATATAAAATTGTTTTGACATGCTTTACAATATTTGAGTGCTTATTTTAAAAGGTTACCAGAATATTTGTATTTAGTACTTTGCACTTTGTATTTTTGGTTTTTTGCTAAACCTTAATACGTAGACACTGGTTTTGGCCAAAATAGATGGCTAATGTGACCAATTTGCATTTCTTCCCAATCCCAGGTTTAATTAGGTGCATTCCTTCCAGCACAGTTTTTTTGCTTGGCAGCTAAACTCCAGCCTTGAACTGTTTGTGCTGCACCAACCTTTTACTGCTACCATGAGTACTACTGCTATCTTTTGCTAAATCTGATTGTTATTTATATACCAACACCAACTCATCAATAACAGAATACACCTAGAAACAAATTTTTTGGGGAGTGAATCTGAATATCTTTAATTATATTCCAGAACGCTGCTTAGTTGCTAAGAAGGGTCCTGCAAAAACTAGGACTAGCAAGCGTTTACAGGGCTTACAAGCTTTGTCTGGGACACCTGTTTCAATAAGGTCATTTGTTGTTCTGGTTGCAAATGTACCCTGCTAATTTACTCGCAGTGTTTGCTCACACTTTTTTTTCACATTCATTTAAATTCCCTATTTGCTTGTATCATACAGAGAACCTAATGAGGCATGCTTAGCAAGAGGTGATCAATTGTCTGCCAGATTGCTGAACAGAAGTAAAAGTAAGCACAATTATATGTCTTTTGAATAAGTACTATGGCTGTGAACTGTAAAGATCTTAGACTGATACTCATAGGGCATGCTAAATGAACACTCCTAACTATAAACCACAGTCTTGAATTATGCATTGCTTTATTGCTGCACTTAGATAACATGGTCTTTTGATTACAGGCCCTCATGTCTTTCCTGTTAATGCACCTGAATTGAATAGTGCACAAACTGCCAGTGAGGCTACTGGAAGGCCACTTTTAGACCAGTGCATGCTGTATCAGAATACTACTAATAATCCGAGAACTAGCAAGCGCAAGCGAGCAATTGCTTCTATGTCTGAACCACCTGTTCCTATAAGGTCTTACTGCTTCTATTTGTCACTAAGACACATATTTTTTTCTATTTAATGGTTAACAACAACACTTCTTTAGCATTGACTGGTTGCTGTGAATATAAGGAAATAGGTGAAACCAGTGAACAAGGCAAAACAAGGAACCTAAAGTTGAAGAAATCACAAACTAAGACAACCAGTAAGTGTACATGGTATAGTTCAGAATAGCATATCATATAGACTTAATAATAACCTCTTCAGATTTGCATTTCTGCTTTTACAACAAATTGAACAATTTTCCCCTGGCAACTCTATAACCCAACATCATCAGGATCTAGAGTAGAGGTTATTCATACATTATAAAGTAGCAAAATCTAAAATGGCTTACAACATAACAAGAACAAGCTAAAATTCAGAGTGCACAATTCCCTGCCAACATTAAGATCATAATAACCATTCTTCATTGTCAAGCCATTTACATGAAAATCCCATAAAATTCTTATTTTGTGTATTATCCCCACCACAAGTGTGGGATGACTATATCACTTTTCACTTCATTTTCTTCGACAATGTCTTTGATCACATCTTCCTGAGATATTCCAGCATCCTCATCATTAACAGTAATGGTGGCATCTTCATTGCAGTTTCTGTTCAGCATTTTGCTCTTTCTTATCTGCACAGAAGGTGCAAATTCACCAGCTTTGCTTGCAACATTCTTTCTAGCTTTTTTCCCTTTACCAAGCTTCCTGATCTTTAAAACTTTAGTTGATATTTCATCTAATTTCCTCTTTAGCTTTGTTATCCTCTTTTCTACATCAGAATGAACAGACATGGCATTAGATAATTTGCCATGTAGATTAGCTTCGCTTAACTCTAACACTCGAAGCCTAGCTTCAATATCATGATTCTGCATTACTGGAAATTTATCCCCATTTCCTTCCATATTCATTTGTTTGCTTTTCTTACCCTCCCCCCCCCCAAAAAAAAAAAAAAAAAAAGAGGATAATCTACACCACAGCTAGCTCAGGAAAAGGTCAGTAGGTTAGCCTGTGGAAACAAAAATACAATTCAAAGTGACCTCTTCCCTTTTATAATGAAATTCATATTAGGTGTTAATATTGCATATAGACTTTTTCAGAAAAGTTTTTTAACAGCAAGCTAAGCTTTGACACAACAGCTAGTTAATTATCATTGTCCATGAGGCAAAAGGTTGACACATAAACACATTATATATGCAGTGACCACTATTAATGCTATCTTAACAACAAAACTGTACATATTACCTTTTCAGTTAGTTTTTAGATGCCTGATTGCTTAGACCTTGCTTCTTACATTTACATATCACAGAGACTGCTGCTGATCTTTCTCAAAAGCAAGTAGTGAAGCAGCCCACTGCTAAGAAGACAAGTAAGTTTTCTTGTCCATATTTCTTAGATTTTTGTTTTGTACTGTTACAAACCAATAAATTAATGTGGCAATTACTCCATGCATAGCAGAATCTCCAGCTGCTATGGTTGGTCTAAAATTACCAGCTGCTCCTCTGAAGCTTAAAGCACCTAGGTATTGTGGGCACTGTAATGCAAAAAAATTTCAGCATGAATCACTGCATTTCTGTTGTGGAAATGGATCAATTGAATTAGCAACTAATGATTATCCTCCTGCATTATATAGACTCTTAACATCTGATGAAGATGATGCACTGCACTTTAGACAATATATCCGCTTATATAATAACTTATTTGCATTTAGCTCATTGGGTGGCAAGTATGATGTAGACACAGAAAAAGGAATTTATGTCTTTAAATTGCATGGCCAGATTTACCATAACTTTCCTGATTTAATCCCTGGTGATAAAGGTCCCAGATATTTGCAGCTCTATTTTTATGATGGCCAATTTGAAGCAACTGCTAGGAAAGACTGCTTTAAACAGATTAGACAGCATATTATAAATATACTTATGGAGGTAACTGAGCATAATCCATACGCTCGTTTTTTCAGATCTTTGAGAGAAATTGACATTGAAGAAGACACACAAATTTTGATCAACAAAAACACTGTTGTAGACCAACGCACCTATAATGCTCCTACAACAGATGAGGTGGCTGTGATCTGGCCTGACGATACATCGTCAAGTGAGTCCAGCAGCCCATACATTGTTGTAAGAGGAAAATCAAACGATCCTCATCGTATATACCATCATTACGGATGTTATGATCCTCTGCAGTACCCACTCTTATTTCCTTATGGTGATTGTGGTTGGAGTCAAGGTATAACTAAAAAAAGCGGCGCATCTCAGGAGCAAGGAAACTCTGCTATGGCCTCTGCAATACATACAGAGGAACATATGCTCGAACAGGCTGCAATACACATAGAGGAAAATGTGCTTGAACATGAAGCAACACGTAAGCTTTTCAACTCAGTAATGAACTTGCTTGTTTTCATCATACCTCTTAGCCTATCATTGTGTGCCTTATCTGACAGACATTGCAAGCATCCTGATTTCAGGTCTAGCAGATGCAAGTGGTACTTCAGCTAGGCATATTTTGCCTCGTGAATATTATGCTTACAAGCTGCAATCTCGGCCAAACAACATGCTTCTTAGAGCAGGTCGGTGTCTTCAGCAATATATAGTCGATATGTATGTGAAGATTGAAAATACTCGCCTAGATTTTTTCCGACACAATCAACATGCAATCAGAGCTGATTTGTACCAGGGGATCTTAGACTCAATTGAGAGTGGCGAAACAAATCCCATGAATGTTGGTCGGCGAGTTATATTACCTCCAACTTTTATTGGTGGTCCACGAGACATGAAGCGCCGCTACTTAAATGCAATGGCTTTGGTTCAGCGATTCGGTAAGCCAGATTTGTTTGTCACAATGACTTGCAATGCTAATTGGCCAGAGATTAAGGCAGAACTGGCTCCTGGGGAAGCAGCGCAAAACCGACCAGATCTTGTTGCTCGTGTTTTCCGGGCAAAGTTGATCTGCTTGAAAAAACAAATAATGAAGAAGCATATTTTTGGAAAAGTTGCTGCTATGATATATGTGGTTGAATTCCAAAAAAGGGGCCTACCTCATGCACACTTTCTCATTATCTTAAAACTAGGCTGCAAGATCCAAAATCCTACAGATTTTGATCGCTTTGTCTCTGCAGAGCTGCCACCTGACAGCTCCCCAGAACTTCGGAAGATTGTGGTACGGCATATGATGCATGGGCCATGTGGAGAAATTAACCCTGAATGTGCATGCATGACTACAAAGCACAATTCTCCCCTGTCTTGTAAATATGGCTACCCGAAACATTTTTTACATGAAACAACGAACCACGATGATGGATATCCCATGTACAAAAGAAGAGATACGGGAGAAAGTGTCCGAATAAGGGTGCAAGCCTTGATAACCGCTGGGTCATTCCATACAATCCATACCTTTCAATGTTATTTGATTTCCATTTGAATGTAGAAGTGTGCTCATCTATTAAGGCTGTGAAGTATCTGTACAAGTATGTTTATAAGGGCCATGATAGGGTTTCTTTCAATGTGGTTGGTACAGAAAAAAAAATTATGAAGATGAAATAGAGAGGTTTCAGTCTGGACGATGGGTGTCACCATGTGAGGCAGCTTGGCGAATTTTTTCCTTTGATCTCTTTGAGATGTACCCACCTGTGCAACAATTGGCAGTGCATCTGGAAAACATGCAAACTGTTCAATTACGTGCTCATGAACAGTTAGATTCTGCCATGCTAAATGAGCGTAAATCCAAAACTCAATTGTCAGAATTTTTTAAGGCAAATGCAGCCTCACCTCAAGGTACAGGATACCTTTACAGCGAATTTATAGAGCACAACAGATGGGATGCCGGTAAGAAAAGATGGTTTCAATGGCAAAACAAGAAACTTGTGGTTGGTCGGCTGGCAAGTGTGACACTAGCAGAAGGAGAGCGATTTTTCTTACGGTTGTTGCTTGTTAATGTACGCAGCCCTAAGTCATTCACTGACCTTCGGACTGTTAATGGATTACTTTGCGCCACTTTTCAAGAAGCAGCTATTAAAAGAGGCTTATGTGAAGAAGACAATGTTGTTCATGCATGCTTGGCTGAAGCAGCAGAAATACACTTGCCAGGAGCCTTACGGCGCTTATTTACAGTTGTTTGTGTGTTCTGCAACCCCACTGACCCAAATAGACTGTGGCAGCGATTCTACAATGACCTATCTGATGATTACAGGCATGCTGATCCTGGGAGCGAATTCCGTGTTAAGTTGCTGACTATATAGTCAATTGAACGGCATTTAGAGTCTATGGGAAAATCATTAGCTCATTTCCATCTTGATCACTTACATGAAGAGCTGCCAGAAGAGCTGAACAGAACAAAAGACATCATTGATGCCTTAGATGCACCTATTCCTCAAGAGTGTATTGATTGTAGAGGCAAACTGAACTCAGCTCAGCAAATTGCATTTGACAGGATTATTTCTCAAGTCCAATCAGGAAAGCCTGGCTGTTTCTTTGTTGATGGTCCTGGAGGAACTGGCAAAACATTCTTATACAATACGTTATACGCAGAGGTTCGCATGTCAGGAAAGATTGTTCTGCCAACATCTACATCAGGGATTGCTGCAGCAAACATCCCTTCTGGAAGAACAGCGCACTCAAGATTTAAGATTCCCCTGGATTCAGAGACATCTCTTGCCTGTGATGTTCCCAAACAAGGCAGCCTAGCTGCTTTAATCAGAGAAACAACTCTTATTATTTGGGATGAAGCTTCAATGGCTAAAAAAGAAAACATTGAATCAGTTGAGCTTTTACTTCGTGACTTTTGTGACGCAGAACAATGATTTGGTGGAAAGATTGTAGTTTTTGGGGGAGATTTTAGGCAGGTTTTGCCAGTTGTTCCTCGCAAAACTCAAAGAGAAGCTGTTGCAGCAAGCCTGGTAAACTCACATATTTGGCCTTGGCTAGAGAAGCTACACCTAACTGAAAACATCAGAGCAAGAGAAGATCCCCCATATGCTTCATTTCTGCTGAGTTTGGGCAATGGCCAGCTGCAATCTAATGGAAATGCTTATGTTCAGGTTCCTCCTCACATTGTGAGTTATTATCATGAGAGTGATGATCCTATCAATCATCTAGCTGCTACTGCATTTCCAGAATTAGAACATGCAGTATTTTCACCAGATATCTTCACAGAGAGAGCCATTCTTACACCATTGAATGATGCAGTTGATGCTATTATCACAGTTCTCATAGACAAATTTCCAGGAAACTCTGTAATTTACAAGAGCTTTGACAGCATGCTAGATGACAATTGTTCCATTTACCCTACAGAGTTCCTAAACCAGCTAGCCCCTGGTGGTATGACTCCGCATGAACTTGTTCTTAAAATAAACAGTCCTGTAATATTGCTCAGAAACATTGATCCAGCAGATGGGCTTTGCAATGGAACGCGTCTTATATGCAAGTCTTTCAGAAGGAATGTAATTGTTTGTTCTATAGCCATTGGTCATCGTCGAGGAGAGCTTGTATTCATTCATCGTGTTAATCTCCGACCTCCATCATCAACAAAATATCCTATTCAGTTTGAGCGAATTCAATTCCCTCTAACTCAGCTTTGCAATGACTGTAAACAAATCTCAAGGCCAGACACTAAGCCAAGTGATAGTTTACTTCCCACAACCATGCTTTTCCCATGGACAGCTATATGTTGCCTCGTCAAGGGCAAAGAAGTCAGCTAAAGTGACTGTGATCACACCATACCCAAATGAACAACACACTTAACCGATCCTGAAAAACGTTGTAGCGTATGATGTCTTGCAATTATCTAGCATAAAATGATACAGGAATGTAAAGGTATAGCTCCCTAATTACTTAATCTGCTAGCCTAATTTTAAATCAGCTATTCTACATGCTGTAACTAACATAATATTTACCATGTTACAAATGCAGGTGCTTTTGCTTCTATATATCTATAATGTAGTTGAGCCTAAGGTTAAGCTTTCTAAATTCTTGTAAGCTCATTTGTGTTAAAGCACAATAAAATGGTTCTAGAGATATTTATGTTTACAGCCATGTATTATGTTATATGATATATACAGTTACTTTTGCACCTATTGCATGTGATTTTTTCCCCACTTTTCTATTTTTAAATACAATCTTAAGTATATTGAAATTGGTAACACAAAAATGGAAATATCCTAGGTTTTCCAACCTTATTACCCTTAAAAAAAATGAATCAGATTTGCTATAAAGACAAATCTAATTTTTGCTTTTGTATTACATCTTTGCTTTTGCAGCTGTATTGCAGCAAAACATCATTCCTTCTATTACCCACAGTACAAATTTCAGCATTTACTTTTCCCACACACATCTTATTGACAGCTGGTCCATACTATGCTCTACTTTATTTTACAGAAAAAAACAGACTTACTGCACAGCAGGTTTCTAGCCATTGTCTTGCTTAATGCACTTCTTAATCCGCGGGATAATAAAAAGGTCCACACCAAAGCAAGATACCCTGATTATTACATAGGACTCATGTTAAGTCTAGAAGCCTCTGATGCTATTTAAAATCATAATATTTCACAGAGAACATTTACTTCTAGCTTTTCTCTCTGTCACTTTAGTTTTCTGCTGTTGTGATCTAGCAATAAATGCTTGCAAACCCACTCTAACAAGGTATGTCCATAATTGCTTTTCCTCTTCAATTTAAACTCAGTTTTTCATTTGTAATTTTCTTTTTGCTTTCAAATTAGCAATGCCTTGCTGTTGTCTAGATTCAATTTACAAAGATAGGACACAATCACTCACTCTAGCTTACTTGCTAAGCCACTTAACAAACCATGTACCTAAAACTTCATTTGTATAATTCTATGACAGATAATCATGCTTTGTTTTATAGCTAATATTAGTTAGAAATTTATCAATTGCTTAATTTATACAGGGTGCATTACCTAGCTTTCGAAATTTGCATGTACACTTTAAACAACTTTCACATTACATTCTCCTGAACTTATAATCAGTGCCCTTTATACTAGCTTTTACTAGCACTTTGACACTCATTAGGTAAATGCTAAGCTTATAAAAAATGCTCTTTTTGGTACATTTACCTATAAAGCTTTGCCTTACTAAAGTTACCACTTCCTTTTATACAAGCCTTAGTTGATAATATGCTGATAATTCAAAAAATTTACAGAATTTGCTTAATTAGAACTCAGTATTAGCTAGCCATATTCAGACTTCATTTATCTGGACCATAATACACAATCTAAAAATGGTTAAACTTTTCTTTATCTTCAAGTTTGCATGGAAACCATGCCTTAAAATTCAATCTCAAAGAGAATTGCTTAGTTCTGCATTAGTGAAGATAATAGGTTTTGCATGTGCAGTTGAAAAAAAAAGGACTTATTTTTTTGGTAAAAACAGACATAATAAATAAATCCACACAACACCAATAGATAACCATTAGTACTTAGAAAATACAACTTATAGCAATAATAACTACTACTTGGGAAATTTAAAGACAAAGTACAACTGATAAAAAACAACAACTAGCTACTCCCACTTTGAAAATCCAGCTTGAAGCTGGTATTACATGAAAACAACAATAATAAGACCTTTTTAGTTAAGAACCAGCATTAGTAAGCCTAAAAACCTACAACAAGTGTGGATATAAATTAAGAGCTCCCTTAGAAACGACCACCATAAGAAGCATCACTCTGAGGTGAATATTCCGGGCTTGAATGGTGGTGGATGTCATCCAAGCCAAGAATAATCTTAGGCTTGCTGGTTCCCTCTGTTGGAGTTTCTTTCTTTGGGCTTGGCTGCTTATCTTCTGGCTCAAAGCAAAGTGCTTGCACAACTGCTTCCAGGTTCTCCACCTTCTGCTCTAAAACAACAACCCTTTCCTCCAGAGGGCTTGACCTTTGCTGGTTGGGGAGGTCACCTTCTTTACTGCTTTCCATCTTACTCTTTCCTTTACTGGACATTGCTGCCTACTTTGTTCTGAGAACACTAAGCTACAACACTGTAGGGGAAAAAATGAAAAAGAAGGCTTGTAAAATTGTGAACACTTACCTTTCTTTTATATATGGTTAAGTGTCACTCTATTGTCTGCAAGTTAAAGATGTTCCTGCTAAAATAATTATTCATACTAGATTCCCTCATGTGCCTTACCATTCAATACAAGTGGCAAAGTTAATAAAATAAAACATATATCATCCTAGATTATTTGTACATTTGAAAATCCAGTTATAGCATATTAGATTGTTAGCTACAACAAATAATGTGTGACTCTGTAAAATAAAACAACTTAGACCCATGTAACATTTTTATTTAAACTCATGTCCACAGATGAAACCTGAATACACTCCTTTGGACAAGCTTTCACCTATAACGAAAGTATACAAAGAGCGGGTTACCGTGAAAGAAAAGTCCCCTATCCGATCTCCTCCTAACAAAAAAAGATTCCAAAAGCTGGTATTCGAAGACGATGAGGTAATATGTTACCATTTACCCTTCTTATTTTCAAATATATAAGCATATGCTACTGCACATCAGCTTAATATTTTTCAATGCAGGGAAACAGCATGAAAGCTACTTTGTTCGGAGATGAATGTGACCACTTCAAGAGAGTCTTTGAACACAAGAAAAAGTATGAAATTGCTAATGCTCTAGTCAGAGTCGTAAACCCCAAGTTCAGTTCCTTCCCAGGCGAATGTGAGCTAACCTTTGGAGGCATGACTAAAATCCAACCTGTTGATCGAACTGAAGGACCTGTATTGCCAGAATACATCCCTATTGTTGATGTCCCTAAGACCAGTGGTCAGGATGATCGGTTTGGTAAGCTGCTTGTATTGTCATCATTGCATGAAAACTTCCTTTGTGTTTACTACCTAAGACCACATCATCTCTTAGCCATATTGAACTCATCTACTGCCGCTTGCTAGATTTGCTAGGCGTAGTGGTCCACATGGAAGATGTCCGCCAAGTGACATACAAGTCAGGCAGAGTTGCTGATGTGCGCGATATAAGCATTGTTGATGAAAGGTAACACCTCAGTTGCACATTAACAGCACCACTACCAATATACTAACCAAAATACAAACTTACAATTCCTTGCCCTTGCAGCACTGGTACTAGACCCATGATCATCTCTGCATGGGGTCAGCTTGCAACTTCTGATTATGAACTCCTTAAGGATTGGTCATCCAGCCCCTTGGTTGTAAGCTTAACTTCTCTTAAGCCTACAACTCACAGAGGTTATACACATTTACACCATCTATTATTTTAAATGTTCTGCAATATCAAATTACTAATGCAATCTTCACAGGCTTTTCTCTGCAATCAAGTATGTCTACAGAAATTAACCCAACCCCTGTTGGTGAGAAAGTTGAAGCTTTAAGATCCTGGTAAGTAAACAACCTTAGTGTTCCTGGTCAGCACTAAGATTACATTGTATTATAGAATTGTATTAAGCTTCCTTAGTTCAATTCACTTCTTCCTGCCCTTTTTACTGTCAATAGGGCTCATGCACATCCAGATGTCATTACTGACTATATGGCCAGGCAACTCGAATTCATGACTGTTGGTGTTGAACCAGTTCCTACAACACTTGATCAGATCCTCAAAAAAAATGTGAGCCTCTTTGGCAACTACTCCCTATCCCATTGCCACCAGCACTTAATTTTCTAACTCACCCTAAATATTCCAGGTTGACAACACTGTCCAAGAAGAGGTGTACACAATCACTGTCACAATTCCTGATGCACAGCTAAGCAATGTCATTGCTTACATTGGCTGTGATGGTTGTGGTAAACGTTGTGGAGTTGCTGCAAATGTACCATTTTTTTGTCCACATTGCCCTAACAAAAAATGCACTTCCACTGAAAGGTGCACTTTGCTTTTTAGCATGCTTATTTTATGCAGCCAACTACTACACTCAATTTTAAAACACTAACTCCAGGCCATTGCAGGGTTAATTTCACCTTTGATGCAACAGACAATACTGGAAAATTCCGCCTGACTGCCTTTGGTCTAGTATGTGAGAAAATCCTCCAGTTACCTACATTAGAAATATTTGAGAGGAAAATTAAGGTGCCTAATTAATCAAACAAGTGTCTTATTGAATAAAATCTCTTATATAAACCTATTCTTGCCATGACACTTTCTTCTATTCTATTTATCTTAGGATGATTGGAGTGACTTTGATCACCTTGCTGCAGCACTGAAGAACACACCAATGCACATCATAATTCACCCAGCACAGTCCTTGAACAGGGCAGGGGTACTTAGGTGGGTAGTGCAGTCAGTTTCCCGCGAGTGAATACTAAGTCTGCTGATCTACGGACTCACATCAGAACATATCGTTCTCGATGAGCGTTGCTTATCATTTTGAGTTGTGTTCTTGTTTGAGACCTTAGTAATTGCTATTAGAAAGTTAGCTATTCTCTAATCACTTGCCAAAAAGACTTGCTTTTGATTGGCACTTAAATCTTGCTTTTGTTTGTATGTTGTTGTTTTGTCTTGCATGCAGTTTCGCTCAATTTGTAAAAAAAATTATTTGTTGCATACTAAACTAAGGCTTCAATTCAGAAATTTCTTGTACTATATACTCTAATGTTTCACAGTCAATGCATGATTTGTGTCAGTTAGCAGCTATTTCTACCATTTTTAAAAATTTCCTTACTAATAGTCAATCTTCTTGCCTTTCCCCTTCAAATATCACACATAATCATTAATTTTGTTTTAGTTCTTCCGAATTAATGTGTACGGCTTTCTAGCAATTTTTTCCTTACTTTTTACGTGCTAAAGCTCTCAAAATGCATCGTCTAAATATTATTAATAACTACATTGCCGTATAGCACGCTAAAGCAACAAATTTCAGTTGAGTTTTTCTAGGACAAGTATTTTTTAGTTATAACGAAAAATCCCATTAGTTAAACAAGTCATGGCTATTAGAAATTAGTATTAGAACTACAACAAAATAGGCTTCCTGATATGTACTTGTTCTACGCGAATTCACAGCACCAAAATTCTGCCAGCATTACATAGATTGAAAGATCAAACACTCTTTGTTTGTGAATGATTTCAATGCTCAACTGATTTTCCCTGCCAAACATTCTACAACTCTGAAAATTCACCTATATCAAAATGGACTGCTTCCATTCTTACCATTCTACAGCTAATAATTTGCTGGTGATTCAACTAATAAATGGACTGGTAATTATTGATAATTTGACAGAATAGTTGAATAGCTTACCCTATCCTTCAATCCATTTCAAATAAGCCATTTAAAATTGAAATGCATATAAAATTCTGCAGCAGAAGCTCATTGCCAAAATTATCAGACTAAATTAAATTCTAGGGATTTTGAGTGACAGGAAATCTGGTAATTAATTTACACTAAGTAACCCTATCACTCAGCTCCACAGTTCATGTGAAAGACAAACCCAGAGCTTAGCAATTTATATTACACAATGCATCACATGTTAAGTTCATTTTCCACATTTTATTGCAGACAAACTTCCCTCACACAATAAATGTGTAAAGGTTAAAATTTGCAGACAGTGATGTACTTAAACACATGTTAAACAACACATAACACATATTACTAACTACTTAAGAAGCACACACAGAGTGACAAACAACAGCAAGTTTATACTTTCTCAAACACAATGACCAAAACTTGACAGCAGTTATACTAAACTCAACAATCAGCCTTACTTATGCCAGTAAATTTACCAACATTCATTTAATTTCTTCCCTTATTCTTCTCCAACAAAATAAAAGCCAATCTATCGAAAAATGATGCTCACTTCTGTCCTTCCTGATTATACAATCAGACCCTACACCCAAAACCCCACAAGCCTTATTTCTAGCACCAACACACTATCTTGTGCCCCAATAGCTCTCTTGAGTATTCACTTGCTTTCATACATACAACATCAATGTATGTAATTATACAAAAACTCCTCGAATAAATCAAAATAGGCTTATAAAATAAATCACAATAGAAGACCATGTCATACTATACTAAATATATGTCCGAATTAATGGTAATTCCAGCATAATCATATTCATTCACAAGCAATATCCACCTTCAACAATAGCAAGCATGCTGTAATACACCACTAGCAATAATTCAAAGCATGTTTTGTGAACAAAAGACCCCTACAATCATGTATCAATACATCTAACATAAATACATAACTTAGGTTCAAAATAGATAATGTCTTAAAATAACTAAGAAAGACCTAACATAAAGCTACTTCACAGAACAAAAACACAGAAAGCTTTGAATCTTAATCAGAATCAAACCCATAAGCTTCATCATCGCTTTCAGACATATCCGGAGAATAATAATGGTAAGGATGACCATTAGCTGACTCATAAGTATCACCTTGCTCCTCAGCCTCCTCTTCCTCATCTGCATCCTCCTCCTCTGAATCCCTTTGCTGCTGCTGTTGTGGGCTCTGTTGCGCTGCACCAACACCCTGAACCCCAACAACATGTTCCTCTTCCTCTGCTTCAGCAAATGCACCCACTAACAATAACATGTTTCACTATACCTTCATCCTTGCTGATATCCATATCAGCCTCCCCTCCTTCGACCCCAGCACCAAACACCAACTTAGTACCACTGCATTGTCCTCTGAATTTAGACGGCTCACCCTGCACACCAACATATCTTATCATTCTCACTGGTGTTTCGTCATCATCAGAATCGCTGTCGACTTTGATTGGAGTTTCATAGTTACTTCCGGGTTCATGTTTCTTGCCCTGCGTTCCTGGCTTTTTCTCTTTAGCCTTGCTTTTCCTCTTAGCCACCTCATCACACTTTGCTATCTGCGCATCACAGTCCTTCATCTCATCAAGCACTTCATCCATCTTCTTTTTAGCTTGTGTTTGAATTCCTCCCCAGGCCACAAACTGGCCACGAAGGCTGTCTTTGCGCTTGACAAGGAAATTCCGGTACCAATCATCAAAGATGCTATTACTATCATCAAATCCAGACATGGTGTTGTTTAGATCTTTCAATTAGGTGTGCAGATGGAGAAGATGAAACGGGAGAAATTGAGAGGAAGGGTATTCAACTTTCAAGAATGTAAAACGAGTTTGGGAAAATGTGAGAAAATGATGATTATTTTCTCTGTTTTCAAGCAACGCAAACCATCAATTATCGTAAATGTCTTTTCAGTTGTCTATCATACCATGCAAAAGAAGAAGAAAAATTACACTGTTTCATACAATGCACCTATTCGCGCAAACACTCGATTATAAAAGTAATTTTTTAAAAAAAAAAAATTTGTTAAAAAAAAAGCCTACATATAAATAATCCCGGATAATTTTTTTTCTCTTCACATATGTCAAAAACCTTTTATATTAGAATGTATTACAATTTGTTATTAGATAATCCAATTAACTCATGAAATACATATCTAAATTGATTTATAATTTCTATTTATTACAATACCAAAATATGTGTATAACATATTAAAATACCAAAATATGTGAGAAAATGATGATACACTTAACTTATTGTAATTGTTATTTCATAACACAATAAGCTAATAATAACACTCTTATTCACACTATAAGAAGTTATTATTCTACCAACACACTACATTAAGAATCAGCACTCAATTGTAATGTGATATCGAATACTATAGGATTTCCATGAAAATAACTAATAATCGCTCCTTCATCAATTTGTATTTCATAATAGTCAATCGCAGCATCAACTCCATTTTTGATGAAACATTGAATAAGCTTTTCATCACGCCTATTGATTTTCAGCTGAGCATCAAAGCGAGTATCATAAAGTTGCACAACAACATCCGTTGATTTTGGAAACAAGCCAAAGTGTGCTTTAGCAAACCCCAACGGAACATTCTGCATCAAATCATCAAACATGATTAACAACACAACAAAAAAAAATAAACCATGAAAAATAATCATTGTGTAAACATAGTCTCACAAAAACTTACAATAATTCCTTGATCATAATATGCTTTAGAAAACACAAACTTAAAAACATCCCTTCCCAATCGGTTGCCAAATCATTCAACCACGCATGTGTTTTGGCTATTGTTTCCCGATACCCTTGCACAAAAGGCTTGCGCCCACACACACCACCTCTACTAGCCATCACATATCAAATAATTCACTTTTTCATGCAAACAACTACAATTACTTAGCCATTATTTATACACAAATAAACACTAAAAGCACAACGTTCAAACTTAAGACAAACTACAATAAATATCATTTACCAATTCACATTAGTCACCCATAACTCCAAAACTAATTAACCTTTTTCAATACATACACAAACTCTAACATCTACCATAAATAATAATTTTCCAAAGTCAACAATAACCATCCACCTTAATTCAATGCCTAGCATTCCAATCTCCAATCAACAACACATTAGTCACCCATAACTCCAACACCAATTATTCTTTTTCAATGCATAATATACAAACTCTAACATCTACCATAAATAATTATATTCAAAAGTCAACAATAACATCCAACCTAATTCAATACCTAGCATTCTAACTCCAACTTATAAATTTAAGTGAATCTTTAATAGATTACTTGACTTCTACATGTAATATAGATTATCTATAATTTTAAAATAACATATACATGCAATTTTTACATCAATAATATTCTAACACTTCGTATCAATATATATGATGTATATACATCACTCTGTTTATGATACACAAGGAAAAAATGCATAAAATCTAAAGTATATTATTACATATACTTATACTATTTTTTTCCCTAATCCTCAATACTCCCTTACATTAAAATTCACAACTACACACTTTGTATTTTATCTAGAAATCATAGCATACATACATTTCAATTTTGTTAAACCCCCAACATTGCCCAATTTCTAAACACGACAAGCGAACGTGATTAACAAACCATAAGCGCGCGTAGCGCGCTCTAGCCCCCTAGTAATTAAAAATCTTAGAACACACATTTTAAAATTTAGAACATATAAGTTAAAATTTTGGAACAAGTTATTTAAAAATTATGATATTAAATTTAATTAATTTATGATTTAGAATATGTGAGTACTAAATTAGAACATTTTGATTTAATTTAGAACACTTGGGAAAAAGTTTAGAACATCAGATTTAAAATTTAGAACATAAAGGGTGTTCTCACATAAGAAAAATTCTCTCTCTCTCTCTCTCCACACACACACACACACACACACACACACACACACACACACACACACACACACACACACACACACACACACACACACACACACACACACACACACGAATTTGATACACACACACACACATACACACACGAATTTGATATGTATAGTGTGTATGTATGTAATTTTGGGTATGTATAGTATGTAATAGCTAGTATGTTTAATCTGAAAAGATTCTAAGCCATATATTGCCAATTCAAAGAGTATGAAAAGTCAAATGTTACCGTTAAATGAGCGATTAAATCAGAATAATGAAGATCATTTAATCACAATAAACAACCATTTGAGTAATAGCCAAAGATCAATAAGGAATCAAGGAGAAAGAGTAGAAAGCCAAATAATGAATATAAACATAAAAAGTCTACCCCACAACTTACGAGTTGGCAAACTTGGTAGGCCACAACTTATTTATGGAGTAAATTGATCGTACTCTAGAAAAGTTACAAACCAATCGAGAAACATAACTTTTGCTCTCTTTGCTCCAATACTATTAATTTTTAAAGAAGATAGATACATATAATTGTAATTCAGGTATCCTTCTTATATATAAAAAAAAATTAAAAAAAATTAAAAAAAAAACGAAAAATGGGAAAAAAGATATATAATAATTGACAAAGTATTTGCACATGGAGAGTCAACTGTCAATACCAAAATATCGTGGTATGTTAATAATAACTTATACCGTGCTAATCGTGCTACATATAAAACTCATCAAACTAAACCCCAAACACAATGCAACATCATTACAGACTGTTAAGGGTGTTACAACAAAATTTTCCACCGACTAAATAACACTAAACATATAGTATTATTTTGATTTAATTATTGCTATAAATATTCTACTCATAATAGATGGAATTTCATCAACTAAACAACCAAAGTAAAGTGTCTTATTTTTGTTTTTCTGAGTTAACCACTCTTATAGCCAACAATTTAGCTCAGCATAGACATGGGAATCAAGGTTCATGGGATCCCTCACGGTGCCACCCTTCGTGTTTTGGCCACGCTACAAGAAATGGAGATCGATTACGAATTGGTTCTAGTTGACATGAGATCCGGTGCTATTAAACAAGAACCTTTTCTTTCTCTTAATGTAAGCATTTTATCATATTATCTCCGTTTTGCTAAGTTCGACTTGCTATTTCTTTCGTTTGCATCTCCCAATTTTGCATTTTAACTTCATTTCTTTTATTGACAATTTTATGTATAGTACTATTTACATTACTCCTTTATGTGGGGCCAATTGTATTTAATTAAAGGAAAAATGATATATACAATCCTAAGGACTGCATATAAAAAGTTAAAAATGAAAAGAATTGACCATAGATAAACATTTATTACACTGATTTACTCGTAAATTGTCGATAAACTCCCAACTTAATACTACAAAAGGAAATATATTAAATGTTTATAGGCAGCTCTATAGCATTACCTAGAATTAAAAGATTTATTATTCTCTATCTATCTTCCGTAAAGCTTATTACTCTACAACAAGATTTCAATATAATTTCCTTTCAAATGTTTTGATATTTATACCTTAAATTAAACTAATCATTGTTAGGTCTTGTTCCCTTCACCTTATTTTTGCTGAACTAAAATTAAATTTACTAAACCTAAATTATTTTTGCTGAACTGAAATGATTTTTACTGAACTAAATTAATTTTGATGAACTGAAATTAATTTAACTGAATTTCTATTATATTTCTTCTTTAAAGTTACTGATTTTAACTGAACTGATATTATTTTTACTAAAATTAACTTAATTACTTAACTGAACTTATTTTTACTGAATTGAAATTATTTTTACTTAAACTTATTTTTTTAAGCTGAAATGAACAGGGCCTACTAAGGAAAATTTGGCTCACTTGTTAAAATTGCTTTCAGTTACCACCATATATTATAGAATTTTATTGTAAAATGAGGGTATTTATTTAAAAATAAAGAATCCCTGTAATTCCATTTATCTAGAGTTTCATTAGAGTCCTTCAGCAAAGATTTCATGCATAAAATTTAAGGCTCGTTGTTGTTTTACTTTTACATAGTAGATTATATAATATATATATATATATATATATATATATATATATATATATATTATATATATATATATATATATATATATGTAGCTTACATTTTTATAAATTCTTCTTTTTCTCTTGTTGTTTTAGCCATTTGGTCAAGTTCCAGCATTTGAAGATGGAGATCTCAATCTATTTGGTAAGAAATAATGCACTTTAAGTAAATTACATTAATTTATTTATTCATCACCACCCTAATTTCTTGATTTGCGAAACATAAAATTAAATAAGTCAACATGCATATTTTTATTGCAAGTGTAATTGAATAAGTTTATTTCAAGTTGTGTGAGGTACAAATATCTATTTTGTATCATTATAATCACGCAAATTGAATACCTTATTATTTTTTAGAAAAATATATGTTTATTAATATACCACATCAATTAAGAGTAATATATGGATTTGTTACTTATTAAATTGAGCAACGCACAATAGTAACGTTGTGATCTTGTGATTAAGGGTCTATTCTCTTCAGCTTATTTTTATCTCAGTTTAGTTTGGTTTAATTAAATTCAATTCAATTTCTAATCTTGTTTCCCTCATAAAATATTTAGTTCAGTTCAGTTTAGCTCCAACCAGTACAGTTCAGTAAATCAGAACAGACATAAGGTTATGTTATTTATGTAACTTTGATTAAAACTTCACTAACATTAAACAGAATCAAGGACAATTACAAAATACATAGCACACACCTACGAAGGCAAAGGAGCTTCTCTTATAAACAAAGACAAAAACAAAATGGCAAACATGGCCGTGTGGATGGAAGTCGAGGCTCACCAATTCGATCCTATAGTTAGTAAACTCATTCATGAGCTTCTTTACAAGGTTCATTTCGGCAAGAAAACAGACAACGCGATTGTTGAGGAGAATGAACCTAAGTTTGCTAAGATCCTCGACGTTTATGAAGCTCGTTTGGCAACGTCAAAGTACCTAGCTGGTGAATGTTTCACATTGGCTGATCTTCACCATTTGCCTTCACTTAACTACATGATGCGTACAAAAGTGAAGCAATTGATCGATGAACGCCCTCATGTTAGTGCTTGGTGTAAGGATATCTTGGCTAGGCCTGCTTGGCAAAAAGTTTGGGCTTTGCATAAAAGAGGTTGAACTAAAGTTTGTTCTTAAATTGTTTTAATTTGATGTTTTATTGATTGTGTACCAAGGTTATGATTGTAATTTGAAATATATTGCATTTATAAATCTATATAGGTTCTTTCTTAATTTTTATTTATGAAATAATAATTTTTTTATGCAAAATTATTAAAAAAATTAGGAAAATTTGTTGAAAACCATCTTATAACAACCAAATTTAGTTGAAATCCATCTTAATTTTTTTTTTTTTTGTCAAAGCACATCTGTTTAAATTTTTTTTGTTGAATCCCACCACTTTTCGAATTTCGACTATTGATTGACATTTTAGCGTTGATTAGCATATGCACCTCACGTGACTTACTTAAACCCCCCCCCCCCTTTCTATTATTTCCCCCCTTTTTCCTTTATTCATTCCCTTTTGTCACTTACAATTCTGTGCGATTTTATAAAGGCTTTAAAAACCAAATTATGATGAAGAGGAGTGACAAAGAGGGGAATGAATGGAGGGAAAAGGGGGAAGATAGAAGAAAAGTAGAGTTAAGTGGGTCATGTGAGGTCCACATGTTAGTCAACGTCGGAAATGTAAGTAATTAGTCAGAACTCTGGAAAATGGTGAGACTTAACAAACAAAAATAACTTAAAACAGGTGTGCCTTGACAAATTTTTTTTTTTTTTAAAAAAAAATAGGTGTGTTTTGACTAAAAAAATTTATAAGATGGTTTTCAACAAAATTTGGTTTTTATAAGATATTTTTCAACAAATTTTCCAAAATTAATATATAAACGATAGGGTACATAGGGCTTATTAATATTTACTGAACTTAGCTGAATTGATTGGATCTGAAGTGAACTAAACTGAATAGAGATGAAATGAATATTTTATGAGAGAAGGAAATTAGGAGCATAACTGAATTGAAATTAAGCTAAAGTGAACAGGCCCATAATGTATGTTCGAGGAATGAATTAATAATTTTTTATGCAAATTTATTAAAAAAATTTTAATAAACAGAGGAAGTCTGTATGGACGAAAAAAAATCCCAAGATTGTGATCGGATTTGTGTGGGTGGTGATGCAATAGTTCGTAAAAGAAAGAAATGAAGGATGTAATCCATAATTGTAAGTTTAGTATCATTCTCTTTCCCCTTCAAAATAATTGTGTTAGATCATTTAGAAATGTTGCAATTATTAATTAAAGGAATGTGCTTTAGGGCCGGTATGAAATATTAAGTTGTAATCTTAGCACAATCATGTAAACCACGAAAGTTGGCCTATCCATGAAAGCAATTTGTAGTTATTAGTTGACTTGAATATGGTTTACATGAAGACAACTTTTAGTGAAAGAGAGCGAGGGAGGGGTGCGAGGGTTGGTGGTTGTATTAATTAAATACTTGCACAATCAGCATTGATTAACCGCCTTTAGAGAATAACCACTTCGATGTTAAAGTAAGGGTCTGTTCGACAAACTTAGCTATAGATGTTGGCTATCAGCTTTTGAGTAGCTGTGAGTTGTAGAGGTAGCCGTGAGTTGTAAAGGTAGTTGTGAGCTGTCAAGTAGTAGCTGTTAGAGGTCAGTTGTCAAGGTAGTGGTTCATACTATGAGTGTTCGGTAAAAGTAGCGATTAAAACTATAAAATACAGTCATTATTATTATTATTATTATTATTATTATTATTATTATTGTGACCTGCTATGTATCATATGTTTGATAATTTTTAAAATTTTATAGTATAATGTATATTGCTAATAAATAATCAATTTATAAAATAAAAGATAAAAAAAAAAAAATCCTCGTAATGAAAGGAATAAAAGAAAAAAAATATATGAAATAGAAAATTTTGACATTATGGTTGACCGAAATAAATAACATTGAGTCAAAAAGATAAAAACATACTCATCAAAAAAAAATAAAATAATAATTGAACGCTACTTTACAATTTCAAAAGCTATCTTTTTTAGCTTTCAGTAACAACTACTTAAAAGCTACCTTTACCTCTAACAGCTACTTAAAACACTACTTCACCAAACACTTATATAATTTTAAGGTAGTGTTTTGACTAGGTCTAAAAGCTAACAACTACCTTAAAAGCTAATGCCGAACATGCCCTAAGTAAATAGATGATAAGAGCATAAAGGTGGTTTAAGAGTGTTTTTAATTAATAAAAATATAAAATTGTACCTTAGAATTGAAATTTGTTGAGGCATTTATTGAAATCCCTACAAAGATGTCACGTGTCGGTTCATGTGGTTGCTTGGTCAAGTGGGCGATAAGTGTCCACCTGATTGGAAGCAAATCTCCAAGTGAATGGCAAAATAGGTCAGAAAGAGAAACGAGCCAATATTTAAATGGATCCAAATACAAAGTTCCGATCCGATTAACCTATATCGGTGTTGTTATCATCGCGTACAATAATAATGTTATGCGGTTATGCCTCTAGACAACTTCGCGGAACCAAGTCCCAAAGACGACAATACATTACATCATCAATTACGTAGTTAAGGGAGATAAGTTCAAGATCTACACCAATTATTGTTAATTTAAAATCAAAAAATTCAAAGTAAACAAACTTATTTAATTGGAAATGATAACGAAAGTTATCAGTGGGACTACTTCAGCTCACACTTTAAATATTCTACTTAGTGTAATAGATGAGATTTCATTGTTAACAACCACTTTCATATATAGCCAACTTAATTCATCTCTTAGAGTATTCTCGTACATTAAAGTTTAAGGCATAGACATGGGAATCAAGGTTCATGGAATCCCTCACGGTGCAACCCTTCGTGTTTTGGCGACTCTTCATGAAAAGGAAATCGATTTCGAGTTAGTTCCCATTGACATGAAATCTGGTGCTCACAAGCAACAACCTTTTCTTTCTCTTAACGTAAGCAACTTATCGATGTTTTCTTTCTTCTTTGCAAAGGAGCTTTGTGATTATTTTAATTCTTTTATTTTGTGTTGTAACTTTAGCCTTTTGGTCAAGTTCCGGCATTTGAAGATGGAGATCTAAAGTTATTTGGTAAGATATACATACTCCCTCCGTGTCTTTTTTTTTTTTTTTAAGTGTTACAGTTTGACTGGCACATAATTTTAGACATTATTTACATAAAATAAAAGATAAGTGAGGTATTTGAAATGGAGTTAATACTTTATTGAAAAGTAATGAATGTGAGAGAAAAAATATAATAAAAAAGGATCGGATAATGTTATACGTAGTCCTAAGGGCTATATATAAGCATTAAATATACTATTGAAAATTGTATAAAATTAGGAATTTATGACAAAAACACGCGTAAATCAGTGTTATTAGTGTTTATATTTTTATGATTTCTTAACTTTTTACGATTTTCAAGTGTAAATTTAATGCTTATATGTAGTCCTAAGGGTTATGTATGACATTTTCCAATAAAAAATAGTAGTGGATTTGGATAAAACCATGAGAAGAGAGATGTATAATATTTTATTGTAGCTTTTTGCCAAAAGCACACACAACCGAATTTGGTACGTATAACACTTATTAAAACACGAAGGAAGTACTGATGATCCTTAACTAAACAAACATTGTCATTCCCCATGAAATTTAAGTATTATTATGTCAGATAATATATACTCTTGAATCAAAGTGATTTTCATTAATATCAATATTTATAGAATTACATTGAGAGTCCTAAAATATTATAAAGATTTGTCATATGAAATATATATCCTAAACTTAGGAGAAGAATATTTTATCGATATTCTCTATCATATTATATGTCCATGAACTCACGTTAGAAAATTCATTTTGTAATAAAGTATTTAATTACCTATGTTTAAACAGAATCGAGGGCAATTTCAAAATACATAGCATTCAACTATGAAGGAAACGGAACTTCTCTATTTTCAAACAAAGATGCAAAGCAAATCGCTGACTTTGCCGTATGGATGGAAGTCGAGGCTCACCAATTCGATCCAGTAGCCACTAAACTCAACTATGAGCTAGGTTACAAGCTTTACTTGGGCATGGAAACCGACAACACGGTTGTTGAAGAGTACGGAGCTAAGTTGGCTAAGGTCCTAGACGTTTACGAGGCACGATTAGCAACGTCAAAGTACCTAGCCGGCGATTCATTCACTTTGGCTGATCTTCATCATTTGCCTGCACTTAAATACATGATGCTTAATAAAATGAAGCAATTGGTCGATGAACGCCCTCATGTTAGCGCTTGGTGCAAGGATATCTTGGCTAGGCCTGCTTGGGTAAAGGCTTGGGCCATGCAAAATGATCTTAATTAATTTTAACTTATTGTCACCAACCTCATCAATATTAGCTTTGTAATGGTTGGTTGTACCATGTCCAATCTTGTATTCTTATATTATATTATGTTGGTGTTTTACTACTTGTGTTGCGTATCAGTTGTAATCGTTATTAATAAAAGTATATTTGGAAATCCAGTATATTATTGTTTTCTTATAAATGTATAATATTATACTCCGTACTCCATAATAAATTAAGCTTGGTCTTTCTAGCAATATTATAAACCTGAATTTTATTAATTTTAAATATTATACATGAACCTATAACGTCTACATGTCTATGATGAAAACGAGTAATTATTATTTTAATTAATAACTAATTGGCGGTTGGTGTAGTGGTGATTGGAACTACACTTGGTAGGGAGGACCCGTGTTCGATCCCCCGCAACAACAATTGGGAAGCTAAGGGACTGGAACCTAACCACCCAAAAGACCAAAACTGATCCCTGAATCCGGATTAGTCTAAAGGGTGAACTGAGTAGGGAAAAATAATAATTGAATAATAGAGAAATATATGACCTAATATAAGCTATGTGTGTTCCATTGACTTTATAGTTCATATAGCGACAAAAATTAAGAAATAAAAAAGCTAATTTGAGCCAATAACCATTATTGTGCAAACTTTTACAATTATTACTTAGACGAAAAATAGTGAGTCAAGTCTGTTTAGAATAGCAGAAGTATAGAGAATGTTTTTAGGGTTAATTTTTCTGTGTATTACTCTGTAGAAGATTGGTACATTTATACAGGAGGAAACAAAGAAAAATAAGGAAACTGTTATACAAGATATATGCCTAACATAATTAGTCATATTATGTTCCTATAATTAAGAAGCTAAATATGACTATTTCCTACACTCCCCCTCAAGTTGGGCACTCGGAATCCCAATGCCTAACTTGCGCAAAGTATTACTGAAGGCTTCAGTACTGACAGCTTTTGTTAGGATATCTGCCAACTGATCCTTTGATCGAACAAATGGAAGTTTGACGATCTTATCTTCTAGCTTGTCTTTGATGAAGTGTCGATCAATCTCAACATTTTTTGTTCTGTCATGCTGAACAGGATTTCCAGAAATACTTATTGCTGCCTTGTTGTCACAAAACAATTTACAGGCTGTTTTCTGAGGAAAACCAAGCTCATTTAACAGTTTTCTAATCCACAGGATTTCAGTTATCCCTTTCACAATTCCTCTGAACTCAGCTTCTGCACTTGATAAGGCTACTACTTTTTGCTTCTTGCTTCTCCAAGTGACAAGGTTTCCTCCTACCAAGGTGAAGTATCCAGAAGTGGATTTCCTTCCATCCCGGTCCCCGGCCCAATCTGCATCGGTGTAAGCAATTATATCGAGGTTATCATTTTTGCCAAAATAAATCCCGGTGCTGCTTGTACCCTTTAGATATCTCAGGATCCTCATTACGGCTGTCATGTGATGTATTTGAGGGAGATGCATGAATCTACTTACTACCCCTACTGCATATGCGATATCTGGTCTTGTGTGGGCTAGATAGATGAGTTTTCCCACAATCTTCTGATATTGTTCCCTATTGGTTACCTTTGCCCCTTCTACGATATGAAGACCATGATTTGCTACAATTGGAGTGTCGGCCGGCTTACATCCTAACATTCCAGTTTCAGCTAAAAGATCGAGAATATACTTTCGTTGATGAATAAAAATCCCTTTCTTAGATCTTAGGACTTCTATACCAAGAAAGTATTTCAGGTTTCCCAGGTCTTTCATCTCAAATTCTTGAAACAACTTCCCTTTCAAGGCAGCAATTTCTTCCTCATCATCTCTGGTGATGATCATATCATCTACATATATGATTAGACAGGTGATCTTCTGGTTTGCCCTTTTTATGAATAAAGTGTGATCAGAATTACTCTGGCTATATCCGAACTTCTTCATAGCCTTAGTAAACCTTCCAAACCAAGCTCTTGGGGACTGTTTTAAATCATACAGGGCCTTCTTCAACTTGCATCCTTCTCCAACCTCAAAATCATGAGAATATCCTGGGGGAGCTTCCATATAGACCTCTTCTTCAATGCTTCCATGAAGGAAGGCATTTTTGACATCAAACTGATACAAGGGCCAATCTTTATTTGCTGTTATAGAGAAAAACACTCGTATCGTATCTATCTTGGCTACCGGGGAAAACGTCTCTGAATAATCGATCCCATAAGTCTGAGTGTAGCCCTTGGCCACCAATCTTGCTTTGTATCTTTCAATAGTTCCATCTGCCCGGTGCTTAATGGAGAACACCCATCTACGTCCCACCTTCTTCTTTCCTCTAGGCAGGATACATTTTTCCCATGTCTGGTTCTTTTTCAAGGCAACATACTCATCTTCCATAGCTTGTCTCCACTTCTCATCTTCAAGAGCTTCTTCCACGGTTTTAGGAATGGTTGTGGAGTATAGGGAGGCGGTGAAGGCAACAGCTGTGTTAAACAAGTTTTCATTGTTGATCTTTTCTATGGGGTATTTAGACCGTTGGTCTTCATATTCCGGGTCATATCTTTTGGGAGGAACACCTCTCATGCTTCTGGGAGGTAACTCATATCTGTTTAGACAATTTTCACTAGGAACAGATACAAAGTCAGTAGGAACAATACATGATTCATGGTTTTCAGAGTTTACCTCAACTGATATTGACTCAGGGTGCTCAGTGGTCGCCATTGGAGTGGATTGAAGAGAAGGAGCTGATACTGACGTTTCAGTGGCAACATCGGTGGTATTGCCTACTTGTGTTGGAGGGTCATGGTCCATCATTTCTGGATATATTAACCAGCTAAGGTCATCACTCGTAGTCTCCCCCTGAGGACCAAGCTGGGTATAGTAATAGGAGTGTTCAAAGAACTCACAGTCAAGAGTGGTGTAGATTTTATTTTGAATGGGATCATAGCATTGGTACCCTTTTTTATTAACCCCATACCAAATAAAAACGCATTTAATGGCTCGTGGTTCAAGTTTATTTCTAACCCTTTTTGGAAGGTGAACATAGACAACACATCCGAACACCCGAGGAGGTAAAGAATGATAGGAAGGAATGGAAACATGGGAAGAAAGAGTGCCAAGAGGTGTTTGGTAGGCAAGAGGTTTTGTAGGTAGTCGGTTGGTTAAATATGTGGCTGTGGCAATAGCTTATGGCCAAAAATGGACAGGAACATGGGATTCTAACATAATGGCTCTAGTAATTTCAAGAAGGGTTCGGTTTTTCCGTTCAGCTACCCCGTTTTGGTGGGGAGTATCCCGGCAGGTGGTCTGGTGAATAAGGCCGTGATTAGAAATAAACTGTTTCATATCCAGGTTTATGTATTCTCCCCCGTTATCAGATCGGAGGATTTGGGGATGGGCATCGAATTCAGTACAGATCATGTTGTAGAAATTTATAAACACATCATACACTTCAGATTTATTTTTTAGAAAATAAACCCAACTCATACGGGTGCAATCATCCACAAACAAGACAAAATAAGAATAGTTATGAAAAGCAAATTCAGGTGCAGGACCCCATACATCAGAATGAATTAAAGTAAATGGTCTAGCAGCATGAGTCAAACTAGGAAAGTAAGAGTGTTTATGGATTTTTGCAAGTACACATGCTTCACAATCCAAAACAAAATCAATGTCCTTAAAAGAGGGAAATAATCGTTTAAGATAACCGAAAGATGGGTGACCTAGCCGTCGGTGCCACATCCAGATCTGATATTCCGGTGACCCATGAGCAAGCAAAGCGTTACCCTGTTGAGTCTCCTCGTCCACATAGTATAAGCCTCCTCGTTCAATACCACGACCAATGATCCGCCCTGTCTGAGCATCCTATACAATACAATCAGAAGAAGTCATTAGAATTGTACAGTTTAGTTCCTTGGTTAATTGACTAGCGGATAAGAGTTTGTGAGTAAGACTCGGAATTAAGAGACAATTTTTTAAATGAATTTCTGATGTAATATCTACATCTCCGGCCTGAGTAATTGGAATAAATTCCCCATTTGCAGTCTGAATCTTGGTACGGGTAGTGGATTTGGAGGAATGAAAGTCGGACGGGTCGTAGGACATAGTGTATGTGGCCCCACAGTCAAAAATCCAAGTGGATTTATTGCACATGAGGCCCAAACCGTAAGTTGTATGAAGGGAAGGAGTGTATTGGGCTTTAGTGGGTTGGGCTTCTGATTTAAAAGGAAAAAAATGAGGGGTACAGGGTGTTTGAGGGTTTCCGGTTTTTATGTTGTGGGTTTCATTTGTTGCCTCACAGAAAGTTTTAGAGGAAGCTTCCTCTAGAAACCTTCCATGTCCTTTTTCCGTCAATTCCTCCGTTTTCAGCCATGGTTCACCAGAAAATCCGGTGAACCCATCCTCGCTACTCGTACCTGTTCGCCTGTCAGTGACGGTAGTAGGTGGGTCCCCACTGGTATTGGTCAGTTCGCCTTCTCCGATGGCGGCATTAGCCTTGCCGCCGGTCTTTGTGGCCTTGGTGGCGGCTTTGCGCTGTCTTAGGTCCTCCCACCATTCTGGGTAGCCGATGAGCTTAAAACACCCCTCCTTCGTGTGTTTTGTCCCCCCGCAATGGCTGCACTTTAGGTGGTTTTTATCCTCTCGCCGGGATGAGGAATCCGAACGGCGTTGGGCGACGAGACCACTTCCAACCTCTGAGGGACCTCGTCCCAGTGATGAGTCGCCGGTCATTATACCGCAACGGGCAATTTCCCGTCTAATAGAGGCATACGCGGCATCAATGGTTGGAAGGGGATCTAAATACAGAATATCTCGTTTTTCCTTGTCAAGCGAGTCATTCACACCGGCCAAAAACTGATACAACCTCTGTCGTTGTATAAACGAGTTAAACAATGTGATGTCCTCTGCGCATTTCATCGGGTTGGGCATTCGTCTATCAATTTCTTTCCAGAGGGTATTTAATTTGCTAAAATACACCTCTATAGTGTTAGTCTCTTGTTTCATAGAAGCATCCTTCGAATTCAGATCATAGATCTGCAATTCATCTCTCCCGCTACTGAGGAGAGTCTCAATACCTTTCCATAAATCTCGGGCAGTTTTATAGTCCAAGAACTGGTTTACAAGGTCTCCGTCAATATTCTCAATGATCCATGAAAGCACCATCGAGTCTCTTTGAGCCCATTGCTGGTACTCTGGATCGTCTAGTGAAACGGGGTTGGCGATGATGTGATTGAGCCTTCCCCGGCCACCAATCGCTATCTGCATCAGTTTACACCATTTGGTGTAATTGGTGAAGTTCAGTTTTTCAGCGACACGCACTGTTTGTGAGGTCCCTGTTTCGGTGTTGGTTGGGTTTTTGTTGAGTTTTTGAAACATTTGTTCCATTTGTTCCATAAAAATAAGTTGGTTGGTGTTTTCCGGTGATTCTTCCATCACATGTAAGTTACGGTAGATGATGAGCACCAGAAAAAGAACGATCTCCCGAGGATCGACCTTACGGCTCTGATACCATGTTTAGAATAGCAGAAGTATAGAGAATGTTTTTAGGGTTAATTTTTCTGTGTATTACTCTGTAGAAGATTGGTACATTTATACAGGAGGAAACAGAGAAAAATAAGGAAACTGTTATACAAGATATATGCCTAACATAATTAGTCATATTTTGTTCCTATAATTAAGGAGCTAAATATGACTATTTCCTACAGTCGTGCACTCCCTTTAGTTGTTAGTTTGTCACCACTTGTTTTGCAGTCCTAATATACTAGAAATTGCAGAAACATTAGTAAATGGAAGAAAATGACAAATAGCTTAGCTTGTCCAAGTATATTTTTTCAAGCATAATTTAAAGTTGTTGAAAATGTCGGTAGTGGTGAAAAAAATATTACGTTAATCAATCAACTAATCCATCAACGAATAAATAAAATAACACACTGTTCAATAAACTATCTACTACTGTAATGTTGTAAAGCTTGTAAACAATTAGAACTAATTTACTACGGTAAAGATTTTTAATCTGGCCTTTTTTTTTGTATAAAATAAATTGTGAATTTAAATTACTGTACAGGTTGTCTAGCGAGTAGCGACTATTTAGTAATTTGTCTAATTTACCATCCGAAAGATTAATAATTCTCTTCTCTTCTCTGGCCTAGCTAACCTATTTCATCGATAGTGACTCATGTAAGTTTAAGATACTGTATGTTGAGTTTAATTCTTTTTTGTTGCATTCTTCATAACAGTTTAAAGAAGTTTTCAAAGACTCAAGCTTGTTTATCTGGTTTTCCAATTTGGAACCAGAGAGTTTTCATTGATAAGCTCTGCTATTGAAAATTTGATATATCAAAAAAACCCTCTTGCGGCAACAAGGCCCAAAAAGGCATATGTACCTATATTCTAAGAAAACCTACATAGCTGTACAAAAAGACAAAACAGAAGAAAAGAAATCATGTGAACAAATCACATGTTACAAACACAGTAACAAATGTTTACAGCACACATTAAGCAAAATAAACAGAGCAAAATAGATGGGAGGATCAGCACATGATTTTCAATACGCCCCCTCAAGTTGGATCCGAGGGCACGAGGCCCAACTTGAAGGATAAGTGTTTGTGCTGCTGTTCACTAAGTGACTAGGTCATCACATCTGCTAATTGAAGAAAGGATCTCACATGTAAAACATTGAGAGTTCTGTCCTGTATGCGATCCCTGACATAATGGCAATTGACATCAAGATGTTTAGTTCTTTCATGAAAGATAGGATTTTGAGCAAGATGAATGGTTAATCGATTATCGCAGAACATGTCAATTGGTTTCTCTACATCAAACCCAATCTCCTCCAATAAATGTATTAACCATTCAATTTCACTATTTGTCTGAGACATACATCTGTACTCCGATTCAGTAGATGATTTAGACACTGTCTTTTGCTTCTTTGTCTTCCAAGAAACCAAGCATCCTCCTAAAAATACACAGTACCCAGTTAAGGACTTAGCACTATAAGCACAAGCACCCCAATCAGAATCGCAAAAGGCTGACACTTTCATGTTTGTTTCAGCAGGATAATATAGACCCCAATTCATTATCCCAACAAGGTATTTGATTACATGAATTGCTGCTTTCAAATGCGGCTTTCTTGGCAATTGCTGATATGACCATTTTATATAGTGTTTTATCCCCGTCCCTTGGTCGTTATTAGTAGTGTTTTTGGCTCTTTCGGGCCACTTTTATTACTAATTTGTGTGTTCTAGTGTTTTCGTAGTTTTAGTTATATTTTACAGGAAATTGCACTCTCGGAACATTTTCCCGGGCTTTATGGATCAACTACAGGAGCTAGAAGGACACGACCACTTTTGGAGCCCAGGATCGGTGAGAGCCGGTGATTAAGGGCTCGGTAATTGGGATCCCGAGGCATTCGGACCAAGTATTCAAGACCCGAGGAGGAAATCCGGATTGGGCCGAGAAATCAAGCCCAATCGAAGTCCAAGCACAAGGAGAAGCAACCGCCCGATCGGGCAACCTCTAGCACGATCGGGCGCAGCAAGACTTTTGTGTTGTGCGTGCTAAGGCACGCCCGATCGTGCGAGCATCTAGCACGATCGGGCGATGCTGCTTGGGAAGAACGCGAAGAAAAAGGCGCGCCCAATCGGGCGGCCCTTCGCCCGATCGGGCGCGCGTTTTTAGAAGACCTAATTAAGTTTAGTTCTAATTCTTGTTTTAGAAAACGTTTAAGTACGACTTTGTACGGAATTTTCAGATTACCTTCTTTCTTAAACTTTCTATCTCTACTTAGTATTTTTCTCTCTTAAATTCTCTCTCAACTTTTGTTCTTAATTCTTCCTTTAATTCCAGATTTCTTTTTGGTAACAATTTCTTCTCTTTTAATTTCAGTTATTTTATTTGCTTCCTTGATTATGCTTTTATTTATTTATTTGATTAGTTTAGTCATGATGATTTGTGAGTAGTTTAATTTCTAGGGTTTATGGGGATCTAATAAATGATATAATGGAGTAATTTTGTGATTGTTAATTATCAATGCTTGGTTGATTTCCTATGGATTGTTTTAATGCTATGCAATTAGGTTTGGCCAGATTTAATTGTATGAGTCTAGCAATATTAATTCGAGATTCGACAGATGAGAATTGATATTTAGGCTTAGTTTCAAAAGGCGGATTGATTTATAAATGGTTAAGTCGAGATTCGACAGATGAGATTTAATACCGGTAAATTAACTCTGTGATTATAATACGTAGCGAAAGCCCTTTATAATCTGATTAACCAATGCTTGATGATTGCTTATTATAAATTGCCCTGGAATATTGTTTATTAGTGAACCTATTCCCTAGGCCTTTAATATTTGATTTTCTCCCTACTTTATTCTTTTCGACTCTATTCTCCGTAGTTTATATTTTATTTACAAAAATATTGGTTACTTAGATAATTTGGACTATTATAATTAATTAGAAATAGAAAGACCTGTTTCCCTGTGGAGTTCGACCCTACTTCCCTATCTACTGTAGTTAGAGGATTTAGGTAATTATTTTTTATTAGGGGATACGACTTTACCCTATCAAAATTTGGCGTCGTTGCCGGGGAAACGGTTTTATTTTTGTTTTCTGATTATATTTTTGTAGTCTAGATTATCCCTTTTTTTGCCTCAGAGAACGTTAGTTCTTTGAGGCAATTCTCATATTTGCTTCTAGTTTTTGTTTATGCCCAAGTGTTCCAGATCAGGTTAAATCCCATTCGATCCTGAGATCGAACGTTCCTTCCATAGACAGAAAAATCTCTACAACCAAATCCTGGCGGATTCTGGTGATAATAACAATAAACATCGCGATCCTCCCTATGATTCTAGTGACACAGATATTTCTTGAGATTCGGAATCAGAGATGACGGCCCGGAAGAAACTCAGTGACTACTCGCAACCGAAGCTCACAGATTTTCCGCACCTTACTCCTACTCCGGCTCTAGATGGAGTTCAATTTGAGATCAAGCCCCAATTTATCACTATGATAGAGAGGAAGCAGTTCAGCGGAGCTAAGGGTGAAGACCCTAATCTTCACATCGCAGATTTCTGCCAATATTGTAACACCATTAGACAAGCCGGGGTCACGCAAGACCAAATCAGGGAGATTCTTTTTCCTTTTTCATTATGTGGCAAAGCTAAATTGTGGTTTAATGGTTTGAATAGAACTGCACTTGGTATTACTGACTGGGAAACTCTTGCTTTGAATTTCTATAATAAATACTACCCTGCAGAGAGAACAACAGTGCTAAGGAGTGATATTCAGAACTTCGCTCAAGAAGCCGACGAAACGTTATATGAGGCTTGGGAGAGGTTTAAGGATCTACAGAGAGAGTGCCCCCACCACAATCTAGCATAATGGCAATTGATCCAAGCATTTTATAATGGACTTGGAAACTCTTCTAGATTAGTGCTAGATTCAGCAGCTAGTGGGAGGTTTATGAATTTAAATGTGGATGATGCAGGACAGGTTATCGAAGATATGGCAATACACAATTCCCAATATGGGAATCCGAGAGGGTTTGCAAATAAAGGAAAACATAGTGTCGATTCCGTATCCTTTTTACAAGCTCAATTAACATCTATTTGTCAAAAATTAGATAATCTTACTGCTGCTCCTAACTCTGTAGCTAATGTTTCTGCTGTTGCTAACCATGAAGCTTTTTGTGAAAATTGTGGAATTGTAGGTCATTAAGAGCAAGATTGTAGGAGCTCTATGGAACAAGTTAATGCCTTTCAAACCTATAGGCAGAATAACCCCTATTCCAATTCCTACAATGTCGGTTATAAAAATCATCCTTATCTTTTGTACCGGAGCACCAATGTACAAAATCCTCTACCTCCACAACAACCACAACAGCAAACCCCACCACAGCAAAAATATTATCATCCTAATTCCGGCCAGAAAAGCCAAGCATCACCCTCATCATCTTCCGACCCTGCCATGACAGAAATTAGAGAAATACTTGCCAATATGCAAAAGCACATGGAGAGTAGGGATGCGCAAATTGATTCTATCCTAGCCCATAATAAAATCATGGACAATCAAATTGCACAACTTTCATCTACCCTACAATCCCGTCAGCAGGGAGCTCTACCATCACAACCTATCTATCCTACAGATCATGCCAATGCAATCACTCTAAGGAGTGGTTCACATTATGATGGACCTCCTATGCCAAAGGAAGATAGACCAGTTCCTGATCTAGATTCCTTTATACCAAACGCTAATCCTGCTAGCCCTACAAGGCTACAAATAGATACTAACCCTACAAATGTTTCTGTGCAGAGTAAATCGCAGGGTAAGGGAGGAGATGTGCAGAGCCCAGTTATCAAGCTTTCATTCCCTAATAGACAACTGAAGAGTGAGCTTGATAAACAATTCGGTAAGTTTTTAGAGGTGGTGAGCTTTTACTGACTTAATCACTCAAGTTCCTGCTTATGCTAAATTTATGAAAGACATTCTGACTAGGAAAAGAGCCTTTAATGAAGTAGAAACTGTAGCTTTCACATAGGAGTGTAGCGCTTTATTGCAAAACAAATCCCCTCCTAAATTAAAGGATCCCGGTAGTTTTTCTATCCCTTGTCACATTGGGAATGTTTTTATTGATAAAGCTTTGTGTGATTTGGGTGCTAGTGTCAGTGTCATGCCATCGTCTGTCTGCGCTAAACTTAATATGGGAGAATTAAAAGTTACTAATATAACTTTGCAAATGGCAGATCGTTTGGTAAAATACCCCTTAGGTATTTTAGAGGACGTACCTGTCAGAGTTGGTAAATTTTTTATTCCTGTTGATTTTGTTGTTTTAGACATGGCAGAAGACACACAAATACCCATTATATTAGGTAGGCCTTTCCTCCATACCGCAGGAGCGATTATTGATGTTAAAAATGGTAAACTAACCCTTTCTGTAGGTGACGATAATGTTACTTTCAATTTAGGGAAGGTTTTGAAAGGGCCTATGCTAGAGGAAAATTGTTGCTACATTGATATAATTGATATAATGGATGATATTTGTGATGATAGCTTGCCACAGGTTCTTGCGAAGGATCCCTTAGAGGAAGTTCTCTGCGGGAATTTATCTAGTGACAATGCAAGCATTTGGGGTAATGAGGTACAGGATATTGAAAAGGCTCTTTCCTTAAAAGAGTTAAGCCCCAAGGAAACAATGAAGGTAGTAAATTTAGTTCAGGAATCAAAACCTGCAGAGGTCAACAAACCTGAGCTAAAACCTCTCCCTTCTCATTTAAAATAAGTTTTTTTGGATGAACAAGAACTACACCCCGTGATCATCAGTACTACACTTATTGACCTACAATCTTCCCAACTTCTAGGGGTTCTCAAAACCCATAAGAAGGCTATAGGGTATAGTATTGATGATCTCAAGGGTATTAGCCCTGACTTTTGTATGCACAGGATACATCTAGAGGAAAATTACAAGCCCCGCATTCAACCCCAATGAAGATTAAATCCCAACATGTAGGAAGTAGTCAAGAAGGAGGTGATGAAATTACTTGATGCAGGTATTATCTATCCTATTTCTGACTCCAAGTGGGTAAGTCCTGTGCAGGTAGTGCCAAAGAAAGGTGGGATGACTGTAATAACAAATGAAAAGAATGAATTAATTCCCACTAGAATTGTAATAGGGTGGCGTATGTGCATAGACTATCGCAGATTAAATATCGCCACTAAAAAGGATCACTTCCCTCTTCCCTTTATTGATCAAATGCTTGAGAGGTTAGCCAATCATAAATTCTTTTGCTATTTGGATGGGTATTCGGGATTTTTCCAAATTCCGATTCACCCTGAAGATCAAGAAATGACTACCTTTACATGCCTATGGCACTTTTTCTTATCGTAGAATGCCCTTTGGTTTATGTAATGCACCCTCTACCTTTCAACGTTGTATGATGAGCATTTTTTCTGATTTCATAGTGTCTATTATGGAGGTCTTTATGGATGATTTTAGCGTATATGGTTCTTCATTTGATTCATGCTTAATTAATCTCGCTAAAATTTTGAAAAGATGTGAAGAGTGCAACTTAGTCCTTGATTGGGAAAAATGTCACTTTATGGTGACAGAGGGAGTAGTCCTAGGTCATATTGTATCTGATAAGGGCATACAAGTAGACAAGGCTAAAATATCAGTGATTAAGCAATTATTCCCCCAGTTAATGTTAAGGGAGTTAGAAGTTTCTTGGGTCATGCGGGGTTTTATCGCCGCTTTATCAAAGATTTTTCTAAAATTGCTAAACCACTGACACAACTTTTGCTCAAGGATGCCCCATTTATTTTTACTGACGAGTGTCTTGAGGCTTTCAACAGGATCAAGCAGGCTTTGATATCGGCACCCATCATATGTGCTCCCGATTGGAACCTTCCTTTCGAGATCATGTGTGATGCAAGTGACTTTGCACTAGGAGCCATGCTCGGACAGAGGAAGGACAAGGTTTTGCATGCTATTTATTATGCTAGAAAAACTTTGGATGAAGCCCAAGTCAACTATGCCACTACGGAAAAGGAGTTTCTTGCTGTTATTTATGCTTTAGAAAAATTTAGATCATATCTTGTTAGTTCTAAAGTTATTGTTTTTACTGATCATGCAGCATTGAAATATTTGATAGCTAAGGCGGAATCAAAGCCAAGGCTACTCCGGTGGGTTCTCTTGCTCCAAGATTTCAACATAGAAATCAAAGATAAAAGGGGAGCAGAGAACGTAGTGGCAGACCACTTGTCACGTATCAGGTATGATGAGGGTAAGGATTCTCTACCTATAGATGATTCTTTCCCTGATGACAACCTATATGCAGTTGTAGAGCAACACCCATGGTACGCAGATTTTGCTAATTATTTAGTGGGTGGTACTCTACCTCTTGACTTGTCCCACCAACAAAAAAAGAAATTCCTTCTAATGTTAAACATTATTTTTAGGATGATCCTTTTTTGTTTCGTGAGTGTGCAGATGGCTTATTTCGCAGGTGTGTTCCAGAATGGGAAGTCCACGGTGTGCTTACTAGTTGCCACACCTCACCATATGGAGGACATCATGGCCCCACTAAAATGGTGGCCAAGATTAATGAGTCAGGTTTTTATTGGCTACAATGTTTAAAGATGCTAACATGTTTGTGCAGGCTTGTGACTCTTGCCAGAGGACTGGCAACATCTCGCGGAGGCATGAGATGCCCTAAACAGGAATTCTAGAAGTTGAGATTTTTGACGTTTAGGGTGTTGATTACATGGGACCGTTCCCTTCTTCAAAAGGGAACCGTTATATTCTTGTCGCCGTAGATTATGTATCCAAGTGGGTTGAGGCCATCGCCACTCCTACCAATGACGCCAAGGTCGTCCACAAAATTTTTAAGAAGATCATCTTCCCAAGATTTGGTGTACCTAGAGCTATAATAAGTGACGGAGGATCTCACTTTCATGAACGGAAGTTGGACACCCTCCTCAAAAAGTATGGTGTCTACCATAGGACAGGGTTAGCTTACCACCCTCAAACTAGTGGCCAAGTTGAGGTTTCCAACCGTGAGATCAAGGCCATTCTAGAGAAGGTGGTGTCAAAATCAAGGAAAGATAGGAGCGACAAGTTGGACGACACTCTTTGGGCATACAAAACTGCATTCAAGACCCCTATAGGTACACTCCTTATAGACTCGTGTACGGAAAATCATGTCATCTCCCAGTTGAATTGGAATATAAGGCATATTGGGCTATTAAGGAGCTCAATCTAGATGCCAAACTAGCGGGAGAAAAGAGGTTACTTCAACTTAATCAACTCGATGAGTTTAGGTTGACGGCCTATGATAGTGCTCGAGTCTACAAAGAGAAGATGAAGAAGTGGCACGACAAGATGATCCTTCCGAGAGAATTCAACGAGGGTGATAAAGTGTTACTATTCAACTCACGACTTAAACTTTTCCCAGGAAAGTTAAGGTCAAGGTGGTCGGGTTCCTTTATCATAAAAAGGGCCAACAAATTCGGTTCTATGGAAGTTTTCGACGAACATGGTAACGAGTTCAAGGTTAATGGCTAAAGACTCAAGCTATATCATGAGGGGGCTACAATTGGTGCAGTTGATGTACTTCAACTAAGTAGTTCCGATTCACTCTGAGTTTCAATGTGGTAAGAGGGTCGTGCGGGACCTAGATAAACCAGCGCTTTGCGGGAGGCAACCCGTATTTCTTGCTTTCTAGACTAGTTTTCCTTTTTATTTATTTTTATTTTTATTTTAGAGAGGCGATGAGAGTGAAATTTTACCGTTTATAAGTGTTTTTGTATAGGTATAGGTTTAAGAGGTCGAAAGACTAAGAAGAATCTGAAGACGAAGAAAAGCAAAGGAAACCGACTGGGCACGGGCCCGATCAGGCGGAGCTCGCCCGATCGGGCATGCAAGGAAGGTGCAATTTCAGCCTTAAATTCGCCCGATCGGGCGCGCAAAGAGAGCTGGAAAGTCGAGCAAATTTCGCCCGATCGGGAGAGGTTGCCCGATCGGGCGTGAAAGGAGAGTTAGAAACTTGAGCGAATTTCGCTCGATCGAGCGAGGTTGCCCGATCGGGCGCAAATCGAGTGAAGGAAAAGATATGTCGCGCGAAGCTCGCCCGATCGGGCGAGCCATAGGGCTAATTTTTCGTTTGTGTTCGCGCTCGCCCGATCGGGCGGAGCGCGCAACTATGATTCTGGAATTTGAGATTATCCGCCCGATTGGGCGAGGCTTGCTCGATCGGGCGCGCATATTTTTGGCCGTCCCCTTATATTTTTCCTCTTCTTTCTTTCCTCACTTTCTTCTTATTTCATCTTCTTCTCCTTTACTTTCTCTCTCTAAAACCTCCATTTTTACACCTTCAAACTCACTTATTTTTCAAGATCTTCTCCAATCCTTCTATTAAAACTCAAAAATTCTTACATATTTTTAATCCTTTCATCTTTCTCTACAATCTACACCCAATTTCTACCATTTTCTCTCAATTTTCTCTAAACCCTAAGAGAGAGAAACCACCCTATTCCTACACTTTCTAATCTTAATGGCTTTCAAGAGATCAAGGACGGTAAGGGGGGAAGGCTCTAGGCAACAAGAGGCGAGAATCGACCGGTATTTGCAAATTCCGGGATGGGAGAGGGTGGTCATCACCACCCAAGAGCAAAAACAGAGGATGCTTAACTTCATCACGAGGCAGGTAATTTCCACTCGTTTCATTCATCACCCTACCCTTATTAGACTAGGAATTGATAAGCATGTAGAAAAATTATTCAAAGGAGTTGGCATGAGCGGTTTCTTTAACATGCATTACGATACTTATGATTATTTAACCTTAGAATTCGTTTCTAGTTTTAATGTCATAAAATCAAATGCTTTAATTTCTCATGTTCAATTTCGTTTATTCAATAATGATGTTAGATTGACATTGAAAGAATTTGGTAAATTTTTTGAGTTAAAATCGAATAGGCCCCTTGAACCGCCCCAAGACAACATTTTCGTTGTTTATCAATCCCTTACGGGGGATCCCAATTTGAATCTCCAACATGCTAAAGGCACTTGGATACAACATCCCGTGCCAAAGATTTGGCAACGGTTTGTTGGCCTTACCATTTTTGGAAGGCATGAAATCGCCAATGTTAGGCGGGATGAGCTTGAATTACTAGGGTCATACATGATCCCTAGGAGTGAAAAGCTCAATATAGTCCATAAAATGGCCAACCACTTCCAACGGGTGGCCAATACGGCCGAGGCGGGTAGGTCTAGGGTACCCATTTATTTTGGTGACCTAGTTACACATATAGCGGTCAAACACCTTATCTTTGTCCCTAACGATGATGGTAAGGTAGTCGGCCCAACTATTATGGACCTAACCTATTTAGGTGGCCTTAATTGGGTTAATGTCATGGGAGGGGAGACTTGGTGGGTGATTCAACGGGAATCGGGTAGGAGAGATAATGCTTTCACTTTACCCCACCCCACCTTGACCAAATTTGAGAAGGGGAAGCCTTCTTACACTTTTGAGCTTAACGGTCAAGGTGAGGTGCAACCACCTCACCCTTCACCTCAACCCCATCACTCTCCCATTGACCACTCACCTCCTCACCATTCACCACATTATCCACCACCTCAACCCTTTTCATACGATATTCCCACTTCCTCTACCAACTACAACATAGACCCCAACTCCCCTTATGACTTTTAGGCTTTTAGGAGCCAATTAGATCGGATTGAGACGAGGCAAGGGAGAATTGAGGGTTTGGTTAGAGATTTGGATACTAGAGTAGGGTCTCTAGATCGAAGGGTAGGGTACGTGGAGAGGAACCTAGGGAGGGGTTTATACCCCATGTATGATGACTACGCCCGTCGGGGGGCTATTCCCCCCGATTCACTTGTCCCTGATTGGTTCCAATATCCGCAAGGTGGATATACGAACCCAAGTGATTTTGGTACCTACGTTGACTACTCATCGGTCCATGGTTATGGGACCGATGTACCTTTTGGTGGGCTTGGGGGGAATGTGGACCCTAACTACTTTGCAGGTGGTTCGGGTTATGGAGGTGGTGGCTCTAGCCATGGATGAGCCGGTTCAAGCCACGGAGGGGGATATTCGATGATGGATGAGGATGAGGAGTAGGCTACTCTCCAAAGTCAATGAGGGCATTGCTTGATTTGGCTTGGGGGGGTGTTCTTTCGCTTGGTAATTCTCTTCCTTTTCTCTTTTTATTTGCTTTCTAGTGTAGTTTTTATTGCTTTCTTATATATGAAAAATACAAAAAAAATTGAAAAATAAAAAAAATCAAAAATACGTTCCAATGAATTATGAATCATACTTCCCTGTGCCCCATACTTGAGAAAATTTGTTTTGATTCTTGGTTATTGATAATGAGCATTGTGGATTTGTTGGTCATGATTTGAAGTATAATTGCTTGGATTCTTAAACATGAGTCAATTTTTCCAACTACTTGTGAATATAGTGCTTGACTAGTTGATTTGGTTAGGAAATGTGTGATAGTTCCATAATTCCTGGTATGTCAATGAATTTGAGTATTGATTTGCAACTATGAGTAGTGTTTCATGACTTATTATTATGCACATGAGGAGGACAAAGGCGTTCATTCTTTTAGGTAGCCTTCAGAGTATTAGATACATTTGTTCCCTTCTTGTTACCCATGTTGTTGCTTGTGCCCTTTTATTGTTTATTTAGCCACATTAAAAGCATATATGAGCCCCATTGGTTATTAGTCCCAAGCTTGGCTTGGGGGAGCTATTATTTGGTGAGGTGAGGGAGTTGTGGTGTGCATATTATTTGCACAATGTGGGAATAAAAGAAGAGTTATTGTTCTTTGATTTTTGATTGGAAAATATTGATATTGTGTTTCAAAGTTGAAAATTCCAATATGAGATAAAAAGAAAAAAAAGAGCAAAAGAAAAAGTTTTATTAATGCTCAAATGTTCTATTTGAAGGTTGTTCAAAGAAAAAGAAAAAAAGAAGAAAAAATTCAAGTAGAAAAAAAAATGAGTTCAATGTTTGTTTTTCACTCAAAGTTCTACATTGTCGTATTTTTATGAGTGATTATTGTAAGTGTTGGGTTTGTTTATGATGATTGGAGTTGTATTTGGTGGTGTTTGTTGGAGTTAGTTATGTTGATGGAGATGTATGATCATCATTTATTTTGATCATGAGTTTATTAGGACCTGGCTCCCTTAATGCATAGCTTTTCTCTCACATAATCCCAAATTTATCCTACCTTTACCCTAGCCTTACAATACAAGCTTTAAAGACCTTCCGACCTTGTGCATAGGAGTTATGTAAATGTGAAAGTGTTGTTTGTCAATGCAAGTTATGACTTGGCATATTTCGAGTCGACTAGTAGGATGAGCGTTCATTGTTCTTATACACACGAGAGTGTGAGTTGGGAGGGCATTGTTCACAATAAAGGGGTTGGTTGGAGAGCGATCGAGTACATCTTTTACTCGCCACATAAATGAGAGTTGAGTGTGTGAGCACTAGTCTTGAATTCTATATGCTCTTGTGGTTTGCTCTACTTGACAATTGTTGGGGAGGAGGGGTGATTAGATGAATAAGATTGATTGATGTTGAAGCATGTTCATTAGATTTGCCTTGAATCGTTGGTTTTTGATTTGATTATTGGGGTGAAGTATGTTTTATATGTTCATTGATGAGCTCTTTGCTTAGGGACAAGCAAAGGTTTGGCTTGGGGGAGTTTGATATGTCCATTTTATATAGTGTTTTACCCCCGTTCCTTGGTCGTTATTAGTAGTGTTTTTGGCTCTTTCGAGCCACTTTTATTACTAATTTGTGTGTTCTAGTGTTTTCGTAGTTTTAGTTATATTTTACAGGAAATTGCACTCTCGGAGCATTTTCCCGGGCTTTATGGATCAACTACGGAAGCTAGAAGGACACGACCACTTTTGGAGCCCAGGATCGGTGAGAGCCGGTGATTAAGGGCTCGGTAATTGGGATCCCGAGGCATTTGGACCAAGTATTCAAGACTCGAGGAGGAAATCCGGATTTGGCCGAGAAATCAAGCCCAATCGAAGTCCAAGCACAAGGAGAAGCAACCGCCCGATCGGGCAACCTCTAGCACGATCGGGCGCGGCAAGACTTTTGTGTTGTGCGTGCTAAGGCGCGCCCGATCGTGCGAGCATCTAGCACGATCGGGCGATGCTTCTTGGGAAGAACGCGAAGAAAAAGGCGCGCCCGATCAGGCGCGCGTTTTTAGAAGACCTGATTAAATTTAGTTCTAATTCTTGTTTTAGAAAACGTTTAAGTACGACTTTGTACGGAATTTTTAGATTACCTTCTTTCTTAGACTTTCTCTCTCTACTTAGTATTTTTCTCTCTCTTAAATTCTCTCTCAACTTTTTTTATTAATTCTTCCTTTAATTCTAGATTTCTTTTTGGTAACAATTTCTTCTCTTTTAATTTCAGTTATTTTATTTGCTTCCTTGATTATGCTTTTATTTATTTATTTTATTAGTTTAGTCATGATGATTTGTGAGTAGTTTAATTTCTAGGGTTTATGGGGATCTAATAAATGATATAAAGGGGTAATTTTGTGATTGTTAATTATCAATGCTTGTTTGATTTCCTATTGATTGTTTTAATGCTATGCAATTAGGTTTGGCCAGATTTAATTGTATGAGTCTAGCAATATTAATTCGAGATTCGACAGATGAGAATTGATATTTAGGCTTATTTTCAATAGGCGGACACTACTACAAAAACACCCTACGGAGTCGCCCTTTTAGAGTCGCCTCAAATTAATAAGTGATGCGTAAGGTTTTAGAGTCACCTCTTACAAAGTATGTGACACCTAAGGATAGATAAAAGACATCTAAAAATGAGTTGAAAGGAATAGAAATCACCTACACTATAACAGGCGACACGTAAACTATACGCGTCTCATCTTTCATTATGTGTGACTCATAAAGTATTACTTTAGGAGTCGCATATTGTCTTTTACTATTACAAGCGACACCTATGTCCAGTTTTGTTTTTATTTTTATTTTCTCACATGGGATACCTCCCTGACTCCCTCTCTTGCGCCTCTCCCTCTCTCATTTTCTCTTGCCTCCCTCACCCAGTCTCCCTCACTCTATCTCTTTGCTCCCATATCTCTAATATCTGATCTCTATCACTCATCCTCCTTCATTCTTAACTAGATCACTGCCATCTTCACCACCTTTCTTCTCTCTCCTTATTCACTAGTGGTTGCGATGGTGGCGACGATGGCGACAATGATGCTTCAATTTTTAGGGTTTCGGTTGATTTTTTTTCTGGGCATGAGGAGTTTCTTCAAATACCCATCTTTTAATGTTGATTATATCTGCAATATTTAGATCTTACGGAGTAACGTAGTTGCTTTTTATTTGTTCAGATAATAGATCTGAAGATATCCATGTATACCGGTTGTGAAGAGTATGGATCTGGGCTTGCATCTCCTCCAACAATAGCGGCGACTTCAACTTTTCCAACAGCAGAAGCAGCGGCTACCACCTCGTCCAACAACCGCGATAGATTTCACCTCCAACCATGGTGCTTCCACCTCCTCCAGCCGCAACGTACCTCCTTGTAATTTCGTTTGAGCATTTGAGCAAGCTAAGGTTAGCGTTTTAGTGTTTTTTACCCAAATTTTTTCACCAAATTTATTGATTTTTATTTTTAGGTTTTTAAATACGATGTAATTGATTCCTCTTGAATACAATCCTTACTTTCTAATTGTATTTTATGTGTTCCATGAATTGAGTTTACAAGATTTGAGGAATACCCAGTTCAAAATTTGATGATTTACACTGTTTTTTATGCTCAATTAATGGATCCAAACCTTAAATCTTAGGTTACGGTTCCATAATTCTGAGGTACAATTGTTAATTTTGTGCATTTTGATTTGATTTTCTTTGTTTTAGGTAAACCTCACTTCATTATTTTGGGTAATTTTGTTGTCTAACTGATGAAGCTCATTCAATGAATTTTGAGGTGTTTAATTTGTTGTTGTTTTTTTGGTACCTTAACAATGATCCATTTGCTTTAAAGTTTGGTACCTTAACAAAGAATAAAAAGGCAGAAAGAGTTCTTTAATTTGTTGCTGAAAATGTTTATTTGTATTGTATATGTGCATGAGTTATCTAAGCAGAACCTCATATTATTTTTGTGATCATAAAAAATTTGAACATCTGTAGTAGGTCTATAGGTTATTGCTTTGAACCGAATTCATTATTGGTTGACCTTTGCCACTTTGAACTGGATTCACTATTAACTGAATTTTGAAGTGGGAACTGAATTCACTATTAACTGAGTTTTAAAGTGGGTATACAACTCTATTAATGTAGAATTGCAGACTACAATAATTAATTTAGGGGTTATTCACTGTAATATGCAAGGAATATCACATTGTTTTATTGGTCATGTCTCGTTGTGAGTCGGTTTCTCTTATTTGGAGGTTTTGAAATCATCATGTTTCACGTGAGTTGTGAGGTTGTTTGAATAGTAGTGTGCCATTGTCTTATAATTTTGGTCTTTTAGAAAGGGAACACTGTAGAATTAATTTCCTGATCTTGTACTTGATTTGAATGTATTTTCCCCTGTCAATATTTCTGTAATAGGTTGTCAGATATATTCAATGCTTAGTAGTCATAAGTTGAAGCCAAATAGTGAGACAATCAGATGAATTATCAACATGAATGTTAGAATGAAATATGTGAGTTTTTAAAATGCACACCATTCTTCATTTTTCATTTCCCTGTTTTAGTCTACTTTTGTTTCATTTACCAGTTCATCTTTTGCTGCTCTCTGTAGTTTGATAATGCATATACCGTATGAAGGATGTGGGAAAGATTAAGAAAGTTCCTTCAGCAAGTATGTTCAATGCTATATTGGCTGGTTATTACAGAGAGGTGAATTTTCCAGTCTTTGGTCTCCCTGATTTAACTAAAGGTAAAATTATACTAAGTTCCTTCCTCTATTTCTAGAATTTGTGATTATTCTTATATAATTCTCAATCTAAAATCAAAATGTCAATTATTTCATGTCATTTGATATAATTTGATAAAGTGCACAATTGCTGCTTAGCTCTTTAGTTTACTCACACTGTATTTTATATACTTCTTACTAATTATTTCATTTTGGGTCCTCAATGACCTTTGAGATGGAGAATTGATTATCTTCTATAATTAAATATTTTAAATTAACTTTTCTTTGCCAAGAATCAGACTTGATTCATAACTCCATTAATTTAATCTTGGACTTGACTATTGAACCTTAGATATATAGTATATATAAATATATATATTGGATTGAACCTTAGTGGAATTTTGTGGCTGTTTGGTTGTTTCTTCGCTGAGCTTGGACCTTATTGTCATTTGTCTTTGTTATTCTAGGATGTATATGTTTATCTTGATATTTATAATGTTAGTTTTATAGAAATTTTTTCATAGAAGTTTTCAAAAGCCTATTAGCTCAAATGGTAGGGCAATGTGCTATTGCACATAGATGTAGGTTCAAGTCCTACATAGGTTATATTTATAGTAGCAAGTGTGAATTTGGAAAAAGAAAAAAATATTGTATTTTGGGCATTGCTATTGAAGAATTATATTTTTCATGAAATTACTTTACGCATCGCCTCATAAAAAGCAGAGGACTCATAAAATACACCTAACGCGTCGCCTATAATGAAAAAGGCGACTTATAAACCAACCTAACGCATCACCTATAACAAAAAAGACGACTCATAAACCAACCTAAAGCGTCGCCTGTAATGAAAAAGGCGACTCATAAACCAACCTAACGCGTCACGTTATAGGCGATGCGTAAAGGGGTACCTATTGTGTCGGTGCCTGTAGTGTCGCCCTTGAAGCGATGTGTAAGATGGTTGAGAGGCGACTCGATAGGGGTTTTTTGTAGTAGTGGGATTAATTTATAAATGGTTAAGTCGAGATTCGACAGATGAGATTTAATACCGGTAAATTAACTCAGTGATTATAATACGTAGCGAAAGCCCTTTATAATCTGATTAACCAATGCTTGATGATTGCTTATTATGAATTGCCCTGAAATATTGTTTATTAGTGAACCTATGCCCTAGGCCTTTAATATTTGATTTTCTCCCTACTTTATTCTTTTCGACTCTATTCTCCGTAGTTTAGATTTTATTCACAAAAATATTGGTTACTTAGATAATTTGGACTATTATAATTAATTAGAAATAGAAAGACCTGTTTCCCTGTGGAGTTCGACCCTACTTCCCTATCTACTGTAGTTAGAGGATTTAGGTAATTATTTTTTATTAGGGGATACGACTTTACCCTGTCAATTGCATATATTGACTTAATTGTTGTACGCTATATGATATATCTGGTCTCGTAAGATTCAGATATAATAGTTTTCCAACAATTCGTCTATAAATTTCTGGATCTTCAATCAATTCTCCTTGCTCGATAGACAATTTGATTCCCTTTGGAAATGGAAATTTTGTAGGTTTACACCCTTCCATTCCAGTAGATTTCAAAATGTCTAAAATGTATTTTCTTTGATTCATGACTGTTCCTTTTGAGTTCCTTGCAACTTCTATTCCAAGAAAATATCTCATCTCACCTAAATCCTTAATGGTGAAAGCTTCATTCAATCCTTTCTTCAATCTCATTACCTCATCTTCATTATCTCTACTAATTAGAAGATCATCCACATACACCAAGATCAATGTTTGTTTCCCATTTTCCTTCTTAGAGAATAATGAATAATCTTTCTTGCTTTGCTTGTATCCTTTCTCTAAGAAATACTTTGTTAGCTCAATATTCCATTGCCTTGACGCTTGTTTAAGACAGTAGATGCTCTTCTTTAATCTACATACCTCACCTTCTTTTGCCTTTGTGTAACCTCTAGGCGGCTTCATGTATACTTCTCATCTAGATAACCGTGCAAAATGGCATTGTTTATGTCAAAATGGTGTAGCTTCCAATTAAGCTTTGTAGCAAGAGCCACTAGAGTTCTCACTGTACTAAGCTTGGCTACAGGTGAAAAGGTGTGCTTGTAATCCTTTCCTTTTACCTGCTTATCTCCTCTAGCTACTAATCTAGCTTTCAACCTTTCAATTTCACCATTTGGTTTAAATTTGATTTTGTATACCCATTTTGAATCGATTGTTGTTTTTCCTGGTGGTAATTTTTCCAAATCCCACGTATGATTGTTCTCCATTGCCTTTAGTTCTTGTTCCATTGCCTTTACCCATTTTGGATCCTTGGCTGCTTCACCATAGTGCGCTGGTTCCTTCACCAAGAGAACATTGTTTAAAGAAGCAATGTAATCTTGTGAATACATTTTCGAGTCTGTTAACTTTGCTGAGATCAAGTTTGCTGACTGATCACCATTTCTTTTCCCTGGTATGTCTGTTATATAATCAATGAATTTCCTTGGTAAAAAAGAATTTCTACTTGACCTTCTCTCACCTCCTTCTGCTTCTTCTTGATTTACATGCTCCATGGGAACTTCTTCTATTAGCTTTGCTGTAAGCTCTTGACCATCATCATTATCAGCATTCAAATTATTGTCAATCTCCTCCTGCTCCAAAATATCAATCTCATCTTCAATCTCTGATAGATCTTTTATGAGACCTCTCACAACACCATTATCTTCATTCGTAACCAAAAAGGGAAATATTTTTTCTTTAAAAACAACATCTCTGCTCACGAATATTTTCCTAGTTTCAAGTTCCATTAACTTATACCCCTTTTGATTGTAAGGGTATCCCAACATAATACATCTTAATCCTCTTGGAGCAAACTTGTCTCCCGGCTTCTTATGCGGGCTTGCATAGCACAAACTTCCAATGACTCTCAAATGGGAATACTCTGGTTCTTTCTTCATGAGCCTGTAATATGGCGTTTCCCATATAATCACTGCATTTGGCAGTAAATTAATTAGGTGAGTAGCTGCCATAATGCATTCACCCCATAAATATGTTGGTAGGCTTGCATGTAATTTTAATGCTCTTGTTGTTTCAAGCAAGAATCTGTGCTTTCTCTCAACCCTTGCGTTCTGTTGAGGCACTCCTTCAACACTTCTTTGATGTATGATTCCTTTATCCGCTAGAATCTTCCCACATTCATTCTAAAAATTTTGGTTCCATTATCGCTCCTCAATATCTTAACTGAGGTTTTAAATTGATTCTCTACATGAGCTAGGAAATTGCAAATGACAGATTTCACATGTTCTTTATTTGACAGCAAATGTGTCCATGTTGCCCTGCTGTAATCATCTACAACCGTTAGAAAATAACTTGCTCCTGTAATAGACTTAGTCCTATAAGGACCCCACAAATCAACATGTATTAAATCAAATATGCTTGCAGCTATTGATTTGCTAGGAGCAAAAGGAAGCTTATGATGCTTCTCTATAGAGCAAGTGTCACAAAAGTACTCCTTTAAATCATTACATTTGCAAAAACTCAAATGTTGCATCTTAGACACAGAAACATGTCCAAGTCTAGCGTGCATCAAGTCTAAATTTACTACTTTATTACATTTCTTCATGCTAACTTCCTGCACTCCTGCCTTCTCTTCATTCATCACTAGCTTATACAGGTCATTCTAATTTTTCCCAAACTTTACATTCTGATCAGTAGAAGGGTCCTGTAACAAGCATCCATATCTATCAAATAACAGTCTTAAATCTGTCTTTTCAACCAATTTCCCGACAAACAGCAAGTTATGTTTGAAGTCATCGACATAAAACACATCATTCAATACCACATTAGGATTTATCCTCACACTTCCAATTTCAGAGACTACTTTAATGGTGCCATCAAGAAGGCCTACCCTAATTCTTTTATCTAGAGTTTTTAAATTGTGCAAAATATTCTTGTTCCCTGTCATGTGGTCACTAGCACCTGAATCTATCAACCAAGTATTATCAGATGAATTTTTTTCATTATTTACTGCATTAATAACTGTAATCTTACCAGCAAGATTGCTCTGGATGCTCATACCTCCTTTCTGCTTCTCTTCCAGTGCTTTCATCACTTCTTGAACCACGTTAGCAATGAAGGTATTGTCTGACTTCATCCCACTTGACTCTCTAGATTCAAGTGGATTATCATTCATAGCAGCATTTACGTCTGCGAGGATATTTGATGCTAGCCTCTGAGTTGATTTTCCCTTGCCATTCTTGAACCATTCCGGATATCCCAACAATTTAAAACATTCATCCTTCACATGTCCTCTCATTCCACAATGGTCACACTTCTTGGCTTGCTTCTCAAGCCTCATTTTCTTGTAATCCTTCTTTTGGTTGTTCTCAATGGCCCCTAAACTTTGGTTTTGTCTGTTTGCATCCAATGCACTAATTTTAGAACCCACATTGTTCATCTCCCCAATAATCTGCTTTTGCCTCTCCACCTGAAGTATCAAATTGTAAGCTTTGTTCACTGGGATGAGAGGTTCAACGCTCAAGAAATTGCTCTTCATCTGGTCATATCTAGAATTAAGTCCCATAAGAAACTTCATGAGTTTGTTGTTCTGCTGCATTTTGAATACTTTCTTCACTACATTACATGTGCATTTGCTCATTGCACCACATGCACACTCTGGTAATTCCTCCAGTTCCTCAATCTGGTCCCATATATAGATCTTTCAGTTTGCAATAATAATCTCCCACTAGAAGATTGTTTTGTTCGAGTTCCCAGAGTTCCTTTTTGAGTTAAAATAGTTGAGGAGCGTTTGTTTGCCCATATCTCTCAACTATTTCTTCCCACAACTTCTTGGTGGACTGCATCGTCACTAGGCTACTCACAATTTCAGGTTTCATGGTAGCCAACAACCATGACCTTACCATGTAGTCACATCTCGTCCATTTCTGGATTTCATCTGGTCCCTGTAGAGGCTTGGGGTGCTTACCATCAAGAAAGGCCAGTTTGTCCTTAGCTCCTAGAGCAATTCTCACACTTCTACTCCACTTTAAGTAGTTGTTGCCATCAAGCATAATGTTACCAAGCGGTGTTGGAGCGCTTTCATTTACAACAATGAAAAGAGGATCCTTGTATGGATTCAAATTGCTGGATGTGTTTGGTTCACCCATTTTGTTGAAAGACTAATTTTTTTGTTTAAAAAAAAAACAATTCAAGAGCCTCTGAAAAACTCTTAACCACCGAGGATCTTACAACCTCGCTCTGATACCATAAAGAAGTTTTCAAAGACTCAAGCTTGTTTATCTGGTTTTCCAATTTGGAACCAGAGTTTCCATTGATAAGCTCTGCTATTGAAAATTTGATATATCAAAAAAACCCTCTTGCGGCAACAAGGCCCAAAAAGGCTTATATACCTGTATTCTAAGAAAACCTACATAGCTGTACAAAAAGACAAAAAAGAAGAAAAGAAATCATGTGAACAAATCACATGTTACAAACACAGTAACAAATGTTTACAGCACACATTAAGCAAAATAAACAGAGCAAAATATATGTGAGGATCAGCACATGATTTTCAATACAGTTTAAACTATTGAAATTACTTTAGGATTTTATTCTTAATCTATTAAATAAATTTCATTTTCATAAGACGACTCTATGCCATTGCATATGTGGTGCAATTCATTTTGTGTCACTAATAAGCATAAAAATAAAAGTTAAGTTCTTTTGAGAATTACCCTTTATGCCTTAATATTGATGTTAGTATAAGTAGAAATAAGGTAATTTGAAAGTAATAATAGATTGATAACATGATTTTGTAATGAAGTAAATTACAAATTTTTCTATAAAAAAAAAACCCTTAAATTACTAAATTAACTGATTTTTAGTTAAGAAAAATGTCTTGGACCAAGCAATCAACTAAGGGCTTGTTCATATTTACTGAATTGAGCTGAACTGAACAGAATTGATTGGAGTTGAGCTGAACTGAACTGAATTGAAATAAATATTTTATGAGATAAGGAAATTAGGAGCTAAACTAAATTGAACTGAAGTGATTGGAGCTAAAATAAACTGAATTGAACTGTAATTAAGACGAAGTGAACAGACTCTTAAGTGTACGAAATTACATATTATGTTATTTTGTAGGTGGAATATGGTCCCACGTAACTACATAATAAAAGACCATGTTTGCAAGACTAGCACGCACTACTTCACTACATTATTGGCGAAGACTACTCATTCATATCTTCTCCTATCTTTCTCTCTCCTTTGACTGGTTCAATCAAAGTCAAACAAATTAGCGTAAGCCATGGTGGTCAAGGTTCATGGAAGCCCACTCTCCAGCCCGACCCTCCGAGTCGTGGCAGCTGCTTATGAAAAGGAGCTTGACTTTGAATTTGTTCACGTTGACTTTGAATCTGGTGCTCACAAGCAACTTCCTCATCTTGCCCTTAATGTAAGTTTATAATTTATGATCTTAGTGTATTGGTCTTTGATTTTGTTTTCTTTGCTCCAAATAATAAATTGTCGTATTAAAAAAATATATTGCAAGTAATAATAGAAAAATTGCAAACATAAATCAAAAAAAATTGCAAACATAAATCACATCTCAGAGAGACCCAAAATAGAAATACAAACATGAGACATCATATTATGAGATTGAGGGATTAATTTTGTCATAAAGGACCTTTTAAGTGCATTTCTTTGTCTAAAAGGACCTTTTAAAGCCAAAGTTGTGAAAGGGGTACAAATTTTGGAAAAAAGTTGTGACTTGGGACCACATGTCGGAATGTCAACGTTGAGTGGTCAACTCCGGCGTTAACCAACACTTGCAGCCACCAATTTCCTCCACCCCATCGCCTCCTTCATTCTCCCCCCTCCCCTTTCACGACAAGTCGACAGTCCAAGCCACCCCCTTTCTCCTCCGTTGTCGACACTAACCCCGAAACCCCATCCCTCTCACAGCAGCCCACTTCTCCCCTTTCCTCACCTCCACTCCCTTTCCTCCATCTCGATTACTGTATAATTTTCAAGCAATTTCCTACACCCAAACCTTATAATTTAGGGATGAGAGAATGGAGCAAAGAGAGAAGATGAAATCAAATTTCTAAATGAGTTTAATGAAATTAGGGTATGAATTAAAATTGGATTAATTTGTGACGAATTTAGGGAAAATTGAGATCTTGGAGATTAAGAACCCTTACCGGAGAGTAAGTTGAAAACGAAGGGGGTGGGTAATCGGGTGAGGAAAAGGATCGGGGACTCGGGGTGGAGGAAAGGGAGGCTTGGGTGCTGCTTAGACAATGGAGGGGGAGAGGGGGGCTAATGGGGGGGGGGGTCTGCCGTGAAAGGGGGAGGGGGGAGGGGTTGGGCTATGGTGGTCAACGCCGGAGTTGGTGGGTCAAATTCCACTTTCCGGCATGTGGTCCCAAGTCACAACTTTTTTCCAAAATTTGTACCCCTTTCACAACTTTGGCTTTAAAAGATCCTTTTAGACAAATAAATTCACTTAAAAGGTCCTTTTTAACAAATTTTCCTTATAAATGAAAAAAGGATCTGAATTACATAATATATTTGATGGGTGTTATGTGATAGTCTTGATAATCAATAACTTAAGGGAAACTATTTGATGATTCATAGTGAAAAAAAATATAGTCATGTAAGATCTTGTTAAGTTTGTCTCAACTACATATACTAACTCCGATTTTTTTTAATTAGTTGCAACGAACTTTGGGGTATTAGTTGAAAGATATAAAATATTCCAAAGTTACAATTAAAAAAAATCGGAGGTAGTATTCATAATATCAAATTATTATAATTTTTACTTATTGATAAATATTACTTTTTGTGCTTGAAATAATACATTAACAATGGATGAGAAGTGTTATAACTCATTCTTTTTTTTTTTCCTTATCATATAATACTAGCCATTTGGTCAAGTACCTGCTTTTGAAGATGGAGATCTCCAACCTTTTGGTGAGTTTACTAGCTTGATTTGCTATTGAATTAAGGTTGTGTTATTCTAGCTATATATGTATGTTGTTCATTAAACTAAAAGACTTTTTGTGAAAAATTATCTTATACATTTTAGTTTTTTGTGAAAAAACTACCTTATTATAAAAATGTTGTAAGAAACTATTTTATAAAATTTAGATTTTGTAAGAAACTACCTAATAAACATTAAATGTTGTAAGAAGCTATCTTTTGCCGGATTATTGCATTGAATAAGGGACGTTTAATGACTCATTTTTAATCATTTTTTCTCCTTTTCCCACCCAATTTCTCCATAGCCCCGCCCGATATAACTCCTAATTATCCTTCTCTTTCATTTTCAAATAAGTTGGGAATCGAGTAACAGATAAAAATAATAACGACGGAAAGAAAATAAAGTACGAAAATAAAGAAAAATAAGACACAATAATTTTACGTGGAAAATCCTCTTGAACTAGGGAAAAATCACGGTTCTAATCTCAAGGAATGAAACGTATAATATTTTTGTGAGTACAAAGGATACAACTATAACTACAATATTAGACAATATGTGTTTACTGTTTAGGACAAAGTGCTACTTAGGGCTTGTTCTGATACGATTATTTTCAGTTCAGTTCAGCTCTAATAAGTTCAGTTCAATTCAGTTCCTAATTTCCTTCTCTTATAAAATATTCATTTCATTTCAATTCCGTTCAGCTCTAATAAGTTCAGTTTAGTTCATCTTTAATAAGTTCAGTTCAGTTTAGTTCAATTCATCTATAATAAGTTCAGTTCAGTTTAGCTCAATTCAGTCAATGAGAAGAGGCTCTTAGTACCCTTTACAATGGTACTTCCACTAATTACCTCCTAATCACCCTCACACTTATTGTGTTTAACTCACACCAATTACTCCATGTCACACTTTTGTTTGTGTATTCTTCAACACTAATACACACACTAATATTTCTTTTCACTCCAAGTTGTCTTCACTTCTCCCTTCTTGTGCACATATGTCAATTGCCAATTATACAGGCAAAAGATACTTGCCCTCCAAGCCTCTATATTAATGCTAGTACCAAAAAGTCAAGGCCTATTTTCCTAGTTTAACACCTTGGAGGGCCAAGGTAAATATAAACGTCAATTTCATCCTTTTTTTTTTTTTTTTTTCATTTTCTTCTACAATACTTCGTATAATAAACAATAATACTACTAATATGTGATTTGGGGAGATTAACCCAACAAAATCAAGCATATGGTAGCAACTTACAACATTTAGTTTTTATAAGATAGTTTTTTACAACAATTTTTATATAAGGTAGTTTTTCACAAAAATTGAAATATATAAAGTAGTTTTTCAAAAAAAATCCTTAATTAAATTATTATGGTGATGGAAACGAACTTGTACTTCGTTTATCAATTTGCTTGAAGTCTACAATCTTTGACAATGGCTACTTTTTGCACCAATCCATATACATGCATGTGAAAACTAATTAATCAATATGCATTCATTAATTTGAAAATGTTCTGTTTTAACAAGAAAATATTATGCATCAGAATCAAGAGCAATTAAAAATTACATAACACACACCTACGAAAGAAATGGGACTACATTGATAAGCAAAGACATGAAACAAAAGGCGATCCAAGCCGTTTGGATGGAAGTCGAGGCTCATCAATTTGATCCAACTGCTACCAAGCTCGTTTGGGAGCTTGTGTTCAAGGCCATGTTTGGAATGCAACCACCCGACATGGCTATAGTCGAGGAGAACGAGGCGAAGTTGGCTAAAGTCCTTGATGTATACGAGGCTCGTTTAAGTCAAACAAGGTACTTAGGTGGTGAAACATTCACCTTAGCTGATCTTCATCACTTGCCTCAAATGAATAGGTTAATGACCACCGGAGTCAAAAAATTATTCGATGAGAGACCTTGTGTGAGTACTTGGTGTTCGGATATCTTGGCTAGACCTGCTTGGAAGAAGACTGTTGAGCTTGCAGAAACGAGTTTAAGGAGCTAAAGCGAGAAATCTATTACTACTCCTGTATTATATTATTTGCAACTTTTGGGTATTATTTGTGAGATTTAAATTTAAAATATACTAAAATTGCATATATTATGAAATAAAGGTGGTACATATATGTACTACGAATTGATGTGATAAACATTTTTAATTTTCCTGTTTTTCTTTCTTAGTAACAAGCCTATATCTGATGTTTGTCATATTGGCTTGTTTGTTTTAATTTAATTGAATCCATTTCCAATAAGGAAAATTATACACCCTTACCAAACATGCTCTAAGTGCATTATATTAGAAGATAGATTATGATATATCTGAAATCTAAGACGACTTTAGCTTGTAGATAATCTTAGAATCATGTCCAATCCTTCAATTTAGGTGCATACAAGTATATAATTTCTATCAGAACATTATCTACAAACTTTATTTGACCCCCAAATTGAGTATATTTGTTTTCCCTATTTTCCAAATAAGCTTACTACAAATGTTTATGAGATCACAATTTTACTCTCATAAGTTACTTAAATTTAAGACTCGCCACTTTTCTCTTTAATCTCATTTTTCATCAATTCATTGAACCAAAATTTAATAAAGTAGATAATTAGGAACAGAGAAAATAATACATGAGTATTTATATTAATTGTTGCGAGTAATCCGTAACGGAGGGAGTATATAAAAAATTACTACCATTGTTTCACATTATGTGCATTAAAGGCCTTAACACGAAATCTTAGGCATAATTTGTTTGTTTTTTATTTATGCAAAGACATAGGGGTGTCAATCGGGTTTTCGTTTCAGTTTTGTGTTCGGTTTATCGGTTTTCGGTTTTTAACGGGTCGGTTTTTAACGGGTTGGAATTATTAACGGGTCAGTTCGGGTCGGTTTTGAATAATTTCGGGTCGGTTTGGTTTGGTTTTTTTTATTACAGTTTCTTTTCGGTCGGATTCTAATCGGGTCGGGTTATAATTGGTTCGGGTCATAATCGGTTCGGGTTAAATTCGGTCGGTTTAAAAACGAGGTTTGTCAATTTAAAGCAGGTTTTGGGTCAACACATATCGGGTCCTAATCGGGTCGGGTTGTAATCGGTTCAGGTTGTAATCGGTTCGAATTGAACTTAGTCGGTTTGACAACTAGTTTTGCCAGTTTCAAACGAGTTTCGTTAACGTATATCGTCTAGTATATCCTCAATATTCTTTAATTAGTTATTCTAGTTGATCATATGGAGTATTAATTAGTTGTTTAACTTTATGTCCCTTTTTTGTATAATGATTTTAAGGATCAAATAATAATAACAAATCTAGAGTTCGCTTTTGATTTAGATTTTAATTTTTTTTTAATACAATATAGTGTTTCATAAGTCATTACTCATTAGAGGACGATAATATTGTAGCATAAGAGTTTCAATGACATCAAAATTCCAAACCTATTCAATATAAATACTTTATAATTCAAATTAAACCCTTTTGTTTTGCTATTGATAAAATATACCCAAAAAAAGAAAAAAAAATTCTACGATCATAACGGGTTACGGACTTACGGATTATAAACGGTTCGGTTATAACCTGTTACGGGTTGTAAATGATTCGATCATAACTTATTACGGGTAATAAACGGTTCAATCCTAACCAGTTACAAGTTGTAAACGATTTGGGTTTATCGGGTTTTTGTCGGGTTCAAACGGTTTCGATTTACAATGGGTCGGGTTGCTATCGGGTTCAAAAGTACTCAGTTCGGGTTGTTCTCGGTTTCGGGTTGTATCAGTTTGGCTTGATATCAGGTACGGTTCATTAACGGTTCTCAAACATTCGGATTGGTTCAGTTTCAGGTTTTTAAAAATGGGGTCGGGTCGGTTTATGGTTTTAAAATAACAGATTTTTAGCGGTTCGGTTCCTTTTCGGAACAGTTCAAAATGGTCCGGATTCACCCGTTGGAGTCGGTTTTGACAGCTCTACAAAGACATAATTTGTTTATAAGTGCACTAAGTGTTACATGGAGAGAGAGATATAGATTAGGAGCGGGGTAAAGAATTTCAAAGTCTTGTGCAATTTTTAAAATTGGGCCCTTTTTCATAATTCAAAAAGAGGTTTTGGTTTAATAACACTAGATAAATATTAATTTCAATTGTCACATTACAAGTTAAATTACAAGAAATAAAACTCTAACTTTTTCACAAGTACTTTCAAGGCCAATTATCTTAATAATTCAATCATATAGCAAAAGATATTATTATCAAAAGTTAGCACGTTGTTTTTATAACTTTGTTGATTAAATTTATACACCATGCCAAAAAAATAATTAAATTTATAGGCAAGATACAATAGAAAGTAAAAGGAAAAAAAAAATATAATACTTACCTATAGATTCTTTAAATGATCATTGTATTAGCAAAATTAGGTGTTTTTATGTAAAAAATTTTGAAAAATAAAGACATAAGAATGAGAGAGAAGCAAAGATACATTAAAGAAATAAGGAAAATTTAACATAAGTGGACAAACCTTTGCCCAGTTCTCCAATATTGGACCAACCTTTAAATCTTCCCATATTAAACTTAAAAATGTAACTTTTCTCCCATAATGGACTGTGGTGACTGGGAACCGGTTTGCGAAGTCAACAGAACGCATGTTGACCTTTGGGTAGTTAGTTTCCCTCCCAAATTAATTGAAGTGCCATTACTGTCTTCAACCAACTATGTCGAATGCCATTAATGCTCAAAAAAGCACCCCTCACCTCTTCTTTTTACCCAATTTTCACTCTCTCTTTCGCTTTCAATCCGTACTCTCCTTTCCCTTTCTGCTAATAGCTGGTCCCCAAATTTTTTTTTCCTAAATTGGCTCTGCAATTGTACTGGATTCGTGTAACCATTGAAGTGAATTTGAAGCAGCTGGGGAAGGTCTTTCGGTGCTCGCTTCCTCGATTTATCAATGGTACGTATTCGGAAAACCCTAATTTAGTTTAATTATGTTGAATTGTGCAAAATTGTGGGCTAAATTGCAAATTTTGTTGAATTTTTTGCATTGAAATTGCACTCTTTTGGTTGTGTTTTGTAGTTAGGTTTAGTTGCGTATGTGATTGTTATTGTTATTGTTGTTATATTTGTGTTTGAAAGATGGTAAATTTATGTTTAATGCTAGATGGATGATCCTTTTGCTGATGTAACTCTTAAGTACTGGTATGGGGGGCGTTTTAAAACCTCGCGTAATGGTACTTTAGTGTATGAGGGTGGAATGGGTAGGACTTTTAGTATTGATCCTGATCAGTTATGTTGGTGGTGGTTAGAGGATTATGCGAAACAGTGTGGGGTTGAAAATGTAGAGTCTTTGCTGTATTTGGAACCAGGGGAGCCATTAGAGAGTGGGTTGAGAAAGGTTTATTCTGACAATGAAGTGAATAGGTTGAGGGATATGCTGATGAAGTTTAGGTGTGTGGAGATATATGTACATAAAGGGGTTGAATTACCTAAGTTAGATCCTATTCCAACACAAGTACAAAAAAAAACATGCACAACCTTTGACCCATGACTTTGCACAGCATAAACTACCAATAAAGAGGGCCCCACAATTACCTTTAATGATAAAAGATGCTCCCTCATAGAAAGATGCTCCCACATCAATTGCTTTGTGTCCTTCCACAAATACAGATACAACCACCCAACCTATTCCTGTTTTCCCAAAAAACAAAGGCAAAGTGAAACAAAATACTCTTCCTTTAGCTTCCTTCTACCAGCCTGCCCCTCTTCTTATTGATAACTCTCCATTTCCAGATCTGACCTCAAACAGTACACTCCTAAATGATGATGATGCTTGGGTTGATGATAGACCAGACAGTCCTTTGGATTGGGGGGAGATTCTAGGGTTGGGTGATGAGGTAGAGGGAGATGAGAAAGATCCCCTTTATGATCCAGCTGTTGATAAAGGTGAAGGGAATGAATTTGATGGTAGCTTAGATTTGGATGATGATGAAGAGAAAAATGGTGAGTTGTTAGCTGGTGGTATTGATGGTTATGACTTTGAGGTGGATGAGGAGGCTTTGACAGCAAGGGAGAGGGTGAGAACTTGTACTGCAAAGTTACAGCAGATTGCAAGTCAGCTACAGAAGGAGGCTGCTGAGGGTAAACTAGGTTGTGAGGCTGATAAGGAGGGTTGGAAAGCACCTGAAGTAGTTGCAGAGGGTTATGCTAGTGAGTATGCTAGTGAGTATGATGAGAGTGAAGATGATTTAATAACCCCACCAAATAGTGGAGATGAGGAAGAAACTAGAGAGCAAAGGAGGAATAGGGCTGGGAATTCAGTGAGTGCAGACACTGATTTCAGTGTTTTCAGTTGGAAGGTGGGGCAGAGGTTTTCATCCAGGGAGGCTTTCAGGGATGCTGTATCTAAGTATGCTATTTTACAAGGAAGAGATTTGTATTATGATATAAGCAACATCAAAGTAAATCAAAGATTAGGTGTGAAGTGTGTGGAGGGTTGTGCTTTCTATTTGTATGGTGCTTGGGAGAGTAGGAGGGAAACCTTTATTGTAAAGACAGTGCAGTTGGAGCACACTTGTCACAGGAACATGAAAAGGAATAGACAGTTAAAGTCTAAATGGGTAGCTAAGCAATTTTTAGAGGTTTTCAAGAACAGACCCCATTGGCCAGCAAAAGAGATAGTTGAAACTATCAGAAGGGCATTTAAGGTAGTTGTTCAAAGAGGATTTGCATACAAGGTGAAGTATGCAGCTCACAGAATGCTTCATGGGTCAATGCATGACCATTATGGTAAGGTTGGAGGCTACATAGCAGCTTTGAAGGGTAGCAGCCCTTGTAGCTCTGTTGAGTTGGTGCCAGTAGCAAAACTCAGCAAGTAGCCTGCACCACCCATATTTCAGAGGCTGTTTACTTGTTTTGAAGGTCTGAAAAAGGCTTGGGAAGATGGCTGCAGGAAGGTGATATGTGTGGATGGGTGTTTTTTGAAAACTTTTTTAGGGGGGCAGTTACTGTCAGCTGTTGGTAGGGATGGGAATGAGCAAATGTACCCTATAGCTTGGGCAGTTGCAGAAGGGGAGAACAACTTATCATGGGAGTGGTTTTTTTACCATCTGAAGAGCAATCTATGCCTAGGGGATGGTGATGGTGTGTGCATCATATCTGATGAACATATGGTGAGTTTTTGTACCTTTTTTAATGTATTCTTTTTTTGATATGTGTGGATGTGATAATGTGTGATGTTTGATGTCTACTAGGCAATTTTTAAATGCTGTGAAAAATGTGCTCCCTAAGGCAGAACACAGGCATTGTGCTAGGCACATATATGCTCACTGGCACAAGACTTACAAAGGGGATGAACTGAAACTGATGTTTTGGAAAATAGCCAAGTCATACAACATGGCAGATTACAATGAAAACCTTGAAGCACTGAGGAAGCTGGACCCTGATGCAGCAAATGCTTTTACAGCATACAATCCAAAATTGTTCTGTAGATCCCACTTAGATACAAAAGTCAAAACAGATGCAATCACAAGCAATATGGCAGAAACCTTCAATGGCTACATCATCAATGCAAGAACAAAGCATCTGATTTACATGCTTGAAGAGATAAGGGCCAACTTGATGCAGAGGCTTGTGCTGAAAAGGCTGGAAATGCAGAAATGCAACTCCTTTCTGTGTCCAAACATCCAGACAAGGTTGGAAAAGGAGAAGATTAAGGTTTCATATTGTGATGTTATGCCTTCATCAGAGACATTGTTTAATGTCAGCTACAAGTTGGATTCTCTGGTTGTTAATTTAGAAGCAAAAACTTGCACATGTAGAAAGTGGGACATGGTTGGAATACCATGCTGTCATGCAGTGGCTTGCATTTTTTTCTTGCACCAAGAAGCTGAGTCTTATGTTGATAGCTGTTACTGGAAGGAGGTGTATTTTCAAGCATATGCAGGTATGAAGCTTAATGCTAGTCTAACACTAACTTTATGTTATACCTATGTAAGTCTAACTTTTTTTTTTTATGCAGGATCAATTCCACCTTGTGAAGGGGAGAGACACTGGCCTGCAGTTCAGTGTGTTATGGACCGTAACCCTATTAAGATAGGGCCTGGCAGACCCAGGAAAAACAGGATCAAAGACCCATCTGAAAATCCATCTAAGCCAATTAACCTCACTAGAACAGGGATGGAGATGACATGCAGTAATTGTCATCAGAAGGGCCACAACAAAAGGAAGTGTGCTCAACCAACTTCCACTGCCACTCAGCCTCCCACCAAGAAGCAAGCAACTGTAGATGCACCTCAACAACAACAAACACCTGCTGCTGCTGCTCAATCACATCATGAGGCTACAGCACAGCCAAGCCAACTTGGGAGGGGTGGGAGAATGATTAGAGGAGGGAGGGGTTCTAGAGGAGGGAGGACTGGTTCAGCTTCTGGTGGAGAGAGTAGAAGTGCATCTACAACAGGACTAGGAAGGGGATCAAGAGGAGGCAGAGGCTCAAGGGGAGGCAGGGGCTCAAGGGGAGGCAGGGGCTCAAGGGGTGGAAGGGGCTCAAGAGGTGGAAGGCTACCACTTGGTGTGGGAGTCCTGTTTGGTGTAGATGGTTTTGTACATAACCAGGGTCCTTCTCAATCTGATGTACACCAGGGTCCTTCACAAGTCATCCAGGTTGATATCCCCACTCAAACAAGCCACATCTGATGTATGGCACTACAAGCTGCTGTAATGCACCCTTATTTTGGCAAGAGCATGTTTCTTGATGTTGCTTTTGATTAGTGAACAATGTCTTTTGATGAACATTTTGGTATTTATTTTTAAGCAACTGAGAACTAAATCAAGTTGATGTACTTTGAATCAGCTTTGACTTTTTATTTTGGAAGCCTATTATTTTAGCATTTGATTGCCCACATTTGTGTTTGTTTTCAGTTATTGCACAAATATCACAAACAAAATAGTATGGCAAAATAGAACTCTTTTTTTTTTTATTGAAAAAGCATTCTTAACATCACCAAATAACAACTACAAACAAACAACAACACTGCAAATTCATGTTCCTCCTACATCATTGACATAATCACTATCCCAAACAAAACCCAAGACAAAATCAAAGCCAAATAAAAATTCCTCTCATTCCTTGCACTCTTCATCAACTCAATTCTCAATTGACTGGTTTCCCCCTTCAGTTCTTGAAGATCTTCTTCCAAGTTCTCTTTTTTAAGCTGAACCCTCTTCACCTTATCTTCCAGCATCTGCTTGTGCATCTCTAACTCAGCAATGGTTGTTTCTTTTTCAAACAATTGAAACCGTAGATCATCAACTTCATCCCTCACACCACCTATCCACTTAAAGAACCCACAATCAGTATCCTGCACATTACACCACAATTAGGAAATTAAAGCATAATACAATGAAATTAAATTGGATAAACCAGATCGCTAATGCCCCAATTAAGTTCTTACATGCCATAATGGACAGCCATGGAACTTCAACCCCACATTTGGACCATTCTTCACCGATCTCACAACCGCATCTCTTCCACAATTACATTTAATCCTGCCAATTGACCCTCCCCTTGATAAAGAAGAAGACCTTAATGTTGCAAATTAATGCTTTTGACCTCTCCATTGATGACTAATTCAAGGAATTGATTTTCGAAGATTTTTAATCGAGCAATTTTGTTCAACAATACAGGAGGTCGTTGCTATTTAAATCAAAATAATTAAAAAAAATTAAAAATAAAAAACAAACCCAACGGTAAGTGCCACGTCATCCCTAAACCGGTTACAACAGGTTACGTTACCTGTTCAGTCCATTATGGGAGAAAAGTTACATTTTTAAGTTTAATATGGGAAGATTTAAAGGTTGGTCCAATATTGGAGAACCGGGCAAAGGTTTGTCCACTATTGTAAATTTTCCAAAAAATAAATAGACAACTTTTAAATAAATCGGATGTACAATCATTCGTTATAAAGTTACCCCTAAAATAAGCAAATCGAACCCGTGACTTCCCTTCAAAACCAATTTGTCCAACTTGTGAACCAAGGTGATCTTTATTTAACTTTATAATCATAATAACATTTTATCTGATTTTGGGACCTCAATATTTTGAGGGCTTGCGCGGTCACCCAAGTTGTTCCACACCTCTTTTGCCCCTAATGTAGATGCATGTAATGAAGATAGATATAGAGAATATAATGAAAACATAAAAAGGAAGGATTTGTTGCACACAATGCATGTATAGAAACTTTATTTAGTTAATGTTGCACATAATACGAAACAAAGGTAGTAAGTAAAATTTTGTAAAATTATCTGTTAGGACCTTGTTCACTTCAAATAATTACTACGGAGTATGTAAAAATAAGTTTTGTTTAGTAAGTATAAATATGTTTAGTTTAGTAAAAAAATCAATAAGCTAAGTATACAAAAGAAATATAATAAGGACTCGGTAAAAATAATTGCAATTCAATCAAAATAATTTCAGTTTAGCAAAACTAAAATTAAATTAACTAGATTCATTTAAAATAATTTCAATTTTAGTAAAAATAATTTTAGTTTAGCAACAAAGTGAACAAGGCCCATACTTTTTGTAGTTTTGTTGAATGATTATTAAACGTACTAGTAATTAATAATTTATTATCAATGTTTGCTGGAAAAGATGAATAATATCAATTTTTTGCAATTTTAAAATAACATATACTTTCTCCATTTAATATTAGATGGCATATTTCATTTAGGTCAAAGTGCACACTTTCTAATGCAAGTGTATATCCTTAATTACTTATAAACATAAACTATTTTTTTTAAAAAAAAAAATTGATGTTGAGACGAATCTAACAAGACCCCTACATTACTATATTTTATTCAACACAAATCACAAAAAAAGTCAAAGCAAGTTATTTGAATAGTGCATTAAGTCAAAGTGTGCAATCAATTTGAAAGGAAGGAAGTATATCTGGAAAAAAAAAAGTCAAAATTAAAAAAAAAAAAAGTTGAGGTGTATTATTCAAAATCTTTACATACAAGTATACAATTAATTGTACTCCCTCTTTCCCTCATGTTCACATTTAGTTAATTTCAGTTTAGTTCAGTTTAGTTTAGTTCTAATCAGTTCAGTTCGGTTCAGTTTAACTCTAATCAGTTCAGTTCAGTTCAACCCAGTTCAGCTCTTAATATTCCTCTCTCATAAAATATTCAGTTCAGTTCAATTCGGCTCCAATTAGTTCAGTTCAGTTCATTTCAGCTCCAATCAGTTCAGTTTACTTCAGCTCAGCTCAGTTCAGTAAATGTGAACAGACCCTTCATTAGATTCATGTTTTTCTCAAATATATGGGGAATAATGGTAGAAATAGAATATAATTAAAGGGCGAATGGGAGTATGTTAGTATGTTACAAGGTTAAACTAGTTTCTCATTTTGTTCGATATGCACGAATCAACAAATCAATTTTGCTCTAGAATGAGTAAATAAGTTTTTCCCATCTTACACAAATAAGCTACTCGGGTTTACATTACTCATTTACTCGATAATTTAATTTAATTTGCTCATTTGATCAAACTAAGAAATACATTTGTTCATCGATTATAACCAAATGATCAATTGTATCATTAAAATTACCAGTATTACAATATTTTTTGAAAACTTTAATTTAAATGAAAAACGGCTAGGACGGCAACTAGAAACCCCACCCAAAGTCCCAAAGTATAGAACGTCACTGTAGACGTAGTTAAGAAAGTCAATATTCTCATCCAATTTTTTATATTTATTTTTAATTTAATTATATATACATAAAAAGAAGAGTCAAAGTCAAGAAAAAGGGGGCGTTACATATTATTATTATATGGACAAATTCTTCTATATTAAGGAATATTGCTCCTACTATAAATAGTTTACGTAATATATAAGAGATTTCATCATTTAATTAAACGACTCAAATTATCTCATTGATAATTTTTTGAGTAAAATTATTGATTGCCTACTTCATCTATTTACTTTTCTCTTTATCTAGCTAATTAAGCCATAGCCATGGGAGTCAAGGTTTACGGGATCCCTCACTCAACCGCCACTCTTCGAGTTTTAGCCGCGATTCATGAGAAGGAGCTTGAGTACGAATTGGTCCCCGTCGACTTGAGATCCGGTGCTCACAAGCAAGAACCTTTTATTTCCATCAACGTAAGTTTTGTTAATATTAGCTTATTATAAATTATAGAATCGCTTGTCCATTTTATTAGAATACGTTTCTATTTTAAATTTATTTGATTTAGTTAAGTTACATTATTGCTTTACTCGAAAGTGATTGTACGTCTTTAATTAATTGATATATCATTTATTCACCATCCCATTCCATCTATTTATGCTAAAACATAGCTAGTTGTATGTGTGTATATGGACATATTAGGACTACGTACAATTATAAGGTTATAGGATTTATTTTGCTCTAAGATTGAGTTGAATAGATGATTTTAGAATAGTTCATCGTTTGTAAGGATATCACACCATTGCAGCGTATTAAGATTTTTTGATAGTACTATTATTACCGGAAGAAAAAAAAACATTGTTTAATACGTAGTAGCATATGATATAAATATAGTACGTAAAATACTATTTAAAAAAGAAAGTAAATATAGTACGTAAAATAAAAAAAAAATAATTAAAAATGCAACTTTATACTTTAAAAACTATATATTCAATAGAGAACGTGATATATATATGCGTGATAACATTGTCTTATAAGTGTGATCCATCAACTAATGGATGTGGAGAATATAAAATTAAGTATCACTATACTTTATAGAGTTAGATTAGTTTCTTTGCTAACAAATTTAATGTTTTTATTTTGTCTTGTAATTTCAGCCATTTGGACAAATTCCAGCTTTTGAAGATGGAGATCTAACGCTATTTGGTAAGCTACGACGCCTTAAACTAAAATTTAATTATTAAATGGTTACTATAAAAAAATATAATGACCAAAAACAATATTGTAAGAAGATCAAATTTACATTTACAATTTGATTGCTTTTTTTTTTTTTTTTTTTTTTTTTTTTTTTTTGTAATCAAAATGAATTAATTAAAAAATAATCTTAAACAGAATCAAGGGCAATAACAAAATATATTGCATACACCAACGAAGGCAAAGGAACCTCGCTTATATCAAAACAAGGAAAGGAAATGGCTAACTTAGCCGTGTGGATGGAGGTCGAGGCTCACCAATTTGATCCAGTGTCTACCAAACTATCATGGGAGCTAGTTTACAAGGGTTTTTTCGGTATGGAAATTGACAATGCTGTTGTCGAGGAGAACGAGGCTAAGTTGGCTAAGGTCCTTGATGTTTATGAGGTACGTTTGGCCAAGTCCAAGTACCTAGCTGGTGACTCGTTCACTTTAGCTGATCTTCATCACTTGCCTGGATTTCAATACTTAAATGGTACAAAAGTGAAGCATTTGTTTGATGAACGTCCTCATGTGAGTGCTTGGTGCAAGGATATCTTAGCTAGACCTGCTTGGGAAAAGGTTATGGCTTTGCAGAAACAAGCTTGAAATGTATGATTAATGTTATCGCGATTTTAACTACTCTTTCCCTAATGTACGTGATAATTATTGTAATGTGTACCATGTTAAATTGTATGCTTGGTGTGTTACTTTATGTGAGATTTTGTTCTTTATTTTTTTTTTCTTGGTAATGGCGTCGAAAATAAAAATGTTGACCCTAAATGAAAGTTTTGTGCATTATAATCATGTACTGTATTAGGAGAATGCATCCTACACAAAGGTCTTGTTATTTGAGTACTTATATTACAATACTTTTAGTTGTTTGTTTTGATTTGATTTCTTAAAGACTATACATTGTGTCAGGTTTATTTTGTGAAAAGTGGAAACAAAAATATTGTGAAACGTGTAATCAATGGTAAAAATTACTTCCTCCGTTACGTATTATCTGCAACAAAATGGGTTACACGTTTCCCAAAAAGAAACTTTTAAGGGAGATTAATCAAGGAAAGCTCAAATAATTAAAGTCATAAAAGAACACCACCACCAGACTAGACCCACAACCACCCAAACCCGCCCAGACCCACAACCACCCACAGACCCGAAACCACTCAGACCTGCAACCGCCCAGACCCATAACCATCCAAAACCAACCAGACCTACAACCACCTACCAAGAACCGAGCAGCGCAACCACCAAACCCGCAACCTCGTAACCTCGGCCCTTCCCTCTCCCACCCAGTCAACCACCAACCACCCACCTGTCCCACCATCTCCCCAATCACCAAAACCCACAACCACCCACTCACCTTCCCCTCCACTCGAAGTCGACAACCACCCACCGCCCTCCCCTGTCCTCGAAATCACCACCAACCACCCTAAAATATGAAGAAAAAAAGCTTAATTTGAAAAGTATTACCTCCTCATCGCTAATTTGGGGTTTATTTGGTCAAATTTGACCATGAAAACTCCTAGAGTTTTCATGGTTATGTTTTACCATAAAAATCTCAACTTTAAGCTTTAATGGAAGAGGAAGTGACGGCGACGACTTTAATGGAGGAGGAAGTGGCGGCGACGACTTTAATGGAGGAAGTGGCGGCGACCCAATCTTATGGTGGCGGTGGTGTGGTGATTGTGAAAGAAGAGAGAGAAGATTGGTGGTGAGGGTGGCTTGAAAGAGAGGAGAGAGAAAATAGGGTGGTGGTGGAGTGGTGGTTGTTAGAGAAAAGAGAGTGGAGGTAAGGGTGGCTTGAGAGAGAAAATATGGTGGTGTGCTTGTGAGGGAGGAGAGAGATTGAGTGTTAGTGTTATTATTGAGGGTTAATCAAGTTAGGTTATTAAGTTAATGTGTTAATTGGATTGAAGTAAGGTTTTTTTTTTTTTTTTTTTTTTTTTTTTTTTTTTTTTTTTGTGTCAAAAAAATGTAAGGGTTTTTTTTAGTAAATTTACTCAAAAAAATTTACCATATAAGGAAACTTTTTTTTTGTTGCACATAACTTGTAACATCTTAAAATGGAAAATGTTGCACATAATGTGTAACAGAGGAAGTATTATTCCATGTTGTAAAGGGAAAAAATGCATATGAACATTCATATTTGCTATACTAATCATCATATGACAATATGACATATGTACAAATCATATGAAAGAATAATCTGGTCATTTCACAATAATATATTTGTTAAACATTTGGATTAACTTTTTACATGTGTTCTATTTTAATGTACAACAAGATTTAATTTAATAATAATTTTGACCAATAAATGAAATTTAATATTTGTTTCAAGGTATTATTTAACCAAAAAAAAAAAAGTGTATATAAATGTATTTCTGGCATTTGCAAAGAAGTTAGATATTATGAAATAGTCGATTGCTACGAGAATGAATTCATGCCCCCCTTGTCCTGGTGGTGTTATTTTTCTAATGATGTCAATGCCCCAAGCGGAGAAAGGCCATGGAGAAGTATATATGTAGAGAAGCGAAGGTGGAACATGCTGTAAATTTGCGTAGACTTGACACTTCATACATTTCTTGACGTATTCGTGATAATCTCTCTCCATAGTAGTCCAATAGTAACCTTGTCGTTGAATCTCTAACATTTTTTCATTCATGTGTGTTCCACATATACCGGCATGAAGGTTTTCCATGGTTTTATGTGCTTCTCTCTTGGCTATGCATAAGAGATTTTTTCCCATTGCAGTTCTCTTGTGGAGTTCTCCCCTGATGAGCACATACTGTGAGGCCAGGAGTCTCAAAGCACGGCGTGCCCTTTTATCAGTATTAGGAGGGTATTCTCCTCTTGTCACATAATTAAGGACGTCTGTATACCATGGCTCTTCATCTTCTTCTTGTGGTTCTTGTTCATCGTCCAGTGCGTGAACATAAGCCGGCTCATATCTTCTTTCTATGGTCAGTGGCATTCTGATTGTATCAGTTGGAATTCGCACCATTGATGCTAATTTAGCTAGTGCGTCGGCGAATCGGTTTTCTTCTCTTGGCAAATACGTATATTCCACTTCATCTAGTTGCTCCGTGAGAGTTTCTAAATGAGCTTGATACGTAGCAAGACTTTCACTTCTCTTTTTCCATCTCTTGGAGATTTGGTTAATGATGAGTGAAGAATCACCATAGATTCTGAGTTTCTTAATCCCCAAGGCGACAGCTGTTTCTAACCCCAAAATGCATGCTTCATATTCTGCGGCATTGTTGGTGACATCAAAGTCGAGCTTCATGGAAATTGGGATGTGCTCTTCATTGGGTGATACAAGCAAGACTCCTACACCACATCCTTTTTGGTTTGAAGCTCCATCGAAATAGAGTGTCCAGCTATCATCTTCAGTCATGAGTGAATCTTCGTCAGGGAAATCGTACTCATCTTCTTCTTTTTCAACTTCTTCTAGCGAAAAGTCCGCTAAGAAGTCAAAAACCGCAGAACCTTTGATGGCTTTTTGTGGCACAAATCTCAAGTCAAACTGAGCAAGATTGACTATCCACCTTGATAATCTGCCATTGAGTGTTGCTTTTTCGAACAAGTATTTGACAAGATCCATCTTGGACACGACATGCACTGTATGAGTAAGCATGTAATGTCTTAATTTCTGTGTGGCCCATACAAGTGCGAGACACAACTTCTCAAGTGGTGTGTATCGCGTCTCATATCCTTGAAGTTTCTTGCTCAAGTAATAGATTGCATTCTCCTTGCTTTTGATCTCTTGTGCTAGCATTGCCCCCATCGTTTCTCTTGTGACCGTAAGGTAGAGTCGAAGAGGAAAGTCAGGAATTGCTGGCGCTAGCACGGGTGGGTTTGCCAAATACTCTTTGATTTTGTCGAAAGCCTTTTGGAAATCGTCATCCCATGTGACTGGGACATTTTTCTTGAGCTTCTTGAATATAGGTTCACATATCGCTGTGAGCTTTGATATGAACCTACTTATATACTGCAACCTTCCAATGAAACCTCGAATCTCCTTCTCATTTTTGGGTGGTGGCATGGCCATGATCGCTTTTACTTTTGTAGGATCTATTTCAATCCCTTGAGAACTGATCACGTATCCAAGTAATTTGCCTGACGTGACTCCGAATGCACATTTTGCTGGATTTAATCTCATGTTGTACTTGCGGAGTCTTTCAAAGAACTTGCGAAGTGCAATAATATGGCCTGGGAAATCTTTAGACTTAACGATCATATCATCGACATAGACCTCCACCTCTTTGTGCATCATGTCATATAACAATGCTGTAGCTACTCTTTGGTAGGTGACACCTGCGTTTTTCAACCCGAATGGCATTACCGTATAGCAATATGTACCCCATTGCGTGATGAATGTGGTTTTCTCCATGTCTTCTTCGGCCTTCAATACCTGATTATATCCGGCGTAACCATCCATGAATGACAAGAGTGCATAGTTTGCTGTATTATCGACCAGAATGTCAATGTGAGGTAGAGGGAACCCATCTTTTGGGCTTGCTTTATTGAGATCCCTGTAATCAACACACATTCTGACCCTTCCATCCTTCTTTGGAACTGGAACCACATTTGCTATCCATTCTGGATATTTGGATACTGTGATGAAACCTGCGGCCAACTGCTTCCTGATTTCTTCCTTGATTTTGCAAGCCACATCGGGTTTCATACGGCGCAACTTTTGTTTGACAGGCTTCATACCTGGAATGACTGGTATCGTATGCTGAGCTATATCCCTGTCAATTCCTTGCATATCTTGGTATGACCAAGCAAATACATCAACAAATTCACTAAGCAAGTTAGCTAGCTCTTTGCGTTCATCTTGACTTAGTGTGAATCCAATTTTTACTTCTTTAACAGTCGTATCATTGGAAATTTAACTGTTTCTGTATCTTCGATAAGTGCTGTTTTATTTTCGTGTTCTTCCATTGCTTTTATTATTTCTTTGTCATTTTTATCATTAGCAAAGCAATATTGATCAGGGCTAGGGGAATGACACGCATCGTAAGCAAAGGTACTCATTTTATTGAATTCATTGTCTAATACATCAAGAGGGGCAAGGTCGGCTGCGACCTCACCGAAATTATTAGGACTAGAAAGAGAGGACTCAACAAGAGACTCAGGGTTGAACTCTATAGCAGAAAGAGGGTCGGCCTCAGACTATAAGGACTCATCTACGGACTTAGACTCAGACTCGGACTCGGACCCAGACGACTCAGACTCATCAAACATAGGACCCTCGCCAGCGGTTATTTCCAACTTCTCTCCACTTGGCGTAATGATCCTCAATGTCTTGCGCTATCCCCTTGAAATGTTGTCGACTTGGACGATTAACTTAGAGGGGTCAAAATCCTTGTTTGCTATGACAGCTTGAACTAGCTCGGATTTGTCATTGCGGACCGACTTAAACTCATTCTTCTCCAATCCAAAAAGGAAGTTGATTCCTAGATCATCAGAACTCGGGCTAACTGGCTTATCGGTTGTGAAGAGCTCTTCGTCTTTATCAACAAAGTCACAATCGAGGAACACCTCGAATCCTGGTTCACGGATCCCATCATGGACGAATGGCTCAGGGAATTCATAGCATGGGAAGTCTTCCCCTTCTTTGATGTACTGGCCATTGAGGGTGAACGGATATGGATCCATGGCCATTTCCGTCTTCGTGATTCGAGCATTATTGCGAGCCTTCATCTTCAATAAAGCTTGTTTCACATCTTATTTTGTTGGCTTGAATCCCAAGCCAAAAGTATCCTTCTTGAGTGCACTAGGATGGCCCCAAGATTCAGCCATTTTCTTCTTGAGTCCAAGGGTCATTCCAGGGAAATGACCTTGATTCTTCAGAATGACATTGATATTGGTGTTTGAATAGGGATCGAAGTCGAGATGACACTTTTCCTCCTCTTCAATCACGAGAACATCATCAAGTGAAAACCCCCAAAGATCTTCATCTTCTTCGTCATGTTTAACATGGACGATAGGAGTATCAATAACTTGAATGCGCATAGGAGAAGCATCAATAGTAATCGGAACCCCTCCAACTATGGCTTTCACTTTCTGGTGCAACGATGATGGAATCGCCTTTAGCTCATGAAGCCAAGGGCGTCCTAACAACAGATTGAAAGAGGCCTTAATGTCCACCACCTGAAATTTGGTGCGACGTTCAATGGCCCCAGTAATTATATTTAGTATGATAGTACCCACGGCTTGACGACGAGTATTATCATAAGCGCGAATCCCTTGAGTGGAGGGAGTCAGTTCTTCATTCTTTATGCCCAACTTCTTTGCAGTACGGAGTGGGCACACATTGATCACAGAGCCATTATCAACCAGGCTCATAGGAACATTCATTTGCCTACACACCACAGTGAGGTGTAAGGCCTTATTATGTTGGTCCCCTTCCGGGGGCAGATCCTTATCAGAAAACGAAATCAGATTGCTAGTACTTGGCAATTTAGTAGTGAGAAAGTTGACCAGTCCATGAGGAGTCATGTCATCATCAACTCCTATCTTCACCAGAGCATTCATCACAGCCTTTCGATGCTCATGGGAAGTGGCCAAAAGCTTCCATACATTCATCTCCACCTTGGTCTTTTGCAGTTGTTTGACCACATCGCTGTTCACAGGGTCGATGGGATCAACTATCAGATTTGATTGTGGTGGAGGTGGAGGTGGATTAGGTTGTTGCAATCGTCCACTTCTGGAGAGAACCTTGACCTCAAAGTCCCCCCAAACATCTTCACTTGTGCCAAGAGATGAAAAGGCTATATCCTTGAGACATACGTCTTCATCATCACTATCCCAAATCCCATTCACTTCTTCAGTACTTGAGATACATAAAACTTCCGGCAGAGGTTCATTCACAGGTTGAATGAGTATCGACGGATCAAAGGAGACTTCATCTCCCATGATAGCCAAAGCATCAGAAAGAGGACCTGTTTGAATGTTAGGCTTCTTGCCCCCTGGAGGGACAAGAAGTTGATTTGCATTGATCAGGTCTTGGATTGCATCCTTCAGCCTCCAACACTTCTCAGTGTTATGACCCTTACCTTGATGAAACTTGCAATAAGCATTGGGGTCATAGCTAGCGGTCCTATTCTCAGGTCGAGGTTCTGGAAATGGTCCGATTGGCATAATCAGTCCTTGACCATGCAAACGGTCATAAGCAGCATCATAAGTCATTCCTAAAGGCGTGTAAACCCTCCTTTGCCTTTGGAATCTTTGAGGAGGAGCATTAAGGGCCAGCACATCATTGATATTGATATTGTTGGTAGCATTATTGGGCTTAGAAGACGAAGAAGAAGGATTGTCGTTCTTCTTGTTTTTCCAAGTGCTGTTATTATTCTTGCTACCAACAGACTTCATTAGTTTGTCCTTGATATTGATTCCAATATCGTATACAGCTTCAAAGGTACTCAGAGGCAGAAACTTCAAGTGTTGCTTGTACTTATGAGTCAGATTGGCAATGAACAAGCGAACCATTTCTTTCTCCTTGGGGGGATCCACCAGGAGTGCAGCTGTTTCCCTCCACCTGCTTAAGTAAGTGGTGAAGCCTTCATTCTCCTTCTGTTTGAGAATGGAGAGTTCACGTTCAGAAGTCTTGGCCTGGATGTTACACTTGTAACGATTCATAAAGCTTTCAGCAACATCCTCCCAGGTCGCGACATGTTTGGATTCCAAAGAATAGAACCAATGTTGACAGGCATGCTCTAAAGAAAGAGGGAACAATGTAGGGAAGAGTGTCACATCTACTCCCTTAAGAGCCATAGTTGCAGAAAAAGCCTTCAAATGGAAAAGCGGATTATCAGTAGGCTTGAATTTGGGAATGTCAGTAGTGGAAAACTTCTCAGGAAGTTTGTCTCTTATGGACGAAGAGGTGACAGGCTGTTCCACATAAGTGAACTCTTCAGAAATCTTGCTCATCTGTTCTTTAATCTTGTCCATTGTAGCAGTAGTGACGTTGTTTTGATTGTCTTGTTCTACCGTGCCGACTCTAGTGGTGAGTGTCTGCATCATGTCAGAACATCTTTCAATTGTTCTGTTGAGGCTCTCGATGTCTTCCTTAGTGGCCATTGGTTGAAAGTAGATTGGAGATGGATCTTGTGGAGATGATTAAGGTGGTTTCCTTGTACGCCTCTTTGGTATAAGAGGTTGTTGAGGTATGGACTCGAACCGTAACAATCTACCCCTGCTTCTTGACCAAGTGCTATGACACCGAAACAAACACACCTTTAATGACCAAACTTAACCTTAACCCATTCGGAATAAAAAGAAGAAATTTTTTTTTATTAAAAATCTATAATTTTGAAATTCTACTTGTTTATTTATTTTATTTTTTTAAAAAAAACATACGGGAGGATACCATCCGACTTACTCCGAAAAAAAAAAACGACACAAAAATAAGACTTCCCTAAAATACGGTCCAAAGGTGGTGCACGACTTAAAGAAAAAAGTGTGTGAACACGATGTGTGAGTGATTAAATGAGGTTATAGACGCGTGTTTTGACCGTATAGCTAGACATGACACCAAACTAGACACAACATTCGCACAAAAATCGAAAAAATACTGACAGGACACTTTCCTGGGCACCGTGTCACGGTGCAAACTGTCGTGACACGGTGCACTCTACCGTCAGACGGTAGAGTGCCCCGGGTCACGGCACTTCACCGTGGCGCGGCAAAAACGTGTCGTGACACGGTGCGCAGTTCCAGGTCAGTTTTGTGATTTTTCCAGATTTCAACCGATTTTAGGTCCGTACTAATAACTATGTGAGAATAAAAAACCCTCGGTCATGGGTTAAACAAAAGAGCAAACACATGAAGGTTAGCACCTAACAACCACATAGCATTTAGGCACGATGATGTAAAATAAAAGTTCACAACCTAGAGTCAAGATCTATGTTCAACTATTGGTCAAGGTTTGGGTGTCAAAAGGGTACCATGGTTAAGAGTTTGGACGCGTTAGCAAGGCAGCCTCCCTTGAGGGTGTATGCCAACGGGTGGCTCCGTGAGTTCGTGATGAAATCGAACTCTACTCCATGGTTTGGGTGGATTTAATAACTCGGATGAACCCTTATTACCATGAGCGTTTTTGGGTCGATAGAGCTTAAATCCCCCGGGGCTAAGACGCATGTAGAACACATACGTTTTTTCAGAAAAATCGAAGGAAGTCAACTGCGAGGAAAGAAAATAAGCCACCGGACTGATTTTAGGACTGTCGTGACACGACAAAAATTCCCATGTCACGGTACTGTGCACCATCAGACGGTGCACTGTACCGTGACACGGCAGATTTTGCCAAGTTATCCAATTTTTCCTACGGGACAGACCTGAATGCGAGGTTAAAACGTCTATGCAGATGCAAAAATGCCAAATTAATCACATGAATATTTTTTCAAGAATCTTTCAAGTCTCATCCACTCATCTTAATTAAATATCGATCACTCAAATCGATAAATAATCAAGAATCCTCCCTAGTGGAGTCGCCAAATTGTAGGTGTCGCTCGAAATGCGCTTACGTTAAAAGCATGTGTGAATATGCTTGGCACTCATAGGAAGTGGGAATTGACATAATACGATAAGGGACACGATTAGGGACAAATAAAGTAGGGAGCCGCCAACAGGTTTGTAAGGAACTTGTAAACCGTTCACGGATCATAAAAGGCAACCACGATAAAGGGACAACGAAAGGCAACAACGATTGACCCGTGAAGGTTACACCCCATTCATAATCCATGAGATTACTAACTCCATATGGTTCGGAACCACGAAAGGAGGATCAGGGATGATGGTACGAAGTGAGTCATAGAGTCACATTCGCCCGTATTGGCCTCTACTCGATTCTTATATTGAAAAGCATTCCTGTGATCTCAAAGGCATACAAACAAAATATTCAAATCGCTCTAAACTATTATTTAACTAAATTGGTTGAATATTAATGCACATATAATTCTAAAATATTTGGTGATCACTTGAATTAACAACAAGATTAAAAAGGATCCTAAACCCGTTGTCCAAATTATCTTATTAGGCGTGATTTTCAATTACATATTCCCTTTAAACATGCAATATGGTGATCAAAATAAATATAATAGAATATACAGTAATATTGGAAAAAATTTAATCACAATTCCAACAACATAAAATCATTAGAAAAATAATAGAAATAAAAGGAACATGATCCTTACTTTGATTCTGTTTGTTTGCAACTACAAAATAATAAACGAGTTAGTAACTTCAAGGAAATAATAAAACGATGATTAAATTAAATTAAATAAAGTAGAGTTGATTTTGGGCCAAACCCTCAAACAGTTCTACCTTTCACGCCTTGGCTTAAGGATAGAACCACGAGTAAAGTACGGACTCCTTTGAGTACTTGAAGAAGGAATTTTGAAGTAGAAAAGGGGTAGGCTAGTGTTTAGGCTAAAGCATAGAAGAGAGAAAAATAAATCAGAGAATTACTCGGTGCCCCGTACATCAGAAATGAGGGGGTATTTATAGGGAAAATGTGCTGAGGGAACACACGAAACCCTAAAATGATAAAAACCCTAAAAAATTATCCCGTGACACGCCGTGACACGGTAAACTGTACAGTGACACGGGAAGTCCCACCTTCAAACGGCACACTTTCCCGTGGCACGGTACATTTTTGGTGTGACGCGGGAAATTTTCAGAAAACAGGAAAGAAAACGCGTTAAGGGTTTACGCGGAAAAGACATGGAATGTCCCGTGTCACGGCAGACCTCCCGTGTCACGGGAAATCCCACCATCACACGAGAAGGATTCCCGTGAAACGGTGGCAGTCTGTCGTGGCGCGGGAATTTCTAGTCTATTTTCCGTCTAAATACATTTTTAACCCTAATTTCATTCGACATTTTAAGTGTCGATTGATAATTTCGGGCCTTTTCTGACTTATTATTATTTGGGCTAAAATAAGAAAATAATTAAATAAAAATAAATAATAGGTTTGGGCCAAAAATAAATAATAAAACAATAAAATAAAAAAGGTTTGGGCTAAAATTAAATAATAAGTTTGGGCTGAAATTAAAACTATGCTTTTACCAAACATCAAGACTAATCCATGGACTGTTCAAAAATATGAATTTAATCAAATACGATTTTTTAAGCACTATCGGGATTAAATACTGAACCCGACCAATAGTGGCGGTGAAAGGTTGTTCATTATCGGGTTTGGTTTTGGGGAGACATTTTTAGGTGTCTACAGAAGCCCCCACTTTGACTGAGTTTGCAGAAACGTCAGTTTCGAAAACGATAGTCAAAGTAACCGATAGGGACGGAGAATGATTTAAGACGTTCTGCGATCCTAAATCACTCTGTACACGCCGATACCTGCAGAAAAATGTTAATTTCACAGATAAAAGAGTAAAGGGATAGAATACGTATTGAACACCAGTGTATCGATGACAAACGAATTTGGCAGCTTCCTAAGCTTGAAGGAATCCACCGAGTGACATTTGTTGAAACGCTTTCCATGCTTGAGGAAAGCCGACTGAAGAGTTTGGTAGTTTTCTAAGCCTGAAGAAACCTACCGGATGACACTTTCCATGCTTGAGGAAAGTCGACGTATGAATTTGGTGTCATTCTATGCTTGAAGAATTCCACCGATAATGCCTTCCATGCTTGAGGAAAGCCGACAAAGGAATTTGGCGGTTTTCTATACTTGAAGAAAAAATCCACCGATAACGCTTTCCATGCAAGAGGAAAGCCAACACAGGAATTTGGCGGTTTTCTATACTTGAAGAAAAATCCACCGATAACGCTTTCCATGCTTGAGGAAAGCCGACTTGGCGGTTTTCTATACTTGAAGAAAAATCCACCGATAACGCTTTCCAAGCCTGAGGAAAACCGACGATTTCTGAAATTTATAAGTGTATGATGGTTCTATTATCCCCGAACGTGGGTCGCAGATGATTCACACCTTTAAGTCGATTATCCGACCATGCCGAAAAATAGACTTTGATGCTTGCTAGGGGTAAAATTGTAATTTCAGTCCCCTTTAAGTATCAATTACAATTTTCCGCGTAATTCCAGCGAAAAATAACTGTCCAATTTATGCAAAAAATCGTGCAACCTTAGTTAAAATGTTAGGAATATTCGCAAATAATTGTGCCAAGCCACCGTGTCACGAGAAAATATTCCCGTGACACGGTAAAGATCCCCGTAACGCGGAGCTGCTTCCCGTGACACGGTAAGGGGATCCCGTGGCGCGGGAATCAAGTGGCTGAAAAACGGTCAAAAAGCATCTTTGACCAGTCAAAGCTTGCGCATCACACAAAAATCTGACCGTTAGGTGGGAACGGGGTCTGTTGCACGGGATTTTTATGTTTTAAATATCAAACATTTTTCTCATTTTGGCTTATCCTCTCTCTTGTCCGATTTTCACCCAAAAGCTCGAATTTTTTTTTTGGGTTTTCCGTGTCTCGGTTGCTTCTCACCAGCACTCGATTTTCTTTCCCGCCGGCCGGCGTTCATCACCGTGTCACGGCAGTCCTCTCTCTCCTTTTTTTTTTTTTGCTTTTGCTGCGACTTGCTGCTGTTCACGGGATTCTGCTTTTGCTCGTTGGTGCTATTGCTGTATATCGGGGCTCCGACGACCTCCTTTCTTCCCGTGACACGGGACTTGATCCCCGTGACACGTCAATCTTCCACCGAGCCACGACAAAGCTCAACCGTGTCACGGCGGCTGCACAGATCTTCGAAGTTTTTTGAGCTTTTGGAGCTCAAATTTTCACCAATTTTGCTCTAATTTCTTGCTACTTTCCTCATTTTCGACTCTCTACGAGAATCCATGTAAGTTTCCTTTGATTTTTGTCTTGAATTTGCTTCAAATGAATGAAAAACCCTTAAAAATCAATTTGGGGATTTTTGATTTTGAGGTTTTATGTTGAAATTATTGCCATGATTTTACTTGTACATGTATGTATGTGTGTTTGTGAGAAATTTGAGACAAAAATTGCATGATTTGATGGAGAATAGAGAAAATCACCATTTTTGGGTACTACTTTTGTGAAATGATGTTCATGTTACTTCTTTGCACTTGAAATGGTGAAAAATGGTGGTAGACCTTGTGAAATATTTCATGATGTGTTGATTCATTGTTTTTGTGCAACTTCGAAACATATTTTGCGTATGTACTATATTGTCATGGAGAACATAGTATCATGCGGCTAGGAGAACTGTAGTATTAGTTTGTCATGGAGAAACTAAATACCATAATTTTGCCAATATTTAGCCTGGAGGTAAAAATTTAGCGTATAATTTGATAAATAACTAAATAACTTGGGAAATAATGCTAAGTATTTAGATCTTTATTTTTATAAAAATGCAACTTGAATTAAATGTCTTAGGAAATGATGCTAAGCATTTAGATCTTTATAATAGCATGCCTAGGCGACGGGATTGCGATCTTTCTACCCATGGCCGACGTCGAGCTTTTCGGGAAGACACTCCCACTATTACTAGGGGGATGGACGACGATGCTTTAGAGTCTTAGCCTCGGGCTTCTACGAGTAGAGGTAGGTGGGTTCCACCTCCGTGGACTCCAGACTAGTTGGTTTTCTGCCGTGAAAACCATGTTTCTCATCGCCCACTCTCCGGCATAGTCGACGGCACGCTTCGCCACCACGGTTCTGGAGCCGGCGAATTGATTCTTAGACTTCACCAGATCATTACGAGGGATCCTGCTACGAATGCCCTGTGGGAATCGGCTGGTTTAGTAGATTTCTATACGACAGTTGTAGGGTTTTGCAGCCCCCGGGGTTGTGGTGCGACGGCCGTTCGCGCATTGTTGGAGTATTTTTAGGATACTACCAACACTTTTCATTTTGCTTGGGGGGAGATGACGGTGACCCCTCTAAACTTCAGTATGATTAGCGGGCTGCGCTTCACCGACTGGGCTGTAGCTCAGATGTCTGATCTGTCTTGGGGATCGGCTGAGGCAGCTGATATGTTAGGTCCGATCGTTCAGCATATTAGGACCCGACCAATGTCTCTAGGTGGTCCTAGGAGCGGGCGATCGGAGCTGGCTTCAGTTTTAGCTCGTGGCTTCGACATGGAGGATACATCGGCTGAGCAGCGGGTGCGGATCTTCATCCTGATTCTGGTCTCCATGACCCTTTCTCCTTATAGGAGTTCACGCGTACTCCTTTTCTACCTCCCTTCTTTGGTCAGGATCCATGAGATAGGATCCTATAGCTGGGCCAGCCTTGGATACGCCGATCTTCTCTTATCGCTACGTCATGGCTGTCGGCAGCTGAATGACGAGTCTCCCATCACCATCTATGGTCTGTGGAGAGTCGTAGAGGTGATGATCTTTTCCCCTTTTGTTTCACTTTAACTTGTTCGACTCATGTGCTAAAGATTACTTTTCATTGCAGTTATGGTTCTACGAGTACTTCCCATGTTTGGCTCCTCGCCAGCATCGTGGAGCGGTCCATAATTTCCCTGTCGGGGCCAGCTGGCGTGATCGAGGAGAGTCGCGGGTGGAGTTTGTCCCTGCACTGCGTGGACTACTACGCCGAGGCACCACTTCTGTTGGCGTAAGGATTAGTTTTATTGCCTGTTATTTTCCATCTGACGTTGTTTATGTTGTTTCACGCTAACTTTTTATGGTTTTTTAGGTTGCCACTGATGTCTAGTATCGTCCTTGGGCCGGGATGACTGATCTACCTAAGGCCTTGCGTTTTTCAGCGCACCGCGCCATTTTGGTTGGTACCGGACGCCTTGTCTGGTATTTGGGGGAGCGAGTCGTTCGTCAGCATAGCGGCGATCGCTTTGTGGTGCCCTCATCTCCACCAGAGTCGATGCTGGAATCACGCTTGATCAGAGAGTTGATAAATAGGGGAGAGCGCTATACTTGTCCATGGCAGGAGTTTGTACACATGGAGAGTGACTATGCGCGGGACTTGCTTCCCTCTCTGGCTCCTCCACCCCGTCTTCCTGAGGTATGATTTCTTTTGAGGATCTTCGTTACTAGTCTCTGTTTTAAATAGTCGAATAACTTGATTATTCGATCATATTTTCAGACAACTATTCGCCCTGTGGGGAGGATCGAGATTCCTCCTCAGTCTGTCCGCTATCCAGGGCCGATTGGTATCACCAAGGACCATATTGCTGACGCGCCAGAGGGTTACAGGCAGGCGCAGGAGTCTCTGCCCGAGGTCTTTGAGCCGATAAGTTTTTTTTTTTTATGCATTATTCATCCTTTTAACACTGTTTGTTACTGACTTTTCTTTGTTTTATCCTCAGCCTAACCGCCCGGAGATGATGGGACTCATGAAGCTGGTTGACGCCCTGAAGTATTGCATCATCAAGCTTCGGCGTGGTGCGAGTTGTCGGAGCTCTAGCGACGTTCTTGAGGTATCATTCATTTTTTTTCACTACTACCATTTGTTTTATTTTGCATTGTTGACACCTTTTGATTTTGTATCTTTCAGGAGCAACGGAGGTCCCGCTCGCACTCGAGGCATAGAGGCTCGGACGAGGAGGAGCTTGGTCGTGGTAGACGATCTCCTGAGATTCACCGGCGTTCTCACTCTCAGCGAGAGCCTCAGGTTACTCAGCCGTTTCAGGAGGCTCAGTGGCAGCAACCTCAGTCTTCCCAGCGCTTTCCGAGCCAGAGTCAGGGGCAGCGACAGTCGTTTTCACAGCCTCCACAGCCCGAGCTTGGGTCTGTTTTGACTCCCTTGGATCCTGGTTCATTTTCAGCTCCATTGTCCGGGATTCCTCCACCAGTGTCAGGCTTTTTCTCAGTTCCGGTATTTGATCCCAGTGGTGTCGCCAAATTGTAGGCGTTGTTTGAAGTGCGCCTACGTTAAAGCATGTTGTGAATATTCTTGGCACTCATAGGAAGTGGGAATTGACATTACGATTAGGGACAACGATTATGGGCAAATAAAGTAGGGAGCCGCCAACAAGTTTTTAAGGAACTTGTAAACCGTTCACGGATCATAAAAGGCAACCACGATAAAGGGACAACGAAAGGCAACAACGATTGACCCGTGAAGGTTACAACCCATTCATAATCCATGAGATTACTAACTCCATATGGTTCGGAACCACGAAAGGAGGATCGGGGATGATGGTACGAAGTGAGTCATGGAGTCACATTCGCCTGTATTGGCCTCTACTCGATTCTTATATTGAAAAGCATTCCTTTGATCTCAAAGGCATACAAACAAAATATTCAATTCGCTCCAAACTATTATTTAACTAAATTGGTTGAATATTAATGCACATATAATTCTAAAATATTTGGTGATCACTTGAATTAACAACAAGATTAAAAAGGATCCTAAACCCGTTGTCCAAATTATCTTATTAGGCGTGATTTTCAATTACATATTCCCTTTAAACATGAAATATGGTGATCAAAATAAATATAATAGAATATACATTAATATTGGAAACAATTTAATCACAATTCCAACAACATAAAATCGTTAGAAAAATAATAGAAATAAAAGGAACATGATCCTTACTTTGATTCTGTTTGTTTGCAACTACAAAATAATAAACGAGTTAGTAACTTCAAGGAAATAATAAAACGACGATTAAATTAAATTAAATAAAGTGGAGTTGATTTTGGGCCAAACCCTCAAACAGTTCTACCTTTCACGCCTTGGCTTAAGGATAGAACCACGAGTAAAGTACGGACTCTTTTGAGTACTTGAAGAAGGAATTTTGAAGTAGAAAAGGGGTAGGCTAGTGTTTAGGCTAAAGCATAGAAGAGAGAAAAATAAATCAGAGAATTACTTGGTGCCCCGTACATCAGAAATGAGGCGGTATTTATAGGGAAAATGTGCTGAGGGAGCACACGGAACCCTAAAATGATAAAAACCCTAAAAAAGTATCCCGTGACACGGCAAACTGTACCATGACACGGGAAGTCCCACCTTCAGACGACACACTTTCTCGTGGCACAGTACATTTTTGGTGTGACGCGGGAAATTTTTCAGAAAACGGGAAAGAAAATGCGTTAAGGGTTTACGCGGAAAAGACACGGAATGTCCCGTGTCACGGCAGACCTCCCGTGTCACGGGAAATCCCACCGTCAGAAGGGAAGGATTCCCGTGAAACGATGGCAGTCTGTCGTGGCGCGGGAATTTCTAGTCTATTTTCCGTCTAAATACATTTTTAACCCTAATTTCATTCGGCATTTTAAGTGTCGATTGATAATTTCGGGCCTTTTCTGACTTATTATTATTTGGGCTTAAATAAGAAAATAATTAAATAAAAATAAATAAAAGGTTTGGGCCAAAATTAAATAATAAAACAATAAAATAAAAAAGGTTTGGGCTAAAATGAAATAATAAGTTTGGGCTGAAATTAAAACTATGCTTTTACCAAACATCAAGACTAATCCATGGACTGTTCAAAAATATGAATTTAATCAAATACGATTTTTTAAGCACTCTCGGGATTAAATACTGAACCCGACCAATAGTGGCGGTGAAAGGTTGTTCATCATCGGGTTTGGTTTTGGGGAGACATTTTTAGGTGTCTACAGGCGCCATGAATGGAAGAAGGTCTTTGGGTCTTGCAATTTTGCCATCAAGTGGGTCATCCCTTGGTGGAAAATAGAAAAGATGGTTGGTGTCAACAAGCAACCTTTCTGCCGTCTTCCAAGCTTATCCCGAATGACTTTTTATTACCCCTGCAGGTTAAAAAGACAGTACGACCTACTTCAAACAATTCCTTCCGGGGATCTTCGTCGTCCCTATGAGTTCCTTGTCTCTGAAGAAGTAGACAAATTTGATACTTATTGGAGCGCTAGACCTTTATGGGAAGTGCTTACCCAAAAGGTTCCTCCTTCCTTGCCCAATGATGTGAAAAGGTGGCTTCTGAAGAAACCTTCAAAGGACATGAAGAAAAATCAGAGTAAAACTGATGTGAAGAGTCGTCTAGGTGATAAAGTGATTCATGTTAAGGAATGCTTGGGTGAAAGAGTTGAGTTCAAAACACCTACAATGCCTAAGAAGAAAAGCTCTGCGAAGGATAAAGGAAAAAGGAAAGCTGACACTACAGAGAAGAAGACTTGGGTAGAAAAGAAACATGGGTTCCTAGCTAAAGGAGAAACTATTTACTCTAAAATTGAATGTAGGTCCTCTAAAGGACGCCTACTAGTTAAAGTTATGGATGAGGAAGAAGACGTAGATAAGAATTGGAAGAGGGCAAAGAAAGAGAATAAAGATTAAAAGCATTGCTTAACTTTCAATTATTAGACTTAGATTAGTTTTAAATTTAAAGTTAATTTATTTAGGCTTTATTTAAATTCCATCAATAATGTAATTTATTTTATTAATGAGATTCCAGCTTTTTAATTAAATTATCTCCTTTAAATTTAATTTATTAAAGCAATGAAAACCGAAAATTTAATTTGGCAGAAATTTTTCCGAGTGGAAGTCGAAAATTTTCCGAAAAAACACCGAAATATTCCCAAATACTTTACAGAAATTTGGCGCCGTGATTTTACGATTGGCGCTAGCTACGGCGGTCTGGCGTCAGGCGACAGGGGTTGTCGTATGGCGCTAAGTTTCATGGACTGGCGCCAGAAGTTTTTCCTGTGACGCTGATATTTCGTCGATCTTCTGTTGAATTTTTTATTAGGTCTGGGATGCGAGGTTTGAAAAAAAAATAAAGTGGCCGCACCTGTAAAGGGTTGCCTACGTATCCTATCTTAAGGAATCAGGCCAAACGTAGCTCTCTTGAGTGTCCTACTCAAGTGATTATGGGTGGTATTTTGTAAGTTGGTCAAGATTTGTCATGTTCGAGAACTCATTGCCATCCATGTCAATTAATTTTGCTGCACCTCCTGATAGGATTGTTTTGACAATGTAGGGTCCAGACCAATTAGGACTGAATTTTCCTCTTGGATATAAAACATTTTTCCTTAATGCTTTTAACACCAAATCTCCTACTTTGATGTTTCTTGTCTTGACCTTCTTATTAAAATGCCTAGCCATACGAGTTTTATAACATTGAGTGTGATGTAGAGCTTATAGTCGTTTTTCATCAAGTAGAATTAGCTCCTCATATCTTGCCCTAGTCCATTCAACTTCATCGAGTTTGCTCTCTAATGCGATGCGTAGAGATGGAATCTCTAGCTCTACAGGTTGTACGACATCCATTCCATAAACCAAGGAAAATGACGTATTTACTGTTGACGTGCGAATTGACGTGCTATAACCCCACAATGCGAAGTGAAGTTTGTTAGGCCAATCCTTGTAATTTTTCGTCATTTTCTCGATGATAGTCTTTAAATTTTTATTAGCTGCTTCGACTGCTCCATTTTCCTGAGGTCTATAAGGAGAAGAATGATGATATTGAATACCATATTTTTGTAGCAATTCTTCACACTCGACTTGAAAGTGTGTTCCATTGTCACTTATCATTTCATGTGGGACTCCATATCGACAAATAATATTTCTTTCGATAAAGAGTGCTACATGTTTTGCAGTGAGTTTAGCGTATGATTGTGCTTTGACCCATTTTGTGAAGTAATCAATTGCCACTAAGATATACTTGTGACCTCCTGTTCCTGGGGGAGTGATTTAGCCGATGATGTCAATTCCCCATGTAGAAAATGGCCATGGCGACGTGTAGGTGTAGAGTAAAGATGGACGAACATGTTGTAAATTAGCGTAGATTTGGCACTTAGGGCATCTTTTTACGTATTGATGGCAATCCCTATTCATTGTAGTCCAATAGTATCCTTCTCGCATTATCTTTTGGACTAACATTTTGCCATTTATGTGAGTTCCACAAATTCCTTCGTGGACTATCCTCATTGATTTTTGAACATCCTTTTTTCCTACACATAAGAGAGCTCGACCCTTAGGTACCCTTTTGTGTAGCTCGTTGTCTTTGAGTACCTATTGGGAAGCCAAGAGTCTTAATGCTCGTTTTTCTCTTTTGTCAGCATGGAGAGGGTATTCTCCTTTGGTGACATAGTTGAGAGAGCTCGACCCTTAGGTACCCTTTTGTGTAGCTCGTTGTCTTTGAGTACCTATTGGGAAGCCAAGAGTCTTAATGCTCGTTTTTCTCTTTTGTCAGCATGGGGAGGGTATTCTCCTTTGGTGACATAGTTGAGTATATCCGTATACCATGCTTCTCCTTTGGTGACATAGTTGAGTATATCCGTATACCATGCTTCTTCTTCTTCTTCTTCTTCTTCTTCTTATTCTTCTTCTATAGCTTGAATGTAAGCCGGTTTATGCCTTTTTTCTATAGTTAGAGGAATTTGCGCGCGATTTCCGTAGGAATCCTAACCATTGAGGCTAGTCTTGCCAAGGCAGCAATTTGATTTTCTTCTCTAGGCAGATATGTGTATTCCACTTTCTCTAACTGATTAGTGAAGGTTTCCAAATAAGTTTGATAAGGGGCTAGGCTTTCGCTCCTTACTTTCCATATTTTGGAGATTTGATTGATGATTAATGAAGAGTCTCCGAATATCCGTAACTTTTTCACTCCAATGCCAAAGCTGTTTCAAGGCCTACCACTGCACGCATGCTTCATACTCAGCAGCGTTGTTAGTAATGTCGAAAACAAGATTTATAGAGATTGGAACATGCTCTTCTTTGGGTGATACTAGTAATACTCCAACGCCACATCCCTTTTGGTTTGAGGCTCCATCAAAGTACAAGGTTCAAGTATCATCTTCAGTGACCATCAAGTCTTCGTCTGGAAATTCATTTTCGTGTATTGGCGTCGAGTCTTCTATTGGAAAGTCTGCTAGAAAATCCGAAATCACAGATCCTTTAATAGCTTTTTGTGGCATGAACCTTACATTGAACTGGGCTAAGTTGACTATCCATCTCGATATGCGCCAATTGAGTGTAGATTTCTCAAATAAATACTTGAGTGGATCTAATCTGGAAACTACAAGACTGTATGCACGAGCATGTAATGTCTTAACTTGGTCGTGGCCCACACTAATGCGAGGCACAACTTCTCAAGTGGTGTATAGCGTGCTTCATACTCGAGCATCTTTTTGCTTAGGTGGTAGATTGCATTTTCTTTGCCTTCTACTTATTGTGCAAGCATGGCTCCCATTGTCTCTTTGGTGGATGTTAAGTACAATCTAAGAGGTATTCTCGGAAGTGATGGTGCTAATACGGGAGGATTTGAGAGATAGGCTTTGATATTTTCAAAGGCTTTTTGACACTCGTCATCCCATATCACTGGTATATTCTTTTTAAGATTTTTGAAGATTGGTTCACATATTGTTGTCAATTTTGATATGAACCTGCTTATGTATTGCAACCGGCCAATAAATCCTCGAATCTGTTTCTCGGTTTTGGGTGGTGGCATTGACATGATTGCCTTGATCTTAGTTGGGTCTATCTCTATTCTTCTAGAGCTTATAACGTAACCCAAAAGCTTGCCTGAGGTGACTCCAAAAAGCGCACTTGGATGGGTTCAACCTCATGTTGTATTTCTTTAGCCTTTCGAAGAATTTTTTCAAGGCTACTTGATGGCCTGGGCAATCTTTTGACTTCACAATCATATCGTCCACATATAATTCAACTTCTTTGTGCATCATGTGATGGAGTAAGGCAGTCGCTGCTCGTTGGTAAATAGCACCCGCGTTTTTCAACTCGAATGGCATTACCGTGTAGCAGTAAGTACCCCATGGTGTTATGAAGGTTGTTTTCTCCATGTCTTATTCTGCCAAGAGAATTTGATTGTATCCCGCATATCCGTCCATGAATGAGGAAAGTGCATGATTGACAGTATTATCTACCAAAATATCGATGTGTGGTAAAGGGAAGTCGTCCTTTGGACTTGCCTTATTTAGATCTCGATAGTCGACACACATTCTTACCCTTCCATCCTTTTTCAGAACTGGGACGACGTTGGCGACCCATTCGTGGTATTTTGATACCTTGATAAAACCTGCAGTTATTTGTTTTTGAACTTCTTCTTTAATTTTAAGAGCTTCGTCGGGTTTCATTCGACGTAACTTTTGTTTTACAGGTTTCATTCCTAGAATTAATGGTATGGTGTGTTGAGCTATTTCTCTAATAATGCCTGGCATATCTTCATATGACCAAGCGAATACATCAATGAATTCTTTAAGCAAGTTATTTAAATAGGTTCTTTCTTGTTCATTAAGTGTTAATCTGATTTTAACTTCTCTTTTATTGGTTGAATAATTTGAGATATTAACCGTCTCAGTTTCCTCAATTATCGGTGTTTTCTTTTCAAGTGTTTCCATTGCTTTAATAAGTTCTTTGTCATTTTCATTGTTATTTAAGCAATTCTCATCATCTTCGGTTAAAGAAGAACACAAAGAGTAAGGAGAAGAAGACATATTATTAAATTCTGAGATCATTACATCAAAGAGAGATATGTCCTCAGGGACTTGATCACTAACAATCCTAGAGGAAGAGATAGAAGGAGGGGGTGCTACAACTAAATACTTAGATGACTCTATAGGGAGAGACTCTGACTTTGACTCTGACTCAGAAGACTCTTCGAACATTGGTCCTTGCACCATTGTGATGGAGATTTTCCTTCCGCTTGGAGTAGTCACCTTGACGGTCTTGCGCCACCCTTGTACTAATCCTTCCGCTGGAGTGATGAGCTTTGAGGGATCTTTCCTAGGATCTTTCTATTGTTATGCTTTAATATGATTATTATTATTTTAATTATTATGATTATTATTATTTTTAATTATGATTATGATTATGTTGCTTGATTTATATTTTTATTGCTTGATCACACCTTTTATGCATGTTTAAAGGGAATTGGTACATGTAATCACGCTTAATATGATAATTAATAATCTTGTTTGGGTTAATATGATTATAATTCAAGTGATCGCCAATAATAGTTTTATTTGTGCATTAATATTCAACCATCATAGATTAAACATGTTTAGGGTTAACCTACTGTTTGAATGTTAGTTAGAAAGCGCACATGAATACGAGCAGAATAAAGTAGAGGTCTACTATTAGAGCAGGTTCTTTCTCTTTTAGATTAGATTTGTACCTTCATCCCCGAACTTCTAGTCGTGGTTCAAGACCTATTGGAGTTAACAATCTCCTGGATCGTTAAGGGGTGTAACCTTCACCCTGTGAACGGTTTACAAGTTCCTAAAACTTGTTAGCGACTCTTTTTCTCTAGCTTCCTTCCCTTTGGACGCCACCATGCTTAAGTGTATGATCACAGTGGGGTTCAAGTTCGGGTTAATGCTTAAAATATTCCCTACAGTTTTTGGCGACTCCACTGGGGAGGATTTCTATTTTAATTCCTGAAATTTATTTCGGCAATGATTTAGAATGAGTGGATGAGAGTCGAAAAGTTCTAAGTATTTCATGTGCGTAATTTTGATTAACATTATTGTCATATGCATAAATAAGGTTCTCATTAGAAAGACCATCCGTAATGAGTAAAAAAACATAGGATTTTTACACGTAGGAAATTTGAGGAATATCTTTCACAACTAGAATCGAAATAATGCTGTGAAAAACTGGAAAATTTTAAGAACACAGACAGCTGCTGAGGCATGTAGGAACTGGCGTCTAGAACACAGAGTCTGTCGCAGAAGATATGGCTCTGTCGCCAGGCGACGGGGCTCAAATCCCAGCGACAGTCCCTGTTGGCTAGCGCTGTGTTCTTCTAATACCAAGCCAGAAATATGTGTTCTTATTTCGACCACTTTTAGCATTGTTGGCTCGATTCTACTTCCTAATTGAGTTTTTATCACTTTTTTGAAACCCACATGTGTTCTACATATGGATATAACCCTCTGGGAATTCATGCTCCATCTACCTGATTGAACGCTCTGAGCAACAAAGGGTACATCCAAGAATATTGAATTCTCAAACCATGGAAGTGAGTTTAACTCGCGGGGTCCCATCCACTCGCGCCAACCCTTCCAAAGGTAAGGCTTCTTCGCGGTGCATCCGGACTCATAACCATGGATCTTCTTTGACTAACCCATATCCCGAACTTTAGAGAACTAGAGCCATGGTTAGGTTGCAAACTCATTGCATAATGTTGTGACTACTTGACTACTTGTGCATCTCTTACTTGTGCATACTTATTATGTGACTAAACTAACCATTTGGTTTGAGTTGTGTTTATAAATAAGTCTTAATAAACTAATTAATTAATTTGAGCTAAAAAATATTCCTCAAATCAAGTCATAGTTCCTTTAAGTCAACTCGGATTTTTTATTCCCGTATTCTGCACAAGCGTCAACTTGATTTGGTTATATCTAGATTTCTAAGAAGAACTAAGAGTCGTAAAGCCTATGGGTCTGTAGCGCCGAGTTTTATCTTTAATTTGGCCCTGGTTTCATCCCAATCAGAGTCGCAGATCAAAAGTTAAGACTAAAATACCACAGCCTGTCTAGTTTAATGCATATACGTGAGGTCTTAAGTTAGTCTTTGTTTGAGTCTAGTCATATAGTCTAGGCACATGGTCATGACTAGGGCTGGCAAAAACTGACGCGACCCAAAAACCCGACCCGAACCCGACCCAAAAAAGTGGGTTAGGGTTGAGGTTTTCGACCCGAAAACTTAAATGGGTCGACACAAACCCGAGCTCGAAATTAAATGGGTTAGATTAAGGTTGAAAATCTCAACCCGAAAACGACCCACTTAACCCGAAATAAATTTTAGGTCAAAATTAGGTCGGGTCAACCTGAACCTGACCTGATAAACCCAAACATTATACGTTATAAAATAAAATTAAAAAAAAATGAACAAACTTGATTAAAATTCAGCCCAAGCCCAAATATGTAACTAGTATCTAAAACCCTAAAATCCTAAATGCCTCCTCCTCACACAATCAGCCGTTTAGGCTCTCTCTCTCCTCTCTCTCTCTCTCTCTCTCTCTCTCTCTCTCTTCAACTGTAACTCTTCAAACCTCCGATCCAAATCAATTATTCTTGGTTTTATGGTTTTTCCCATCCTTAGATCTTCCTCTCCTTCATAATTTAAGTGTTTAAAGATTCACCACTTCAACCTTCAAGGTAATTTCTATTTTGAATTTTGCTTTTATACGATTTTCTGTTGTTGTTGTTTAAATACGAATCTTGCATGTCTGTTGTTGTTGTTTTTCTTTGCTATTCAAAGCCTAATTTTGATGTTGTTTGTTGTTTTAAATGTTATTCAAACCATAATCAAATTATATGGTATTGTATTTTTTTTAATTGATGTTTGTGTTTGTTATATTATTGTATTGTTGGGATTGAGTGATTTGAGTCCTTTATTATTGATGTTTGCTTAAATTGTTTTTATCAGATTTGAATCCTCGCATGCCACAAACATATCCTCTACTTCAACTTGCTTCAAGTCTCTACTTCAACTTGCTTCAGCTTGCTTCAACATTGTACATTATTTGAGAACTATGTTGTATAATGTTTGTAAAAAAATTAAAAACATTGATTGCTTTTGAATTCTGATTTGTAATTTATTTAGTATACTATATTTTTGTATCTAATCTTTAATTAGACTTGCTAAATAACTTAATTTAAAAATCAGGTTACATTCGGGTTGCCCGAACCCGGCTACTATTAGGTCATTTTCAGGTCAAAAGGACCTGATTTTTTTATCTAACCCAGATAAAAAAATCAGGTCAATTCAGGTTACTTTCGAGTTGACCCAAACCCGAAAATATCAGGTTCAGGTTGGGGTTCTCAACCCGAAAACTTAAATGGATTAGGTTCGGGTTGAGGGGTAGCTGACCCAAAATCAGTTGACCCGAACACGAACCCGACCCGACCTGATCCATTTGCCAGCCCTAGTCATTACACAAGTCTTAACATGTCACCTAAAACCATTACTCTTAGCACACACTTTGTACATAATCTTTTCACACTATGACCATGTCTTAGGTTCATGCATGAGTCGTTTTTCTGTCATTTGAGTTGATGGTCCATTCCATTTCTATTCTCTTGCATATCCTATTTCAATCTATTGCATGCTCAATTGAGCTTGAGCAAAAAATAAATAATAAAAACTTATCTCCAATTTCCCTTTTCTACAGTTCTTGGTCAAGGAGAGAAGGGCGATTAATCAAATACAACACCTTTATTCAAGTTCAACTTTTTGATAAACCGATTCGTCAAAAGAGAAAAACTAAGAAGACAATGGTAAGTCAGGAAGAACGAAGTCAATGAGCTTAAGAAGCAAATGGAAGACGTGATTGAGGGGTTGAGGGCTTTAACCCTTCAAATCAATGACCTTGTGAAACAGCAACAAATGAAGATCATGCAAGAAAGCTTGAGCAAAATATCCAATGACTATAGATTCCAGGGCATTAGCTCACAAGGGGTCCAGTGGAAAAGGAGCTTATTTTCAATGCCAATGACATCCCTAAGTTCAAGGCAGCAGATAATCCTTACTCCCACTTAAGGGCCTTTGAAACTATAATGAACATTAAGGGGATTGATAAGAATATTTTTAACTCTTTATTCTCAATGTCTTTAGAATCCATTTGTCAACATTGGTTCTTTTCTCTTGATAAATAAAAAACCTCTACTTGGGATGGAATAAAAAACGATTTCATTGACAAATATAAGTGTAATATTCAAATTGAAACTGACTATAGACAACTTGAGATGCTAAGACCAAAAGAGATGAAGGCTTTACTTATTTCTTTATTAAGTGGAGGGAAACTTACGCTAAGATGATTGAGGTGCCTACCAAAAAAGAATCCGTAAGGATGTTTATCAAGAATCTCCAAGAGAAGTATTCGAAGCATTTAAAATACCAACATAATGTGAATACTTTCAAGGCCTTCTATGACATCGGAATTGAAATCGAAGATGACCTCGCAAAGCAAAAAGCTACTAACAATAGTAACCAAAATGGCTGGAAAGGAAAGAAGAACGACAATCCTTCTTCCTCCGAAGACGCCCACTCTAGTAACAATGTTAGTACCTTTGATCACAATGAAGTCTTAGCCATGGATAATAAAGGTTTAAAAAGAAACCCAAAAGAGAGCTCACACCCATTGGAATGACCTATGACATTGCTTTCGATCGTCTCTATGGTTGAGGATTAATCAAACCTATTGGCCCTACTGAAGATCCAACGCCAGAAAATCGATCTTCGAGATGGAATCCCAACTCTTATTGCAAGTACCATCAAGGAATTGATCATACCACCGATGAATGCTACAGATTCCAAAATCTCATTCAAGATCTCATAGAAGCAAACAAGATCCCATTGCCTTTAGCTAGCAAGAAGACTGGGTGATGATAAAGCAAACTACACAAGACAAGAGGCGAGCTTCAACGACAAGATTTCACGACCTCTTTTTCTATTTCTTTTTCATTTTTTTCCTTTCCCCAATAATTCTAACATAGGCACTTTTTTTTTCTTCCCTTAGATTTACTTTGTAGATTTTTTCTTTTTCCCTTTTAATAAAATGAGCATTTGTTTTCTTCCATATGATCATTTCATAACATCGCTTAAAAAAAATCCATGCCAAACTAAGCGCAAGGTATACCAATTATTTGAGGCACCTCTTGTAGCCTATCATATAATCTTCACCCTTTCAAATATACAATCCTTTTTTGATAAACCACTTTGAGCCTCGTCTAAAGATAAACCTTTCTTTCTTCAACCCACATCTACCTAACCTTGGGATGGGACAGTGTGCAACTTATGCAATTTTTTAAAAAAAAGCTTGAGTGATTTCAAAAGATAAAAATAAAAAAAATAAATAAAAGTGTACAAAAGGGCAAGTGTTCCAATGTCTCTGATATGAAAATATCTTTGATAAGAACACGTCTCAGATTGCGTTTCTTATCGAGTGCTCGGTACCGTGCCTGATAAACATGAATGGCAAGTGAGTGATAGACTACATGATCGAGATTGCCCACACTTATCAAAAAGGTTCAAAATAAAAAATGCAAAAGAAAAAAAAAAAGAGAAAAAATATAAAAGAGAATTCAAAATTAAGAAACCTCAAGCATAATAATACAAAGATTCAAAAGCAAGGTTGCACACCTTGGGGGCTTATCTAGGGTCTTGATCCTTTATCCCTTTCTTCTTCAACCTTTAGCCTAACCACGTTACAATCCTTAAAAGACCTCTTTGAGGTATACATATACTTGTGCGAGGTTCGGCTAGAGCTACGTTCGGCCTGATTCCTAACGTATACAGAGGCAACCTCACATCGAGGTGCGGCCGTAATAAAAATTCATTCATTCGTATCTACTTTCATAAATAATCATATCATGGATCCCCTATGCTCATCCCTATCTACTTAGAGCTAGACTTGGGGGCTTGATCCCTACATTGTTATCCTACCTAGCCTAAGAGTCACCATCTTTTGGCTCTTCTCAAAATAATATCTTTTCATACACTTAGCCTTTTACGGCCTAACCTTAGTGTCACTTTCACACATTGCACAGATACATGACCAAATATACTTCCCTTAGGAACCCTTTGTCATGAAATCTTAACACAAAGCTGAAGCATGCCTTGTCATATCAACATCAATCATCATTGCATCACAAAGTATGAAGTTCTTAGCTTTCGCGCCTAAGTTACCTAAATACTTTCATTATCAAGTCAACTAGGATAGTCTAAGATGTTACAATCCTTGTACCGTGAGAGACAACGTTAATGGATTAAACTCATTCAACATGCACCTTCAAAAACTTTGCTTCTTTCTTTTTTCGCATCTTTCCTTTTCGGGAGAAAGTTGATACCCTCCACAAAAATGACGGAAATTTTTTGCTTTTTTGCATTTTTCGAGTCGCACGATCACATTACAATGCACACACGATTCATGTACACATAACTTGGACACCATAATTAAAAAATATATAAACGAAAGTAATTGATAATTCAAATAATAATTCACCTTGAATGAGTGAAATTTCTCATCCCTGATAATTTCAAATATAGAGAGACTCTTTAATGCACACCAAACTTGATAATTTGTGAGGAAAGCATTTTGCTAAAAGAAAATAAGTCTCAAATTCCCAAAGAAAATTGCAAAATAGTACAACATCAATTTGTTCAAATGAGAATAAAAGATAAGATATTATCCCACAACCTCGTCAAGGTCAGAGTACATGGATTTAATAACTCCAAGTTTCAAAAATTGAGAATTGATTAAGAGTAGAAAAAATTGAGAATTGATTAAGTGTAGAAACATGCATATATACATATATAACAACAACTTGACAATTCTCAACTATTGAGGTTGTAAATAAAAAACAATATATATATAAAAAATAAAAGCACAACAATAAGAACTAAAAAGCTCAACTTGAAAAGGCTCAAGTTTGAAGCCTACGCAAATCTTCAATACTAAAAAAAACCAGCCCACCATTATTTTTACTAAAATACAAACTCCACCTCTTGTATCTTTACAAAATCCTCAATTTAAAGGTTACTTTGACTATAATTCCCTAATTAATAGACCTCTAATCTACTATAATTTGGGTCAGATGTTCTTCTTATCAATAATTAAGTAATATAAAACAACAAGATTGTTTATACAGTAAAAAGAACAAAAGGTTGAAGATTTAGATAATTTTAATTAACAAAAACTTCAATCAATGAAAATTCTACGTCAATTGATCATGCAAATTTGCAAACAAAATATAATGTTAAAGAAAAATTGAAACCTGCATACTTAATTAGAAGCACAGTACAAAGAGAGTTTGAAATTACCTGATAATTAATCTCCAAATGGATGCCGGAGCGCCAATGTCGACTTCGTTTGTATTGGGGGTTTTGAAAAGAGTTTGGTAATGGGAATTCTCTAGAATATAGTTGTAAGTTTGGTAAATGGGAAGTACTGTACTAGAGACTTAAGAATTTGATACTAAAAGAAATGAGGGTTTTGAAATTTTGGGGAAAAAAAGCGCACAATTAAAAAGTCCGGGGTATAGCGTGCAACTCCAAAAATTTTATACTCCTGTTTTAATTTATCAGCTCTTACCATCATATAATGCAACGGTTAAAGACCTAATGCCATGGCTAATTTTTAAACCGTTGCAAAAAACCGTAGCATTAGCCAAGACCGTTGCTACAAACAGTTGTATTATCTATAACCGTTGCAATAACTGTTGTATTAGCTTAGGTCGTTGCACTCAATCGTTGAAATACTCTTTAACCGTTTCTTAAGACCATTGCATTTTTTCGTTTATGTTGTAGTGACATTAAGTCATGTCGTGTTATTACATTGAGTTAACACTATGCACACACGAGTCACACGAAGTAAGTCATCATTAAGTCAAGTTTATACTTTGAGTCGTGTCAAGTCAATGAGTCAAGCAACACTAAGTCTTAGGTCAACCCTAATTACATGAGCAAAGTCCTATAGTCAAAAATATAAATTTAGGCACATTCTAGTGAGCAAGAACATTCCCGGATTTTTTCGAAAAGCCGCGAATGAAAACCTGACTCCAGCGTCAGACGACAAGGTTGTCGCCCGTCGAAAAAATTTGTCGCCTGGCGACAGAGAAAGAACGCGGCAACAGAGTCTTCCAGCAAGCGCTGGTGCGGCGATGAGATACATGGCCCCATATTGGATTATGCGGACCTCATACGGCAATTTCGGGTTCCTTGGTACGCCAGTTAGCCCCTGTAAGCAAATTGACATGATTAGTAGTCGGCTCGATTACAATTGCAGTAAGTCATTGACCTGACAACGATCGTCTCACTTAGCTTAAGAGACTAAGCTTTGGCTCATTAGAAGCACCAAGGCATCGATTCAAAAGAAAGCACTTATACGACAATTTTTCCAAAATTGGATTGTCATCCCCAACCGACAATATTTCCAAATATGGATTGTCGCGCATTCTTCTTAAACGACAATTTTTCCAAGATTGGATTGTCATCTATAGCAAAGTTTTCAAGCGTGGATTTTCGTGCTCCTTCTCTGTTTGGCAATTTTTTCCAAGTTTGGATTGTCATCGCTGGCAAGTTTTTTGAGATTGGATTGTCATACACATAGTTCCCTATGGAAAAAATTCCCAAATAATTGTCGTAGGTCTCTACTCATCATAAATTTCGGCAAAGGTTTCTCAACGTGGATTGTCATTCATTTCAGTAAGTGGCAAATTTTCCCGAAGTGGATTGTCGATCGACTCTTTTTTACAAATGTTCCAAGACGCGGATTGTCAATTGTGGCAATATTTTCTTAAAAGGATTGTCGCATAGCATTGAAAAATTTCCAAGGTGGATTGCTTTCAAGAGTTATATTCCTAGATGTGGATTGTCGATCGTAGCAAAGTTCTTATGAAAGATTGTTACAAAGCATTGGCAACTTTTCCTAAAATTGGATTTTGGAAAATTTTTCGAGATACGGATTGTCGCTTCATCATGGCAACCTATCCAAGGATGGATTATTACAAAGCATTGATAAATTTCCCTAAATCGGATTGTCATACATCATACAAGAGTTGTGTAGGCAACTATTCCCAAATAAAAGAGGATTGTCATCACCCAAAGTATCGCAACAACTGAGGATGGCTTCAGGCAGAGCAATCTCCAATCATATTCCCTGGTTTGCGAAAGATGGTCACAAGGCGGTAGAAGGTCGTTTAAGATGAAGCAATCTTCGATAGTATTCTCTAGCTTGCAGAAGATTATCACAGCGGAAATTGGAGGTAGTTACAGGCCAGGCGTAGCACTCTTCAGGCGGTATCCCCTAGCTTGAGGAAGATCGTCAAAGCTCTATTGTTTAGAGACGACTGAAAATCAAAACAACAAGATGGCGTTCCCTAGCTTGTGGAAGGTTGTCACAACAACAAATATAGCAACAAATCGTAACTTCAGAGACGTGTGCTCGACGGTGCAAGATACGCATTTCTTAACTCTTTTATTTGTTTTAACTAACGATAATTTGCAAGTATCGGCGTTACAAGAGTGATTTAGGATTGCAGAACATTCTGAATCATTCTCCGTCCCTATCGATACTTTGATTTTGGTTTTCGAAACTTGCATTTCTCCTAACTTAGTCAAAGTGGGGGCTTCTGTAGATACCCATTTGTGTCCCCCCAAAACTAAACCCAGTGATGAATACTTTTCATGTTATTTGATTATTGAACGAGGTGAAAGTGTGAAAAGTCTAGTAATGAGGATGTTTTTATTAAAATATCTCTTCTTTCTGTTTTTGAAAATATTTCTTTTCTTACTCTATTTATGAAATACCGTGCATTCCATTTTAGTTTGGTCCATGACAAGTGTCAAATAATAGTGTAGTTGGATGGGGCTTGAAAAGACCTTTCCAACGATATATTATAAGCCCAATTCCGATGAATAATGAGGAAGTTATAGCCAAAATACTAAACTGGGCCCGGTTTGGCTCTTATATGCGGCCCAATGAACTAGAGAAGGGCCTATTATTAATAATCATTCCTAAAGCTATTAGTGTTGATTATAGTCTTCTAGAATACTATAGAAGGTTCTTTTGAATCCTAATGGAGTTAGGATTGATAATTATGTTTCAAAGAGTTTGAAATTAAATAAAACTACTCCTTTTAAGAATCCTTGTTTTGTACAAGATGGAATATATTCAAATTTTATTTTCGTGCCTAATAATCTTTATCCAACTGACACCCTTCCACTATTTCTGCCATATCTTTTTATCTAAAAATGATTTTAATAAGCTTCTAATTGGGTTGGAAATTAGAGTTCAACAGCTTTCCAACGACATATTATATTCCTTATTTGGACTTCTAGATCAAAAGTTATTATAAAAACAAAATCCGTAAAAATTGCCTTGTAGCGCCGGACAACAGACCTGTCGCGCGGCGGCAGGGGCTATTGCGGAGACAAAGGCGTGTTTTATTCCTTTACAAACTCTTATTCTTTTTTATCAAATCCGGACTATTTTCATTTTAAATAGAGTCCTTAAACCTCCGTTTTTAATCATCAATTCTTACCTAGAATTCTCTAATTCTTCTCTACTTTCTCTTAAGCAATATAGCTTATTCTTTCTCTCTCTAGCTTTTCTAAACTAGCCTTTTACAAATAAAATTCCTCATACATTAGAACTAGACACACCTGTCCAAGTTCGAAGTTGCATTTTCCCTAGACGTGAAAGGTTTGATATTTCTGAGGGTTTGGTTCCTAATCTCTATTTCATTTATTTAATTTAATTCTTTGATTTTTGTTATTTTCCTTAAAGTTACTAACGTGTGTATTTTGTTATTAGAAAGAGGTACGAGGCATCCAAGTAAGTGCTTAATTGTTTCATTGATATTATGATATCGAAATCATGCTTAGATTGTTATTTTGATTCCTAGTATCATGTTAGGATGTTTTATTGCTTCCTAGTATCATGTTTGGGGTAATAACTAAAAATTCCTAATATCAAGTATGATTGTTGTGATGCTTCCAATTTTCTTTCTTAATAGCATCTTAGTATCAAGTTAGGGTTAAAGCTTTGATTTTTAATGTTTGGTGACTGTATATGCTAAATTTCGTCAAGTAGGATTTGATGTGGGATACGGGCTACGGATCAACTAAATTAAAATAAGGAACATGGAATGCGGAATGTAAATGACAGAAATAATAAAGGGAGAGGGATGAGACATGATATTGTGACGCGGAAAACCCCAATAAAGGTGGGTAAAAACCGCGGGTGGCAATGAGTCCACCAATCCACTATAATACGGGCATAAAGCCAATAATTACAAAAACAATGTGAATTTTACGTTTGATGACACAACAATGTATTAGTAAATGTATGTACATTAGGTGTTGGACTAACGTAGTATGGAAGGGAGGTTGATTAGGTGCATTATTATGGGTAGAAATATATCCTTGCAAGATTATACAAAGGCTTAAAATATAGTAGCAAGGAGGAAGTATTTGTAGTGGAATGATGATGTGGAGAATGGATGAAATTACTGTAGTAGTTTTATGGGTATTTTCGGAGGTTGGCAGGAGGTGGATCAAAATAGTTGTTTTGTCAGTGGCTAATGGATGATGCCTCATGGGAGGAAATTGTTCTCTATTTATAGAACTTTTCGTATGTAGCCAATAGACGGTTGGAGAAAGATGAGGATGCCCTCCATGAAAATAGAAAATAGCGGTTATTCACTCTTTACTTGGTCTTTCAATGAATGTAGACGGTTTGGAGTACACATACATGCAACAACTTCAATTGACTTCTTCGTAGTGGTAGATATTCTCTCCATGACTTTAGGAAGCACCCATAACCGTCTTGACTCGGTCTTGTATGTATTTGTCTTGGTTGTCAACGTCTGTCAACGGTCGTACAAAATGAACCATAACAATAGCCCCCATTTTCCTAGTTGAAGCACGGCAAAAACTAGGAAAATTATACATAGATTAGACTTTGCATCCACTTCAATGTTAGTGTCGTTGCATTCCTTCGTCATTGTCTTTTTCTAATGATACACTCTGTTCATATGTAACCTTAAGTTGCTGCTATGTCGATGTCGATGATATTGTTTGATATCGTTCGTTGACGTCAAAAGGCATTCATCAATGGTAGAGGCTAATTGTCTTTGACAGAATCTAATTTCATTGATGACGGACGAAAGCTGTCGATGGACGGAGGCTGGCGCCATCGACGAACAGAAGATGATGTCGTCGACCAACGGAAGCAAATATTGTCGACCAACGGAAGTTGACATCGTCGACGGACAAAAGCCGATATCGTCGGCGGACGGAAGCCGATATCGTCGACGGACAGAAGCCGATATCGTCAACCAAGGGAAGCTGACATTGTCGGTGGACGTAAGCTGACATCGTCGGCGGACGGAAGACGATATCATCGACCGACGAAAGCTGATATCGTCGGCGGATGGAATCCGATGTCTTCGACATCAGAAGGACTTTTTCGATGTTGAACATTGGTTGTGATAATGGTAACGACAGTAGTCGGAGATTGTCAAAAGTAATAAACTGGCGACAAGGCCAAAACAGGTGATTTGAGTGCTAAGACCATTGAAGAAGGCGACGATGTATGTGCACACTGGAAATAATGCCAAATCTCAAATGTTGTAACATAGATTGAGTACTTGGACAATTAGATGATAGAAATACTTTAAATATGGATGACGATTATAGAAAGACAATAAATATACTTACTTTTGATCCTAACATATGATTAGAGGATAATATAATAAGTCATTAATACGAAAGACATTAGATTAAACCAAACCTGTTGATGATCGTAATGTTACTTTAAGGTCACTCAATTCGAGGGTAGAGCAATTGAATCGTATTCATTATAGCAATAACAAGGAATATTAAATAAACGATGATACGTTAGTTAGCTCTTTGTTATGACATATGGTGTCGAACTTGGCCCATTTAGGCGACAAAACTCTTTTCAACATGGTGTCTGGCGATGAGGCCGCATATGTAATTTGAATGCAATCAATAAAGGATTTCTTAATGTGTTAACTCATATTATGGCAATAAAGCCAATCGGAAAATTTTGTTGCGATGTTCGACGCTAAGTTTGTTGAATTTATTTAGTGTTTTCACTTGGTGTCACAACCAAGTGGTGCTTTCGTCATAATAAATTCAAGCGTCAAGGCCATTAAAATTTCAAACGTTTTCTTTGTACGGAGATCACATTCGATCGCTTTGTCTTGCACTTTAAAGTACAAAATACATATCGTATGTGATAACTTTTGTAACATCGTTGAGAACAAAGACTTGTGAGCAAATATAATCATTGCATGACTTTTTATCGGAGGGTAAACTCTAATGTAGTTCTAGAGCTATCGACATTGGACATTATGTGTCTATACCAATGCATGACAAAACCAAATTAAATTAGATAACAAAAAATAAATGTTTCATATATAAAATATTGAAGACATGTAAATAAATAAAAGAATGTTTTTTTAAAACGGTTTTTTACCAATACTAACGATACTCTACATGCTTATGACACTTTGTAGACTTAAGACACTATATGTACTTTAGGACTTGCTCGCTTTGTAGTGTTTTGTTTGTCAATATGATCAATCGTTACGACCAATCCTATCGTTGTATGGCCATCATTGCATTGTGCGTCAATACCCCTTGTGCCCTGGCGTATGACGCTGAACACTGAGGATTAAACTAGTAGTTAAAGTATCGGGCGTTTGGCGTTTGACGCTAAGGTCTATTTTACCCGGGATTCGTTTGCTACGATATTCTTTTGAGCGGAAGTTTTCCTCGTCCCTTTTGGGGATGTCAGTGTAACTGACGCCTTTGTGAGTAACCGTTGTTTAGAGCTTTGGTCATGAAATTTTTTCCTTTGATTCCGTCGTTCATTGCATTCTGCAAAATATAGGATAAAGTAATGGATAGTCTTTTGACGACTTAGTTAGTGATTTATCGTAAGCATTTGAAATATTTTGTTAAAATAAACGCTATTTCTAAGAATAGCATATACCACAGTTATGTAGGAAACATAAAGAAATAATGATAAAGATCATACAAGATGATCAAATCAAATGTGTTTAAGTGGGTTAGAGTTTACTTTCATGTCGTCATGACCCTTGATCATAATAATCTGATGTTCCGATCCTTTGTCAATGTCGCTACAACTTGCTGGTGTGACCCTAGGTTGTCATCGCCATGACATTGAGGTTCCCTATTCACACATGTTGTCGTGATCTTTATTTACGTCATCATCTTCATGGCGTCGAGGTGTATGATGTTTTCATACATAATATTGAAATCGTTATGCTTAATCTTGGCATCGAGTAACCTGTTCGTCATCATTCTAAACACTAATGTCGGATATTTGCATTAAGTCATACAAAAATTGAAAATATGAATTGTAAACGATGCGTAAAAAGATTTAGATATTGCACATGACGTTCATTCATAAACCAAGATGTAAACACATGTTTCATCACAAGAATTACTGATAATCAATTAATAAAAATAAATAGGCCAAATAACGAAAACATAAATTAACTATGTGTATTACTACATCAACAAAGATGATAGACATAACAAGTAAAACTTTAAGGCGGTAGAATCATGTCAATGACAATGCTAATTAGAAAATCAAAGTAATAATACGTTAATGAAGATGATAAATGGAAATAGAAATAAATACTTTAAGCTAGGCAACAAATTAAAGAGCATGATCATGACAGTATAAATGTAAAAACTAAAAGCGATAATGTGGTGTATCTTAATAGTGTCGGTGATTACCACGGTCTGTGACAAGATTGATGGAATTCGACATACATTTTAAATATAATAGAAAGTTACCTTGATAAGAATTGATTTCATTTAAATCGTGCCCCAATGTTGGATCACTCGGGAAGATTAAATCAGGTTTAGCCCCGATGTCATATTCTAGATTGGTGAATTATCTACAAGAGTATTCTCATATATACCAACTCGTTTGTTAATTATTCATGAAATAATAACAAATAAAATTATCCACCTTATGTATTCGGAAAAAGCTTTAAACATTCATAATTACGTTAAGAATGAACCATAATCATAGCATCAACAATTAATCAAAGTATAATGATCAAAGCGTCAAAAACTAAGGAAAAATAATCATAATAACCAAAGCATGATGTATCGAAGCATCAGGGATCAAATAACAAAATTTAATCAAAGCATTATATTGATAATCAGAGCATAGTATCTTGCCCCCTTGTGGAAACTACATGAAAAATTGCAAACAATATGAAATGAAGTTAGCCACAAAATATAATGTTACTGTCAACTTGTTGTTGTCGATGACAATACTCCGATGTCACAATCAATTAACGTTATAATTCTCCACTTGTAACCTTAGTTTATCTAAAAATACGCTTGGTACGGCATAAATTAGTCATCATAAAATATAAAAATCTAAGTTCTACATAAGCTAATGTCATAAGTTATAAAAAAAAGTCAATGAAATTATTTTTAGAATAGAATAGTCTTTAGTAATAAATCTAAATTTTGCATTTAGGAAAAAGCTTACTTGCATCGTCGTTTAAAGTTACATTTGTCTTAATGTTGTCGTCACTAACTGATGATATTAGGCTGCTGATGACGTTACTGACTGGTGTCGTCGAAACTAATTGATGTCATCCTCGACACTGGCCGTCGTCGTCGGAGCTGACTGTCGTCATTGGAACTGACTGTCGTTGTAGAAACTAGCTTTCGTCGTCGGAGTTGACTAATGTCGTCGTCGACACTAGCTGTCGTCGGAACTGATTGTCGTCGTCGAAATTGACTTTCGTCGTCGGAGCTGAATTTCGTCGTCGGAACAGGCTTCCTTCGTCGAAACTTTAATATTGTTTCATTTAGCAACAACATAGTCTAAAAATAATGTTAGTTAAACAAAAAATAATATTGTGAATGACGACAAACCCTGAATTTTATGGCATCATGAGACTCATGACTTAAAGCAGTAATTTCCATGGCGTCTTTCCCATTAAGTGTGATGTTTGTTTTTTTTATGACGATATAATCTGTCATAGCTTAAAGACACACAAAATAGTTAGTTAAATTAAACCTTAAAAAATAACTTTACCAAATGTCTCGAGATCGTCAAAGATAATCGCCCCACTACAAGAAAATAACCTTTTTGTAGCGATTATTTTAACCTTTAGTATCGATTGTAATTGCAACAAAAAGCTTTCCCAACGAATGCTAATTCGATACAATATCTCCCGTTGCCTTAGCCTTTAGTAGCGGTTTTCAATATCGCTGGGGTTGGCCTCAATAATCAATACGAAAAACTACATCCAATCGGGGTGATTATTGTAGCGATTACAATCGCTATAAATGTTTAACTCATTTTCTTCAAAAAAAAAAAAAACATGTGTATGATCTTTACAAGATTCGAACGTGCAACCTCAAACTCTTATATTAAATGTTTCACCAATAAGCTATGACATATTTTATGTACTCTTTGTCAAACAATATTTATATATCTAGTGTTAAAAATTTTCGTATCGATTTTTAGGATTTAGTGGCATTGTAAATGATACAATTTCTCTAAATTATATAAATGTGTAAAAATAGTGTGGATATGTATTATTATGTTTTCCGTATCGATTTTATATGGGAAAACTATGGCGATTGTAAAAATGATATGAAATCCTTAGTTATTTCACAAACATACTTGCATATTATAGCGAATGTACAATCGCTATGAAATAATCGCTACGAAAAGTGATTTTTCTTGTAGTGCCCATGTTGCAGTATACTGAGTTAAGTTGGCGTTGATAACCACTTCTCGTCGCCGAGACCACGAACAATAATTCTTATAAAGTCACTTTAAGGGATTAAATATATCTTGATGATGGGAATGTGTTTGAATGTGTTTGGAAAGGAACTTTTGTAGGGTTGATGTTTCAATCTAGTTGTAGCCCCACGGTGGGCGCCAAATTGTTTATGCTAAATTTCGTCAAGTAGGATTTGATGTGGGATACGGGCTACGGATCAACTAAATTAAAATAAGGAGCATGGAATGCAGAATGTAAATGACAGAAAAATAAAGGGAGAGGGAGGAGACATGATATGGTGACGCGAAAAACCCCAATAAAGCTGGGTAAAAACCGCGGGTGGCAATGAGTCCATCAATCCACTATAATACGGGCATAAAGCCAATAATTACAAGTACAATGTGTATTTTATGTTTGATGACATAACAATGTATAAGTAAATGTATGTACATTAGGTGTTGGACTAACGTAGTACGGCAAGGAGGTTGATTAGGTGCATTATTATGGGTAGAAATATATCCTTGCAAGATTATACAAAGGCTTAAATTATAGTAGCAAGAAGGAAGTATTTGTAGTGGAATGATGATGTGGAGAATGGATGAAATTACTGTAGGAGTTTTATGGGTATTTTCGGAGGTTGGCAGGAGGTGGATCAAAATAGTTGTTCTGTCAGTGGCTAATGGATGATGCCTCATGGGAGGAACTTATTCTCTATTTATAGAGCTTTCCGTATGTAGCCAATAGACGGTTGGAGAAGGATGAGGATGCCCTCCATGAAAATAGGAAATAGAGGTTATTCACTCTTTACTTGGTCTTTCAATGAATGTAGACGGTTTGGAGTACACGTACGTGCAACAACTTCAATTGACTTCTTCTTAGTAGTAGATATTCTCTCCATGACTTTAGGAAGCACCCATAACCGGCTGGAATCGGTATTGTATATCTTTGTCTTGGTTGTCAACGTCGGTCAACGGTCGTACAAAATGACCTATAACAGTGACATGATAGAGTTTGTTATTAATCTTGTTAGTATCATGCCTGGGATCTTGCTATTGTTATGCTTTAACATGATTATTATTATTTTAATCATTATGATTATTATTTTTTTAATTATGATTATGTTTCTTGATTTATATTGTTATTGCTTGATCATACCTTTTATGCATGTTTAAAGGGAATTAGTACTTGTAATCATGTTTAATAAGATAATTAATAATCTTGTTTGGGTTAATATGATTATAATTCAGGTGATCGCCAATAATAGTTTTATTTGTGCATTAATATTTAACCAACATAGATTAAACAAGTTTAGGGTTAACCTATTGTTTGCATGTTAGTCAGAAAGCGCACATGAATACAAGCAAAATAAAGTAGAGGCATATTATTAGGGCAGGTTCTTTCTCTTTTAGATTGGATTTGTACCTTCATCCCCGAACTTTCAGTCTTGGTTCCAGACCTATTGGATTTAACGATCTCCTGGATCGTTAAAGGGTGTAATCTTCACCCTGTGAACGATTTACAAGTTCCTAAAACTTGTTGGCGACTCTTTTGCTCTAGCTTCCTTCCCTTTGGACGCCACCATGCTTAAGTGTATGATCATAGTGAGGTTCAAGTTTGGGGTAATACTTGAAATATTCCATACACTACCCAACCTAAGTCTTACTTAGGTTCACACATCACTCTCGGAGTGCCTACACTAAGCTTCCTACCTGAAACTCACTCACTGTGCTCTCACAGTTACCACTCGTTTTTTAAAGACTTTCAAACTCCTAAACACATAAATTTTAGAGAATTCAATTTCCTTACTCAAATGTAAATTATCAAGAATTCAAAAACACCCCAAAACCAATTACAACACAAAGACTCAATCTAACACATAAATGAAAAGCTACACATGAAACCCGAAATTAAAATGATAAAGCTTAAACCTTTTGGAAAACTTACTCTTAATCACTATGTGGTTTTCACTCTTAAAACTATCACCTTGCTTTGTTGTATCACTTCTATATTTATAGAAGTTCCTCAATTAACAGAGTAAGGTTTCCAGAAAATGATAAATTAAACAGAAATTCATTTTTATCATTTAAAACCAAAATTGAATTAATCCCGATTTTAAGAAAACCTTTTTCCTGTAAAATTCGTTTTATTAAAAGATAATGTTATATGTAAAAGATAAAACCAATTAAACTAGATTTTAAAAAATAAAATCAAATAAATTACTTTTTCATAAATCAAAACTTATCTTTTACGAATTACTTAGTTTGCCAAGCTTTATACGATTTCTAAAAAGTTCCATGTATAACAACCAGATATATATTTACATCAACCTAGAAAAACAAACTTATTTTTAATACAACCTAAGTTATGAAGTCCATCTTTTTTGGTTGATATCTCGAGCTCTGCACTGGTCCTTGGTTGTTGAGGTTGTGCTCCAACATTACACAAGAACCAGGTCGTTACAACCCATTGATAAGTTTCTGTTAAGGAACTCCTTATATTTCCATCAGGTGATTTAGAGAACTACTTTCTGGAACTCTTCTTCTGACTTTACTTGTTATCCTGGATCTTCTAAAGTTCCTCTATTTCAGTTCCTTCTTCAACTCCTAGAATTTACTTGACCTGCAAACATCATAACACTAGAAAATCCTTATTAGATGGAAGTTTGCTCAATTATAGACATCATCATCAAAACCTCATAAGGGTCAACACCAACAATATATAAAATTTTAGGTTAGTATCCATACGATCATACGTTACACTCATACGTTATTCGTCTTTATTTCCTTAACACAATTTAATTGGTACACTTTGTTCAAAAAAAAATATTGGTACATACACCACATTTTGCAAATTTTATTTTGCTATGAGTAACAGTTTTTTTTTTTAAAATAATAATAATTTATGAGTCGTATATTATGAAATATGAGTGATGTAATAACAATTTCCCTATTGTTTATACGTTAACATAAACACTATATTATATTGAATTACAGAAGAAAAAACTTGTAAAAAAAGTAGGGAATAAAAATTTTATTTGTAATAAATTAAAATATTTTGCTTCAATAGCTAAGTGATACGGTTAATTAAGTTATCCAGACCTGATTATGTAATATAGAATGGAGGTTGGTTCAACCACTCCAGAGAACTAGCCCAAGAGAAAGCAGGGCAGTTTGTGGAAGTAATCAAAATGGCAATAAGGGCATGTTCTCTTCCGTTGAAATTCAGTTCAGTTCAGTTCAGTTCAGCTCAGTTCAGTTCAGTTCAGCTCTTAATTTATGTTTAATGATATTGCTAATGATATAAAGCCAAATTTCATTCTTTTAAGCTCTTATTACAACGACAACAACAACAACAACAACAACAACAACAACAACAACAACAACAACAACAACAACAACAATAATAATAATAACAATAATAATATTAACAATAATAATAATAATAATAATAAATAAGTAATAAATAATAATAATAATAATAATAATAATCAATAAATAATAATAATAATAATAATAATAACAATAATAATTGAAATAATACTAATAATAATAATCAATAAATAATAATAATAATAATCATCAATAATTAATAATAACAATAATATTAATAATAATAATAATAATAATAATATTGATACAATTCATTATTCAAATGGTTCTATAGTATATTTTTAATATATTTTCCATAAATATGTACATTTGTATATACACATATGTATAGTAATAAATAATCAATAAATAATCAAAGATCACTAATCCGTAGTTAAAAAACACTAATTAATAAGTTCAGTTCAGTTCAGTTCAGTTCAGCAGAGTTTAGTCAATCGGAACAGGCCCTAAGTGTAATCAAGAGAGATAATCGAGAGAGAATGAGATAAGATTAAAGGGAATTTTCATTAATAATAACATAACAAGCTATTACATCACTAATGGCTTTATATATACTTTGAAAAAACAGAGTAACGTTCTAATACAAGAATAGGACAAAAGTAGGTACAATGATAGGCTGCTATCACAGTATTATTCCTTAATTACTAGCTGGATTATTCCATTGACCATTCTCTTGATTTCGTTGAGCTACAATTTTCCTCTCATTCTGCTCCCTTGTCACCTTTCTTGACTCACCAGTGTAATATCTTGCCAGCTCATCACCAAATGAAATAGTGTTTGTATCAATACCTCCCCCTTTAGAGGATCCTTGACCCTAAGGATCAAATGTGGGACAATCTTTTTCCATTTGTTCTGCATCCTCCCAAGTTGCTTCTTCTGCAAGCCATTGATCCCATTGTACAAGCCATTATACTACTTCCCTATTCTGCCCTCTTCACTCCTTTCTTATCAAGTACAGCAATAGGGACCCTAGGTATGGTGTGATACATCTGAATTGAGGGTAAGTCAGGTGGAGAAGCTTGAGTAGGAGTATAGCCCTGATGCTTCTTTAGTAAGGAGACATGAAATGTTGGGTGAATTTTTGTTGTAGGTGGTAGTTGAAATGTGTAAGCTACTTCACCAATTTTCTTTTGAATCTGGTAGGGGCCATAATACTTAGGGGATAGCTTTTCATTTGATCTGGACTACATGGAGGTTTGCTTGTATGGTTGTAACTTCGGGTATACCCAGTCACCAACTTCAAATTGTCTCTCTAATCTGTGTTTGTCAGCCAATTGCTTCATCCTATTCTGAGCTCTTAGCAAGTTTTCTTTGAGGATTTCCAAGATAATGTTTCTCTGCTAAAGACTTCTATCAATGGCATCCACCATACAAGAGCCAGCCAGATATGGCCTGTGAATTTGTGGTGGCAGATTGTATAGAATCTCAAATTGAGTTATCTTACTTGAGGTATAATAATTTGTGTTATACCAAAACTCGACAAGGGAGATCCATTTTGCCCAATCTTGTGGCTTTTCTCATCACATACACCTTAAGTAGGACTTTAAGCATCTGTTTAGGACCTCAGTCTGCCCATCTGTTTGAGGGTGATAGGAAGTAGATAGCTTTTGTTGTATGCCCTGTAACTTGACAAATTCTGACCAGAATTGACTAAAAAAAACCTTGTCCCTATCTGAGATTATGGACTTAGGGAAGCCATGGAGTTTAAAGACATGGTCAAGATAGGCCTGTGCGACCTTAAGGGCAAAATAAGTATGGGATAAAGCAATAAAGTGAGCATACTTGCTCAACCTATCCACAACTACCAGGCCATAATCACTTGTTTCCCATGATCAGAGCTAGGTAGTTCTTCAATAAAATCCATTGTCACTTCTTCCCATATTTTTTCAAGCAAGGGTAAGGGTTAAAGGAGCCCTGGGTAAGCTACGGGATCATACTTGCACCTTTGACACACAGTGCATTGCTTAATATAGTCCTTGATGCCTTTCTTCATTCCCTTCCAGTAAAATATTGCCTTGATTCTGTAGTTGGTAGCTTCAACTCCAAAGTGGCCTACCTGAGATGAATCATGTAATTAAATCAATATTTCTCTATAAACAGAATCATATGGCCCCCCATCACCAACTTCCCTTTTCTCTTCAATAGTTGTTGATCCCAAGTATGATGCCTGTGTGAGTTTGGGTCTTATTGCAATTTTTTGATTATTTGCTGAATTTTTTCACCAGAAACCCAAGTCTGCTTAATTTTTTCCAGCAAGTCAGAATTTAAGCTAGAGTTATCCATAGTATTGAGCTAAACCTCTACAATCCTTGATAGGGCCTCTGTAACCTCGTTCTCTGCCCCAGACTTGTATTCTACAAGATAGTTGAATCCAGTCAGCTTGGACACTACTGAAACGGGGTAACTAGCTTGTGGTCTAACAAGTACTTTAGACTGTCTTGGTCAGTTCTGGTTATGAATTGTCTGGACATAAGATAATGCTACCACTTTATTACAGCATAAACTACTGCCAAGAGCTCCCTTTCATATATAGGCTGAAAGCAAGCTATTCTTCTCACTCAATGCCTTGCTTAAGAAACTGATATGGTGGCCATTGAGCACAAAACTCTAAATCCCTTCCCTGAGGCATCAGTATCAATGGTGAAAGCCTCATTAAAGTTAGGCATAGCTAACACTGGGAGTGAGGTTATAACTCTTTTAAGCTCGTTGAAAGCTTTTTCAGCATCAGAAGTCCAATCCAAGCTATCCTTTCCTAACAGAACGGTGAGGGGCTTTCATATTTTTCCATAGTACCCAATTAGGCCCAAAAATCCCCTTAGTTGCTTGAGATTTTTAGGTCTTGGCCACTCTATCATAGCAGTGACCTTTTCTTGGTCACGGGCTACCCCTTTATTTGAGATAATATGCCCTAAATAGTGTATTTCTTTCAAACTAAATGAACATTTCTTCAAATTGGCATATAGCTGATTCTCTTGCATGACTTCCAATGTGACACTTAGGTCTCTTAAATGAGCATTCTAGTTAGGACTATATACTAGAATATCATCAAAGAATACTAAGACACATCTCCTGAGTAAGGGTTTAAAGATGTGATTCATGAGAGATTGAAAAGTGGAGGGGGCATTGGTTAACCTAAAGGGCATAACCAGGTATTCAAAGTGGCCAAAGTGAGTTTTAAAGTCTGTTTTCTGGATGTATGGGGGGTGCATTCTGATTTGATGATAGCCTGATTTTAGGTCTATCTTGGAGAAAAATTTAGTTTCTTGTAACTCATCCAGGAGCTCCTCAATTAGGAGTATTGGAAATCTATCCTTGATAGTGGCATCATTGAGACTTCTATAGTCTACACACATCCTCCAACTGCCATCCTTCTTCTTTACTAGCACTATAGGAGCTGCAAAAAGGCTGTTACTAGGCTTGATCACACCTTGATAAAATTGCAAAAAGGTTGTTACTAGGCAAGGTACCTAAATGCTCTCATATTTACAGCATTAGTACCTTCCTTAAGGGGAATAGCAAGGTTAAAACCCTCTCTTTCTAGTGGCAGTCCCTTTGTGGGTGAGAAAACATCTTCATACTGCTTGAGAAAGGCTGTAAGGCTAGGATTGGGGTTGATATTGCTGCCAGAAGGGGGTTGGGGTGAGAACTGAGCATCAGTTGGCATGATTTGCATCATAGACAAGGATCCTTCTTGGTGAAAAAGTTTCTGCATCTTTTGGGGCTGCACTATCTTCCAATTTTTTTGGTTTGGCACCCCTCGGCTTGATTTTCTTCCCTGCATACTTAAACTCCATAATAAGGTTGCTAAAATCCCATAATACTGGCCCAAGTTGGCTGAACCACTGAATTCCAAGCACCAAATCACTACCACTCAAGGGCAGCAAGAAAACATCATCCTTAAACTCAATTCCTTGCATTTTCTAGGTAAATTTCTTAATAACTTGGTTGCACTGTATTTCATTCCTATCAGCTACTTTCACCTAAAGAGGTGTAATGCTTTCTACCTTGCAATCCAACTTTAATGCCCTGTTTACATCTATGAAGTTGTGAGTATTGCCACTATCTAACAGTAACTGCAGTTTCTTTTTTCCAAAAAAGGACCTCAATCCTCATGGTTTAGAAAGACAATACTCCATCCATGGCTTGCAAAGATATGTGAGCACATTGAGAGCTGTCCTGCTCCACCATCTCTAATGTCTCCTCCTCCTCCTCCTCCTCATCTAATTCTTCTATCTCAATGTGAAACAGTTGAGGCTTCTTCCCTTTTCATTTGTGACCAGCCTCATACTTCTCATCACACCAAAAACACTGATTTTTTTCTCTTTTCTCACTAAACTCAGCAGGAGTCAAAGTTCTTCTGTTGATGTTGGTGTTTGATGGTTTAAAGGGTTGGATCTGGTTGTTTGGGGGTAAAGGTAGGTCTATATGGTGTGGGTTGCTGCACTGGTTTTGGTGTGGGTAATAGGGGAGGTTGTTTCATAGGTGGTTTAGGTTTTTTTTTCCTTGAGGGAAACTTCCTGCAGTTTTGCTAAGCATAGAGCTTGATGCAGATTGGTGGGACTAAACATCCTTACATATAGTTGTATATCTTCCTCCAGGCCAGCCAAGTAACAACTTAATAGATAGGGTTCAGACAGATTCCATCTACTAGAAAGATCATCGAATTCATCATGATATTCCTGGACACAACCTATCTGCTTTAGAGATTTCAAATCATCCATTGGGTAATCATATAGATCCCAAAACCTGGCTGTGATATCTCTCACATAGTCCTCCCAGTCAGGCAAGACTTGATTTTTTTTCTCTGGGAATAAGTTTGATGCCATAATAAGGCCTTATCCTCTAAATGAATAGCAGCTAACTAGACCATATCTAGATCCTTCATATTATCAAGATCAAAAAACTGATTGCATTTGAAGATCCATGATTTAAGGTCATTTCCATTGAACTTAGAAAACTCTACCTTTGTTAACCTAACAGTTTTAGTATTATCTGTAGACACCCTTTGTGTCTCCCTAAAACCAAACCCAGTGATGAATACTTTTCACGTCGAATCATAATCGAATGAAGTGAAAGTGTGGAAAGTCAAGTGTTGTGGTTAGTTTTTATTCCTCTTCTTTCTCTCTATTTTCGAAAACCTATTTTATGAAAATACCTAATCTAGTTTAGTTTGGTCCATGGCAAGGGTCCAATAATAGTGTAGTTGGATTGGGCTCGAAAAGAGCTTTCCAACGATATATATATTATAAGCCCAATTCCGATGAATAATGAGGAAGTTATGGTCAAATTACTAAATTGGGCCCGGTTTGATCTTTATATGAGGCCCAATGATCTAGAGGAGGGCCTATTATGATTTATCATTCCTAATGCAATTAGGATTGATTATAGACTTCTAGAATCTTCTAGAAGGTTCTTTTGAATCCTAATGTGATTAGCATTGATAATTGAGTTTTATTTAGAATAAAAGAAGTGTTTTAAATGAAATTACAGTTTTACCCCTCGTACGCTTAATTTTATCAAAAATATGAAAACGTGTAAAAAAACTGCCTGCAGCGCCGCACCACAGGCTGTCGCCTGGCGACAGGCCTATCGCGCGGCGACATACCTGTTGCACGGCGACAGAGGCTAGTGTGGCGCTAGCGTTGTGTTTTATTCTTCTCAAAACTTTGATTCTTTTTTTATCATGTTCCGGCTTGTTTTCGTTATAAATAGCTTCCTTAAACCACTATTTTTAATTACCAACTCTCATCAAGAAAATCATGATAATCTTTGTCTCTCTTTCTAAACCAACCCTTTTTACAAACAAAATTCCGCATTCACAAGATCTAAACACACCTGTCCAAGTTCGAAGTTGCCTTCACCCTAGATGTGAAAGGTTTGATATTTCTGAGGGTTTGGTCCCAAATCTCTCTTTCAATTTTTTAATTTAATTGTTTGTTTTATTATTTTCTTTAAAGTTACTAACGTGTGTATTTTGTTATTAGAAAGAGGTACGAGGCATCTAAGTAAGTCCTTTAATTGTTTTATTGATATTATGATATAGAAATCATGCTTAAGTTGTTATTTTGATTCCTAGTATCATGTTAGGATGCTTTTCTTAGTATGATATTTAGGGTGATTTGCTTATATCAATTATGATTTCTATGATGCCTTTTATTGTCTTTCTTAATAGCATGTTAGTATCATGTTAGGACTAAAGCTTTGATTTTTTATTGTTTAATGATATGCTAGGGTTTGTTATTAATCTAGTTAGTATCATGCCTAGGATCTTGCTATTATTATACTTTATTATATGTGACTTGATTATTATTTATTATGATTATTATTTATTATTATTATGTTGCTTGATATATATTTATTTTTATTGCTTGATCACATCTTTTATGCATGTTTAAAGGGAATTGGTACTTGTAATCAAGCTTAATAAGATATGTAATCAATAATCTTGTTTAGGGTTAATATGATTATAATTCAAGTGATCGCCAATAATAGTTTTATTTTTGCATTAATATTCAACCAACATAGTTAAACAAGTTTAGGGTAAACCTATTGAATGCATGTTAGTCAGAAAGCGCACATGAATACGAGAAATATAAAGTAGAGGCCTATTATTAAGGCAGGTTCTTTCTCTTTTAGATTGGATTTGTACCTTCATCCCCGAAGTTCCAGTCTTGGATCCACACCTATTGGAGTTAACGATCTCCTGGATCGTTAAGGGGTGTAACCTTCACCCTGTGAACGGTTTACAAGTTCCTAAAACTTGTTAGCAACTCTTTTGCTCTAGCTTCCTTCCCTTTGGACGCCACCATGCTTAAGTGTATGATCACAGTGGGTTCAAGTTTGGGGTAATGATTGAAATATTCCCTACAGTTTTTGGCGACTCCACTGGGGAGGATTTCTATTTTAATTCCTGAAATTTTATTTCGGCGATGATTTAGAATGAGTGCATGAGACTCGAAAAGTTCTAAGTATTTCATGTGCGTAATTTTGATCAACATTATTGTCATATGCGTAAAAAAGGTTCTCATTGGAAAGACCATCCGTAATGAGTAAAAAACATAGGATTTTCACACGTAGGAAATTTGAGAAATATCTTTCACAACTAGAACCGAAATAATGTTGCAAAAACTGGAAAATATTACGAACACAGAAAGCTGCTGAGGCATGTAGGAACTGGCGTCTAGAAAACAGAGCCTGTCGCCAAAGATATGGCTCTGTCGCCGAGCAACAATTCTGTCACCAGGCGACAGGGCTATATCCCAGCGACTGTCCCTGTTAGGTGGCGTTGCGTTCTTCCAATACTGAGCTAGAAATATGCGTTCTTCGACTTGTTCTAGCACTGTTGGCTCGATTCTACTTCCTAATTGAGTTTTTCTCACTTTTCTGAAACCCATATGTGTTCTACATATGGACATAACCCTCTGGGAATTCATGCTCCATCTACCCGATTGAACGCTCTGAGCAACAAAGGGTACATCCGAGAATGTTGAATTCACCAAACCATGGAAGCGAGTTTAACTCGCGGGGTCCCATCTACACGCGCCAACCCTGCCAAAGGTAAGGCTTCCGCGCGGTGCATCCAGACTCATAGCCATGGACCCTCTTTGACTAACCCATATCGATCCCAAACTTTAGAGAACTAGAGCCATGATTAGGTTGCAAACTCATTGCATCATGTTATGACTACTTGACTACTTGTGTATTATTTGCTTGTTCATACTTATATGTAATTAAATTAACCATTTGGTTTGACTTGTGTTTGTAAATAAGTCTTAATAAATTAACCAAGGACTAAAAAAAACTTTTCTTAATTAATTGATTAATTAACTAATTAATTAATTTGAGCTAAAAAATAAACTTAAAATCAAGTCAAAGTCAACCCGATTTTTTATTCTCGTATACTGAACACATGTCAACTTGTTTTGGTCATATCCGGAGTTCTAGAAAGAGTTAGGAGTTGTACAATTAATGGATCTGTAGCCCCGAGTTTTATCTTTAATTTGGCGTTGGGTTTATCCCAATCAGAGCCACAGATCAAAAGTAATGACTAAAATACCACAGCATGTCCAGTTTAATGCATATGCATGAAGTTTTAATTTAGTCTTTGCTTTAGTCTAGTCACATAATCTAGCCACATGGTCATGAAACGAGTCTTAACATGTCGCCTACACTCACTAGTCTTAGCACAAACTTTGTATATGTCACTATGACCATGTCTTAGGTTCATGCATGAGTCATTTTCCGTCATTCGAGTCAGGGGGGTCCAATCTATTCTCATTCTCTTCCACATTCTCTTCCATGTTGAATAAAGCTTCAGTCAAAATAAATAATAAAATACTTATCTCTAATTTCCCTTCCCACGGTACTTGGTCAAGGAGAGAAGGTCGATTAATCAAGGACAACACCTTTATTCAAGTACAACTTTTTAATAAACCAGTCAGTCGGAAAAGAAAAGCTAAGAAGATAATGACAAGTCAAGAAGAAGTCAATGAGCTTAAGAAGCAAATGGTTGGTGTTACTGAATTGCTAAAGACCTTAACCCTCCCAATCAATGACCCTGTGAAGCAACAATAAATTGAGCTCATGCAAAATAGCTTGAGTAAGATATCTAATTACTACATGTTCCAGGGCATAAGCTCACAAGGGGTCTCAGTGGACATGGAACTTCTTTCGCAGAAGTTCAATGCCACTGACATCCCTAAGTTTAAGCCAACTGAAAATCCTTTCATTTAAGGTCCTTTGAAACTGTAAAGAACATTAAAGGGATTGATAAGAATATTTTTCACTCTTTATTCTCGCTATCTCTTGAAATCATTTGTCAAAATTGGTTCTTCTCCCTTGATAAAGAGTAGACCTCTACATGGGATGGAAAAAAAATGCTTTAATTGATAGATATAAGTGTAATATTCAAATTGAAACCGGCCATAGACAACTTGAGATGCTAAAACAAAAAAAAATGAAGGGTTCACCTCCTTCTTCAACTAGTGGAGGGAAACTTCCACTAACATGATCGAAGCCACTACTGAAAAAGAATTCGTGAGGATGTTCATCAAAAATTTACAAGAAAAGTATTCAAAGCACTTAAAATATCAACACAACTTGAATACTTTCAAGGCCTTCTATGACATAGGCATAGAGATCGAAGATGACCTCGCAAAGAAAAAAGCTACTAACAATAGTAACCACAGTGGTTGGAAAGTAAAGAAGAACGACAATCCTTCTTCTTTCGAAAACGCCCACTCTAGTAACAATGTTAGTATCTTTGATCTCAGCGAAGTTTTAGCTATGGATAACCAAGGATCTAAGAAGAAACTAAGGAAATACTTCACCCTCATTGGGATGAGCTACAATACTGCCTTTGATTGACTCCATAATAAGGGACTCATTACTCCCGTTGGACCTATTCAAGATCCCGCACCTGAAAAGAGATTGCCTAGTGGGAATCCAGATGCACATTGCAAATACCATCAAGGCAGGGGTTATACTACTGAGAGTTGTTGGAAGCTAAAATAGGCTATCAAACATTTGATCTATAATAACAAGTTTCCCATACCTCCAGCTAGCAAGAAGAGCGAGTGATGATAAAGCAAACGACACAAGATAAGAGGCGAGCTTCAACGACGAGATTTCGTGACCTCCTTTTTTCGATTTTTTTTTAATTTATCCCTTCCCCAATAAGTCTAGCATAGGAACCTTTTTTATTCCCCCTAGATTTATTTTGTAGGATCATTCTTTTTTCCGATAATAAAATGAACATCTATTTTCTTGCATATGATCATTTCATTACATCACATTAAAGAAAAAAATTATTCATTGTCGAACTAAGCACAAGGTATACCAATGATTTGAGGCACCCCTTGTAGCCACATCATATCACCTTTCACCCTTCAAATATGCAATCCGTTTTTGATAAACCACTTTGAGTCTCGTCTAATGACAAACCTTTCTTTCTTCAACCCACATCTACCTAACCTTGGGATGGGACAATGTGCAACTTATGCAATTTTAAAAAAGCTTGAGTGATTTCAAAGGATCAAAATAAATAAATAAAGCAATAATAAAAGTGTATAAAAGGGCAAGTGTTCCAATGTCTTTGATAGACCATATGATTGGGATTTCCTACACTTATAAAAATAAAAATAAAATCCAAAAGCAAAAAAAAGAAAGAGCTCAAAAGTGAGAAAACTCAAGAATACAAAGATTCAAAAGCAAGGTTGCACACCTTGGGGGCTTATCTAGGGTCTTGAGTCTTTATCCCCTTTTTTTTTAAACCTTTAGTCTAACCACATCACAACCTTTAAAAAATACCACTTTGAGGTATACACATACTTGTGCAAGGTTCGGCTAGAGCTACGTTTGGCCTGATTCCTAACGGAATCGTAGGCAACCTCACATCAAGGTGCGGTTGTAATAAAAATGCATTCATATTTACGTTCATAATTGATCATATTTACAAATTTCCAAGGCTCATCCCTATCCATTTAGAGCTAGACTTGGGGGCTTGATCCTTACATTATTAGCTTACCCAGCCTAAGAGTCACCACCATTTGACTTTTTTCAATATATTTTCTCACAATAAGCCCTTGCGGCCTAACTTTGGTATAAATTTCACACACATCACAGATACATGACCAAATAGTGCTTCCCTTAGGTACCCTTTGTCATGAAATCTTAACACAACGCTGAAGCATGCCTTGTCATATCATCAACAATCATCATTGTATTTTCATCAAAGATAGCCTATGATGAATTAATCCTTGCACCTTGAGAGATAGTATCACATGACATTTGACTAAGCTCATTCAACATTCACCCTCAAACACTTTGATTCTTTTTTGCGTCCTTCTTTTTTGGGAGAAAGTCGGTACCCTCCACATAATTGACGGAAAATTTTTGCTTTTTGCGTTTTCGAGTCTCACGATCACATTACAATGCACACACGAGTCATGTACACATTCAGTCATGTCATGTTATCGCATCGAGTTAATTCTACGCACACATGAGTCACATGAAGCAAGTCGTCACACCTTCAGTCATGTCATGTTAATGAGTCAAGTAACACTAAGTCTTAGGTCAACCCTATAGAAAGATGAGCAAAGTCCTATAGTCCAAAATATAAGTGCAGGTACATTCCAAAGAGCAAACGAATAAGAAAATTCTCGGATTTTTTTGAAAAATCGCGAATATGAACACATGAGATTCCTCCAAGATAAGAGGAGTTTGAGAAAAATTACATGGATTAGTAAATTAGAGATGAAGAGCTTTAATTAACAAAAGATTTGAGCGAATTTGGTTGAAAGGAAACGACCAAGTTCAAAGTTCAAAGCGAAACCGAGCAACGAACAGCAGCAACAAGGGCAAAATAGGGAAGACCCGACTCCAGCGCCAGACCACAAGGCTGTCACCTAGAGACAGAAGAAAAGCGCGGCGCCAGATAGTTCAAGCGAGCGCTGGTGCGGCGACACAATGCGCGGCCCCCATATTAGATTATGCGGACCTAGTGCAGCAATTTTCGGGTTCCATGGTACGCCAGTTACCCCCTATAAGAAATTTGACATGATTGAGTAGTCGTCTTGATTACAATCGCAATAAGTGATCGACCTGATAAAAGATCGTCTCACTTAGCTTGAAGCGCCTTAGCGTTGGCTCATCGCAGGCACCGACGTAATGGTTCACAAAAAGCAAAAACCCCGACGTACTGGCATAACAGCAATTTCAGCAAGTATCCACAACAGCAAAACTCAAGTAGCATTAAGGATCAAAACAAGCGTTAGTCTTCGGTAGTTTCCTTTGGAATATTATCGCAACAACTAAGGATGACTTCAAGTGAAGTTATCTTCGACAGCATTCACTTAGATTGTGGAGGTTGTCACCAAGATTTGAGAAGATAGCACGAGAGGGCGGTATTTGACAGCATTCACTAAGATTGTTTAGGTTGTCACCAAGATTTGAGAAGATAGCACGAGATGGGCGGTCTTTGACGACATTCGCTAAGATTGTGGAGGTTGTCACCAAGATTTGAGAATAGCGGTTCGTGATGAGGCGGTCTTCGACGACTTTTGCTATGATTGGGAAGGTTGTCACTATGATTCAAGAAAAAGGCTTGAGATGTAGCAGCTTTGATCGACGGCATTCCCTAGCTTTTGGAGGGTTGTCACAAACAACTAGAGGTGATTTCAAGAGAAGTTATCTTCGATGGCATTCCCTAGCTTGTGGAAGGTTGTCAAAACAACGACAATGCAACAAATCGGTTACCCCCAGAGACGTGTGCTCGACGGTGCAAGATACACGTTTCTTAACTCTCTTATATGTTTTAACTAACTCTAGTTTACAGGTATCGGCGTTACATGAGTGATTTAGGATCGACAAACGTTCTGAATCATTCTCCGTCCCCATCGATACTTTGACTTTTGTTTTCGAAACTTGCGTTTCTCCAAACTCAATCAAAGTGGGGGCTTCTGTAGACACCCATTTGTATCTCCCCAAAACCAAACCCAGTGTTGAATACTTTTCACGTCGAATCATAATCGACTGAAGTGAAAGTGTGGAAAGTCTAGTGTTGCGGTTAGTTTTTATTTATCTTCTTTCTCTTTGTTTTTAAAAACCTATTTTATGAAAATAGCCAATCCAGTTTAGTTTGTTCCATGGCAAGGGTCCAATAATAGTGTAGTTGGATTAGGCTCAAAAAGAGTTTTCCAACGATATATTATAAGCCCAATTCCGATGAATAATGAGGAAGTTATGGCCAAATTACTAAACTGGGCCCAATTTGATCTTTATATGCAGCCCAATGATCAAGAGGAGGGCCTATTATGATTTATCATTCCTAATTCAATTAGGATTGATTATAGTCTTCTAGAATCTTCTAGAAGGTTCTTTTGAATCCTAATGTGATTAGCATTGATAATTGAGTTTTATTTAGAATAAAAGAAGTGTTTTAAATGAAATTACAGTTTTACCCCTCGTACGCTTAATTTTTATCAAAAATATGAAAACGTGTGAAAAAACTGATTGCAGCGCCGCAACACAGGCTGGCAACAGGCATGTCGCGCGAGTGACAGAGGCTAGTGTGGCGCCAGCGTCGTGTTTTATTCTTCTTGAAACTTTGATTCTTTTTTTATCATGTTCCGGCTTGTTTTCGTTATAAATAGCTTCCTTAAACCTCTGTTTTTAATTACCAACTCTAATCAAGAGAATCTTGATAATCTTTGTCTCTCTTTCTAAACCAACCCCTTTTACAAACAAAATTCCGCATTCATAAGATCTAGACACACCTAACCAAGTTCGAAGTTGTCTTCGCCCTAGACGTGAAAGGTTTGATATTTCTGAGGGTTTGGTCCCAAATCTCTCTTTCAATTATTTAATTCAATTGTTTGTTTTATTATTTTCCTTGAACTTACTAACGTGTGTATTTTGTTATTAGAAAGAGGTACGAGGCATCTAAGTAAGTCCTTTAATTGTTTTATTGGTATTATGATATAGAAATCATGCTTAAGTTGTTATTTTGATTCCTAGTATCATGTTAGGATGCTTTTCTTAGTATGATATTTAGGGTGATTTTCTTATATCAATTATGATTTCTATGATGTCTTTTATTGTCTTTCTTAATAGCATGTTAGTATCATGTTAGGGCTAAAGCTTTTATTTTATTGTTTGTGACATGCTAGGGTTTGTTATTAATCTTGTTAGTATCATGCCTAGGATCTTGCTATTATTATGATTTATTATATTTAACACGATTATTATTTATTATGATTATTTATTATTATTATTATTATTTTTATTATTATTATTATTATTATTATTATTATTATTATGTTGCTTGATATATATTTATTTTTATTGCTTGATCACACCTTTTATGCATGTTTAAAGGGAATTGGTACTTGAAATCAAGCTTAATAAGATAATTAATAATCTTGTTTAGGGTTAATATGATTATAATTCAATTGATCGCCAATAATGGTTTTATTTGCGCATTAATATTCAACCAACATAGTTAAACAGGTTTAGTGTAAACCTATTGATTGCATGTTAGTAAGAAAGCGCACATGAATACGAGAAGAATAAAATAGAGGCCTATTATTAGGGCAGGTTCTTTCTCTTTTAGATTGGATTTGTACCTTCATTCCCGAACTTCCAGTCTTGGTTCCATACATGTTGGAGTTAACGATCTCCTGGATCGTTAAGTGGTGTAACCTTAACCCTGTGAACGGTTTACAAGTTCCTAAAACTTGTTGGCGACTCCTTTGCTCTAGCTTCCTTCCCTTTGGACAACACCATGCTTAAGTTTGGGGTAATGCTTGAAATATTTACTACATTATCATATACTAACTATGTTATTTGCACAGATTAACCAAGCAACAAATCATTAATCTCATAAATGGACTTACTATTCTTGCTGATATGAACGTTATTCTCTTTGCAGGTAGCATCCATTCTTTTGTTCTACTTCTGCATATGAGTTTTCAGAGATCTCTCCAACTTCTAGGCATCAGTATTCCCAAGTTGGCCAGAGTCTGATGATGATCTAGTCATTGACATGGTTACAGGTCTGAGGAAGGTGCTGCTCTGATACCAGTGATATGGTTACTTAAGTTATCCATACCTGATTCTGTAATATAGAATGGAGGCTGGTTCAATCACTCTAGACTACTAGCCTAAGAGAAAGCAGGGCAGTTTGTGGAAGTAATCAAAATGGCAATAAGTGTAATCAAGAGAGATAATCAAGAGAGAATGAGATAAGATCAAAGGGAATTTTCATTAATAATCACATAACCAGCTATATTACATCACTAATGGCTTTACATAGCCTTGAAATAACAGAGTAACGTTCTAATACTATTATAGGACAAAACTAGGTACAATGATAGGCTGCTATCACAGTACTATTCCTTAATTACTAGTTGGGTTATTCCCTTGACCATTCTCTTGATTTCATTGAGCTGCAATCTTCCTCTCATTCTGCTCCCTTGTCACCTTGCTTGACTCAGCAGTGTCATCTCTTGCCAGCTCATCACCCAATGAAACAGTGATTGTATCACTAAGATAATGTATTTGTATTGTTATTACAGTAACTTCCCTTGATCGACTGAGTAACCCCTTTGACATTAACAATGAAGGCTAGAGTTTAGTGGAGAGAAAAGAGAGAGGAGACTAGGATTTGATTATATGATTTAATGACATTTCAGCAAAAATATAAGGATATTTTGGATTTTAACACCTTACAAAAGGCTGAAAATGTTTTTTAACACCCCCCAAAAAAAAACTTTTATTTTAACACCTCCCAAAAATATAAAAGTTGGAAGTTAACACCAGTTAACGATTTCCGTCACGGAAATTTAACGTGGGTCCCACAAATTGGCTTGAACTTCAATTTTCACCCAGCAAAACACGAAACTTCTTTCTTCATTGAATTCGCAGCAACCTTCTGCATTGAATTCTTTCTGAACCTTCATTGATTTCGCTTTTGAACCAAAGGAGATCTTGGCTGAGAAGTGGAGTGTAGGGTGGTGTCAACGTTGGAGAAGATAAGCTCAGGAGGGTTTCTTCATCATCTTCTTCAACTACAAAAGTGCGAAAGCCGCTTGAAATTCACAGAAAATAAGGTAAAATTGCTCTCCTTTGATAGCAATTTCGTCAATTACTGGTGCTTCATTGCTGTAAACCTTGCAATAATTGGGTAATTAGGGTAAATTTTGGGACCACAGTAGGAAAGCCTTGATAAATCAATTTCTGTAACTGACTATGCGACTTAGGTTAATTGGATTTCGTAATTGAAAGTAGAGATTAATTAAGGTGGTTTATTGTTAATTAAACTAGCAAGTGTGGTTTGTTGATTAATTTATGTTACTGAGCACCTACATTGGCTTGTATATGTTTATTTTCAATTTTTTTATGTGTTTGTTTGTGTGGCTGTGATGGATTTGTTTATTCGTATTGTGCATGTATAGTTACATGGCTTTTAATATGTTTTATATGTTTTTCACTGGTGGGTAGATAATGGGTGACAAGGATAGTTTGGTTGACATCTGCCTTAGAGTGGGAGGTGCTTTTGTCCCTAAAAGAGTAACCAAAAACAGGCAGCTGCTGTGTTGGTGTGGTGGTTGGTGTTACTGGAAGAGGAAGGTTCAAGTATCTAAGTTGGATGTGCATTTGATTAGAACAGCTGCAATTCATGGTTTTGTTAATGGTGATATGGATGTGCCTATGCATTACAGCTGTTGGTATAGGCAGAAGGGGAAAACCTTTAACACTGGGAAAAGGGAACTAGTTAACAGTGAAGAGGTTAAGGGCCTTTTGGAGACAGTAAATGAAGAGGGGTATGTTGAGGTTTTTGTAACAACAGAAGCTCCTAGTCAGCCCATACAAGAGGCCCAACCCAATCCTGCAAAGACAAAAAAAAAGGATAAGAAGGTAGAAAGTTCAAATACATCGACTATTAGGAGGAGCCCTAGGTTTAAGAAGACAGAAACTGAACAAAGGGAGGAGAGTCCACCTAGGAAAGCCTCAGCTAATGCTAAAGTGTTGAGGTTTGATGAAGAAAAGGATGATGGATGTGAAGGATCTGGTTATTCAAGTTCAGATTTGAGTGATGAGGGACAAGATTGGGAACCTGGTGAAGAAGAATTTGATGAAGGGGATGAGGAATGGTATATTGAAGGGTCAAAGGAGATCTTGGCCAAAGTGAACAAGAGCCTTAGGAAAGGTTTGGAGAGTGCAGTAGATGACAGGGTTGGCAAAGATAAGAGAGTAGAGTTGAGAAATGATTTGGATGTTGGAAAACCGAAGGTGAATCCAGAAAGTGATGCTGATTCAGATGATTCAAGGAGTTTGTGTGGATCTGATGAGGAACAGGACTATGCTCCTTGGTTTAATGCTGATGTGGACTTTGACAACCCAATCAAGTTGAAGTTAAATCAGAAATTCAGTAATGCTTCAGTCTTGAGGAGGGCCTTAAGACTTCATGCCATTCAAAACAGGTATGAGTTCTACTACTTGCATAATGACAGTAAAAGGATTACAGTTCAGTGTAGATATAGATGTGGCTGTGAGTTCAATAGCTACACTTGTAGAATGCCTGCTTGTACATGTGTGGGGGGGGTAAAGTGTCAGTTCAAGGTGTTTGCATCAAAACTTGTTAAGCAGCAAACTTGGCAAATCAAAACCTTGAATTTAGACCATTCCTGCTTCAGAGTAAAGAAGAACAAGATGCTTACTGCTGAATACATAGCAGAGAGGTATTTAGAAGAGCATTCCTCAGCTCAGCCATCCTCTAGTCAGCCATCCTCAGCTCAGCCTTCCTCAAGTCAGCCTGCCTCAAGCCAACCAAAAAGAAAGACAAGGTCTTCCTCAAGTCAGCCTACAACAGCCACAGGTGTTGTAACAAGGGCCAGGCTGCAATCCCTCAACAACCTTACTCAGTGATGTACTCATGCTGGATATCAAACATTATGTCTGTTGAACAATTTCAAACTTTTATTATGTACTCATGACTGGTTATGTAACTTGCTAGTTTTTTAGTGGCTTCCCTTAACAAATTTGAACAATTAGATATTGAATTGTAATGGTTGCATGGCTTTGATTGCCATTGAAACATGTTGAAGTAAGGTTCTTTTGTCAACCTGTACTTGAACTATCTTAGTGTTTCACATATTTCCCATGTTTTAATGTTTCACATGTTTAAATAGGTTGATTAAAAGACAAGGCATAAATAGGAACTTAGACAAGGCATAAATAGGTTGATTAAAAGACATATTTATAACACTTCAAGTCATTACAAGAAATTATAACTACTTAATACAGCTTACTATTACACACCCCTAGCCATTAGGAAAATTACACCCATTGACAAACCTATACAAATGGCCATGCCCACCCAACCAAAACAGCTGATTGAAGACACCTTCCCTTCATTGCACTCCCTGTTCATTCTCTTCCTGTCAGCGTTCAAGGCCTTGCATCTCATCTTCAAATTATCAACTTCATTAAGTAGGCACCTCCTTTGGCCACTGATTTCATCAACTTCCCTTTTCAATTCATTAACTTCACCCTTTAGCAGCTTCTTATCCAACAACAGGTTGTTGATAACCCCTGTTTGCCAATCTGTTCCATCAGGTTGATCAACCCATTCGAAAGCTTTGCAACCCCTTGTTTCTGTTATTGGGTCATAAAACTTACATGATATGAACTTCCTGCCTGGATTCTCCCTTGTCCAGCTAGTGAGCTTGGCCATTGGCACACCACACTTACATTTTCTGGCCTCAGGAGGGGAAGAGCTAACAAACGACATAATCTGCATCAATTTTAGATCGACAGTCACATTTACAGATTTGTACACTGACGAATTAACATTGACAGCAACAAAATTCATTTTTAATTTCATAATACGAAAAGCCCCAAATTCAATTTCTGACGAACCCTAATTTCGCAATTGGGCATTTAGATGCGTACATAACATAATCCAACCATTAATCTGAGTACGAAACAATTGCAAATAATAATTGAAGAGAATTTAAACCATAATTACCAAACAACCGAACAATTGACCGCACTCACCTGTTTCAGCAGCTTCAATCTGTTCCTCTTCTCAAAAATCGTGGAAGAATCGTGAAAGAATTGTTTCAAGTATCGTGCAACAATGCAATGCGCTGCTGCTATTCAATAAGAACAACGATTTCGTTCATTGGGGGAGAATCGTGCAAGAATGGTTCTTATATATCGTGCAAGAATCGTGGAAGAATGGTTCTTATATACAGATCTTTTAAAAATATATCCGTTGGGGTGGGCCCCACTAACAGTTCTGTTAACGGAAGATGGATTTTGGTGTTAACTTCCAACTTTTATATTTTTGGGAGGTGTTAAAATAAAAGTTTTTTTTTGGGGGGTGTTAAAAAACATTTTCAGCCTTTTGTAAGGTGTTAAAATCCAAAATATCCAAAATATAATTTCAGTTTATTAAAAGTAATTTTAATTTAACAAAAATAATTTTAATTTATTACCAAATAGAAGAGATAAATTTCGTAGGTCATTATAGACGTAAGACTCCGCTACCTCATTATAGAAAAGTCAAACTAAAACATGCTAAAACAAACGTTACGTGGAGACCTAGACACTCAAGTACTCAACTCTAAGTCTCCAACTAGGGGTATCAATTCGGTTAAACAGTTCGGGTTTGGGTTGGGTTTATCAGTTTCGGGTTATAACGGGTCGGTTTATAATGAACTGAAATAATAAGCGGGTCGGTTTGGGTCGGTTTTGAAAATTATCGGGTCAGTTTAGTTTGGTTTTTTTAATTGCAGTTTCTATTCGGATCGGGTCCTTATCGGGTCGGGTTCTAGTCGGTTCGGGTCATAATCAATTTGGGTTGAACTAGGTCGGTTTGAAAACGGGTTTAGCCCATTTAAAGTGGGTTTCGGTTAAAAACAGTTCGGGTCTTAATCAGGATGGGTCGTAATTGGTTCGGGTCAAAATCAGTTTGGGTTTAACTGGGTCGGTTCGAAAATGGGTTTCGGTTCAAAATAGATCGGGTGAAATCGGGTCCAACCATTATTGTTTCGGTTATAATTGATTTAGATTGAACTTGGTTGGTTTGAAAACGAGTTTACCCAATTTGACACGGGTTTCTAATCAAAATCATATCGGGTTAAAATTGAGTCGGATGATTATCGAGTCGAATTAGTCAGATAATGGGCAGGAACGAGTCATGTTATAATCAAGTCAAGTCATAAATAAGTTGGGTTTATCGAGTAGTGGGTTGAAACAGATTAGATCTTAAACATATTGGGTAACAGGTTGTAAATGACTCAGTCATAACGGGTTACGGGTTTTAAACGGTTTTGTCATAACGGGCTACGGGTCGTAAACGGTTCGGTCACAACGGGTTACGGATTATAATTGGTTCGGTCACAACGGGTTACAGGTTGGAACGATTTAGGTTTATCGGATTTTTATCGGGTTTTAACGGTTTTCGGTTTAAAACGGGTCGGGTTACTATTGAGTTTAAACGTAATCGGTTTAGGTTGCTTTCAATTTCGGGTTGTAACGGTTTGGCTTGATAATGGGTCGTGTTAGTAACGGTTTGCACAAATTCGGCTTAGTTCAGTTTCGGTTTGGAAAAAATTGGGTCGGGTCAGTTTTCGGTTTCCAAAAAAACGGGTTTTAAAAAGTTCAGTTCCTTTTCGGATCGGTTCGAAACAGTCGGGTTTAACGGTTCGGGTCAGAAACTGACAGCTCTATCTCCAACTATAAATGTTCTATTTTGTGATTACACATTTTTCATTGGCAAAACAATCAAAGCTTTTCTTCTCAAATTTTGATCTTACAACATAACAAATATACTTGCTTAACATGGGAATTAAGATTCATGGAAGCACTATGTCCACCACCACCCTCCGTGCTGTGGCCGCGACTCATGAGAAAGAACTCGTTACCGTTGACCATGTCTTAGGTTCATGCATGAGTCGGTCTTTTCCGTCATTTGAGTTGGGGGGTACATTCTATTCCTAATTCTTTATATCCATCCATCTAAATCTTTTTTTCGCATTCTATTCCAATCTTTCTTCACTTCTTCTATCCATGTGTGTTGAATCTAGTTGTGTCATATGATTGACAAACAAAAATGAGGGTGATGATAAAACAACACAAGACAAGAGGCGAGCTTCAAGGACAAGATTTCATGACCTCTTTTTCTATTTCTTTTTCATTTCTTCCTTTCCTAAATAAGTCTAGCATAGGCACATTTTCTTTTCCTTTAGATTAATTTTGTAGTCTTTTTTCCTTTTCCTTTAATAAAATGAGCATTTATTTCCTCATATATGATCATTTCATTTTATTGCATTAAAAAAAAAAAAAATCCATGTCGAATTAAACACAAGGTATACCAATGATTTAAGGCAACCCTTGTAGCCACATCATATTACCTTTCACCCTTCAATTATACATCCTTTTTCTTCATAAACCACTTTGAGCCTCGTCAAACGATAGACCTTTCTTTTTTCAACCTACATCTACCTAACCTTGGGATGGGATGGTGTGCAACTTATGCAATTCTAAAAAAGGCTTGAGTGATTCAAAAAATTAATATAGCAAAAATAAGCAAAGGCAAAAAATAATAAAAGTGTAAAAAAGGGTAAGTATTCCGATGTCTTTGATATGAAAATGTCTTTGATAAGAACACGTCTCAGATTGCGTCTCTTAAAGAGTGCTCGGTACCGTGCCTGAGAAACATGAATGCCAAGTGACTGATAGACCGCATGATCAGGATAGCCTACACTTATAAAAAATAAAATAGATGCTAAAGCAAAAGATAAAAGTGAGCTAAAAAAAAAGAGTAGAAACTCAAGCATAAAAATATAAAGATTCGAAAGCGAGGTTGCACACCTTGGGGGCTTATCTAGGGTCTTGAGCCTTTATCCCCTTCTTCTATAACCTTTAGCCCAACCACGTTACAACCCTTAAAAAAAACCTTTCTGAGGTATACACACTTGTGCGAGGTTCGGCTAGAACTACGTTCGGCCTGATTCCTGACGGATATGTAGGCAACCTCACATTGAGGTGCGGCCGTAATAAACATGCATTCATATTCACATTCACACACTTACACCATGATCATATCAAGGGATCTCCAATGCTCATCCCTATTCACTTAGAGCTAGACTTGGGGGCTTGATCCTTACATCATTAGCTTACCTAGCCTAAGAGTCACCATTATTTGACTCTTCCAATAATAATATCTTTCCACACACTTAGCTCTTGCGGCCTAGCTTTAGTGTCACTTTCACACACATCACGGATACATGACCAAATATACTTCCCTTAGGAACCCTTTGTCATGAAATCTTAACATAATGCTGAAGCATGCCTTGTCATATCCACATCACTCATCATTACTGCATCGAAGTACGAAGTGCTTAGCCTCCGTGCCTAAGTTACCCAAATACTTTTATCGTGGAGTCAACAATTGAAAAAGCCTAGGATGAATTAATCCTTGCACAACATTTGACTAAGCTCATTCAACATGCACCTTCAAAAACTTTCGATTCTTTTTTCGCGTCTTTCTTTTTCGGGAGAAAGTCGGTACCCTCCACAAAAATGACGGAAAATTTATGCTTTTTGCATTTTCGAGTCGCATAATCAACACTATGCACACACGGGTCACGAGTCACACGTGTCATTTCACTTTGAGTCGAGTTAACCTCGAGTCAGTCGATTATAGCGATTCAAGTTTATGCCTTGAGTCGTGTTAAGTCAATGAGTCAAGCAATGCTAAACCTTAGGTCAACCCTGAGATAATTAAAAAGATTGGCAAAGTTCTATAGTAAAAAATAAATACAGGTGCAGCAGAATAGGGAAGGCCCTATCACAGCGTTCGGCGACAGAGTCAATTCTTGGCGCCAGAGATATCTCAGCAGCGACAGAGCTCGAAGCCTCTCAGAAAGGTGATTTCGACCTCATACAGCAATTTCGGGTTCCTTGGTACGCCAGTTAGCTCCTATAAGCAATTTGACATGATTAAGTAGTCAGTTTGATTACGACAGCAAATAAGTGATCGACCTGATGAAAGATCGTCTCACTTAGCTTAAAGCGCCTAAGCATTGGCTCAAAAGCAGAAAAAGCACTAACATATAGGTTCAAAGCAACAAAAGCGCCGACGTACAGGCATAGCGGAAGCAAAGTTTGAGCGAGCTTTAAAGATCGATAAGTGTTGGTCTTTGGTAATTTTCTTCGGAATATTATCGCAACAACTGAGGATGACTTCAAGTAAAGTTATTTTCGACGGCATTCGCTAAGATTGTGGAAGTTGTCACCAAAGATTTGAGAAGATAGCACGAGATGGGCGGTCTTCGACGACATTCTCTAAGATTGTTGAGGTTGTCACCCAAGATTTGAGAAGATAGCATGAGATGGGCGGTCTTCCACGGCGTTCGCTAAGATTGTGGAGGTTGTCACCAAGATTTGAGAAGATAGCACGAGATGGGCGGTCTTCGATGACTTTTGATATGATTGGAAAGGCTATCACTATGATTCAAGAAAAAGCTCGAGATGTAGCAACATTGATCGACGATGTTCCCTAAATTGCGGAAGATCGTCAAAACAAACAGCAAGATGGCGTTCCCTAGATTGTGGAGGGTTGTCACAAACAACTGAGGATTGTTTCAAGAGAAGCAATCTTCGATAGTATTCCCTTGGACGCGGAATATTATCAATGCGGATGGAGATTGTTTCAAGAGAAGCAATCTATGATAGTATTCCCTTGGACGTGGAATATTATCAATGCAACTGAGGATTGTTTCAAGAGAAGCAATCTTCGATGGTATTCCCTTGGATGTGGAATACTATCATAGCGGAGTAGGATCGTTTCAGGCAAAGCAATCTTCCATATTTGAAGCAGTTACAGGCGTAGCGGTTTTCAAGCGGGATGGCATTCTCTAACTTGCAGGAGGTCATCAAAACAATCGGTTACTTATAGAGACGTGTGCTCGACGGTGCAAGATACGCTTTTCTTAACTCTTTTATCTGTTTAACTAATGCTAGTTTGCAGGTATCGGCGTTGCAAGATTGATTTAGGATCGCAGAACGTTCTGAATCATTCTCCGTCCCTATCGATACTTTGACTTTTGTTTTCAAAACTTGCGTTTCTCCAAACTCAGTCAAAGTGGGGGCTTCTGTAGACACCCAAATGTGTCTCCCCAAAACCAAACCCAGTGATGAGTACCTTTCGCATCGAATCATAATCGAATGAAGCGAAAGTGTGGAAAGTCTAGTGTTGCGGAAAGTTTTAATTTCTTTTCTCTTCTCTCTGTTTTTGAAAACTTTATTTTAAGAAAACAGCCAATCCAGTTTGGTTGGTCCATGATATGGGTCCAATAGTAGTGTACTTGGATGGGGCTTGCAAAGACCTTTCCAACGATATATTATAAGCCCAATTCCGATGAATATTGAGGAAGTTATGGCCAATTTACTAAACTGGGCCCGGTTTGAGCTTTATGTACGGCCAAATGATCTAGGGGAGGGCTTAATATGATTTATCATTCCTAATGCAATTAGGAATGGTTTTAGTCTTCTAGATTCTTCTAGAAGGTTCTTTTCATTCCTAATTCAATTAGCATTGATAAATTGACTTTTGTTGACTTTTCAGAGTTTTAATCAAAATCAAATAGCATTTTCGAAGAAATTATATTATTTTATCCTCCAGTACGGTAAACTTATCGAATTTTCGAAAACGCGTTAAATTTGAGCTTGGCGTCTGACCCCAGGCCTTGGCGCCTGGCGCTAGTGCTGGTGCCTGGCGCCAGCTAGCCAGGGTTGGCGCCAGCCCTGTTTTCTGAGCGTCAGACTCTGTTTTGTCTAATTTATCTTTTTGGCTGATTTTCTCTATAAATATCATATTAAAAAACTCCGTTTTCATCATCTACAATCATCAATCAGTCATCTACATTTATTCATCATCAATTCTCTCTAATTCTCTCTTAATTCATCGTTCTTTCTTTCTCTAAACCTTGTTTTCATACAAAATTCCGCATTCACAAGAACTAGAAACACCTATCCATATTCGAAGTTGCCTTCGCCCTAGACGTGAAAGGTATAATTTCTGAGGGTTTGGTCCCAAATCTCTATTTCAATTATTTAATTTAATTGTTTGTTTATTATTTTCCTTGAAGTTACTAACGTGTGTATTTTGTTATTAGAAAGAGGTACGAGGCATCAAAGTAAGTACTTCAATGATTTATTGATGTAGAAATCATGTGTATATTGTTATTATGATATTCCTAGTATCATGTCTAGGGTAATTTTAATATTAAATATGATTGTTATGATGCTTCCTACGTTCTTTCTAATATTTATGATTGTTAGTATCATGTTATGGTTAAAGACTTGATTTTTATTGCTTAGTGACATGCTAGGGTTTGTTATTAATCTTGTGAGTATCATGCCTAGGATCTTGCTATTTTTATTATGCTTTAATATTAACATGAACATGATTATGATTATAATTGTTATAATTCATGATGATTATTATTCATTATTTATCATGATATTGATTTTTTATTATGTTGCTTGATGCTTATTTATTTTTGTTGCTTGATCACGCCTTTTATGCATGTTTAAAGGGATTTGGTACTTGTAATCACGCTTAATAAGATATTAATAATCTTGTTTAGGGTTAATTGTGATTATAATTCAAGTGATCGCCAATAATATTTTATTTGTGCATTATATTCAACCAACATAAATAAACAGGTTTAGGGTTAATCCTATTGATTGCATGTTAATCAGAAAGCGCACATGAATACAATCAGAATAAAGTAGAGGCATATTATTAGGGCAGGTTCAATCTCTTTTAGGTTGGATTTGTACCTTCATCCCCGAACCCTTATTTGGTTCTAGACCTTATGGAGTTGACGATCTCTTGGATCGTTAAGGGGTGTAGCCTTCACCTCGTGAACGGTTTACAAGTTCCTTAAAAACTTGTTGGCGACTCTTTTGCTCTATCTTCTTTCCTTTTGGACGCCATCGTACTTTAGTGTATGATCACAATGGGGTTCAAGCTAGTGGGATTTAAGGCTTGAAATTTATTCCCTACAGTACCTGGAGGGGACCAAGGTAGAGCTCTCTACCCTATGTACGATGATTATGCTCGTTAGGGCAACATTCCAGATGATGTTATTTACCCTGTCTGGTTTCAGCCTCCATCCCAGGGATACGATAGGGATCTCACTGCCCATGGCATTTATACTTACTATTCTACCTTCCATGGATACGGCCAGGACATTCCTTTCGGGGGACCGGCGGGGGGGGGGGGGGAGTTTTCATGCTGATTATTTTGGTGGTAGCTCTTCTGGTGCAGGTGGTGCATGTGGCAGTGGAGGTGTAGGGTTCGGCTCCATGGATGAGGATTATCAGGACTAGCTATGCTGGGCTAGTTCCCGAGCCAATGAGGACATTGTCTGATTCTGGCTTGGGGGAGATTTTGGATTTGGTATCTTTCTTTCTTTTTCTCTTTTCTTTTATTTTTGATGTGTTTTCTTAGTTTAGATTTATTTCTTTCTAGGTTAGTTTTATCACTTTCTTATATATGAAAAATAAAAAAAAAATTGAAAAATAAAAATATCCAAAAATACGTTCCAATGAATTGTAAATCATGCTTCCCTGTGCCCCTTACTTGAGAAAATTGTTTGATTCTTGGTATATGATGATAAGCATTGCGGATTTGTTGATCATGATTTGATATTTGATTGCCTTGAAACCTTAACATGAGTCAATTTTGCCCAACTACTTGTGAATATAGTGCTTGACTAGTTGATTTGGTTAGGAATATGTGTTAGTTCCTAGTATGTCAATGAATTTGAGTATTGGTTTGCAACTATAATTAATGTTTATATGACTCATTATTATGCACATTGTGTAGGACGAAGGCATTTGTTCTTTTAGGTGGCCTTGAGATGACTTTAGATACATTTGTTCCCTTCTTGCTACCCATGTTGTTGCCTTGACCTTTTGTTGTTTATTAGCCACATTTACAATCCTATTTTTCCCCATTGGTTACTAGTCCCAAGCTTGGCTTGGGGAAGCTATTAGTGAGTGAGGCGAGGGAGTTTGTACTGTGCTTATTATTTGCACAATTTGGGTGGGTTTTTGAGAAGTTATTTTGTTCTTGATCATGTTTATTTTTTGATGAGTCTGAAAGTTATATTTTCTTGAGAAAAAAATAAAGCATGATGTTATGAAAAAAAAGAGAGAAGTTCAAAAAAAATAAGTGAACTTCAATAGAAAAAAAAAATCAAAAGAAAAAAAAAAGTGTTCAATGTTCAAATGTTCTAGTTGGAGGTTAATCAAAAGGAAAAATTATGAGCTTCATTGAAAAATTCAAGTTTGGAAAACAAAGTTTGTTTATTCACTCCACTTCTTCATTATTATATCTTATGAGTGAAATTGTAAGTGTTGGGATTGTTTATATTGTTTGGAGTATATTTGGTGGATGTTAGAGTTGGTTATGTAGGAGATGTTGATCATTATTTATTTTGATCATGGGTTTTACTAGGATTTGCTCCCTTAAGCATAGCTTTTCTCTCACTTGTTCCCAAATGATTCCTACCCTTTACCCTAGCCTTAAATTACAAGCTTTAAAGACCTTCCGACCTTTGTGCATAGAGTTGCATGAATGTGAAAGTGTTGTTTATCAATGCAAATTATGATTTGACATATTTCGAGTCGACTAGTAGGTTGAGCGTACATCTTTTTATACACACGAGAGTGTGAGTTGGGAGGGCATTGTTCACATAAAGGGGTTTGTTGGAGAGCGATCGAGTACATCTTTTACTTGCCACATAAATGAGAGTTGAGTGTGTGAGCACTAGTCTTAAATTCTATACGCTCTTGTGTTTTGCTCTATTTGACAATTGTTAGGGAAGAAGGGCAATTGGATGGATTTGATTGGTTGATTTTGAAGCATGTTTATTTGATTTACCCTGAATTGTTTGTGCTTGATTTTTACTTTTTGGGGTGAAGCATATTTATTTATTCATTAATGAGGTCTTTGCTTAGGGACAAGCAAAGGTTTGGCTTGGGGGAGTTTGATGTGTCCAATTTATATAGTATTTTACCCCCGTCCCTTGGTTATAATTAGTACTATTTTTGGCTCTTTAGAGCCACTTTTATTACTAATTGGTGTTTTCTAGTGTTTTCGTAGATTTGGTTGACTTTTGCAGGGATTTGCACTTTTGAGCACTTTCCCGAGATATTATGGAGCAATTACGACCATTGGAAAAGCACGACCAGTTTTTACAGCCCGAGGCCGGTTAGAGCCATCGAACCGGTGATTAAGGGCTCGGTATATGTGATACCGGGGCATGTGGACCGAGTATTCAAGACCCGAAGAGGAAATCCAGATTAGCCCGAAGAATTGGAGCCTAATCGTAGTCCAAATAGTGGCCCAAGAGAGCCGCCCGGCCAAAGAGGCTGGCGCCCAGAGGCGTGCCCGGCCGGGCGAGGGAAGCAAAGGCTGGCACCCGAAAACGCGCCCGGCCGGGCGCGAGAAATGTACTTGAGAGGAACAAGGCGCGCCCGATCGGGCGCGTTTATTGTTAGGAGATAATTATTCAACGTTTAAGTTTATTTTAGTTTAGGATTTTTACGGAGTATAAATAATTTCCCGTAAAACGAGTTTAGGACCTTCTTTTACTCTCTCTTAATTATTTTTCTTAGATTTTCTCTCTCTACTTAGCTTTTAGATTAGTTTCTCTCTCTTATATTTTGTTCTCATCTTGATTCTTGATTCCAGATTTATTTTGGTAACGATCTCTCTTCTCTTAGTCTTAGTTATTTATTTTATTCCTTTGATCATGTCTTGTTTTATTGCTTTGTTTAGTTTAGATTTAATTATGTGTAAGTATTTTTCTTTCTAGGGTTGTGGGGATCCATAAATAATATGAAGGGGTAATTTATTGTTGTTAATTGTCAATGCTAGATTAATTTCCTATTGATTTATTTAATGCACTGTGTTTAGATTTGGGCAGATCTTTTATGCATGAGTTTGACAATATTGATTCGAGATTCGACAGATGAGAATTAATGTTTAGGTCTAGTTTCAATAGGCAGGTTAATTTATAAATGGTTAAGTCGAGATTCGAGAGATGAGATTTAATACCGGTAAATTAATTGTGTGATTGTAATACGTAGCGAAACCCCTTTATGATCTGATTAATATATGCATTGATGATTGATTATTATGTTTTACCCTGGAATATTATTTATTGGTGAACCTATGCCCTAGGCCTTTTATTCATTGTTTTTCCTCCTACTTTTATTCTTTCCCACTTTTACTCTTCGTAGTTTAGTTTCCTTCGATTATTATATTTTGGTTACTTTATAATCTAGATTATATTAATTAATTAGGAATAGAAAGACTCGTTTCTCTGTGGATTTGACCCTACTTCCCTATCTACATTAGTTAGAGGATTTAGGAATTACTTTTGATTTGGGGATACGACTTTACCCTGTCACTCATGCAGTAATTTCGGGTTCCTTGGTATGCTAGTTAGCCCCTATAAGCAAATTGACATGATTGGTAATCGGCCCGATTGCACCTTGATTGAATATCGTCCTGATGACGATTACATCGAATGAACAGGTTTTGACAACATTGATTAGTAGTCGGCTCGATTACGATTTTGATTGATGATCGGCCTGATTACGATCAAGTTACCGATTGCATATTGATTTGAAAACTGATTTGAGTAGTGATTGATTATAATCACAAAGGATCCCTAGGATGGAGATTTCTATAGAGATTGACTTGAAGATCGAAGAATCTTAAGATAAGGTTCTTCTCAAAGCTAGAAAGGTCGATTACTCCTAAAGGTAAGGATAAGAAGATTTCAGATTCAAGATGAAGAAGTTTTCAACATGAGGCTTTAAGATTAAAAGGGTCTCTTGCTTGGATTTGAGAAAAATGGTTCGAGATGAAACAACCTTCAATAGCTTTCACTATGATTGGGGAGGTTATTATTTGATTTGAGAAATGAACGATTCGAGATGAAGCATCTTTTGACAGCTTTTCCTAAGATGGTGGAAATTATCATATGGATTTGAGAAGCTGGCACGAGATGGGCGGTATTCGACGACGTTCGCTACGATTGTGGAGGTTGTCACCCAGATTTGAGAAGATAGCACGAGATGGGCGGTCTTCGATGACGTTCGCAAATAATGAGGAAGTTGTCACCTAGATTTGAGAAGATAGCACAAGATGGGCGGTCTTCGACAGCATTCGCTAAGATTGCGGAGGTTGTCACCTAGATTTGAGAAGAACGGTTTGTGATGAGGCTGTCTTCGACGACATTCACTATGATTGGGAAGGTTGTCACCATGATTCAAGAAAATATCTCGAGATGTAGCAACATTGATAGACGGTGTTCCCCAGGATGTGGAAAATTGTCACAACAAAGCTGAAGATGGTTACAAGTAGAGTTATCTTCGATGATGTTCCCTAGGATGTGGAAGGCTGTCAGAAAACAGGAGGTGACTACAAGCAGAGTTATCTTCGATCGTATTTCCTAGGATGTGGAAGATGGTCACAAAAAACAGGAGAAATCGAAGGCAGCTACAAGCGGAGCAGTCTTTAGGCTATATCCCATAGCTTGAGGAAGATCGTCAAACAAAAATCGGTTACTCCAGAGACGTCTGCTCGATGGTGCAAGATACGCGTTTCTTAACTCTTTTATCTGTTTAACTAACGCTAGTTTGTAGGTATCGGTATTACACGAATGATTTAGGATTGAATAATGTTCTGAATCATTCTCCGTCCCTATCGCTACTTTGACTTTTGTTTTCAAAACTTGTGTTTCTCCAAACTTAGTCAAAGTGGGGGCTTTTGTAGACACCCAAAAGTGTCTCCCCAAAACCAAATCCATTGATGAATACCTTCCACGTCATTTGATTATTGAACGAAGTGAAAGTGTGAAAAGTCTAGTGATATGGTCATTTTTATTAAAATATCTCTCTTTCTGTTTTCGAAAATATTCCTTTTTATACTTTATTTATGAAAATAGTCAGTCCAATTTAGTTTGGTCCATGATAAGGGTCCAGTAATAGTGTAGTTGGATTAAGTTTTATTTTGAATAAAATATGAGATTTATCACAAACATGATTTTAATCTGATCAATACGGAATTAGCTACTTAATCATATTAAGAAGAGGATTCCGCGTGGAAAGCACGTTTTAATTCTGACTTAGCGCAAGACGACAAGTCTGTCGCCAGACGCTAACAGCTGTTGCTTGGCGCTAAGCCTGTTGTCTGGAGCTAACTCCTGTCGTTGGCGACAGGAGGCATTTTATTCCGAATGGGACTTGATTCGGGTTCCGAGCTATTTTTCTATAAATTGGGGTCGTATCTTCCCGTTTTCAAAGAATTCACAACAATCACCAATCATCTATTCTTTCTCTCTCTCTATTCTCCTTCTAAAAGCTAGAAGCTTTCTCTCTCTATTCTTTTTCTAAACCTTCCATTTTACAAAATTCCGTATACATTAGTTCTAGACACACCTAGCCAAGTTCGAAGTTTCCTTCGCCTAGACGTGAAAGGTTGATACTTTCTGAGGGTTTGGTCCCAAATCCCTATTTCAATTATTTAATTTAATTGTTATTTAATATTTTCCTTAAAGTTACTAACGCGTGTATTTTGTTATTAGAAAGAGATACGAGGCATCCAAGTAAGTAATTTTATTACTTTATTAATCTTTTGATATAATGCTTAGATTATTTTGTTAATTCCTAGTATCAGGTTTAGGGTAATAACTAAAATTTCTAATATCATGCATTTTTCTATGATGCTTCCTATTATTTTCTAATATCATGTTAGTGTCATGTTACGGCTAAAGCTTTGATCTTTAATGTTTAGTGACATGGTAAGGCTTGTTATTAATCATGTTAGTATCATGCTTAGGATCTTGCTATTATTATTATGCTTTATTGAACATGATTATTATTTTGATGATTATTTTGTTGCTTGATATCATATATTATTGTTATTGCTTGATCACGCCTTTTATGCATGCTTAAGGGGAATTTATACTTGTAATCACTCTTAAGAAGATAATTAATAATCTTGTTTAGGCTAATATGATTATAATTCAAGTGATCGCCAATAATAGTTTTGTTTGTGCATTAATATTCAGCCAACATAGATTAAACAGGTTTAAGTTTAATATATTGATTGTATGTTAGTTAGAAAGTGCACATGAATACGAGAAAAATAAAGTAGAGGCCTATTTTTAGGGCAGGTTCAATCTCTTTTAGGTTGGGTTTGTACCTTAATCCTCGAATATCCAGTCATGCATGGTTCCAGACAACTATGGAGTTAACGATCACATGGATCGTGAAGGGGTGTAACCTTCACCCTGTGAACAGTTTACAAGTTCCTAAAACTTATTGGAGACTCTTTTACTCTAGCTTCCTTCCCATTGGACGCCACCATGCTTAAGTGTATGATCACAGTGGGGCTCAAGTGTGGGATGCTTTAAATATTCCCTACACATCCCTTTTTCCCCATTCAAGTTTAGCATAGATTTCCCTTTCTCTTATTTGATCATCGTGTTTGTTTATTCACCAGATCCATTAATAATATGGGCATTATTCCTTTATATCTCTATCATGTCTTTCTTATATTAAAAAAAAATGCCAAACAAAACACAAGGTACACCAATGACTTGAGGTACCTTTAAACTCATTCATTCCCCATTAACCATTCAATCACAAATCCATTTCAAGCTTCATCAACCACTTTGAGCCTCTTCTCACGTTTCGTCTCATTTATTCAACCCACATTCACCTAACTCCGAGATGGGAAGGTGTAAGAATTTGGGTTTGTTTATGAGTTTTCGTTGATTTTGGGTTTGTTTATGAGTTTTCGTTTATTTTGTAAGAATTTTCGTGAACTTTGTTCATATTTGGTTCGAATCTCATTCATTTGTGTTTGATTTCGAATTTTTGTTGATTTTTTTTTTTCATATTTTCGGTTATTTTGTTTATGTTTTCGTTGAATTTTTTCATGTTTTCGTTGATATTGTTCACATTTTCGTTGATTTTGTTCATGTTTTTGTTTGATTTTCATTAATTTTCTGGATTTCTCTTCTTTTAGGGTCTATTTTTTTATGAATTCAAATGTTTTTTAAGGGATGTTTTGGGTGGGCGACGATGGTGGGTATAGGTGGTTTAGGTGGGTAATAGTCGTGGGGCCGCTGGCTGTGATGAATAGGAAGTGGTTGCATTTTTCTTTTTTTTTTTTCTTTTTTTTTCTTTTTTTAGATTTAAGCGACTGCCAAGAGCGGTCCCTAATTGTCATATTAGCGACCGTTTTCCTTACAGACGTTGAAAATATTAAAAATGGTCGCAAAAAATCTACGACCATCAATCGGTCGTAATTATTATTTTTTGGGACAAAATGAATAATGACACCACGTTACGACTGTCGACGTTCGTAATTAATTTTAGCGGTCGTTTTTATTTTTTTCAACGTTTGTAAGGAAATGGTCGCAAATATGACAATTCTACAAATGATTTAGGATTGCAGAATGTCGACGGTCGTTAAACACAAATAGTATGTTGCCATATATATACACTTATATAGTCAAAAGAAATAATTAGATTGATAAAAATAATAATTATATTTTTATAGTTAGTTAGAGTTTAGCCCCAAATTTAGGAGGACCGGTCGACTTGGAAATGACTCGGCCTGATTGTAACCCGCAAGTTATTGACTTGAACTGATCTCGACTTGAACCCAAGAATGACCCAACTTGGAAATGACCTGACCTGATCATAACCCGCAAATTATTGACTTGAACCAAACCCGACTTGAACTCGAGAATGACCCGACTTGGAAGTGACCCAACCTGATTATAACCCGCAAATTATTCACTAGAACCGAACCCGACTTAAACCCGAGAATGACCTGACCTGATTCTAGCACGCAAATTATTGACTTGAACCAAACCCGACTCGAACCCGAGAATTATCCTAACCCGTTTTAACCCGTGAAAACCCGAATTAAACCCGACCTATTATTCACCCGACCCGAATGAAACTTATTAACCCGACCTAAACCGATAAGATATATGACCCGACGTGATCCAACTCAAGCATGACCCTACCCGAACCCGACCCACATAGTTTACGGCATTAACCTGACCCACTTTTACCCGATTCGTTTATCCGAATTGAAAACTCTATATTTACAAATATAGATTAATATATTCTTTATTATCTAACAAGAATATTTGTAACTTATCGAACTCTTGAAGGGGCCGAGTATAGCACAGTATATATTCATTATTGGGCCGGGTATAGAACAGTATATATTCATTATTTCACTCATGGATTATATTTTCCAGAAAATATGCTTTATTGATGAAAAAGTCAAAATTACAAGCCCATGTTGTTAAGATTTTGGGAACTTTTAAATGGAAGTCTATAGTTTTGCTCATTGTCATTGATAAAAATCTTTGGTAGATGCTCCCTAATAACATTACCTTTTTTGAGGAAACCTAATAACATTACTTTTTATAAGGGTTTAAGTATTTTAGTAATGAAAAGGTTAGTTGTGATAAAGGATTTTTTTTTAATTTTTTTTTGACATATGCAGATGTATTAAAAGGTTAATGGAATGGTTAATATAAATATGGGTTATGATATATATAACCCTCAGAGTTATATATAAGCATTAAATTTAATTTGTAAAATAGAAATAAGTTGGGAATTCATGGCAAAATTACGCGCAAATATGTGTAATTAATGTAAATTTATCCTTAATCCTTTTTTAAGTTTCTTAAGGGCTATGTTTATTATTTTTTGAAAATTGCAACAATAAAGTGGAAATAACTTTTTCTGGTTTATTATTTTTTATTTTAGTTTTAAAAAATTAAAAAAAAAACTTAAAAACAAAAAACAATCACAAACAAGTAGGGGTGTTCAAATCCAGGTACCCGGGTTTTCGGGTACTTGTTAGCGTGTCCCATGTCCCGACCCGAATAATCCGGGTACCCGGGTTTCGGGTTCCTGGATTATTCGGGTTGGGACATGGGTACCCGGATCTGTTTTTTTTTTTAATTAACTTTTTACTTAATATTATGTATTTAACTAATGAAATAAGGAATAATGAAATAATTCAAAATAATGCAACATAATTCGTGCAAATCAGCATAAAATAAAAATAAAAATAAGGATAAATAAGAAATAATGAAATAATTCAAAATAATACAACATAATTCGCGCAAATCAGCAAAAAAATAAAATAAAAATAAGGATAAAAAAGAATTCGAGCATGTATGAATTTGTCATCTAATTAATCACCATAATACACTATCAATTAGCACAAAATACACTATCAATTGGATTACCACAAATTACAACAAAATTAAAATTCAAGCATGACTGAAGCCTTGAACTCGCTTGAAGGCCTTGAACGTCTTGAAGAGTTGAAGCCTTGAACAAGTGAAGGGCAAGAAGAACTGAAGAAGAAGGCAAGAATAAGCAGGAAGAGAGAGAGACGGGCAGGAAGAGAGAGAGAGGAAGGAGGAAGCGGCGGAGAGAGAGAGAGGGGAAAGAAGCCAGAACCCTAATTTCGTGAAAATTAGGCTGGGGGGCTGGGCTTTTGGGGTTTGACTGTCTGAAATGGTGAGGAGTTTGAGTGGGTTATTTATTATTATTTTTTTTTAAAATTTTAAATTCGGGTAATCGGGTACCCGTTTCTGAAAAAAACTGGCCCATGTCCCGACCCGGATTGAAGGCAGTTTTCCTGGGTCGGGTACCCGATCCGAAAAAACAAGTTTTTTTAAAAAAATTCCCGTCGGGTATTTGCCGGGACAGCAAGTCGGGACATTCGGGTCGGGTTTTTTTGAACACCCCTACAAACAATTACGTCTTAAAATTATAATTACAAGGTTATGTCTAGATCCATGTACGGTCCTTTTAGTATTATTCTTATCAATTTTACATTATTTTAATGGATTCCTTAATTATGTTCTATTGTTAGTGTTGTTTTTAACTTATCACCAAGTCTTTTGGATGGAAGCTAAATTTATCAATACGATTTGTTAAGCATTATTTATAATGAGATGTAATGTTGTCCAAGAATGACTTACTCTATTAATTAATTAATTTATTTTTTTTCTAAATTAGGCATCAAACAAGCAAATGTATGTCAATCGGTGAAGTTTCATTTGAGATTTTGAGAAGTGTACTACTTGTCAAATTAGTGATTCCATCCAGTAAAAGGTTGAACGAGTGATTTATATAGCTTTATGGGTTATTTTCAATGAAGTATTGGTTTATTCATTAATTTATTTTTCTAAGATGCCTTTGTTAAGTCGACATCAATAAAGAGCTAATTTGTTTGTTTTTATCCCATTATTTTCTTTCTTCCCATAGTTGTTTCCTTGTTGGTGTTTATGCCATAAATTGTCTAAAGAGATAACCTTTGGTTCAGATATCAATAATTAGACTAAAAGAGATATGAAATATAAACCATGGAAATAAAATGAATATAAACATGATATGGTGGCACGGAAAACCCCAATGAAGATAGGTAAAAACCGAGGGTGGCTGTGTATCCACCAATTTAGTATGATGCGGGCGTTATAGCCATTATTGATACAAGTACAATAAGTATTCGGGCGTCTAAAGCCATAAAAAGTAATAAATGAACAAGATATTAAGTACTACGTGTATTTTATAGCTACTGAGAAGATGTATAAACGTTTAGTTGATCATTGCAACTTGTGGAACAATCGAAAGAGAAATGTGCTCGTTTAGATCGTCAAACGAGCCTTGTGATGTATGTTTTGATGATATATTTTGTAATGTATTATTCATGGGTGTTGTATACTCGGAATATGATGTGTATCATTTGCTTTTATGGCTAGTCTTGTGCTCCTTTTAGTCTTTTACAGTCCTCCAATTAGTAGAAGTTGGTTAGAGGAAGATAAGAGGGCCGGGTGAGTTTCTTGATTTTAGGAAGTGGTTGTTAGCATCTTGATTAGGACCCTGTTCTTTTGAGTTATTCTGCTCTTCTCTAGTGAAATATGATCTCCTTAAATCTGCTCTGCATTGCGTAGGAAGCCTTGCCTTGCCTTATTATGCTCTGATGTGCTGAAATTTGCTTTGCTTTGCTCTGCTCCCGCTCTACTCTCTTCGAAGCTCAAAAGAATAGGGCAAGGTCATTTGATGAATATGGACTAATATAGGTTATATATTTTTTAAGGAAGCACTAATAATTGCTTCTACCTGTTCCGCAGCTTTCTAGCGTCATCCGGCAAGTATCGTGTCATGTTTGGTCGTTTGGATATATTGGATGTCAATGTCGTGTGTACCATCTTCTGGTGTCGAATGTTGGATGTTGGCATCAGTGGTCACGGTAAGTCGTCAGATGAAACAATAGTCATCGTACGTCAAACATCGACTTCCATCATTTACGTCCGTCGTTGCTAGATATTAGTGTCGAGCATGCCTTGATTGTCTCGACTACTCCCTTGATATTCTCTTCTATGTTTGACCGCCTCTTGTCTTTCTTCACCTGATATAACCTTGAACACCAAGAATCGTGTAACATGTGAGTGTCTTGGTAATAGAACCTTTTAGGAGTCAGTTATGTCATTAAATTATGGAAAAGTATTTGTGAGTCTAGTCATATAAAAAAAAAAAAAAAAAATCAATTTATAAGTCGGGGGATGGGGATGGGGATGGGGATGGGGATGGGAGGGGGAGGATGGTCTCTGGCCTCGGTCACTGGCCTCCTAGGTAGTGACAGTGGATAGAGATGAGTGTGTGCATTATAAATCGGACTTACGTGAAACGGTATCATGCAAAACCTTCTCTTAAATTATGCCCATAACAATTTAATGTACTCCATCTGTTAAATAATAGTTGCAATCTTAGCTTTCTTGTCATAAAATAAACGAGAATAAAATAATAATAATAATAATAATAATAATAATAATAATAATAATAATAATAATAATAATAATAATAATAATAATAATAATAATAATAATAGTTGCAATTTTTTAGTATTATTTGTGAGTTATAAAATATTCTAAAATTACAACTAATCTGAGATAGAGGTAGTCATAAAAATAAAAGTAGTAAAGGAAGATCCATTAAAACGAAATGGCATTAAAGGATAATGATTTGCAATAGAATTAATAATCTTGTTAAAACACAATTAAGGGTCTGTTCTCTTCCGTTGAAATTCAATTCAGTTCAGTTCAGCTCTTAATTTATGTCTAATGATATTGCTAATGATATAAAGCCAAAATTCATTCTTTTAAGCTCTTATTACAACGACAATAATAATAATAATAATAATAATAATAATAATAATAATAATAATAATAAAAATAAATAATAATAATAATAATAATAAATAATAATAATAATAATCAATAAGTAATAAATAATAATAATAATAATCAAATAATAATAATAATAATAATAACAATAACAATAACAATAATAATAATAATAACAATAATAATAATAATAATAATAATAATAATAATAATAATTTGGGGTTAGATACTAGTTAGATACATGTATTAATTAAAACATTAAAGAGAGTGGGTTAGGGTGTTGGACTGTTGGGTCGTAGCCTCTGTTAGCTTTTCATGTTTTTTCTTTTTTTTTTTAAATACTTTTTTTAAAAATTATTTAAATGGGTTAGATACATGTAAGTGTTTTGTGTTCTTTTGTCGTAATACTATTTTATTTTTAAATTAAATAGTATATGTGTTTTAAATGTTTAGAGGTTTCAAGTTTTTAATATATTTTCCATAAATTTTATAATTATATAGTATTTTTTCGTAAATATTTTAATATGTACATTTGTATATACACATATGTATAGTAATAAATAATCAAAGATCACTAATCCGTAGTTAAAAATCACTAATCAATAAGTTTAGTTCAGTTCAGCTCAGCTCAGTTCAGTTCAGTTCAATTCATTTCAGCTGAGTTCAGTCAATCAGAACAGGCCCTAATTTGTAAACAAGTAACATAATTAGTGTGTAGCATCTTGATTACTAATGATGGTTATTGTTGTTAAAGTTGACAGAAACATGCCCTTGTGTACCAATCTTGGTCTTCACACTAACATCTCCATTAGTCAGAAGAGCCGCCGCCGCCGACGCCACCACCACCACCACCAGAGACATTAAAAACCATCTGCCCTACCTGAAATACACCCACCGCTGCCTGCTGTGGCAGCGGCTTATCATCAATATGTTCCGTCTTTTGCTCAACATTATTACTACTATTACTATTACTACTAACAATATTGTTATTATTACAATTTCCAGTCGTATCAACAACCTCTACAGTCCACCTTACCGTAAATGCTCTTGAGACGGAATTGTTGAGGTCCTAACCAAGTCACTATCCAATCTGTACTATGTGGTATTGGCCTATCTATATCAGGATAATACAGCCGTATCGATTTTTGATCTTTATTAGCTCTCAAGTAGTTACCTTTCGGTGACCTGAGACGTATCACCTCGACGGATTTATTCAAATCATCCATCTTACATAATATGATCTAATCTTAAATTCTTAATTAATTCTCTACACTATTTTTGTATGGCAAATGCTAACGAATGCGCGGGGCATTGGATAAGCTAGATAATAGTAGAAGGATTAAATTAAAAATTAACATTAATTTCACCGATCGACGCGTGATTTTGTCATGGTTTTCCAAATTAATACCATTTTAGGTAATATTTTACATGCTTATCTAACGCCCCGGGGGTGTGAAAATAGTATAGTGCACCCGGGTGCACCATGTGCATGGTGCACCCGAAAAGAACATTAATCTTATTTTAAAGAACATGGGCAAAAAAAACATGCTAATGTTTGAAAAAGAATACCTGTTTGATAAAAGAACAAGTTTGTGTATGGCAAGAACATGACATTACAAAGAACATAAATTCTTTACAAAAAAACATGTTATTTTTCATGGTTACTTGGTTGGTTGAACGTGTTTGAAAAATAACATAATATTTGACAAAAAAAGAACATGTTATTTTCCATGGTTACTCGGGTGGTAAATCGTATTTGAAAAAGAACATAATATTTGACAAAAAAGAACATGTTTGCATTTGACAAAGATAGAGGTGATCATTGGGCGGGCCGGGCAAGGTTAAAAAAATCAGCTCACTTCTGGGTTAGGATAAATTTGGGCCAAAATTTTTGTGCCCAAACCCGCCCAAAATGGTCTGGACGTGCGGGTTTTTCGGGTCGAGTAAAAAATATAAACTAAAATGCAAAAAAACGCATTCCCAAACCCGCCAAAAAAAAAATTATAGGCCGAGTCCGACCCGATTTGGGGGGCGAAAAAATTCTGCCCAAAACCCGTCCAAAATCCGGTCGAACTTTGATCACCTCTAGCCAAAAAACATAAAGTCTATACAAAAAAAAAATGATAATATATTAAAGATCATGCTCTTTTTCCGGGTTACTCGGTGTTTTTTTTAACATTAAAAAGCATATTATATATTGTAAAGAACATATATTTCTAACTCAGAGAGCATAATAATCAAATTTAAAGAACATATTATACTCGCGTTCTTTATAAATATCTATAATGTTCTTTTTTCCCATTTTCTTTTAAATATATCTAATATTCTTTCCGGATAGGTATCCCCTTTTTCTCCCTTCTCTCTCCTCTCTCCTCTAGGGTTTTAATTTTCTTGGCCGTTTAGGCCGGTAATAGTTTAATTTCTTCGGAAATTAGACTATTTCCGACCCTTTTTCTTTAATTCAATTTAGTTTTTTGTTTTGTTTTACGTTTTCGTTTATTTGTTATGTTTTGTTCTCTCCATCTGTGAGAGTCTGTCCCAATTTTCTGGGGTTTTCCCAATTTTCTGGGATTTTTATTCTCATCTACGAATGAGAATTTTATTTTTAGGGTTCTTATAATAATTGGGAAGGTGATTTGGATTCCTATGGGTCTGGGATGTGTCATCAACTGATCGATCAAAACATCAGCGCAGATTGCGGAGGTCTCAACTTGGAAAGATGCAAAGACATCGAAAATCATTGCTCGCGTCAAGCTTGAAGCGGTGGAGTATGAGCCAAATATGCAAATTAGTTATGATTTTGATTGTAAAAGTTATGATATTTTCTCTAAATCTGTGGTTTACAGATCCTTATTATTGTAGATGTCGTATGGCTTTTATTTAATGATATTATTCTTCCCGTTCAAAAAAAAAATCTAATATTCTTTCCGGGTGCACCAACCACACATTAGTGGGGGCGTTCGTTAGCAATATCCTTTTTGTATATGCCTTGATATGTACTTGAAATCTTGAATAGATGAATACCGTATAGCGTCTAGGGTTAAAGTGGTAATTTCATATTATATACAATTGAAGTCTATATTCATCATTTCACTGTCCATCAATGAATAAAAGATAAAATTCGATTCAAATTAAAAAATAAAGGTAAAATTTGAAGCCCACATACTTTATAAGTCAAAAAAGAACAATTAATTTACCAAGGTATAAGGACAACTGTAAGGGGATTCTTATTAAAAAGATCTTTTGGAGACTGGGATTCTTATTAAAAAGATCTTTTGGAGACTGGGATTATTAGCAGCTATTATTGTTAATCCTTAATTTAAAATTTTATTTCGGTTAAATCCAAGAAGCTTGGAGAAAAGTAGAAAACAGCTTACCTAGTACTGATAATATTAATCACAAACTAGTACAAACAAGGGTAATCTAACTTTTTTTAAAACTATGAAAGGATGTATATATCAATTACCAAAGATAACTAGACAACATAATATTAACAAAATTTTGTTAATTACTACCTCAAAATGAGAGGCTTTGTGAATTACTACCCCTATAAAAAAATAGTTGTTAATTACTACCCCTAAAAATGATTAATTCATGTGTTTTAAAAGTGAAAATTTTCACTTTTAAAACATATGCATTTCACTTTTGCTACTTGAGAAATTTTTTATTTTATTTTACTACCATACAAAAGCAAGTTTGTTAAAAATTGCTACCGCTTAACACTTTCAGTTAGTAATTCCGTTAGAGAGATCGGCCACCCTCATTATCACCTTTCGGCCACCACTCCCTCCTTAGCCACCCTAATTGCCTCCCTGTCAGCCACCAAAATTAATTTTTTTTTTAAATTTCAGCCACCCAAGAAACTAGCCCAGCCCCTCCCGTTAGCCACCTAGCCCCTCCCTCCGACCGATGACCGGCGCCCAAAGCTGCGGCCGGCGCCGGCGAACCCATCCCACCCCTTTCCCCAAAAACACAACCTAGCTCGAAATAACTCGAATTTCAAAAGCAAAACTCAAGAAAATTCCCAGAAATTCAATCAATCAAATACCCTTTAATTACTTCAATTCATCAATGGCGTAACACCCAAATTCCAGAAGATACAAAAAACACCCACCAAGAACAAGAACAGGAAGAAGAAGGAGAGGAATAGAGAGAAAATTGATTGAGAAATTCATCATCATATTTATGGTGGCGATGGCTCCCGAAAGATCAAGACCTCTCCATAACTTCTTCTTATCACCACACTTGAATTGGGGAACTCAAAAACTTCTTCGTTGCGCCAAAATCACCAATTTCGACAACCTCTCTTCTTCAAACGACGCCGTTTCCGATTTAATCCCCACTTCAGGCGCCGGCCGCCGGCAGGGGGAGGGGAGAAGGTGGCTTACGGGACGGGCTGGGTTGGTTCAAGGGAGGATATTTTTTTTTATTATTATTATTTAAAAAAAAACTTAACGGAACCCCTAACGGATCTTGTTAAGTGGTAGCAATTTCTAACAAAGTGACATTTATATGGTAGTAAAATCAAACAAAAAATTTCACAGGTAGCAAAAGTGAAATGCATGTGTTTTAGAGGTAGCAAAAGTCAATATTTCCTAATATTAACATAACCAAACAACTTCTAATACTCCCCCTCCTGTTGGAGCTTTTAATAATGCCCAACTTGCTAACAGAACCAAAAATGTTATCGCTTAAGAGCCTTAGTAAAAATATCTTTCAATTGATGATTTGACAAAACATAAAAAGTAGGAAAATCTATTTAAAAACACAAATCATTACACAAACTTTCATATGTGCCTTGTCACACCGTGTGGCCAACCACAATTTTTTTTCGGTTTTTAAAAATATTTTTTCTCTCTCTTCTCAGACCTCTCAGTTTCCCTCATCAACGCCCCAACTCACTTCAAACTCAACTACCTCGTCGTCCTCTTCCTCACTCTCGCTCCTGATCCTCTCTCTTTCCTCCTCGTCTTTGCCTTTGTCGTCGCATGGTTGGTGTTCTTCTTCTCCTCCCACACTTCTCCAATTAAAATTCTAGGGTTCGTCGTTGACGATCAAGTGTTAGCACGGTGTTCTCAGCAACGACGATCGAGTATTTTTCACAATGTTCTCAGGGCTCCGGTCGGTGATTTTGATCTTTATGGTGGTCCTCACTACAAGAAAACAGCGTAATTGCGACGGAAAAATTCCATCGGAAACTATGAAAAATCTTTCGGAAATCGAGTTATATAGTGAGTTATAATTCATTTTATGTTTCCTAAATTTTGTTTTATTTTAGTTTGTGATTGTCGTAGATTTGTGATTATTGAATCATATGCTTGATTTATATGACCATTAATTTTTCTTGTAATTTATCAAAATTTGTAGTTGATTGCAATGAAATTCATCACGTTATTGCTAATTTGGACAAATTTTGTGTAAATTTTTTGTCAAATTGGTGGTGTGGTGGAGTTTAAATATTTGAGGTAATATAGGATTAGGGGTTACTAGGTCGGGGTTATTGGTCGGTCAGGGGTTACTAGGTTAGAGGGTCAGTGGTTACTGGGTTGGTCAGGGGTTATTAGGTCGGTTAGGGGTTACTTAGGTGAGGGTTTGTTAGGCGTGTCGCGTACTGTAGACACCCATTTGTGTCTCCCCAAAACAAAACACAGTGATGAATACCTTTCATGTTATTTGATTATCGAACAAGTGAAAGTGTGCAAAGTCTAGTGTTGCGGTTAGTTTTTTATTAAAAATCTCTGTTTTTGTTTTCAACAATCTACTCTATTTTATGAAAATATACAATATAGTTTAGTTTGGTCCATAACAAAATTCTAATAATAGTGTAGTTGGATTGGGCTCAAAAAGAGTTTTCTGACGATATATTATAAGCCCAATTCCGATGTATAATGAGGAAGTTATGGCCAAAATACTAAACTGGGCCCGATTTGATTTTTATATGCAGCCCAATGATCTAGAGGAGGTCCTATTATGAATTATCATTCCTAATGGAATTAGGATTGATTATAGTCTTGTATAATCTTCTAGAAGTTTCTTTTGAATCTTAATGTGATTAGGATTGATAATTATGTTTTATGAGTTTTTTTTGGAATTACGATTTTACCCTTCGTACGAAATTTTATGACTTAATTTTATCAAAAATAGAAAACGTGTGAAAAAAACTTCTGCATCGCCAAAAGTCAGGTTGTCGCATAGCGACAGACTCAGTTGCGGTGACAGGAGCTGTTGTTGGCGACAGAGGCGTGTTTTATTCTTTTTCGAACTATGATTCTTTTTATCAATTCAGGACTTTTCATTATAAATAGCGCCCTTATACCTCTGTTTTTAAGAACAGAAATTCTCTAATTCTTCTCTCTCTCTAAGCTAAAGCTTATTCTCTCTCTCTCTCTCTCTTTCTAAACTAACCAATTTTCAAACAAAATTCCGCATTCACAAGTTCAAGAAACAAATTTTTCAAAAAACCGCGAATATGACACATGAAATTCTTCCAAGATGAGAGGAGTTACATATATCAGTAAATTAGAGATAAAGAGCTTAAATTTACAAAATATTTGAGCAGATTTGGTTAAAAGGAAACAACCAAGTTCAAAGTTCGGAGCGAAACCAAGCAACAAACAGCAGCAACAAGAGCAAAATAAGGAAGACCCGACTCTATCGCCAGATGACAAGGCTGTCGCCTGTCGACAACATCTGTCGCCTGGCGACAGAAGCAAAGTGTGGCGATACGTTTTCCAACTACGCTGGTGCAGCAACATAATGCATGGCCCCATATTAGATTATGTGGACCTAGTGCAGCAATTTCTGGATTCCTTGGTACGCCAGTTAGCCCCTCTAAGAAATTTGACATGATTTAGTAATCGGCTCAATTACAATCACATAAAGTGATCAACCTGATAAAAGATCGTCTCACTTAGCTTAAAGCGCCTAAGCATTAGCTCATCACAAGCACCGAAATAACAGTTCACAAAGAATTCCTAGGATGGAAGACTTCAGCAAATCAATTTGAAGACTTTGAGAATCTTAGATATAGTTCTTAAGAAGAATTTTCCAAAGATGGAAAGGTCAATTATTCCTAAGGAGTAAGGATAAGAAGATTTGGAGATTCAAGATGATGAAGCTTTTAACAGGGGGGCTTAAAAAGAGTCTCTTGCTTGGATTTGAGAAGGACGGTTTGAGATGAAGCGACCTTCAATAGCTTTCACTATGATTGGGGAGGTTATTATTAGATTTGAGAATAACGATTCAAGATGAAGCGGTCTTTGATAGCTTTTGCTATGTCTGAGGAAGTTATCACTTGATTTGAGAAGATGGCACAAGATGGGCAATCTTCGACGACGTTCACTAAAATTGTGGAGGTTGTCACCAAGATTTGAGAAGATGGCACGAGATGGGCGGTCTTCAACAGCGTTCGCTAAGATTGTGGGGGTTGTCAACAAAATTTGAAGATAGCACGAGATGGACGGTCTTCGATGACATTCGCTAAGATTGTGGAGGTTGTCACCAAGATTTGAGAAGAACAGTTCGTGATGAGTCGGTCTTCAAAAAATTTCGCTATGATTGGGAAGGTTGTCATTATGATTCACGAGGAAGTGTGGAGGTCGTCACAAAATGCAACAACAAATCGATAACTTCAGAGACGTGTGCTCGACTGTGCAAGATACGTGTTTCTTAAATCTCTTATCTGTTTAACTAACGCTAGTTTGCAAGTATCGGCGTTACAAGAATGATTTAGGATTGCAGAACGTTCTGAATCATTCTCCGTCCCTATCGATACTTTGACTTTTGTTTTCGAAACTTGCGTTTCACCAAACTCAGTCAAAGTGGGGGCTTCTGTAGACACCCATTTGTGTCTCCCCAAAACCAAATCCAGTGATGAATACCTTTCATGTCATTTGAGTATCGAAAACGAAGTGTGCAAAGTCTAGTGTTGCGGTTAGTTTTTTATTAAAAATGTCTCTTTCTGTTTTCAAAAAATACTCTATTTTATTAAAATATCCAATCCAGTTTAGTTTTGTCCATAACAAGGGTCTAATAATAGTGTAGTTGGATTGGGCTCGAAAATAGCTTTTCGTCGATATATTATAAGCCCAATTCCGATGAATAATGAGGAAGTTATGACCAAAATACTAATTTGGGTCCGGTTTGATTTTTATACGCGGCCCAATGATCTAGAGAAGGGCCTATTATGAATTATTATTCCTAATGCAATTAGGATTGATTATAGTCTTTTAGAATCTTCTAGAAGATTATTTTGAATCCTAATGTGATTAGGATTGATAATTATGTTTTATGAGTTTTATTTGGAATAAAAGAATGTTTTATGTGAAACTACGATTTTACTCTTCGTACGGACTTTTACAACTTAATTTTATCAAAAATAGAAAACGTGTGAAAAAACCTTCTGCGGCGCCAAACATCAGGTTGTCGCCTGGCGACAGACCTAGTCGCGCGGCGACAGGAGCAGTTGTTGGCGACAGAGGCGTGTTTTATTCCTTTTCAAACTATGATTCTTTTTATCAATTCCGGACTATTTTCATTATAAATAACATCCTTAGACCTTTGTTTTTAAGAACCAGGATTCTCTAATTCTTCTCTCTCTCTAAGATAAAGATTATTCTCTCTCTCTTTTTCTAAACTAACCCTTTTTCAAACAAAATTCCGCATTCACAAGATCAAGACACACCTAGCCAAGTTCGAAGTTGCCTTTGCCCTAGACGTGAAAGGTTTGATATTTCTGAGGGTTTGGTCCCAAATCTCTATTTCAATTATTTAATTTAATAGTTTTGATTTTATATTTTCCTTGAAGTTACTAACTTGTGTATTTTGTTATTAGAAAAGGTACAAGGCATCCAAGTAAGTGATTTAATTGTTTAATTGATATTATGATATAGAAATCATGTTTAAGTTGTTATGGTTATTCCTAGTATCATGTTAGGATACTTTTCTTAGTATCATGTTTAGGGTAATGAATAAGTTCCTTATATCAATTATGATTTCTATGATGCTTCCGATTTTCTTTCCTAACATCATGTGAGTATCATGTTAGGGCTAAAGCTTTGATTTTTATTGTTTAGTGACATGCTAGGGTTTGTTATTAATCTTGTTAGTATCATGCCTAGGATCTTACTATTATTATTATGCTTTATTTTTAACATGATCATGATTATTATTTTTATTATGATGATTATTATGTTGCTTGAGTTTATATATTTATTATCATTGCTTGATCACGCCTTTATGCATGTTTAAAGAGAATTTGTACTTGTAATCACGCTTAATAAGATAAATAATAATCTTGTTTACTGTTAATTTGATTATAATTCAAGTGATCGCCAATAATAGGTTTGTTTGTGTATTAATATTCGACCAACATAGATAAACAGGTTTAGGGTTAACCTATTGATTGCTTGTTAGTCAGAAAGCGCACATGAATACGAGAAGAATAAAGTAGAGTCCTATTATTAGGGCAGGTTCTTTCTCTTTTAGGTTGGATTTGTACCTTCATCCCCGAACTTCCAATCTTGGTTCCAGACCTATTGGAGTTAACGATCTCCTAGATCGTTAAGGGGTGTAACCTTCACCATGTGAACGGTTTACAAGTTCCTAAAACTTGTTGGCGACTCTTTTGCTCTAGCTTCCTTCCCTTTGGACGCCAGCATGCTTAAGTGTATGATCACATTGGGGTTCAAGTTTCGGGTAATGCTTGAAATATTCCCTACAAATACCTAACAAAAATAAACCTAACTAGACCACTACTATGTAGACGGGCAAGCAAGGGTCGGATCCCAACAAACTATGGTTCAACTAATTAAATAGACTCAAGCAATTACTAAGCAAGTAACCAAATCAAATAAGTGAGAATAAATATCTAAAAACTAATTAAAACGATTAATTCAAAACAATATGACAAATCAATGCTAAAAACATTCAAGATCAAGCATCACTAGACCTGGCAATCCTGACCCGACCTAATTGACCTAACCCGAATGACCCGACCTGTAACCCGAAAGTTGACCCGAAATCATTGACCCAAAAATGACCTGAACTAACCCAAACCCGACTCAAAATAGAGTTGACCGAACCTGAACCGATGCCCCGAAGTGACTAGACCCAAAGACCTTACCCGAAATTGACCCAAAACCCGAACTTGACCCGACCGGAAATGACCTGAAACCCGAAGTGACCCGACCCAATTTTAACCCAAATTGATTGACTTGAATCGACCCGACCCGTAATGACCCGATCAGAATTGACCCGAATCCTAAGTGAATAGGGTGAAATAGTGAATTACTTAGTTTAGGGCTTCTTTATATCCTATGTAATATGTACTCATGATTTATTTTTATTTTTTTAACGATTTTACTTTATTTTTTGAACTATTTTTTTTAAGTGAATTTATTTTGGTGACTCGACACAAACTTGACCCGAATATACTCGACCCGAATTGACTCGATCCAAATTTGACCCGACCCAAAATAGACCCTAAAAATTGACCCGACCCGAACAGACCGACCCAAATTAACACGACCCGGACTTGACCTGCCCTGAATTTGACCCGAAGTGCTGACCCGAAACCCAAATCAACCCGAATCGACCCGAACCCGACCTGAACATTGACCCGAACTTAACTCGACCTGAATTGACCCTACCTGAATGACCTGTTTTCCAGGTCTAAGCATCACCATGAATACAATTAATGCAATAGTTGTTCTACCCTTAACACATAATTGAATTGATTAAAGAGGAAAAATAATCTCTGCATAATACCAATGGTCTCTCCCGAGTTATCAATGGCTTCTCTAATCACAATCAATCTTACTTCCGTGGAATCATGTAAATTAAAGACCTTAAGCTCATTACTCTAAATTCCTAATCATCCATTCAACTACTCCCGTGATGAACTTCAAACCCTTAATTGATTTATTCAAAACTGTCAAAACCCAACTCCCGTTGCGATTAAAACAAAGGATTAATCACAATACCAATTATCCTTAATCTAGTATTGGCATTAGCATAATCAATTAAGCATATCGATATTATTAGAGAATTTGAAGAATTATATCATGCATTACTCATATTCAGGTTCCGCTAGATCTTGGAATAAGAAAACTACTCACACATATTAACAAAAACAAAAACAATAATCAATGAAGAAAACATGATTAATGAACAAGTAAAAACAGAAGAAGTAAAAATGAATATTAATTACTTGAATGAAGAAAAGTACCAATTGTTGATGAACAAAAATCGAAACTTGAAAGTGTAAATTAATCTAGATCTAGATAGAATATTAGGGTTCTAATGAGGGTTAAAAGCTGAAAAATGATAACTAAGTTTTTTTAATCCGGGTTTACAAGGTATAACCCCTAAAATAAGAAAGCCCGGAAAATAGGAAAAATGAGGTTCCCGAAACCTTATCTGGGCAGCCAGGGCAATGTTTCCCGGTCGGGCGCGAGAAGCACACTTGCTCTTACGCCTCTTCATTTAGCTTCCTCTTGTCTGCCCGGTTTGTCAGGGCAATGCTGCTTGGTCGGGCGCGCAATACACACTTCATTGTTGACCCTCAAATCTTGTAATCAATACAAATCTTCTCTGCCCTGGCTGCAAGGGCAATGTTGCCCTGCCAGGGCGATGAAAGGAAGATGCTTCGTAGTAATCTTCGCTTGTCTCTTTCCTTCTTCCGCCCTGGCTGCCAGGGCAAACATGGGATAATACTCTTGCATCATAAAGAACTCTCGTGATCATCCAAATTAGCCTAGTTCATTCTAAAATACATCAAAAACAACGAAACTACCCATAAAAGCATAATATGATCACAACTAAACCAAAACAAGCTAAGATAAGCTATAAAAAACTAAATTAGACTCAAAAACTACCTAAATGGACTAAAAAAACACGCTCAATATACGACTTATCAGGGTTACTAGATAAGTTAGGGGTCACTTGGTCGGTTAGGGGTTACTAGGTCGAAGGGGTTACTAGGTCGGTCAGGGGTCACTAGGTGTAGGCGTCGTTCGAAGTGTGCTTCCGTCAAAGCATGTGTGAATATGCTTGGCACTCATAGGAAGTGGGAATTGACATAATACGATTAGGGACAAGGAAAGTAGGGAGCCGCCAACAAGTTTTTAAGGAACTTGTAAACTGTTTACGGATCATAAAAGGCAACCACGAATAAGGGACAACGTAAGACAACATCAATTGACCCGTGAAAGTTACACCCCATTCATAATCCATTAAATTACTAACTCCATATGGTTCGGAACCACGAAAGAAGGATTGGGGATGATGGTACGAAGTGAGTCATGGAGTCACATTCGCCCGTATTGGCCTCTAGTCAATGAAAGCATTCCTGTGATCTCAAAGCCATGCAAACAAAGATTCAATTTGCTCCAAACTATTATTACGCTAAATTAGTTGAATATTAATGCAACATATAATTCTAAAATTTGTGATCACTTGATTAAAAAACAAGATTAAAAAGGAACCTAAACCGGTCGTCCAAATTATCTTATTAGGCGTGATTTTCAATTACATATTCCCTTTAACATGCAATATGGTGATCATAAATAATAAAATAATGAACATTGATATTAGAAGCAATTCAACAATAATAGCGTTAGTCAAATCAAATAATAATCCTAATCATGATACTAGCAATAAGAATAATAATAAGAGTAATTAAGTGATTAATTAATCACTTTCTGCGTTTCCTTGAATTGCTACATCATGAATAAATTGTTAGTAACTTCAACAAAAATATAAATCAAATTGAAATTAAATTAAAGGAAATTTGACTTTTACTACCACCAAAACACCCTTGTTTCACTTTTGCTACCCATCTAAAATTTTATTTTATTTTACTACCATTCAAACCCGAAAATTATAAGTTTTGCTACCACTTAACCTTTTCCGTTAATATTTCCGTTTATGGGGCCCACAAATCACCTCCTTTCATATTCTTCTTCTTTCCCCACGAATCTCCTCGCAGCAGCTCCATCCCACACCCAGCCCCACCCATTCTCAGGCAATGCCATCCCACAACACTAACCACAACACCCATGGCCCCCATCTCACCCCTGTTCGGCCATAGCGGTCGGTAACAACCACCGCCGGACTACTATTTCCAAATTCCAATTGTACACACAGAAAATCCATACCCCCAAAACTAATTTATATGAACTATCTAAGCTTCATTTACCCAAAAATCATCGTCTTCCTCAACTAAATTGTATTCTTTCTTCACACTTTTTGGTTATGCAAAGGTTGCCATGAAAGATGGAAATATTTATATATAAACATACCCAAATACTAAAACTAAATTACCCATGAACAAAATGCAAAATTATACTGTAATTTAAAACTTTGAACATCTTGAAGCTTGGATTCCACATTTAGCAACTCTTCCAAAACTTCATTGGTGCAGTCCATTTCCCAGAATTTTCAGCTCTTCGTGTATGTAAAATTTGTACTTTTCAATCAATTAAATTAACCCCAAATCGTAGTTCAAGAGATCAACACCCAATTAAATTTGTAAATGAATTAATCAAAAGCCCCCAAAATTTTAATTAATTTATCCCAAATTGAGAACCCTTTGCTCAATTATTTTAATTTGAGGCCAAGATTTCTTCAATTTATCAAATTGATGAGATACTTTGCTGACGTTTGATGGTAATGATCGATGTTGACGATTGTGTGGTGGAATGTTGCCGGAGAATGGGTGGGAGTTTGGGATGGGGCTGCTATGAAGAGGTTCGTGGAGAGAGGAGAAGAAGAAAGTGGAAGGAGTTAAATAAATGGGTTTCTCAAATGGAAATTATAACGGAAAAGGTTAAGTGGTAGCAAAACCTATAATTTTCTATTTTGAGTGGTAGTAAAATAAAATAAAAATTTAGATGGGTAGTAAAAGTAGAATAAGGGTGTTTTAGTGGTTGCAAAAGTAAAATTTTCCTTAATTAAATAAAAGTAGAGTTAATTTGGTCCAAACCTTCAGTTAATTATACCTTTCACGCCTTGGTTTAAGGACGGAACCTTGGGTTAAGTATGGACTCCTTGGAGTGCTTAAGGGAAGTATTATGCAAGAATAGGGAAGCTAGAAATTAGGCTAAAGTGGGAGAAGAAAATGATTTTTGGTGTAGGGAGAGAGAGAATGATTTTTGGTGCCCCGAACTGCAGAAAGGAGGGGGATATTTATAAGGGAAATGAGTAGGGGATCACACAAAAGATAAAATCCTAAATTTGGGTGTCGTGACACGTCAGATTTTTGGCGCGACACGCCAAAATCTGGGGTGACACGGGACAATGTAGAGTGACGCGGGGAAGTAGCAGCCCTAAAATGATAAAGCACGTGCAGTTGTGTACGCGGAGAAAACACGGAAAGATCCCGTGTCACGGTATGTGTTTAGTGACACGCCAAAGGATGTCGCGACGCGGTAAAGTCCACCGTGGCGCGACAAGTGGCGTCGTGTCACGGTGTACAATTTTTCCAGATTTGTGCGAGATTCATGAGCGCGTGAGAAAAGGAATGCGGAAAAGACACGAGAAAGCACCATGACACAGTGAAGAATACCGTGTCACGCTACCAGGCGTCGTGCCACATCATCATCCCCCGCGACGCGCCAATTTAGCTTTATGCGCGGTAATTCCAGTTTTTAATACGTTTTTAAAACTATGTTAACTTTTGATCCGTAAATCGGAATAAGGCATATAATATATCTTTGGAAATCTTATCAAGTCTACTTTCCAACCCAATTAGAACAAGGTCAAAATAATTTTTATATTTTAATATATGGCCGTTTTAGTGAAAGGGTGTTGGTTTTAGGCCGAGTTTAGTATTTCGCTCATATCTTCTTCGTTTTAAATCGGAATTGGGATTATGATATATTGTTGGAAAGCTTATTGAAAGGCCTATCTAACCAAATAATAATTAGATCAATATAATAGGTCCACAAAATCAGATTCTCTCGGTTTTGTGATGTGGATACGAAAAGTGAAAAATAGGTTATGATTTAGGGAAATGAGCTTGGAATTGGGTTAGTTTATGAAATGTATTGGATTGAACATGGATTTAAGCACTCCAAAGATTAAATACTCAATCCGACCAATAATGACGGTGAAAGGTTGTTCATCATCGAGTTTTGTTTTAGGGAGACATTTTTAGGTGTCTACACTAGGTCAGTCAGGGGTTACTTTGTCATGGGTTACTTGTGTGTTAGTTGGACACACCGTGTTGTCATTATCCCATCATGCCACATGTATCCCGTCATGCCACATGTAATTTTTTTTATTAGTGCCACATGCCACCGCGACCATTTAACCATTCTTTTTTTTAATCCCTTTTCCCATATTAAAATAAAACACTAGCTTTAATTCAATACATGTATGAATGTTGTTTGGTTCACTTTCCCCAATTTTTTATTAGTTGACACGTTTTGACTTTAGCATTATTCACACACTCTCCTTTAACCTTGTTTTGTGATATATACGTAATAAAATATATAGTTATATGGGGTCTTGTTAAATTCGTCCAATATATATTTTTAAAATATCAACTTTTTAAATTTTTTATAACCGGTAATTAAAATATATTAACGGTTGAATTTGTGCATTGACATACGTGACTAAAGAAACGTGTCAACTAAAAAGAAACGGATGAAGTATCTTCAATAATTAACTTTTAATAAATATATGGGATATCTACCATAATTCAACAACTTTTTTAAAAAAATATCCATTTATAATATATTTAATTTATTTAAAAAGTTAATAGAAAATTAGTAAAAATAAGGTTTGGTAAAAATACTTCCAGTTCAATAAAATAATTTAGGAAAAATGAAAACTAATAATCCCACCGTTGTCATTTATGCTCAAAACAATCCCACTGCACCTTTTCAAAATTTTTAAACAATCCCACTTTTCGAAATTCGAAAATAATCCCACCTTTAACCCTCATATTCTTAAAACAAGCTTTTTGACCTACAAAGTGTTATACAGGTCGATCAACTTTTTTTTTTTTTTTCTCTTTTTTTCATCTTCTAACTTAAGTCTCCTTCCTCCTTCCATGGCCACCACCACACTAGCCTCCCCCCGACCACCTTGAAACCCCCTAATTCCTAAATTTGACCACCCTTACTCGAAAATTCCCCTAACCCATGTATCCGACCACCCCTTACCCGAAATCCGACCACTGCTGCCAACCCTATACCCCTAATTCGACTACCGCAACCACCCCAAACCCCTAACCCGACCACCTACTGAATCCTTTAAACCCGACAACACACGAAACCCATTGATATAAGCCCTTTTTATCAAATTTAATTTTTTTTCTTTGATTTTACTTTATTAATTAATTTGATGCTTTTAACTTGATTTAATTCTTCATGATTCTTTTTTTTAATATTTTTTGAGTTGTTGAACAGGAGCAAGTTTGATGCGATTTGGTTGATTGCAAATTGCAATCACTAGAGAATAATGACTGTAATATGTATGATGAGCTGTAAATTAACCCAACTTGATTGTATTTTATCATTGATTATAATGTGATGCAGCAGAAATCTAATGACCAGAATTAGTACAGAACAATCGAACAGTACCCTGCTCCAATCCAATTTAATGGATGAGTAACAGATTGATTAGCTCAGAAGTAATCCAAAGATGAAGGGAAACTTAGAGAGTGATAATCAATGAGGAAATGATGATAACAGACTAGAGAGAGAAAGAGATTAGAGAGAAGGAAGGATTTGTATTAATTTCGGCATAATGAATTACAACCACTAATTTGTGAAGATTGGCCTTTGATATTTGCAGTAACATGTTGGTGGCTTTGGAGGTGGAGAATTGAAACAAGCTTTAATCGAGATTGTGAAATTCCTATAGATCAAGCGGCCTTTGTGTTGACTAGAGTTGGTGAAATTAGAAGGGCTTATTCGATGGCCATTAGTCACAGATCAAGCAAGAAGAGAAAAAATGATCTCTTCATTCGATGGGAAGCCCCTCCTTTGGGGTGGGTTTGTCTGCATACAGATGGGGCTGCTAAAGGCAACCCAGGCCCTGCAGGAGCAGGAGGTATTATCCGAGGACCGAGTAGAGAGATCTTTGAAGCTTTTGCCATGAATTGTGGTGCTTGTACTTGTACTAGAGCCGAGTTACTTGCTGTTCTTAGGGGACTTGCTATCGCATGGAATGGAGGTCATAGAAGGGTAATTTTGAAGATAGATTCGCAAGTTGTGGTGCGTCTGTTGGAGGATGCTACTCCCTCCAACTCCCCTTTCCTTCATATCATTCGAAAGTGTAAATCATTAATCTTGCGAGACGGTTGGGAAATCACTATTGAGCACTGCTTTAGAGAGGCTAATAGAGCAGCCGACTGGTTGGCTAACTTTGGTGTGTTATCGGAGCAGAAATTGGTTATTTTTGAGGCGATCCCGGTAGATCTTCGAACTATTTTATTGGAGGATTTGTGTGGAGTGGCTCTTCCAAGATTGGTTCGGGCTAATAATGAGTAGTTTTTTGTTAGGTTTTTAGTAGTAGTTTCCTTTTTGTTTTTTCAGTTTTTTAGTTTGTTTAAGGTTTTTCCTTCTTTTGGGGCTTGCCCCTCGGCATCACCAAAAAATAAATAAATAAAAAATAAAAAGGAATCTAGTTTTTTAGGCTCCTTCCAGCTCAGCATTTCCTAACTTAAGCTCAATTTCAGCTATCATCAATGAAACAGTGACCATATTACCCTCCAACTGGCTAATTCTTGCATCATAATGTTCACTAGAGGCTAATGATCTAGCCTTTGCTAAAATTACAATTTCTCAAGGTCTTCTATTCGCCCGGGATGGGGCTTTTGTTTGCTGGCAAGGGACAGGGGTGGTGTTGCTGGGTAGTCGGGATTCAAGAAGGAGAAGGCTGAATCTTTTTTTTTTTAAAGTACTTTTTTTTATTAAAAAAAGTAGAATTGAACCAATTACAACGTGACACATGATAAATTACCTTCTAAAAAAAGTTGCCAATTTTACAAACTTGTAAAAGGCCTGTTATGAGAATTTGAGGGTTAAAGGTGGGATTGTTTCTAGATTTCAAAAAGGTGGGATTGTTTTGAGCGGAAATGACAAATGTGGGATTATTAGTTTCCACTTTTTCAATAATTTAATTCAATAAAAAAATATTTCAAGTAAGTAATAATATAGATTATAGGACCGTATTTAATATTCTATCCATAAATTTTACACTTAAATCACTTAAAGTAAATCAACCATCTGGGCATAAAACTAGTACATATAAATGGGAGTTTTTTTCCCAAGATTTTAGAAGCCACGATAAAATTTCTTACGTGTCACGCATGATTCTAAATTTTGTTATAGCCAATTACATGAGAGATTTGTAATTTCTTTTAGAATTAAATAATTCAAATGCCACGTAAGCAAAATTGACGAATGAGATTTTAAAGTTTAATTAAATTAAAAATAAAGCATTATCTTTTGATAATGAATTTTATCAAAATATATAACGAATGAGATGAAATTTGATAATTTAATTTTAAATGATATACTACGCGAATAAAATAACAAATTATCACATACATACAAATTAAAAGATATTTGTTTGTAAAAAATAAATCGTCCATCAAACAGGCTTCATCTATTATCATATCACTAATAAATAAAGCTTCTCTTGCAGCCAGGTAACAAGACAACAACATTTGACATTTCAATTTTTTGCCAAGTATCGTGCCACGTAAGCGACAAATAGGTATTATTTTCACTCATATGATGCTAAGTAAGCGATTCTTGGATAGATTTTTTTTAGATAAATATTTTATATAGAGTTTTATTATCACTATACTTCTAATAAATCATATATACAAAATTAATTATGAATTTTAATTTCATACATTCGGTTTTATTTCCATCATAAAATTTGTTTCAAATTTTTGTTTAAAATGATATCTATTTATAATACTTTGTAAATTTAATTTAGTTAAAAAAAAGTAATAGAAAATCAGTAAAAATACATTTTAATCAGCAAAAAAAAATTTGTTTTGGTAAAAATACTTTCATGAAGTAACAATAATTTTAAGTCAATTATAACATAGATATCTATTTTGAAAAAACCACAAAATTTACACTATTATATGATATCGTATGTCTAAATATCTTTCATTGTCAAAATGGATTATATGTCCATATTTAACATTCATTAAGTTAAGTTTATCCTAAAATTTTATTAATAATGTGGGCCGGACATCGCCTAGGTATAAAACTACTATATATATTAAAGGGAGTTTTTTCCCATTTTATTTTTTAAAATATTATTGTTGCGTCATTCTCATATGTTTATTTTCAGTTCAGTTTAGTTCCTATTTTCCCTCTCTTATAAAATATACATTTCAGTTCAGTTTGTTCTGTTCAGCTCCGCTGCTAATTTCCCTCTCTTATAAAATATTCATTTTGGTTCAGTTCAGTGCAGTTCAGTTCAACTTAGTTCAGTTCAGTTCTGTTCAGTTTAGTTCAATTCAGTTCAGTTCAGTTCAGCTGAGTTCAGTCAATGAGAACTGACCCTTAGGATTAATATTTTAAAAATGCTACAATCAAATTATGCCGCGTAAGATTAGTTTTTTTTTTAAAAAAATATGCTACGTAGGATTATAATAATAAAAAAAAGCGCCACGTAGGATTAATAATTTCGAAAATGCTACAATAAGATTATGTCACATAAGATTAATTTTAGAGCATCACATAGCAAAAATTTATATTTTAGCCAATAATAAAATTGCAATTTATTTTAGATTATGTCATACCGTATGGCCGGCTGAGATACACCCAAACACTGACCAAGTAACCCCTAATTGATTGAGTAACCCTTGATGGATTGAGTAACCCTTGACTATCCAAGTAACTCTTGAGGAAGTAATCTCGACCTCATGGTGTGACCAGCCACATATGAAATTTTGTGAAATAAAATACTCCGTATTATCTTTTTATATTACGAATTTTATTTAAATATGAGAAACAAAGTTAATAATTTATTTTATAATAAAAAAATCAAGTACCAAGCAAGCAAATATCACATTTTTTTGGTGTTTAGAGAGCCACAAGCGAATATCACAAAGTTTATTTAGTAAAATAATTTATTTGAAAAAATACAAACAAGCCGTGCACCGCAGGGGTTTCATCTAGTTATATATAAAGTAATATATTTCGTTGACTACCAATAATAATAATAATATTACCTTTTTGTCAAAAAAAACTCAAAGGAAAATAAAACTCAACATATATATAAATTAATATCATTAGAAAAAAGAATTATTTATATATAATAAGTTCGTACTTAGAAAATTAATCTTGTATTTTTATTCATATAACTTAAAAAATGAAAATATATATGTTCATTGATATTATTATTATTTTTTTGTTAAGGAAATGTTAATTGATATTATTAATTAAAGTTATATTATAATGATCTTTAAATTAAGTAGAATAAAAAAATTTAGTCTTATCTTTGCATGTTTTCAGTACAAAAAAGATGGAAGTGGGATAGATCAACAACAATTTATCAAAATTATTTACTATTTACAAGTGCATGCATGTATTGTGCTCATTTCTATAATTATGCTTACTAATCTTTAAATGTTTCCGTTTGAAAAGATCTTTGATCATAAAATGACCAAAGTCCAAAGATTATTAGTCTTTGAATATAAAAAGACCAAAGAAATATTATATACTATGAATATAATTATTCTACTTTCTAAATAGCAATCGATTTTAAGTTTTTAACATAGTGTCCACGTCAAAGAATATGTATTCCATAGAATATTTAGTAAATATACATGTTAATTATATTATTTTGATATTAGTATAATCAGTTATTTTGGTATCGTTAGCAATGAGTTAAGCCTCGTTTTCTTCACCTTATTTTTGCTGAAATGAAATTATTTTTACTGAAACAAAATTACATTTGCTGAACTAAAATTATTTTTACTGACACAAAATTACATTTGCTGAACTAAAATTATTTTTACTGAACTTAAATTAATTTTACTGAACTTAAATTATTTTTGTTGAATTGAAATTATTTTTACTGATTTTCTATTATAATTCTTCTTTAAGAAAACTGAATTTTACTGAACTGAACTTATTTTTACTGAACTGAAACTATTTTTACTGAACTGAACTTAATTTTACTGAACTATACTTATTTTTACTGAACACAAATTATTTTTACTTAATATTATTTTTTAAGGTGAAGAGAATAGGGCCTTAGTATTATGTACTCCTGGATCATGTACTGCATACCTATTAAAATTAGTAATTTATTTACCAAACTAAGCTTGGTTTAGTGAAAAAGGATGTATCTTCCAACCTTGAGGTTGGGGTTTCAATCCCCACTAGAGGCAATAAAAATAACATGAATATTATAAACCTAGAGCACCTTGCATTGTGCATGATACTCCAAGAATAAGAGGTAAGAAAAATGTCCACCTATTTTATCTAGGTAGATGCACTTGCAAGATTGTGAATCAAATTTATCCTTAATCGGAGGACAATTAGCAGCATAACAAAGACAACCAAAGACCCGAAGTGTATCATAGGAAGGGACTTGACCAAATAAAACACTCATGCGAAGTTTTACAATCTACCTCTACTAATATACTAAAAGACGTTTCCAACAACGTCCACGTGTCACGTAAGCTCCCCTCACTACGCCACGTCATCCATTCAAGTACTTATAACGCCACGTGGGTCTCTCTTCCATTGATTTTCATTACATTTCATGCACTCATAATCATTATAAAAAAACTCGTAACTTCTATTTCAAGAACTAAATGTCTTACCACCAAGCTATGTGATTCTTTATGTAATTTTTTTAATACAAAAGATTAATATGTAGCAAATGACAATATGAATAACAAATTTAATTACAAGAAAATTAAATCTTAAATTACAATGTATATTAATGATCAGTTAGTTTCATGTAATAACCCGGGGCATCGACCAAGCCCAAAAACTAGTTAAGAACATGAAAAATATAGGAGTCTTATTAATCAAATGAATAACAGTCATAACGCATTCACCCCAAAAATACTTAGCCAACTTAGCTTGAAAACAAATAGCATGAATCACATTTAAAATGTGACCATATTTATGCTTCACCCTAGCTACCATTTTTGTAAGTCGTGTCAACACACGAAGTTTGATGCTAAATTCCCTTTTTAGCAAAAAAAAAGGCTAGGACACTAAGCAGGGGAATTCGTTATCACTACGTACCTTTTTACCTTTTGTTAAAATTAAGTCTTTTTATAACACAATTACACAAATCTCCTTTTTCAATTGGCTGATTAACCTCATATTTGCCAACCAAAAGAAAAACCCATGTAGAACGTGAAAATCATCCACAATAGTAAAAAAAAATTAAATAACGAGCGTCATAACTTGAAAAAATTTTATTCCATCCCTAAACATTATAATGTATCAAATCAAATATTCCAGATGCTTTACTCATACTTAATGGAAAATAGTTTCGGGGTTGTTTAATTCTCTCTCTCAAAGTGCACCTTGTAGGCATCTTTCGAAGTGCACTTACGTTAAAGCATGTGTGAATATGCTTGGCACTCTTAGGAAGTGGGAATTGACGTATACGATTAGGGACAAATAAAGTAGGGAGAAGCCAACAAGTTTTTAAGGAACTTGTAAATCGTTCATTGATCATTTAAGGCAACCATGAATAAAGGGACAACGAAAGGCAACAATGATTGACCCGTAAAGGTTACACCTCAGTCATAATCCATGAGATTACTAACTCCATATGGTTCGGAACTACGAAAGGAGGATCGGGGATGATGGTACGAAGTGAGTCATGGAGTCACATTCGCCAATATTGGCCTCTACTCGATTCTTATAATGAAAAGTGATTCTTGTGATCTCAAATGCATGCAAACAAAGATTCAATTTGCTCCAAACTATTATTATGCTTAATTGGTTGAATATTAATGCAACATATAATTCTAAAATATTTGTGATCACTTGATTTAATAACAAGATTATAAAGGAACCTAAACTGGTTGTCCAAATTATCTTATTAGACGTGATTTTCAATTACATATTCCCTTTAAACATGAAATATGTTGATCATAAAAAATATAATAGAATAAGCATTAATATTGGAAGCAATTTAACTATAATATCGTTAGTCAAATCAGATATAAATAATAAACCTAATAATGATAATAGCAATTTTAAAATATAATAAGAGTAATTAAATTAATTAATTACTCACATTCCGCGAGTTCCTTTAAATTGGTACACTATAAATAAATTGTTAGTAACTTTAATAAAAAAAATGGAAATTAAATTAAATTAAATAAATGTAGATTTGATTTGGTACAAACCCTCAGTTATTTATACTATTTACGCCTTGGTTTAAGGACAGAACCTCGGGTTTAGTCTGGAATCCTTAGAGTGCTTAGGGGAAGTATTATGAGAGAATAGGGAGGCTAGTGTTTAGGCTAAAGAGGGAGAAGATAATGATTTGATGATCAAGATTTTTCATGATTGAAAATGGGGAGATATTAATTACCTCTATTTATAAGGAAAAATAAGGGTCGAAGAATTAAGAAAAGATAAGAATTCGAATTGGAATAATACTCTTGCGATAGACAACAGTTTTTGCGGTTTTTGTTTTTATCTTATCTTTTGATCCAAAAATTGGAATAAGATAAATAATATGTTGTTGGAAATATGTTGAAGTCTAAGTTCTAACCCAATTAGAATTAGATAAAAATAAATTGTAGAATAAAAGATATGGCTGAAATAGTGAGACGATGTTAGTTTTGGATAGAGTTTGATATTTCATTCATATCTTTTCCGTTATAGCTCGGAATTGATATTATAATGTATCATTAGAAAGATAATTTCAAGGGATATCCAACCATATAATATTTGGATAAATAATATAAGGAGCAAAAATAATATTTGCCTATCTTTAAATGTCTTTCAATTTGAATAGAAATAGGACTTTCAAAAAGAAGAGTTTTATTCAATTTAAAACTCTTTAATTTTCTCTTTTCAAAAAGAATAATTAAGATATTTTAGAAACTTATAGAAGCTTTCAATTAATCTTAATTAGTTTATGGATGGGATTAAAGCTTTTGGACCCTCCACATGATCATTGGGTTGAGGTAAGATGGGATTCGATTCGGTTTGGGCTCAGCTTAGTATTTTGGTCATAACTTATTCGTTATAACTCGGATTAGGGCTTATAATATATCGTTGGAAAGCTCTTTTCAAATGGACTAAATATTTTTATAAAAAGGACATGAAACGATTTATTTTAAAGGACACGAAATGAATTATTTTGGGTTTAAAGGCACGAAAAGAGGAAAATAAGTTATGGTTTGGAAAAATGGGCTAGGAATTGGTTTGTTTATGAAATGTATTGGGATTGAATATGAATTTAACCACTCCAAAATTTAAATACTCAACCCGACCAATGGCAATGAAAGGTTGTTCATCATCGGGTTTGGTTTTGAGGAGACATTTTTAGGTGTCTACACGCCTACGTAGAGAATGTTGTGAATATTATTGGCATTCGTAGAAAGTTGGATTTGACATTATAACGAAATGGACGATAAAGTAAGGAGTTGCCAACAAGTTCTTAAGGAACTTATAAATTGTTCATGGATAATTAAGGGCAACCACAAATAGGGACAAACTGAAAGACAATAATGATATAACCCATGAAGGACCCACTCCGCAATGATCTTTAACTGTGATTATTGGATATTTGGGGATGATGGTATGAATCGGATTATGAAATCAATTACGCTCATATTGATTCTTATAGCGACATATATTTATTGCAACTCAAAAGACATACAAACAATATTCGATTCGCTCCAAACTAATTAGTCTAAGTTAGTTGAATATTTATTGCACACAGATTAATAATTATTGTACTGTGATGATTTCGATTATGCAGCAAGACTACTGACAACCTAAACCGATTGTCCAAATTATCTTATCAGGCATGATTTTCAATCACAGATCTTGATCAAAATATGCAATATGGTGATAACAACAATAAATAGAATAAATTAAATAGATATGCATAGAAATATTGGAAGCTACTTGAGAAGAATAAAGTAACAAATTTAATTAAGCATTCTAAACATGATACTATTAATTATTAAAACAAATTTAAGCATGATGCTAACATGACTAATATAAAGGATAAACATGTTGCTAATAATTAAAAATCAATCCCTATACAAAATGCTAGCAAGAACAATATTATGGAATTAATTTAACTAAAAGAGTAATTAAATCTACTTACGTTGATTATGACCTTGAAATTTTCAATTATGTCATTGTTATTTTAGAAAAATACTACAAGAGGGGGCCGTGGTAAATTGTAGTACTAAGGGAATTAGCTAACTTTTTGCGAAAATATAAAAGCTAAGGTAAAGGAACTCAAAGTCACAAAAAGAGATTTTAGCGCGGAAAACTACTTGGCCCTAACAATTGTAAGAATAAAAACCATGACCACTTGGGATTTTAGGAAAGATTCTTTACTAGAATAGGGAAAACAACCTATTACAAGCTAAAGACTCTATCTCCAAGTTCCTCAACGAACTTGGAGTTCGGGGCAGTAAGTCCCTCAACCTACTGCTCTTCTCTTTTCTCTCTTTCTCTTCTTCCTTCTCTTAGAGTTCACTCAAACTCCCAATCCCCAATTACAACTCTTGAAAGAAATACTCTAATGAAAGTAATTAAGAAACTTATCAACTTAAAGTAGAATGCGACTCTTGACTCTTTTAGAAAACAACGAAGATAGAAAATATGATTGAGCAAGGGGGTAAAGTTTTCTAGGAAATAACTTCGATATACATAGGAAAACATAGCTTGATTAAAACGCCACAACCTCCACTACTTACGCCACTAGTGCTGCACATCAACGCCACTATTCTCCACCACTTCTAGAGCTGCAAACATGTCCTAGAAACTAGGGCACGTTGAACCTCTTAGAAGCAGTTTCTTCGTTAAGTAGAGAAGACTTAATCAACAGTTAGTTGCGCAAGTTCAGGAAATCAGTTATGCAAGCTTTTTGAAAGATATTTTTTCCGATATAAAACGATATTAATTTGAGACAAAATCAGAAAAGATATTTTCAATAACAAACTTTCCTACAATTTTGCAATCTTTAAATTCTATCAAAAATCAATTTTCAATCGCATTTTACTAAGTATACTAATTCTAATTATTTTCACTTACATAAAACCTAAAATAAAATTTCTATCGTAGTCGTCAACTACGGACGACTATACTAAGGGATTAAATCTGAACCGTTGATTTATTAGTTGTCTAATCATAGCCACCCAATCCAACACCTAAGCTACACAATCATCCAAGGATTGTTTGGTTACTTATTTTTTTTTCTTTTTTTTTTTCTTTTTTTTTTTTTTGGTTTTACACATATGAATATATTTTTTTTTTCATTAAAATCGAAAAATAAATTTAAATATTTCATCTTCAACCTAAGTCATCTTTCACATTATTAATCTTTTATGTCATCTTCATCCTAAAACCTTCATCTTCAACCAAAACATTCATTCTCCAAATAAACTAACAATTATGATTTAAAATTCATTAATGTGTTGTTTGGTTAAATAATTAAGGATTAAAAATAAATTAGTTATACGTAATTAGTTTCATCTTTAATTTTCTTCATCAACAATGTTCATTTCAACCCTTATCAATGGATTATTAAAAGAAAAATCTCCATTGCTAACCTTAACTTTTATCATCAATTTCAAACTTCATTCATTAATAATGTGAAATTAGTAGTAAAAAAAATGATAATCATTACGTTAATATCTATGTTTTTTTAGTCAATATAAATTGTAATATGACATCAATTACATGTTTTATGTCTAAGCCACCATTGGTGAACATCAAAAATTAGCAGTTAATTCAAAAAAAAAAAAATTAATAATACAAAGAAAAACTAAAAAAAAAATTGGAAAATATGCGTGTGATAAGAGTATCTTTTAGTCTTCAATTCTCCACCATCTTTGCCTTAAGATAGGATCATGATATTTTAAAAATATTTCCAAAGGATAATTTTCTTTATATTTAAAAAACACTTTACGTATATTATTTATACATGGATTTTTTTTTTACTATTTTTGCATACATTGAAATACTTAATTAAATTTGTTCAAAAAAAAATTAATTATATGTATTGGAATATTCACATTTAATTAAATTTTCACTTAACAATTCTAACTATGTTTAATTAATAATTATTAATAACTAACATTGTTGTGACATAGGAATATCTTAAAATCTTTTCATCTTTGCCAATAGTTAATCACTCATCATATGTAACGTAATAATATCTTGTTTCTTTCTTTTACCGTTTTTCTACAACATAAATCCCCAAAAAGAATCTGAATACAAATTTAAACCTTGGTGATTAGTGATTTAAGGTGGAACATTCCATTATGTTTTCATCTTTGCCTGTAATAAGTACATTACCCACTATTTTTTTTATTGAAAACACCAGTTTTTTTTTTTAGGAAAAGCGAGAGAGGATTATGATGAGGTTAATCTATTTAATTTAAAATTACAATAAGGTTAATCTATTTAAATTAAAAATTATAAAAAAATTACTATTATTGGTAGTGATGTATAGTCAAATTAAAATTAGGGGTGGGGGTTTATCAGTTGGTAATTTAATATATTATGCCGTTAATAAAACTAAAAAAATGTTGAAAGAAATTTCTAACTTAGATTTTTTTTTTAAAAAGCAAAAAATAAATAAAAAATGTAAGGGTTCAATTCGTTTGGCATCGCTATGGTTTTTTGTTTTTTGGTTTTTTGTTTTTTTAAAGTATATTATATATGTAACATAATGAATCAAAAATTATTTAGACTTATTAAAATCATAATAATTTTGAAAACTTGCAACAAAAAATTAACTGGAAACACCTTTTTCTTGTTTCTTGTTTTTGGTTTTTAGTTTTCTAAAAAACAGGAAACTGAAAACCAAAAATGATGCCAAACAATACCTAAGTTGTAAGTTAGACCATTATAATCAGAATTTCGCTTTTAGATATCCTCAATTTCATTTTGGGCGTATGCAAAATTTGAATGTCATTAGTCAATTAGAACGATTGACATATATAAGACTTTATTAATTAAAATATAGATCACGTGCGATGCATACAATGTTTTTCATTTTGGGTATACCTAAGTTATATGTGAGCGTACCTAAAACGAAGTGGTTCAATTTTTTTTATTTATTTTACAAAATATAGAAGTATATGGTTATTTCGGATAATCACATCCATTTTTAGAACTCCTGGCTAGATTTATTGTTACTCTATTTAAATGAGGTCTCATCAGCATAATCACGGTTATTATTAAAGTAGAAAGCCTGAATTTAAAAGCTGAAATTAACTTCTCGGCCAAAACATTACCTGTTACATGACAATCCTTGTTTAGATTTAGATAGCATTTATCGTGAATTAATGGAGGGATATACGAAAACATATTGAGGGATTGAGTGGACGAAGTGGCAAAAAAAGAAGTTGAGTGAGTGTACTGTCATGGCATAGTGAGGGGGCATGCGTGGCGTAGTATTAATTGTATAGATTCAGACTTTAATTTCTACTTTAAAAAGAATTGTGATTAACTTATATTATGAGACCTTGTTTAGATAGAGTGACAATTAATCTAGTCAAGATTACTAAATATGAATGTGAATATACGAAATAATTGTATTAATATTAATTTATGTATTTTGTAAAAAAAGAAAAAAAAAAAAGAATTGAACCCCTCTGTTTTAGGTATGCCTAAATATAACTTAGGTATATCCAAAATTCCAAAAGTGACAACTTAATCTAGAAAGACTGACAATTAATCTAGTCAAGATTACTCCGTATGTGAATATCCCAAATAACCATATTAATATATATTTATGTATTTTGTACCAAAAAAATAAAATAAAATTGAACCACTTTGTTTTAGGTACGCCCAAATATAACTTAGGTATACCCAAAATGGGAGATAGTTTATACTCTGTGATCTATATATTAATCAAGTCTTATATTCCTCAAGCGTTCTGATTGCCTAAAGAATATCATTTTGGGTATGTCCAAAATTAAATTGGGGATATCTAAAAGCGAGTTTTATGTATACTTTGTGAGTTTGTTCTATGCAAAATAAATCCATTACAAAAACAAAGAACTAATCAATATTTCTATGATTCTTGTGTGTACGAATTTCAATAAATATCCTCGGAATAAAGACAAACTAATCTTTTTCTTATTATTTTAGGAGTGACTAGAAGTTATTTGGGATCGCCTAGTTACGGTTTTTGTTACGTACTACGTACATTCAAGTATATATTATTGCTTAAAAATTATATTTACTTGATGTCAAGTTGTTTTTTTAGAAACGAGTGTGATTAGATGAAGTAATGATTGCTATATAGTATATTTCTATGAATTTGGGGAAAATATAAAATATCATTTTAGATACTCCCAAATTTTACTTAGGGATATCTAAAAGAAAAATTTTAAGACAAGAAAAAAGATATTCATTTTGGATGCATCTAGGGATGGCAATGGGTCAGATGGAAGGGGTGCAAGAATATCAATGCGGCTCCCGTAAGTTTAGTTCAGTTCAGCTTATTATAGGCGTTAGACTAAGGGCTGTTCTTTTCAACTTATTTTTAGTTCAGTTTAGTTCAGTTCAGCTCCTGTAAGTTCAGTTCAGTTTCATATCTTAATTTCCTTCTCTCATAAAATATTCAGTTCAGCTCCAATAAGTTTAGTTCAGTTCAGCTCGGTCAATCAGAACAGGCCCTAATGGCATGTTCACATTTACTTAATTTCAGTTCATTTCAATTCAGTTCAGTTTAGCTCTAATCAGTTCAGTTCAGTTAAACTCCTAATTTCAGCTCAGTTCACTTCAGTTCAGCTCCAGTCAATTCGATCAGTTCAGCTCAGTTCAGTAAATGTGAACAAGGCCCTAAATCTTGCATATATTCCACTTTTATTGTATACAAAGTATATAACTAATAAAGTTTTATTTAGTTTTAACTAATAATAAAAAAAAATAATTTAGTTTTAACTTATAAAGATATATTCCACTTTATTGTAAATTCTAATCTTACATAAATAATTATTTAGTTCTGTCAAAAAAAAAATTATTTAGTTAGATTAAGATATTTATTTATTTAGTTATATACAATTAATCTTAAATAAAGATTTATTTAGTGTTAGACTAAGAACCGTATCAATGCAAATAAATATTCCACTAATTTTATTGTGGAGTATGTACAATCTAATACTCCCTCTGAAACAATTTACTCGCAACAATTACTATTTTTAACCATAATACATTACTCGCAACAAAGAAAATTATTTCCTATTATGGTAAGTTTTTAATGGTGAAATGACTATTTTACCCTTAGTTATTTCTGAATTTTTTTTTTAATCCCTAAACACTACTTATCTAACATTTAATCAAATACACTTAACCTAATCTAATCTAACCATTCCCACCAAAAATAACCCTCCCCTTTCTGATTTCATTAGAAATCATTCAACTCCCCAACTCCTCAACTACCAGAATTGAATGAAGATCAATCAATTCTCCTCGTTCATGGTGCCCAGACTCTCCTTATTCTGGAAAATTCTCCAGATGAACATTATAAACCCTAGATATATTCTATTTCCCTCATTTCTCTCTCATTTTCGTCCTCTGTTCTCTCTCTTGAGTGAAACCCTAGTTCTCTCTCTGTTGTCTCTGTTTAATTTCTGTGGGAATGAGTTCCAAAAAAGCGAAGAAAGAGTCCCAAATTCGTCCAAAAAAGGCTGAGGAATCCACTGTGTACATCGCTCGTAGAGGATCTGGAGTTATCAAACCAGTTCGTCGCTGTTCTTCTTCGTTTTCTCGTTACCCTGGAGGCAAAATTGGGGCGAAATTATATTTTTCAAGCGATGAGGAGGAAGTTCTGGAAGTACATCCGTTTCAGGCCGTCCCTGTTCCGCCGGAGGTGGTTACTGAAATAATTTAGTTGTTGGTGCTGAGAAAACGACGAAGGAAAGCCCCAAAAATGCTGTTCTTGACGCCGTGGTGACGCCGTGGTGACTAGGATCCCTGCTACATGGCGTATCTGAGGGACAAGTACCCTCATGACTTTCCCCCAGATCTCTGAGCATGCAACGTAACTATTACTAAACCCTAATTTTATGAATTTTGCCTAAATTTGAGTCCCTTTGACTAATTTTTGGTTGTGATATTCATTCCTTGTTTGATATTTTTGGGTAAAAATGTTGTTGTTTGGTTGTTGTGTACAAAATAAAAAATTGTGGCTGTTTTGAGCTTTATTTATGTTGGGTATGGTTGTTGATTGTAGTTTTTGAGTTGAATTTGTTGATTTCGTATTGGCATTGTTGGTGATTGTGGTTATAAATTGGGGGTGTTTGCTCGTGTGCTTATGTTGGTTGAAATTGTTGCTTTGGGTAAGGGAAATTTGTTGTTGTATTGTTATATTGGGCACTTGACTTGAATTCATTGGCTACATGTTGTTATGGTTATATTGTGAGCATGAATTGCTTGGCTTGTGTGGATTTTTGTTACTGCCTCTAAGTTGCTTGGCTTGTGTGGTTTTTTTTTTTTACAGTATGGCCTATGAATAGGCTGTTGTGGGTTGGTTATTGTTGATATGAGTCTGTGGGTTGGTTATTGTTGATATGAATAGCCTTTGGAATACTTTGGTTTGATGTGTGTTGATGTTGTTACCTATGAGTCCCCACAGTTTGAGTCACTCCCTGTCATTGGTATTTTGTGATGATGCATTGAGTCCCTTTACCCACATTGCATCATAGATATAGGTTTTCCATATGATGAAGGGACTCTTATGACTTGAGCCCATTACTTAAGGGAGCTCCAACATCTTCTAACAGAGGATGTTGTTGAGGTGCCTGTTAATGGTGGCTTATATGGTTAAACCAATCCCATCTGATGGAAAAAACAGACAATAACCAACCCATACTTTAAACACAGTGTTTACTTGTTAATGCTATGATTTCATTTGCCCAAAAAATTGTTGATTGTACAAAGTTCCATTTCAATAATAACTACCTACTAAGACTGCCTACCTACTCTATTTAACAAAATACGCCTAACCATTACAAAACAAACAAAAACTTAGTTTTCAAGTTAATGGTTATGTGTGGCAGTCTTTGGTCTTCTGACTTGGTTGCTGATGAGTCCTTCATTTACAAAAAATTACTTGTTGTCTTGTTCATTTACAAAAAGTTGCGTGTTCTTACTTTCTTGTGTGACCTTCAATCTACATCTACTTCCATATCTTCACTTTCTGGTTGAGGTCCTGTGGTTGGAACAAAGAGGGTGTTGAGATATTGCAATGTCTCTGCAATTAGTGTCCTGTCTACCTTCAAAATGTCCTCCAAAGTCCCTTGCCTGTCTTGCCTTGCTTTGCCAATATGTGGTGGATTGTAGTTGTTCCCTCCTTGTTTTTCCAATACCTTAATCATGCAAGCCTGTAGTGCGATCCAAGTGTACCTATTTAGTGTTGGATCAAACAACTCAAATGCCTCTGCAACTTTCTCAAGTAGCTCATCAATATTTTTTGGGAATGACTGGTATTGTATGGATTAAATTGCCTTGAACAAACCTAGGTCTAACACATTAAGGTCTGGTGATTGGGAAGGTTGGAAAACAAATTGAATGTTAAACCCATTAGCTTGTGTTGCTGCCAAAAACTCTTCATCTCTTGGTACTTGATGTGGCCTAGCATTATCCCATTGTATGATAACATTCTTTGATAATTGTGTTGGCCATTGTGCATGAATTATTGGGATGATTTTGTCTAAAATCATGTGCCTAATAGCTTCTTTGTTTACATTCTGAATCTCTTTAGTCTCCATTGTGCCTGCTTCTCTGTTTTTGCTTTTCTTTTTTGCCCTCTCATGTTTCACAAAAAGGAACAAACCATACTTCCCTGAGTGAATAAGAATCTCATCTGCAGCATAAAGTGGTTTTCCCACCATTCCCATGAACATTGCCTTTATCTTAAACCTTTTAGACTGTTGTGCTTTGTATGGGACTTCTTCATTTGGGGTTAGATAGAAAGTCCTTGTCTCTGGGTCTAGGTAGAACCACTTCTCTTCAATGTGTATGTGATGTTGCATATCCATAATTGTAGGGTCCCCCTCACTTGGAATTGGATGAATGTGTTGCAAAACCCACTTAAGCCTTGCAACTTTGTGATTTTCTGATAATGTTGGGTGATTACTTGCAGACACTACCCTAAGTCTGCCCCTTTTCTTCAACCTGTGTATCACCATATGATTGACATGTAGAGCAGCACCATAGCTTCTGTTTGTGGTTCTCTTGTAAAGTGGGACAGACATAAGCCACTCATCAGAGTATTCAAATGGCTTGCGACCAGTTTTCCCTAACTTTTTGGTTCTCACATCCACTACTTCTCCCAGTTGCATGTGTTGTTTAACTATTTTTAGCCACCTGCTTGTAGTAGATTTGTGTACATGATGTTTCTTTGCCAATGAGGTCAGCATTCCTCTTGGCAGTGTGTCTCCTACCATATTAAGCATAATATCATCAACAATCTGCCTTTTTTCTTCAATGTTTAATTCTCTGCTGCTCCTCACAAATAAGTGTTGCAGATTTTGTTGCTTTGTATCTGTTTCTGATTATGCTGATGAGATGTGTTCATGTTGTTGCTGCTGAGTTGCCTCTTCAGTTTCTGACCCAGAAGAACTGCAATTTTCTTCCATCACCAATTCCTGCTCCATGAGCAGTTGGTTTATGGTGAAAAAATCATCCAACATTTCTGCCATGAGTCCCTTATTTTTTTTTTCAGATTTGATGGTAGGTGATGAAGTGGAGTGACTTGCCTTTTTTTGGGAGCTTTCAGTGGAGCCTAATTCGTGTACAAATTCACTAATGTTGCTACTACTAACACAGCAATTAGGAATTAGGACTAATTTCAAATTATGGTTTTTGTAATTTTCCAAACAGTTGGTTGTATCCTCTAACTTCTTATTTTGAAGAATTCTAATTTCCCCCCCCCCCAATACCCTCCTGTGTTTGAATGAGGGTCTTGAATGAAACAGCTACTCCTTTTTTATAAGGAGCTTTTGGGTTGGTAAAATTGTTGCTTTTGCTGCCTGTCCAATTGTTTTTGAATTGCTTTTAAATTTTGTGAATTTTTTGGGGGGAAAATGAAATTTTTGGGAGGCAAAAAAAATTCCCTCCCAAAAACACCCCTCCCTTCACGTGAATAAGAGAAGGAAAGAGAGGGAAAATAACAAAGGGGCCACATGGCCTCCACTAAAAAGGGACCACCTTTTTTCCCTCCTTTTTTGGCACTACTAATCACATGCACTTTACTTTAATTTACTCCCTTAAAAACTTTTGCCTAGCAGTCCGTTCTCCCCTAGTTTGTTGCGAGTAAATTGTTACGGAGGGAGTATATCTTTATTTATGATTTAGTCATATACTCATACATCATATTATTTGGCTGACTTGTAGCCTAATAATTCTCTAGTAACTTGTACCTAATATTTGACGTTCAATGCAAAAAAAAATTTCTTAAACTCACGTTTAATGCAATAATCACGGAATGTATATATATTTTGTGATAATCTTTTGAGAAGAATATATTTGTGATATTTTAAGAATGATTGTTCAAAAAAGTATTTTAGTTATGGAAAAGATTTTTTTCCTTACATTAAAACTTATATTTTGATTTTATATTTATCTATTAAAACAATAATGCAAGTTTTTTTTTTTTTTTTTTTTTTTTTTGTGTATTCATCTTCAACCTAAAATCATGTCCATAGCTTCAACATCCAATAATGGCGGATGATTATTCACGAATTCATATGGCTGATCAAATTAAACATAAAATCATACCTATTCTAACAATTAATCACAAAATAATAAGATATAATCCGTAAAATTTCAAGAATGTAGATATTGAAATTGATTACAAACTCTGATTTTAAGAAAATTGAAGCATATATGTAATGATTATACGTTAATCTTAATGAAATCTTATATAATTTGATAATTTTTAGATGTGTTTTTGATGATTAATGAAAGTTGAAGGTTAAATTGGATGGTTCTTTAAAAAAAAAATTCATAATTTGAAAAGGAAAAAAACATTACCCTCTAAAAGTAAGAAAACAAACAACACTTTGCTGACGGGGCGCTGACTGGTCATGACTTAAATGAGGTGTAAATTAGATTTTATAATATTTTAAAACTGTAATATTCAAAGGCTAAGATTAAGCAACAACCATAATAAATGGTTTAGATTTAATGCCTTAACGTAGTCGTCCATAGTCGTTTGTAGTCGTCCGTAGTCGATGACTACGCTAGAAGCTTCCAACCTAAAATATAAAATACTTTAGGCATTATAATTCTCTTAGGAAGTCTTTGCTGCAAGCCTTCATTCTCCAACTTCTACTCTAGAGCTTTTGTTCCTTCAAAGGAACACTGCTACTAATCTTCTGTTTCTTTAAGCTTATGTTCCTTTGTCTTGAATAGTTCTGCAATCTTGATTTATCAAACAACACAACTTATAAAGACATTAGTTCAATCATAAGTTGAATTGTGTTCTCATCAAAACATCAAGGGCAACAATCATGAATAAATCTAGATCCACGCCCACTGGCCAAACACCAGCCTAAGCTAGGGCTGAGCAAAACTACCCGAAAAAATCGAAAACCCGAAAAATCGATCCGTAATTGTTACAAAAATTAGGGTACCCGATCCAATAACCATAACACTTCGGGTACCCGTTCCGATAATTTGTTATCGAGTATGGTTATTGGGTATCATTTTAAAATTAACGGTTACACGATCCGATCTGTTAAGCATTTTTTTTTTCATTACTTATATCTATTTTTAAAAAAAAAAATATAAACTCTTACTTTACTTTGTAATTGCTTTATAATATCAATGATTAGTAATATTATTAATAATTTGGTCAAAATCATATGATATTGTTGTTAGTTAGTGGTAAATTATATCATAATAACTACATAATTAAGTTTAATTATCATTTCTGGATATCTTATTAGGTACCCAATAACCAATCCGAAAATTCGGGTACCCAAAGTCCGATCCAAGTACCTGAACTTATCGGTTCGGGCTATGTATATCACTTTTAGGGATTTTGGTTATCGGGTACTGTAGGCGTCGCTCGAAGTGCGCCTACGTTAAGCATGTGTGAATATGCTTGACACTCATAGAAAGTGGGAATTGACATATACGATTAGGGACAAGGAAAGTAGAGAGCTGCCAACAAGTTTTTAAGGAACTTGTAAACCGTTCACGGATAATAAAAGGCAACCACGTTAAAGGGACATTGATAGGCAACAACGATTGACCCGGGAAGGTTACACCCCATTCATAATCCATGAGATTACTAACTCCATATGGTTCGGAACCACGAAAGGAGGATTGGGGATGATGGTACGAAGCGAGTCATGGAGTCACATTCGCTCGTATTGGCCTCTACTCGATTCTTATAGTGAAAAGTGATTCTTGCGATCTCAAAGGCAACAAAGATTCAATTTACTCCAAAATATTATTAAGCTAAATTGGTTGAATATTAATGCAACATATAATTCTAAAATATTGGTGATCACTTGATTAATAACAAGATTAAAAAGGAACCTAAACCGGTTGTCCAAATTATCTTATTAGGCATGATTTTCAATTACAGATTTCCTTTAAACATGCAATATGGTGATCATAACAATAATAGAATAAACATTAATATTGAAATCAATTCAACAATAAATTATTAGTCAAATCAAAATCATAATAAACCTAATCATGATACTAGCAACAAGAATAAAAATAAGATTAATTAAGTGAATAATTACACACTTTCGGCGTTTCCTTGAATTGCTACATCATGAATAAACTGTTAGTAACTTCAATAAAAATATAAATCAAATTGATTAAATTAAATAACAAGTAGAGTTGATTTAGTCCAAACCCTCAGTCAATTATACCTTTCACGCCTTGGTTTAAGTATAGAACTTTGGGTATTATATGGACTCCTTGGAGTGCTTAAGGAAGGAATGAAAGAATAGGGAGGCTAGTGTTTAGGCTAAAGAGGGAGAAAAGAATTATTTTGATGATCAAGCTTGTTTATGATTGAAAAAGGGGTGATAAGACCTCTATTTATAGGGAAAAAAGAGGGTCAAAGAATTAAGATAAGATCCGAATTAAATCGGAATAAAACTCGATAGATTGCAGTTTTTACGATTTTTGTTTTTATCATATCTTTTGATCTAGTAATCGGAATAAGATAAATAAGATATTGTTGGAAAGCTCTTGAAGTCTAATTTCTAACCCAATTAGAATCAAATTAAAATATTTTGTATAATAAAAGATATGGCCGAAATAGTGAGACGGTGTCAGTTTTGGATAGAGTTTGACATGAGACGGTGTCAGTTTTGGATAGAGTTTGACATTTTATTCATATCTTTTCCGTTATAGCTTGGAATTGATATTATAATATATCATTGGAAAGATAATTTCAAGGGAAATCCAACCATATAAAATTTGGATAAAAAATATGAGGCACAAAAATAATATATTTCTATCTTTGAACGTCATTCAATTCGGATAGAAATAGGATTTTCAAAAAGAAAAGTTTTATTCAATTTCAAACTCTTTAATCTTATCTTTTCAAAACGGTTAATTAAGATTTTTTAGAAACTTATAGAAGCTTCTAATTAATCATAATTGTTTTAGGAATGGGATTAAATAATTTGGATCCTCCACATGATCATTGGGTCGTAGGTAAGGTGGCTTAGGTTCGGTTTGGGCTCAGTTTGATATTTTGGCCATAACTTATTCGTTATAACTCGGATTTGGGCTTATAATATATCTTGGAAAGCTCTTTTAAAGCCCCATCAAAATATTAAATCATTGGACCCAGATTATGGACCAAAATAAACTGGATTAAACGTTTTTATAAAAAGGACACGAAATGCATGATTTTAAAGGACACGAAATGAATTATTTTGGGTTTAAAGGCACAAAAAGTGGAAAATAAGTTATGGTTTGGGGAAATGGGCTAGAAGTTGGGTTGGTTTATGAAATGGAAATATGGATTTAAGCACTCCAAGATTAAATACTCAACCCGACCAATAATGGCGGTGAAAGGTTGTTCATCATCGGGTTTGGTTTTGGGGAGACATTTTTAGGTGTCTACAGGTACCCGAATCGTTAGTACTAATGGTATAGGTACCCGTCCCATGCTCACCCCTACCAGCCACTTACACACTCATGACCCATTCTCTTAACCCACCTGAAAAATGAACACCACAATCGCCACAACAACCCGGCCCAACACTACTAGCTAGAATTATTAATAAACAAATACAAAGAATCTCATGTTATTGTTGTAATGATGATATATCATATTGCAACTCATCCTGGTTCAACTTATTTCTTCCTTCTAACATGAGCATATCATTTGGAAAAGGTATGGGATCTTATCAAAGTATGCTGCCATTGGTTTGCAAAAAAATTTCTATATCAGATAAAGTGAAATTCTTTAGCAAGACATGAGTTCATTGCAAATCTATAATACTACCTTCGTTTTTTTAGCAGCCGCCATTCTATTATCACACTTGTTAATGTACTATTTTAATATTTTTTTTATTAAAGTAGGTAAATATATTAGCTAAGGCCCCTTAGAGCTAGAAGTAGCAGCAAACTACTAGCAGTCACGGGGCTAGCAGCACATCACAGTTAAATTTTAGAAGCATAGGGTTCATACATAACATATAAATAACACCCACATCCGGGCTTTGAATAGTAGAGCTATCAAAGAAAAGGTTAGCAACTTGATTCCATAGCAACTCATGCCCACAAGGCACTTGACGAGCTTGGGACGCTTGAAGGTGGACTTGAATCACCTTCAATTAATATCTCTAGTTATAAACATTGTAAAAATCATAAAAGTGGGTATTAATAATAATATACACATGGATGGTTCAAACAAGATCGCACATTACTATGATTTATTTTTATCCTAGCTATTGATCAAAAAATTAGTCAATGTGTAGTTGGTGAAATGTCCAAAAGTCAAATGGTGTAAAAAATAAATAAATAAGTATAACAGAAATCACATTAATGACTTGCATTAATGCTTATTCTAAGTCTATTATTCTATACAAATTATTATAGCAAAGGGGGGAGGGGGTTAGGAAACATCGAAATATTATTAATATACTACAAGGGACCGAACAATATAATTCTGTAATATAACTCTAGAAAATTAGTGTTATTAGATACTTCCCCTGTTCTTTTTTACTTGAACTATTTCTTTTATCACGTTTGTCAATGCAAAATTTTAGCGATTAATAACTTTAATTCTCCACAAGTAAAAATTATAAAAAATTGTATATTACGATAGTACTTAATGAGACGAATTCAATAAGACCCCACATGAATATATTTTTCCTTACATGTCATTCACAAAAGACGGTCAAAGGAGAGGTGATTAATAGTATAAAAACCAAAGCGGGTCAAGTAAAAAAGAACGGAGGAAGTAGTAGATACACATTCATGCAAATAAAGTATATAAAAAGATTTTAGAATCATGAAAAAAAAAGATATTAGAAAGTATTGTGTCAATCTGGAATAACAAAATGCGGATTTTGATATCCTCAATTGACGAGAAGATATTCTCTATTGGCTGGATGATATCCTTTATTAGCTACATGATACCCTTTATTGGCTTGATGATAATTCTATTGGCTAGATGATATCCTCTACTAACTGGATGATATCCTTTATTGGCTAGATGATATCCTCTATTGGCTGGATGATATCTTATACTAACTGGATGGTGCCCTTTATTAGATATATGGTATCCTTTATTGGCTTAATGATATTTCGACTAACTGGGATACCATATAGCCAATAGAGAATATCATCCAACCAATAAAGAATATCATAGGCACAATCATAAAATATATTATATAGCCGACATAGGATGTCATCTAACAATGATATCATATAGCCAATAGAGGATATGTATATCTTGTTTGAGAATGTATAATTTGTTTGAGAATATGTATAACAATGGCAGAACCTCCAATGAAGATCTCGTACTCAAGGTCATGGGTATAACATAAGTTGCTATTTCTCAACCAAAATACATGTGTATGTTATTAAAATTCTCACAATTAAACATACAATCATATGTGACAATCAACTTCCAACAATTATACATCACATAAGAACACCCCAATTAGATTTTTTGGCTGGGCATTTTTCGAAAAATCCGAGAATCTCAAGCAATTAAACTTTCTCTCTTCTGTCATGGATGACCTCGCTCCTCCCCTTCGTCGTAACCACCGCCAACTTCTCATCGGGTGGAAACTTGTTCTTCATCGTCGTAAGAAGATGACGATGATACTTCTCGACTGATGAAACATCGGGTACGTTGCGGCTTGCCGCACCCAATACTTTGTGAAAATAAAAAGAGGTAAGGCAAAGTATGTCCAAAAAATATTGTAAAAAAAAAGTATGTCAAAAAAATAAGTACTTCAAGAAATGGACACCAATATTGAATTGGTACCCGGCCTTATCCATTATTTTTGGCACTCTCCAAGGGGCATTGGTTCCAAATGATGCCTAGGGTCCGTTCTGAATTAGTGCCAATTTACTATTTTCTATTAGTGATATATGTTAATATGTATATACTTTAAGATTACATAGGATTATGGTATCATTTTATGTCTTTATATTGATATGCTAATTTTTGGAGCCAACATAGAAGACATATACTTCATCTTTTCTTTTTTATTTGCCTTATTTTTATGAAACTTAGGATGATTTGAATTTATTCTTTAAGATAAAGGACTTAAATAAAGTTGATACTATTTTGAGTATCAACGTTAAAATAAGTGTGGGGGTTATTCTCTTAGTAAGTCTCATTAAGATACTTAAAAAACTTGAGCTTTTAAGATTAAAAGAACTTTATAATAACTCCATATGATAAATCATGTAAACTAAGTAACAATTGTGGAACACCTGTTACACAATTAGAGTATGCTAGTGCAATTGGTAGCTTGATGTTTGCTACTCAATGTACTAGACAAGATATTGCATTGATAGTACATTTTTTTTTCAAGGTAAAAAGGACCCCACTGAGCTGGCTCCTCTCACATATTTAGTCAGCCTAGCTCTACAGGTCATCGCTTGAGAGTAGAGGGAGAGAAAAGGGAATCCCCCCACTTCCAAGCATTTTGTAGTTGATGGGGCTCAAACTCGTGACCTCACAAGATGTGTTCCCCACCAACTGGTATTGCATTGATAATACATACTTCGTACTTATTACTGCAAAAGAAAATTCGAACTTAATAATACATACTTCGTATACAATAAGGCTATAGGGATCGGGAGCTTGCCAGGTCCATTCCTGTGTAAAAGGCGACAGAAGCATGTTCTTGTGTACCAATCTTAGTATTCACATTAACATCTCCATTAGTCTGTGTACCAGAGCCATTGGTGTTATGTCCCGAATTCGCCGAAGATAATAACCCGCCAATACCAGCATTACCACCACGAATAAAATCTGGGACATTAAAAATCATTTGTCCAACCTGATACATATTCGCCGCCGCCGGCACTACACCCTGCTGTGGCGCCACCTTTTTATCAAATGGTATCGCCTTACTGTTATTAGCAATATTTTTATGAATTATGCTATTACTATTAACAATATTGTTATTGTTACGAATATGAGTCTGATGAACAACTTCGACGATCCACCCTGCACTACTTAAATTCCACCCTTGCATGGTATAGAATTTAGTTTGAACATAATTTAGCATCTTACCTTTGAGGCAGAGTCCATCAAGATCTTCTAAGGTATAAGAAGAATAATGTTTAGGCATGAGCTTAGCCTTAACTTCCTTGACACTATTAGTACCATCAATTAGCGCGTTCTTCATTTCAACGTAAAAGTCCCCTGCACCATCTCGTACAGGCCAATTTTCTTGTTTCGAATAAATCGAAATCAAGACTTGCAGAGTATTGACAGTGTGGGCAGTACTCGGCGCCCCAGCCGTCGAGGTTAGACGTCGTCTAATAGTGAACACCTTGCCGTAGATGCTCTTGAGAAGGACTTTTTGAGCCCCTAACCAAGTCACTCTCCACTCTGTACTTTGTGGTATAGGCTTATCTTTATCATGATGATAATAGAAGCTGATCGATTTTTCATCTTCATCAGCGTTTAAGTATCTACCTTTCGATGATTTGAGCCGTATCACCTCGATGGATTCACTTTGATAATCCATCTGTGTTCAACTAATTTTCTATGATATTTGCTTGAATACAACTCCTTATTTTTTAGTTTTGGCTTGGTATTGTTATATACTAAGTCTAGGGGTTAAATTCGTAATTAAACTAACATGAATATTTTACTTTAACGAAAACGTGAAGGTGTCGGGAAATTTTCGATTTGATTTGGATGTTTCAATTTTATATGAGTATTTTTTAACTGTATTTTGTTCAATTTTGCTTGATTTTAGTAAATTAGTCTTTATGTGTAATTTTTGCTCGAAATTCTACTCTTCTTGTTGTTCTTCACCTTCTTAGTAACACGATTTTTGTGTTATTGATTTTAGTAAATTAAGTTTGGGTAAAGTTAGTAACGTGGATGTTTGATTATGATGAAAATAGCTTAAATTAAGATAATCACGTTTAATTTTTTATATTAAGGTGCTTGATTGATTTAAATTGAGCATACTTGTTTTTGTTGATTTTAATTGAAATGGAGAATTGGACAGACGCAGCATGTAGTGACAGAATTAGACACACACACGCTGTGTTTGATTGTGTTGCTGTCAAAGACTTGTGGGATGCAGCTAATTGCACACAATTGTTTGGCTGTCATAAGGAGTAAAGCATGATTGTTTTCTGGCAGAAATTTAATCCCAAATTGGTGCGAAAAGGCGTGGCTCTAATGTGGTATATTTGGGGTTGTAGGAATGATAAGATATTCAATAACAAGGACACTCCTCATCATCCTGTTATTATTGAGAGAACCCTACGATTTGTGGAGGACTTTGATAAGTACTCTGATAAGATTTATGGGTTAGAAAACCCTCTGCTGGAAGTATGTCAAAGAGCTAGAAGGCACCTACAGTAGGAGTGCTTAAGGCTAATTGTGATGCTTGATCTTGTGGTCAATTGGAGTGCTTACGACTGGCTAGGTGAATGAAGGTGGCTGTTAGTTGTTGCAGGAATGCGTAGCTATTATGTATATAGCAATCTTAATTTAAATATTGTAACATTGATGTAGTTACCTTATTTTTGTATATAGTGACCTTTATTTTGTGTATAGTGACCTTTATGTAAATAGAGTCAAAAACTCAAAATCGATATAGTTACCTTATTTCTGTACATAGTGAACTTTATGTAAATGGTGTTAAAAACTCAAAGTCGATATAGTTACCTTATTTCTGTACATAGTGACCTTTATGTGAATGTTGTCAAAATTGATATAATTACCTTATTATTGTATATAATGACCTTTGTGTAAATATTGTCAAAATTGATATAGTTATGTTAGTTTTAAATATAGTGACTTTATGTAAATGTCATCAATTAGATAAAGTTACTTTATTTTTGTAATGTAGTGACCTTTAAAACGATCGAATTGATTATATGTAAGGTTGGAAAGATCTTAGGCATTTTAAACCGTCTGATCTTTTGTGCTAATAATGAATGGTTGAGATTTGTTGTTTTCAGCATAAGCCTTGTTTTCAGCATGAGCCCTGTTTTCAGCGGAACCACCCCGTATATATATATATATATATATATAATATATATATATATATATATATATATATATATATATATATATATTATTATATATATATATTATATATATATATATATATATATATATATATATATATATATCTTAGGACCCGTGCTATGCACAGTAATTTAAAAAAAGGGTTTCTAAGCTATGCCCCTAAGGTAGTCGAGTTTCTAAGGTGTACCCATGCCTTTTCAAATTAGAAAAACCCTAAAATAAGTTATATATATATATATATTTAATTAGAACTATAATCGACATGACACAGCTATAACATATACTAGGTTGCGTTTAGTTTCTTCTTATTGTTCAAATACACCCAATGGGTAGGAATAATAATCTCGTTTTAATGATATTTGATCAAATTTTTTTCCATAACAAAATATAAAAATATGAAAATATTTAAGAAAAAAATTTAAAAATTACATACATAGATTAGAGTTCATAATATTTATAATGTTAAGCTATATTATATACTCCCCTCATCCCATTATGTTCTTCGTATATATTATAATTAGGTGAGAAACCAATTAAAATATTTACAAACAAAAAACAAAAACAAAATTCCAATTTTATATTAAAAAAAATTCTAATCAAAATATTAAGAACATAAAAAAATCCCTCAAAAAAAAAAAACATAAAAATTGCACTAGAACTTAAAGTATGGTGCAGCTAATACACTTTTGTCATAGTGGAATACATAAATAAGAAATATATAATAAATAGCTAAAAATTTTAAAAATAGAATAGTTATTTTTGTCCAAGAGTTAAATAAAACAATGTTATATCTTTGTCCAAGAGTTAAATAAAACAATGTTATATCTTTGTCCAAGAAATAATTCGGTTTTTTTTTTTTAGGAAAAATACTTCGTAAGTTATTAGTACTTAAGTAGGAAGATTTCTAATAAAAATACTATTTTGAACTTTCTCAATATAATAATAATAATAATAATAATAATAATAATAATAATAATAATAATAATAATAATGAAATATATATCTGTGTTAAGCTGCTTGGTGGTCCCTCTAGTTTCGATTCTAATTTTAATGGTGAGCTTGTGATGTAGAGGGTGACCAAGACTATTGCCCTTATGGATAAGGTCGCTATGTTAGATGATCCTCAGTGTGAGCTGTTGTTACTTAGGGCATGTACCGTAGTTTCTAAACTCTACTTTGCATTGCGTACTTGTCCTCCTAGTACTTTTGAGGCGGCTCAGCGCACTTTTGATGGGGCTCTTCAATCTTCCTTGGAGTGTATTGTTACTGCTTCAGATCGTGGGCCTGGGTTTGGCAATTGGCAGTGACAACTTGCCACCTTACCATTTGCGTTTAGAGGGCTTTTGGTGTTTATTTTGCAGGTGATGTTTGTCACTATACTTTTCTTGCTTCTCGGTTGCAGTCTGTTGGGTTGCAGACACAACTTCTACAGCATGTAGACATTGTTGGTCTTGGACGAGCCTTTGAGGATATGTTGAGTTTGTTTAACGAAACGGTGGAGTATGTCAATTTAAGTAATCCTAGTGAGGTCGCTGCCCCTAAACTCATGAAGAAATTGGCAGATATATATTTCACAAAGGTTATCGCTTCTGCAGAATCTGCTTATTCTTCAACACCTCAACAAATCAGCATTATGGAAATCACATCAGGGAGATCACGCCTTTGCTCGACTTCAAGTGGTCCCTATTTCGGGGTTGGGTCAGATGATGAATGCTAAGACTTGTCACTGTGATACCGGTTGGGTGTTCCATTGTTCTCTATCACGACGTCGTGCTCTACTTGTTTAAGGGTTTTTTATGGGGATATTTTCGGTGATCACGCGGTGTCTTGTGCTGGTATTGTGGGCATTAAATATCGGCATAATTTTGTTCGGGATACCCTTGTTGATGTTTGCTATCGGTCGGGATTTCAGCTAGAAAGGAGGTGGACATTGGACTATCTGGAGGGAACAACGACGGGGTCTTCAAACTTGCAGATGTGTTACTTTATTCCTAGCATTGTGCTCCCGAGTCTGTGTTGACTTGACAGGGCCTTCTCCTTTGACATAGTGTGGGCTATCTAACTTTGAACCTGGACGGGTATTTATTGATGCAGCCAAACAGAAGCGGGTCAAGTACGGATACAGTTGTCGAGCAATTGGATATGGCTACCTTCCTTTCTCTTTCTCTTCTTTTGTGGAGTTAGAAAAGGAGGTTGTTGCAATACTGGAGCGGATCCAGAAGTTCTCAAAGACGCTGGACATTAGGGCACGTGCTGCAGCTCATATCTTCTCTAAGATAAGATTGCTATAGATAGAGGAGTAAGGGCCCAGATTGTATCTCGGTTACCCACTAATTTTTTTATATGTTGTATGACTAAATCTATTTTTGAGATATAATAATAATAATAATTATTATTATTATAATAATAATAATAATAATAATAATAATAATAATTTTTGAGACCTGCCGATGTGTTACTTTATTCATGGATCGTGGTCGTGATGTATGTGTCGACTTCACAGGGTCTTCTCCTTTGACACAGACAAGGCTATTTGACCTTGTTCCGAGACGGGTTGTGGATGATGCGGCTCATCGGAAGCGGGTAAAGTATGAAGCTCGTTGTCAGGAGATTGGATATGGTTTCATTCCCTTTTCCTTTTCTTCGCTTGGGGATTTAGAGAAGGAGGCTGTTGCGTTGCTGAAGCGGATTCAAAGGTTCTCGACGACGCAAGACATTGGGGCTCGTGCTGCAGCTCACATATTCACTAGGGTAGGCTTTGCTATAGATAGAGGAGTGGGGGCCCATATTGTATCTCGGCTTCCCACTAATTTATTTTAGGTTGTATGACTTTTGTTTTTGAGAAATAATAATAATAATAATAATAATAATAATAATAATAATAATAATAATAATAATAATAATAATAATAACAATAACAATAACAATAACAATAACAATAACAATAACAATAACAATAACAACAACAACAACAACAACAACAACAACAGTAATACATTCATTGGGTTTTTTTAAATATATATTGTATCACAATAACCCTATTTAATAAAATAATTCATATTAATAATTATAAAGAATAAAATTTATGTATTGTGCTATTTAAAGATATGGTGGAGTATGTGAATCAAAAATACCATAATTATATGATTTGGTGAATAAAAAAATATAAGATATAAAGTAGTAGATTAGTGTAGAAACCCATTTGTGTCTCCCCAAAACCAAACCCAGTGATGAGTACCTTTCATGTTGAATCATAATCGAATGAAACGAAAGTGTGGAAAGGTCTAGTGTTGCGGAAAGTTTTAATTTCTTTTCTCTTCTTTCTATTTTTGAAAACTTATTTTAAGAAAACAGCCAATCCAGTTTGGTTGGTCCATGATATGGGTCCAATAGTAGTGTAGTTGGATGGGGCTTGCAAAGACCTTTCCAACGATATATTATAAGCCCAATTTCGATGAATATTGAGGAAATTATGGCAAATTACCAAACTGGGCCCGGTTTGAGCTTTATGTACGGCCCAATGATCTTGGGGAGGGCCTAATATGATTTATCATTCCTAATGCAATTATGAATGATTTTAGTCTTCTAGATTCTTCTAGAAGGTTCTTTTCATTCCTAGTTCAATTAGCATTGATAAGTTGATTTTGTTGACTTTTCAGAGTTTTAATTAAAACCAAATAGCATTTTCGAAGAAATTATATAATTTTATCCTCCAATACGGTAAACTTATCGGATTTTCGAAAACGCGTTAAAGTCAAGCTTGGCGTCCAACCCCAGGCCTTGGCGCCTGGAACCAGGCTTGGCGCCTGGCGCTAGTTATGATTATAATCGTAATCTTGCAATTATTATGCTTTAATATTAACATGAACATGATTATGATTATAATCGTTATAATTTTTTATTATGAATATTATTATGAATATTATTATTATTATTATTATTATTATTTTGATGATAATTATTTTATTTATGATGATATTATTATTATTATAATTATTATTCATGATATTGATTATTTATTGTGTTGCTTGATTATTTATTGTTATTTATTGCTTGATCACCTTTTATGCATGTTAAAGGGAATTGGTATTTGTAATCACGCTTAATAAGATAATTAATAATCTTATTTAGGGTTAAATGTGATTATAATTCAAGTGATCGCCAATAATAGATTTATTTGTGCATTAAATTCAACCAACATAGATAAACAAGTTTAGGGTTAAACCTATTGATTGTATGTTAATTAAAAAGCGCACATGAATACGATCAGAATAAAGTAGAGGCCTATTATTAGGGCAGGTTCAATCTTTTTTAGGTTAGATTTGTACCTTCATCCCCGAACCCTTATTTGGTTCATGACCTTATGGAGTTGACGATCTCTTGGATCGTTAAGGGGTGTAACCTTCACCTCGTGAATGGTTTACAAGTTCCTAAAAAAACTTAGTGGCGACTCTTTTGCTCTATCTTATTCCCTTTTGGACGCCACCGTACTTTAGTGTATGATCACAGTGGGGTTCAAGTTAGTGGGATTTTAAAGACTTGAATTATTCCCTACAGTTTTTGGCGACTCCGCTGGGGAGGATTTCTATTTTAATTCCTAAATTTGTTTCGGCAATGATTTAGAATGAGTGGATGAGACTCGAAAAGTTCTAAGTATTTCATGTGCGTAATTTTGATTAACATTATTGTCATATGCATAAAAAATATCTCATTGGAAAGACCATCCGTAATGAGTTCAAAACATAGGATTTTACACGTAGGAAATTTGAGGAATTTCTTTCACAACTAGGACTGAAATAACACCGCGCGAAACTGAAAAATTTTATCGAGCACAGAAAGTTGCTGAGGCATGTGGGAAGTAGCGTCAGGGGCCAGAGCTTGGCGCCAGACTTTTAGCCGTAGCGCCTGACGCCAGTATTGGCGCCAGGCGCTACAATTAAAAGCTGGCGCCAGTCTCTGATTGCTGGCGCCAATTTCCCCCAATACCGAGCCAGAAATATGCGTTCTAATTTCGACCGGTTTTTCGTACTGTTTGCTCGATCCTACTTCCTGATTGAATTTTTTCTCACTTTTCTGAAACCCATATGTGTTCTACATATGGACATAACCCTCTGGGAATTCATGCTCCATCTACCCGATTGAACGCTCCGTGCAACAAAGGGTACATCCGAGATTGTTGAATTCACCAAACCATGGAAGCGAGCTTTTTCTAAAACTCGCGGTGTCCCATCCACTCGCGCCAACCCTTCACGGTTAGGCTTCCGCGCGGTGCATCCGGACAATTAACCATGAAACCTCTATTGACTAAACCATATCCCGAACTTTAGAGAACTAGAGCCATGGTTAGGTTGCAAATTCATTGCATCATATTGTGCCTACTTGACTAATTGTGCATTATTTGTTGTGCATATTCTATGTGATTTTTCCTAACCGTTTGTTTGACTTGTATCAAAACTAAATAAACTGATTAATGACTAAAGGACTTTGTTTAATTAATTAATTAATTAATTTGAGCTAATAAATAAACATAAAATCGAGTCAAAGTTCCTTTAAGTCAACCCGGATTTTTATTCCCGTATACTGCACAAGCGTCAATTAGTTTTGGTCATAGCCGGAGTTCTAGGAAGAACTACGAGTCGTACAACCTATGGATCTGTAGTCCCAAGTTTGTTCTTTATTTTGGCGTTGGTTTCATCCCAGTCAGAGTCGCAGATAAAAAGGTATGACTAAAATACCACAATCTGTCAAGTTTAATGCATATACGTGAAGTCTTTACTTAGTCTTTGCTTGAGTCTAGTCACATAGTCTAGCCACATGGTCATGACACGAGTCTTAACATGCCACCTACACTCACTAGTCTTAGCACACACTTTGAGTGCACATCACCAAAATCCGGTGCTCATAAACTAGAGCCTTTTATCTCCCTAAACGTAAGTTTTTGTTAAATCTAATTTCTTTTACATGATCTTTTATTACTGAATTAAATTTATTTTTTAAGAAAATTAATAAAATTTGTCGTTTTGTTATCAATTGTTATATCTATTACGGTTAAATATAATAAAATGCTTTTTTTTTTGGTTGGGGCTAATTTAATAATGATTTATGATTATATTATTGATCATGCTTTAGTCCATAATTTTCATGTTTTGATTTGTTATTATAATTAACTAAATTTTTATTCTCTTTATATTTTAAAGTGCTTTATTTAGATTATGTGTTTATACGCATAGATTAAAATCTAAATTGAATATTTTTCAAGGTGATCGGGTAAAGTTTTAACACCTCTAAAAACAGAGATAAGTATTCCAACTATTATTAAATGCATTTTTTTTATTATGGGCTTATGGCCTTGTTCACTTCACCTTAAAAAAATATTCAATAAAAAAAATTCAGTTTAATAAAAATAAGTTCAGCTCACTAAAATTAATTTCAGTTGAGTAAAAATAATTTCAACTTAGTAAATATTGATAAGTTTAAAGGAAAAATATAATTTCAATTCAGTAAAAATAATTTCAGTTCAGAAAATTAATTTTAGTTCAGTGTAAATAATTTTAGTTCAGCAAAAATAAGGTGAAGTGAACGGGGTCATATGTCTCCTTCTTCTCTCTAGGTGAAGGAGGAAAAAAAAAATATTACTCATTAAACTTAAATGTGTTCTATTCACAACTTATCTTAATTTTTATCTTATCTAAAATTTCTTATTTGAGTTTACAAACTTATTACCGTGATCCAAACTACATTTTTCCTTTTGAAATAAGTGGGAAAATACATTGAACTAAAACAAGGTTTAGAAAACACATGAAATTGATGTTCACAAAGTAATACGGATAGAGTCGGTCATAAAAAATTGAGACGTTTGGACAGCGACTTGACTAGCTGTCTTAATCCCAATTTGAAAGGGAAAAAAAAAGTTTGACTATGTTCATTTATGCTTAATTTCAATCAGTTGAATTCATTTCAGCTCCAATTAATTCAGTTCAGTTCAATTTAACTCCTAATTTCCTTCTCTCGTAAAATATTCATTTTAGCTCAGTTAAGTTCAGTTTTATTCAGTTCAGTTCACTTCAGCTCAGTTCAGTAAATGTGAACATACCCTAAGTCGAGTTTAATTCTATATATTAAGAATATAAGATGTAATTGAGATTAATGTGCAATAGATGATAAATAGTACATACTACTAAACCTGGGCACGGGCCGGGTTGGCCCGCGTGCCGCCCGGCACGGCCCGCCGTTCGGCGCAGCCCGGCACGGCCCGAATTCAAGCACGGCACGACACGAAGTTCAACTCCCGTGCCACGGGCCGTGCCACGGACAGGGTTGAGAATTCTCAGGCACGGCCCGGCACGAGCACGGGCATGGCCCGCTGTGCTGGCCCGAAGGCACGGCCCGCAGCCACGGCCCGCGGGCCAACGGTAATGTTACCGTTTATTCTAGCTCCTTATTAAGCCAAAAAAACGGCTAAAAAACGGCTAGTTTTTTGCCAATTTGCTCCCCAAAAATTCTATAAATACTCACCTCCATTTCATTCCCAAATCACAAAATCACAATCTCTTCTTCTTATCTCTTATATTCTCTAAATCTCTAATAATCCTTATTTTCTTAAATTCTCTAATTATTCTCTTAAATTCTCTAATTATTTTCCTAATATCGGAAAAAATTAAAAAGTTCGTAATCGTAATTAGTAGACCGTTGAAGCACGGTTGTAAGATCTAAACTAATCTTAAATTTATTATTGTTTTATTGTTATTATTAGAATAATCTTGTTTAATTATTATTGTTGTTAATTGTTATTGTTGTTGTTATAATTGTTGTTATTAATTATTATTATTGTTACAATTGTTGTTATTATTTATTTTTTTTGTTATTGTTATTGTTATAGTTGTTGTTATTAATTAATATTATTGATATTTTTATTGTTAAAATTGTTGTTATTAATTATTATTATTATAGTTAACCACTTTTTATTAAAAAATTAATTGTTAATTATGGCATCGAACAACCCATCATCTAGGTCTAGGGGGAAAGGCCGACTTATCCGTAGTAGTAGTTCTAGGGAATCACCAAATACAACGAGCCCCCAAATTACGAGTCAAACCAATGACCCCATTTACTTCCCCCCGGGCTATGAGCCATATAATACGTCGGGATTTCCAACACCACCACTAAACCAATTTCCACTACCACCATACCAATTTCCACCTAATTATATCGGTGATCAACAAAACTATTGTTCTAGCCAAGGTAGCCAAGAAAGTACCCGAATTCCCTCCGGTTCTACCCCTTCTACTGCCACTCCCACTAGTCTCACTACTAACCATCACACACATCATGAATGGTTAACCGAAACTGAGATGCTACTTTTGAAAAACCGAAGGAGTGAGGTATGACGTTATTTTGTCCTAAGTAAAGATGGTGAACAATGGGCAAAATATAAAACATGTAATAGTGTATTCACGGCAGTTACCAAAAACGGGACGGGACACTTATCTAGACACATGAAAGCTTGTGCAAAACCAGCTAGTGATCCAATCCAGCCCAAAATTTCCCAATTCCATCCATACGGCTTTACATACAACTATGAGAGGGATAGGGATGAACTAGGAAAAATGATAGTACACGCCGAACAACCTTTTCTTTTCTCGGAAAGTGACGCATTCAACACCTACATTAACAAAGCACTACAACCCCAACATAAAAGAATCTCTAGGAAAACCGTTCGTTCCGCCGCAATGAAAAATTTCCTAGAGTACAAAGTCCGGTTACAAGCCGAATTGAGTAACCTTAACTGTAGAGTATCTTTAACAGCCGATTCTTGGGATAGTGGTTATAAATATCACTATTTATGTGTGACTTGCCATTGGGTAGATGATCAATGGATGTTACAAAAAAGAATAATACATTTCAAAATGCTTGAATACCCACACACCAACATTAACATTGCTCACCATTTAATGCAAGCAATAGACGAATACAACCTTCGAGATAAAATGATGTCTATGACTTTTGATAATGCAACCTCTATGACATACACAGCTTATCTTATCAAACAAAACTTAACCGATGTACTATTAGACGGTGAAGCTCTTCATACTAGATGTGTTTGCCATGTACTTAACTTATGTGTACAGGATGGAGTTCGGGCAATTGGCCCATACTACAGCAAAATCAGAGATGCTATTATGTCTATTAATAGCTCTAACATGAGATACCAAGAATGGAAGAGTTTTCTAAAACAACAAAAGATAAGGGTAATAAAAATTAGAACCGATTGCCCAACTAGGTGGAATTCCACCTATGACATGTTAACAAAGGCAATTGAGTACAAGGGCCCGTTAACATTATTTTACAACCAAAAATTTCCACAAAATGCTTTGTATGATGATGATTGGAAAAACTGTGAAAGATATATGCAATTTTTATAATTATTATATAACATGACGTATTGTTTTTCTACTGTTTACAATCCTTGTGCTCAAAACTTTCTTTCTAATGCATGCTTACTCGCCCAACTTTTCGCTGATCATCGCCATCAAAGTGATTATGATCAGTATCTTCCAGCAATGGAAAAAAAGTGGCGTAAATATTATAGTGAGATTCCTTTGATTTATATTTTTGCTTCCATATTAGATCCTAGGCAAAAGTATGAAAACACATTTATGTTAGTTGACATTTACTTTCAATGCATGTTTCTTGACGATGATGTAGAAAACTATAAGACTAATGTGAGGGATCAGTTTTTTGCTTTATATAGAGTCTATGAAGCCAAATATGGCACCGTTCCTCGCTCAGGGCCTTCCCAACCATCCAAAAACGTAAGTAAGAAGGCCAAACATTTATTTTCACAAGCTACCAGGTGATTCATCAATCAGGAGAACGCAAAGCGACGTCTCGGAGTTGCAGATGTACCCGAGTTACGACTTCACCAAAGGCATGGACGACGATGAGATAAACAGCCTCGACCTCCTTGCATGGTGGAAACAACAAAGCTCGAAGCATCCAACTTTGGCGGCAATGGCACGAGACATTCTTGCTATCCAAGTTTCCTCCGTCGCCTCCGAACGAGCTTTCAGAGCATCCGGAAGGGTTTTAGATGATAGAAGAACAAGTCTAAAACCCGAAACACTAGAAATGTGCGTGTGTTTCAAAGATTGGTTGGATGCGGAAAATCGCTCACAAGACCGTTCTTACGACCACAACGACAACGAAGAAGGAACCTCCGCTTCCGGTTTGGGTTCGGCTAGTTCTCAATCTATGCAACTAGCCGATGACCTTGAAGGCGAAGGCGAAGACGAAGACGAAGACGAAGACGAGCAAGAAGAAGGAGAAGAAGAATATACAATTATTGTATATTGTACGATTTTAAAAATATCAATTTTATCATTTTCCAATTTTTGTTTAATACCATCATTGTATGATTTTTATCATTGTACAATTTTCTCAACTCAAGTAATAACAATATAAAGTACGCATTATTCACATCCAAAGTCCAATTTGCCTTTTTTCCCCGTTTTGTTACAATTTGTAAATTCATATTAAAAAAAATAAAATTATACCAATTACTAATAAATCATAAACATTAAATTTTAAAGTAATAGTATAAAGTAAATATATAAATATAAATATTGAATATACAAATTATAAAACATAAATATTCAACTTGTAATTATAAAATTCATAACTTAATAACTTATAACTTATAAGTTATAAACTTATAAGTTATAACCTTATAAAACTTATAATTATAATTTTATAACTTATATAAATTATAAACTTATTAATTTATAATGTTGTCATATATTAAAAAAAAAAAAAAAAAATTATTTGAAAACTGCACCAGCCCGCTGCCAGCCCGCAGGCCGGCACGTGGCCGGCACGGCACGAGCCCGCCAGGCACGAGGGCCGTGCCGTGCCGTGGGCTGGCCTGTGAAAATGGTCGGCACGGCACGGCACGAAATCCTGGGCCCGCCGGCACGACCGGCACGGCACAAACCAGCCCGTGGCCCGCCAGGCACGGCCCGCGACGGCACGGCCCGGCACGGTGCCCAGGATTACATACTACGCATAAAATTAATGGAGTAATGTACAAAAGTATGTGACACTTAAAAGAACAAAAAGGAGTATTATGGGTTTAGTTGCACAATCAATCAAAGTTTAATCCTGAATTACTTCTCAAAATATTTTGGAGAAATTGCCAAAAATAATACAACCTTTGATCTATTTTTTTTAATAATACAATATTTTGATTATTTTGTAATAATACAATCTTTAAAGGGTGTTCATTTTAAACAAGATAAAATCGAATTTTCAATGGGTTTTGAAGTGGGAGAAAGGGAGGGGATTTTCCCCATCTCCTTTCATATCCTTATAACATACTTAAAATTCGATTTTGTCTTGTTTAAAATGAATACCCTTTAAAGATTGTATCATTACAAAATAATTCAAATATTGTACTAGTTTTATTTTTGGCATTTTTTCAACTGTATTTTGTACGGAGTGGTATTTTTTTTTTCATACTTTGAATCGTTTGTACGTTCAAAATCTTTAAAGAAATCTGTAAAAGATAAAGGATGATGTAGTGGTTATATCTGTGCCAAAGATTGATTAGTGGTTGTAAACTTGTAATTGATAAATAGAAAACACCATTGTATAGAAAGTGATGGGAGGAGTGGGTGTTTTAATTATATATAATTAGGGGCCGTTTGTTTCGCGCAGGGGAATCGGAATGGAATGAACAAAGAGAATAAAGGAGAATGGAATGAAACCCTTTTCAAGTAGTATGTTGTTTGGTTTTCAAAATACAAAAGGAATCACCACCACCACCACACATCCCCTTTCTTCATTATTCCAGAACCACGAGCCACCCCACCGCCCAGCCACAACGTCGACGAGAATCTTCGGCCCTCGGCGCACCTCCCCCACCCCTCACAGCCCCCACCCTCCCCGGAAAAAATTCCACCACCCACGCAAAAACACTAAAAAACACCATCAAAGTTTTTTCAGCAGAGTTTCCAGTCCTTTTGATCTCCGATTCAAAACGTCGTCGTTGGAGGAGAGTGTGAAGAAGTAGTGAGAGTCGTCTAGTTTGAGGGTGGCTTCGTCCTTTGTTAAAGGCCATTGGAGTTGATCTCCGATTCTTGCTAAAACGGCAACATCAGCGTCGTTTTGACAGAGGAGGATGATTTCGAGATGGTCGTATGATAGCTCGATGCTTTGTTGGTTGTTGATTAGGTGGACTATGGTTGCTGGGATTTTGATCAGGAGCTCCCCTGTTGCGGCAATGGCGGATTTTCCCATTTTCCGGGGAGAGGATCGCAGGTATTTTCGAGGGCAGAGGTGGGGGAGGTGCGCGGGCTCCGGCGAGATGGGGGGGAGTGCGGCGAGTTCCGGCGAGGTGACTGGGTCCGCAGCGAGGTGGTTGGGCAAGTTCCGGCAAGTAGAACGATGGTGGGTATAGTGGCTAGGGAAAGGGAATGGGAAAGTCTAGGGGGGTGGGGAATCAATATAGACCAAAAATGGGTGAACTCAAAAATAAAAATGGGTAAAGGGAATAAAAAAAGTGACAAACAAACAACAACAAAGGGAATGATATCAGTTCATTCAGATTCCCTTTGATTATTAACCCCAACCAAACGGCCCCTTAATTTGTATATTATTATTATAATATATCCTCCGTTCTATTAATATTGCAATAATAGACTTTTTGCACTATTTACTCTTGTTTGACCATATAATATGATTTATACGATAAGCAAAATATAGTCACGTGACTAATTGTATTCGTCTCATGAAATAATTTCACAATATCAACTTTTTATAATTTTTACTCTTAAATATTATAGATATTTAACATATAAATGTGTTTTGGAATACGTAATTTAATCATTAGCTTGTTGCAACATTATTGGAACGGATGAAGTATACCATTATATATAATTGATGAATAATCAATGATTTATTATACCCCACCTTCATTCCTTTAAAAATGATAACCAATATATAAAATTTTGTGACAGTTAGGAAATGAGCTGAATTAAACTGAACTTATAGGAGCAGAACTCAACTGAACTGAATATTTTATGAAAGAAGGAAATTAATATGAAAATTTTATAGTGATCGTTTGAAATATGACTACCGTAATATTTTAATGATTGTAAATTATTTAAAGCAAAAAAACAGCAGTTATCATTCTAAGCTTGAGGGAACTTGTTCAGTTGTTTGATTGCAATAATTGAAATAGTCGTGACGGGTTTCCATTAGTCTTCATAGTTTAGATTTGGCTCTCTAGAAAACACTTGATTTATTCGTGGTATAATTACTGCAGCCATTTGGTCAAGTACCAGCTCTTGAAGATGGATATGTCAAGCTATTTGGTAAGGCACTATATCTAAACAAACACAAATTGCGACGATTTGATTAGTTTTTTCATGTTTTGATATGAAATGTTCATATTTGAAACAGAGTCAAGGGCCATTACAAAATACATAGCATACAACTATGAAAGCAAGGGAACTCCTCTTGTGTACAACAAAGGAAAGGAAATGGCCGACCTAGTTGTTTGGATAGAAGTCGAGGCTCACCAATTTGATCCAGTAGCCTATAAACTCGCTTGGGAGCTTGATTTCAAGAGCACGTTCGGCCTACAAACTGACAACGCTGTAGTTGAAGAGAACGAAGCTAAGTTAGTTAAGATCCTTGATGTCTACGAGGCTCGTTTGTCTAAGTCCAAGTGTTTGGCTGGTGATTCCTTCACTTTGGCTGATCTTCATCACTTGCCTACCCTGCATTACGTGCTCGGTACTAAAGAGAAGAAGTTGTTCGATGAACGCCCTCATGTGAGCGCTTGGAGCAAGGATATCTTGGCTAGGCCTTCTTGGGGAAAGTCCTTGGCCTTGCAGAAACAAACTTAATGCATGCTATAATATAATCGGCTGTGTACTGTTCTGCTACGTTAGAGTGTAATGCACCCGAACTTCTGTTGGTGTTCTGCTTTCTATGTGGTTGTGATGTTCGAGACTCCGGCTTGATCTGCTGATTTTATGTAATAATAATTCCTGAGTTTTTTAGCTACAAAGTACAAAAGTCTTCTTATGAGATTACTAAAAACACCCTTGTTAGAGATATGAGATATAGGAAAATTTATGTGTGATTATATTTTTTGTATTGATCTTATTAGAACAAGAATATACTCCCTCATTTTTAAAATACTTAGTCAACTTTTCTTTTGCGATCGTTTTTAATACTTGCTTCATTTCCATAATTGGCAAGCTTTTATAATATTTAATTCATTTCTTTCAACTATTGAGATCTAATTTTATTACTTTTAGATTATTTCTCCTCTAATTTACCTTACACTAACCCCACTACATCAATATTTTACTACTTTCTCCAAAATTTCCTAAAACTCTGGGTATGGAGAAATGCATCAATTATTTAAAAATAGAGGGAGTATTTAGTTTTATGTACAAAGTACAACATCCTATATTTTTTAGAAAAATTGTTTCTTATTTTATGAGCGTAGCTTTTGTATAATACTTTGCCTATTGATGAATAATAAGATATAAGTCATTCCATTATCTCTTTCACCTAAACCAGCCTTTTGGCCCGTTCGATGCACGAGTTGTTACTTGGGTTAATTATTTTCATATATATATATATATATATATATATATATATATATATATATATGTTTTTTAAAACTTAAAACTTTTGGTACAATATACAAAGTAATTGTTTCATTGCTAAAACTTAAAACTTCAAAAGAAAAAAAGAGTCGGAGTAGAACTGTGAAAGAAGACGATGAAATTTGGTTAGGTATATCGTATATACTTGAAGATTGTGGGATATGAAATGATATATTAGTTTAAGTTACATTATAAGTGTAGGAGATGAAAAGACAATTTTTTACGATAATTCATATGTTTATATTATGGTGTACTAATTATGGTGGAAATGAAACACTTCATTTTCTTCCTTGAATTTGCAAGTTATATAATGCATAAAGACTTAAACAAAAATATTGAGGAAGGTGACATGTGACATATGGGGTAATCAGTAACTTGTGATGACATGTGTCATATGAAAAATTTGTGGTTTGTGATTTTAAATGTCAAGGATGGAACAAATATGGATTTATCATGGTATCAAGAACAGGTTAGATCTTGAAAGCATTTAATTAAAAAAAAAAAAAAAAAATCACCTACCAATGGGTTAGAAATTTAAACCCTCTAGTGGGATTCAATGTTTAGAAATTTTTTTTTAACTACTTCCGCTGTGCATATATAGTGCCTTGGAGATATTGAAGGTTACATCATGCGTGGCTTCATTGACAATGATATTAATTTGTTTGTGAATTGTGATGAGTTTGTGCTGTTTTGAGGTGACAACAAAGTGTATAAGATTTGACTTTTGAGATTTAATTTTTTAAAAAAACATAATTAAAAAAACGGTTCTCTTGTGTCATGTGACAAGATGTATTGGTTTCCCTTTGAGTTATGACTTGTGAGACAGGGCTTATTAATTAGTTCTCCTAGTGTCATGAGACATACTTTGTGATATGATTAGAGTATGATTTTGCTCCATTGGATATGAGTTTGGTTTAGCTCTAAAATAAAACTAATAAGAGATTTGAATGTAGTTTGCTCTGAAAAACCAATACTCCAATTGGAGTATTTGATTGGAGGTTTTGCTCAAACCCAAAATTATTATTTTTAAGGTTCGAAAACAAATGTTTCTGCTTTTTTTTAAGATTGATGAGTTCAAAAAACTGAACGTTCTCATCATTAATAAATAAATAAATAATTGAAGTTGTCATCAGCGTAGTGCAACTCGGTCGACTTCACCAAAGTGAAGAATTTCTAATAGCAACGTTCGTGTAACTATCGTTACGATTGCAGGAGGGTGTTAGTGATATGAGATATCGGAAAATATATGTGTAATATATTTTCCGTATTCATCTTATTAGGAGAATAATGTATTTAGTTTTTTTTATATTAAAGATATTATTTAATGAATATATCTTTAGGATATATAGTTATGGTAGTATTTTGTTTAGGAAGATTGTTTTCTATCTTATGAGCGTACTTTTTGTATAAAACTCTACCTTTTGATGAATAATAAGCTAAGTCATTCCATTATCTCTTTAACCTAATTTTGTCAATGCTTAATCTATTAATTTCACAATTTTTATCACTATCAACTAATTAAGTATTGAAATTGGTTAATTGGTCTCTTAGCAACAGTGTATGTTGTTGTTATTTCAATAGTTGCCCCCGTGTCTACTACAAGGCTAAGAATGACAAAGCGCGGATCTAAACTAAAAAATATTAGATCCCTAAAATGTAAGACTTTAGATACTGTAAGCGAAATTGCATGAATCGTATTCATAAGTATCTAATAACCAAAATCATTGCACAGCACATAAAGAACATATGATTATACCTTTGAAGCGTGATTCCAAGTGTGATCGAGCAAGAACAAGTGGGATTCCTCTACTTGGTCCACATGCAAAGATTAAACCTCCACTATGCTAGTTAGTTGTGATTGAACGCTTCAACCAACCTTATACGGAGAAAAGAGACACGAACTAACCACGATCTATGATGGGCCCTCATCAAGCCTACCAAAGATAAAAACCTAACTTGGTCTCTGTAATGGGTAGAAAGGGCAAGTAAGGGTCGATCCCACAAGGACTAAGGAGAGCACTAACAAATATCGAATTGTGATTAACTAAATCAAGTCTTTTTGGGTTTAGAGTTACATAGAAAAACTACAAACAAGAATAAAAAGGATTTTGGGGAGGTATCCACCAATTAAATCATTTACAAACTATAATTTAACATACAAAACATAGAAATTTGGGGATAAATTAGGGATAGTCATCTAAGGCACCTAACTACTCTCTCAAGCTAGAGGGATTACTTGAGTCATGAGTACAACCTACTTTCGTGGTTACAAAGCATAAAAATGTGTTAAAGCATAATCACAATGACATAAACATTCCCTTGACTGGAAATTCCTATTCTCGTGGCATTTCAAGTCAATTAAGCATAATAGGGAGCTAACTCAAATTCATCTCTCGATCCTTCGTTGAGAAAGCTTAGAAAATAGTTCTAGCAATTGGCACTTAAAAGAACTAACAATTAAAACACTTAAACTCAACTAATTAACACCCCACATTATCTAAATCAACACATGCAAACAAATATTCATCACTTGTTTCAACCATCCCAAGTAAAAGAACTACTCACAAATAATTATAAATTGCAAAACTAAAGGAGTTAACAACTAAAAACATGAAATCAAACACTAATTTAATATAAACAAGTAATAAATCTAGAAAAGATACAAAAATAAGCGATTAAAGCAATAAAATAAGAGAGAGAGTAAGAAATTCTCATTGATAATGCAAGAAATGTTTCCTTCCTTCAATTCTTCATATTCCAAGCTTTCAACAAGTTTTTCCCACTTTTTCTCTCTAGAAAATGAGAGTTTGTCTCTCTTAAAACCCTAACCTAAGCTAAAACTACATTAACAAGATCCCTCCCTTCATACAATCGGAGCTAAGAAGGTATTTATATTACCCCAAATAAAAAAGACGGAGAAAACGAGAAAAAGCCCAAAAACAAGCTTGCATGGACGTGCCAAAGTTGGCACGGATGTGCAAGAGAGGTAAAAAAGAGGCAAAACCTACTGCCCAGGTCTGCACAGGCGTGCAGATTTTGGCGCGGGCATGCAGCCTTGCACAGAAATGCCATTTTGTTGCACGTCCGTGCAGAAACCCCTGCATGAACATCTTGACTTCAAGAGGCTGTAACTTCTTTGTTTCTCTCCGGAAATGGACTTGTGACCAGTTGTTGGAAAGCTCTTAAGACGAAATTTAATCTCCAATTTAAACCGGTTTAAGTTGACCCTTGTGCAAACAACCCTTCGAGACTTTCCAAAAGCTTTTCATTTGTCTTTAAGGAACTCATCCTTCTTCCTCCATTGCTGCGCTCCATCAACCAATCTTGCCCTTTTCCTCGCTCAATCATGCTTGATCATCACATCCATAGTGCTAAAAATAGCTACATTACATCTAAAACACAAACAACCCGTGAAGCATGAATGGTACAAAATTTGCATAAAAATAAGATAAATAATGAACTTTGATGTTGAATAATAACGAAAACAAGTTTTAAAAGCACCCTTAAATCATACCAATTAACAAATTATCAATCTACCACCACAAACATCATGCGCCACCAAGGGAGGCGGCCGACCAACGGATAGGAGAGAGAGGGGGGGAGGGCTGTCGAGAGAGAGAGATTAGGATTTTTGGGAACTTGGTTGACTTGTGTCATAATTCACAGATTTGTTAATTGTGTCTTATTTCAACCCTAGGCATGAATCCTATTTATATATCATATCTCTAAATAAGAGTCCGTGAAGTTAGGGTTAGGGTTTCGTAGATTTTCGATTAATTTCGAAATTCTCTATTCTGGTTTTCTTCTTTGTTTTTTTGGTGCTCTGATATAGGCTCTGTAAGTCTTCTCTCCTTGGTTCTTCCTTTAGGAAGCTATTATGTTCATGTTTAGTATAAGTTTCTGCTCCTTGGTTGAATGTTTTCCCTTTTGGTTTTGTTGGTTTGTTTTTCTCCCTATTATGTGTCCATGTTTGGTTTCTTGTTGGATAGCCATGGTGGGCTTATCCAATCTTGAAGAGGTAAGGGGAAGTAATTTTGGGTTTGCCTTGAAGAACAAATTGGGTGAAAGTTATTTGGTAATGGCTTTTAATCTATTAGGTTTGCGAGTGTACGACTTGAAGGTTTCGTGTTTAGTTTTGTTGTTAGTTGGCTCTAATTTTTATAGTTGGAGTTTTGTTAGTTTTTTCAGGTCTGTGATGGGTTTTGTAATCATTACATTCAAAATTTCAAATCTGTGCGCAGCTCCCATATTAATTGGGGTTCATAGGATGCTACCAATCATGAATTTCTTTCCTTTAAAGGAGAGAAATCAAGTTACTTGTTACAGTGATATTACCTTCCTGTCGTTTCTTGCTTTGGTTTTGTTGTTAAAGCTCCACAGGTTACAAAGAGTATCCAACGTGGTCAATTACCCAAGCTTCTCCCTTGGTGAAAAAAGGACATCGGGAACAACATGTAATGTAGGATTCGACTCGCTAGAATCAAGGCGAGGTTACCTACACAGTGGTTCCAACACTCAGGGGATAACTGGGATAGCAGTTTCTTATAAGTTGTTATGGTTTCTAGCGTTCATAAGAGCAAGTGTTGCTCGTAGCTTTGTTGTAAAGGTCTTAATAGGCCTAGTTCATATTGTTTTAGCGTGCACTATTTCAATTTATGCAAATTAATCCTTTGTCAAAAATCTGGAACATATAATTAAAAATCTTAGCGTGAACTATTTCAACTATATATATAAAGTGTGAGTAAGGAATTTAGAAAATACGAGTAAAAAAACAGAACGTACGCTTCAAAATCTGGAACATATAATTAAAAATCTTAGAACACATGTTTTAAAATTTAAAACATATAATTTAAAATTTTAGAACAAGTTATTTAAAATTTATGACACCAAACTTAACTAATTTATGGGTTAGAACATGTGATTACTAAATTAGAACATTTGATTTAATTTAGAACACCTAAGGAAAAGTTTAGAACATCAGATTTAGAATTTAGAACATACGACTAAAAATTTAGAACATGAAGAGTGTTCTCACATATGAAAAATTCTCACAAGAGCTATATATATATATATATATATATATATATATATATATATATATATATATATATATATATATATATATATATATATATATATATATATATATATAAAGGGGAGTTTTTTCCCGGGTTTTTAGAGAGCCACGTAGGATTTAATTTTCTTAGCTCGCCATGTAGGATTATAAATTTTTGTTATAGCCAATTAAATAAGAGATTATTAATTTCTTGTAGAATTAAATAATTCAAATTCCACATCAGCAAAATTGGCGAATGAAATTTTTAAGTTTAAATTAATTAAATCTTATATATTATCTTTTAATATTAGGAATTTTATCTAAATATATAACAAATTTTAGCACATTAATACAAAAAAAAATATTTTAAAAATCGAACAACCGTGTATCGCACGGGCTTCATCTAGTTATCTCTATAATAGTGATCCTGGTAAAGATTTGGGTGAGACGGACTCGCATTAGTCCACCATCTTCATTCTCCTTCATCCCCTTTCTCTCTCTTCCTGCCCATTAATGGCGGCCAAATCCTCCACCACTCTCCGCCTCCTCTCCCGCACCTCCCAACTTGCCGGCGATGAAGAATGATCAGATGGCAACTTGCTTTGACAATCAGTGCTTCGAATTCAAAGTTTCTAGATGATTTGGAGAATTACCAAATCTATGGTGCTACTCTGTTGAGTTTAGGGAGGTCGAATTCTATTGATAATGGTTGAGATAGAGAGGATTTGGGTGAGGCAGCTTTGTCGCGACGATTTTGGGTGAATTTGATTAATTTGATTTTAGGAGTTTGTTTGTGAAATTGTTAATTGATGATAAAATGTAGGAGTTTGTTAGAGATGATATGAAATCTGAGGGTTAAGGAGAGAGAAATAATAGTAGTCATGGAAGAAGAAGAAGGTCAGTGGAAAATAATGTCAGGTATTAGATGTTTATTGTTTAGTATTTGATTGTTATTGTTTGGTATTAAATGTTTATTGTCACACATTAGATTGGTATTTTCAGGTATTAGATTAGTATTTTCAGGCATTAGGTTAATATTAATTGGTTCAATATTTGTCAGGAAGTAGAAAATTTTAGTCATAAGATAAAATCAAGAATAAGATATTTTTTATCAGGAATAAGACTATTTTATTCTAGAATAAGATAATTTTTTATCAGGAATACGAAAATATTATCGACTTTATAAAATGTTAGTGCAGGGACTTTGATCAGGTTTCCAAACCCGGGCCTTTTTGTTGCTGAGTCCGATCTCACGTGAGTCCGTTTTATGCAAAACCTTCTCTTGATATATCTAGTAATTGCACTTATCGAAGACATAATTGTAATCCCCCATATTTTCAACTTAATTATAATGTATTTATTTATTATTTATACAAATATTTTTATTTTTGATTTTATAAGTATGAATTATTTTGATGTAAAGTAATAAGATTTTCATTATTATTAAACTAAAACTATTAAGTTTTTGGGTTGAAATCAAAATCCCCTTTTAAGTTTAGTGGCCTAACACACTAACTTACTCAAGTACAAACAACAATCCTAATTCTACTTAGATTAGGAAAATTAAGCCCATACTTTTACAAAAACATAAACCCTTAAACCCACCTTATTTCCCCTCACTTCTCTCCTCTTCTTTCACGTGAAAAACAAAAAAATAAAAACCCTCATACTGTCGTTCGCCCAGCGAAACCTTGAAGTTGCTGCCCAACGAAATCCGCAGCACCACCGCCGCCTGCAACCACCGTCGGCCGCCAGGCGACGCCCCTCTTGCTACTATCGTTCGACCCTCTTCTCCCTCTCTTCCTTTATTTCTTTTTATTGCTTTATTATCTTAATTAAATTATTTAAAGTTTCAACCTTTAATTAAAATTTTGTTCTAAATTATATTATTATGGTTTGATAGTATGTTTAGATTACAAATGATTATGAATTTATGAGTTTTAGTATGATTAATTTATGATACAAAATTTTATATTTTATGTTATGTATAATTTAGGGTTTAAAAGTTAATTTTTCATGGTTTAGGGTTTAAAAACGTGTTAAGCAAGTTAAAAATCAATACTATAATTTTATAATGACAAAACCCACAATTTTATACATAATAAATTTTTAGATTATATATTTGGTGAAATTCGAGTTTTATCGCTGTTTATTTGAAGGGTTTTGAGGTTTAATGTGTAATACACTATTCTAATTATTGAATTATGAATGTAGATCTTCAAAAGTTTGAAATTTATAATTTAAATTAATTTTGAAATTTTATATAATCTGATTTTTATTAGTTTTGAGCCAAAAATAAAGTTTTAGAATGCTTCTATACGTTTTAAACAACTACTTATGCAATATGATAAGTAAAGATTATTTGGATTGCAAAAACTATTAATAAAACAAATTTTCAGCATATGTTAGTAAGTTAAACTTGCTAATTTTATATTATACGCTATATTTTCATGATTTTAACATATAAACTACTAGTTGGGATGTTATATTATTATTATTGACTAAGGGGAACCATTTAAAAGCTTTATTTTGACGATTTAAGAGGCTTTAAAATAGTTTAGTCACAACAAGAAAATGGCTTCTTTCCGATCGAAAATATCCGTCGCTGAAGTCTTTAAATCCGTCGCAAAACAGTTTACGACGGGATTCCGTCGTTGAGTTCCGTCGGAAAACAGTAGGTAGGAAAAACATGTTTTTTCGAGGAAAATTCCGTCGGAATCGGCCGAAAATGATTTGTCGGAAATTATTTTGACTTTTGTGAGTATTCCGTCGCAAATTTACGACGGAAAAACACGTCGTTGGATGGACCACAACGACGGAAAGTTCCGTCACAAATCAAACTTTACGACCGAAACATTTCCGTCACTGCTTATGAAAATTGCAACGAAAATAAATCCGTCGCTGGCTTACGACGAAAAATTCAGTCGCTAGCTAGCGACGGATCCATATTACGTCGCAAAGTACAGCACTTTCCGACGGATTATTTGCCCTTTTTTCCGTCGCAAATTCTGTTTTCCGACTATTATATTTCCGTCGCAAAATTGTTTTTTCATTTCGAACACAATCCAATAGATTTCAATAATAACAAATATCATTAATAGCGTATGTTCCAACACCTAATACCTGTGATAATTAAAACCATAATCGAATTACGGAAATATTAATAAATATATTTTCACAAAAGCTATATGCTTAAGTAGAACATATCCAAAAGCTACATAATATATAGTAAGTTCTACAAAAGCGGGAACATAATCAAACGCTACATAAATTCAAATTAAGTACATGTCCATACTACATAAACCTAAGCTAGGCTAAAAAACTGCAGGGGTACCCTGGCTTGCTCCTCCACTACCCGGGTCATCCCTAGGGTCTCGACGCTGAGGCTGAATGGTTGAACATGTGTCGCTGTTGCCGAATCGTCTCATGATGTAATTCCACCTCTCCTCGGCTCCCCTCTCCATTTAGGCCACTTCAGCTTGAATTTGAGCTTACATCTCAACTTTCATTTCACTCCAAAGTTCACTTCGTATTTCACTCCGGATTTCATTGCGGATCTCACTACGAAGAGCCTCAACCCTATGCTCCATCTAATCCTGCATCTGAGAAAAAACGGATGGTGTGTACTGTTGTGAAGACCTAGACACTTAACCCATCCGATCGCCATAGTACAGCTCTGCACTTTGGCCAAGTCCCCTCACCCGACCCTTCTTGTTGCGACCACCCACAGTCTCCCAATACAACTCATTCGGACTCTTTTTAATCCCTTGAGTGGTGGCTTCTTCAACCTTCTTCTAGTAGGTCTCCTACAAGAAATACATTATACAATTATATATGATTTTAATAATTTACCAACAACATAAGTTACAAGTATAAACATATAAGTATATGTGACTTGAAATCACATAAAAGAAGCAATTATCTAAGTTTATGGGTCCATATCCTCAAAATGAAGTCATTTCAAGCCAAAATGGCTTCTTACATGCCTATTTTGTTTATTTCTTAACTTTTGAGCTCATTCTTTCTCAAACCATCTCATATTTACAGAGTTATAACAGATTATGACTTGAAATCACAGAAAAAAGCAAATTTCTAAGTTTATGGGTCCATATCCTCAAAATGAAGCCATTTCAAGCCAAAATGGCTTCTTACATGCCTATTTTGTTTATTTCTTAACTTTGAACTCATTCTTTCTCAAACCATCTCATATTTACATAGTTATAACAGATTATGACTTGAAATCAAATAAAAGAAGCATATTTCTAAGTTTATGGGTCTATATTGCGAGGGGAAAACTAGGTCGTTATCTAATCTTCCCTCGGTCAAACTAAATTTATAAACACTTAACAAACCTAAATACGAGTATAGAGGCAAGTCAAGGGTCGAACCCAAAGGAACGGTAATGTTCAAGCACTTTCAATTATGCGCCTAAGCTAGGTCGAAGACGAAGGTAAGAGAGAATACTAACAACTAACAAAACAAGTAACCAAGGAAATAAAACACTAGGAACGGGGATCAACAAGTAATCATGTCAATTGCAACAACTTGGAAGAGTATGCCAATCAAAGGTTGTGAGGACTAATGAAAAGAGAAATCAATTGGAATCAAAGAGCTATCTCCTAATTGTTAATCTAGAGTTCACTATGAATAACAAATCAAGAGAATCACAATCAAAACCAATAGACAATTGCAATCCCTAAATCAATTGTTCGTGTCATTAGCAATTACAATGCAATCTAGCATAATTCTCAAGGCCTAATTGAATTACACACATGCAAACCTTCATTAATCACTTTAATCTCAACAATTAATCAACACAATTCCAAAATTAATCACAATTAAACAATCATACAAGTTTCACCCAATTCCTAGCAGACAACTACTCAAACAACATCATCAAATCAACTATCAACTATAGAGAACAAGAATCAACAAAATATCAAGAACAATTACTCTAATCAAACATCAAAATCAAACCAAACAAACATCAAATTAAACAAAGCAATTGAATGAGATAGAGTTTAGAAATGCTCATTGATAATTAAGAAGATCTCCAACACAATTGTCACACTTGCATCTTCAATCTCTCAATCACCATTGAAATTCCTCACTTTCTCTCTCTAAAACTACTCCTAATGTAGCCTAATCTAGAGAGAGAAGCTCTCAACCTAAGAGAGAGAAAACTATTCTAAAACTAAAGAATTACATGAATGAAGAATAAAGGAAAACAAAAACTATATAAACAAAAGGAGAAAAGAAGTTTAAAATCGTAAAAGATCCAGAAGCCCGCGCCCGCAGAGAAATAGGCCGCGCCCGCGGAGGGGAACGGACTCCCCGATAGCCGCGCCCGCGGCCCAGGCCCGCGCCCTCGGGGAGCCCTCGGGACAACCGCGGGTGCTTACTGCCCAAATACGACAGTTTTGGAGCTGCAGCAACCCCGCGCCCGCATGTATTGTAGCCCGCGCCCGTGGCAGTTTTCCAGGGCCAAATTCAGAAGGCTGTTATTTCCGATCTATGATTCTTATGAAGGCGTGCGACCTATCACTGGAAAGCTCTTCAAGTCTTTTTTCCAACCCAACTTGAATCACCCTAATCTAATCTGTAGAACTTCAGATATGACTAAAACAATGCACAAAGGTCCTATTTGATACTTTGCAATCCTTCGTTTTCCTTTGTTTCAAACTCAAATTCAATTCCGAAAAGTGCATATTGATCCTAGTGGGTGCTATTTTCAATTCCCATGCAAATAGCCCGCGACGTACCTACAAAACAAGACAAAGAAACGGAGAAGCAAGAGAAATAGCCGAGAAATAAATCAAATGATAATAAATCCATTAAAAGCATGCATTTCTCTAAACTAACACAAAAACACGCGAATCGAGCATTATTCTCTAAAAACACGACATAAACGACTAAAAAGGAGCATAGAAATATAAAGAAAACATAGCCTAAAGGTTCCATAAATGGCACGGATCAAATTCCCCAAAGCTAAACTTTTGCTCATCCTCGAGCAAAACAAAATCCAACCCAAGGTAAAAATGATGACATTATTCAAGCAAAGAAAGAAACGAGAAAACTAGAGAAGATGGGAATATACACTAACTCACTTTCGTAGGAATCACGGTCAATTTTAGCAACTAAAGACAAGCCATTTAAACCCCTAGATCGCCCTAGAGGACGAGTGATGCTCTCGTAAGGGTATCCTAAGAGTTTACCCATAACTCTCATAATAATACAAACAAGGCAAAGCATGAAAAAGAAAACAAAATACAAGAAAAGCAAACAAATGTTCATGAAAGGACTTTTGCAAATGTACAAGCACAATGAATGCAAATCTTTCTAAACAAGTAAGGGAGTGCACGCTATAAGATACCTAAGGTTGATTGAAACATAAAAATGCTAAGCATAGGAACTAGTTATCAAACTCCACTTTCATCCCAAACGGTCTTACCGCGTTCCCCCTACTAATCTCATATCACCTCATAGTGAGCATCTCATAGATTCCGCGAAGGAACCGGAAAAAGATCAAATTTTTGGGCTACTCGACATCTTGACTTCGCATCCCCTTTCCTTAGGCAATGACCCATGATTCCCTCCCCCGAATAGTGACTCAACTTTCTAGGTCGAAAGGTCTTTCCCAAGGTTGTAACATAAGGCATAAAGGGTGAAGGTAGGCTAAAATTTAAAATTTGGAGGTTTTCCTAAAAAGTGAAGCAAAAGGGTGATCAATCCTTAACAACACGATCAAGAAATCACCAAGCAAAAGCAACACCCCCAAGCTTATTTGAAGCTATACTCACAAGAAATATATACAAAAAGCGTAAACGCTTCTCCCCCAAGCTTAAATGAAGCATTGTCCTCAATGCTTAGAAGGAGAAAAGAATACATCAAAATATTTTTGAATTTTCACTTTTTTCAAAATTTTTTTTTTTTACTTAAACTTGCAATGTCCTCGCCTTTTGCTAAATTCAAACGGCTTTTTCTATAATGCAATTTATTAGTCCATGCCTTTTATGATTAAGCACGGCTTTTACTCAAACACTTGCCATTATTCACAAAGAAGACTTAATCACAAACTAGCACTCATAAAAACCAAATTTCCAACTTATCCACCACAAACTCCACCATACGTGATCAATTTGCTTCACAAAAAACCAAGAATAGAAAGAAAATGAAACAAAAGGCCAAATAACTAAAGATGTGGCTTGAAAAGAAGGTATAAGGCTCAAATGGTTGCAAGAAGGAAAATGGAAACCCAAAAACAAATATGAATCAAACTAACCTAAAATGAAAAATACCACCCCGAAAAAGGTGCCTTTTTCCTCCCTAGATAGCTCGGTCTCGGGTTTAAGAATCATACATCAAGCTTTATAGATTAGGCTTGCAAAGTCAAGGACCCCATGCCGCTCATGCAAGAATATGATGAAAGCTTGAACAAATATAAATCTCACATGGTTGTAGCAAAAACTCACTAAGGTTGTCAAATCGAAGATAGGGAGCAACTACCAACATGCCACAAACAAGTAGAATTCGGTTTCATGATCACCCTAGTTCTAGACAACTACCTAGTGGAGGGATATATCGGTCGTTGGACAATCACCCTCAAGCCAAACAATATTTCTACCTAAACCAACCTAAGACAAGTCTAGGGTAAAAGGATCGTATCCACAGGGAATGGGTATTACACCGAGAATATGAAACGGTTGTAATCTAGTTCAGTCACAAGTTTGGGGTTTGATTAAATAACTACTATGGAGACAAACACTAAGGGAAGGAAATGGGAATCGACACCAACCAAACCTATGAATCAAAATAATAAGCAAGCATGTACACAAATTAGGTGATAGAAAGGGCACTCAACATTGTCTTCTACCGAAGCCACCACACTAAGCATTCTTAAACCAAACTCAACTAGCAAGATAGGCCAACCAAGTCTTAACAATGGGAAGTAGACTACTAACTCGGGTTTGTCTTTCGATCGGTTCGAGATAGTACTAAGGCACAAATAATTGGGATTTCTCTCCTAATTACCGCAACTAATAATATATATATATATATATATATATATATATATATAAATATATATATATATATATATATATATATATATGTATCATCCAAACAAGGAACCGTAATCAAGATAGAAATTCGGTCTAATCATACAAGAGAAGGTTCACTTCTTTCAAAACCACAACACTAAGCATTCCTAAACCAAACTCATATATATCATCCAAACAAGGAACCGTAATCAAGATAGAAATTCGGTCTAATCATACAAGAGAAGGTTCACTTCTTTCAAAACCACAACACTAAGCATTCCTAAACCAAACTCAACTAGCAAGATAGGCCAACCAAGTTTTAACAATGGGAAGTAGACTACTAACTCGGGTTTGTCTTTCGATCGGTTCGAGATAGTACTAAGGCAAAAATAATTGGGATTTCTCTCCTAATTACCGCAACTAAGACTACTACATCATTCAAACAAGGGACCGTAATCAAGAGCAATTTAGCATAATCATACAAGAAAGGACTCACAACTAGACCTCATCTTTCAATGCAAGCATAGAAGTGAATACATGAGCAATAAGTGGCCATCCAATTACACATGCAATTAACCAATTCTTTAACAATCAATCATCAATCCAAAATGAACATGCAAGCACAAATATCAATCAACCCATGGCTTGGTTGGGTCTTCACCCAACCCCTAGCTAACTAACTACTCACTAAACATGGTAAAGAACATTCTAACAACAATATCTAAGTTCAAAATAAAATCTAACAAATTGAAGAGAGTAGTAAGAATAAAGTAGATTGAACATGCAACAATAATTAACCAAGATTAAGAGAGAAATATATAATTCAAAGCAATTAAAAAAAAACAAAAAATAAAGAGTAAGAGATAGAGGAAAGAGATTACTAATGAAGCTTCAAGGTTGAGAAAATGTTGAAAGTGAGAATACAAACTTCAATTAATCTACTTCAATGATAGAGTTTGAGAGAAATTAAGCTAATTAATAAGAGTTTAGAGAGCTAAGGGACTAAGGAGACTAAAGGGAAGAAGGTGATCTTCTCCAAGGAAGAAGATGCAGAAAACTGAAGCCAAGGGTCGTATTTATACACCCCGAAATCACATCGTAAAATCCGCCCAAAGTCGGGTCTGCATGTAGGAGCGCCCGCTCCTACATGTAGGAGCGCCCGCTCCTAAGGCTGGAGCGCCCTCTCCTGGCTCTTGCACGCCCTCTCCTCCTGCAGCAATTTGAGGCAGTTTGTGGAAGATCAGGGAGGAGCGCCCGCTCCTACAATGGTGCATGCCCTCTCCTAGATGGGAATAAAGAGAGGCAGATTGTGGTGCTTGGGGTAGGAGCGCCCTCTCCTCAGGGGTTGCACGCCCTCTCCTCTTGTGCTTTGCTTCTAATATAGTTCTTCATGTTCATGCTATATAACCAATTTCTCCTTGCATCTACAAACACGAACACACACATAAAAAGGATCGGGAAAGACAAAAGCTGTAATCATACACAAAAAAGGAGTCGGACAGGGGGTAAAGAGGGGAAAATGACAACAAAATTGTTTTAAAAATGCCATGATAAGTGGACAAATAAAACACTTATCACTACCTTAGCATGCTTTATCCTAGAATCAACCAAACGTATCTCAAACCGTGCACACCACTACCATTTAGGAAGAAAAGCATTCAAGTATACAAGTCCAAATGTTATTATGTCCAAAGCAATAACAAAACAAAACACAATGCAATTTTGCCTTGATAGAAACAAAAATCTTTTTGGAGTTTTTCAAAATATGAGAACATGGAAAAGCATATACAAAGGTGCATGACATATATGAATCAACATTACACCAAACATGATAGAATAACCTCCCCCAATCTTGAATGAGACAACATGCTCAAACATAAATCAAATATTCCACGGGAGGGGAAAAACAAGAAGATTAATCCAATCAAACCAACATATGTCCAACAAGTCATCATCCACTAGAGAAAGAGCAAGGAAGGATATTACCGGATATTAGGTGGGTGTAAATACCCGCAAATGACCCAATTTTAACCTTTCAAAGCTAACAACCACTAATATTGAATCTTGCCTTCTATATGTTAGCAAATGTGGTGCCAATCTTCCTTGATTCTTGATCCAAATAGAAGTACCAAAGTATATCAAGTCATGTACCTAGCAAAAGGAACACAAACATTTCCATGAGATAAAATCTATTCTAAAAAGAAAATAAAAGAAAATGAAAGCAATAAAACACGGGTTACTTCCCGAGAAAGGCTTGCTTAAGTTCCAAGCTTGACCGCTCTTGAAAATAATAATTCAACGCGCGCAAGAGCTTGTCAAATGCACTACTACACATTTCATAGGAGAGAAGGTAGGCAAATGACGCGAAGAGTACGTGCAACAAGGATAGTGCACGCAAACGAGGAGAGATATGCTAAGAAAAGGAAGAGGAATAATCAAAAGAAACTTCAACAAAATATGAAGAAAAAGAAAAAGAAGAACAAGAAGAAAAAGAAGGCAAACTCTCCTCAAAATATTTTTGGGTGGCAACATCACCCTTTTCCTCAATTTGGGACGAATGAGCTTCATTCAAATCATCATAGACAAGAGGGTCCCCAATAGGCTCATTGACAAAAGAAGGGAGGGAAATAGGAGTGTAAGGCATATGGTTGAATCTTCTTGAAGAAGGGGTATGAGAAAAGAGAAAAGGGGCTATGGTCTCACAAATGAACTTTTTCTCACCACCATGCCTCAAATCACCAATAAGAGCATGGAAATCAATCATAGAGTCCTCAAAAGAAGAACACTCATGATATCCATCTCCCTCAAACATCCAACCTCCTAGAGGAACAACATAATCCCCTCCATAACAACTATGAACAGCAACTCCCTCAACAACTTTAAAGCCCAAGGTCTCAAAACCATGCATGAATGGATGCAAATTCATTTCAAACTCATCTCTCTCCCATGAAGCATCCTCAATGAACTCATTTAAAAGGCTATGGGTTTTCTTTTGACTCTCAAAGAATGCATTGGTCATAACCTCAATCGAGTCGAAATACTCATGGATAGAAGAGTCACAAACATGCACATGAGACTCATCAAGATGGGAAAGAGGGTTAGAAATTTCAATATCAACACTCTCTTCATTCTCAACTCCTTCACCATCACTCAAATGCTCACCAATAGGATCCTCACACTCTCTTGGTTGCTCAAAATCATCATCATCATCCTCAACACACACATTAAATTGGGATTTATTATAAACAAGCATCACGGATGACAATTGGCTTTCTAACTCTTCTCCTCTTCTCTTTTCCTCCTCAATGCGCTCCTCATTCTTTTTCATTATCTCTAATTGACCTCTCATAGAATTAAGAATCATCTCCTTACTAGGCCCAAACTCATTATCAAGCTCAATGCGCCTAATTTGAGACTCAAATGTATCAACAAGAGATTCAAAAGATGTAGAAGGTTGAGGCTCAACAAGAGAAGAAGAAGTACAACCAATATTGGAAGAATCAACATTAAGATCATGAGCATATACATCACATTGGGGAGTGGGGGCACAATTTATAACATGAGATTCATCATTAAGGGAATGAAGCACATCACAAGAAGGCATGGTAAATAATGAAGAATATTGAAACACACCATTAGCATCAACTTGAGCTTGCACTTCATTATCATGAACAAAAGGAGAAATAAAGTTGAAATCATGTGTTCTAGGTTCACTTAAGGGCTCATGTGACAAATCATGGGAATTCATGCTAGTATTAAAAGAATCAAGACATTGCATATCAATATTAGACTCATGATTACCCATATCATAAACATCCCTAGCAAACCAAACATAAAAATCCCAAGCATCATCAATTGACAATGCTCTAAATTCACCATTATGCATGCATTAAACTTCATCCCTAGTTTGCTCATTCAAACCAAAATAAAAAATATCACAAGCCTCCCAAATAGTACAACAATTATAATCAAAAAATCCCTCAAGTCTAATGAAATATTCACAAAAAGGCTCATAGCTATATTGAGGAAATGATAGACATGCCATTTTTTTTCACAAAACAAACAAAAATCAAATAAAAGTAAAAATATACAAAAAGACCTAGACTCAAGCAATCAAAAACACTCAAACAAAGACACTGTTCCCCGACAACGGCGCCATTTTGACGAGGGGAAACTAGGTCGTTATCTAATCTTCCCTCGGTCAAACTAAATTTATAAACACTTAACAAACCTAAATACGAGTATAGAGGCAAGTCAAGGGTCGAACCCAAAGGAACGGTAATGTTCAAGCACTTTCAATTATGCGCCTAAGCTAGGTCGAAGACGAAGGTAAGAGAGAATACTAACAACTAACAAAACAAGTAACCAAGGAAATAAAACACTAGAAACGAGATCAACAAGTAATCATGTCAATTGCAACAACTTGGAAGAGTATGTCAATCAAAGGTTGTGAGGACTAATGAAAAGAGCAATCAATTGGAATCAAAGAGCTATCTCCTAATTGTTAAGCTAGAGTTCACTATAAATAACAAATCAAGAGAATCACAATCAAAACCAATAGACAATTGCAATCCCTAAATCAATTGTTCGTGTCATTAGCAATTACAATGCAATCTAGCATAATTCTAAAGGCCTAATTGAATTACACACATGCAAACCTTCATTAATCACTTTAATCTCAACAATTAATCAACACAATTCCAAAATTAATCACAATTAAACAATCATACAAGTTTCACCCAATTCCTAGCCAACAACTACTCAAACAACATCATCAAATCAACTATCAACTATAGAGAACAAGAATCAACAAAATATCAAGAACAATTACTCTAATCAAACATCAAAATCAAACCAAACAAACATCAAATTAAACAAAGCAATTAAACGAGATAGAGTTTAGAAATGCTCATTGATAATTAAGAAGATCTCCAACACAATTGTCACACTTGCATCTTCAATCTCTCAATCACCATTGAAATTCCTCACTTTCTCTCTCTAAAACTACTCCTAATATAGCCTAATCTAGAGAGAGAAGCTCTCAACCTAAGAGAGAGAAAAATATTCTAAAACTAAATAATTACATGAATGAAGAATAAAGGAAAACAAAAACTATATAAACAAAAGGAGAAAAGAAGTTTAAAATCGTAAAAGACCCAGAAGCCCGTGCCCGCAAAGAAATCGTCCGCGCCCGCGGAGGGGAACGGACTCCCCGATAGCCGCGCCCGCGGCCCAAGCCCGCGCCCTCGGGGATCCCTCGGGACAACCGCGGGTGCTTACTGCCCAAATACGACAGTTTTGGAGCTGCAGCAACCCCGCGCCCGCGGGTACTGTAGCCCGCGCCCGCGGCAGTTTTCCAGGCCCAAATTCAGAAGGCTGTAACTTCCGATCTATGAATCTTATGAAGGCTTGCGACCTATCACTGGAAAGCTCTTCAAGTCTATTTTCCAACCCAACTTGAATCACCCTAATCTAATCTGTAGAACTTCAGATATGACTAAAACAATGCACAAAGGTCCTATTGATACTTTGCAATCCTTCGTTTTCCTTTGTTTCAAACTCAAATTCAATTCCGAAAAGTGCATATTGATCCTAGTGGGTGCTATTTTCAATTCCCATGCAAATAGCCCGCGACGTACCTACAAAACAAGACAAATAAACGGAGAAGCAAGAGAAATAGCCGAGAAATGAATAAAATGATAAGAAATCCATTAAAAGCATGCATTTCTCTAAACTAACACAAAAACACGCGAATCGAGCATTATTCTCTAAAAACACGACATAAACGACTACAAAGGAGCATAGAAATATAAAGAAAACATAGTCTAAATGGCTACTTACATGCTTATTTTGTTTATTTCTTAACTTTTGAACTCATTCTTTCTCAAACCATCTCATATTTACATAGTTATAACATATTATGACTTTAAATCACATAAAAGAAGCATATTTCTAAGTTTATGGGCCTATATCCTCAAAATGAAGCCATTTCAAGCCAAAATTGCTTCTTACATGCTTATTTTGTTTATTTCTTAACTTTTGAACTCATTCTTTCTTAAACCATCTCATATTTACATTGTATTAGAGATTATGACTTGAAATCACATTAAAGAAGCAAATATCTAAGTTTGTGGGTCCATATCCTCAAAATGAAGCCATTTCAAGCCAAAATGGCTTCTTACATGCCTATTTTCTTCATTTCTTAACTGATGATGTTACTCTTTCTCAAACCACCTCATAATTACATATTTACAAGTAAATTTGACTTCAATTGACTTAAAAGAAGCTACGTTCTAAGTTTTAAGTTTAAGCCAACATAATAAGTTTAGATACAAAATTATATTAGAGTTGTTACCGCAATGTTTTTGGTTTTGGCATTTGCAGGCACCATTTCTTTCCCAGGGACCTCCTTGAAGTGTGTCTTCATGAAAAGCTCATGTGCAGTAGGTAACTGCCCTTTGTTTTTTGCTACCTTTGAATGTACATGCACCAAAACAAATTAAACTTGTCATTTCAATGTATACCACAATTGTTACCTATTTCACTTGCCTTAAAAAGAAACTAACCATCCTTTTTGCATGTTGTACAGATGAAATTGAACCCTAGTAGTGGGTTGGTTCCACCACATTGTCCATCGATCCGCCTCTTTTGTTCTACTTGTTTTGTTCGGACCGTTTCTTGTACGTATCATCATTAGCAACATTGTGCATCATCTTCCGGTGGACATCCTCGATAAGCCAGTCCGGCTTCTCACCTTTCATCTTGTGTGTGATTGTGTGAAACATGTCCTTCAGCCGATATGCAAACTTGGATTCGAAGGTTCTCTTCACATGGTCGTTCAACTCAGGTGCCCATGTGCATTGCTTCTGCAATTGACAAACATTTAAAGTTATCAACCAAAACTCAATCAATACATTTAGTAATACATAATTATAAGTATAAAATGTCATACGCAAAACAAGTTCCACCAATGCTCCTTTGTTTTAGCATCAACCTCTACGTAATTCCTCCAAGGCTTTCAATAGTAGCCTGTTAGGGTACCGGAGATGGCCTTTACCACGGGTTTATCATCAAACCTATTTTAACGTACATCAAGATCAAAAAGAAAATAAGTAGTTCATGTTAGAGTAATCTATAGGTCATGATATAAAATATGGATACAAAGGGATTGAAATAACAACTAATACATTCAAGCACGTGGCAGGGTCTATTACCACCCTCTCAGAAGACTGTGAGGCTTGTTGCCCCTGAAGTTGTTGCTCATGATGCTCAATCTGCATCTGTGTTTGAGGATCCTCGTTGTCACCCAAATCTTTCGCGTCCTCCATTTCCTCGTCATCATCATATATCAAAACTTGTCTTTTCTCCTATCCCTTTCTTCTCTTCGATGTTTCTCCTTTTTTCCCTCCCGCCATTGCCACTTGAAAAAAAATGTTAGTAACATGCTATGATATTATTAACATTACAAAAAATAATAGTACAATGAGATGTAAAAGAAATAAAGTAGAACGACAAACTCTTTAATTGGTTTTACAATAACAATCAAATTAAACCAACAATTACATTCAAAGTACAAGCAAATGCATCCTATTTATTTTACAATAACAACCACATTATCCTAGTCGTGGCTTTCATCGCTACTACCACTACTGGTATTATCACTACTATCATCTAAAAACACATCGATGTCATCATCCTCGTCACTGTCACTAGAGTCGACGCTGGATTCATCATCTGATTCGCTTGAGATTATTAAGTCGCCATCATCATCTTCGTCAGCATCCTCAACTGGGTCGTAGTCAGGAATGTCATTCGGTGGACAAAGTGTTGCATGTACTAATGGGGACGGTGCCTGCAAAAACTCAAGGTCTACTGGAGCATCAACCACTGACCTTGTTTATGTTTTAAATACAGACCACCATTGAACTTGATCCCGTTTTAGGCTAGGGTAGGATGTGTAGTACACTTGGGTCACTTGATAAGATAATACGAAGGGATCATACTTGGGGTATTTCTTAGTATGATTCACTTCGACAAGCTTGTATTGTTCATGTATGTTCATACCCCTACCACAATCCATCCAACTACACTTAAATAGTATAGTCTTATACTCTTTTTTTGGACCAGTGTAGACAAGTTCAATTACATCGTCTAGAATGCCAAAGTACTCTCCACCGTCCTCACTAGACACACAAACACCATAATTCATCGTAGACTTGTGTTTACCATAGGAATGTGTATGGAAATTAAATCCACCAACAAAAATCTGCCTCCAAGTTCGAACACGCTTGAAAGGACACATGCACAATGCTTGGAGGACATCCAAATTTGGTTTCTCTTCAACCACCTATTTACGTCACAATAGAAAAAATTAATTAGAGTGAATTGCAATATCTAAAAGTCATATTTAAAGACCAACTAGAACCATTCTATCACCTTATGGTGATACCAATAGAGAATTTGACGTCACATTTCTCCATGACTTCTTCTCTACGCAAAAAAGGGCAGGTACTAAGAAAGTAGTCCTCAAACTTCTTATTAGATCAATTACACGAGATAAATTAGTAATTCAACCAAATTAATTCTTCAAAACTATGAATAAAATTCAATCCTTAGCACGTATACCTTTCGTATTCACCAAGAATGCCGCAGTTTTGTAAAACGAACAAATGAGCACACTCGAGTTCCTTTTCATCTAAGTACCGATTTTTACCCTCAGTTGAGACACGACCGCTATCCACCAAGAACAACTCTGGTAAGTCAGCGTTGTCCAATGTGGATTTCACGTCTACATTCACATTTCGACCAAGATCCCGAGTTTTTATGTCAACTGACGCCTGAAAGTAATTTGAGCAAAAGTTTGCTATCTCTTCGGTGAGATAAGCATTGCATATTGAACCTTCAACTCGAGCCTTGTTCCCAATTTTACGTTTCAAGTGATTAAGGAACCTGCATTTAAATTAGTATAAATAATTACGTAAATAGGCCATGACTATGAAGGGTTTGTATGAAAGAAGTTAATGGGACTTTGATTTACCTTTCGAAGGGATACATCCATCTATATTGAACAGGACCACATAACTTGCCCTCATATGGAAAATGAATAGGTAAATTCTCCATAGAGTTAAAGAATGCAAGAGGGAAAAACTTCTCAAGATTGCAAAGGATTTCAACTATGTTTTTCTCTAATAGCTCCATGTCACTAACTATGAGTGTGTAACAACAAAAATCACGGAAGAATTGACTAATCTTTGTAACCGCATTCCAAATATGGGTAGGGAGCAATTCCCTCAAAGCAGTGGGCAACAACCTTTCCATGAACACGTGACAGTCGTGGCTTTTCATTCCATGAAGCTTACAGGCTTGTAAATCTACACACATCTGCTCAAATTGGAGGAATATCCATCTGGAAAACGCAACTGTTTAACCCATTCACATAACACTTTTCTTTGAGCCTTGTCAAGAGCGAATGGGGCTTTTGGCATGAACTCTTTTCCTCTATCATCTTCATGCATATGAAGTTGTGGCCGTTTACAATATTTGGCAATGTCATTTCGAGCCGATGGCGTGTCACATGTATGCTTTTTAACATCCATTATGGTGTGGACTAACTGATCAAAGAAGTTCTTTTCAATGTGCATGAAATTCAAGTTGTGACGAATGAGCAAATGCTTCCAATAAGGAAGTTCCCACAACGAGGTTTGCTTGAACCACCCTTTTTTAGCTTTTTTGAGGTGTTTCAGTTCCTCCGGCCCCTCAGTTGCCTTTGGAAGGTGTCTCACACATTCCCACAATTCCTCACTTGACATGATGTGTGGCGGTGAACCTTTTTTGACTTTGTTTTTACACAGTTTTGCTTTTTCGAAAAGGGTGATCTGTTGGAAGGAATTGGCGATGGCAATCAAACCAAGAAACTTTGCCACCGTGTTCAAACCAAACTGCTTTGCTTTTATTCATACAATAAGGACAAGCCTTCTTACCCGTAGTGGTCCAACCAGACAACATACTGTAAGCTGGGAAGTCACTAACAGCCCAAAGGATGGCTGCTCGAAGATTGAAATTTTGTTTCCTTGAAATGTCATAAGTATTTGCGCCAACTTCCCATAATTGTTTCAACTCTTCTACTAACAGTTGCATATACACATCCGAATTGCCCTTAGGATTCTTAGGACCAGGAACGAGCAATGAAAGGAACATGAATTGTCTTTTCATACACATTGAGGGAGGCAAGTTATATGGGGTTAATATGACAGGCCATCAAAGAATATTGTCCCCCAAACTTACCATGAGGAGCAAAACCATCTGTAAACAAGCCAAGTCGAACATTACGAGGCTCATTGGAAAATTCTGGAAAGCAATTGTCGAGGTGCTTCCAAGCTTCACTATCACTAGGGTGCGCCATTGTGCCTTGAACTCGAGGATTTTTCGAATGCCATGTCATTTCCTCCGAAATGTTCTTAGTTGCATAGAGTCTTTTCAATCTCGGTGTGATCGGAAAGTAAATTAAAACATTCAAAGGCACTAAGCTACCTTTGGAAGTCTTCTTGTATCGGTCTCTAACACACACCCGACATGTAGATAGCTGAACATCATCCTTCCAAAATAGCATACATCCTTTTGGGCATGCATGAATCTTTTCATGAGGCAACTTCAACCCCTTTACAATCTTCTTCACCTCATAGAATGTATCGGCCATATGGTTGTTGTTAGGAATAGCCTCATTAACAAAAGGAGCAAATCCATCAACACATCTATAGGGAAAATTATACTCACACTTAAGACTAGTAATTCGGGCAGCCATCTCTAACACAGACAATGAACTCCCTTCGTATAATGGTTGTTCGGAAGCTTTTAACAAATCCAGAAAATGCTTAGCTTGTGCATTAGGCTCCTCTTCTGCCTCTTCATAATGCCCTTGATCTTCATTATGACCAAAAGCATCGAAAACCATTTCACGGTATTCATTTGACAGCCCTTCAGGAACTCCCGGAAACCCTTCCCCATGACACATCCACTCATAGGCACAAAACCCTTGCGGTAAAAATGAATTTTAACCGTTTTCGCATCCCATAGCCGTTTGTTCTTACATTTAAAACATGGATACCTGTAGGCGTCGCTCAAAGTGCGCCTACGTAAAAGCATGTTGTGAATATGCTTGGCACTCATAGGAAGTGGGAATTGACATATACGATTAGGGACAAGGAAAGTAGGGAGCCGCCAACAAGTTTTTAAGGAACTTGTAAACCGTTCACGGATCATAAAAAGGCAACCACGATAAGGGACAACGATAGGCAACAATGATTGACCCGTGAAGGTTACACCCCATTCATAATCCATGAGATTACTAACTCCATACGGTTCAGAACCACGAAAGGAGGATCAGGGATGATGGTACGAAGTGAGTCATGGAGTCACATTCGCCCGTATTGGCCTCTACTCGATTCTTATAGTGAAAAGTGATTCCTGCGATCTCAAAGGCATGCAAACAAAGATTCAATTTGCTCCAAACTATTATTATGCTAAATTGGTTTAATATTAATGCAACACATAATTCTAAAATATTGTGATCACTTGATTAAACAACAAGATTAAAAAGGAACCTAAACCGGTTGTCCAAATTATCTTATTAGGCGTGATTTTCAATTACATATGCCTTTAACATGCAATATGGTGATCAAAATAATAATAGAATAACATCAATATTGGAAGCAATTTAACAATAATAGTGTTAGTCAAATCAAATATAAAATAACCTAATCATTTACTAGCAACAAGAATAAAAATAAGAGTAATTAAGTGATTAATTACTCACTTTCCGCGCTTCCTTGAATTGCTACATCATGAATAAACTGTTAGTAACTTCAATAAAAATAAATCAAATTGAAACAATTAAATTAAATTAAATAAAAAGTAGGGTTAATTTGGTCCAAACCCTCAGTTATTTGTACATTTCACACCTTGGTTTAAGTATAGAACTTTGGGTGTTGTATGGACTCCTTGGAGTGCTTAAGGAAGAAATGATAGAATAGGGAGGCTTGTGTTTAGGATAAAGAGGGAGAAAAGAATTATTTGATGATCAAACTTGTTGATGAATGGAAAAGGGGAGATATGACCTCTATTTATAGAGAAAAAAGAAGGGTCGAAGAATTAAGATAAGATCCGAATTAAATCGGAATAAAACTCGATAGACTGTAGTTTTTGCGGTTTTTGTTTTTATCATATCTTTTGATCCAAAAATCGGAATAAGATGAATAAGATATTGTTGGAAAGCTGTTGAAGTCTACTTTCTAAAACAATTAGAATCAGATTAAAATATTTTATACAATAAAAGATATGGCCGAAATAGTGAGACGGTGTCAGTTTTGGATAGAGTTTGACATTTTATTCATATCTTTTCCGTTATAGCTCAGAATTGATATTATAATATATCATTGGAAAGATAATTTAAAGGGCTATCCAACCATCTAATATTTGGATAAAAACTATGAGGCACGAAAATAATATCTTTCTATCTTTGAACGTCTTTCAATTCGGATAAAAATAGGATTTTCAAAAAGAAAAGTTTTATTAAATTTCAAACTATTTAGTCTTATCTTTTCAAAAAGGATTATCAAGATCTTTTAGAAACTTATAGAAGCTTTTAATTAATCCTGATTGGTTTAGGAATTGGATTAAATAATTTGGACCCTCCACATGATCATTGGGTCGTAGATAAGGTGGGCTTAGGTTCGGTTTGGGCTCAATTTAATATTTTGGCCATAACTTATTCGTTATAACTCGGATTTGGGCTTATAATATATCGTTGGAAATCTATTTTCAAGACCCATCCAACTATTTAATCAATGGACCCATATTATGGACCAAAATAAACTGGAATAAACGTTTTTATAAAAAGGACACAAAATGAATGATTTTAAAGGACACGAAATGAATTATTTTGGGTTTTAAGGCATGAAAATAGGAAAATAAGTTATGGTTTGGGGAAATGGGCTAGGAATTGGGTTGGTTTATGAAATGTAAATATGGATTTAAGCACTCCAAAAATTAAATACTCAACCCGACCAATAATGGCGGTGAAAGGTTGTTCATCATCGGGGTTGGTTTTGGGGAGACATTTTTAGGTGTCTACAACACCTAACTTCATTCGGGTTGCTGCTCTCGGGATGATCTTCCACGTATTTAAGGAATTCATTTATCCCTTTCATAAATTCCGGATTAATAGAATGTCCAACCTTCCTTTCATACATCCAGCTACGTTATGTTCGTTTCATGATTACAACTTCTACACAACTCACGAATATGTATAATCACATTACTCACAATGCGTATTGAATATTCATTATCCATAAAAATCTTATGAATATGAAAATAAGATTGTAAATGATGTCCAAAGGTCCTTATCACTCCAACCTAACCCATCCTTGGACATTTAATCTCACTAGCGAATGTATGCCAGGTTTTCAATTGCATGGAAAATCCAGCAGCATTTCCCTTAAGTTCTCCAAGTACACGATCTAGGCTATTAGATAACCCGTCATATGTACCCAGAGAACATTGTAGAGAAATGACAAACCAGGATAATCCCTAGAATCAATAACAAGGAATACATTCACCACCTAAGTGAGAATAAACATCTAAGGACAGTCCCAACCGGGGACTATTCTAGACATACTCCTAATGAGTATGCCTTGAACGGATATCTAGGCTGATGATTATGCAAATGATTCATTCAAAAATATATAAAGCCAAAAACACATCCATTGTTATAACACATTCATTATAACACATCCATCATTATAACACGCTCATTTTAAAATATGCCAAGCAAATAACACAACCATTATAAAGTAAAGAACACAATTAATTAAATTATAATAATAATTATAAGTAAACCAAATATATCATAATCATCATTAAATTAATATAAATAATCATATATAAACAATTAATATTCATAATTAATTTGATACAAAAAATTATTAATCATTACATTAACTAAACAAAACTAATGAACATTATATTAAATTAAACAAAACTAACATACATTATTAAATTATAATAAATTAAACTAAACTAACATACATCATTATACTAAACTTAACCAATATAAACTAACATATAATGTCGTACATTATTATAATAAAATATCAACCTAAACTAACATATCATGTCATACATTATTATACTAAATCAAAGCAAATTCACATGTCATGTCTTACATTATTATAATAAACTAAATTAAACTAACATTTCAACCATTATTATAATAAAATAAACCAAACTAAAGTAACTTAAAATAAAAACTTGAATAAACTAAACTAAGAATTTTAAAAATTATAGTGTCACTAACCTCTAGATCTGCACTTTTTATTGAGATTCAAAGCAAGTAAATGTTCAAATCCTACAAATAGTAAAAACTAAAATGTCAATTTTTATTCGAAAATAAAAAGTGTGTGTGTGTATATATATATATATATATATATATATATATATATATATATATATATATATATATATATATATATATATAATAAAGGTACAATTACCGGCTGCAGAACGGCGGGAGGTGAAGATGGTGGTGGTTCTAGTCGGAGCAAGGACAAGATTGGAGGTGGTGGTTAGGGTTTTAAAAAAATAACCAGAAATTAAAAAAAAATAATAACCAGAAATTTCATATGATGTGCACTATTTTATATTACAAGTATTATTTGTGCTCAAATTATGCAAGGTGCGCTTAGAGGAAAAGGTATGTGATTGGTGTAATGATTAATTTATTACTTATTCATGATTATGCAAACAGGATGAGTAAAGGAAGAATTTAAGTCTTATATGACGAGGTTAAGTTTGTGGGGTGCCTTATGCACTCAAGGTGTTTATACACCGAGGTAGTTAAAGGATTAAATAATAAATGTTGTTTGTCAATAATAAATCAAGAGTTGAAATTGGAAACTTGCCTTGCTTGATTGAATTGTTATTGGAATGTTTGTATTGTTATGCATATGAGTCATCACCAAGTATAAACCTGTAAATCACGTAAAGTGCAAGATGAATGAGCAATAAAACTCTGGATTGGTGCACATCTTGAGTAATGACAATCAAGGGTTGGGGTACATGGGGTATTAGCCGTGCAATTTTCTCGAGGTCGTCTGATCTACGAGTCTTTTATTTCAAATATTTTTTTTAAAAAACTAGGAGTTAGGTGAGATCTCATACTAACTACGGTCACGGAGTCGCGCCTGTGGTTGTTGGATGTTTATTGATGTTTCCGAAAGGAGGCATGGAGTTTTTCTTTTATTGATGTTCCAAATTGAGCATGGGTTGGAAAACCTTGTCTATTGCGTAATCCAATGAATAAAAATAATGATTTACCTATTATTATATTAATCAATGGAGTCTTAGTAATAGATAAATAATTGAGTCATGTGTCGAGTCTATAAACTAATGATGCGTGATGATTTATTATTAGTAGCATGTTAGGGATTTCTTTTATATTTTGCAGGTTGTATGTACTCAGCTTTGTTATTTGCGTGCTTAGTGTGTCTTTCTTTGGTCATGGCCTTCGCCTTTCAATGACCATGTGATGATCCAATTTTTACAATTGTAATATTGGGGAGCAGATTAACCACTGGTTCTTACACATGCAGCATTTGTTTCTAGATGGTGAGATCTTGAGCGGAGTGTTGGTTACTTTTCTTATTTTTATTGTTATTTACTTTTAAAGTTATTTAAACTCAACTTTACTTTCATACTATCTCTATTGGTTTGAGTTTTGAATAAGGGCCTTAATGGTTCCAAGTTGTAAGATTTTGTTTGGTTTTGGTTATTGATTTTGAAACTTATATATAATTGATTTAGTTTTTCCGCTGCTATTTTCTGAAAAAACCTTAACTTAACGTTTGAACACGTGGCGGTAGCACGCCAGTAATTTCTTTGAATATTGTTCAGGGTCGTCACAGGTTTAAAGAAAGAACTATTGGGGTGTTACATAATCCCTTCATAAAACTTTGAACTTTGAAAGTCTCACGCAAAATTAACTATAAATGGGGATAATTGCATGAAAAATAGGTATATTTTAGAGAAATGTATGTGTAAAAAAATTATTTTAATTTAGAAAATAACTTAAACGTAATTATGAGATCGAACACCTAAAATGACAAACATAACTCTTTTTCAGGAACTGAGGTAGTAGCTATCAATTCCAAATGCATACATAGGTGCTAAGTAATTTTTTAAACGAAAAGAGTATTTGTCGATCATAATTTGTTAAATAGGTTTTTTTTTACACACACACAAAAAAAAAAAAAAAAAAAAAAAATAGAGTTGTTATACAAAGTAACACTTTAAGGGTTCGTTTGGCATTGATGTGGTTTTCTGTTTTTTAGGTTTTTTGGGTTTCAAACTCATATGATATAAGTCATATAATGAAACAAAAATTAGTCAAACTTATTTAAAAAAATGATAATTTTGAAAATTGATGACAACAAAAAAGTGGAAACACCTTTTTCTTGTTTCTTGTTTTTCGTTTTTTGTTTTCAATTAAACAGAAAATTGAAAACAGAAAACAATGCCAAACAAAGTTTTTAATTCGGTTTTGTTAAGCCAATGTCAAAAAAAAAAGACTCTTTATATAAATGAGTTACTTCCTTTGTTAGTTAATACTTCCTCCGTTTATTTATATTTGCAACATTTCTTTTAAATGGAACTATCAAAATAGTTGCAAACTTGCAATACACTATAAAAGAAACATTTTTATGGTAAAAAATTGTACTATTACCTTTATTTAAAGCTCATGTCACACTTGATTAGACACCTAACAACCTCCTAATCCCAACTTAAGTGTATAATATCATGCGATATCTACTTTTCTTGGTTAAGTATTAGTACATAGCTGCTATTTATATGACAAGTAAATAGCAGCTACTCCCCCCGTTTTTAAATACTTGCTCTATTAATCATATGCGTCCGTTTTTAAATACTTGTTCTACTTTCTTATTTGAAAAGTTTTTACAATATTTAATTAATTTCTCTCACCTAGTGGACCCAATATAAGTCTTATTTTATTAATTTTAGTTGAAATAGAGCAACTACTTAAAAACGAGGGAGTATTAGATAATAGAGTGGTTGATGCGTTGTAAGTAGTGTTGGTGGGATTGGTAAGAAAGAGAAATAATAAAATATTTGTGAAAGTTGGGTTAGTGGGATTATAAAATAATGATGGGTCCTTTCTAAATATAGTAGTGTTATAACTAACATGAAACGTTCGAAAATAGAAAGTGTTGCTACTAATGCGAAACAGATGGAGTAAACCGTATTTATCTTTATTTCATGCGCGTAAAAATTCTTAAAAACTTTTATATTAATAAAAAATATATAATGATACGAATTTAACAAGATTCTACGTAACCATATTATTTTTTATAGATTACTGATAATTAGGGTCTGTTCTCATCAGATTATTTTCAGTTCAGTTCAATTCAGCTCTAATTAGTGCAGTTTAGTTCAGCTTCTAATTTCCTTCTTTCATAAAATATTCATTTTAGTTCATTTCAATTCAATTCAACTCTAATAAGTTCGGTTTTAATAAATTTAGTTTAATTCAGCTTATTATACTCAATGAGAACATACTCTTTATCGTCAAAGTTATAAAAATTTGACCCATGGTTCAATACAGGAGAAAAAAAATAACGGACGGACAGTCATCACAAAATAACGGACGGACAGTCATCACTACTCCTACTACCAACCCGAAGAGATTTAAATTTCGTACGTCATTATAGACGTAAGATGCCGCTAGAAAAGTCAAAGTAAACTTTACTAGAACATGTTTTAAAATATAGAAAAAGAAGACAGAATAACACAAATAAAGGAATTAAACGTTACGTGGAGACTTCTAGACACTCATAACTCCAACTATAAATTTTCTACTTTGTGACTTCACATTTTTCATCGACGAAATAATCAAAGCTTTTCTTCTCAAATTTTTTACAAAAATTAAGATTCTAGAGTTCTAGTATTAGACATGGGAATTAAGATTCATGGAAGCCCTATGTCCACCGCCACCCTCCGTGCCGTGGCGGCAGCTCATGAGAAAGAGCTCGATTTCGAATTTGTTACCATCGATATGAAATCCGGTGCTCATAAACAAGAGCCTTTTATCTCCCTTAACGTAAGTTTTTTTGTTAAACTCGATCTCTTCCATATGACTTTTTATTAATGAATTGAATTTATTTTTTAAAAAATAATAAAATTTGTTGTTTTGGAACGGATGGTTACATCTATTATGGTTAATATAATAATGATTTATGATTATATTATTTAGTCCATAATTCTCATGCTTTGATTTGTTATTATTATTATTAATATCTAAAGTTTTATTTGCTCTCTATTTCTAAGTGCTTTATTTTAGATTTTGTGTGGATTTACCTATTCTACCTAGATTAATGTTGAACCCCAAAAAAAATAAAAATAAAAAAAAATCAAGTAGAATATCATTTAAAATAGGTATAATAACAATAGAGGTGTTAATTTAGATGTTCGGGAGTTGGATTTAAGTTTTAACTCGAGTCATTCTAAATTATTTATTCAAATGGACGATTGAAATTTAAATTAGATTTTTTTTAAGTCAATCAAGTCAAATTTTTTTGTCAAAAAAAAAGTCAAATTTTGACTCTAAAACAAAGATAATTATTCCAACTTCTCGTATTATTAAAGGCATTTTGTTAGTGTCATGATTGTCATCCTTTTTCTTTCTAGTACCATAAGAAAAATATGTTATTCATCAAATTTAAATGATTAACTTATATGTGTTCTATTCACAACTTATTTAAATTTTTCTTAATCTATCTTATACTCCGTATAAAATTTCTTTTTTGAGTTTATATAAATCTATTAACCTTGATCAAAACTAATTTTCTTATCTGAAATAAGTGGAGAAATTAAGGGAACTAAAGAAGGTTTATAAAATCACATGCAATTGATGTACATAAAGTAATACGAAGAGTTATAACAAATCGACACGTTTTGACAACGAATTGACTATTTGTTATAACTTTGACTTTCACACCCAATTTGACCACTCGGTTTCAAAAAAAAAAAAAATACCATATTTTATCAGAAACAGTTTCACACTAGTACATGCAAGTGTAACATTTAAAACAATAAGGGTCTGTCCTATTTAGCTTAATTTTAATTCAGTTTAGTTTCTAATTTCCTTCTCTCATAAACAAATCATTTCAACTCAGCTTAATAAATGAGAGTATGTCCTAATATAGATAATTTTAATTAGCTGCGCGTCCTCAAATGTTTTTTAATAATATTTTTTTATTGGTACTTTGAATTATTGTATGTTCAAAATCTTTAAAGAGATTTCTATAAGATAAAGGACGATGTAGTGGTTACATATCTGGTTTTATTAGTGGTTGTAATTGGTAGTGAGGAAACAACATAGGCCCATAGTATAGAAAGTGATGGGAGGAGTGGTGTTTTGGTTATATAATTAATTTGTACGAGTATATTATTATAACATTCACCATTATAATTGATGAGTAATCAATGATTTACTATACCCCACCTTCTAGAATCTAAACTTTAATCCTATTGGAATTCTATAAAAATGATAACCAATTTTTAAAAGAATTTTGCTAATGGACGCTTCTGAGGCGTTATAGTCGTGTTTGGTTTCCATTAGTCTTCATAGTTTAGATTTGGTTCTCTAGAAGACACTTGATTTACTCGTATAATTGCAGCCATTTGGTCAAGTACCAGCTCTCGAAGATGGAGATGTCAAGCTATTTGGTAAGGCATTATACCTAAACAAACATGAATAGCGATGCTTTGATTGTCTTTCTCATGTTTTGATACGAAATGTTCATATTTGAAACAGAGTCAAGGGCCATTACAAAATACATAGCATACAACTATGAAAGCAAGGGAACTCCTCTTGTGTACAACAAAGGAAAGGAAATGGCCGACCTAGCTGTTTGGATGGAAGTCGAGGCTCACCAATTTGATCCAGTAGCCAGTAAACTCGCTTGGGAGCTTGTTTACAAGAGCATGTTTGGTATGCAAACCGACAACGCTGTAGTTGAAGAGAACGAAGCTAAGTTGGTTAAGATCCTTGATGTCTACGAGGCTCGTTTGTCTAAGTCCAAGTATTTGGCTGGTGATTCCTTCACTTTGGCTGATCTTCATCACTTGCCTACCCTGCATTACGTGCTCGGTACTAAAGAGAAGAAGTTGTTCGATGAACGCCCTCATGTGAGCGCTTGGAGCAAGGATATCTTGGCTAGGCCTTCTTGGGGAAAGTCCTTGGCCTTGCAGAAACAAACTTAAGGCGTGCTATAATATAATCAGCCTGTGTACTGACGTACTGTCTTGCTGTATTAGAGTTTTATGCACTTAATCTTATGTTGGTGTTCTGCTTTCTATGTGGTTGTAATGTTTGTGACTCTGGATCGACTTCGATTAGCTGTTCTTATGCTATAATAATACCCGAGTTTTTTTAGCTACAAAAAGTTAGTTTTTCTGGGCTCTTAGCCACATTATTACTACCTCCGGTTCTTATTACTCGCAGCAAAGGGGTATTATTTGTGAGACATATAATATTCCTTTGTTGCGAGTAATAAGAACCGGAGGTAGTAGTTGTTTTTAACTCAATAGTTGTCACCGTGTTTACTACATGGCTAAGATTACATTATTAGTTGTTTTTAACTCAATAGTTGTCCCCGTGTTTACTACATGGCTATGTGTGACAAGGGGCGGATTTAAGCTAAAAGCTAAATAACTCGAGAATTCTCGTTCAAAACTATTTATGAATGAGGATAACTGTATGGAAAATATAAATATATGAGGGAAATGTGTAAAAAAAATAATTTTAATAATTGATATATAATCATGAAAATGCCTAAAATGACAAATATAACTCTCTTTTAAAAGGTACTCTCTCCGTTCCTAAATTACATTCTTCTTTCTCTCTATAATGTGAGGAATAAATGCTAGAAAGAGGAATGTAATTTAGGGACGGAGAGAGTAATAGCTATCAATTCCAAACACAGACATAGTTCTAAGTACATTTTTTAGAAGAAAATTAAACATAAATGGTAAATTATTTATGCTGCATCATGAACTTATGATCTATGGACTATAGTTAAACCTTAAAGTCTTAAATGATTAATTCTCCTTTGACAACTCATAACGCATACTTAGGACTTGTTCACATGTATTGAATTGAACTAAATTGGTTAGAACTGAATTGAACTGTACTGAACTAAACTATATATTTTCCGAGAGAAGAAAAATAGAAGCTGAATTGAATTGAATTCTAAAGTGAACAGACCCTTACATGATACTCCCTCCGTTTTTAAATACTTGATCCATTTCTTCATGCGCGGAGTTTTAGAAGAATTTGGAGAAAGTAATAAAATATAGAGGTAGTGGGGTCGTTGAAAAATAAAAAATTGTGAAAAGCAAAAATAGTGAAAGAATAGGAGGAGAGAGAGTATTATGTTGGGCCCACCAAGTGTGAGAAATGAATAAAATATTGTAAAAGCTTTCTAAAAAAAGAAAATAGAGCAAGTATTTAAAAACGGTCAGAAAAGAAAATTGGAGCAAGTATTTAAAAACGGAGGGAGTAACATATACACAATTTTACGGCCAATTAGTCAAATTGGTATAAAACTTAGCACCCTTGTGACATATTGGTATAAAAGTTATCTCCGGCGACAAATTGGTATAAAAGTTAGCAAGTTGTGACAAATTGGCATAAAAGTTAGTCACCGGTGACGTTTTGGTATAAAAGTTACCATGTGATGACATATTGGTATAAAAGTTTATTAGTGATGACATTTAACCCTCTTTCTTCTTAGAATAATAAGCATATATTGTACAAAAGATAATTCTTAATTGTTGTAGATTAAATCTATTGTTTTCCTTTTTTTTTCTTTAAATATTTATTTTTGGAAACTATCAAAAGCCCCCAAAAAAGTTAAAGAATAAAAAAATAAAAAAAAATACGAGAGAAAAAAAAGGAAAATATAGAGAAATATTCTAGATTATGCAGAAAAATTAATCAAGAAAAATTACCAGATCAAACTCTTTGATTAAATACTTTCAAGATTATATCGAGCTTTTTTGTTCCAAATATTCAATTATAAATATATTTTCTCCCAAATTTATAAATATCATAACTTATTACATGACAATTTTCACTTTTGAGACACTAAATTATAAAATTTCTATTTCCATTCATTTTTTGAGATTTTTTTTGTTATTATTTATCGATTATCTTAGGTGAATGAGCATGAAGGCAGGAGAGAATTATTTATTATAAAATGAGAATTAACAACAAATTTATTTTAAAAAAAAATAATAATAATAAAAAACTCATTCGGCAAGAAAGAAGGGCAATGTCACTGCTTGTTAATTTTTATACCAATTTGTCGCAATTTGTTAACTTTTATACTAATATGTCGCCGGTGACTAACTTTTATGTCATTTTGTCACAAATTACTAACTTTTATACCAATATGTCATCGGTGATAACTTTTATACCAATTTGGCTAATTGGCCCACAATTTTACATCCAATTAATATCAAACGGCATCCTTTGTTTTTAGTCACATTGTATTATCTTTAGAAGTTTTGTGGGCCGGGGGTGGGTAGGTGTAGTAATGAATTTGGTGATCTACCACGACAAAGGGAACGACAGATGGTCTGGTATGGAGCAACAATTGTACACTTGTAACTTGAACTTGTATAATTCAAAGTGATTTTAGTAATTTAATATTTGTTCAAAGTTTAAAATCCGAGTTTAGATCTGGCGGAGGTTCTTCTCTTTACCGGAAAATGCTCTTTTCATTTCAAAATAAATGATGAGTTAGGCTTGTTATCATAAACTGAACTCAGCTCAGCCGAGCTGAACTGAACTAAAATGAATATTTTATAAGAGAAGGAAATTAGGAGCTGAATTGAACTGAATTAAACTAAATTGAACTAAACTGAACTAAATTGAAATACTGAACTGAACTGAAAATAAACGTATGAGAACAAGCCCTTAAACTGTTTTCACCATATACGTAATACATATTAAAAGTGGAGGAAATGCAAATTTATAAGACTTATTGAATATGGAATTCTGAATACTTGTTTGATGAGGCGTGATGGGCCGCTACCAGGTATGGTCCATACTAAGGGGTGAAAACAGTATAAAATTAATAATAACAGTATAAAAACAACAAATAACAGTATAATATAAAGATTCGCTCTTTCCTCTTTCCCTCTTTCTCCATCAAAAATCTCGCTAGAATTATAACAGTATAAACTATAAAATAACATTATATTTATCAATAATAACAATATATTTATCAATAATAACAATATATTTAGAAACATAAAAAGAATTTGGTATGAATCATACCAGGTATGGGCCTATACTTACTCCTTGTTTGATTGACAGAATAAAAAAACAAAGAGAGGAAATTAAAAATTTATGGGAATTTCTACAACTTACATATCATCAATTGGTTTTTGGACGGAACATTGTTGGGCTTTTGGATGGAACGTTATTGGGGCTTATATGTAATTATGTTCTCCTCTAATATGAGCTTATCACTTTGGCCCAATGAATGTACTCAGTTTCTAGTTGTAAGGTCAATGAGAGTATGAGACAATGGTCATTATTATTCATTTATTCCCATCGCTTCTGCCTTCAATACTACTCCCTCCGTCCCATAATTACAAACAAATAACTCTAAAAAGTACGGTTTTTAAGGAGGATGGAAAAGTAAAGGAATATTGTATGAAAAAAGATAAAAAGTGAAAAATATTGTATGGGGATAATAAAAAGTAGAGAATATTGTATAGAAAAGTTAAAAAGTAAGTAATGATTGTTTGGGTATGTGTGTACTTTGTATGAAAAAGAGAAAAAGTAAGTAATGATTTTTTAGGTATGTGTGTAATTTGTATGGAAAAGCTAAAAAGTAAGTAATGATTAGGTGTTATTTTAAGTAATAGGAGGAACATTTTGAGACGCCCAAAATAGTATATTTGCCTGTAATTATGGGACGGAGGGAGTATGTATACTAAAAGACACGCCAGCAATGACACATGTCATTCACTGGTGTGTCCTTAATATTAATTATTTTTTAATATAAAAAATCTATTAATTAAGGAAATAAATCAATTTCAAAAATAATATTATTTGTTATACATATTCCATTTTTTTTAATGGTACATATTCCATATTAATGTAATATATTTAAAATAAAAATATTTCACAAATAATTTTTCTAAAACAGAAAATTGGACAACTAAAAACCAAAAATTATATTCTTAAAATAAATTATTTTGTGATTTTTTTACAACAAAATATTATTTTTCTTATTTTTTGCCTACTTTATTTTTAATTGTGTATTAGAAGCTACAATTAAAATTTAACATATCACATACTTTTATTGTTTCTCGACTAATTTATGATTATAATATTTATCTATTAATAATCTATAACAATCACCGTGCATGGCACGGGATCTAACCTAGTCTTTGTATATATTCGACTTTTCTGATCTATAAACTTTGACTATTAAAATCTCTATATTTGTTATTTTTTGACCTTTCTGATCAATAAATTTTGACTAAAAAAAAAACTATTGTAAGGATCAAAACTATATCATGTTGGATATACATAAGTCATTACTATGTATTTTTTGTTTAGTCATATTCAACTTTCTGTCATTATATTTTGTTTAACATTATATTCAAACTTTTGTATACATCCAGTTTACACTAATATTAGTGTACATCGAGTAATATAAGGATAACTTTTAGCTAATTTTAGGGTAACTTTTAGCAAATTTTAGGGTAACTTTTTGCCTATTTTTGGGTAACTTTTTGCCTGTTTTTGGGTAACTTTAAACATAATACAATTTTATATAAATAGACAACAAGAAAAGTTTTATAAAGGTTATTTAATTACATTCAATCACTAATAATTGATTTTTAGTCATTTAAAATGTGATTCTTTACTAATAAAGTGTAGATAATTTTTATTTGAATTGGGTTACTTTTACGCATATTGGGGTAACTTTTATTCATTTCAGAGGTAACTTTTAATCACTTTTAGCTATCTTTATAATGGATGTACAATAATTATTGTAAACCAGATTTTTTTAAAAGTTTTCAATTTTATGTTATTATATTAAATTGCTTTACTAGCTTAGGCCCCGTGCCATACATAATAAGTCCATTTTTAAAAAAAAACAAAATTAATTATATCTAACAAATACATTTTGATATAATATCAACATCAAAATATAGAAAATTATGTTCTCATAATCTATATTAAAAGACAAAGCAAAAGATTAATATATGATATCATATTTTAGATTAAAAAAATAATTACAAGGGTTACTCGGTCAATGTTATAAGGGTTACATCTTTTTACAAGCGGCCATATAGTGTGGCCGGCCGCACACAAAACACGATGAAAATTTTAAGTGAAGTTAGTTTTATATTAATATCGTTATTATCAAATATATAAATCAATTTGATTATATTACCCTTTTATTAAAAAAAAATAACTTAATAATAAAAATTCGTTAAAAGATAATTAAAAAAAGAGTTGGAATAATACTTTAGGTAAATTTGTATGGAAGAATTAAGAATACCAAATAAAAAGAAATACTATTATTATTATTATATTATTATTATTATTATTATTATTATTATTATTATAAGAAAATCTACAAAGTCAATCAATTTACAAGAAATTGGTGGGAAGCCAAAATACAATATGGGCCCCCACCCCTCTAGTTATAGCAAACCCGATCTTGCTGAAAATGTGAGCAGCTGCACGAGCACCAATATCCTGACTCTTAGCGAACACTTGTACCCGCTTCAGCAACGTAATAGCATCCTTCTCTAATTTCCCTAACAAAGAAAAGGAGAAAGGAAGAAAACCATAATCAATGGCCCTGTAACGCGCCCCATACTTGTCCCGCTTCCGCTGAGCTGTCGCCGACACAACACGACCAGAAACGAAATCAGACAACCCCGATTACGTCAAAGGTGAAGACCCCGTCAAGTCAACACATACATCAAGGTCTCTATCCCATGAATAAAGAAGCACATCTGCTGGTCGTAGAGCCCCGTCGTTCCCTCTTTTAACAAATATCAACAAGGGTGTCACGAACAACGTTGTGCAGATGTTTAATACCCACCATCCTATCACAAGACACTGCATGAAATGAATATTTTATAAGAGAAGGAATTTAGGACCTGAACTGAATTGAACTGAACTGAGCTGAACTGAAAATAAACATATGAGAACAGGTCCTTAGTCAGTGTTATAGGGGTTACTTAATTAGTATGACGGTTTAAACAATATTATTTTAATAAGGTAAATAGAACATGAGTTAATTGCACTATTTTTTTTTTTGGTAAAATTTGTAAGAGTAAAATGTAATTATAAATCTTGGGCGCAACTTAGATGCTCTAGGGATCTGCACCTTTACAACCTCGATCGAAATATCCAAAGTCAACCCTTTATATATACCCTATATTTCCTCTTTGTAGTGTGTACACACTTTCATCTAGTCTTCTTGCTTGCTGGTTTAGTCTTAAATTAGCTCATAAATGGGGATCAAGGTCTATGGCAGCGATTATCCAATAACACCAAACGTGATGCGAGTATTAGCCGCTGTCTACGAGAAGGAGTTGGAGTTTGACTACGTTCCACTCGACATGAAGTCCGGTGCTCACAAGCAGATGCCTTATCTTTCCCTCAACGTATGTACGTGTTAAGTTTAATTGATTATTGTCATGTTGATTGTGTAATTTGAATTAATGATGTGTCATCTAAATTAAAACGGATTGAGATTATAATTCACTAACTTCGCTCTTGTACTTTTGCTCTTGATGTGTCTTTCACTTGTTAAGTATGTGTAGAGAGGTTGATTATTACAAGTGTATGTTAATCGATATGCTCTTGCTCTTATATTTAATTTTCTTAGGTCTCGAATTTAAAGATTTTTTTACCATCTTTGATCTAGTAAACAATTTTCTTGTAGTTCATGGAAAATAAAACTATATGTGAAAATAATCTCCAACAAAATTAATGTATCGGTTATTAGCTTAGTCTTATTACTATGTTCAAACAAATGATCAATTAATATTACCTCATTCATATAATAACATAAACCACTATTGGCATTATATTATGCAAGTAATTCAGTTATGTAATGAAAAATGGCGGACTGAAAACTTAATATAAGTCTTACTATCTTAGCTGATTTAAGTTTTATGGGGTTGTAGTGTTGTACACTTATACCCAAGACAAATCTATATAAGGAATTAGTTCGATCATAACTTGAGATAATGGACTCTTTTCATAAACTCATCAAATCCTCTAACAAAAATGCCAATACTCCAAATTTCATGATTTATATTACAATTGTATGCTGATCCTCTGTCATTTATTCTACACCAAAATATTAACTAAATAAATAACAATCTTGCATTGTAATTTTATTGTATATGGTTATTGACAGTAGCTAGTAAGGCTTTTATTTATTACTAATTGTACACTCTAAATTCACTAATTCGGTAATTACCTTAATGTAACTAGCTCATATATGTGCATACTTGGTATAATTACGTGTTCTTTCATGTAACTGCAGCCATTTGGTCAAGTTCCGGCTCTTGAAGATGGAGACATCAAGCTTTTTGGTAAGCACTATACAAAGTAGATTATATAATGAACAATCGATTGAAGACATCAATGTTTATTTAGACCTATAATCAAGTTTTATACTTTTATGTGTTCATAATTTGAATAATCATTATTTATTGATCTAATATTTCAAAGTAAATTATAACAAACACTCAATTCTAACAAACTAGCTACATACTTGGAAAAACAGAATCAAGAGCAATTACAAGGTACATAGCAAATGAATATGAAAACAAGGGAACTCAATTATTAACCAAGGATACAAAAAAAATGGCACTTGTAGAAGTTTGGGTAGAGGTGGAAGCCCTTCACTTTGACCCAGTGGCAATCAAACTAGGTTGGGAGCTTGTTTATAAGAAGATATTCGACATGGAACCCGACATGGCTGTAGTCGAAGAGAACAAGGCTAAGTTGGCTAAGGTCCTTGATGTTTTTGAAGCGCGGTTGACTCAATTAAAGTACTTGGCTGGTGAAGCCTTCAGCTTAGCTGATCTAAATCATTTGCCTATTGTACACTACTTGATGAACAGCCAAGTTAAGCAGCTGTTCGAGGAGCGTCCTAATGTGAGTGCTTGGTGCAAGGATATCTTGTCTAGGCCTTCTTGGATAAAAGTTGTGACTTTGCATGAAAAGCTTAAGGGATAGATTTTGCTAATAATGATGAAATGTTACTGTATATTGAGAGCATTATAATAATTCATGTCACAAATAACATGTGTTTTACTTGTTCAATCATCTGACTTTGTAAAATCAGTAAAGCAGTCTTATATACCATTAGGTAGAGATGGCAATGGATCGGATTTGGATCGGGTGGAGCTTCACCCGCATCCATCCATTATCCTAATTGCTTCATCCACATCCATCCGTCATCCGCTTCACCCATCATCCATATCCGTCCGTCCATCATCCACGGATGAAGCGGGTGGAGCGGATGACAAATGGATGAGTACTAAAATGAAAAAAAAAACTCAAATAAACTTTAATTTTCGGTTATTTATATAATAATTTTTTTAATTTATTAATAAAAAATAAACAATAACAACATATTGTTTGAAAAATTAATTTACAACAAAAAAAAGACAAGTAATTTTCTTGCACATTCTATATTTTATTAGTTAAATTCTTTGATTAAAAATTTAATATATGTTAAACGGATGGGTGGATGGTTAGCGGGTGAAAAAAATATCATCCACATCCGATCCGATCCATCATCCGCTTCATCTGTCACCCGCTTCTCATCCATTTAATTCGGATTTTCGTCCATTTATTTTAAGCGGGTGGAGCGGGTTAGCGGATATCCACTTAATATTGCCATCTCTACCATTAGGCCTTTTTTTTGGATGCAAGTGCTGCTGCTGCTGATGATGATTTGAGAATTTGCTAAATTTGGACTTAGAAAGTTAGAATTATTCTTTCATCACAGACATTTGTACTCCATTCGTTTTTATTTAGTTGATATACTTTAACCAGCATAAAATTTTAGTCAAATTTAGTTGGGGTAACTATGATATAGTTAGTGGTTTATATTTTATTTATTATTGGTAGTGGATGGTGAGATGAGAAAAATAATTACAGTAGGTCCATGTCATGTATATAAAAAAAAAAGGAAATATATGACGACTTTATAAGAAAAGTGTGTAAACTAAAAAGAGATAGATGGAATACATGATAGTGACTTAAATACATAATCTTAATCTTACATCTACGTATAAATTTTTAATTAGAACATAAATTCCTCCACCAATAACCTAAACTTGGGCGGGGAAATGTTTGATCCAACCCAACAACTAGACAAATCTTATTATTCCACTTTTATTAACTTAGTTGTATAAGAACTATAGGCATTAATTGAGATTTAGGGCTTGTTCTCTTACGTTGAAATTCAGTTCAGTTCAGTTCAGCTCAGTTCAGTTCAGTTCAGCTCAGTTCAGTTCAGTTTAGTTCAGTTCAGCTCAGCTCAGTTCAGTTCAGTTCAGTTCAGTTCAGCTCAGTTCCGTTCAGCTCAGTTCATTTCAGTTCAGTTCAGCTCGGTTCCGTTCAGCTCGGTTCAGTTCAGTTCAGTTCAGTTCAGCTCAGTTCAGTTCTGTTCAGTTTCGTTCAGTACTCCCTCCGTCTCTTTATTAATGTCCACTTTCTATCATTTATTGCTCACATAATATAGAGAAAGTGGACATTAATAAAGAGACGGAAGAAGTATAATGACTACAACTTTATTATAGCCACTCAAAAGTAATCCCATTATTATTATCAAAATAACTAAGAGAGTTGTTTCAGCTTAATCAATACGAAGTAGTTTTGAGCTTGAGTCGTGAGAATGAAACACCATTAGTTTGAAGCCGAGTTTGAAACCAACTAGCTTAAATCCATGTAGTTTACTAGAAATAGTACTATATGTATCATATCCACACAACTTTTTGGAGAGCAAATCTCTAGGAAGGGTACAATAATGAAATATTATGCACCATATGCTTAAGATTTAGTCAGAAGAATAACATTATTGCTAATTTGCTACCAATTTAAATCATTGCACCAACTCTTCAACTTATCAATACATCATTAAACATACACTATGTTAACAGTACCACTAGCTTAATAATTATCCACACAATTAAGTCTGCAGTATTTCAGCTTTTTTCTTAGAATTCTTTTGAAGGCTGTTACTAGCTTTGCTACTGTAATCAGCCATTGTAACTCATTACACCACCTTGGTGGTTCTCTGCTTAATCCCCTGCCTCTAAAGACTAAAGTAACATCCTCCATACACTTGTAATCATGAACTCGTACCGCGATTACATAGAGATTCTACATTTTTCTGACATGCTAATGCATGCTATATACTACTATAAGAGTTAGGATTTAGGATTAGTAGGATAATTATGCCTTGTATTATAATACGCCGCTTGATTAGCCTCCCGTAATTAGTGGTAATAGGACATTAGGACACATAGTTTAACTAGTAGACCTTATTTTGAGGTGCATTACAAGTACTATATAAATGTGCTCAATTGGATCTATTAGAGGCCCAAATTGACTCGGGACTTGAGACAACTTGGGTACAATTGAGATTTGAGGTTTTACCTTAATAAGTGTTTTTAAAATTACAATAAGTTCACGACCTAGTTGTAAAAATATTGTGAATTGATCACAAGCAACAAGAGTCACTAAAAATAACTAGGATAAGTTATGGCTACGGAAAACGAGCCAATTACCGTGTAATATGAAAAACTAGCTAAATCTATATGCACGCGATGTGTGCTTTACATTTTTAAATTTATATTTACCAACCTCTTTTAAGAATTAAAGATGAAGTAAAAATTAAAAACATTATTATAGATATTTTAGCTTGGCCTATATAAGACTTCATCGAGATTAATCATTTGGAATCTAAATAAATGTCAAATTGGTATTTTTTGAGATATTAGAGCTTGTCTAGCCTTTTTTACAGAGTAACTGTTATGGGTGATATTAGATCAAAATTGTGCATTTGGGATCAAGTTTCTACAAGATTCCAAGCAAATAAATTTACACAATTATTTGAACAACTATTAGTTTGAAGAAATATGGAGCATTTATTTATTTATTTTACAAGATATATGGAACAATTTGTAATTGTTTGAAAGGAAAACCTACAGGGATGTGTGTTCTTAAAATGTTTGATTTTAATCATGTAAATTTGTGATATTGCACAAACAACATCCAAGAATAAATGAATTACATGCTTGGGCTTACATAGTTACATGAAATATGATAAATAATTGACAATTAATATGGAGTATAATATTAATCAATTCTGACACAATCAAATCAAATGAATTACGGAGTACCGTCTAATACAATCCAATCAGAATTATACCAAACTACCTATACAATCAAATCAGAATTAAACCAAACGACCTATTTCACACCTCTGTATGTGTCTTACACGGCTATCACTCCAACATGTCTCCATATTCTATGGTAGAACACATAGCTTGGAAGATCTCGATACAATGATACCCAATTTTAAGTATTATCTCTATGTTCAATGACCAATATTGAATATAAAGCAGTCTTTGGGTTTTGGTTCAGGTAGATTCCACCTAATAAGATTCCTTTTTTCTACTCTTCTTGAGGTTTACTTTAATAAAGCTACTTTTAAGTACTAATACATTCTCGAGCATATAAAACCGCTTATTATGCATGAGAACCAGACTAATTAAAAAAGACAATTTTCAAATTCCAACCATAAAGGAATAAGAATGAGACAAAAGGAAAGAGTAAACAAAGGCAAGAGGGAATCAGGCCGAGACTGGGACCAATCTCAGGCCGAGACTGAGACCAATCTCAGGCCGAGACTAAGATCAAATCTCGTCTATATCACTGTCGTTAATGACCTCATATGCAAAACAAAAACGGAAAGTGAAAAAGAAAAGGAGGACAAAGCTAACTAAAAAGTATGTCTTTACATATCAGAATTAAGGAGGATGCACGTCACATAGTAAAGAAAAAGGCAAGATTTAGTCCTCACAAGTCACAACTAAGGAAATATACATATTCTAACAGACGAACAGAATATCCTAGTCAAGGATAATACCTAACTACGAATTTTAATACAGGAAGAAAATATAATTTCCACCCTGAATTTTAACAAAAATTTTTATTTTGCTTTTCTCTTTGATGTTTGACAGTATAGTGCATATGTTATTCATAATCCTAGAAGCAAATATGAATCTATGATACTACATCAGACTACATCGACTTTCATCTGCATTGTCGTTGTAATACTGATCGTCATGATAGAACTCATTGATTGGATTCGAAGGTGGTGGTGGAGGCGGAATATGCATTGTGTGATACTGTGGATATTCATAGGCATAGTATGGTGGAGCGTAGAACGAGGTACTACTGCTGGGTTGTGCCATACTGTAACTCATTCCGAGCTGAGGTTGTGGGTAATGAGCAGGAGGGTACATGTAATTTTGCTGATTTGGAGGACCGAAATTGTCAGGACTGTGAAATGGCCCATTTGGGTAACCTTGATTAGGAGGTCCGTAATTAGATGAAGGTCCAAAGTTCATTGACTCGATGGGGTTTCCATGGTGCATCGAATGCCCTGAAAACCCGTCTGCTGGTGCTGGTGCTGGTGCTGGTGCTGGTGCTGGTGCTGGAGCTTGTGCTTTTGCTTTTGCTTTTGCTTTTGATTTTGCTTGTGTCGGGGCTGGTGCTGTTTCTGTAGGAACTGGTAATTCTGCAGGAATTATTGGAGATTCTGTAGGCACCGAAGTTGGTGCAGGTGCCGGGGTCTCAGGCAGTACTGGTGCAGCTTCTGGTACTGATACAGGTGGAGTTGATGCTGGAGGTTTCGACTTCTCGTCATTTCCAGCATTACCATTGTTTCCTTTACTTTTCTTCTTCTTCTTTTTATCACTACTGCTGCCATTGCTCGTCCCATCAACGCCATCAGTTCCGCCTGCATTTTCTAACTGTAATGGCTTATCACCGTCAAGAGGAGGAGCCTTATCAGAGACTTCACTTCCTTTGACAGTTTTTGCAGGGTCTGCATGATTATCAGCTGATTTTGTTTCTTTTTTCTGACCGCCTTCTTCAGTAGCTTTTCCCGGTGCTTTCTGATTTTTGTTTTTCCCATCACTTTCTTTTGTGGGCTTAGTCTTTTCTTTCGTGCTACTAGGAGCTTCGAGCATGTTCTCGTTCTTCACAGAATTATCTGCCCATAATTCTGCAGGTTTACCTGACTTAGCAAGTTTGTGAAGAAGGGTCTGAGCATCTATACTGCCAGTCACAGTAACCTTGTGTTGTTGAGCATCAATTGTTGTCATATAAACACCTGCAATATTGAGCATAATATGAGACAACTCGCAATAACGTTGAAACTAAGAAAAATAATAGCAGAATAAGCTATGTACTACGTTGGTGAAACCCAATATTCATACATGACCAATAATCATACATGGTACATACTAATGACTAAATCAAAGGGGGTTGGGGATCGTACCGTCGAGCTTTTGGAGAATTTTCTTCACTTTCTTCTTGCAACCTTCGCAGTGTATCGGAACTCTCAAGGTCCAAGTCTGTCAACAAAAAATACAGATTATTAATACAAGAAACAGGAAAAAGGTTGTAGCATAAGAATCTCAGATTCTGATACATGGTATATGCAGATACCTGATATTTTAACGGTCCGGGGACATCAGTGGCTGCAGCCATCACTTAAAGGAGTGGAAGAGAGATGTATTGTTGGACAAAACGGGGTTTAGGCTAAGAAGAATGAATGCTTCTTAAGAGAGCTTTAAGGAAGGGTTTGCTCAAGTTAATTAGACAGAATATAAGTAGAGGGAGGAAAAGTAAGAAAACAAGGTAGAAGAAGTAAAGGCCTAGTGGGCAAATTTAAATTGTTTTGAAAGAAACTTTTTTGGAGAGAACTATAAAATTAGATGGACCCACAATGTCTAAGTTTTTCAAACAAATACTCAGTACCAGTAGGTGTCCAAATGTCACACTCGGCTATTTTTCTATCTAAATAAACAACTAAATTAAACCATTTTTTTGAAAATTTTGCATTTTTTTTGCATAAAAAGCGGTACCTTTATTCTCATAGTTCGAACTTCATATAAGAATACATGAATATCATCAAATGCAATCATGTACAATACCAAGATTACCAACACAGTTAAATTACTAACACATCATCCCAAGAAAATTAAAGGAAAGAAAATGGCCCATACTATCTTAAATTATCAAATTCCCCCAAAAGATGTTTCCTTTGTGTAGATCCTCTGCTTTTTCATCTATTTATAATCATCCAATTTTCTTACAAGCACATCCCTTTTTTTTTTTTCCTTCATGTATATCCCTAGTTTTTTTTTTTTTTTTTTTTTTTTTTTTTTTTTTTTTTTTTTTTTTTTTGTAATGTAAAACCAAACCAAAAGTTGTTATTATACATCAACCATTTTGTTTGTATATATAATAGATCTATATGCACAATACACCAAGCATTTTAAAACAGCAAGTAAAAATTAACGGCAATTTAAATATTTTAGATGGACACCACTACCTCACCCCTTGACTTACAGTATGACAGAAATATAAAAAAAAATTGCCAAATTGTAAGGCAACCTTGTCATTTTCACGTCCTAGTTCACCAACAAACAGTTCACTGAATAGCCGTACACTAAACCAAAGACGGGTGCTATAATATGTGCAAGACACAAGAGAAAAAAATTCTATGTCAAAAGCAGCAGCACTAGGTGAAAACAATATTTCATCTGATGCAAACAGGGCTATCCACAAAAGTTGGTGGTAGTCTTAATCATGGAGAAGATTTCTGTTTTGCTTAGTTTGAATGTCTACATATATGGTGATTTTCTGAATCACAGTAATAGGTTGAAGTAAGTGGCAACCTTCTTGATTGAACAAACATATAGATTTAAGTTAAGAAAAATAAACCTAATATTAAAAGGAGTGGATGAGCAGTATTACTTCACTTCTCGTCAAAAGATAATCATAGCAAATTAGCAATGCATTGAAAGACAGTTTTTGGATAATTAGCCGCCATTGTGACTACTATGAAGAAGTCCAAATTTAAATCAAGTATTAATATAATAAAATAAAACACATTTCTTAAACATTAGCTTGCTAATCAACTCATTAGTTACAAATACACAATCCCTCTTTCTCATAATCAAAGGAAATATTCCCTCCGTCCCCAAATAAAGTCTTGCATGCTTTTTTCACACGGTTTAATATACATAAATTTGATTATCTTAAAATGAATATAATAAACAAGATAGCGGGATTTGTTGGGAAAAGGTGATTAAAAAATAAGATAGTGGGGTTAGGTTTATAATAAAGGTCTAACGAGACATGTTTTGGATGACATGAGACTTTTACTCGGCGATGGAGGGAGTATTTGATTTTGGCGATTAACATTTAAGAGTCTTAACCACAATTTTCAATCAATATGTCAAGCTGAAAAGATAATATAATGGAATTATGGAAGTAATGCCACCATTTTCTTTTGTTATACCCAACATCCATTTCAGAATGGCTTTTGTTCAATCCACTTCTAATTGTTTCCATTTTCGACTAAGACTTTTTGCTATCTACCCTGTTTTTGCCACATTTACCTATCTTTTATTACATTTTTCTTACACACACCCGCCTTTTTACTACTCCATACATCTCTTTTAATTTATTCAAGTGTTTTGTTCAGTTATCCTTTTTTTTCTTACACTCACTTACCTTTTTCAAAGTTTTATTAATTAGTTCACATCAACAACAATTTAATAGACCAAATGAAAACAGAGGTAGTCTATTTATTTCCTAATAAACTTAACAATCAATGTGAGTTAAATTTCATTGCCAATTTCAAATATGGATTGTTATTTAATGATAATATGCAGAGTTATTTTATAATGTGATAGCACCTCAAGATATGCATAAAAAGCTGACAATTACATTGGGCAATGATGGATTTTATTTTTCAAAAATTAGATGCAAAGATTAATGTATAATAATGGAGCTCTCAACATCATCACTTGTGTAACCAGGTTTAACCCCCCACCCACATCGGAATAGGGACCACTTTTCATGTCCAAAGAATGCAAAGAGTTATTAAAAGCATTTGGAAAAGAAATAAAGTAGGTTAAAATAATTAAAACATCCATTAAAAAAGACTTTGGAAGCCAATAAATAAAGCACAAGGCATTATTAGATTTAGACAGGACTACGTTTTCACCTTTGCCAATGACTAACAAAGTTTCCTTAGTTGATGAAACATTCATAAAACAGCACTTTTTTTATGTTTAGGTAAAAAAGATGGCTTTTTGATGGTCGTAGTTAGCTGAAAAGAACTTCAGAATCAGGGAAAGAGAAGTGTGTTTGTTTCAAAGGAAAACATTATGAAGTTATTTTTGAATTTAAAAAACAAAATATTTCGATGAAAAAAAATTTCAATATTAAAATTAAGATTTTTATTATATTATTATTATTTCATTGTTCTTTAGAAGAAAAGCTCCCGGACAAAGGAAAAAAGGAAATGGAAATGCAGAGGAAAGAGTTAAAGGTGGTGGATAGGGAAGGAAATCCAGCATTCTTTCTTTACTAAAAGAATATGTTTTCCACCTTCTAAATAAATTTTTTTATTACAAGTATACTTAAGAATAAATATATTACTCTGTAACCAAGCAGAAAAAAATAGGATCAAGCTTTCCTAGGAAAGAAATTTACCAGAATATCAAAAAAAAAAAAAAAAAAAAAAAAAACTGAATAGTCCTTATCCATTTTTCCCTATTTGTTTCTGGTACGTACTTACTCCCTCCTAAAAAATTTCCAGTAAAAAAAAATTCGGGAGAGGAGGGGAGCATGGATGGAGAGAATATTAGATTCTCCCTCCGACCATTAAAGTTTGTGCCAATTTCCTTTTTAAGCCGTCACTAAAAAAATTGTCATGTACATGAAAGGTCACAACTTTACTAGTCACAAACATTATTTTAAGTCCCACCACTTTTCTCTATCTTTAATTCCACTCAGCCATATCTTATAGTAAAATATGGCAATAAGGCAAACTCTAGGGGACGGAGTAATTCAATTTTAAGAAAATCCCAGAATAAAAGATAAGAGTGGCAATAGGAGTCAATCATCAACTGATGTCCACTGGAACAATCTTGAATAACTTTTTGCCATTTCAAGTGTTCTACAGTATTACCTAAAATGCAAATCTCATACAGTATTACAGCACTGTCATTATCAAAAATAAGTGGACATCAACTTTACATATGTGCAACACTTTTTTTTATTATCTCATAGCCCAGTAAGATAAGTTCCCCAAATAATTGGGCAGCCTCAATTCCTTAATCAAGCAGCTAAATTCAGACTTTACAAAATAAGACAACGATCGAAAGCAGCCAAGAGAATGAAAGTTATATGACAGTGGAATCCATGAAGTACGAAAATGAAAGAATATTACTAACAATGTATGGGCTGTTTAGCAAGCAATTAGTTTATCATTAAAAGTTGCAATTAAACAACAAATAAAAGAAGATACACTATGGGAGTAAGTGGTTAATCTTCAGAAAAAGCAGCATATGTACCTAATATCATTCCTTGGAATCCTTGCTGTGTTCCCATCCATTGCATGCACGTACATGTAACTTGCACCAACGTCGTATAAGTGTCCATGACTCCATGATAATGCTTATCCACTCCTCTCAAATATGTAATCTACGTTATTGATGGTATTAACATATAAATATATAATGAGTGCATAATATTTTACACATAAACTATGTGAATGTCCATGACAGTGCATCCTCATTCTTTTAGTACTCATGCATTTTTGTGTTATTTTATTAGAGCTTATTATCATCAAGATAGATTGAAATGAGTTGTAACTCCAAAAATACAAATCCTCAGAGAATAGTGTGCTATCATGACAATTATTATGGTACTCATATATTTCAAGTGGAATAGAACAAAATCAATTAATGAGCTAGTAGCAACTAGTAAACAGGCCATCAATAACCCTATGGAAAGAAATGCAATATTTGCACACCAACATAAAGAACACAAGTCAGTGTGTCACATACCTTACATCCTGACAGTTGTAATTGAGGATTATGGACGGGAAATTCCAGAAAACAGTGATATTCAAACTATTCCTGAAGCTGAGATACACACACACACACACACACACAAAAAAAAAAAAAAAAAAAAAAAAAAAAAAAAAAAAAAAAAGAACAAGGCATCCAAAGATCATAAACTTTTGACTACTTCACATATAAAGGATGATCTTGCAGCTTGATATCAAACAGCATAAAGCACTAAAACGTTCTGAAAAAGTTTTTATTCATCAGTCCTTCCTAAAAGGGAAATCCATAATACCCTTTCTTGAGATATCATTGATCCCAGAGATTTTAAGAAAAGGGTTCAGCGCGGATTGATAGAAACTGAAGATCATGAAGCCTGGCAAATTGTTTTGTGGAAAAAGTTGTTAAGAGGCTGTACAGAATACCAGAAAAGCTGTGTTCTGTAGCAATGTTAGTATGTATTACAGTTCTAATGTTTGCATCATAGATACAGAAAGAGGTATCTCTGTATATGGCTGTTTGTTTACAGGATGTTGAACTCTGAGAAATATAATTTATCTTTTTTGGCAAGTGAAATGAAATTTAATCCCACAACAGATGAACATTACAGCATAAAGTAGCAACCAGATACAAGGAGTCAGGAACAAATCAACTTAATAGAGTAACCAAGATGATAAAACAGCTGAAGTATGCAGGAAGCACCGAAGCAGGCCAAGATCCCACAAGCATCAGCATTCCAACTCAACCCATATACAAGGAGAATTCAAGGGCAGGAATACTTCATGTGCTATGAAAAAGGGAAGCCCAACCAGAGAAGAACCAGCACAGGCCTGGTCCTGGCCATCAGCAAACAGATCATATCGGTGCAGAAAAGCGCCAACCACAAAAGCAGGTCTCTCGTCCATTCACTGCATCTACTAGAAACATAGAAGATGTTTTAGTTTTACTAAACTGCCCTGCAGACAGATCACAGTCAACATTAACATTCTCTGTTTTATGACTTCAAACAGTACGTATCCCTATAATCTTTCTTCCCAAATCCTGAGAGAGTAACTTCACTTCTATATCAAAAGTTTGAGAGATTTTAACATAATGTAGAATTTTAAGCACAATCTGCCAAATGGCATTTTCCAGAAGAGCATCTAAAAACAATTGTCTCATTAATCCATGGTCAGCATCATAAACATAGCACAAGCAATGTAATAAACTTGCATTTACGACTAGCAAGCTTCATGTATTCCTCCTCCAAGGAAATTCAGGTTAAGAATACAAAACACAAATATACGCATACTGCATTGAAAACGGAACCCATTCAAGAGGTCAACTGAACAACACACCAATCAATTATGCCTCTATAAGCCAAAATATTCCAAAGAATCCAAGTAATCTTAGTCACGTCACTTTTGAATTTTTGATAAGCCCATCTCAGATTGATTTTCCTTTAATGTAATTACAATGCACCCACTTAAGCCACAATATATCAATTTTGTCAGACAAAGCCCAGAGTAGCTTTGTGACCAATAATTTGTCGCAAACATACAGAATTTGCTTTCCAGCCACTAAACGATAACAACAAATCTCTCCCAAGAAACTGGAGATTACTAAGAAGTCACACTAATAGCCCACAAAAATATTTAAAAGCATGTGTTCCACCTGTTTGATGATATTCTTGGCATTACAAAAATTTGACACCAATATGTTTGCATAACAAAATAAATATCCACAGAAGCATAAGAGGAGCTTAGAAGCACATGTTTTAGCTCTGATTCAGTAAATTGGTGTATATGATGGTTCTGCTGGTACGACATTGGTACATAATTGTCACCTTTTACTAATTTGTAAGAAAAAAAGTTTTATACCTGAAACTGATCCCAAACTTTAGGTGGTTTTCACTTTTACTCTTGGGATTAAGGCTGTTACATGCATGAGTAAGGCAGTGCACCCCTAATCCCTAGAAAAAGAAAAGAAATAATAAACTTTCAGAATTAGAACATTGGTACAACATTCATATGCCTAACGAAAGAAAAATAAAAAAAATAAAAAGCTCAAGTACAAACAATAATTGGATCTGAATAAAACATTCAATTACAGACAGCAAGAAATTCAGGGACCCATGAGGATATGTTGCAAGTCAGATAAATGACTCTTCACAACAAAGATTCAGTCAGTCATGCATGCAAAGAAAAGTGTACAAAAATTAGGTGGTCAAAATTTGGATTCATAGGAATCATAAATGTGCCAATGGTAGAAAAATAAGCATACACTGCCAGACTTAACAAAGATAACATTAACAAACATTTGACACTTCAAATTTTCAAAACTGTGAGTGAATGAATGGAATGAACAGCAATCAAGTTGCACTTTCTGAACTGATTAAGATGCAGAAACAAACATGACAACCAAAATAATTTCACTTAATTAACTGTGTCCATGCAGTTCTGTTACCTTCCTGCTTAGCAGCAAAGGAGGGCATTCACAAGAAGTTTTATCAAATCATAGCCCTGTTTCTTAATAGCGATGGATAAACATAAAGTTTACAGCAATCACAGGTTCAATGGTTGGTTATTAGGGCTATGTTTATCGCTATCCTTTGTTTACTAAAATTCTGGTCTGCTATCAGTACACGGGTGGCCATACACAATATGTCCATAATTGTTTGTTCAAGCCAACTAGTTATATCAATCACAATGCTCGCTTAACTTTGGACCTCCAGAGCATCTGAGCATATAGTTGTTCATAGATTTCTTATCTGTAATCCAATTTCTAGCAACTAATCTCATTACCAATGTAAACTAGTCAACCCACACAACATAAATAGGCTTGGCTTGTTTATCCATTACGGCCTCAAGCAATATCAGCCTAGCAGGACATCATGAATCATGATAGACACTGCCAGTAACCTATGACATAATCACACAACAATTAACATATCATCTGACACATATACCAGCCCAGACATCTAAAATCCCCAACTCTTGATATCCAGCTACAAACTGAAAGAGACACAAGACAAAAGGATACTATTGGAGTAGTTGAGGGATTGGAGATCAGAGTCAAGACATCCAACCAACTGTTGTGAATAAATAGTGCAAACTAATGTGGCAATTAACAAAAAACAATAAGAAGCATAAAATTGAACATGCACGAATTCGAATTATGGAAAGGAAAAGAACGAACAGACGAAGCCTATATGTGGGAACCTCACGCACTAAGGACAAAACCCATATTGCACTACAAATAACAGTGGAGGATGACTAACAAACATTCAACTTGATGAAACTTTCCTCAAACTCTGCATCTCTCTCTAGACACCCTCTGAGTTTGAATATGATTTGCAATGTGTAATCTCACCGTACATAATGATAGCCAATGGCCTAAACATTCCATGAAACATAGATGATCGAGAAGAAAACACGCATAGCAAAATCTTTACAAAAAAAAAAAAAAAAAAAAAAAAAAAAAAAAAAAACCAAGGCATGCATAGACATGCTGCCTTTTTACCTTGCGCAGACACGCATTGTCTGATCCAAGGTTGCACGGATTAGCTGCCTTCGTCTCTTCAAGGCTCCAAAGGATTATTCATGCTCAAATTTCTGAGGAAAAAATCCAATTAACTAAGCACCTTCACGTCTATGAAGTTCTTACTCACTATTCACAAATCTGATAATGAGTCCTGAACATCAGCAGCAAACAAGAAGAATTTGGATTATACATAATAATGTATAGTACTAACCCCACCCGACCCTAAATTAACATAAAAAAAAAAAAAAAAATACTTTAAATAACAGTACAGGAAAAATCCTTGTAAGACCAACACCTCTCTCTCTCTCTCTCTCTCTCTCTTTTTTTTTTTTTTGGTAAGGCATTTCATCACAAAACAAGGCATTATATCAAGTCAAAAAAAGACAACAAAACAAATAAGCAACAATAGAACAATTATAGACTGTAAGACCAACACTAGCTTCAAGTATATGTCTTGGCATTTAAAAAGACCAGTATCATTCTTCTACCAAAATAAGTTCAAAAAATTCAATTCATGGATACATCATTTACATAGTTGACTGTCAACCCTAATCTAATGTAACTAGACTCAAACGGCCAAGAAATCGAATGTTTAAATCAAAACGGCTGCAAAGAGGATAGGAATTAATGTGATCCTAGTGCAGCCCAATCTTCATATTAATATCATTTATTACTCCTCTAACAGTCCAAATACCTAGCCCAGAAGATGCAAGTTTATCTCCATTCTAACTTACAGAAGCTGCAGTTTAAAAAATGATAAGCATGACATACAAATCTAAGTATTAATAAAGTAAGCATTAATACAGTAAAGAATTTTCTAAACTTGTGTCACTTTTTTTTTTTTTTAATCAATCAACAATATGCATATAACTTTTCAAAATTTGTCCTTCACATTGCTCAATGCCACTATCATTACACTTGAGCTTTTATGACTTTGACTGGCCTTCAAAGCTATACTAGGAGCATTCAAGCCGTGAGGGGTACTTTTTTAACATTCACTATACCATGTGTCAATGTTGACATCAATGACTTGGTTTTCTCATCAGTCTTTAAATCAAGTTCTTCCATCGCATCAAAAAGGGTCAAGGCTATATCCAAATCTTGTACTCTATGACAGCCAGAAAGTAGAGGTGCAAATGTCATATTATCAGGTTGTATACCACTATCTATCATCTCATGGAACAGCTTCATGGCATCCTGGATATCATTCAACTTACAGCGCTTGTCAATTAACACTGTATAACAGACAGCATCAGGCTTCAGCTGCATTTTCAACATCTCTGATTCCAATATTGTTGCTTTCTCGATCAAAAACTTGTTAGGGCGAGAACGAGACTCCAAACTACACTTCAAGCAACCATCAATCAAAACTGTGTAAGTGATCATATCAGGAATAATACCCCTACGTTTCATATCATCTAAAAGGTCAAAGGCCTTTAACGTAAGATTCGATTTGCAATACCCATTTATTAGTATCGTGTACATAATGGCATCAGGAATCAAACCTTTTTCGATATACTTGTCAAACACCAAATGAGCCTTTTTTAAATCTCCAGAATTGCACAATGTCAACATAAGCTTTGAATACATTATAATGCGAGTATTCTCTTCTACCCCCAAAATGTTATTGCACAACACAAATGCACTTTCAAATTGACCTTCACTGCATAGGCTATTTAGCAGCTTTAAGCATGTCTTTTTCTTCAAAGATATACCTTGCTTGCAAAGCTTGACAAAAAGACCAAAAGCCTTTCGTGTATCTCTTGCTTCACAGTATCCATTAATCATAGCAGAGTAATTATCAATCATTACATTATAATTATCTGTGGACTTCTCTAAACTATTAAAAAGCTTTTCAGCTTCTTCTACCTCCCCTCCTACACAAAGGCCTTCAATGATTTTATTTTGGGTATCAAGGGACGTCAAACCTTGGTCTTTTATGTAGTCAAGAACTAACAAAGCCTCTTTTACAAGGCCCTTTCTAGCAAAACCACCTGCAAGTATATTGTATGTAATGATATCAGGTTGAATACCCTCATGTTTCATTTTCTCAAAAAAGGCCCAGGCATCAACAAGTTTTCCCTCTAGACAGTAGCCATTGATCACAGTGGAGTAATGAATCTGATCTGGGACCATGTTTTTGCGCTTCATCTCTTCAAGCAGCTCCAAGGCTTCTTCCTCTTTTCCCAACTGAAACATAGCATCCACTACAATGTTATAACAAACTTTGTCGAGATAAATCCCCTTGTGCTTATATGTTTCAAATCGACTGAGAACATTTGTAAGAAGTCCCTTAGTACACATGCATTGAAGAATGGAACTCACAATAACACAATTCACTTTCAAACCTTTTGACATCATGTAACTTTCAAGACACAATGCTTTTTCAATATTCCCCTTCTTACAATATGCATGAATCAAAGCACCAAAACAATAAGCATCAAGCATTAGCCCTTGCTTCTCAATATCAAGCAAAACAGCCTCAGCTTCACTCAGTTTATTTTCATTGCAGAAACCATTAACCACCATGGTGTAGCTAAAACTATCAACAGGATCGACGGATTTTAACAATTTATACGCCACATCAGATCTTTGAACTGAACAAAGCCCTTCAATATAACTGCCATAAGAATATTCATTTGGGTTGACACCGGCTTTTTCCATCTCCTCAAACATTTCAACTGCTTTCTCAAATTCACCCTTTTTACACAGCACCTCAATCATAAGATTATAGGTATATACATTCGGATTCAAACCCATCATCTTAAGATGCCGGTATATAGCCAAAGCCGTATCTAGCTCACCCTTCTCAATGATGCGCTTAATAAGGTAATTACAAGTAAACAAACTAGGCTTTAAACCCTTTCTTCTTGTTTGAAACAAAACATCTATACACATTTCAAACATACCCAAACTAACATAGCCCTTCACCAAGGCATCAATCACTTTAAGCACTGAAGTAGTCATCTCAACCTCAAGTAACTCTAACAACTCAGAAACATCGAAACCCAATTCGTTGGAATTCGACTTAATAACCTCCAACAAAAATGCATCCAACATTCTAACAGAACCCCTATTGCACATAATACTAACAATTGAACCATAAGTTTCGACATTGTGCCGAAACCCACGTTCCTTTACATTAGAAAAGTATGAATAAGCCTGATTTGGGTTAGTTCTCAAATTCTTCAAATTTTCAATTACTCTATTTGTATCTAATTCGTGTAATTGATCCTCTAAATCACTACTACTGCTACTAGTAACATGTTCATCAGAACTTGAATCAGTAAACCAAGAATTTAATTGAGCAGCAGCATAAGCAGAATTGTGACGAATAAAGAAAGAATTTTTAATCAAATTTCTACAAGAAACTGACCTTATAGATGAAACCCACATGGAATATGATGTTACCATCCAGTATAATGTATAGTATGATCAAAATGAAAATGGGGTTCCAAAAAAAATCATATTGAAAAAATAAAAAGTTGAGAAACTTTGTTGAAGGTTGGAAGGGGGTTTGAGATGGCGGTTAATTTGGGGTTTTAGAAGGGGGATACTGCGGCGGAACTCGGAAGAGCTCTTAAAAATGGTGGATGTTTGGGGAAAGCTAATAGAAGACTTAATGTTGTTTGGCTGACAAAATAAATAAATAGTTAAAAATCTCATGGCCTATCTCTTTAAATTATTAGATTATTTTCAATTCAATTCAGTTTTTAAGTTTCTTCTCTTATAAAATAGTTTAGTTTAGTTCAATTCAGTCAATCAGAACAGACCCTTAGTATTAGAAATATATTCTACCAAACAAGCAATTAGTAGTAATAGCCTAACTAGTAAGAGAAAATACAATTTAATCACCTAGATCGACTTTATGGCATATCGATATTAGCTTTTACACTTTTTGAAAGTTTTAATTATTGTAATGGATGGTGTTAAAAGATGGTAAATCACATAATTAACATAAAGAAGAATTTGAAGTAGCTTCAATGGAGAAATTAGCAGCTTTAATGGAGGAACACGACAAATCTTACCCTTTGGAGTTAACCATGCCGAGGTACCAAGAAAGTAAAACAAGTCTAAATCACCTTGTTGACTTATTAACCTTATTGAACTTAGCTATTAGACATGACTAAACTTATTTGAACTTCTTTAAGTTGAAACTTATTCTTTTAAGATAATTGAATACGTCCTAGCCCCTAAGTAGTGTTACTTTAGCACCAAGACAAAACTGAAGAGAAAGGTAAAAAAAAAATGGTGTGGGGGAAATTAGATGGCTTTATTATTAATTAATGAAATACTTCATTTAAACTTTGGGATTTGGAAAATAAGTTTTTTTTTTAGAAAAAAAAAAATGCAAAAGGAAATTGTTTGAATAACATTGTTTATATAAAGTATATTTAAACTATCTTGGTTCACTAATAGTTATACCATTCCTCATTGTAAAGCCAATCTTTATAAGGTGCAGCACAGTGATCCTAATGAGCATGGTTGAGAGAAGAAAAAGACTAATCTAAACACTAGATATTTCATATTTATCATCCTTTTGCTCTCTAATTATAGAATAAAGGGCTTAACAAAAGGTATGATAGGTATAATTCTTTACTGTAGATTATAGTAATACTAATCAGTTGTTATTTTACCAAGTACACAAAGATTGTCCCACAAAAACTAGAAAAGTGCAGCAACTATTTGCTACAAAGAGGTTACAATCAACCAGAAAGATCTTATTACACTATATAAGTTATAACATAGTCCACTAAGATTTAAGGAATCCATATTGGATCCCTGGGGCTTAAGAACTGTCCTTTGACGTTCGATTCGAGAAGCTTCAAGGCGGCTTTAGAGTTGATACACCTTGGTGTTTTGTACTGATTGATAGACCCTCCTTGACTTATGTAGAAATCCATCAGCGCCTCGAAAGTGCCAGGCTTAACAAGCCTTATTTCCAATGGTCCTATGGCCTTGTCATGAGACCTGCACCTTCTGTATGTGTAATCTAGCTCCTCCTCTACCGCGATGCAGCATTCTTGAAGGACCTCATCAAGTGAAGAATTGTCAATTTTAGACTTGTTATGTCCAATTTCCCAGTACAGGACATAGTGCCCTGGCACAGAAGAGGTATCTGCAAAGCTCGTGTACTCTAGCAGGATCGCGTTGTGAGGCTCTAAGAGCTTTTTTGCTACTGTAATACTCTTGTGCAAGTCCTCTTCACTTGTTTTATCATTGTCTAGGCTCAAAGCAACATTTCTACGACATATAAATTTGAACTGTGGAGCTTTGTTGTAGAAGCCAGTCACTTGTAGCACATCACCAATTCGATATCTACAGAGTCCTGCATTATATATGCACCAAAAGACACAATTTGATCAGAGTTTGATGTATTAGATTCATTTCTGTTCATGAAAACTGACTTAAAACTAAATTAACCAAAGTTTAGTTTTCAAGTAGAAAAAGACAGGGCAAAGATTAGTGTGTACAATTATGATAGCAAACTATGCTTATTAATTGAATGACCTTACCAGCAAAAGTGGTGACAACAAGTTCATAATAACATCCAAGCTTGACTTGCAACAGACTCACAAGCTCGTTCGAAGGTACCTCCATTTCTTCATCAAGTGACCATGAATTTTCTCCAAGTGGAATAAACTCGTAGTAGCACATGTTAGGCAAAAGGGTAAAGGAGACCTCGGATGGATCATCCAAGGGTCTCAAGTTAATACCGAAAAAAGACTCTGTTGAAGCATACATTGGGCTAAATAATGGCAGTCTCTTATCACTATAGTACTCGAGTGATGGAATATATTGAGCCATCGAGCCTGTGACCACCGCCTCAATGTACTTAGCCTTAGGCCAGAGCCTACAGAGGATCCCTTTCCATGATGAACCACTACATATCTCTTCAATCTCATCGGCTAAACCAGGATTAGGCGGTGTAATTATGCTTGACATAGCTAACTGACATTCAGGGTCTGTGATTGAGGCATCTAACTTTCCTTTTCTTATATCATTGCACATTTTAACCCAGTTTTTCTCCAAATAGCTTATTGCACGCAAAAATGCTGAGGCAAAAACAGCTCCTAGACGAAGAACTTGGTGACGGAATACTAGACCAGCAAGTAACTGACAGTACATGCTTTGGTTACTGTCTTCACACAGGACAGTCTGATCAGGGCTAGTGTAGTCAAGAAAAGGAACGTTTCTCGGTCGTCCTCTGTAGTGCTTGCTCTTATAATAGCTAGTAAGGACTGCTCTTGCTGGCAGGCCACAAGGTGTAGACATTTCAGCCTTCACAAAGTTGAGGAACATCGCCTTTCCTTCATCCAAACCGGGAATGTACCTACAGCATTTACATACATCAGTACAAAACTTGTCTAATTTTTTTTATACTATACTTATATTGATGAATACAACTTTATTGTAACTCTTTTTTCTTTCTAATCCTTATCCTTAACAAAACATTAACCACTTATTGTCAATTCAACATGATATGACGGCATCAAATATGTGAACAATAGACTTTAATCATGACATATAATCATCAACTTAGCCGCAAATTGTATAGGTAAAAGAACAAATATTCTTCAGTACATTGATAGATATGACTATTTGGTGGTGCATAATGCTTCAGTGTCTCAATCAACCTGCTTTTTTACCTTAATGTACTTATGGTTGAATTTTACGCTTTGTGAAGCCTTACTGGCCTCCACCCAATTTAAGAAGAATCTAAGACTGATCATCATTAGTACGAGCTAGTGAAAAAATACGAGTCAATTTAAAAATTTGTGATCAGTACAAACAGTATTAACAGTTATAATCAAATCAGTGAAGAGTTTTACTGTCTGAATATAATCAGCAGATCAACACTGGTGTATAAAACTTATGTCTTACTGGTTGACAACCGGCATGACAAGGTTGTACAAGAAAGTTCTCCTATCAAGATCCTCAGCAATTGACGGCATCAGCTTGGGCTCTCCATTCGATGTCCCTGAGCTGAAAACAGATAAAACATCAGTTCTAATACGCGGACATACAGATCAGTAACAGAAAATTATTGTATAACTGCTTAAGAAATGATATTAAAAACCTGCATAACATCTCCACAATAGTATGGCCTGAGATAAGAGAAGAGTCCTCTCCATTGGCAATCCTCTTAATATAAGGCTGAATGCCACTATAACTAATGACAGGAACGCGATTCTTGAAGGCAGAGACATCTTTCGAGCCTCTGAGATACTTACTCAGATACTCAGTATCACCATTCCTAGTAACTATTTCTTCCAAAAGTTCCTCTTGTACCTCATCAGCATTCATTGTAAGCCTTTCCAACTCCTTCAACGCCTCCTCACCTTTGTATTCCAACTTCTTCCCGTCCATGACAAACACACACACACACACACACACACACACACACACGAGCTGTTTAAAACTCGAAAGCCACTAACAAGTATGCTTCATGCAAGATTGCAAGAGCCTTACAATGTAATGCATCTATATATAAAGAGGGAAGACAAAGCAATGGCTACTCCCACGTCATTGCATCCTAAAATGAGGCAATTTCTCTTGAATTAATCCACAATGTGGTCCCTCGAAAAAGCTCCTTTTTTTGATTTGAGATCAATAACTTTCCTGTCTTAAATCCATGATATAATAGATGAAGCATTTATAAGAAACGAATATATGACACGAAATTTATGTAATTTGTTAATGTTCGTTCATATGGATAAAAACTTTTCTTACATAACTTTTGTTCTTAATACAAAATTATTAGACCTTTGTGATTTATATTTGTTGCAATGCTATAAACACATAACTTCTGATTTCTCAAGCTTTTACTCATTAGCTTAAATAGGAAAAACTTATCTAAACTCGCTAACTCATCCACCCGATTGTAGCTAAATTACAAGCAATAGTTGCTTATGCAAATGTGATGTTGACAAGTTGTAAATTTAACCCTGTGTTTTGTTTTATGGTCTTACATACACATATCAACACTTACTGTTACATTGGTGCATACTAGCTACATGATCATGGGTAGGTGTCCAAATGTAAAACTCGGCCATTTGATGAGCTTTTCTAGTCTTAAGTCTCAAGTAGTGTACATATGCTTGTTGGAGTACCAAATATCTTGACATTGCCACATTGGTACTTAAGGTAAAACAAGTCCTAGTAAGGCCATGTTCTCTAAATTTGCCTTAACACAATACAAGTAATATTAAGTACGAGTAAAATAAAAATGCATTAAATTCAATAAATATAATTTAAGTTCACAAAAAAAAATGTTTTTTTAAGCTAACTTTAGTAAAATAAGTTTAATTTTAATCAGTAAAAAAAACTATAAATTTAAGAACAAATCTAATAGTAAAATACTAAATTTTAGTCCAACAAAAATAACTTATTACAGTATAAATAATTTAAGTTCAGTAAATATTATGTGATGACAACAAGGCTTAACTCCGCTTGCAGCGTCCAACAACCTACTATACACATAATTATTATGATATTGAGCAAAGGAAGGAAGATTTGAACAAGGAACCAGAGTTTATATAATCCCTCAAAGTCATTGATTCAAATTCAATGCACTAAGCAAATTTAGATTTGTGCTTATTACTAATATCACTAAACAAAAATGGAGTATGATTTTGATTTATTATGTCATTCAATGAATGCAACTTAAGATGTAGATAAGTATCACATTCTATTTAACTACTTATAGCCTAGTAAGATAAGATTGTACTTGTTTCTATTTAATGTGTTCACAATACTTATAATATAATTTTAACGTACTGATGTTAGGAAAAGGTAATAAGAAAATATTACACTCAAAACATTATTAGAAATGCATTTACTAAGGTTGGTATCTTACTCCCTCATTTTTTAAATATTTGCTCTATTTCTTCATGCGCGGAGTTTTAGGAGAAATTAGAGAAAGTAATAAAATATGGAGGTAATGGGGTTGGTGGAAGAATAAAAAATTGTAGAAAGCAAAAGTAGTGGAAAGAATTGGAGGAGAGATAATATATGTTGGGACCACTAGGTGAGAGAAATTGATTAAATTTTGTAAAAACTTTTCAAATAAGGAAATGAAACAAGTATTTAAAAACGGCCGCAAATAGAAAGTGGAGCAAGTATTTAAAAACAGAGGGAGTATATCTTACCCGTTGATTAAGAAGATTGTTTCGGGTGTACCGTATATTCATAAATATTTCGTTCTCATTTTGATGGTTATTTTTTATTTAATCATCAAATGAAGAGCAAAAACTAATTTTGGGTTAGTTAGGTGTACGGTACACCCGGGTATATATAACAAATTCTATTTTATTAAGGCAATGACAATATATTTGCTTTACTTAATATGAACATATTGTAATTGAACATTCAACAATAATTTGAAATGACCTTTTACTAACTATTAGAATAATTAAGAGTGTAAGACCCTTCATGCAAATAAGTTCGAATAAGGGTTGTTATTAATTGGGGTAAAGAAATGGCAACATCCAATAGATCGAATAAGTTTGATAAGATTCGACCCCTTACCTTGTCTGAGAGTCAGCGACCTGTCTATTGGTTATTATCGACTTACCGTAAATCTTTGTTACTTTGCTTCGGATTATACGGAGTACTTTTTTGGTACAATGAAAAGATGGGAATGTGGGCATCTGATTCACTGAATATCGCGGATTTTTATATATTTCCCTAGTGAAGGGATTTAACAAATTGTAGAACACATAATAATTAAAACCACAACTTTAGATCAAGGAACATAACATCAAATCTGTTCTCTAGAAGAGCATCTTTCCCCTCAATGGCTATTGTGTACATGTGCTTAATGGAATACCATGTCTTTTAATTTTAGACTTCCCTTAACCAATAATAGCAAAACTGAAAGCATAACAAAACATTGTGGTGCTATAAAGCAAACTTGGACGGCTTAGACCCTATTCTATTCACCTATTTGCAATCTAGATAGAAGGATTTCACAAAATGTAAGTTTAGATAAGATAATCAAATTCAAGAATTAGCAAGAAAGTTTCATATGATTAATTAAGTTTAATTAACTACTTAGATATGAATTTAATTACTTTATAATACTCCTTATTACTTCATATGAATTTTAAAAAGGTTAATAAAGTCAGCTACCAAGTTTAACTAACAACGAACTAAAAGTTCAAATTGGTTCTAATCAGTTAAATCAAACGCACTGTGAACCAAAGAGCTTCAACACTTGAATTTTAATTGTATCTTAATTAATTACAAGAACATGAAATTAAATTGCATACACAAAAAAATGTGAAATTTGTTACTAAGTTAAGCATAACCCACATAATTAACCACTATGCAATAATCACATAAAAAATGTGATTAACATACACTTGTAATTATATTATAGTGGGTTATTATAATCATTGTCAGCTGATTTTAATTTGAGTTTAACTTGTATGTGGTCAGACTCTCCTCCAATATAGATGCACGTTAATTTATGGACAAATAAATGGAAAATCCATCAACCTCGTGACTAAAATTCTCTTTAAAAAAAAACTAAATAGTATAGTTTTCATTAGTCAATTATTAGTAACAGTTTAATCACGCAAATTTATTACTTAACCGTTACACATCGTATTGAGCTATCACCCCTCAACAACCATATATAAACCCTACAAAACTAGAATAAACATCCTTATCCAAGTCCCCACATCAAAAATCTTTAGGCAGTGTCAAAATCTTACGTACTTACATATTCTTTAGCAATTTGTACCATTCAATAAGGTTGGTGCTCGCCGCATCGGCTATCTTTTGTAAAGTTCGACCTCTTTAGTATGATATAATTGTGTATACATTACAAACATTAAGCTTGTGTCTTATTGTCTACTTTGAGCCTATATGCCTATATTGGTTGAACATGAGTTAGAAAGCATCAAAAACTGCTTTCCTCTTAACTGCAAAGCTTACACAAAGTGTTTCTAAAAGAAGGTGTACCATCTACTTTCATGGTCTAGACGGATATGTGGAATACATAAGTGTGCCACCAGTCCCGTCACCCGTGTCGTCGCATCCAACTATATTTTGCACGTATTCTCCGTACCATAACATCACCCACACTACTTTTGACTAAGGTTACTCGATCTTAATTTTAACCTACTCTGTATGATTATCTTAAATAATAATACATATCCATATCGAACACTTAAGTGGCGTAACCAGAAAATTTATATTAGGGGTCCAAGATTGATTAATAAAGCATGTGAATAATACTTTAACTTCAAAAAAAAAAAATTGGAATTAATTTTTTCCAAAGAACTTAAAAAAAAAATAAAAAATTAGAATGTAGCTATTAAGATTCAAACTTGCAACCACATAAAAACACTACACGTACTTATTTCAACTAAACCAACTAGGCTAACTACAAAACATTTACTTAGTTTAGTTCTCGTGACATAACCTAGGGCATGTTTACATTTACTTAATTTAATTTCAGTTCAGTTCAGCTCTAATCAATTCAGTTCAGTTCAACTCTTAATTTTCCTCTCTCATAAAATATTCATTTAAGCTCAATTCAGTTCAGTTCAGCTCCAATCAGCTCAGTTCAGCTCAGTTCAGTAAATGTGAACAGACCCATAGTTATAATCTTCCCTTAGCTTATTAACGCGTATGGTTATGTACATAAGAAAAAAATTATGTTATTTTCTTTATAAAAATCTAATTAATATATATAATTAATTAATTACTATTAGTTGCAGAGCATTCACGCAACTACACAAGTATAAAAAGAAAGCAAATGACAAAAAATTGGTTAATAGTGGGAGCATAGTCATCTGCATAATAGGGCATGCTTTAGATCTGACAAGAAAATAAAAAAGATGGAATTTAAGCCATACATTGTTAAATGCATGTAACTTTATTTAATATTGAAGCTTAAATATAATAAATTTCATAAGTTGGATGTGTTATACTAGCTCGATCCGCCTTATATTATATGCAATAAAGATCTTAATACAGATTTTTCTAACAAAATTTGTGTTAAATAAAAAAAAAAGATAAAAATACATGTGATGAGAAAAGAGATAAAGAGAAATGACTACTTAAAAAGAAAAAAAACAATTAACACATAATGTGTAACATCCAATTTTTATAATTGCACATAATTTAAAATGAAAGAAGTATATGTATAGCATAGTGTTGGTATGTCATTTCATATTACGTGTGCAAATTTACGAAAACAAGAAGCACGCACGTAAAGCTAAGGATTTGTGCTTCTTTAATTTTCTTTATTGAATTGATCTGATAATGAATTTGATTTGTGACATACAGTTAACCCTTTGTGCCTTACTTTTGTATTTCAAGAAAGTAACTTCATTTCGCAATTTTCACAATTATTCTAGCATGTTCAAATTCAACCAATGCTACTAATAGCGCACTACAATAATACGATGATGATGAATGCATTATTTTGACTTTGTACTATATTGTCTATTCATACATATAAGATATACAAGTATATATACATAAATAAGATATTTTAAGGTTGTATATGTATATCAAGATACAGAGTGGTTAGAGATATCAGTTGTCAAAGTTGTGTGCATTGACAAGTGTATGTGTCTGTTAAACTGTTGTACTTAGCATGAAATAGGGGTGGTATGTAATTTAACAACTAGCTAATAACATACAATTTAGCATGAGATCTGCATGATAGCAATCATGCGCTCATCCCGCCCACTTTTTTTTTTTTTTTAGGATCACTACGATTATTGAAGTGACGTAATAAAAAAAAAAAATAGTAATTGACTTAGCCGATGTCCCACACGGTTATTTGTAGATTTTTTTTATAAATGATGGACAAGCGTTGTGATCATTTTATCTATAGTTACATACGTCATATTAATTTGTGTCTCCCTAATTTAGGGCCTGATGATTGAGTTGTACTATTGCTTGATTAGTCTATTTATGTGAACGAGCTAAAGAAATGTCAGTTATATTCGACTCTGATTCCTTAACTTAAGTTCACCTAATTTCCTAGATATTTATATTATCCATAAACATTAACCAAATCTACCTACTTATAGGTTCCTAATTGTTGTTCATTTCATAAAACTAAACTTGAGCAAATCACTTTCACATATGTATCATTGTATTTTTCGCATAGGCAAAATCCACGAATACAATTTGACAACTCTGCTACGGAAGATTCCTATTAAATGTATAGTTCGATGAATGGAAACTTGAAAAATATGCATCTTGCATGCATTTGGATATGTTTTATATGATTGAGTTTTAGGCCTTGAAAATTTAAGATTTGTCAATCCAAACTACAAATGTGGGCCTTATGGTGTGTTGGTGTGTCTTATTGAAGATGATTATATTAGATGTCAATTGAGTGGAAATGTTTGGTTAAATGAAACTTGAAAAAAAAAAAAATCAACAAAAAAGAATTTGTGATTCATTAACATGTAATAAGCATTTGACATCTTGCATGCACAAACCTCTAACGTAAGAACACTAACGGTGTGTTTGGTTTGAAGGAAATGGAGGGAAAGGAAGGGAAGAGAAATGGAAAGATGGAGTATCTTTCATTTGGATAACAAATGAGGAAGGGAGGGAATTGGAGGGAGAGAAATAGAAGGATTACATTGTAGGAAATTGATCCCTCCAACAATGGAGAGATTTGGAAGGAAAACTCATTCTTCTTCCCTCCCCTCCTCTTCTCCTCCCTCCCCTTCTTTTCCTTCCCTTTTCTTTATCCAAACAAACCATAAGATAGTAAGGTTTACCAAAATTTTACCTCAATGGACATGTTTTATGTAGGCCTTGAAATTTAGGGTTTGTCAATCCAAACTACAACTGTGGGCCTCATGGAATATGTGTCTTGGAGTGACAAGTAAATGACTCTTGGTGGTTCAATTTGTTGTGCAGATATTTGAAGGTATATGTATGGTGTTCTTGAAAGATGGGTGACCATTGTTGATGCTTGGACATATGTGATCGAGGAGTGAAACATACCCAACATTGTGTAGTAAAATCATATGATTCGAACACTAGACCAAGAAACATATAGTATAGTTGTATTGCCACTATGCCAAATTCTATGCAGTTTAATATATTTGCAACAAAATAGTCAAATTCAAAAGTTTGGGGCCCCATCAGATTTTGGGCCATGAGCAACAGCTCACCCTGCACACCATAAGGGCCGGTCATGGGTTGTGAGATCAAACCCCACTAGACGCATTTAGGGTGGGGATTCTCTTACCCATTCCCCACTTTCAAAGTGCCTAGCTCATTAACTCGGGGCGAGAGGACTTGTGAAAGAAACTCTACTAATGGAACTTATCAATACTATTCATATAGTAATGGTTGATGATAAATTAAAATTTCGAGTTTTAGTTTGGGGTTTGACAAAAATAGAATAAAGTAAAGATAAGCTGAAATTACTTAAACGACTCAAAATATAAAATTAAAATGAGTCAAAGTCTTAAAACAAAAGGTAATATATTAATAAAACTCTACTTGTATTTCTTCCTAGACCTAGTAATTATGTCGTTTGGGGTAATTTCGGGTCTAGTATACAAATGAGTCAAGTGCATGTTGTAATAATTCTCATGATTGCTTTTAAGGAAATTAATATACTACTCATACGAACAAGATGTATCTTTCATTTAAAGAGATCATTTGCTAAGATACTTCTCAATTAATTGTGTTTGGTTGAGAGTAGTCTTAGGATAGTAACTTCATTGAAAGTTTTCTCAGGTTGCGCATAAGTGAGGACAAAATGCGCCGGTAGAGCTTATGTTGGTCTGTGAGGACAGTGCTGGTCCCGAATGCGGATGTGAATTTCGTGACAATAGACCCCACCCTGATTTGGGGTCGGGGTGTTACACAGGTTATTCAAGGTTTTAGGTATTTTTTAGTCAATAGATAATCAAGTCAAGTTAGGCCGGATCATTTTGGGTCAAATCAAGTCATTTCAGGTCAGGACTATAATATTAGGTAGTTCATAACGAGTCGAGACTTTAGGACAAGATCAAATCCATTATACGTGTACATAACCATTTCTTTTTTTTTAAAAAAAATGTTATGTTGGTTTGGTACATGTTTTATCAATTCAATTCTGTTTTGGTCAATTAAGTCGGATTGAAATCAATTCGGCCATTTTTGTTATCAGGTAATTTTGGTTTTAGGTTTAGTCCGCGTCAATTTGAGCATCAGGTTTAGTTTGGTTCGATTGATTCAGGTTTATTTAGTTTAGGTAATTTCGGGTATTGGATAACTTTGAATTGAGTAACTTCGAGTCTTTGATCAAAATTTGGTATGAGCTCGAATAATGTCTATTTTGATTAGGGCCGGAATTTTTACGTGAGCCCATGGATAACCGAACCACTCGATTCGATTAAATGGATGAAAACCCGACAAAACACGGATTTTATATGGATGATGGCCACTTATAATTTTTTTTTTTTTAAATTTACAAATGTATTTTTACCTATTTTTATACTACACAAGCATATACTTTATACATAGTAGTAATATAAGTTAGACTTCGTATAATAATGTGAATATTAAGAAATTTAAAGATTTTGTCAATTATATATCAAATTCTTAGTTTATGTACATTAGTATTATAAATAAACAATGGTGTATTTAATTTCACCCGTCATTCACCCAATTCATTTGTGGATGATGGACGGTTGAATGTGGATAAAGAGTTAAATGTTAATTGATGAGTTGGATGACGGATAGATTGTTGACGGATGGACCCAATCCATCTCCGATCCATTGTCATCCCTAATTTAGTAATTTGGATAATGTGTTATATTAAAAGTTAAGACAAAAGGTGCACAATTGCTAATGATTTAGGACCTGTTTTGATTTGCTGAACATAACTGAATTGAACTGAACCGATTAGAGCTGAACTGAATTGAAATTAAGTTGAACTGATTGGAACTGAGCTGAACTGAATTAAACTGAAGTGATTGGAGTTAAATTAAATTGAACTGAATGGAGCTGAAATACATATTTTATGAGAGAAGAAAATTAAAAGCTGAAATAAATTGAACTAAACTAATTGGAGCTGAACTAAAAGTAAAGTGAACATGCCCTTGCTCAATCACCAAATCACAATTAGCGACATCCCAAAACGACTTGTGTTTATGTAAAGGTGGAAAGCCAGGGCCAGGGGCCGTGGTTAAGCCTCACTTGGCGCCTTGCTTGTTGTTCACAAATCAACCCCCAAAACATGGCAGTGGCTTCACTTATCCACCAATACCAAATCTTCTGCTACTCAAACCCAAAACCCCATTTTCATTCTTCAATCAAAACAAGAACAACACAATGGTGTCTCAACACCATTCCCAACTCTTCAACTGCCCACAAAATAGCTCGATTCTCTTTCATTTGTTGTACTTCTTCTTCTCCGCCGCCGGATACGGCTTCGCAGACGCCGGAGTCATGCGTCAATTCTGGACTCTCTCTCTTTTCCAAAGGAAGGGTGTGTTCTTCTGTCTTTCATTATAATGATTATGTTTTATCAAGTTTGGAATTTTGTGATGTGGGTTTGTTGAGTTTTGTTGATTATTTGATGAATTGATGAAAATTTTCATGTGGGTGTTCTTTGATTTTGACTTGGTTTAGAATTTGATAACGAAAATGTTGTTTTATGGGGGAATTTTGGCTGTTTATTGGTATATTATATGGTTGATTGTGTAGTAAAAGATGTAGATAGGCTTTGTGATGAAGTGGAAATGAGCTGATTTGTTTAATTTCGAAAATTCCCTAAGATGAAATTCAAGATTTTGGAACTAGGTACTCCAAATTGATACTGTATTTGACTATTTCAAATCAGACTCGGAGAGCCTCCAGCCCTCCATGAGTTCTTTTGCCATAGAAATTGGACAATCATAGGGCTTTCAATTTACCTTTTTTTTTTTTATGATAATGTGTACTTATAGTTTGTTCGTTTTATATTACATGAACTGAGAATTAGTGCAAGAATCGGCGATTAAAAAAACTGTAATCTTTGGGATGAGGACACTTCTTCACTCCAGCTCCATTTGATTTGACTGAAAGTTCTTGCAATGGAAAATGATTTCCATGAAAATCAATCATCAGGTGGAAATTGATTTCAAAATTAGTTTTCCTTTGTTTGGTTCCTTATAAGAAAGGTTATAGAGAAAGGGAAGGGAGAGGATGGATGGGAGGAGAGTGAAGGGGGATATTGCAAGGTGCAACCAAGATCATTTTTTTGTTTTGCCAATATCTTCTCTAGGTAAGTGCAATGGAAAAAAATAGCCTTTGTTGAACCATGTACAAGGTACAACTGACGGTACCTAGAAATTTGCTGCAAAGGTGGTAATGGGTAGGGCGTAAAATAGGGCTTTCTCCATCTTTGTAAGAAGAAAATATCTCAATCCTTGGGAGAGCTAATTCACATCCATAGGATCACTATTTCACCCTTTTTGCAAACCAAGCAAAGGAGAATGGAAAATTCATATTCCTTGAAAAGTTTTCCACCCAACCAAACACTCTCCAAATGTGCCTATGTATTATCATTACTGTGTAGAATCTCAAACCATCCCTATCCTCATGCTGAGTATATTTCTTTTCTGCTTCCCTTGTTTGGGTCATTTAACGTGAAGGAATGGACCTGATATCAGTGATTGGTGATGGTTCCTTGGGGACAAAAATACAGTTTTGGCTTCCCTAACTGCTGACTTGCTTGACTCAACTCCAAATGCGCCTTCACCTACCTTCTCAAATTTGATTCTCCAAATCATGGTGGCATGGTGCCTGTCTGATTTTGATGTACATACCTCATTAAATTAGACTCGTGGTTGAATATCTTTGATGCAAAAGTGCTATATTCATTGGATTTGGTCCTCATACTAGCTTAGTGGTAAGCTAATTTTGGGTATTTGATTCTGCTGCTAGTTTTCTTTCACCATGCAATTTTTTGAATCTTACACAGGATAATCACTTTTGGTTCATGTAGCCGACCCCACTTATGTGATTAAGGCTTTGATTGATTAATTGACTTCTGAGGGGAAAGCATCTTCAATTAATCTAATGAAGTAATCATGGATTTAGAATAAACCATTTCATCCCATGAAATTTATTGGAAGCTTATTGTTTCTCTTTATGGTATTACGATGACAAACACCCATTGTAAATCCCGACATGGGAAGCCAACTGGATTTGGGGAGGCCCTAATGTGTGAACCCTTACCCTAATTGGTATAAGACAGTAAAGAGTTTGAGTAATTCTTCCACTGTTGATGTGCCTGTCTTCACTCTTTCCTACCCCCATAATTTTACTTTAGGCTACATTGAGGGCTATAATTGGCCTCACGATTCAAGTACTAGGTCTATCTTGAACTTTTCATTTCCCAATAGAAAGAGTATATATGTAAATATATTTTTTTCTCCTTTTCTCTTTTGCACTCTTAAATTAGGATTGTTTCTTGCTGCACCTGTTAAATTCTCCAAATTAAATTGACTTGAAAGAGTGTCCACTTGTATTTTGCAGGTTAGAGAAGCTCTGATACAATTTGATACAGCACTTAGCTTGAATCCTAATACTATGGAAGCTCAAGCAGCACTTTACAATAAAGCATGCTGTCATGCCTACAGGTAATTTATTTATTTTTCTTGTGATCCAGACTTTGATAAGTGTGCTTTGGAATCTGTTGTCAGTCATGTTTCAGATATCAGCGTTGCATATTTATTAGTCTTTCCATCTCTAAATCTTAATACCACAAAGCAAGACTTGCTACTTAACTTTCCAATTGCCGTAATTGGTCTCCTTCAAAGAAACACACATGTTGTTTATGTTGTTTTCTTCTTATAAATTAGGCATTTCCTTTTATTTTGGTTTCTAAATTTATCCTGGAAGTTCAATAGCTTTTCAAAGATGTTCTTGTGAAGGAACTATTTTATACCAAAAGATCGAAATGTTAGTGGACATGAAGCAGATAGACTAGGTCAAATGAATATTTGAAACTCTTGACAGATAGTACAATTTCCCTTTAATCTTTGTGCATGCATGATGCTCTTCTTCTTGCTGACTCTCATGTCTCATCTATAAATAATCCAGTGCTTTGAAAATCTCTAAGATTTATTCTGACAGAGTTATACTGGTTTTTTGGTTTCCTTTCTTTTGAGGCAGGGGGGAGGGAAAGCTAGCTGCTGAGTGTTTGCGCACTGCTCTTAAAGATTATAACCTTAAATTTGGGACCATCCTCAATGACCCAGACTTAGCCTCTTTCAGAGCTTTACCAGAATTCAAGGAATTACAAGAAGAGGTTTTAGTTGTCAATTTTAATGACTGACTTCTTATTAGATACTGCTTGTATGAGCTTCAACTATATTAAATCCATTTTCTTATTCTTTGCTTTCAAATAAAATCATTGTTATCCAATCAAAAATGCAGGCTAGACTTGGTGGTGAGGATATAGGCGATAGTTTCAGGAGAGACCTCAAGCTCATTAGTGAAGTACAAGCTCCATTTCGCGGAATCCGGAGATTTTTTTATATAGCTTTTGCAGCAGCTGCAGGAATTTCCACTTTTTTCACATTACCCCGGTTGCTCCGAGCAATTCAAGGAGGTGAAGGTGCTCCTGATCTATTAGAGACTGCTGGAAATGGTGCTGTAAATATAGGAGGTAGACATGACATATTATATGTATTCCTGATATACTTTTCTCTGCACTTGTTAACATCAAGCACATGGTTTGACTGTTTGAGTCACGTTCACTCTTTATGGAAATTAACTTGCTTGAGTGTTTTCTAATGTGTCACTAAAACATTTCTTGAAAGTAATTATGTTATAAAAATCAGCAATGTGCAGGCATTGTTATTCTGGTGGCACTGTTTCTCTGGGATAATAAGAAAGAGGAGGAGCAGCTTGCACAAATATCTCGAGATGAAACTCTATCACGGTTACCTTTACGTCTTTCTACTAATCGGGTTGTTGAGTTGGTGCAGCTACGGGACACTGCTAGACCGGTAGGTGTCCATTCTATTTACAATTAATACGCAATTTACTCTAGGAAGAATGTTGTGATTTTATATTGTTGTTTATATTGTTGTAAGCCATGCAAAACTATTTTCACAACAAAATTTTATGTCCTGTCAATTGTACCTTATTTATTCTTTCCCTATTTACTCAACTGATCTTATGCTTCAATTAACCATCAGTTATACTTGTGATGATTATGGACTTAAGTAGATCTCACTCTTAAGTCTTATCCCTAAGATAGGAAATACTGAATAGCTGTCCAGTTGAGTAAGTTGCAATGCATTCCTGGCCTTTTTCTCTAACTGTACATAATATGATTAGCAAAATGGTCTTGGCTCTTTTCTGGATAAGGAAAGATCAAAGAATGATAACAATAGCTTAGGCTTTGACTCCAGTTTACAATAAAATGGCATGTGTTTTTCCCCTTCGTGCGTTATATAGTAACAATTTATAGTTGTAGATGGGTGTATGGTGTTGAAGTTTCTCTCAATTAGTACCCTCACTTGCTGAGATTATGTTTGATTCTAGGTTATTTTGGCTGGCAAGAGGGAGACTGTTTTCATGGCAATGCAAAAAGCTGAAAGGTTTAGGACTGAGCTTCTTAGAAGAGGTGTTCTTCTAATTCCTGTCATTTGGGGTGAGGTTGAGGCAGCTCCAGTAGAAAAGAAGGGCTTTGGGGGTTCTGCGAAGGCTGCTGCTGCTCTTCCCTCTATTGGGGTATGTTTATTCTATATTTTTACTTCTAAATAATTTGCAATTGAAGGATAATTTTGCTGCTGCAAAAACCAGGATTTTCTAACATAGCCAACTAGAAAAAATGTAAGGCTGGCAATTGCCACTATAACTTGAACATGTAATCATGTTGTGCATATTAAGGCTGTTTCTAATAACTACTTGATTTGGAAATGATTTTGCATTTTTCATCAGTGTTAAGCATAATTTTATCAACCTGCTAAATCTTAAGAGCAATTTTGTTTTCTTTGCTCTACCATTTTAGGACGACTTTGAGAAACGAGCTCAGTCTATAACTACAAAATCCAAGTTGCAAGCTGAGATACGATTCAAGGCTGAGGCTGTGTCCCCTGCAGAATGGGAAAGGTGACTCCGCTTTCTATTTTGCCTACTAGTTATCAGTTGCAAACATAGAACTATAACCCTGGAAGGATATGCCACTTTGTGAATTTAGCTAAACATAATCTGTTACTCTTTTTTTTTAAAAAAAGGAAATTATATACAACTATCTGTCTACCTTTCTCCCAAATAGTGGATCTTCATTGCTCCCAATTTTCCATGCTCATTGTGTTGAAGTTCATAATAAATGCAGTTTATGCTGTAGGTTAATTTATTCAGTGAGATTTGAAGTTAATTGAAATTTACTAGTTTCATTCAAGGTTGCTTAATGATGTTTTGTGAATGTTCACCTCTAGTATGTGCATGTAGTCCTTGTACAGGTGTTTCCTTGTATCCGCAGCATACCTTAGCAGCATGTTCAGTTTGATTTATAACATTGTAATCATTAGCAGTAGGATACAATTATATGTGAGAGTCTAAAGTAACTGTCTTTTCTCAACATTTTTTCAATGCAGTGAGACTGATAAAGAAACATTAGAATTATTAAAAAAAAATTCCAACTTTTTTACTCTACTTTTTATTTCTAGCTTAATCTGTGTGCCAAACTCACATATGAAGAAATCAAGGATAGGAATAGTAAATTAATGACAAAACTAATTATGACTGTCCACTTTAAAAGGTCCCAACTTTTGATTATTTAAAGGCAGTCCCAAATATGATGTTATTTTCCCAAACTGACCTTTTATCTGCACAATTTTACTGGCCCTTGGATATTATTTTATAAGTCTATTGTTATCCTCCTTCCTCTTTTATCTCTGCAACCCAACCCCTTCCTCATACAAAATATCTACCCTGAAATCATCACCATCACCACCACCTATCATGCCCTCACAGTAGCCTAACCACCTCACCACCCTCTCCTTTGTCACTCTAACCAGACCACCGCCCACAGCAGCCCTGCCTACCTCATTATGATGGCCATACAACCTCCCCCCATAGAAGCCACCTAAATGTGCCTCCGTCCAATTCATCTCTACCACCAACCCCGCTATGACAGCCACCTTATTATACTCCACTCAAGCTGACACCACCATTCCTGTCATCTCCTTATATGGAAGTAAAAGACCGAAAAGAAAGAAGAAGAAACCAAAAAAAGGATCTGTTGAAGAGGAGAAAGAAATCAGCAGCGAGCAGGATAATGGGGAATAGGAAAGATAGAGATAGAATATATATGGTAGTTGCTCTAGGTACAGCGAGGGAGATAGAATAATTAAGAACCACCATGGCCATTGATGTAGTGATTTGTGAGGGGAAAATTTAATTTATTTCCAGCATTCTGGTTGGTGGTGGTTTTGCGTAGGAGGGGATGGTGGGTGGTGGTTAAATTATGGAGTTGTTCTTTAAAGGAATGAGAAATGAGGGGAATTTTTTTTTTTTTTTTTTTAAAAAAAAAAAAAAAATCCCTGGAAAAGAAAAGTAATGCATTTACTTTCAGCAAGTCACAAGTCATATGGGACCATTTGAGAAGAAATTCTCATAATTGGGACTATCCCTAGTTAAAGGAAAGCTGAGACCTTTAAAAGATGATCGGCTATAGTTGGGAGCTTTTTGTCGATTTTCCTACCATAGCAATTTCCTGTAATAGTTGTTTTTTTTTTTTTTGAAAAATGAGATCATATGACTCTAAAATGCAGGTTTTTGAAGTTATGCTCATTGGGTTTTTATATCGTTTTTAAACGTAATGAAGAATGTAGTCTGTGTAAGTAGATTTGTGCCTTTTCTTCTTCATTATTATTCTATGGAGGTGATTTATAGTAGTTCCTTGTTTGAAGAATAAATCTGTGTTTGGTCTCTCTTGTCTGCTGTCACTATGCCACAAGATGCAATATCATCCTATGTGTATTTTGTTTCTTTGTCTTTCCTTACTTCTTCCCTTCTGTCACCAATCCCTGGAATATTTAACAAATTATTGAAGAAAGAACGAGAACCAACCTGGAACATATATCAATCTTTAGGGTCTGCTTATCTTATTCTAATTTCAGATGGATAAAGGACCAGCAAAAATCAGAAGGAGTCACTCCTGGTGAGGATGTGTACATAATACTACGCCTAGATGGTCGGGTTCGCAGGTCAGGCAAGGTTAGTTTTCTTTAGACTATCAATCAACTCTGCTTCTGCATGTACTAGATACCTAACATTGCAATGTTTTTATAATGGCTAATTAAGCTTTTCTGGGTGGTGTTTGGATATTTGAAATCATTCTTTAGGGGACCCCTCTGGCCCTCTCTGCATTAAACAGTTGTTGAACCTCCATCTTGCAAACTTGAAGTGGGGTGGGAGTATATAGCGTTGGTGAACTGTTTAAATCAGTAGCTTAAGGAGCTTTTTGGACATCTGTTTTGGGTTGAATAGTTTTTTAGAGTAAATTATGTGGATGCAACAAAAAGAAACAGTGTAATTGGCGAGGAAGGAGGGGGTTGAATAGTTTGTAGAGCAAATTATGAGGGTGATACCAACAAAAAGAAACAAAGTATAATTGGATTTTTTTTGGATTGTTGAGGAAAAAGGAGAGAGGGAGCCAGGGAGGGGATAGAGAGAGATTGAGATCTTAATTTGTGATTGGCTTTTTTGCTAACATTTATATTGGCTTTTGGAATTTGTCAAACAGCCAAAAATTATGTTAATCCCTCTTTTCATTGTATATTCAAGACTTGAGAGTTAAGACTTAAGACTAGGGACTGCGTTAATTTAACCCTTTTCTGACTTTCTGTTGGTTGGAAGCCTCTTTATGGACACTGAGTAATTCTACTGTTGATGTACTTCTCAAAAATTGCACCCGCCCACCCAAAACCAATCCAACAACACTGACACCACTAATGTTTTTGTGCCACCCCTAAAACTTTATTAGCCCTATCCAAGGCCGAGTTTGGCTATGGCAAGGGTTGGTGAGGCCAACAATAGCATTGGAAAACACGAAAAGGGGGAAGGGGAAAGGCTCAAGCTTGGTGACGATCTATTTTTGATAAAAGTGCAAGAGAAGATGGTTGTGTGAGGGTGGTCATGGTGGAACTTTGAAGGGTGCATATGGAGAGTTATTATTTTAACGACTTATATTTTTAGTTAATGTTAGTTAATCTATGGTTACTAATTAATTGCTCACTTAGAAATTGGAAACAAATGGTGGTTAAATTATGAATCTAATTTTTCATCAAGAGTTAGATAAATTTTTAAAACCAATATATGTGCATTTCAATATGACATTAGGGATGATCAAGAATTTAGGACTTTCTGTGATGCTGTTACCATGTAAACCTGGTTTTTTCACAAGCAGCATCTCTTCATCAGCCTTCCTTCAGGATTTTAGTATACACTAATACAGGTGGTATCTTTACTTTGCATGCTATGTAGTTAAATATTTTTGAACTTAAATGATTTCAGGGAATGCCTGACTGGCAGCAAATAATACAAGAGCTTCCTGCTATGGATAATTTGTTAAGCAAACTTGAAAAATGAGGTACTTGGCTGCATTTTCGGCTGGGTAAATTTGCTTTGAGAAATACTTTTTTTCTAATTTTATTTTCCGTGCAATGGCATCTCATTTTTTCATATGTGGTGTGTTCCTTGGTTGACATTACTGGTGTAAGCCATGGTTAACAAATTAGACATGTGTGCAATCCAGAAGATTTTGAGATCTCAAGTCTTTTGCCGCTCAACATCCTGCATTACAGTGTAGATGAAGATATCTTATACAAAGTATAATTTTCATTTGTTTTACTTGTTGTGTACTTGTTTTGGCATTTTGATGTCATGATGTGCAGTTTTAGTTTTCTGTTGTATAGCTAAAAAGCCATTCCTGTAGGCTATCAGATGCTGTGGATATCGATTTGATTATGAATTCAGCACGAAAATTGAGTTTAAGCCCTTACAAATACAATGTTTATTCCACTGAAGTGTGTACCTAATAAGTTCAATCCTCCTTGGGACATCAGAAATATAGTTGTATAATGTTTACAACAATCAGATTATCTCCTTCAATACCAAGCTTGAAAACACCGAAATTCTACGTGCTAAGATAGGCCATACAGGCTACTTTTGCAACCAAGGGAGAGGAACTTAGAAAGGCTCCAGCAAAAGGCTCGCGCTGCTAAAATTTATCCTCAAGTCATTGCGAAGCATTACACCAGCTTTATTGAAGTAACTGGAAATATTACTCCGTAGTATTTAATATTTATCAGCCAAATAGGCGCGTAAATGGAAGCCATAACTTTACTCTGAATCATTCTAGTTTAACAAGCTTTTTTGGTTTAAATCTTGAGAGTAGAATCAAATACGAAGTATATGATATTGAATTTTGTCTGTTTTTTTTTTTTTTTTTTTTTTTTTGGGATGTCTGCATTAATGACATTACTAAATATGTATATTTTTTTTCTAGAAAAAAAAGGATCTTGTCAATTTTTTGAAGGAACTTTGAAATCATTATTGGAAAGATTATATAAAACAGAAAATAATCAAGGTATCAACCTAGAAAATCTTTAGGCGTCATTTCATAATTGTAATATGGCTAATAATTAGAATATAATAGATTAACCTAAGGCAACAACAACAATTATCATTGTCCATTATTCGTCTAATCGGAAACGGTGGATAAAATTGTCTCTATTATTATGCAAAAGAGATAGGGTACCAACTTCTACCGGGAGAGTAATAATAATGGAACATTCTGTCAACCAAGTTGGATGAACATAAAATAAAACGCTACCTAAAGTAATACAAGTATTCATTTTAAAAGATCATACGCTCTATTTATGTCTAATTTAAGAGAAAAGGCCAATTTCTATTGTAAAATCGATGGTATCATGTGTATGAGTGTATAATCCAAAAATAGTTTAAGTTTATCGGAGTACCGGACATCCAATTTGACTTGATAGTTTATAAAAAAGTTATTTACACATCTAGTGAAACCTAGGCCTTACATTATGATATGGATTAAAAGGGGTTTTAATAATGAATCTTTTGCCTATCAGATTTTTAAACAAACAAAAAAATTAAGTCAAAACCATTTGAATTAGGAGATTTATTAGCTTAGTGTTAATAAGAATTAATGGCTATTAAAAAGCTGTACAAATTTTGGTCATAATGTAAGCAAAATCTAATCAATGAGACATTCAACAACTTACGTGCCCTCAACAATGGTAATTTAAGTCAGAAGTTGTTGTCTACAACGCACACACACAAAAAAAAAAAAAAAAAAAAAAAAAAAAAAAAAAGAAGGTTGTTGTCTACAAATTGCAAAGTCGTAAGTACTTAATTAACAATTATTTATGCTAATACCGCCCAGCTTCGTGCCCTCAACTATGTTAATTGAAGAATCCAAACCAACCTAAAATTTTATTTAATTTTTTGACGTCTCCAAATCAACCAAAATTAAAGTATTCTTCCGTCCACAAATAAGAGTCATTTTATCAAAAAGACAAAAACTCTAGTCACTAGATAAAAGTTTCATTTCACCTTTGTCTGTACTTTATATACTACCTCCGATTATTTTTTAGTTGTAACTTTGGAATATTTTATCTCTCAAATAATACCCCAAAGTCGGAGGTAGTATTTAATTCAACAAATCTCACTGTCGTTTAATTAATCACTTTAATCTAACCAAATCATTCTAGCTTGTTTTGTTATATTCACCGTTGATAAATCAAAACCCTGATCGTATTTCACCTTCCTAAAAGCGCGCTCTAATGATGTATGAGACTTTAATTTGGAATGAAGAGTGTATACAATGAACATCATATTAGTTACAACCTTCGTGGCACCTACTATGTTAGTTTATCAAGTCAAAGAACATCCCAAGTCAGCTGTCACCACCAATTCTACAAGTTTAAAAGACACAACATAAAACAGAAATACAAACCCAAAAAAAAACAGCATAACCAAAAACACATAAGAAAGATCACAAAAAAAGAAAAACATGGGCACAAAAACAGCAACCTCTTCTCTTGCCCTTCTCCTGGTTTTCTCTCTTCTCCTTACAATATCGAGTGCTTTCGAAGACAGCAACGAGTACGCGATGAGTTCAGAGGTCAGTCGACGTTCATTACTGGATGTCGGAACCTTCATATCCTACTTAGTCCTGGACCGTAATCGTGTTCCCTGCTCCAAGGCAGGCGAGAGTTACTACAACTGCCTTTTTAATAATGAAACTGAAACTGCTAATCCTTATGAACGTAATTGCCAAGAAATTACTAGGTGCCAACGTTCTTAGTCATTTCTTTCATTGTTTTTGCAACTTCGTAAATTCTTTGGCAGTCCATCTTATAGGATGGATTTATTGTTTGTATTAATATGTATTAATAACGCGAATTATTAAGAAAGTGTGCTATTTGTTGCAACATAATGTATTTTTTTGATTAAATGTCTAGTTAATTGTGTGACAAAGGGTATGTCTTTCCTTTTGTTGCTACAAACTATACAACCTTATATGTATTTTGTCACAATTTTTGTTGGTAAATATGGTTCGATTCTTTTTCAAATTGTTTGGTAGTGTTAAACTCAATGCAAAAAAGAAAAGGTTAAAAAATCTTTTGATGTTTGATTTGAAGTTTACAATTACAGAGTACTCTTATCTTTTTCTACATTGATTAACTAACCAAACAACCATGAATGTACATTTTGTAGTATGGATTATTATTGAGGATATATTTTGTGGGATATATTTTGTGGAATATTGGGTATTATCTTTCATATTGTTTCCTAATTTCTAGTAACCTAATTAAGGTATCTCTAGGAATTAGCATTGTATATATATGTTTTGCTCCAATTAATGAAAGGTCAAGCCGTAAGTTTATACAATTCTACATGGTATCGGAGCCTTGATTTTTTTTTTTTTTTTTTTTTTCTCTCTGTAAACACCAATAATGGCCGTCGGGGATGACACATCTCCTCCACCGGCACCTACAAAAATTGAATCAAACTCCCCTTTCTACCTTGGACCGCAAGATCGGCCCGGGGATTACATCACCTCACAACGTCTAAAATTGGACAATTTTCACGATTGGTCTCATGCCGTGCGACTTGCTCTTTGCTCTCGCCGGAAATTTGGTTTCCTTGATGGTAGTATCACCACCTTCGAGCCGCCATGTACGAAGGATGATTGGGTAACAATTCAATGTATGTTAGTTTCTTGGCTCATGAACACAATCGATCCCGAGGTAAAATCTATGCTTTCACATTATGATAATGCTAAGAAATTGTGGGATGATTTACATGAGCGTTTTTGTCTCGTTAATGGCCCTAGAATTCAACAGATTAAATTTGAAATTAATAGATGTGAACAATTGAAAAACATGACAGTTGCGGTTTATTATAGTAAATTAGCGGTTTTGTGGGATGAACTTGATAGATTGGAACCCCTAATTTCTTGTAAATGTGGGAAGTGCTCTTGTAATGTTGGGAAGCAACACGCACAGCGGCGTGATGGGGATCGTCTCCAACAATTTTTGCTCGGTTTGTACTCTGATTATTATGCTGCTTTGCGTTCTACATTGCTCTTGCAAGATCCCTTGCCCTCTTTGAACAGAGCATACCAACAGGTTTCACAGGAGGAGAATGTTAGAGGGATTTCTCGTACAAAGGAGGATCCTGCTCCTGCTCTCGGGTTCGCTGTACGAACTGCTGCAGGGAGGGGTCGTGCAGGTGGCGCCGGTGGTTCTGACAGGCAGCTGCCAGTGTGTGACAAGTGTAAGAAAGTGGGTCATGAAACCGTGAAGTGTTGGTCCGATAAAATTTGTGCTTACTGTAAAAAACGAGGCCATGAAGAAAACCGCTGTTATGACAAACATGGCTGGCCGGAGGGTGCTGCTGGCAGCCAGGGGGGCCACCCGCAGCTAGTCGTGGTCGGGGTGCTCCGGTGAAGGCTAATGCAGTTTCGGGTGGTGGCTCGAAGTCGGAGGATACAAGTTCTTTTGCTTCGGGTCGTTTATTCTCTAGTGAACAATGGAAGGCAATTACGGGATTGATGGGTAATGCTACAATTTCTGATAATCGTTTGAGTGGTAAGTTTGATGACACCTCTTGGATTATTGATACAGGAGCTACACATCACGTAACTGGAGAAAAATATTGGCTTTTTGACACAAAAAGCTTCGAGTGTCCGGTTGGTTTGCCCAATGGAGACACGGTGTCGTCGTCTCTTATTGGCTCTGTTTGTTTATCGGACAAGATTACTCTCACCGGAGTACTCTATGTCCCTAATTTGAGTTGTAACTTGATTTCTGTTTCGCAACTCAACGATGCCCTTAATTGTACTGTCCAATTTAACCCTTATATTTGTGCTATACAGGACCACACGAAGGAGCTGATTGGAACGGGGACTAGGAGAGACGGATTGTATTACTTTAGCAAAATGGATTCGGTGCATCATGTGAGCGCTGCAAATTCAGAGTTGGAGTTGTGGCATCGTCGTATGGGTCATCCTTCTGAGAGGGTAGTTAAGTTGCTTCCCACAGTTAGTAATAAAGCTTGTTTAAATAAAGGATGTGAAGTATGTATGCGTGCTAAGCATCCTAGAGATAGTTTTCCTTTGAGTGACAATAAAGCATCTAGAATTTTTGAAAAAATACATTGTGATTTGTGGGGTCCGTATAGACATGTTTCGTCATGCGGTGCTCGTTATTTTTTGACAATAGTTGATGATTACTCTAGAGCAGTTTGGATTTATTTACTGAATGATAAAACGGAGGTTTTCCGTAAGTTCTTGATGTTTGTTGCTATGGTGGAAAGACAATTTTCTCAAACCATAAAAATTGTGCAAAGTGATAATGGTACGGAGTTTAATTGTTTGCATGATTTTTTTGATACTACGGGTATTATTTTCCAGACCTCTTGTGTGGGTACTCCGCAACAAAACGGGAGGGTTGAGAGAAAACATAAGCATCTTTTGTCTGTTGGGAGAGCTTTGAGATTCCAGGCAAACTTACCTATTTATTTTTGGGGTGAGTGTGTACTTGCCGCGGCTCACCTAATTAATCGTACTCCTACTTCATTGCTACAAAATAAAACTCCATTCGAAATCCTATTTGATAAACCCCCTATGCTTGGTGCCATTCGTACCTTTGGGTGTTTATGTTTTGCTCATAATCAGAAAACTAATGGAGATAAGTTTGCTAGTAGAAGTCGGAAGTGTGTTTTTGTGGGCTATCCTTTTGGGAAGAAAGGGTGGCGTTTGTATGACCTTGACTCCAAAGTTTTTTTTGTGTCTCGGGATGTTAAATTTTTTGAGGATGTGTTTCCGTTTGCTACTCCGGACAGTGTTAACATTGAGCCTCATGCCTTTGATTCTCAATATGCTATTCACGATGATTTTGTTGAGTTTGAGGAGTGTGATGGCAGTATGGAACGTGATATGCCCAATGGTGTCCTTGAGGGCAGATATTTGGGTGACCATGACCCTGCGAGTGCAGCTACGGCAGACCACCAAGGTCTTGCTTCAGCTCACCCGCAGGAGGAGGCTGTGGGCGCGGGTTCTTCAGCACAGCAGTCCTTAAGCCATGATGAAAATGGCAGTACAGGGGCAGCAGATCAGCAGCCCTTGGGGCGAGGTTTTCGGGACAAAATTCCCTCGGTTCGTCTTCGTGATTTTGTGACTCACTCAGTTTTTGCTAAAAATCCGTCTCCCTCCATTCCGTCTTCCAATACTCCTTCAGGTACTCCTTATCCTTTAGCACATTATATAAATTGTGACAAGTTTTCTGTGAATTATTGTAAGTTTATGGCAGCTATTGTTGGTGGTCATGATCCGAAGTCTTTTAGAGAGGCCATGAAACATGAAGGTTGGAGACAATCTATGCAGGAAGAAATTAGAGCCTTGGAAGATAACGGCACTTGGACCTTAGAGCACCTTCCTCCTGGCAAACGTGCTCTAGGGAGTCAATGGGTGTATAAGACAAAGTATTTCTCTACTGGTGATATTGAACGACTTAAATCTCGTTTGGTCGTTTTTGGTAATCATCAGCAGGAAGGCATAGATTATGGTGAAACGTTTGCTCCAGTTGCAAAGATGACCACGGTTCGGGCTTTTCTTGCAATTGCAGCATCAAAGAACTGGGAACTCCATCAAATGGATGTGCATAATGCTTTCTTGCACGGTGATCTTGCTGAGGAGGTATACATGAAATTACCTCCCGGGTTTGAAGGTGCAGATCCTTCATTAGTGTGTCGCTTGAGGAAGTCCTTGTATGGGTTGAAACAAGCACCGAGGTGTTGGTTTGCAAAGCTAACAACGGCTTTGAAAGGGTACGGCTTCATTCAATCTTACTCTGATTATTCTCTTTTTACATATACTAAAGGCACAGTTCAGATTAATGTCTTAGTATATGTTGATGATCTTATTATTTCTGGTAATCATTCCGCTGCACTTGTTGGTTTCAAGGCGTATCTCAGTGATTGTTTCAAAATGAAGGATCTAGGTCCTTTGAAATATTTTTTGGGGATAGAAGTTGCTCGTAGTGCTTCAGGTTTATTTTTATGTCAACGTAAATATACGTTGGATATTATTTCTGAAGCAGGTTTATTAGGGGCAAAGCCGAGTGGTTTTCCCATGGAGCAAAACCACAAGCTCGGTCGTGCCACAGGTGAGCTTCTTGCGGATCCGGAAATGTATCGTAGGCTTGTTGGTCGTTTGATTTACCTTGGGGTAACTAGACCAGATTTAGCATACTCCGTTCATATCTTGTCTCAGTTTATGCAAGCGCCACGCATTGAGCATTGGGAAGCAGCTCTTCGTGTTGTTCGTTATTTGAAGGGTACCCCGGGTCAGGGTATCTTGTTGAGTGCTACTAGTGATCTCACCTTGGAAGGTTGGTGTGATTCGGATTGGGCGGCTTGTCCCCTTACTCGTCGTTCTGTCACAGGTTGGTTGGTGTTTTTGGGGCATTCGCCTATCTCTTGGAAGACTAAGAAGCAACCAACTGTGGCGACATCTTCTTCAGATGCCGAATATAGGGCAATGTCTGCAGCCACTTGTGAGCTCAAGTGGCTTAAGGGTTTGTTGTTGAGTTTGGGTGTGCAACACCCTCAGGCGATCAAGTTATTTTGTGACAGTCAATCTGCTTTGCACATCGCAAAGAATCCGGTCTTTCATGAGAGGACCAAACATATTGAAGTGGATTGTCACTTTGTTCGAGATGCGATTGTTGAAGGCTTGATTTCTCCATCTTATGTTCCTACAACTTCTCAATTGGCCGACATTTTCACGAAGGCTCTTGGGAAGTCACAGTTTCACCATCTTTTGTCCAAGTTGGGCACTCATGACCCTAGTGCTCCAACTTGAGGGGGGGTATTGAGGATATATTTTGTGGGATATATTTTGTGGAATATTGGGTATTATCTTTCATATTGTTTCCTAATTTCTAGTAACCTAATTAAGGTATCTCTAGGAATTAGCATTGTATATATATGTTTTGCTCCAATTAATGAAAGGTCAAGCCGTAAGTTTATACAATTCTACAATTATCTACAAACAGTTCATCGTTTAAATGTTTAGCAACTTTTTTATCAACTCACTACATTAAAGCAAAAAAATATGGAGAGATTGCGAAAAAAATAAATAGAATTTGGATCCATGGAAGAGTGGAACAAAAGTCCTTTGACATTTGGGGTGCAAATGAGCCAATGTGTTTGTGAACAGCTTGTGAGCAAGCTCGATTAATCTTGGTCGTCAAAACTCGTTCATTAAGCAATTAAACAGACTACGCAAAATTTTGGGCTTGTTTACTAAACAAACTTTACTTGAACAATGTCAAGTGCGACTTGTTAGCATACAAATTCTTAAATGGACCTGGTTCACACTAATTTATTGTGGACCGCTAACATTAGAGAAAATATGGTTGTTTTATTAATAAAAAAAAGGGTCACTATAATTAAAAAAAGGTCACTATATTGAAATAAAAATTTATTTTGGTAATATATATGCCTAAGTGGTTATTTTTGTAATGAAATATTTTATATACTGATCAATATGAATAATAAAGGCCACTATGTTAAAATTAGGGTAATAGCGTCATATTTCAAGTTCACAATATTATTAAACGTTATAGTAGTTTTAATAAAGGTTACTAGGTTAAAAATAAGGTTACTATGTTAAAAATAATGGTCACTATGTTCAATATAATGTCAGTTGCGTGTGTATAGACCTCGAGTCTACAATAATATTATTGTGGACCAGGTCCACGCAAGTATTTTTGCTTGTTAGCATCAAAAACATTTCGTTTATCACTTAGTATTATCTTTTTGATCACTCGTTTATAACTCAAAAAAACTCTTGTACATTTTGATGGAATTATTTAGAAACTTAATTTTTCCTTAAAATAAAAATAATTACGTACAATAGTCAATTAAAACTTGCTACGACCATTTATGAATTTATGATTACTCCTAGGATTGTATTTAAGCGAACAAATGTTCTCCATTTCTTCACAATTTTTTTGTTGCTTTGCATGTTGATTATTGAAGATAATGCACTCCATCTTATTTATTACTCTATGAATTTATTATTTCAGTATATTTTCAAAGGATTAATTAAAATTAATAGACTACTCTATATATAGTTTTAATTTAAAGAATTTTACCAAAATATGCTAAACTGAAGTTTGAACTGGAGCTAAAATTACAAGCAAGCAAAGCTCAAACCAAGACCGTGCAAATATTTTACCAAGTGAAACAAGCTCGAACAAGAAAAATTAAACGCTCATTATGCTAAAACGCCAATAATCTTCGGAGACATCTGAACTCAGCTCGAGCAATCTTATACATGTACAGCTCGGTTCATCTGTATCCACAATGTACATGTACGTTATATTCCTATTATTATACTATCCTTGATTAGGGGATTTTTCCCCACCAATCACCATCTGACAAGTGGACCAATCAGGTTCCGCCATGTGTCCGTCACATGGGCCAATAGGAGCCTGCCACGTGTCAAGCAATGATCCGTCCACTATGGACCAATTACGACACGACACGTGTCCTTCCCATGACACCTGGGATAACCGGTCACCTAGGCCCAACTTCCGTGGGAAGCCCAATCAGCCCAAGGTTAACCTAAACCTAGATTGGCACGTTTCCCGAGGTTATAAATACCTCCCTTAATCCTCATTAAGGGAGATTACGCAGATTACACACATTAAATTCTCTCACCTAGAGAGACCCAATCACTTTAATTTCCCCATTAATTACTCCTTAATCAAGTACTAACTTGATCGTCGGAGGCGGATCTCCAATCATCCGGAGCATCCGTTTGTTTTGCAGGTACAGGCGTCCGGTTCCAGTCTCGGAAATGTAACTCTCCCAGCAGGACATCAGAAAACCCCGAAACATCTTGGCGCCGTCTGTGGGGAGAGTACTTCTGAGATGGCATCCACATTTGTACCGGCTCCTGAAGAGAGACGTCCCCTGGACGACCCTCTAGTTCAAAAAGAATCAACAGGCCGACAGTTCCGATACAGATGATGTAGTCGTCTACACCATTGCAGGCGGCTTCTCAGGAGGCGGCCCCACTATTAGGGGCAACAAAGACAATATCAGACGGTTAGATGTAAATTCCGTTCACCAAGAACGACCCTCCAAATATTCATTTCCTGAGATTGTCATCACTGAAGAAGATCTAAGAGGGGTAAGAGGGCCGCATGACGACCCTATCATTATTGAATGTAAAGTGGCCAACCAGAGAGTTGGCCGAATCCTCATAGATACCGGAAGCTCCTCAGATCTCATCAGTAGAAAATGTCTGTCGAAACTAAAATATCAGACTGATTGCATACATCCGGCATCCCACCCTTTAGTAGGGTTTGGAGGAGGAATCGTCCACCCAGTGGGACGAGTGAATTTACCCATCCGCTTAGGCGAAAAAGGGGAAGGACGACACATGGTAGTCCGGTTCTTGGTAGTAGAAGAACTCTCGGCCTACAACATGATTCTGGGACGACCAACCCTGAATAATTCCAAGGCTGTTATAATCCCATCTCTTATGTTGCTCAAGTTTGAGAGGGATAATGGAACAGTCGGGTCCCTAAGGGGAGATCAGAGGATGGCCCGTGAGTGCTGATTAGGGGATTTTGCTCCCACCAATCGGAATGCGCCACGTGGGCCAATCAGGTCCTGCCAAGTGTCCTCCAGTTGGAACTGTCAGGGCTTGCCACGTGGCACGCACTTATTCGTCCACCTTGGACCTATTATGTCATGACACGTGGCATACTCCATGCCTAATGGAGAAACCGGCCACCCAGGCCCAACTTCCGAGGGAAGCCCAATCAGCCCTAGGTTAACCTAAACCTAGGATTGGCACGTTTCCCAAGGTTATAAATACCTCCCTTAATCCTCATTAAGGGGGGATTACGGAGATAACAGGTTGATCACGCTAACAAAGCAGATTACCTACATTAAACACTCTCACCTAGAGAGACCCAATCATTTTAATTTCCGCATTAATTACTCCTTAATCAAGTACTAACTTGACCGTTGGAGGCGGAGCTCCCACCACCAGGAGTCTCCGTTGTTTTACAGGTACAGGCGTCCGGTTTCAGTCTCGGAATTGTAACTCTCCCGCAGGACATCAGAAAACCCCGAAACATTTGGCGCCGTCTGTGGGGAGAGTACTTCTGAGATGGCATCCAAGTCTGTACCGACTCCTGAAGAGAGGCGTCCCCTAGACGACCCTCAAGTTCAGTCGGACCACGATACTGAGACTGAATTTGAAGTTGAAGCTCACACAGCTTCAGACGGGACCCTAAGGGCCCGACGTACCCGTCAGACCGAAAGAAGAGAACGGGAACATCTTCAAACTGGAAGTGAGCCAGCAGGCGCACCGCCTGTTCGGCAGCAGCCGACTGATGGGTCTGCTCCCATCACAAGGAACGAACTCATGACCTTCATGAGGGACTTCAAGGGAGAAATTCAAGAGTTGATCAAACAGAAGCCGCCTACTCTGGACAGGGAGTAGTCGGCTAAGAAACCCTCCACTTCACGGAAGAGGAAGCCATTTTAAGGGCGAGAGGCGACTCCTCATCCTAAATCTAGGAAGCGGGAGCCACCTGCCCTTGATTTCACAAAATGCCGTTTTCCTACTCCAGGAAATAGGAAACCTGTTCGTCATATTCAGGCGGACGGGTCGAGGAAATCATACACCGGCGCTCGGCTACTGCTAGAGCAGAAGAAGAGTGACCGATTGTCAGAGTCGGCCTCTACTTCAAACTTCCAAGACAGTCTGCGAAATACCTAAATGAGGCATACTCAGTCGTATCATGAGAGTCAGTCAGGCGGCACCTTCCGTCGGTCCGGCTTTCATAGCGACTAGGCGGTACCAAACTTACCGTTTGTACCGCAACAACAGTATTTTTTTCAGCCACCTCCGTTTGGTGGACAAGCAGCAAAAAATGTCCAACCTATGGACTGGCAGCTACGGTTGCTTAGACTTGGTGAACAGCCGTCGGCCTTCTCCAAGGAAATTACTGAAGCCGCTCAGCCGGCCAAAGTGAAAAATGTATTAGTAGGCGCCTATGACGGCACTACTAACCCAGAAGACCATCTGATGGCATTCACCAACCTGATGTACCTTCAAGGGTTGGATGATCCCACCTGGTGCAAGTGTTTCCCAGCGACTCTCAAAGGAATCGCACAACAATGGTTCGGCAACCTGCCGACTGGTTGTGTAAATAACTTCAGGACGCTTGCTTACTTATTCACCTCCAACTTCGCCATGAACATCCCTGCGAAGAAGACGACCCTTGATTTAGGAACCATTCAGCAGGGCGAGAAGGAGGGGCTTCGTTCTTACATCAGGCGGTTTAACTTGATGAGAATACAGATTCAAGGGTTACCGGATGAAGTAGCCTATACTGACTTTTTCAGAGGTCTCAAGGACGGGTCGACCTTCAAATTTGATTTGGTCCGAAAGAGGGTGGCGACTCTTCAAGAGGCCTTGATTGAAGCGGAAGCCTATATACAGGCGACTGATCTTTGTACGGTAAAACAGTCGGACGGGAAAAGGTCCGACAAAAGAGAAGGACGACAGAAACAGTCGTCAAACAAAGATGAGAAGAGAAAAGAGGTCTGGGCGGCTGATTCCTCTACACAGCCGGCTCAGAAAAAGAAAAAAGAATTCAAACCATACTCCCCAAAGTATGCGTTTAACAAGGATAACCAGTTTATCCTAAAAGAAATCAAGGGACGGATCTCAATTGAGAAGCCAGTCCCCATGAAGGGTTCTGCAAACAACCGGAACCAAGAAAAATTATGTGCTTATCATGAAGATGTTGGTCATCACACCAATGACTGCATCAGTCTCATGCGGTATCTGGACCGCCTGGCTGAGCAAGGTGATCTTGACACTTATGTCAAGAAATCTACGGGGAACACTTCCTCAAAAAAGCAGTCGGCCAAAAAGAATCAACAGGCCGACATCTCCGATACAGATGATGCAGTCGTCTACACCATTGCAGGCGGCTTCTCAGGAGGCGGCCCCACTATTAGGGGAAACAAAGACAATATCAGGCGGTTAGATGTAAATTCCGTTCACCAAGAACGACCCTGCAAATATTTATTTCCTGAGATTGTCATCACTGAAGAAGATCTAGGAGGGGTAAGAGGGCCGCATGACGACCCTATCGTTATTGAATGTAAAGTGGCCAACCAGAGAGTTGGCCGAATCCTTATAGATACCGGAAGGTCCTCAGATCTCATCAGTAGCAAATGTCTGTCGAAACTAAAATATCAGACTGATTGCATACATCCGGCCTCCCACCCTTTAGTAGGGTTTGGAGGAGGAGTCGTCCACCCACTAGGACAAGTGGATTTACCCATCCGCCTGGGCGAAAAAGGGGAAGGACGACACATGGTAGTCCGGTTCCTGGTAGTAGAAGAACTCTCGGCCTACAACATGATTCTGGGACGACCAACCCTGAATAATTCCAAGGCTGTTATAATCCCATCTCTTATGTTGCTCAAGTTTGAGAAGGATAATGGAACAGTCGGCTCCCTAAGGGGAGATCAGAGGATGGCCCGAGAGTGCTATCTCTCGGATGTCAAGCCCACTGTTATGGCCACTGCGTCGAGTGGTGGAAAAATAGACCTTGACAATGTCAATGAGAGTGCGCCTATTCAAGAAGCAGGCGGCAAGAAGAGAAAGGCATCCCAGACAGGGGCCGCACGAAAGGACAGAAAATAGCAATCATTGGCAGAGGAGCGGTCGGACGAATTCCGCCCTCAGCCGGCTGGTGAGCATACGGACCTGATCCTAGACGACTCACGTCCTGACCGAACAACCAAAGTTGGGACGACTGCTCTGAGAGACCTTGGTGACGACTTTCACAAACTATTGAAAGAATACAAGGACATCTTTGCATTCGAAGTCCATGAAATGACAGGCATTAGTCCTGATCTGGCGGTACATAAACTAGTCGTGGATCCAAAAAAGAAGCCGGTACGGCAGAAGAAGCGGAACCATGGCGAAGAAAGAAGTCAAGCAGCAGCCGCCGAAGTTAAAAAATTACTTGATGCAGGGTTCATTCGGCAATGTTACTTCCCAGACTGGGTTGCAAATGTGGTGCTTGTTAAAAAGCCGAATGGCACCTGGCGAATGTGTGTAGACTACACAGACTTAAACAAGGCGTGCCCCAAAGACAGTTACCCTCTGCCTAAAATTGATAACCTGGTCGACTCAACAGCCGGTCATGCTTTGATGAGCTTTATGGACGCCTACTCTGGTTTCCATCAAATTCCTTTATGGAAGAAAGATCAGGAGAAGACGACCTTCGTCACTGATCAGGGGTTATACTGTTACACGGTCATGCCGTTTGGTCTTAAGAATGCCCCGGCTACCTTCCAGCGAATGATAAACACTGTGTTCTTTGATCAGATTGGGAGAAACGTCGAGGCATACATTGATGATATGATTGTCAAGACTAAACTTAAGAAAGATCATCTGTCGGACCTCCGAGAAACTTTCGCCACACTCAGGCGGCACCATGTCATGCTCAATCCCAAGAAATGTGTCTTTGGAGTTGAGTCTGGGAAATTTCTCGGATTCCTTATCAATCAGAGAGGAATAGAGGCGAACCCTAAGAAGGTGCAGGCGGTCATCGACATGCAGTCGCCTCGTACCATCCGAGAGGTTCAGAAGTTAACAGGTTGTCTGGCGGCCTTGGGAAGATTTCTAAGCCGATCAGGCGACAAATGCCTATACTTTTTCCAGGCAATTAAGAAAAAGGCAAGGTTTGAATGGGGGCCGGATTCTGAGGCCGCCTTCCAGAAATTGAAAGTTCACTTGCATTCCTTGCCGAGGCTGGTCAGCCTTTTGCCCAAAGAAGTACTCTACATGTACCTGGCCGTCTCTGATCATGCGTTAAGCGCTGTTCTCCTTGCTGAAAGAGACGGTTGTCAGCTCCCGGTCTACTTTGTCAGTCACGTACTGAAAAATGCCGAGTTGAGGTATCCCTTAGTGGAGAGATTTGGTCTTGCACTCTTCATGGCTGTTAAAAAATTGAAGCCCTACTTTTTGGCACATGCAGTCGTCGTGTATACAGACCAACCTATCAAGCGGCCACTGACCATCATGGAGTCGTCAGGCCGAATGATCAAATGGGCCATAGAAATTCAGAGCCTCGAAGTTACTTTCGAGCCTAGAAAAGTAGTGAAGGGGCAAGCCTTTGCTGACTTTATTGTTGAGATGACTCGTCCCCCTGACTCTCAAGTTCCAGACCAAGTCTGGAAGGTATATGTGGACGGAAGCTGACAGCCTAATGGTTGTGGAGCAGGCGTCATATGTCAGTCGCCAGAGGGCGACAGGTACGAGTATGCTCTACGCTTCAGTTTTCAGGCCTCAAACAATGAGGCAGAATATGAAGCTTTACTAGCCGGAATCCGCATGTGCAAGGCGGCAGGGGCAAGAAAAATAGACGCCTGTTCCGATTCACAATTGATAGTGAGTCAGTACAATGGCGAATACGAAGCAACCCATCCGGCTATGATCAAATATTTACAGGCGGTCCGACAAGCAGTCGGCTCCCTTGAGGATTTCCATCTGATCCAAGTGCCGAGATCAGAAAACAACCAGGCGGATGCACTGTCAAAATTAGCTTCATCCGCCTCCTCTGATACTCCTCGAACTATTTTTTGGGAAGTAATGGAGAAGAGAAGCATCGAGGAAGACCCTATTGGAATCCTAGACAGAAGCTCAACCTGGATGGATCCAATCAGGGCATATCTGGCAAATGGTACCCTGCCGGATGATCATCAACAGGCGGCAGCACTAAAAAAACGAGCAACCAGTTTTGAAATAATAAAGGGAGAACTTCACAAAAGGGGGTACCTTCAACCATTCTTAAAGTGTGTTACTCCAGAAAAGGGACGAGAGATACTAGACGATCTTCACTCTGGTTACTGTGCTTCCCATATAGGCGCAATGGAGATGGTGAAAAAATGTGACAAGTGCCAAAGGTTTGGCAAGCTAATTCACCGTCCGGCTACTGACCTCACTACCATTCATAGCCCACTACCGTTTGCTAAGTGGGGCATGGATATTCTGGGTCCATATGCGCCTGCTACAGGCGGAAGGAGATACATACTTGTTGCCGTCGACTACTTCACTAAATTGGTAGAGGCGGAGGCTGTAAAGGGAATCAAGACGAAGGATGTAATTTCATTCATTTGGAAAAAGGTCATCACTCGGTTCGGGGTTCCCATGTCTATGGTTTTTGATAATGGTCCCCAATTTGAGACGACTGTTCTCAAAAGCTGGTTGGGTGACCAAGGAATTTCACACTACTTTGCATCCGTCGGCCGTCCACAAGCAAACGGCCAGGTAGAAGCCTTTAATAAAATCACCTCAGACGGTCTCAAGAAAAAGATTGAACGAGCAGGCGGCCTATGGGCGGATGAATTACCACATGTTCTCTAGGCCATTAGGACGACTGAAAAAGGGGCGACTGGAGAAACTCCATTCCTCCTAACTTATGGTGCGGAAGCTGTTCTTCCAATAGAACACTACGAGCCGACTCTTCGAGTAATGCTATATGACGAAGAGGCAAACTGGGAAGCCATGTGCCTGGCATTAGACTCACTTCCTGAAAGGAGGGGCAATGCTGTCTTGCGCCATGAAATTTACCGCCTGAGAATGACTAGATCATACAACAAAAAAGTACACAGGCGTCCACTCAAAGTGGGGGACTTTGTACTTAGAAAAATGGAAGCAGTTGGTAGGGCTAATGAGTCTGGCAAACTAACTCCCAACTGGGAAGGACCCTACCGAATCTGTGAAGAGGTCAGGGACGGTACCTACCGGCTGGAAACACCAGACGGACAACCGTGGCCTCGAACTTGGAATGTAGATAATCTTAAGAAATATTTCTTTTGAATGATGTAAATAATCAAGGGCTACTTAATAAAAGTTTGCACTTAATATTCAATTTTGTACTAAGAGGGGCACGCCTATTAACAAATAGTCGGCTACTCTCCATGTTTAAATTCTTACTTAAGAGGGGCATGCCGTCTGTACCTTTACAGTCGACTACTCTCCATTGAGTACTTTACTCTATCTTCAGAGGGGCATGCCGCCTGTACCTTTACAGTCGGCTACTCTCCATTGAGTTTTACTCTATTTTCAGAGGGGCATGCCGTCTGTACCTTTACAGTCGACTACTCTCCATTGAATATTTTACTCACCATAGGGGCATGCCGTCTGGACATAAAGTCGGCTACTCTCCATAGAAGAGGGCCGATTGGTTCCAAACACATAGCCACCCCCTTATACTTAGCTAAAAAAGATTAGGGCCTGGCCGACCCTGTGCCTAAACAGGCGGCTACCCTCCTCTTACTTAGCATCTACGTTCACCAAGAACTAACCAAGGCCACAGGCCAAATGATCAGACCAGGCGCCAAGCCAACTGATCAAATCTTCAAAACTAATACGACCTGTCCCAACATCATAGCAGGCGTCCGGCGGCATCCCTCCGGATGAAATTCGTCGCAGAGAGCAGCTCCCTGTTGGGTGGAACATTGCTCTATAAACTAATTACACGGCACCTATACGACTGTCCCCCAAGGGCAACCACGTAGCCGTTTTTGAGACAAGGATAACTCTATCACTAACCAAACCAGTGGTAGCAGTTGACATCTGAGTCAGATGACCGCCTGTATTACTTGGGATAAATGCAGGGGGTACCTCTTGAGTTAATAACCAACAAACATTGGCGAATCAAAAGGTTCAGCCGGCCTCCGCCGCCTGGTGCCTTTACTACTCAAGCAGGAGTGACGGCGACTGAGTAACTCCAAAGTTAACTCATAGTCACTCTCTCAAACTTAGTATGGAGCCTAAAAGGTATGAGTCGTCCGCCTGTTTTTAGCAAACAGGAGCTCTCAACCACTACTCCTGCTAGGTTAACAACCTGAGTTAAAAGCCAGCAAACATTGGCGAATAAAGGGGAACAACCAGTACCAACCGCTTGATACCTCTACTACTCAGTTACTTGGCAACTAGGTAACAATCATGTTTACTTGGTCAAACCACTTTCCTACTTGGTAAATTTTACAAATGACAGGACCGCCTGCCTAAAGGGGATCCAGTCTTTAAAATGGTTCGAATACCAACTGGATAAATGGACGACTGATCGTCTAGCCTGGAAACAGACAACCAGTCGTCCAGGGGCATAGGCGGCGTGACTAACTATCCGTACCTGTCTGCAACTATCGGCCATGTAAAACAGTCGGTATAGTGAACAATTGGATATCAGAATATTCAATACTTAAACAAATTTGAAGCAAGACAAAAAAATCATTAAAAAGAAGCCGGTCATTAAAGACCGGCAAAATATTCAGAGCCCCGGCCCCCTGGCCGGGTAAATACAAAACAAATGGCACGCAGGCCGTGGAAAGAAGACATAAAGCTTAAGAAGGGGGCAGATCTTCAATATTAGTAGCTGCCGCCTGGTCAGCGCTCTTCTTGCTGGACTCGGCTTCAGCTGCATCCTTCTTTGATGCATTACCCCCAAGCGGCACAAGCGCCACTACCGGCTCCTCCTCCTCCAACGCTTCCTCCAACGCCTCTTCCTCAGCAGCCGCCAGGATCTCTTGATTATATGTGTTAGAACACTGGCGGTACGTTTTTTCCCATGAGGCAAAGTCGGCATTGGGGAAGAGGCGGCCCCAAGTCATGCGCTGGATTTGAGCAGAGTCTTCCATCATCTCCCGGACCAGCTCTTTCTTTTCTTGCTCGGCCTTTTCCGAGAGCTCCTGAGTAAGACTCTTCTCCTGGGTCACCAGGCGTTCCTTTACGTTGGCCAAGGATTTCTCCAAGGCTTCGTATGAGGACATCTTGTGGCGAAGAGGTCTCAGCTCGGCCTTGAGGTTGTTGATGGTCGCCTCCAGCTCGCCATTCCTCTTCTGGGCCGCCTCTAACTGAGCCCGAATAGCGGCAGTAGCCTGCGCCTGATAATAAAGAATATCAATGGTCAGAACTTCATTTTGGGCAATTTGAAACATTGCCTTATCACAGTCAGAGGCGGCCATAGCTTTTGCAGCCTTTACCTCTTTGTTCTTCCGGTCAAGCGGCTTGCGAAGGCCGTTCACTCGGAGCAGGGCCTAAGTAAAAAGGGGAACATGCGTCAGTTTCCAAACAAAAAAGAAAACAGGCGTCCTGGAATTCAAATACTCAAAAATATGCTAAGTATACCTCAGCAAGGACCCCTGCAATCCCGTCTAGGTCAAGGGTGCCGACACCCCTGACCGCCTCCCTTTCAGCTGGAGGGACGGCCTTGATCATAGACTTGGCCACCTCTACCAAGTAAGGCTCCTGAGGGCCGGCTGCATCAAGCATAAACAAACGGATTAGACCTAGTAAAAAAGGGAGCAAGTCTAAAATTTACAAGGACAACTTCATACTTCTAGGCGGCCCAGCTGGAGTTTTAGAAGAAGTGGTCAGCTGTTTCTCAGCCGCCGCATGTTTCCTGGCAAAACCAGGAGAGCTCGCAACAGTCGTCCTCCGGGCCTTGGGGTCCGGCTGTTGGGAAGAAGAAGCTCTTGGAGCGCCCGTCTAAAAAAGAAGAAAAAAGTCAGTATATGCATAAACACAACTCCAAAAAGAGGGTGAAAGGTTCGAAGCCCACCAAGGGTGCCCCCTTGTTGGGGGAGTCGGTTGAAGCTTGTTGCATGATGGAGGCCCGCAACATGGCCGCCGCAGTCTTGGAGGCGGTAATTTTGCTCATGGCGTCCGCTGCAAAAACAAACAACAAAGTTAATAAAAGTTATAACAAAATGCACGGAACAGCAGAGTATTCGACAGGCCGACTACCTCTTGAGCACCGACTGCTGAGGCCACAGGCGGCCAAAAAGTACTCGTCGTAGAGCCATTTGAAGCTCGGGACGCAGTGCAGGGGTACTTGCTCTCGTACCCCTGAAGTAGAGTTCACCTTCGACTCTACTTTAAAGAGTCCTTTATCTAGGATCTCTTTCTTAGCCTTGGGGGAACAGGCGGCATGCTACGGCCGCCTGCAAGAAGGGGCGGATTCCTGTTCCACCTGTTGAAGCGCTTGTTCTAGCTCTGTGTCTGAACTCTCAATGATGAACAAGGTGCACCGCCAGTCCTTCCATTTGTTTGCTTTACCTCTCGTCATGAGGTAGCCCCTGTGGCTCGTCAATTGATACCAGCCGGTACCGCCTGCCTTAGGGGTCCGGCTGAGGTAGTTCATGTGGGCGAAAGCCTCGAAGCTCGGCTCCACCCCGTGCAGTTCGCACCCGGCCACATAGCCGAGTACGTTGACCCAGGAGTTCGGGGCTAACTGCCATAACCCCAACTCATACCCATCCAAGATCCGCTGATTAGCCGGATGTAATGGGAAGCGCAGCCCAGCCTTGATGGCTGCCTCGTAGCAGCCAAAGCAGGCGCCATCATAACTGGTACCAGCCGGCCAGACGACTATGTCTTCTGGATCCGGCACGAACACTAAAAAGCCGGGGCCCATTGTGTGGTTTGCGATAAAGCTCCCCACTTTCTCTTGCATGGCCGTGATCCGGCCCCGAGGTACCGTGCAGTAGTAGGGGGTATTTTTCTCTCGGTGAGAGGCGGATGGCTCCGCCCAATCGTCCCCCTTCTCAACTGCGTGAGAAAGCCTCGCCTCTTGTAGACGACTGTTTTTTCTCTTCTGTGTCCAGAGAAGCATGGCCAGAAGAGCTAGACTCGGATTCGTCCTCTGACGAGTCCGAAGAGGACGACTCCTCCCCTCTCCCGGAGGGGCCCGCCTCCTCTCCTTTAAAAGGAGCAGGAGAGAATGTAGAATTGTCAACTGTAAAATGGGAAGGGGTCACTTTGACTCCTCCCTCAGAACTGCCGGCTTTCAAGCCGCTTTGTTTCACTTCCACATCTGGCGCCTGGTCAGATGTTTCACTAATCGGCACCTTGTGGGAGGAGCCGTTTGAGTTTGAGATCCTGGCAGTCTTTTTTGTTCTGGCCATCATGTTCTACTTAGACACAGATACAGTCGGACTTTGAATAAAGGGCAAAGATGGGTCCAGAAAAGGGAAGACGGCACTCCTAGTCCTAGATTCAGCCGTCCCCGGTGACCGACTGATCACTAACCTAGGTCGTGTCGTGTGCTTCCGTGGTGCCATTTCAAAAAATAATAAAATAAAGACAATTAAGAGTAAGAGAACCGACGGTTACCTGAACGAGTGACGTTGATGGAGTTCTGAAAATCTTGTGCAGTCGGCTTGTCAGAGCAGGCGGTAGGCAGAAAGGGTCCAAAATGTCAGAGCAAGTTCAGGGGTCCGAATGTTCTCTCACAAAGTTCGCAAGTGTGAAAATGATTGAAGTCAACACTCCTTTATATAGGCGAAGTGAGAAGGCGAAGGGTCACTTCCAGAATTCAAAATTTGGGCGGGAGAATCTCTCGGCCTTTCGCCGAGTGACACCTGTAGCAGGCCGTCGCCTGTTACAGTGCGGCACCTGTCACAGGTAACACGTGACCAGTCACGTGCCACCTGTGAGGGGCAAATGATTAGGGGATTTTGCTCCCACCAATCGGAATGCGCCACGTGGGCCAATCAGGTCCTGCCAAGTGTCCCCCAGTTGGAATTGTCAGGGCTTGCCACGTGGCACGCGCTTATTCGTCCACCTTGGACCTATTATGTCATGACACATGGCATACTCCATGCCTAATGGAGAAACCGGCCACCCAGGCCCAACTTCCGAGGGAAGCCCAATCAGCCCTAGGTTAACCTAAACCTAGGATTGGCACGTTTCCCAAGGTTATAAATACCTCCCTTAATCCTCATTAAGGGGGGGATTACGGAGATAACAGGCTGATCACGCTAACAAAGCAGATTACCTACATTAAACACTCTCACCTAGAGAGACCCAATCACTTTAATTTCCGCATTAATTACTCCTTAATCAAGTACTAACTTGACCGTTGGAGGCGGAGCTCCCACCACCAGGAGTCTCCGTTGTTTTGCAGGTACAGGCGCCCGGTTCCAGTCTCGGAATTTTAACTCTCCCGCAGGACATCAGAAAACCCCGAAACAAGTGCTATCTCACGGATGTCAAGCTCACTGTTATGGCCACTGGGTCGAGCAGTGGAAAAATAGACCTTGACAATGTCAAGGAGAGTGCGCCTGTTCAAGAAGCAGGCGGCAAGAAGAGAAAGGCATCCCAGACAGGGGCCGCAAGAAAAGACAGAAAATAGCAATCATTGGCAGAGGAGCGGTCGGATGAATTCCGCCCTCAGCCAGCTGGTGAGCATACGGACCTGATCTTAGATGACTCGCGTCCTGACACAACAATCAAGGTTGGGACGACTGCTCTAAGGGACCTGGGTGACGACTTTCACAAACTATTGAAAGAATACAAGGACATCTTTGCATTCGAAGTCCATGAAATGCCAGGCATTAGTCCTGATCTGGCGGTACATAAACTGGCCGTGGATCCGAAAAAGAAGCCGGTACGGCAGAAGAAGCGGAACCATGGCGAAGAAAGAAGTCAGGCGGCAGCCGCCGAAGTTAAAAAATTACTTGATGCAAGGTTCATTCGGCAATGTTACTTCCCAGACTGGGTTGCAAATGTGGTGCTTGTTAAAAAGCCGAATGGCACCTAGCGAATGTGTGTAGACTACACAGACTTAAACAAGGCGTGCCCCAAAGACAGTTACCCTCTGCCTAAAATTGATAACCTGGTCGACTCAACAGCCGGCCATGCTTTGATGAGCTTTATGGACGCCTACTCTGGTTTCCATCAAATTCCTTTATGGGAGAAAGATCAGGAGAAGGCGGCCTTCGTCACTGATCAGGGGTTATACTGTTACACGGTCATGCCGTTTGGTCTTAAGAATGCCCCGGCCACTTTCCAGCGAATGATAAACACTGTGTTCTTTGATCAGATTGGGAGAAATGTCGAGGCATATATGGATGATATGATTGTCAAGTCCAAACTTAAGAAAGATCATCTGTCGGACCTCCGAGAAACTTTCGCCACACTCAGGCGGCACCATGTCATGCTCAATCCCAAGAAATGTGTCTTTGGAGTTGAGTCTGGGAAATTTCTCGGATTCCTTATCAATCAGAGAGGAATAGAGGCGAACCCTAAGAAGGTGCAGGCGGTCATCGACATGCAGTCGCCTCGTACCATCCGAGAGGTTCAGAAGTTAACAGGTTGTCTGGCGGCCTTGGGAAGATTTCTAAGCCGATCAGGCGACAAATGCCTATACTTTTTCCAGGCAATTAAGAAAAAGGCAAGGTTTGAATGGGGGCCGGATTCTGAGGCCGCCTTCCAGAAATTGAAAGTTCACTTGCATTCCTTGCCGAGGCTGGTCAGCCTTTTGCCCAAAGAAGTACTCTACATGTACCTGGCCGTCTCTGATCATGCGTTAAGCGCTGTTCTCCTTGCTGAAAGAGACGGTTGTCAGCTCCCGGTCTACTTTGTCAGTCACGTACTGAAAAATGCCGAGTTGAGGTATCCCTTAGTGGAGAGATTTGGTCTTGCACTCTTCATGGCTGTTAAAAAATTGAAGCCCTACTTTTTGGCACATGCAGTCGTCGTGTATACAGACCAACCTATCAAGCGGCCACTGACCATCATGGAGTCGTCAGGCCGAATGATCAAATGGGCCATAGAAATTCAGAGCCTCGAAGTTACTTTCGAGCCTAGAAAAGTAGTGAAGGGGCAAGCCTTTGCTGACTTTATTGTTGAGATGACTCGTCCCCCTGACTCTCAAGTTCCAGACCAAGTCTGGAAGGTATATGTGGACGGAAGCTGACAGCCTAATGGTTGTGGAGCAGGCGTCATATGTCAGTCGCCAGAGGGCGACAGGTACGAGTATGCTCTACGCTTCAGTTTTCAGGCCTCAAACAATGAGGCAGAATATGAAGCTTTACTAGCCGGAATCCGCATGTGCAAGGCGGCAGGGGCAAGAAAAATAGACGCCTGTTCCGATTCACAATTGATAGTGAGTCAGTACAATGGCGAATACGAAGCAACCCATCCGGCTATGATCAAATATTTACAGGCGGTCCGACAAGCAGTCGGCTCCCTTGAGGATTTCCATCTGATCCAAGTGCCGAGATCAGAAAACAACCAGGCGGATGCACTGTCAAAATTAGCTTCATCCGCCTCCTCTGATACTCCTCGAACTATTTTTTGGGAAGTAATGGAGAAGAGAAGCATCGAGGAAGACCCTATTGGAATCCTAGACAGAAGCTCAACCTGGATGGATCCAATCAGGGCATATCTGGCAAATGGTACCCTGCCGGATGATCATCAACAGGCGGCAGCACTAAAAAAACGAGCAACCAGTTTTTGAAATAATAAAGGGAGAACTTCACAAAAGGGGGTACCTTCAACCCTTCTTAAAGTGTGTTACTCCAGAAAAGGGACGAGAGATACTAGACGATCTTCACTCTGGTTACTGTGCTTCCCATATAGGCGCAATGGAGATGGTGAAAAAATGTGACAAGTGCCAAAGGTTTGGCAAGCTAATTCACCGTCCGGCTACTGACCTCACTACCATTCATAGCCCACTACCGTTTGCTAAGTGGGGCATGGATATTCTGGGTCCATATGCGCCTGCTACAGGCGGAAGGAGATACATACTTGTTGCCGTCGACTACTTCACTAAATTGGTAGAGGCGGAGGCTGTAAAGGGAATCAAGACGAAGGATGTAATTTCATTCATTTGGAAAAAGGTCATCACTCGGTTCGGGGTTCCCATGTCTATGGTTTTTGATAATGGTCCCCAATTTGAGACGACTGTTCTCAAAAGCTGGTTGGGTGACCAAGGAATTTCACACTACTTTGCATCCGTCGGCCGCCCACAAGCAAACGGCCAGGTAGAAGCCTTTAATAAAATCACCTCAGACGGTCTCAAGAAAAAGATTGAACGAGCAGGCGGCCTATGGGCGGATGAATTACCACATGTCCTCTGGGCCATTAGGACGACTGAAAAAGGGGCGACTGGAGAAACTCCATTCCTCCTAACTTATGGTGTGGAAGCTGTTCTTCCAATAGAACACTACGAGCCGACTCTTCGAGTAATGCTATATGACGAAGAGGCAAACTGGGAAGCCATGCGCCTGGCATTAGACTCACTTCCTGAAAGGAGGGGCAATGTTGTCTTGCGCCATGAAATTTACCGTCTGAGAATGACTAGATCATACAACAAAAAAGTACACAGACGTCCACTCAAAGTGGGGGACTTTGTACTTAGAAAAATGGAAGCAGTTGGAAGGGCTAATGAGTCTGGCAAGCTAACTCCCAACTGGGAAGGACCCTACCGAATCTGTGAAGAGGTCAGGGACGGTACCTACCGTCTGGAAACACCAGACGGCCAACCGTTGCCTCGAACTTGGAATGCAGATAATCTTAAGAAATATTTCTTTTGAATGATATAAATAGTCAAGGGCTACTTAATAAAAGTTTGCATACTTAATATTCAATTTTGTACTAAGAGGGGCAGGCCTACTAACAAACAGTCGGCTACTCTCCATACTCAGTTTTCATTTTTACCTAAGAGGGGCATGCCTACTGACAAACAGTCGGCTACTCTCCATGTTTAATTTTTATTCTTATCGGCTACCCTCCTCTTACTTAGCACCTACGTTCACCAAGAACTAACCAATTCCACAAGCCGAATGATCAGTCCAGGTGCCAAGCCAACTGATCCAATCTTTAAACTAATACGACATGTCCCAACATCATAGCAGGCGTCCGGCGGCATCCCTCCGGATGAAATTCGTCGCAGAGAGCAGCTCCCTTTTGGGTGGAACATTGCTCTATAAACTAATTACACGGCACCTATACGACTGTCCTCAAGGGCAACCACGTAGCCGTTTTTGAGACTAGGATAACTCTATCACTAACCAAACCAGTGGTAGCAGTTGGCATCTGAGTCAGATGACCGCCTGTATTACTTGGGATAAATGCAGGGGGTACCTCTTGAGTTAATAGCCAACAAACATTGGCGAATCAAAAGGTTCAGCCGGCCTCCGCCGCCTGGTACCTTTACTACTCAAGCAGGAGTGACGGCGACTGAGTAACACCAAAGTTAACTCATAGTCACTCTCTCAAACTTAGTATGGAGCCTAAAAGGTATGAGTCGTCCGCCTGTTTTTAGCAAACAGGGGCTCTCAACCACTACTCCTGCTAGGTTAACAACCTATGAGTTAAAAGCCAACAAACATTGGCAAATAAAAGGGAACAACCGGTACCCACCGCTTGATACCTCTACTACTCAGTTACTTGGCGACTAGGTAACAATCATGTTTACTTGGTCACTCCTTAAAAATTTTAGTATGAAACTAAAAAGGTGTTCATACAGCACCTGTTCACACTAGATTTAATATGGCGGGAAACAGTCGGCCTAGACGGCCTAAAGTCTCTAGCCTAAAAGCATGACAAGTAGGAAACAACTTTCCTACTTGGTTAAATTTTACAAATGACAGGACCGCCTGCCTAAAGGGGATCCAGTCTTTAATATGGTTCGAATACCGATTGGATAAATGACCGACTGATCGTCTAGCCTGGAAACAGACAACCAGTCGTCCAGGGGCATAGGCGGCGTGACTAACTATCCGTACCTGTTTGCAACTATCGGCCATGTAAAACAGCCGGTATAGTGTACAATTGGATATCAGAATATTCAATACTTAAACAAATTTGAAGCAAAACAAAAAAAATTCATTAAAAAGAAGCCGGTTATTAAAGACCGGGAAAATATTCAGAGCCCCGGCCCCCTGGCCGGGTAAATACAAACAAACGGCACGCAGGCCGTGGAAAGAAGACAAAGCTTAAGAAGGGGGAAGATCTTCAATATTAGCAGCTGCCGCCTGGTTAGCACTCTTCTTGCTGGACTCGGCTTCAGCTGCATCCTTCTTTGATGCATTACCCCCAAGCGGCACAAGCGCCACTACCGGCTGCTCCTCCTCCTCCAACGCCTCTTCCTCAGCAGCCGCCAGGATCTCTTGATTATATCTATCAGAACACTGGCGGTACGTTTTTTCCCATGAGGCAAAGTCGGCATTGGGGAAGAGGCGGCCCCAAGTCATGCGCTGGATTTGAGCAGAGTCTTCCATCATCTCCCGGACCAGCTCTTTCTTTTCTTGCTCGGCCTTTTCCGAGAGCTCCTGAGTAAGACTCTTCTCCTGGGTCACCAGGCGTACCTTTACGCTCGCCAAGGATTTCTCCAAGGTTTCGTATGAGGACATCTTTTGGCGAAGAGGTCTCAGCTCGGCCTTGAGGTTGTTGATGGTCGCCCCCAGCTTGCTATTCCTCTTCTGGGCCGCCTCTAACTGAGCCCGGATAGCGGCGGTAGCCTGCGCCTGATAATAAAGAATATCAATGGTCAGAACTTCATTTTGGGCAATTTGAAACATTGCCTTATCACAGTCAGAGGCGGCCATAGCTTTTGCAGCCTTTACCTCTTTGTTCTTCCGGTCAAGCGGCTTGCGAAGGCCGTTCACTCGGAGCAGGGCCTAAGTAAAAAGGGGAACAGGCGTCAGTTTCCAAACAAAAAAGAAAACAGGCGTCCTGGAATTCAAATACTCAAAAATATGCTTAGTCTACCTCAGCAAGGACCCCTGCAATCCCGTCTAGGTCAAGGGTGCCGACACCCCTGACCGCCTCCCTTTCAGCTGGAGGAACGGCCTTGATCATAGACTTGGCCACCTCGACCAAGTCAGGCTCCTGAGGGCCGGCTGCATCAAGCATAAACAAACGGATTAGACCTAGTAAAGAAGGGAGCAAGTCTAAAATTTACAAGGATAATTTCATACTTCTAGGTGGCCCAGCTGGAGTTTTAGAAGAAGTGGTCGGCTGTTTCTCAGCCGCCACATGTTTCCTGGCAGAACCAGGTGAGCTCGCAACAGTCGTCCTCCGGGCCTTGGGGTCCGGCTGTTGGGAAGAAGAAGCTCTTGGAGCGCCCGTCTAAAAAAGAAGAAAAGAGTCAGTATATGCATAAACACATTTCCAAAAAGAGGGTGAAAGGTTCGAAGCCCACCAAGGGTGCCCCCTTGTTGGGGGAGTCGGTTGAAGACTGTTGCATGATGGAGGCCCGCAACATGGCCGCCGCAGTCTTGGAGGCGGTAATTTTGCTCATGGCGTCCGCTGCAAAAACAAACAGCAAAGTTAATAAAATTCATAACAAGAAATGCATGGAACAACAGAGTATTCGACAGGCCGGCTACCTCTTGAGCACCGATTGCTGAGGCCACAGGCGGCCAAAAAGTACTCGTCGTAGAGCCATTTGAATCTCGGGACGCAGTGCAGGGGTACTTGCTCTCGTACCCCTGAAGTAGAGTTCACCTTCGACTCTACTTTGAAGAGTCCTTTATCTAGGATCACTTTCTTAGCCTTGGGGGGAACAGGCGGCATGCTGCGGCCGCCTGCAAGAAGGGGCGGATTCCTGTTCCACCTGTTGAAGCGCTTGTTCAGCTTTGTGTCTGAACTCTCAATGATAAGGAAGGTGCTCCGCCAGTCCTTCCATTTGTTTGCTTTACCTCTCGTCATGAGGTAGCCCCTATGGCTCGTCAATTGATACCAGCCGGTACCGCCTGCCTTAGGGGTCCGGCTGAGGTAGTTCATGTGGACGAAAGCCTCGAAGTTCGGCTCTACCCCGTGCAGTTCGCACCCGGCCACATAGCCGAGTACGTTGACCCAGGAGTTCGGGGCTAACTGCCATAACCCCAACTCACACCCATCCAAGATCCGCTGAACAGCCGGATGTAGTGGGAAGCGCAGCCCAGCCTTGATGGCCGCCTCGTAGCAGCCAAAGAAGGCGCCATCATAACTGGTACCAGCCGGCCAGACGACTGTGTCTTCTGGATCCGGCACGAACACTAAAAAGCCGGGGGCCATTGTGTGGTTTGCGATAAAGCTCTCCACTTTCTCTTGCATGGCTGTGATCCGGCCCCGAGGTACCGTGCAGTAGTAGGGGGTATTTTGCTCTCGGTGAGAGGCGGATGGCTCCGCCCAATCGTCCCCCTTCTCAACTGCGTGAGAAAGCCTCGCCTCTTGCAGGCGACTGTTTTTCTCTTCTGTGTCCAGAGAAGCATGGCCAGAAGAGCTAGACTCGGAATCGTCCTCTGACGAGTCCGAAGAGGACGACTCCTCCCCTCTCCCGGAGGGGCCCGCCTCCTCTCCTTTAAAAGGAGCAAGAGAGAATGTAGAATTGTCAACTGTAAAATGGGAAGGGGTCACTTTGACTCCTCCCTTAGAACTGCCGGCTTTCAAGCCGCTTTGTTTCACTTCCACATCTGGCGCCTGGTCAGATGTTTCACTAATCGGCACCCTGTGGGAGGAGCCGTCTGAGTTTGAGATCCTGGCAGTCTTTTTTGTTCTGGCCATCATGCTCTGCATAGACACAGATACAGTCGGACTTTGTATAAAGGGCAAAGATGGGTCCAGAAAAGGGCAGGCGGCACTCCTAGTCCTAGATTCAGCCGTCCCTGGTGACCGGCTGATCACTAACCTAGGTCGTGTCGTGTGCTTCCGTGGTGCCATTTCAAAAAAGAATAAAGTAAAGAGAAAATTAAGAGTAAGAGAACCGACGATTACCTGAACGAGTGACGATTGATGAAGTTCTGAAAATCCTTTGCAGTCGGCTTGTCAGAGCAGGCGGTAGAAAGAAAGGGTCCAAAATGTCAGAGCAAGTTCAGGGGTCCGAATGTTCTCTCACAAAGTTTTCAAGTGTGAAAATGACCGAAGTCAACACTCCTTTATATAGGCGAAGTGAGAAGGCGAAGGGTCACTTCCAGAATTCAAAATTTTAGCGGGAGAATCTCTCGGCCTCTCGCCGAGTGACACCTGTAGCAGGCCGTCGCCTTTTACAGGGCGATACCTGTCACAGGTAACACGTGACCAGTCACGTGCCACCTGTGAGGGGCAAATGATTAGGGGATTTTTCCCCACCAATCACCATCTGACAAGTGGACCAATCAGGTTCCGCCATGTGTCCGTCACATGGGCCAATAGGAGCCTGCCACGTGTCAAGCAATGATCCGTCCACTATGGACCAATTACGACACGACACGTGTCCTTCCCATGACACCTGGGATAACCGGTCACCTAGGCCCAACTTCCGTGGGAAGCCCAATCAGCCCAAGGTTAACCTAAACCTAGATTGGCACGTTTCCCGAGGTTATAAATACCTCCCTTAATCCTCATTAAGGGAGATTACGCAGATTACACACATTAAACTCTCTCACCTAGAGAGACCCAATCACTTTAATTTCCGCATTAATTACTCCTTAATCAAGTACTAACTTGACCGTCGGAGGCGGATCTCCAATCATCCGGAGCATCCGTTTGTTTTGCAGGTACAGGCGTCCGGTTCCAGTCTCGGAATTGTAACTCTCCCGCAGGACATCAGAAAACCCCGAAACAATCCTTATATTTAATAATTACCCGTGAGAAAAGTCATTTTTTACTTCATTAAATTACGTAAGTAGTTTCTTGTGTGCATTCTCATATGTGTTTTCACAAGGAAAATATATACTTCCTCCGTTACGTATTATGTGCAACATTTGCTATTTTGGGATGCTACAAGTTACGTGCAACAAAAAAAAAAGTTTCCTTATATAGTAAAATTTTTTTGAGTAAATTTACTAAATGACCCTTACTTCAATCCAATTAACACATTAACTACATGTCATTAACTTATTAACCTAACTTAATTAACCCTTAATAATAACACCAACACTCCTCTCTCCTCCCTCACAACCACATCCACCACCCACACCACCTCTTTTTCTCTCTCCTCTCTCTCAAGCCACCCTCACCTCCCCTCTCTTTTCTCTAACAACCACCATTCCACCACCACCCTATTTTCTCTCTCCTCTCTTTCAAGCCACCCTCACCACTAACTTCTCTCTTCTTTCACAACCACCACACCACCACCACCACCTTTAGATCGGGTTGCCGCCACTTCCTCCATTAAAGTCGTTGCCGCCACTTCCTCCATTAAAGTCGTTGTAGCCACTTCCTCTTCCATTAAAGCTTAAAGTCGAGGTTTTTATAGTCTAATATAACCATGAAAACTCTAGATCTAGAGTTTTATGGTCAAATTTGACCAAATAAACCCCAAATTAGCAATGAGGAGGTAATATTTTCAAATTTTTAGTTTTTTTTCTGCACATTTTAGGGTGGTTGGTGGTGATTTTGGGGAGGGGGAAGGTGAGTGGGTGGTTGTGGACTTGTGGGTTTCGGTGAGTGGGGAGACGGTGGGTGGTTGGTGGTTGACTGGGTGGGAGAGGGGAGGGCCGAGGTTACGAGGTTGCGGGTTTGGTGGTAGCGCCTGGTCGGTTTTTTCTGTGGTTGTAGGTCTGGTCGGTTTTGGGTGGTTGTGAGTCTAGTCGGTTTTTGGTCTGGGCAGTTGTGGGTCTGGGTGGTTGTGGTTGTGGGTCTAGGTGGTTCTGGGTATGGTCGGTTTTAGGTGGTTGTGGGTCTGGATGGTTTTGGGTGGTTGTGGGTTTGGTCGGTTTTGGGTGGTTGTGGGTCTGGGTGGTTTTGGGTGGTTGTGGGTATGGGTGGTTGCAGGTTTGGTGGTTGCTGCGTTTGGTGGTTTATGGTGGCAGCAAGGTGTGTTTGGTGGTGGTGTTGGTGTTCTTTTATGACTTTAATTATTTGCTCTTTCCTTAATTAATCTCCCTTACAAGTTTCTTCTTGGGAAAAGTGCAACTCATTTTGTTGTACATAATGCGAAACGGAGGAAATATATATATATATATATATATATATATATATATATATATATATATATATATATATATATATATATATATATATATTATTGTAAGATTATATTCACTAATATGGAGTATTTATTATTATCAGGTTACTTTAGCTTATACTTCGTAGTAAGTATAAATGAAAGAGTCAATTCGTAATTTTGAGGGTACTACCACACTGACTGTCTGATATCATAAGTTGTTGTCGAATTCCTGAAAACAAAAGCAAATCTAAGTCCATGATTTATTCTCCTACTGACTTGCAAAGCTTTTAAACCAATTTCAATATGTTTGCAGCCTCGCAAACAGCAGCAATCGAATTAGACTCATAAGCATCACATATTCACATATGGTTGACAGATACTCCGTAACAACCGAAATTGGCAAGGCCAAAACTGAGGAATAGCAGACGATGAAAGAACAAGATGGTGCTAGTAGCCGAGACATTTGCTTCATATATCAAGGATAGATATCAAGGGCTGCGAACTCCCTTATGATACAATAGATCATTAACTATCACCTCTTCACACATCAAGTCAAGAATATTGGTAACTGCTAAACAGGCAACTAAGCTACACACAATAGATCTCCAGTGACACACATGGTTCAAACTTCATAGCATTGATTCAAGAACAAATTTCTTGAGAAATGTTAATATCAGAACATAGTGAGATCCCAAAAACAACCAATGGAAAGTAGGCACCTTGAATCCTTGATTGACTTCATTCGGTGTTAATAGAAGAATCCTCTGGCTTGGAATCATCAGGCTTAGATTTCGAGGCTGGCACTGGAGAGGGAGACTCCTCTGGTCCCATTTCTTCTTTCAGATCCTTAATGCTCTGCTCTAGTTCATCGATACGATTACCCATCTCATCTAGTGCAATTGTGGTTAAGAATAAAACAATCTGGAAGTATATGGTGCAGTAATCTTAATCATGTCATAGAAAGACGAAAGTTCTGAAACTCTGTCCCCATGAAAAGATAAAAACACTAGCCAGATAAACAAACTAGCAACTAAGGTAAGCAATCAATGATGGTCTTGCACAACATTCAGTTGGTAAGCAAAGTTCAAGTAAATTTAGACGAACTAAAACAAAAGCACACAGAGAAAGGAAATAAATATATTTCACAGCCTAAGTCTCAGTAAATGCACCCAACACTGCCTCATCAATTGTACAGAGTATAACGCAAGTAAAAAAGAAAATTTGGATTATAACTGATAATGCCCAAATAAAAGAGAAATGTGCCCATGAAGGAATATTTCTTTATATATAGCCTAAATTTCAACAGATGTACCAAACTCAATTATATACTCAGTAATGCTTAAGAGATGAATAAAAAGGATATTTTTTGTCACAATGCCCTCAGACATAGCTTGAAATCTGGTTTGCTGCAAAAGAAAAATTATTGTCAACAACGGCATTAGCATACATTATAAGGGGAATGAAGCACCAATTACCATTTGCTGAAGAAGATTTTGCACCTGAAAAACAAACATAAATCATAAGTATTACAGAGCAATACTATCAGAGAGCACAAAGACATACAGTTAGTAACATGTATGGTACAAGGTTACATTCACAATAGGAAAAATGCAATCAATCAAATTCAACACTGTGAGATTAATCAAGATGCAATTTCCTTGAAATATAACATTACAGCCAGCCCTAGATATGAAGCTATATACAAATAAATAGTTCTTTGCAGAGAAATCGGGATGTTAAAAAAAATAATAAATAAATAAATATGTCCAAGGGCGTTTGAAAAAATATGAAATTACATGAAAAGAGAATATAAAGAAAAATTTGCTTTAAGGATGAAACATCCAAGTAATCCAGACAAATATCAAACAACTTACAAATGCAGCCATATCAGTGGTATTTTGCTTAGGTTCATCTGAATCATGTCCATCCTGCCACCAAAATATCCAATAAATCATTAAAAATGCTAAACATAAGCTAAAATGCAAGATTAAACAAGTAAATGGGATCCAATCATAACTAGACAAGAAAGCCGTACACAAAAAATTTATTGTTAGCAGAGCTAAAGTCTCAAGACTGTATATTGACAAGATATAATTACAACTTGAAAATCATGAAACGGCAAATAGCCATCTAATGAGGATATCTTACAACCCCACATTCAAGTCTAGCTCGTAGTCAAGCCGAATAATAAACCAATTACGGAGTATCTTGACAGAGTTAAAGCCTTGATGGTCATGCTATGCACATAACCTTGATGCAATTCCACCTCTAATGAGGATATCTTACAACCCCACATTCAATTCTAGCTCGTAGTCAAGCCGAATAATAAACCAATTACAGAGTATCTTAACAGAGTTAAAGCCTTGATGGTCATGCTATGCACGTAACCTTGATGCAATTCCACCTCTAATGAGGATATCTTACAACCCCACATTCAATTCTAGCTCGTAGTCAAGCCGAATAATAAACCAATTACAGAGTATCTTAACAGAGTTAAAGCCTTGATGGTCATGCTATGCACAACCTTGATGCAATTCCACCTCCAATTTGACATTTGACAACATATACTCCTAGACTAACATTACCATAGCTTCTAAATCATCTTCATTACACACTCTTCAACCTTTCATATACAAGATTCATGAAATGCTAAATGATTAGCAGATTAAGGTCAGTATCCGAACCTTCAAACGCTCGTAAAATGAAGAACGGATTGTACCCCCGAGGGTTCCAAGACTTCTAACAGCAATTGATACTAAAGGGTAAAGATTATCTTCCATAATTTACATGGATTTCTCTGATCAAGCAAATTGCAACACAGTATACAAGATAAATTGGTAGATATCGCAAAAATAATCAATTACCCAAAAAAACCTACATCAAAATAACCCAAAAAAATCGAAAATCTACAAAACCCCACAATTTGAATATCAATAATCAGAAATTACAAAATCAAATAGATCGGACATAGTTGTTCAAATAGCAAGATCAGAAATGCATAATAGTAGCGCAATTACAACAAATTACGACAAAAAAATTAAAATCGAAGTTCGCAAAAGGCAAAAACCTAAGATTCACATAAAAATATAATAAAAAATGGAGAAATTAGAGAAAAGAGCGTACCATTGTCGTCGCTGAATGAATTGGAATTGGAATTTGAAATGTGGAAATTCGAAAGTTTGGATTACAGAATGAAGGAAATAAATGGAATGAATGGCTTTGCTTTTGTTATTGTTATTGTTTTTGTTTTGGAAGTGCGACGCGCGTGAGTGGAAAAGCTTGCTAAAGGAACTAATTGAAAATTGAAAATTCAAAAAAACAAAATGAAATTTAAAAAGGTAAGTTCTAAAATCTAAATCATTCAAATTCAAATTGCATTACGTGGGTTAAGGTGTAGAGCATATCCAATGGATGCCCAAGCTAATGATGGCCATCATATTTTTTATTACTTTCTCTCTCTTCCACCTCATTTATGTCCAACTCTCATGCCCATACACTCATATTTGTTGCCCTCTAAATTTGTGGGCATTGATTCTCCTTTCCTTCCATTTCCACGTGAGTCTTCATCAATTGAAAAAAAAAAAACTAAACCTCCTCTCTTTGTTGGACAAGTGGCGAAATAACACTAAATGCCCACACTTAACAAATGGTCATGGCCATGACCTGGTCATGAACCATTTCTCACCAAAAGTACAACTTTTTTCATTTTTTAAGCTTTTTTTTTTAATTTTTCTCTCTCTTCACCGCCAACCAAAATGGGCAACCATTGGCTATACTCTTAAGTAGACAATGTAGTACTACCTCTGTGTTTTAATAAGTGTTACTCCCTCCGTCGCCGAAAGAACGACACTTTTGGGTTGACTTCGCAGGTATTAATATACTCCCTCCGTCCCCGAAAGAACGACCCATTTGGGTTAATTTTGCGGGTATTAAGAAAGTTAAATAAAAAGATGTAAAAGTATATTGAAAAGATAAATTTACATGGGGTTTGTAAAAAAGTAGAGAGAGAAATAATAAAAGTACATAGGGAAACAAAATTTTATATGAGAAAACTAATTTTGCACAAATATTATTGCAAATTGGTGGGGATTTTAATGCAAATGGGTCATTCTTTTTGGAACTAAAATTAGGCCAAATGGGTCGTTCTTTCGGGGACGGAGGGAGTAGTTAAATAAAAGAAGTTAAAGTATATTGAAAAAATAAATTTACATTGGGTTTACAAAAAAGTAAAGAGAGATAGTAATAAAAGAATATGGAAAAACAAAATTTTATACGGGGAAGCTAATTTTGCACAAATATTGTTGTAAATTGGTGGGTATTTTAAAACTAATGGGTCATTCTTTTTGGGACTAAATTTAGGCCAAATGGGTCATTCTTTCGGGGACGGAGGGAGTATATTTTAACAATCTATATCTATCTATACTTAGTATTTAAAAACTATAACCAAGAAACTAAGAAAGACACATGTCCCCATCTATTCTATTTCGTACTCCCTCCGTTTTTTTATATGCATCACTTTCCTTTTATGGGTGTTTTTTTTATATGCATCACTTTTATATTTGGTAAAGTTATACTATTTTTTATTATTTCTCTCTCTTACTTTAAACCCCACTCAAATTATTTTATCATTTATCTCTCTTCTATGTCCCCACTTAAATAATAAAATATATATTCTCTCTCACATACTTACTCTTTCATGGTCCCCATCATACTTTTATTATAACAATTTATTCACCCACTCACAATATTATATTTATCTCCTAAAACTATGTGCATTCCCAAGTGATGCATATTAAAAAAAACGGAGGGAGTATTACACTTCTCTAACCATAGTGCTACATGTCATCTTACACTATTAATTTTTTATTACACCATTTTTTTTAAATTCTTTCATTAAACTTATACTTCATCTTTCATACACACTTCATCTCTCCCCTTTAATTCAACCTTTTCCTATTCTCTCTTTAATTTTAGCCCTTCCAGCTTCTATTTAAGCCTCTTTTTCGATTAAAGTTCCAAAATTTTAATTTCTTTAATCATGTTTCCGATTACATATTATACCCTATAATGACTTACTGATATTTCCTCACTTATCTCTCAATACAATTTTTCCGATTACATATTATACCATATAATGACTTACTGATATTTCCTCACTTCTCTCTCAATACAATTTTATATGAATAACCCGTGCATTGCACGTGCCAAAAGGCTAGTTGTTATTAAAACACGGAGGGAGTAATAAAGTTGAAGTTGTAGTGGGAGTATAAAGTACCATTTAATAGGTAAATGGTACCATTAAATATTTTAGTGGTGTAAACATTATGCTAATAGTACAAATAAGTATGTAAATGGTACATCAAAATATTATACTATTGTGAGTTATAATAGTACTACTAAGACATAAATGGTACAATATACATCTGTAATAGTACAAAAAAGTACCGCTGAAACTATAAAAATAAAGTACCATTCTAAATGCGTTATTCCACTTTTACCCTCCTATATGCAACAAACGCATATATGGACTATGCGACAAGATGCACTCGTGTGTTTTCGAAAATAAATAAATAAGATTTAATTGCATTACGTGTGAGTAGGCTTCGCTAGTGTTTACTTTGATTACAACCTCCGGTCAATTTTATGCGAATAATTAACCCAATTATGACGTCAATTATTATCATTGACATAAATTAAATTTTTCAGTTGATATGTGATGGCATAACTTACATTTTTCGACTAGTCAAGTGATTAATAAGGCACGAAAATGATATTAATAAAATGACAAAAATCAATACTAATACTACCTTAGTTAACAGTTATTTGCAACATTTACCATTTTTGGTTACTATCTATTATGTGCAACAATTTTTTTTCTTTCCACTTTTAGTAACTTTTTACGAATTAAATGACCATATTACCCTTACTTAAACAACGTAGACATCCAGTTAAACAACTTAATGAATTTGATTATTGTAATCATTTTCACAAAAAATCATTTATCTCCCTAAATCTTCTTCAACTGAAATCTCAAGAATTTAAACCCTAATCCTGCATTTTGGTTCATCTTCCCCATTCTCTCTCCTCTTACGATTTGGGTTTAGGTTTGTCTGGTTGTGGGTCCAGATTCATGGATATGGGTTTGATGAGTGTCATTTATGGCACTCATTTAGCTTCTTTTAGGATTATTTTTCATTGCTTTTGCATATATTTTATCTCCTTTTATCTCATTTTCTCTAGTTTTACTTGTATTTTCTCCATTTTGCTTTTTCCTTAGTTGCTTTCTTACTTTCTTTCATTTCTTAGTTTATTTTGCATTTTCTTCTTTATTTGTTTGCTTTTCTTTAATTTTAGAAAGTTGGTGATATTTGAGAAGCTCATTGGCGTTCTCTCGGGGTATACAAGGCTTAAGATACATCCTGGTTCGTCCTCTTGAAGCTCAAAAGCAAAGGAGTGCAAGAGTTAAGTCTTCAAGGCCGCGCTCTCATACCGCGTGGACATCAAAAGATGGTGTTGAACCCACCGTAAGGGCTTCAAGTGACTGCCTCACCAACATGCATCATGTGGAATACACTGGGGCATCTTCGAGCGCACCAAGCTGCATCCCCTGCTCCCACGGTGCGGCCGCGCGTCTCTCCTCCCCTATTTCTGTACCCATTTTGTTGTGGCCGCGCTTAGAGATGAGAGGCCGTGCCGCCTTTTGAGGTTTTTTTTACGTCTAACTAACTTCTCATTAGTTAGTTTTACTATATATAGAATTCCTTCATTTATAGAGAGAGAAAGACCTTGTTTTTAGAATTAGAATCAGACTTTGATTAGAATTTTAGAGAGAGAAGCTCTTGGATTTGAAGAATTTATTCTTAGATTTTAGAGAGATAAACTTGGTGTTTGATGATTGTGATATTGAAATCTTCATTCCTCTTTGATATTGATCAAATTTTTGTAAGAATTCTTTCTTTTTCAATGCAATTTTATGTTTGATTTTGATGTATTGTTGAATTTTTATTGTTTAACTTGATTTTGATTGTTGATATTTGGATACAATGTCGATGATGAGATTGATGATTACTTTTGTTATGCTTTCAATTTTACAACGAGTAGTGAGTAGTTCCTTTGCTAGGGATGTGGTGAATCATGTATTAGTGATAATCTATAGCTAATTTGGGGTTTTTGATTGATTTGTTGATGTGATTAAATTGGTTGATGAAATTTGTGCATGTGTTTGATTTGAAGAGGAGTAGCTAACCTGGATGATCATGCTAGATTACATAATAGTTTTCAATGACACGAACAATTAATTTGAATGCTATTATTATCGATTGATATTGATTTATGATTTTCCCTTAAAATCATTTGTAGAGACATCCAGCTTAACCCTAGGAATTAGCTCTTTGAGTGATATTGATTGCAAATATCGCTTTCCCTCGCATTGCTTAATTGATCAAGTTCCCGTCAAATTAGCAAGTTTAGCATTGGTGCATGTGGATCCTTAAGTCCTTAATGTTTTGACAATTTATTTTCATTTGTTTGATTGATTTGATTTCGATACCATAGACCAACCCATCGTTTTAAGATTTTGGAATAGCTTAGCTTAGACCTTACAAATACTGTCTTCCCTTGAGTTCGACCTGGACTTGGCCCAATACCTAGGGTTGGGTTTGGTTTTACAAATTTTATTTTGATCGAAGAACTTAGATACCAATAACCTAGGTTTATCCCTGCGTTAGTGTTCGTCGTCCAAGTTCGTTGAGTGGTTTTAGGGGTTTCAGATCTGGTTTGTGGGGGTGGCGTGACTTTCATGGGGATAAGTCTTCGTGGTGGATGGGTCTGGTTTCATAGGCAGTCGTGGGTTTGATTTCGTATGGGTGGCGTGGGTGGTTTTCGTGGTGGTTGCTAAATTGGAAGTAATTCAAATCGTGGTGGTTTCGATTTAATTGGGTTTTGTAGTGGTAAGCTAGGTTCGTGGGTGGTTTGTTGGGTTCGGGGTTGGGTTTCGTTGGTTTTGGATGTGATCGTGGTTGGGTTTTAGTGGTTTTGGTGGTGGTTTGTTGAGTTCGTGGTTGGGTTTTGGAGTCCGTGCTACCCCCCTTTGTTGCAAATAACTATTAACAGAGGTAGTATTTTAAAACATGAAGTTGGAAAGACACTTGTCCTCTTCATGTTTTTCTTGTTTTTAAAACATTCTTTTCCTTTTGTTTAAACCTTTTTTTTTCTGTTTCAACAAGTTCCCAAAAATAGGAACCGAAACAGGAACCTAAACTTGTTTAACAGGTTCCTAAAAATTGGGAACCAGTAAGTTCGGTTCCGGATCAGGGTACCCTGTCTTTCAAAGTAACTTCATAGTTACTTAATTGTCTAGAATATTTAATACAAAATTACAAATACTTAAATTAATACTGTTAAGTAAACCTTTAAGAGTAAGATGAAAAATGAATAAAAAGTGAGTAGGTGACGAATTTTATACAATTTTGATATAGGGCTTTTATACTTTGGCTTAAATGATAGATTCCGGTTTCATGTACCATATAGAAAACCTATACTAACAGGGTACCTTACGGGTTCTGGGTCCAAAATTTTATTACCCGGAACCGGAACCTGTTGCAACAGGTTCCCGTTTTTATTACCCGAAACCGGAACCTGATCTACAAGTTCCAGTTCTGGAACCTGCGGTTCCGAGCAGGTTCCCGTTCCAGATCAGGGCACCCTGAATTTTTTCTCACCCTTCATCTTTATTAAAACTTGTGTGACCTTTAATATTATTGTGAATTTGATATATGCAAATGACAGTCAACGTTATGTTGAACATAGTGACCTTAATTTTGACATGGTAACCTGTATTGTTTATATTGGCTATTTTATTAAAATTTTATTAAAAAATTAACCTATTATAATCTTTATAATATTACATTGACTTTAATTTTAAGATAATAACATTTATTTTAACATAATAACCTTTATTTTAACATAGGAGTTTTTTTATATCAATAAAACGACTATTGTGTCACTAATATTAGTGATCCACAATAAATTAATGTGAAATAGGTCCATTTAAGAGTTAATAAAATACAAATTACGACTAAAATAAGGAGGAAATTCAAGTTATTCAAGCTGAGTAACATGAAGGTAGGTAATGAAGGGATTTTCTCCTATTTTGGCTGATCTATCATGATGTAGATCGTTTTGCCAAGCCTTTTCATGTTTTTCATGTTTTTTTTTTGTATTTCTCATATACGTAGATTAGGAAATATGGTAGCCCATCTCATGGCTCGATGAGATACTCGTAATAGTGATGAACTTGTTTGTATTGATAACATTCCGCAAAGTCTCTTTATTTGTAACACCCCCAAATCTCCCTCTACGGAAATACTAGAAAAATACGTATAATTATATCGTAGAGATAGACTTAGAAGTATTACCCGCTGCATGATTACACAAGGCTACCAAACTTACTAAATAAATACTACTACAAAAAAGGGCAAAGAGACCCGTTGAAATATGCATAAGATACCGCCTTTGAATGGGTCTCTATTTCGAGGGTCTATTTGATTAATAGACCCCTACTCATGAGGGGTTCTGTTTATGCGGACAAAAAGACCCGCTGTTAGTGACAACAGGTTTGTTATTTAAGTGATGAGATTGATAATTTAGAAGAAAAAGAGACCCGTTGTTTAAGAAAGGGGGTATGTTTAGTTGTATGAAACAAACCTGTCAAGTAAGCTAACGGGTCTCTTTGTTCTTTTTTAATAAAAAATAAATAAATAAAATTTCTGAAACGGTTTGCATTTGAATTATTATTTTTTGATGCGCTATACAAATTGGCGAAATTGATGAGCTAAATTATAAAGTGGAGTTTGTAATGTGTATACTTTGTACGTAACATCAATAATACGAAATAGCAATGAACTAAATTAAAATTGATGAGGTAAAAAAAAAATAATTAAAATCAGCCAACGTAAAATCCCAACAAAAAATTGTTTGAACTTCTTGAAATTTAAATTTTCAATTACATCCATAAGACTTGAGTACTTCATTTGCTACCTCCTTTTTTGGGAGTTTGGAGTTTTGTGTGTTGTGACTTGTGAGGACATCAAGTAGATATGACAAAACATAATTAAATAATGAATGATTATAATTGAGAAATCACTAGGAAAGTTAAGATTCACATTCAAAAAAGAAAAAGCAAAGAAAATGAGATATGCACAACAAATTTGAAGCGTAAATATAAAATTTAGTTAAAAAAACATACGATCAACAGGAGAAGAAAAACTGCACCTCAAACTAAAGAACACCTTTCGCCATTATTTTCGTCGATACACTTGGAGCACCATTGTTGTCATCGTCTTCGTTGCCGTCACTAGTTTCATATCCTTTGAATTAAAATAAGTTTTAGGAAAATCAAAATTCTCAGAGGCATTTCAACAAATAATTGGAGGGAAAAGAAGATAGAAAAGGAAAAATTGCCCGCAATAATCCGACCTTTGCCTCATCCTCCCAAAATAATCCCACCTTTCGGTTATTTTTTAATAATCCGACCTTTATACCTCTCCCGCTCCCAATGGTCCCAAGTGACTTGAATCTGGCTAAACAAGTTACCATTTGTGATTTGGAATTGTTTGCACATATGTCATCACATGGTTGGTCAAAAAAATAAAAATAAATTAATAAAAAAAATAATTGAAAAAAATAAAAAAAACCCCACAACCACCCTCTCCGGCAGTCCCACCACCGAAACCACTTCCCCTGCCAGCTCACCCACCAAAACCACCTCCTCTACCCACTTTTAGCCCACTGAAACCACCTCCCTCGCCCCTTGGAATGGCCGCTCTAATGGGTTTGCGATTTTAGGGCTGATTTTTGGGCGATTGAAGCGATTGTTTGTGGTGTGTGCCGAGGCGTAGCTGTGGTGGGTAATGATTGATTTTGATGGTGGATTCGCTTGGTATTTGCTACAGTGAGAGTGTATTGCAGGTTTGTCCAGAGGGTGGTGGGTTTGCAAAGGAGGATCGAAGCAACGGTATAAGCTTTGCTTTGTAGGTGGTTTTGCGGGCTAGTGCTGTGGTCAAATCGGCCAGAAATAGGGAGGGTGAGGGAGGTGTTGGCCGGGATAGGGAAGGCGAACGGAATTAGTGGCCGGAATCGGGAAGGCAAACGGAATTAGTGGCCGAAATCGGGAAGGGGAAAGGAAAGGGAGATCGTGGCCGGAATTGGGTAGGTTCCGGTGGCAGGGGCTGCCGGGATCTGGGTTTGGTTTAATTTTTTTGACCAATAATAGGCTGACACGTGTCTAGTAACTTGTAATAACAAGTTAGATGATCGGTTGGGACCATTTAAAGCAGAAGAGGTATAAAAGGTTGGATTATTAAAAAATAATCGATAGGTGGGATTATTTTGGGCGGATGAGGCAAAGGTCGGATTATTCCGGGCAATTTTTCCGATAGAAAATATAACCATAGATTAGAGGTAAACCAAAAATAAAATTTACCCAATTTAACATTCAAATAGAATAAAAAAAAAACCAATAATAATATTACCAACACCACAAGACCACCCTTAAAAAAACCCTAACCACCCACAAAAAATTTAAAAAGTACTCAACCTAAACCCGAAATCACCACATATAAACTCATAATCACCCCACCAAAAACCTATAAAATTATTAAAAATAAAATAGAATGGAAATATACCTTTTAAAACACTTCAATTTTGGCTTTTTGGCCAAATTTAACCATGAAAACTCCAGATCTAAAACTCTAGATCTAAAGTTTTCATGGTTAAAATTGACCTTTAAATCCTTAAATTTGAGCTTTATTGATGATGATGAAATAAAATGAGAAGGCAAGAACTACAGTGCTATGGAGGAGGTCGTGTAGTGGAGCGTCGTTTACTTTAGTGTAAGGATTGGAGTAGCAATGCCGTGGCATCAACCTTTTTGCTATGGGAGAAAAAATAGATGAGAGGAGAGTGAAAGAGAAAGAGATAGCGGCATAATGGGGTGGTGATGGAAAATGGGGAGTAAGAGGAGAAGGTAATAGGGTTTTGCTGTCAGCCCAAAAAAAAGTTGGTTTATGTGGTGGACCCTTACACACATAAGAGGCCTATTAAATTAAATAACGGGTCTCTTTTTTTTTCCCCTTCATCTTTCCAAAACTGTTGGTTGGCCCTTTAATACATAAAAGACCAGTTATCACTAATATTAGATCTTTTATATTAAAGAGACCCGTTGTATATATTAACCAACAAGTCTTTTATTATAGGTTCTTTTGCCCATTTTTGTAGTAGTGAAAACCAATACTTTGCATTGGAAACTTCAACACTCTTTTATTAAATAAAACACTAGTGGAAAAAAGTCTATTTGTAACGGCTTAATCATAACGGGCATGGTGTTGCCCGTTACAATTACATCATTCGTAACGGGCAAAATTAAGGTCCGTTACAAATAATTATCCATCTGCGTAAAAAAGTAGTATTTGTAACAGGCGGTAAGGTGTTCGTTACAAATAAATACTTATTCGTAACGGGCATCTTTCTGTCCGTTACGAATAAATATTTTTTTGTAACGGACACCTAACTGCCCGTTACAAATACTAAATTATTCGTAACGGACATTTTCTGTCCGTTACAAATAGTAAGTCAAAACGTGATTGACCTACTTATTTGTAACAGACATAAAATATCCGTTACGAGTAAAAGTTGGAAATTTTTATATTTTTTTTATTTTGCATGGATTCGAATTTAACCCTAAATTATTTCCAATTCCCCCTTTTCAATTCATTTTGCGCATCATCCCTCATTCACTTTTCCTGATTGAAGCCTAGATCTGTTCCCCGTGGAAGCGCAATCTCTTCTCCGGTGTCTTCTCCGTCGCCGGTCGCCGTCCCTTCTCTCGCCTTTTCGTCTCTTTCTCCCTGTTCCCCATTAAAGCGCTATCTCAGCATTTTTGTCTCTTTCTCCCTTCTCTCGCCGGTCCTCTCTTTCTGGTTTGTCCGTCGGCGGTCTTGGGATTGTTGGGCCTGTGTGTGCCGGAAATTGTAGGCTGCCTGGGTTATCAGAGGAACTCCGGTGGGTGGTGGTTTGTTGGGTGGTGGAAATTGGAGAAGCTTTGGTTAGGGCGGTGAAAATTGAATGCTGATGTTGGATGCCCTAAATTGAAGACAGTTGGCTTGAAATGTCACAGGTGATTTTCTGAATTTCTATCAATTTCATTTGCATGTTCTTGAATTTTAATTTTAGCTTTAATTGTTTAGAACTGAAACCGTATTGTTGGGATTATAGATACAATGCTATGAATATTTTTTTTTACTAGTCTCAGATGTCGCTTTAAGCTGCAAAATCAGCCCTCTTAGAGATCAAACTTTGTGATTTTCAAAAATAATATTACCATCGAATTACTTTTTTTTTTTTTACTAGTTTCAGATGTCGCTTTTAAGCTGCAAAATCAGCCTTCTTAGAGATCAAACTTTGAGAATATGCAAATTATAGTGTTACAAATATGATTTACAAGTAATTTTTTTTTTTAAAATGTTTGCATAATGTTGGAGTTAGCTTTGAGATCATTGATGGACATAATTAGGTATGTAAATTCAACATAGTGAGAGTTAGGTATTCCCTATTCAATGAAATCTTAACTCTTAAGAGATGATATCGTTGGTGTTTCGTGCTAGACTAATTACAACTTCAATTCAATCTGGTCTCTTTTCATCGCAACTTGCAAAGAATGTTTCATTTATGGAGGAGATGAGCCCACTGAAGACTAAGTAATTGACTTGTGCTGAATTTACTGTCCTAGATCAACAAGTGGGTTGCTAGAGTTCTAAAATCTAGATTTTGATAACATGTTCTGTTATATTATTTGGATCCCATCTTTGTAATACGATGATTAATGTTCTCTAATTCAAGGTCTTTTCATACTTGGCGATGGTCATGTGAACAGTTTCCTGATAGATTTTTGAACTGTTTATGCTATGCAGGTGCCAAATACTATTTAGGAATCAAGAATCGAAGATCACTCAGTAGGAAGCTCATCATAAATTCATCAGACTTGCTGATGTTGGATGCCCTAAATTGAAGACAGTTGGCTTGAAATGTCACAGGTGATTTTCTGAATTTCTATCAATTTCATTTGCATGTTCTTGAATTTTAATTTTAGCTTTAATTGTTTAGAACTGAAACCGTATTGTTGGGATTATAGATACAATGCTATGATTTTTTTTTGATGTTTGGTTTCGTGTGGGAGCTTCTATGATGTTTGTTTGAGCTAACTAATATTCTAGCTTCAATTGTGTTAAGCTTTTTACTATTTGTTTCTAAGCCTTTGTGTACCTCTTAGGTAGTTAGTACTGTATAGCTTGTTTTGTGTGCTTCTGGAAAACTATTTTTGAGTAGAATTATCCACAAATTTTTACTTGTTCAAGTACATTTTTTGGTTAGAATTGTATGTTCAGATTCATTCTTTGGTTGAGGCTAAATTTTCTGGTTGGTTTGAGGAATATTTGTATAGTTGGATTTTTTTTAATGTTCTTTAAAGTAGTATAATCAATTCATAAATTTGAAAGCATTAATAGCTAGAATCTTGTAGCTTACTATTTTTGGCCTTCAAATCATTTTAGTATAAATAGTAACCATTGTTATGAATACTCATAATTAAAAACAAAAACTGACATTCCTAATCTAGATGAAGACATTCTCGGGACTCCAAATGCTCACATATTGACTTCACCTGAAATTAGTCAACATTGCTTACCATTAAGGTAAACAAGGCGAATAAAAACAAATAGGAAATACGAATTAGCAAAATATGCTAATTACGATAAGTGCAAGATAATGTAAACTCAAATTATTTGCAAACATGCTTTCCTAACCAATTTCCAATAAATTCCAAAACTCATGATTTTAATCCAATTCTCAATATACTCAAATATAATTTCAATAACTCAATAATTCAATAAGAATGATTATTAAAATCGATTAATTCAAAACTCAATAATAATAATGATTTATAAAATCAATTTAACTCAAACTCCTCTCTAAGTGTGCACACCCCAAGCTAGTCCCCTACTATTTCTAGGTTGTTCTTGGAGAAAGACTAGGTCATACAAAGTCCATAGTTTTCAACGAATTCGCATAGTGGGATTAATATAATAAACATGCTTGTAAAACTTTTTGAATAATCAATAACCTCTTTAACTCATAAATTCCAATAAATATCTAAAACTCCTTTTTAATTAAATTCAACATGCTTTTAAAATCAAGTCTTTAAAACATGATAAGTACTTCAATTGTTTCAAACATCATATAAAAATCAATACTCCAATTATTTATTCAAGCCAATTAGTTAAACATACTTTATTTCATAAATCATAATTACATTAAAATCAATCACCAATAAAATCACATAAAAAACATGTTATTCAATTCAATCACTTTCAAAGGTATTTAGCTATCTAAACGTACCTCGATCCTTGCTTAGAAAAACCACACAAAAGAACTCAAGAACCTTGATTGAACACACCCTACAAATAAATATAACCTTAATCAATATAAGGTTAATGTAGACACCCATTTGTGTCTCCCCAAAACCAAACCCAGTGATGAGTACCTTTCACGTCGAATCATAATCGAATGAAGTGAAAGTGTGGAAAGTTTAGTGTTGCAGATAGTTTTAATTTCTTTTCTCTTCTATCTGTTTTTGAAAACTTATTTTAAGAAAATAGCCAATCCAGTTTGGTTGGTCCATGATATGGGTCCAATAGTAGTGTAGTTGGATGGGGATTGACAAGAGCTTTCCAATTATATATTATAAGCCCAATTCCGATGAATATTGAGGAAGTTATGGCCAATTTACTGAACTAGGCCCGGTTTGAGCCTTATATGCGGCCCAATGATCTAGGGGAGGGCCTAATATAGATTTATCATTCCTAATGCAATTAGGAATGGTTTTGGTCTTCTAGATTCTTCTAGAATATTCTTTACATTCCTAATTCAATTAGCATTGATAAATTGACAATTTAGAGTTTTAATTAAAATCAAAGAACGTTTTTTGAGGAAGATACGATTTTATCCTGCTGTACGACAATTTCTATCTGATTTTAAGAAAATGCGTGAATTTCTGAATCAGCGCCAAACTCCAGTTGTAGCGCCTGGCGCTACGCTTGGCGCCTGACGCTACGCTTGGCGCCTGACGCTACGCTTGGCACCTGGCGCTAATGTTGGCGTCTGGCGCCAATAGCCAGCGTTGGCGCCAACATCGTTTTATGTGCGCCAGAACTCTGTTTTTGATATTTTAACTTTTTGGCTGATTTTCTTTATAAATAACGTCGTAAAACTCCGTTTTCATTCATCAACAATCATCAATTCTTATTCTTTCTAATTTTTACCAATTCTCTCTTTCAATCATCAAGATTCTCTCTCTCTCTCTTTTCTAAACTAGCTTCTCTCAAATACAAAATTCCGCATTCATTAGATCTAGATACACCTATCCATATTCGAAGTTGCCTTCGCTCTAGACGTGAAAGGTTTAATTTCTAAGGGTTTGGTCCCAAATCTCTCTTTCATTATTTAATTTAATTGTTGTTTGTTATTATTTTCCTTGAAGTTACTAACGTGTGTATTTTGTTATTAGAAAGAGGTACGAGGCATCAAAGTAAGTATTTTGATGGTTTTTATTGATGTTATGATGTAGAAATCATGTTTAGGTTGTTATTATGATATTCCTAGTATCATGTCTAGGGTAATTTTAATATTAAATATGATTGTTATGATGCCTTTTATGTTCTTCCTAATATTTATGATTGATAGTATCATGTTAGGGTTTAAGCTTTGATTTTTATTGCTTAGTGACATGCTAGGGTTTGTCATTAATCTTGTTAGTATCATGCCTAGGATCTTGCTATTATTATGCTTTATCATTATTATGATTATGATTATCATGATTGTTGTTACGATTATTATTGTTATAATTATTATTTTTTATTATCACGTTGCTTGATATTTATTGTTATTGCTTGATCACGCCGTTTATGCATGCTTAAAGGGAATTTGTACTTGTAATCACGATTAATAAGATAATTAATAATCTTGTTTAGGGTTAATTTGATTATAATTCAAGTGATTGCCAATAATAGTTTTGTTTGTGCATCAAATTCAATCAACATAGATTAAACAAGTTTAGGGTGAATCCTATTGATTGTATGTTAGTCAGAAAGCGCACATGAATACGATCTGAATAAAGTAGAGGCCTATTATTAGGGCAGGTTGATAAGTGTCATTTATGTCGCTATTTTTAGGAGTTTTGTAGTTAGTTTTTCATGGTTTTTCTATCTTTTTACTTGGTTTTAATAGCGTTTTACTACATTTGTCATGTTTGTGTGTGAAATGTCGTTATTGCTCAATTTTGGTATTCTTGCATATTTTGGTGGCTTATGACATTAGATTAAACTTTATTGGTTTATTCTTATGTTTAGGAACACTTGGATAAGTTCATTGCTCAAGATTAAAGAAATATAAAACATAAAAGAACAAGTAATGAAGAAATGTGCACTTGATTTGCAAAGATCATACTTCAAAAGCCTATATCTTTTGATCTACAAAACATTTTGGGGCGATTACAATTGTAGATGAAAGCTTATCTCGAGAGTTTTCCAACGACAGGTCATATGCTCAATTCCGATATAAAACGTGGGAGATATGCTCATTTGAAGCTGAGTAGTTTGCCCAGTCCGAGAGGAGCGGGCGCTCCGGTTCTTGGAGCGGGCGCTCCACCACCAGGAGCGGGCGCTCCAAAATCTGAACGCCCGCTCCTCATAGGAAATCCAAAATAAAAAACAGATTGTTTCCTCCAGATTTGGAGCGGGCGCTCCGACCTTCTGCACTCCTGCTCCTGGACTTGGAGCGGGCGCTCCACCTCCTGCACGCCCGCTCCTCTACGCGCTGCTCGACTTTTTGCGAAGCTTCCTAGGCAATTTAGTAAGGGCTATAAATAGATTTTTTTTTGCTCATTTTAGGGGGGGAATTCATATTTTCAGTAGTTTAAGGTTAGTTTTAGGTTTTTAGAGAGAGAAACTCTCAAATTTTGGAGAGAGAAAGTGAGAGAAACAATGGTTTTCATGGATTTTGGATAATCAAAGGAGGAATTTGATGATTTGAAGATCTCCATTTTATATCAATGAGCATTTCTTACTCTCTTCTCTCTTTATGCTTTATTAATTGCTTTGTTAGTCATGTTTGAGTAGATTTCCTTCTACTAGGTGTTGAGTGAAGCTTTGTTATGGTTAATTGAGTTATTTGAGATAAATTTGATGATAATTGTGTGATTAAATTGATTGAATTTATGATGGCATGTTGTTTGTTTTAGATTGGATTGATCTCCCAAGATAGCAAACTTAATTGCATGTTAGTTCTAGTTTGACAAGGGATTGTGAATTAGAATTTATATATTTGATTGCATTTTGGGTAAATTTCTTCTATGCACCTAGTCAATGAGGGATCTAGGCTAGGAATTTGAGAGATTTCTCTTGATGGTAATTAATTCCCATTTTAATTCTTTCTTTGCATGATTGATTATCAAATCGATTCCCATTAACTTGTTAATTGTTCAAAGTGGATCTTTGCCCCTAGTAGACTTTGTAATATCTTGATCTTTATATGTGTATTAGTGTAGTTGTAGTGCCCACTATCCATAAACCGACTTCGGCGTAGCTTAAGCATTAGATCAAGAACAATCCAACATTACCGTTCCTTGTGGTTCGACTCCGAACTTACCACTAGACTTGTTTAGGGGTTAGTTTAGGATTATAATAAATTTTGTTTGGCCGTGAGGAGGTTAGTCAACGACATAATTTCCCCGCGCTCATAGGTTCAATCTCTTTTAGGTTGGATTTGTACATTCATCCCCGAACCCTATTTTGGTTCAAGACCTTATGGAGTTGACGATCTCCTGGATCGTTAAGGGGTGTAACCTTCACCTTGTGAACGATTTATAAGTTCCTAAAACTTGTTGGCGACTCTTTTGCTCTATCTTCTTTCCCTTTGGATGCCACCGTACTTTAGTGTATGATCACAGTGGGGTTCAAGCTAGGGGTTAATGCTTTAAATATTCCCTACAGTTAACAAATACTCACAATAATTAAATTAAAAACCCTCAACTATATGTACATGAACCTTTTAAATTATTTTCTCATAAACATCATTAAAAAAAATGATTTTATTTAATTAAAACTAGTCATAATAATTTTTATAAATCTCCTATAATAATTATAGTTAATTAAATAAGAAAAGAGAAGAAGAAAAGATAGAAAACCAAAGGAGAAAGATGAGGAGAGGTGGCGACAAGGGTGGTCGGCGGCACCGGTGGTGGCTGGCGGCAGCTACCGGTGGCTTGGCAGCCGTGGGTGGAGGTGGTGGAGCACCAAAAGGAGGAGGAGAGTAAAAGAAAAAGAAGAGAAATAAGAGAAGAGAATGAGAGAAAATTAAGAGAATTTGTGTGAGTTTTTGTCATGAAATAAAGGGGTATTTATAGGTTACTCCCTCCGTCCCTAAATTACATTCCTCTTTGGAAACTTACACGGGAATTAAGGAGGGAAGAATAAGACAAATAACAATAATTAGATAATGCAATGGGAAGTACAAAGATAGATTAGTTATTACTCATGACATGTCATCAATCCTTTGTTAAAAAAAAGGACCAATCAAATGCTCCTAATTGAAAATTTTTAACCAATCATATTCATTGTAATTTGGCACAAGGATTATGAGTGAGATTAGGTAAGGATGAGTGAGAAAGCATTAAATATAAAATAGAAAAAGAGAGTTGATTTACTAAAAAACACTTACCAAAAATAGAAAGGAGGAATGTATTTTCGGAATAACAAAAATAGAAAGGAGGAATGTAATTTAGGGACGGAGGGAGTAGTATGGGCAAGAATTATGGTAGAAAAATGTAGGAAGAATTATGGCAAGAAAAGCTAAGGAAATACTTGGAGAAGTGAATAAATAAATATGGAAAGTTTTGATATTAAGGTGATTGTGCATAGTAAAAATATGAAAGGTGTGTTGTCATGAAAAACAATATGGTAAGGGAGATTACTTTGGGAATAGTCAAAGGAAGTAAGAAAATAAGATGATCAAATATTAAGGAGATGGAAAAATAGAATTAAGGAAAATGAGAGATTTTAAGGAGATAATTAAAAATACAAATTACCAAAATAATTCCCCCAAAAATCACCCAAGAGGGAAAAAAATATTGATCTTCCTTAGCTCAAATTTTCGGAATTCCTTGTAGTATTTTAGGAAGTTATTTTTGCTGGTTTTTTAGGAATAAAAAATAATCGTGTAAAAAATATCTATTGTATAAAATAATTAATTAATTAAATATCAATTATTCACCAATAAAATAACTAAGAAAATCAGATTTTCTATACATGGAAAATCCGAAATACCTAGTCATAGTTTGGGAATTTTTGGACCTTTTAAGTAATTAATAGAATATAGTTTTTTCTTTAATTAAAATATCCAAAATACATTAATAATCTGGTTTTTAAAATAAAATAAATGGATAATAAATCTTATCCAAAATATAAAAATAATAATTAGGTTTTAAAATATTTTTAGCGCCAAAATTCAAATCTCATTTTGGCTCCAAAATTCAAATAGTAAGTTAATTTACTAAAATACCCTTTTTATGAAATAATAATTAATTAATAGGAAAATACGTATGAAAATACGGGGTATTACACTCTTGACTCATGTAAACTTTGATTTGGAATACAGGGTATTACACTCTTGACTCATGCGAATTCAAAGGGTTCTTAGGCAAGGGCGTCATTTCCTGCTAACGCATTCTCTACAAAAAAGGTGAGTAACATGAATTGTTACTCAAGGGGCATAGTTGTAATTTCGCCTGCCTAAGTAGGGGGTAAAATAGTCCAACTACTTTAATTGCTTTCTTCTTTATCTTCCCCATCTCTGATTTTCTCCATTGTTGCCTCCTCCATCCTCTATGGTTTAGCTTTCTCCATGAACGTCTTTCCATTTCCACCACTTAATTTAAGGTGGTTATGCTACGAACAAGATGTTTCTCCTAAAGGGTTGATATGACCCTACTTAACACTCTTTACTAGGGTTTCATCATTTTGTTTCGCCGCAAAGCAGAAGAGTGGGCTTGATAAAGGACAAAGAAGAGGAGGTCGACGAGGGAAGAAGAAGATCGGAGGTCGACGGGCTTGAGAAAGGACGGAGGTCGACGAGCTTGAGAAAGAACGAAGAAGATTGGAGGTTGACTGGCTTGGAAAAGATCGGAGGTCGATGCCCAGACTTGAAAAATATTAGAGAATAGGAGGTCAATGGTGGTTGTTGTGATGTGTTTGGCGGAGAGATGGTAGTGGTTGTGATGGTGGTGAACCTTGATGCCGGCGAAGAGAGATGAAGAAGAAAGTTGCAGCTATGGAGTAACCTGGGTGGAGAGATATAAAGATGAAAGGATTGCCAATATTTACAAGATTGTCATTTGAATAACAAAACAAATAATATAATCCGCAATAGTTAATACGGAGTAATAATAATAATAATAATAATAATAATAATAATAATAATAATAATAATAATAATAATAATAATAATCTAATATATATAAATAAAGTAGGCATTTTTCGAGAGAATTTGACGCGCCACATAAGAAAAGGTATTATTTTGACCAATGAAATTTTAGATTAATAATTTATTTTAGAATTAAAAAATTTACTCGCCACCTAAGAAAAAGGGACGAATAAGATTTAAGAATTTTGCCACCAAGTAAAAATAACGAATAGTGGACAATTAAAATTTAAATTATTTAAAAAACTAATAATTATCTTTTTTACATATATGGATGTAAATCTTTGATCGTAAATATATTTAATCTCTCCCTAGAAAATATTATAAAAATTAGATATTAAAAATGTACTCATCGAAACGAATAAAACTAAATCTCATATCACTATGTTTTTCCTTATATACAAAGAGAAATTTAGAAGATTCCCCCTAATTTTTTTAATTTTAACACTAGGTTTCTTTGAACAAAAAAAATCTTAACTTCGGGTTTTTTTTTTTTTTACAAAAAAGCTTTTAAAAGGTTTTTTCTCGCAAAAAGGTGCATTTAAAAGGTTTTTTCTGACAAATTTGCCTTACAATTTTTTGGGTTACTTATATGAATAATATGAATATAAAAAAACGCATTTGCAAAGGACTTATTTTAATCAATAAATAAAATGATTCGTCATTTATTTTTTATTACGAAAAATTAATGAATAAGATTTGGAATTTTAAATTCAAGCACCAGTAAAATAAATAAACCTACGAAGATAACTTTAGTGTTAAAATTAAAAAAAAAATTATCTCATGATAATAGGAATTTTATTCAAATATCCGATGAACGATCTTCATGTAAAAAAATCTTAAATTAATTAAAAAGATTTACTAGAACCGTGCATCGCACGGGCTTATATCTAGTAATAATAATAATAATAATAATAATAATAATAATAATAATAATAATTGATAAAATAATTAATAATAACTGAAATGAAATTAACTACGGAGTAAATTTTTTTTTTTGAAACAATGAAATTAACAAAATTGGGGTGCCCGTAAAAAAAAAACTATATTGAGGTGAACTTCAATAGTTCAATGCAGTCTAAAAGAACAAGACTTGTTTTTCTTCCTAGGGAAAGAACAGGACTTGATTCATTTACCACCTTCACTAACTAAATTCATTATAGACAAGTCTAGATAAGCTAGGTAACGGTTTGTGACGGAAAACCCCGAAAATGTTTGTTAGCATGTGTAGGCGTCGCTCGAAGTGCGCCTACGTTAAAGCATAGGGTGAATATGCTTGGCACTCATAGGAAGTGGGAATTGACATAATACGATTAGGGACAAATAAAGTAGGGAGCCGCCAACAAGTTTTTAAGGAACTTGTAAACCGTTCACGGATCATAAAAGGCAACCACGATAAATGGACAACGAAGGCAACAACGATTGACCCGTGAAGGTTACACCCCATTCATAATCCATGAGATTACTAACTCCATATGGTTCGGAACCACGAAAGGAGGATCGGGGATGATGGTACGAAGTAAGTCATGGAGTCACAATCGCCCGTATTGGCCTCTACTCGATTCTTATAGTGAAAAGTTATTCCTGCGATCTCAAAGGCATACAAACAAAATATTCAATTTGCTCCAAACTGTTATTAGGCTAAATTGGTTGAATATTAATGCAACATATTATTCTAAAATATTGTGAGCACTTGATTAAACAACAAGATTAAAAAGGAACCTAAACCGGTTGTCCAAATTATCTTATTAGGCGTGATTTTTCAATTACATATTCCCTTTAAACATGCAATATGGTGATCAATAAATATAATAGAATAACATCAATATTAGAAGCAATTTAACAGTAATTCCAACAATATAAAATCGTTAGAAAAATAATAGAAATAAAAGGAACATAATTCTTACTTTGATTCTGTTTGCTTGCAACTACAAAATAATAAACGAGTTAGTAACTTCAAGGAAATAATAATAAAAAAATAATTAAATTAAATTAAATTAAATTAAATAGAATCGATTTGGGGCCAAACCCTCAAACAGTTCTACCTTTCACGGCTTGGCTTAAGGACAGAACCACGAGTAAAGTATGGACTCCTTGGAGTGCTTGAAGAAGGAATTTTGAAAGAAGAAGGGTAGGCTAGTGTTTAGGCTAGAGCATAGAAGAGAGAAAAAACCAGAGACTTAATTGATGCCCCGTACATCAGAAATGAGGGGGTATTTATAGAGAAAATGTGATGAGGGAACAAACGGAACCCTAAAATGATAAAAAAAACCCTAAGAAAGTATCCCGCGACACGACAAAGTGTACCGTGACACGGGAAACCCCATCGTCAGACGAGAAACATTCCCGTGACACGGTGTACTTATTGTGTGATGCGGGAAATATTTAGTAAACGGGGGAGAAAACACGTTAAGGGTTAATGCGGAAAGGACACGAAAACTCCAGTGTCACAGCAGGTGTCCCGTGTCACGGGGATTCCCACCATCTGACGGGACAGGTTCCCGTGACACGGTGGACAGCTCCCGTGACGCGGGAGTCTGTGGTCCGTTTTTCCGTCTAAATTCATTTTTAACCCTAATTTCGTTCTGCATTTTAAGTGCCGATTGATAATTTCGGTCCATTTCTGATTTATTATTATTATTTGGGCTAAAAAAAGAAAATAAGTAAATAAAATAAATAAAAGGTTTGGGCCAAAATAAATAATAAAACAATAAAATAAAAAGGGTTTGGGCTGAAATTAAAAACTATGCTTTGACTAAACATCAAGACTGATCCATGGACTATTCAAAAAAATGAATTTAATTAAACACAATTTTTTAAGCACTCTCGGGATTAAATACCGAATCTGACCAATAGTGGCGGTGAAAGGTTTTTCATCATCGGGTTTGGTTTTGGGGAGATATTTTTCGGTGTCTATAGCATGCAGAAAGATCGAGATGAAAAAATGGAACATACATATTATGTTTCAATTAATAAAAATGACTTTATCTTTATCAGCTTAAGCCGCCAGCAGTGACTAACTCTTGATTAAAATCACCCTATTTCTTTCAATATATATACCTTCTCATCATCCTTGATTACATTCCACCCTTAATTACAAAAACAAAGAAAAACACAAACAAAGGTACAAAGAAAAAAAGAGCAAGGATTTAGAATTATAATGAAGATGAAGATGTTTGTGATAATTATGGTGATCACAAACTTTTTAGTTGGAACATCGACGGGGCAGGGCGGGGAGGCCGGAACATGTAATCAGACTAGTGACTGCGGCCCAAATCAGTGCTGTAGCGCGTTTGGCTACTGTGGTCTAAGAGGCCCAGCATGTCCTGGTGCCGATGTCATCCCACAAACTGATGATCATATTCCTCCTACTCGCAAAATTCCTAAGAAAGCTCCTTAAACTTGACAGAGTCATCATTGTCACAATAAGCCGGGTTGGGTTAAGCGTGCCTTAGATTAAATATATTTCGATCATGTAAGAATAAATAATAAGTTTGTATTGTGGTTACTGGAATAAAAATGTTATGTTTAAATCGTGGTGTTGTTGATGAGTTGAATAAATGTTATGTTATGTTAATATTAATTAGTTTAATGTATATTAGATCTGCAAATGGGTCATTCAGGTCGGGTCACTTTCGGGTCGGGTCATTTCGATTCAGCTCACATTCGGGTCGGGTCGATTCGGGTTTTGGGTCAACTTCAGGTCAGGAATCGGGTCCAGTTCGGGTCAGGTCAATTTCGGGTCGAGTATGTTCGGGTCAGGTCAATTTCTGGTCAAGTATGTTCGGGTCATATTCGGGTCAGGTTAAAATCTATTCGGGTCATGTTCGAGTTGTTTCATTTGTGAATCAAGCTCAAATCAATAATTTTATACGCTGCATATATTTTGTTATTGTTATAAAAACACTACCAATTCAGTTTATGAGCTTATCTACGATTAAAGATGAACAATTTAAGTTATTTTTGGCACAAGACATTTAAAGTTCAATTATAAGGTAATTTTAGTTCAGGACATTTCGTGTATCGGGTTCGTTCGGGTTAATTTCGGGTATCGGGTCTATTCGAGTTAATTTCGGGTCGGGTCAGTTCGGGTGTCGGGTCAGGATCGGGTCAACTCCATTTTCGGGTCGGGTATGGATCGGGTCGGGTCAATTTCGGGTTTCGGGTAATTTTCGAGTCAATGTTTTTGGGTCATTTTCAGGTCATGGGTCGAGTCATCGAGTCAGGGTTAGGATGGCCAGGTCTAATGTATATGCAGTTACACCCGATTCATTGGAACTTATAGTTTATATTTAGATTCTACTTGATCCGACTTGCACAATGGGGTCTGTTAGAATTATATACTCCTGGATTACTATGGATCATGGTAACCCATACCCAATATGTTTGAGTTATTTACTTTATGCTATTTTTCTTGAATCTTGTGTTATTTACTTATTTACATCAATATCAGCTCGTGTAATTTTACATAAAATAACATATATATAAATTGAAATAATAAGAAGTTCACATCAAAATAACATTAACATCGTTTAGTTTTAGGGCTTCGTGGAAAGAATCGAACACTTCAGGATGTACTAAATTTCTGGACATGAACACATTTGAACCCTTAAATGGTCGAATTTATTGAAAATCGGAAAAAGAAAAGAGGAGAGAGAAAGTGTGCTTGATTTTGAGTTTTTTTTTAAATGAACAAATATATTACCCCCTGAAAAGCTTGAAACTAATAGTTAAGTAAATACATACCATATAGAGACAAAAACTAGCAGTTACTGCCCCAACATTGGGCCAAAATAGGATATGTTGTTCTCCCCTACAAAAGTAGATGGATCTGGAGGAGCAAATAATTACATGAAACTGATCCATACACAAAAGATTGTTGTTAAATATGTCAAAGAGTAAGAATCTTCCTTGCTTCTCTGGCTAGAAAATCCGCTTCCTTCACCTTCTTCCTTGGAACATTCACCAACAACATGGATGGATGTGCTTGAGCTAGGTCCCTGCATGCATCATATAGGAAATTTGCTTCATCAGTTGGAGTTTGTCTGGTGTTTATAGCCAAGACACCACAATCAGAGTAAATGTATACAAAATTCCATCCCATTTTTATGCACATAGCCATGGTAGCTAAGATTGCAATCACTTCAGCCTGAAATGCATTAACAGATGGTATATGTGCCCCCACACATTGCACCCAATCCCCATTTGCATTCTTACACAAATATGCTATACCAGCAGAATAGTTAGATTGACAGAAAGAGGCATCCACAAAGATAGAGAGTTGGTGAAAGGGAATAGGTTTACTGATGGCAGGTTTGGTGATATGAGTGTTATGGTCAGTAAGATAGGTAATCTCATGGACAACAAACTTCACACCTTTAAGCCAATGTTCAACAGGAATTTATTTATGTTGGAATACCCAACAGTTTCTCCTAGCCCAGATTTTCCATAAGAAAACTAAGAAAGGCAGGTTTCAAGGAGCATTAAAAGAGGGGTTGATAGAGGATATCTTGAGATTATCTGAAATCTAAGTCTGGAAACAGGTGGGGTTTAAAGGAAGAGGGCATTGCTGAAGTTCATTCCACACCTCCTTGGCTCTAGGGCAGTAGCAGAATACATGAAGGGTATCCTCCTGAGTTGCAGGACAGAAAGAACAGGTAAGGGAGTGAATAATATTCTTTGAATTTAGCAGAGAAGCTATGGTTAGTCTCTCCCAAAAAAGCCTTCCATAGAAAAAACTTGATTTCGAGTTGGAGTAGCTGAAAGGAAGAGAAAAAGTGAGTGTGGGAGGTTTTGGGAAAGCCAGAAAATAGGAAGAAGAAAAGAAGAGAGAGAAACTGTGTTTGATTTTGAGTTGAAGTAGCTGAGAGGAAGAAAAAGGGCGATGAATTTCTAATCAAAATAGAATAAGAGAAATACTTCATAGTTATATGCATATATAAAATAGCATGTATTTATTTAAAAATAACTAACATATATATAGAATGAAATATTATGAAGCTCACATCAAAATAACATACATGGTAGTACAAGAGTAAGATCGAAATTGTGCAGTGAGGCATGCATGAGCGTATCTCCCAAGAATAGTACTTTTTACTTTATATACAAAAGAATCTCAATTAGAGACTAGATATCTCTTTATTAAGCAGTAGCGTACTCAATAAGTTGCTTACTTACAATACAATTTCCCCGGTTGAGGAGGATTATCTGAAGTTAGTATTTTATTTATTTATTTTATTTATTTATTTGACAAAGAGGGATTTTCTAAAGTTGATTTTCTTTTACCTTACAAATTAAAGTTGATCGAACCCAATGTTCATGTTGGTGTAATAGTATTTGTATTGCAATAAGTGAATCATAAATTGATCATCATTTGGATAATTAGTAAACAACATATCGAGCCTCTAGAATTGAATTATTGACTAAAGTCTTAAGTACATACTACTAGAGGTGTTACGTAGGTTCGAGCTTGACACTTGTAGGTTCGAGCTTGACACTTGTAAGTTCGAGCTTCGAGCTCGGCTCAAACTCGAAAACTTTTAACTGACCAATTTTTTTGGTTTTAAAATAATGGCATGTAAACAAGGCATTCTTTGGAACAACCATGTATTTGGTCACTTGTAAAAGAATAAAGTAACTGATAGAATATAAAATATAATTTTGAACCTCAATCATCAGTTTAAGCTAATGGTGATAGAGAATAAAATACTGACCAAGTACACCCTGTAATGCTGACCAAATAACCTCTGTAACATTAATCGAATAGTCGCTATAAAACTAACAAAATTACCTTCATGATGGATTCCCTACACACTTATATATATTGGCCATCCACACTGAGTAATATTTGTGTTTATGATGAATTAAAGTGGAAACTAATTTGTGACTCGGGCGATACCTTTTTTTTTTTTTGATGATTGTGGATATAGTAAAGCAAACTTAAATAGTTTTTAGACGTTTATCATTCATAATAAATTTATGTTGGTACAATACTTCTTAATAGCGTAAAAATTCGAATTCAAAACAATTTCCATGCACAATAGTGAATTATTTGAATATTGCATGAATGAGAATGGTTCAATATTATACATTCCACATTTAAATCAAACCGTGCAAAACTATCTATACTTATATATAAAAAGCGTTCCTAAAACAGAATATGTTCCACGTGTCACCTTTTTCAAGTTCGACATGTCAGCAACATGCGCCACATGTGATTATAAACATGACATGTCACTTACCCATGTATTAGGTTTGCATCTAAATAACTCATGAAATATAATTAATGGATGTTTTAAGACATTTTAAATTGATGTTTTTCTTGTTCATTGGAATGTATGATAGATTAAAGACCAAAGTCTTTTAGAAAATGAGTACACAATGAAAGTTATTAATTTTTTTTTGATGCAACAATAAAAATGATGAATGGTACACATGTTGCGATGTCGGTATGTAGAACTAATTCATAATGAGGAAATGACGTGACACATAGAATGCCACATCACACTTATGTGTCACCTATTCATGTTGAGGGAAAGGTGCAGTGACATATGGCAGTACCACATGATCACATTGAGTTTAATAATATTATAGATATGATATATTTATCACGCATCAGGATTCTTTTACTATGTGTAAAAAAAAAGGATTATTTTACTAAATTTACTCGATTCCAACTTTACATGATTTGTACCAAAACAATTGAATACACTATTATCAAAATAATATAATCAATTAAATGGTTTTCCCTCTAGGTTTATCCTTGGGAGGGTGTTTTTCCTAGATTTTTGCGAGGGTTTTCCTTTGATCTTCTCCCTTCTCTCTTTTTCCTCCTTCCTCCTTCTCTCCTTAATCTCCATTATGATTATTGGTAGGGGCTACCACGGTTTCCTTGATCAGTGGTAAGCCCCAAAATCCCTTTTTAATCTCTTATAATAATAGATCCAATCCTTATGATGGTCTTGATCGGTGTAGATGATTTTCCTTTTGTCATTGGAAGTTCTAATATTCTGGTGTTGGTTCGTGCGGCGTTGAATAAGTTGTCAGATCAACGACTACAATTAATTGAATCAAGTTTTGTTCCATTCAAAAACTCAAAAATTGCAAGGCCTCCTTGTAGAAGAAGGCTGCAGAGGACAACGATTCAAGGGACTTGTGTATTCATCAATGTTAATTCTCACTCGCGATCATAGTTCTACAAAATTAGAAATATTTGATTCAATTTTTATTGTATTTATTGTTTTTGATCTCTTTTGTAGATGCCGTATGAGTTCTTATTAATGAATTGATCTTATCTTCTAAAATATAAAATAAAAAAAAAAAAAGTAAAAAAAAAATATGATCAATATATTTAGTAATTAGTTTTAACTAAATATTCTGTGGAACATATATCCTTTTTATGTGCACACTATGTTAAAATGTACTGCTACTACTTTATAAAAAGTTGTAGAATACTCTTATGAATAGTGTGAACACTATTATACCCTTAAATCCCTACCTTATAAAAAGTAGGAGAATACTCTTATGAATAGTGTGAAGACTATAAAAACCCTTAAATCTCTACCTTATAAGAAGTGGGAGAATACTCTTATGAATAGTGTGAAGACTATTATACCCTAAAATAGTTAATAATTGACATATTTACCCCCAATTAAAATTAATTTTGATGCATTTAAGTATTTAACCTTTCGTATTTTTGTCCTTTATTTCGTTTGTTTATCTTTCTTCTTATCATTCCACCGAAAAGGCCAAAACTCCTCATTTATCAATTTCCTCTTTTCTCACAACTCCTTTTCTGGTTGTTGGAAAATACTACTAATATGTCAGTTTCCATTCCGGTACCCCCGGTCACCACCCACCGCTGCGATAATTCTATAAGGATGATGACCCTGCTGGTTTTTTTTTTTATAATTAAGAAAATGTAAAGTTTGTGTAATATATTTGTTTATGTTATACGAAGAGGTGAATAAGCATGCTATCCGGAGACGCCCGTATCCGGTTAGAGTTGGAGACAACTCAAGATTGGTGGAGTTGACGGATGAATGCAATAATGGTACCTTCGTAGTAGTGGAGTGTAATTTCTTGGATATCATTAAAATGAAAAAAATACATAAGAGTAATACTTTTGATGTAATCTCTTTTAGTTGTGTTTATAGGGGAGTCAAACAAAGCAACTGTTTAGATGAGTGTTCTACGGAATGTAGCAGTTATGTATGACATATGAGGTACTATAGTCTTATGCTTTTGATTAAGAGGCTGTTTGAAGATATATTTTGCTTTAGTTACTGTGTCATTGTCTCGATTTTAATCTTAGGAAAAACTTATAGTTTATGATTATAGGAAAGAGTTAAGATGTACTCATACATCATCAGTTAAATGCTCGTAGCTCATAAATGCTATCTCCTCCATTATATGGTCCAAAGACTTTCTAATTGCAGGGAAATATACTAATTCACATAGCCTTTGTGTAATCCCCCGTATTTTAAAATATATTATAAATGAAATTATATTTTATTTATAATATTTATTTGTATTTTTCCGGAATTTAATTTCAAAAGTTTCAAATTATTTTGGGTGGAAAATTATTTTTATTACAATATGATTTTTATGGACCATCATTCTATAATTTATGTCCAACAAACAAACCTAACCCACTTTACTTACTTAATTGGCCCATTAATTTTTGAGGCCCAATTTTACTACTTACCCTACACCACTCTCTCCTATAAATATCCCATACATCCCCAAATTTTTCCCCACACAAAAAGGTTAGTAAACTCTCTTCTCTTTATTTTATTTCTTTTATTTTCCCTTTATTTTTCTTTTCTTTTATTTTTTTCCTTTCTTTTTCCTTTTTCTTGTCTTTTCTTTTTTTTTTTCATCTTTCCATTTCCTCCTCCTTCACGTGAGAAAATCCTCACTCACACCACCGTTGCTGCCACTTGTTGGCCGGACCACCTGCCGCCATCGCCGCCTGGTCGTCGGCGACCACCAGCTCAGCCACCACGCGTGGCTGCTCCTTCCTCTCTCCCCTTTGTTTTTCTTTAATTGCTTAAAATAATTAATTTTGTTTATGTTTTGATTTTTTGTAGTATAAAGATTATATTTTTAGTATCAAATTATATTTTGATGGTATAAAGATTATAAATTTCAGATTATATTTATGTTATAAATTTTCAGATTTTATGAATTATAAATCTAGGGTTTCAATTTAATGAAATTGGGATTTTAGGGTTCTTACGACTAATTAAATTGGGTCTTTTGTTCCTATTGCATTTCTAATGATTAATTAAACATAAAAACATGTTTTTAATGAAGTTTTAAGGACTTCTAATCAAATTTATATTGCTGGAAATTTGTTTAAGTGTTAATTTGTGATTATTGGTTGTTTTCTAGGAGGTGATTATTCTTTAGGAGACTTCTAAGTGATTAAAAGTGGCACAAAGGATTGTTTACACGAGGTACGTACATGTCTACTTCGTTGTAAGTAGTATCATGTTTAGGTACTAAAGAAAATAACTTAGTTTCATGATTAGAAAACACTTAGATGAAAATTGTTTGGTTATACATTTAATTAATTCATGTGCTTATGTTTATGAGACATGTTTTGGTGAATTGATTATGTTTGTATGGAATTATGGATGCAAACATGTTGAATTATATTGGATTATTTGTTTGTATGGAATGTTGATACAAGCATAATTTTATTGGATTGGTTTGTTAACCACATTTGGATTATTAAAGGATTGGAATTGAATGGTTTAAGTGGAATAAATTTATTAATTATTCCACAAGGTTGTTATTTATTTTATTACTCAATCATGACTTGTTAGTATGTTGCGTAAAGGTGGATTAAGCCTAAATAGCTAGGTGAGTTGACTATGTTCAACAATTTGGATAATTTGGAAGTTTAATGAAATTAAAGGTCAATTTGTGATGTGATCACCATTGTCCTAATAAGATTAAAAGTAAATTGAGGTATGATTTTTATGTATGGTTTATTGGATTGAGTTGGCTATTAATTAAAATTGTAATCACGTAAAGTGAAACATGGATGAGCAATAAAACTCTAGAAAGCATGCACTTCTAGAGTATTGACAATTATGGGTTGGGGTACACGGTGGTAGCCCGTGGCTTTCCGAGGCTTGTTTGATCAACATGTCCTCTTCTCTTTTGGTATTTACATTTTTATTTTATAATGCAAGTTAGATGGGATCCTAGACTAACTTTGTGAGAATGGAGTCGCGCCCGTTCTTGCATCGCGCTAAACTTTTATTTTAAATGGTCATTTGGGACCAAAATGATTTGATGGATTGGACAACCTCGTCTATTGCTTACTCCAAATTAAATTAATTAAGTTAAATATAAAGAGTCAAGTGTTTGGAATTGATTAGCAAGTGTGTTCAGTCAATTGAATTGTTTAAGTGTGGAGTCTTGATTAATGAATTCAAGTTGTATGTTTATTTACTTTAATTAGTTGAGCATGCTAGGTTTGGTACATTGTAGCTTGTATGTACTCAGCTTTGCTGATTGCGTGCTTTTGTGTGTTTTCTTTTGGTCATGGCCTTCGCCTTTCAATGACCCTGTGATGATCCAATAATTACACTTGTATTATTGGGGAGCAGTATTGCACAAGTTAGCTTGATGATATGAAGTTCGGTGATTTGGCATACGCATTGTCAAGGGATTGGTGTGATTGAGAGTATTCGTTCTTTGTGTTGAACTTATTTATGTTTTACTACTTTAATTACGTTTTGGGACTTTGATTATTGGTTTGGTTTTAAATAAGGGTCTTTATGGTTCCAATTTGTAATCTTTGACTTATTGGTTTTCTAAATTATATTATTTTAATATTTAAGTTGGATTTCCGCTGCAATACTTTGATAAAGCCTTAACGTTTTAACACGTGGCGGTAACATGCCAATGGTTCCCCTCTATTTTTATTTAAAGTAAGCGGTTTGGAAAAGGGAGAATTATTGTGGTGTTACAAAGTGGTATCAGAGCTTAGGTTAGATTTAATTACCACTAAAGCCAATTTTAAAGTTTTTAGGCGCCTAACGTTTTAAATTTAATGAGTTTTATTTAACTACCTTATTTAAAGTTAACTTAAGTTTTTTTTTTAAAAAAAAAAATTCCATTCTATTATATTTATTTTGGCCTTTATAAAAAAAAGTATTTGTTTATTTTATCTAATTTTCGAAATTATTTATTTATTTTGAAATAAAATTAATTAATTAATTTATTTTATTTTCTTAACTTCCTTGCTTGTTTCATTTTATCGGTGAGATTTGGGTAGCTTTAGAAATGGCGTATATGATAGATTATTTCTTTCTATATGCATTGTAATTAATTCTTTTGTCTTTTTATTATTGTATGAAGTGATTATGCAAGTTATTTAATTGTGTATGTTTTATCTAAAGGTGTTACTTGATTGTGATGACCTAGTATCATGTTTAAGGTTTAAAACACGTAATATGGAACTATATGTGATGATTTGTGCTATATGATATGTGTAAATTAACTTTACATGAAGCATGTAATTATGTAATTATTATAATGTGTTTATTTAATTATATTATTTACTTAATGCTTGGATTTTGGAAGGGATTTAATCAAGGGAATTATTTTAATTATTTTCTTATGCGTAGGAATGATTAAAATTTAATAATCATTTCCTTTAAAAGTGACTTATTAGGGGCGATTGTGTGGCCTTGCCTACCTTTCTACCTTAATATATTTTCAGAATGTGATGTTTTGTGTAAGTAGAGTTCTTTTGTGTCGATGTCAGCCTAAGAGTGTGTTACACTTCCAGGCAGAGAAGGAGGATGGGTAACAACGATGCTCTAGCTAATGCTATTAGGCTCCTAGCTGAGAACTTGAACCAAAACCGCAATGATAATCTCGATCCTGTTGGTGAGATGTTTAAGAAGCTTGCACAAGTCAAACCACCATACTTTGAGGGAGGTGTAGACCCAACTTTTCTGGAGAATTGGATTAGGGAGTTCGATAAGATCTTTACTGCTTTGAATTGTCCTGTGAATATGAGAGTGGATCAAGCTGCCATGTATTTGAAGGAAGAGGCAGATATTTGGTGGAGGGATAATGGAAACGTGATTCGTTCTGAGGCTAATTTTGGTTGAAAGACTTTCAAAACCAAACTTAGAGAGAAGTTCTATCCACCATTCTTAAGGAAACAAAAGGCTCAAGAGTTTATCAATCTGCAAATGAACAATATGTCGATTACTGAGTACTATAACAAGTTTATGAACTTGTCGAGGTTTGCTCCTGAAGTAGTGCCTACTGAGGAGTTGAAAGCTCAAAGATTTGAGCAAGGTTTGACTAAGCAGTTACAACAGGACTTGGCTGGAAAGACTTTTAAGACTCTTAATAAGGTGTATAGAAGAGCAGCGCACCTGTACAGCTTGAATGTCAGGAGTGGACCTGAGAGTGGGAGTGTTGGAGAAAAGCGTAAGGATTTTGGGAATTCGAGTTACCAAGGTAACTTTAAGAAGCCAAGGAACGAGAATTTCCAGAATAGGAATGTTCAAAACAATGGAGGATCTTCTAGACCTAATGGCCAAGCTAAAAGGCATTACAACTGCAAGAGATGTGGCAAGGATCATCCTGGAAAAGATTGTGATGGGAACTTGTTTGTGTGTAGGTTCTGTAACAAGAAAGGCCATAGGGAGTTTGAGTGTTTCTCCAAACTGAAGCAACAAGGGAATGGGAACAAGTTTACTCCAACAAGCAATCAAGGAGAGAATTCGAATGGTTATAATGGGAATGGAAAGAACGGAAATGTTGGCAACAACAACTCCGGAAATCAAGGAAAGAATGTCACTACATGTCGTTTGTCTGTGATGAACGAGAAGGAAGCTGAAAGGTCTTCTGATGTTGTCACTGGTAACTTTTCTATTCATTCTATTTCTATTAAAGCTTTATTTGATTCTGGAGCCACCTATTCTTTTATTTATAGTTCTGTTGTGAAACAATAAGGACTAGTTAAACGAATTCGATTGACTTGCATATTAGTTTTCCTACTGGTGAAGTTGTGAGGTGCATCGAGATACATAAGGGATAACCATTGAGGATTAGAGAGACTGATTTTTCCATTTGATCTTATAGAATTTGTGTTGGGTGACCTTGATGTCATTTTGGGAATAGATTGTTTGACCACTTATAAAGCTAAGATTGATTATGAGATACAGAAGGTTTATTTAAGGAGTCCTTTGGGAGAGAATGTGTCTTACAGACGTTTTGGGAAACCAAAAGGTATTGGGATTATTTCTGCAATGAAGTTGTCGAAACTTGTAAGTAATGAGTAGTAATTAAATAGGTGGATGTGGAAGATGTTCCAATTGTGAATGAGTTTTGGATGTATTTTGTGAAGAAGAAAGATGGGAGCATGAGGTTGTGCATTGATTATAGGGAGTTGAAATAATATGACAATAAAGAATAAGAACCCACTGCCCAGGATCGATGATTTATTTGATCAATTGAAGCTAAGGGAACTAGTGTGTTTTTTAAGATTGATTTACGTTCGGGGTATCATCAATTAAGAGTGGCTGATAAGGATATACCTAAGACTGCTTTTAGGATTAGATATGGGCGTTATGAGTCTACAATTATGTCTTTTGGGTTGACCAATGCAGCTGCAATCTTTATAAACTTGATAAACAAAGTATTCCATGAGTAAGTTTGTAGTTGTTTTTATTGATGATATTTTGGTATACTCGAATTTTGAGGAAAAACATGATCCCTTGAGAGGCCGAGGATTATATGAGAAAGAGATATCCTGAGTTATTTAATGAGGTGAGTTAAGAGAGCGTAACTCTTGTTCTTTAAGGGGGGTAGAATGCGTATAATTTCGCGCTTTTTTCCCTATTTTATGTTATTTTATGGCGTTTTCATGCTTTTCATAGCTATTTCATTGTTTACGTATCTAGTGAAGTGCGTAAATTGGGATGGTGATGAGTCATTAGTGTCGATATTATGATACAATTGGAATTCCAGCAACATGATTTTGAAAATTTTGAAAGGATTTTATGCAAATGTTTTGCAATTTAACGGATTTTGTGCTAAGTTTCGGGATGAAACTTCTTTTAAGAGGGGTAGATTGTAATCCTCCGTATTTTTAAATATATTATAAATGAAATTATATTTTATTTATAATATTTATTTGTATTTTTCCGAAATTATATTTCAAAAGTTTCAAATTATTTTGGTGAAAAATTATTTTTATTACAATATGATTTTTATGGACCATCATTCTATAATTTATGTCCAACAAACAAACCTAACCCACTTTACTTACTTAATTGGCCCATTAATTTTTGAGGCCCAATTTTACTACTTACCCTACACCACTCTCTCTCCTATAAATACCCCATATATCCCCAAATTTTTCCACACACAAAAAGGTTATTAAACCCTCTTCTCTTTATTTTATTTCTCTTATTTTCCCTTTATTTTTCTTTTCTTTTCTTTTTTTTCCTTTCTCTTTTTTTTTCCTTCTTTCCCTTTCCTCCTCCTTCACGTGAGGAAATCCTCACTCACACCACCGTTTCTGCCACCTGTTGGCCGGACCACCTGCCACCGTCGCCGCCTGGTCGCCAGCGACCACCAGCCCAGCCACCACGCGTGGCTGCTCCTTCCTCTCTCCCCTTTGTTTTTATTAAATTGCTTAAAATAATTAATTTTGTTTATGTTTTGATTTTTTGTAGTATAAAGATTATATTTTTAGTATCAAATTATATTTTGATGGTATAAAGATTATAAATTTCAGATTATATTTATGTTATAAATTTTCAGATTTTATGAATTATAAACCTAGGGTTTCAATTTAATGAAATTGGGATTTTAGGGTTTTTATGACTAATTAAATTGGGTCTTTATTGCATTTCTAATGATTAATTAAGCATAAAAACATGTTTTTAATGAAGTTTTAAGGGCTTCTAATCAAATTTATATTGTTGGAAATTTGTTTAAATGTTACTTTGATTATTGGTTGTTTTCTAGGAGGTGATTATTCTCTAGGAGACTTCTAAGTGATTAAAAGTGGCACAAAGAATTGTTTACACGAGGTACGTACATGTCTACTTCGTTGTAAGTAGTATCATGTTTAGGTACTAAAGAAAAGAACTTAGTTTCATGATTAGAAAACACTTGGATGAAAATGGTTTGGTTATACATTTAATTAATTCATGTGCTTATGTTTATGAGACATGTTTTGGTGAATTGATTATGTTTATATAAAATTATGGATGCAAACGTGTTGAATTATATTGGATTAATTGTTTGTATGGAATGTTGATACAAGCATAATTTTATTGGATTGGTTTGTTAACCACATTTGGATTATTAAAGGATTGGAAATGAATGGGTTAAGTGGAATCAATTTATTAATTATTCCACAAGGTTGTTATTTATTTTATTACTCAATCATGACTTGTTAGTATGTTAGTACTCAATTTGGAAGTTTAATGAAATTGAAGGTCAATTTGTGATTTGATCACCATTGTCCTAAATAAGATTAAAAGTAAATTGAGGTATGATTTTTATGTATTGTCTATTGGATTGAGTCGGCTATTAATTAAAATTGTAATCACGTAAAGTGAAACATGGATGAGCAATAAAACTCTAGAAAGCGTGCACTTCTAGAGTATTGACAATTATGGGTTGGGGTACACGGTGGTAGCCCGTGGCTTTCCGAGGCTTGTTTGATATACATGTCCTCTTCTCTTTTGGTATTTACATTTTTATTTTATAATGAAAGTTAGATGGGATCCTAGACTAACTTTGTGAGAATTGAGTCGCGCCCATTCTTGCATCGCGCTAAACTTTTATTTTAAATGGTCATTTGAGACCAAAATGATTTGATGGATTGGACAACCTCGTCTATTGCTTACTCCAAATTAAATTAATTAAATTAAATATAAAGAGTCAAGTGTTTGGAATTGATTAGCAAGTATGTTGAGTCAATTGAATTGTTTAAGTGTGGAGTCTTGATTAATGAATTCAAGTTGTATGTTTATTTACTTTAATTAGTTGAGCATGCTAGGTTTGGTACGTTGTAGCTTGTATGTACTCAGCTTTGCTGATTGCGTGATTTTGTGTGTTTTCTTTTGGTCATGGCCTTCGCCTTTCAATGACCCTGTGATGATCCAATTATTACACTTGTATTATTGGGGAGCAGTATTGCACAGGTTAGCTTGATGATGTGAAGTTCGGTGATTTGACATACGCATTGTCAAAGGATTGGTGTGATTGAGAGTATTCGTTCTTTGTGTTGAACTTATTTATGTTTTACTACTTTAATTACGTTTTGGGACTTTGATTATTGGTTTGGTTTTAAATAAGGGCCTTTATGGTTCCAATTTGTAATCTTTGACTTATTGTTTTTCTAAATTATATTATTTTAATATTTAAGTTGGATTTCCGCTGCAATACTTTGATAAAGCCTTAACGTTTTAACACGTGGCGGTAACATGCCAATGGTTCCCCTCTATTTTTAGTTAAAGTAAGTGGTTTGGAAAAGGGAGAATGATTGGGGTGTTACACTTTGTGCCAGGGTGTTCAATGAGAGTTTTGTCCTCTCTATAACACTCCTATAGTAGTTATAGAATGATGCAATAGCTTTGATTGTCTTTTTATATAGTAATACGTACATTAGCGAGTTATAATATATACGATAATTTTCAAAATAAATAATCATAACACAAAACATGTTTCTACAATTAAATAAATTAAGATATAATCTCCTATTGATCGACCTAAGGCAAGTATAATTCAACATCATCTCAAAGTACGTAAACTTTGAGGTTCAAATTTATAACTCCACTACGATGGCTAGCTGTATCGCGCGCATCGCTCGCGTAGGGCTTCCCTAGTAACAATAAAATACCAAAGATTATTCTATTTATGTTATTATAATCAAAGATTGTTCAAGGAACGAACTTTTGAACGGAACATTTATAGATAACTTTTTTCTTAAAAATGAGCACATACATTATACATGCATTCATACAAAGTAAATAACAGTTCTTGATTATGTAAAATGTTTACAAAGATGACATAATGCACCCTAAATCAAACAATTAGTTCTTCATGGGTTTTCTCATGGAAACTAGGAGGTATTATTCCTACAACCGCATAAAACAAAGTGTTTGTTGCTCGCGATAATGTCTTTATAGAAAGAAATCTCTTCCTACAAAGCCAAGTGGGAGTAAAGTTAGATCTCGATGAGATTCGAGATGAGCAACACAAGGATGTGAATAACACCATATCAAAGACGAAGGCATATGAAATTAGCTAATTTGATAAATCATGTGTCGAAGCAAGCTAATTCCACTAGAGAGGCTTCTATCGTCCCACTTGAATGAAAGGCTTCAAAGAGTTGAAGAGAATAATTCTATTGTTTCTCATACATATTGTAGATTGCTTGGGATCTAAACAAACAGTTTGTTGAAATTCTGAGAAAAGGTGGATGCTAAAATTTTCCTATTGGAATGGTTGGAATCCATGCCCTACAAGCAATCTTTGGATAAGTACCAACTTAGGAAATGACATAAAGTCAAGAAATCCAATATGGACTCCATGTCTGTGAAGATGTGTTAGTCCATGATAGTCTTACAAATAAGGTTAAACCTATTAGATGGGTAAGCTATTCAGATTCTTCTAGTGATTGCTGATTTCGATTACGAAGTTTAGTTGTAGGGAATATTTCAAGCATTACCCCTAGTTTGAACCCCATTGTGATCATACACTAAAGTATGGTGGCATCCAGAGGGAAGGAAGATAGAGCAAAAGAGTCGCCAACAAGTTTTAGGAACTTGTAAACCGTTCACAGGGTGAAGGTTACACCCTTTAACGATCTAAGAGATCGTTAACACCAATAGGTCTGGAACCATGACTGGTAGTTCGGAGATGAAGGTACAAATCCAACCTAAAAGAGATTGAACCTGCCCTAATAATAGGCCTCTACTTTATTCTGATCGTATTCATGTGCGCTTTCTGACTAACATGCAATCATTAGGTTTACCCTAAACCTGTTTATCTATGTTGGTTGAACATTAATGCACAAATAAAACTATTATTGGTGATCACTTGAATTATAATCATATTAACCCTAAACAAGATTATTAATTATCTTATTAAGCGTGATTACAAGTACAAATTCCCTTTAAACATGCATAAAAGGCGTGATCAAGCAATAACAAAAAATATCAAGCAACATAACAATAACCAAAATAATCAAAATCATAATAATAATCATCATAATAATAATTATAATCATAACAATCATAATTAAAAATAATCATCATAACAAAAATTATAACAATTATAATCATAAATCATAAAAATAATCATAATAATGTTAAAGCATAATAATAGCAAGATCCTAGGCATGATATCAACAAGATTAATAACAAACCCTATCATGTCGCTAAACAATAAAAATCAAATCATTAACCCTAACATGATACTAACATGAATATTAGGAAGAGAATAGGAAGCATCGCAGGAATCATAATTGATTTAAGAATCTTATTCTTTACCCTAGACATGATATTAGGAAGATCAAAACACCCTAAAATGACATTAGGAATCATAATAACAACTGAGACATGATTTCTAAATCATAATATCAATTAAACAATTAAAGCACTTACTTGGATGCCTCGTACCTCTTTCTAATAACAAAATACACGCGTTAGTAACTTCAAAGAAAATAATAAATAAAACAATTAAATTAAATAATTGAAATAGAGATTTGGGACCAAACCCTCAGAAATTAAAACCTTTTACGTCTAGGGCGAAGGCAACTTCAAATTTGGCTAGGTGTGTCTAGTGCTAATGTATGAGGAATTGTGTTTGTAAAAGGGTTGGTTTAGAAAGAGGGAGAGAATCAAGAAATTCTTGATTAGAGTTGGTCATTGAAAAAAGGGGATATATGACCTCTATTTATATAGAAAAAAGAGGGTCGAAGAATAAGAAGAGAATCCAAATTCGAATCGAAATAGAACTCGATGGACAACAGTTTTTGCGGATTTTGTTTTTATCACATCGTTTGATCCAGAAGTCCAAATAAGACATATAATATGTCATTGGAAAGCTCTGAAGTATACTTTCCAACCAAATCAGAATTTGATTAAAATATTTTATAGATAAAAATATATGGTCGAAATAGTGGGACGGTGTCAGTTTTGGATAGAGTTTTGTATCTCATTCATATCTTTTTCGTTATAGATCGGATTTAATATTATAATATATCATTGGAAAGATAATTTAAAGATCTATCAAACCATATAAAATTTGGATAAAGATTATGAGGTACGAAAATAAATATGACTGTCTTTGAACATCTTTAAATTCGAATATAATTAGGATTTAAGAAAAAGGAAAATTTTAAAAAAGGAAAGTTTTTATTTTAATCAAATTCTTTAATCTTATATTTTCAAAAAGGATAATTAAGATCTTTTAGAAACTTATAGAAGCTTCTAATTAATCCTAATTATTTTAGGAATAGGATTAAACCTTTGGACCCTCCACATGATTATTGGGTCGTAGGTAAAATCCGGTTTGGGCCCAGTTTAGTATTTTGGCCATAACTTCCTCATTATTCATTGGAATTAGGCTTATAATATATCGGTGGAAAGGTCTTTTCAACCCCATCCAAATACACCATTATTGGACCCATATCATGGACCAAACTAAACTTGAATGCACGTTTTTCAAAAATAGGGTAAGAAAAGAAATATTTTCAAAAACAGAAAGAAGAGATATTTTAATAAAAACATCCTCATCACTAGACTTTTCACACTTTCGCTTTGTTCGATAATCAAATGACATGAAAGGTATTCATTACTGGGTTTGGTTTTGGGGAGACACAAATGGGTGTGTACAGAAGCCCCCACTTTGACTTAGTTTGGAGAAACGTGAGTTTCGAAAACGAAAGTCAATGTATCGATAGGGACGGAGAATGATTCAGAATGTTCTGCGATCTTAAATCACTCTTATAAATCCGATACCTGCAAACTAGCGACAACCTCCAATCATAGCAAAAGTCCCCGAAAACCGCCTCATCATGAACCGCCCTTTTCAAATCTCGGCGACAACCTCCACAATCTTAGGGAATACCGTCGAAGACCGCCCATCTCGTGCTATCTTCTCGAATCTTGGTGACAACCCCCACAATCTTAGCGAATGCTGTCGAAGACTGCCCATCTCGTGCTATCTTCTCAAATCTTGGTGAAAACCCCCACAATCTTAGCGAATGCTGTCGAAGACCGCCCATCTTGTGCTATCTTCTCAAATCTTGGTGATGACAGGCTAAAGTCGTATCACCTAATCAAAAGTAATTTCTAAATCCTCTAACTAATGCAGATAGGGAAGTAGGGTCGAATCCACAGAGAAACAAGTCTTTCTATTCATAATTAGTTATTATAATCTACATTATTAAGTAACCAAAATATTGTAATCGAAGGATAACTAAACTACTAGGAGTAAAAGTGGGAAAGAATAAAAATAGGAAGAAAATCAATGAATAAAAGACCTAGGGCATAGGTTCACCAATAAACAATATTCCAGGGTAAAACATAACAATCAATCATCAATGCATAAATTAATCAGATCATAAAGGGCTTTCGCTGCATATTACAATCACAGAATTAATCTACCGGTATTAAATCTCATCTCTCGAATCTCGACTTAATCATTTATAAATTAACCTGCCTATTGAAACTAGACCTAAACATTAATTCTCATCTCTCGAATCTTGAATCAATATTGTTAAACTCAAGCATAAAAGATCAGGCCTAATCTAGTCACAGAGCATTAAATCAATCAATAGGAAATTAATCTAGAATTGACAATCAACAACAATAAATTACCCCTTCATATTATTTATGGATCCCCACAAACCCTAAAAAAAAAAACTACTCACACATAATTAAATCTAAACTAAACAAAACAATTTAAAGGAGACATGCATGATCAAAGAAAGAGAATAAATTACTGAAATTAAATCAAGAGTTGTAGTGAGAAAAATAAAAGAGAAAATAAGACTAAGAGTTTAATTAAAAGGAGAGAGAGAGAGAAAAGTTAGAGAGAGAAATAGAAAAGAAAACTAAAACTAAAAACTAAAAACAAATTAATAAACTAGACTAAACTAATGAAAACTTGCCTAACCTCTTATGTAAGTACCTAAACCTTTTACTCCTACTAAAACTCAACTAAGAAAACTAATCCTAGTTAAACTCCCGAAAAACAAAGTCTAAAACTAACTAAACTAAACTAAAATTCAGCCCACTAACATGCTTGGCCCAAAATAATTACACCAACAAAAGCAGCGAACAGTGGTAGCTTCGATCGGGCCAGCCTATTTCACGCCCAGCATCATCTCTAGTTGGGATTTTATTTGGGCTTTTTTTTCTTGGACTTGAACTCTTTAATGCTTTATTTGCCTTATCAGTTGTCCATACTCCATACACTAGCTTTTAAACCTTGGGACTCCTTTATTCGAGCCCTTAATCACCGAACCAAATTTCTCTAACTTGACCTTGGGCTAAAAATATACGGTCATGAAATACGATCAAACTTTAATGTCTTTGTAGTGGCTCAAAAAGCTCGGGAATTATCATAATTCCGCAAATTCCTACAAAATAATATCAACTCTACAAAAACACTAGAAAACGTATATTAGTAATAAAAATAGCTTCGCTGAGCTCAAATAAGCACAAATATGACCGTGGGACGGGAAATAAAATATATATAAAATAGACTCATCAAACTCCCCCAAGCCAACCCTTTGCTTGTCCCTAAGCAAAGCAATGAATAAATAAATCAATACTTCACCCCAAATACAATTTAAAATCAATAAATACGATTCAAGGAAAATCGGACAAAAAAGTATCAAAGTCAATCAATCAAATCCATCCAACTATCAATTTTTCCTTACAATTGTCAAATAGAGCGAACCACAAGAGCATATAGAATTCAAGACTAGTGCTCACACTCAACTCTCATTTATGTGGCGAGTAAAAGATGTACTCGATCGGTCCCAACCAACCCCTTTAATGTGAACAATAATGCCCTCCCAAACTCACAACACTCGTGTGTTTAAAGAGATAATCACTCAACCTATATAGTCGACTCGAAATATGTCAAATCATTCTTTGCATTGATAAAAAAAACTAATTTCACATTCGCACAACTCTATGCACACGGTGAGAGTAATGTGAAAAAAAACTAATTTCACAGGTCTTTTTAGCTTGTAATGTAAGGCTAGGGTAAAGGGTAGGAAATATTTGGAAAATGTGAGAGTAAAGCCATGCTTATAGAAGCCAAATCCTAATAAAACCAAGGTAAAAAATAGATAATGACCAACAAATCTCCAACATACTCAACTCCACCAAAAATTCACCAAATACAACTCCAATCATATCAAATAATTTCCAACACTTACAATTTCACTCCTAAAATATAATAATATAAAACTTGAGTGAATAAACAAACTATACTAACAAACATGAAATTTTTCATTGAAACTCAACCTCTAAAATTTTTTCTTTCTTTTGATCAACCTCCAACTAGAACATTTGAACATTAAACAAATTTTTTTCTTTCGCTCTTTTTTTTTTCTATTGAAGTTCACTTATTTTTTCACTTTTTTTTTTCATAACGTCATACTTTATTTTTTCAAGAAGATTAAACTTTCAAACTCATCAAAAATAAACTACGATCAAGAACAAAATAACTTATCAAAACCCACCCAAATTGTGCAAAATAATAAGCACACTACAAACTCCCTCACCTCACTCACTAATAGCTCCCCCAAGCTAAGCTTGGGACTAGTAACCAACGGGGCAAATCGGCTTGTAATGTGGCTAATAAACAACAAAATGTCAAGGCAACAACATGGGTAGCAAGAAGGGAACAAATATATCTACAATCATCTAAAGGTCACCTAAAAGAACAAATGCCTTCGTCCTCCTCAATGTGCATAATAATGAGTCATACAAACACTACTCAAAGTTAAAACTCAATACTCAACTTCATTGACATACCAGAAACTAAAACACATTCCTAACTAAATCAACTAGTCAAACACTATATTCACAAGTAGTTGGGAAAAATTGGCTCATGTTAATGTTTTAAGGCAATCAAATATCAAATCATGATAAACTAATCCACAATATTTATCATCAATAACCAAAAATCAAAATAATTTCGAAATATTTTAATCAAGGGCCACAGGGAAGCATGATTCATTATTCATTGGAACGTATTTTTGGATTTATATATATATATATATATATATATATATATATATATATATATATATATATATATATATTGTATTTTTTCATTTTTCAAAGCGGTAAAACTATATTAGAAAGCAATAGACTAAACTAAGCACACCAAAAGAAAAATAAAATAAAATAAAAAGAGAGAGAGTGAAAGATATACCATTACTGTATACACCCAAATGTGTCTCCCCAAAACCAAACCCAGTGATAAATACCTTTCATGTCATTTAATTATCGAACAAAGCGAAAGTGTGAAAAGTCTAGTGATGAGGATGTTTTTATTAAAATATCTCTTCTTTCTGTTTTTGAAAATATTTCTTTTCTTACCTTATTTTTGAAAAACGTGCATTCTAATTTAGTTTGGTCCATGATATGGGTCCAATAATGGTGTATTTGGATGGAGCTTGAAAGAACCTTTCCAACGATATATTATAAGCTCAATTCCGATGAATAATGAGGAAGTTATGGCCAAAATACTAAACTGGGCTCGAACCGGATCTTACCTACGACCCAATGATCATGTGGAGGGTCCAAAGGTTTAATCCTATTCCTAAACTAATTAGGATTAATTAGATGCTTCTATAAGTTTTTAAAAGATCTTAATTTTGAAGAGATAAGATTAAAGAATTTGAGTTAAATAAAAACTTTTCTTTTTTTAAAACTTTCTTTTTCTTTAATCCTAATTCTATTCCAATTTAAAGATGTTCAAAGACAGTCATATTTTATTTTCGTGCCTCATAATCTTTATCCGAATTTTAAATGGTTGGATAGATATTGAAATTATCTTTCCAATTATATATTATAATATTAAATCCGATCTATAACGAAAAAGATATTAATGAGATATGAAACTCTATCCAAAACTAACAGCGTCCCACTATTTCGGTCATATCTTTTTATCTAAAAATGATTTTAATATGATTTTAATTGGGTTGGAAATTAGACTTCAATATCTTTCCAACGACATATTATATGCCTTATTTGGACTTCTGGATCAAAAGATATGATAAAAACAAAATCCGCAAAAACTGCTGTTCATCGAGTTCTATTTCGATTCGAATTCGGATTCTCTTCTTATTCTTCGACTCTCTTTTTTTTCCCCTATAAATAGAGGTCATATCTCCGCCTTTTCAATCATCAATTCTTATTCTTTCTAATTCTCATCAACTCTCATCAAGAATTTCTTGATCCTCTCTCTCTTTCTAAGCCAACCCTTTTTACAAACACAATTCCTCATACATTAGCACTAGACATACCTAGCATAATTCGAAGTTTCCTTTACCTTAGACGTGAAAGGTTTTAATTTCTGAGGGTTTGGTCCCAAATCTCTATTTCAAATATTTAATTTAATTGTTTGGTTTTATTATTTTCCTTGAAGTTACTAACGCGTGTATTTTGTTATTAGAAAGAGGTACGAGGCATCTAAGTAAGTATTTTAATGGTTTAATTGATATTATGATATAGAAATCATGATTATATTGTTATTTTGATTCCTAGTATCATGTTAGGATGTTTTATTGCTTCCTAGTATCATGTTAAGGTAAAGAATAAGTTCCTTAAATCAAGTATGATTGTTATGATGCTTCCTATTTCTCTTCCTAATATGCATGTTAGTATCATGTTAGGATTAAAACTTTGATTTTTAATGTTTAGTGACATGCTAGGGTTTGTTATTAATCTTGTTAGTATCATGCCTAGGATCTTTCTATTATTATTATGCTTTAACATGATTATTTTAATTATTATTTTGATTATGATTATTTTTATTATTGATTATGATTATGTTGCTTGATATTTATTATTATTGCTTGATCACACCTTTTATGCATGTTTAAAGGGAATTGGTACTTGTAATCATGCTTAATAAGATAATTAATAATCTTGTTTAGGTTTAATTTGATTATAATTCAAGTGATCGCCAATAATAGATTTATTTGTGCATTAAATTCAACCAACATAGATTAAACAGGTTTAAGGTTAATTCTAATGATTGCATGTTAGTCAGAAAGCGCACATGAATACGATCAGAATAAAGTAGAGGCCTATTATTAGGGCAGGTTCAATCTCTTTTAGGTTGGATTTGTACCTTCATCCCCGAACTACCAGTCATGGTTCCTGACCTATTGGAGTTAACGATCTCCTGGATCGCTAAGGGGTGTAACCTTCACCTCGTGAACGGTTTACAAGTTCCTAAAACTTGTTGGCGACTCTTTTGCTCTATCTTCTTTCCCTTTGGACGCCACCGTACTTTAGTGTATGATCATAGTGGTATTCAAGCTTGGAATAATGCTTGAAATAAATATTCCCTACACATACGAACACAAGAACCTCCCCCCAAGCTAAGTTAGACAATGTCCTCATTGTCTTAAGGGGAAGCTAGTAGTCAAGGTGACTACTCCTCATCATCACCACATCAATGTCACCAAAGTCTCAAGGATTGCAATGCATTTCTTTGGAAAAAATTTGGGCAAAAATGAAACAAAGTGTTAGTGGGAAAAAGTCCGAATTTAAGTCAGGTGTACTATTTTGATTATAACTTTTGATATATAAGTGATAATGCAGTGATTCCAATTACATTGGAAAGTTAAGTAGACTTGAAGAGCTTTCCAACGATAGGTCACATGCCTAAATCCGATAAGAAACGCAAAAGTTATGGCCTATCGAAGTTGAGCAGTTTCGCTGATGCGTACCCGCCCCCGATCGGGCCGAGCTCTGCCCGGCCGGGCCTGAGCTACTGATTTGACGGGGCAGCTTGTTGCTGCTATTTGCCTCGAGATTTCTTTAGTCCTTCGATCTTTTTTCATCTTTTCTAGTCATCTCTACACAAAATCACACTCCCACAAGCATAAGTTACACTCTCCTTACCTCTCTAAAAGAAAAAAAAATATAAAATAAAATAAAACACACACACAAAAATAAGAAAAACTAAACTAAAAAGCAAATTAAAGTACGGGTTGCCTCCTGCAAAGCGCTAGTTTATCAAGGTCCCGCTCGACCATACTCTTTTTCTCAATCGGAAGAATTCAACGCCTTGAGTAACTTATCAAACGCTCCTGCAAACATTTCATTAAACACTATATAGGGCTTAATTGCAAGCACATTAATCCCTACAAAGAAAAGGTTAGAAGCACATAAAGAGAACTCAAGGTAGAAGGAAAAATCAAAAGAGAGATATGAAAATACACCACAACCTTCTATTTCCTCCGTTAAAAATTTAGAATTAATAGAACGAACATGGAGGTAGTAATTGTCTTCATCATCCAATAATGACTTGAAAATTTTACCCTTACAAATAACCTCATCATCAACAAAGGAATTTTCAACCACCGTTTCTACAACTAATGGTTTTTCAATCACCGGTTCGTCAACCAATGATGTTTCAACCATAAATTCTATAACCGATGGTTCTTTATCCTCAATAACATATATATTATTATAGTGTCCATAGACTTTTTCATCAAGAGCCTTCCAATAACTTTCATTAGCAACAAATCGTTTCCGAATATGATCATATGTATATGGAAAGACTCTAAAATCATCTGGAGCACGCACAAAAAACTCACTATAAGGGCATTTAGGATTTTCATGACAAATACGATATTGACAAAGATAATATTCAGGTGCTGCATAAAAATCATATTGTTAGTTGAGACGATTAATACAAGGGGGGGGGGTGAATTGTATAGAGTTCCTAATGACTACTTTTTGCGGATAAATAAACAATGCATATAGGAACTTAATAAAACACACAGATTTTACGAGGAAACCTTCCAGGGCCCAACTGGAATTAAAACCTCGACCCTACCTTAGGGATTTCAAACACAAAACACTTCACTATAATAGGGCAAACACCAAGTTACAACCTATTAGACACGGACCTTTATTTCACAAGTTCCTCACTGGACTTGCTACTTGATAGGACCCTATCCTACCCAATCTAAGCTTCACACTGAGATTCACCCGTACCACCAAAGTACTACACGTACTGCTAAAGTACTAAATACCCATACCACCCCAGTACAAAACTCGCAGCCTTACCTAGAAGCTAACACAAAACTGTATGTAACACAAACTATAAATTCACCCAATAACCCAACCAATACAAATATAAGACACCTAGTATGATAGGTAAGCAATGCACGAAATCCGAAACTAATATGACAAGTTAGAAGCTTGGTAAATTTACTCAATTAAAGCACTGTGATTTCTCCACGCATAAACTAACAAAAACCTAAATCATTTTGCTCTCTACTATTTGTACAATTAACACTCGTATAGAAAGTAGGTTTTCTAAAAAGATAAATATGTTAACTTAACTTATCTTTTAAACACGGTTTTAGCAAATCAAGTGGAATAAAATCTTTTCCGAAAATAAGTTTAAAAAGATATTTATTAAGAAGACTTATCTTTTTAACAAATCGACTTTAGAGAAAATAATCTTTTTAGAAAATCTTTTCCTAAAATCTATCTTTTTATTATTTTCCATATTTATTTTATTTACCAAGCAAACTTATCACGTTTCTAATAAATTTCGTGCACTAACCTACTTACCATATTAACAACAATTTCTAAGATAAAACCTTAACTATTATTGCCGCGCCGCACTTTGATCAGGTAAATTACTTGGGCTCCAAGCATATCAAGTTCCACCAAAGAACTTAAATTGCTTGTCTTCAAGTTCCTGTTAGGGAACTTAGTTCTTGTTAGAGATCTCTTCCTCTGATTTGTTTAACTTCTTCAATAAAGATGTTCTTCAAGTCTTCTTAGTTTCAGATGGTTCTTCAATCACCAAGATCAATCTGCATCTTGACTAATCACACACTAGAGAATCTTTATTAGTTGAGTTTGCTTTTAGTTCAAGTTCCTCATCATCAAAACCATTATGCTTCAACACATATAATTCTTGTAGTGGTGTAAGCATGGATATTTTCAACTCATAAAAAAAATAAAAATAAAAATAATAAAATAATCTAGACTTTAATAATAATTAGAAATAAAAATAAAACCGTTTCCCCGGCAACGACGCCAAATTTTGACAGGCTAAAGTCGTATCACCTAATCAAAAGTAATTCCTAAATCCTCTAGATAATGCAGATAGGGAAGCAGGGTCGAATCCACAGGGAAACAAGTCTTTCTATTCCTAATTAGTTATTATAATCTAAATTAATAAGCAACCAAAATATTGTAATCGAAGGATAACTAAACTACTAAGAGTAAAAGTGGGAAAGAATAAAAATAGGAAGAAAATCAACGAATAAAAGACCTAGGCATAGGTTTACCAATAAACAATATTCCAGGGTAAAACATAACAATCAATCATCAATGCATAAATTAATCAGATCATAAAGGGCTTTCGCTACGTATTACAATCACAGAATTAATCTACCGGTATTAAATCTCATCTCTCAAATCTCGACTTACCATTTATAAATTAACCTGCCTATTGAAACTAGACCTAAACATTAATTCTCATCTCTCTAATCTCGAATCAATATTGTCGAACTCATGCATAAAAGATCAGGCCTAATCTAGTCACAGAGCATTAAATCAATTAATAGGAAATTAATCTAGAATTGACAATCAACAACAATAAATTACCCCTTCATATTATTTATGGATCCCCACAAACCCTAGAAAGAAACTACTCACACATAATTAAATCTAAACTAAACAAAACAATTACCGAAAACCTTTTACTCCTACTAAAACTCAACTAAGAAAACTATTCCTAGTTGAACTCCTGATAAACAAAGTCTAAAACTAACAAAACTAAACTAAAAGTCAGGCCACTAACATGCTTGGCCAAAAATAATTACACCAACAAAAGCAGCGAACAGTGGTAGCTTCGATCGGGCAGCCTATTTCACGCCCAGCATCATCTCTAGTTGGGATTTTATTTGGGCTTTTTTTCTTGGACTTGAACTCTTTAATGATTTATTTGCCTTATCAGTTGGTCCATACTCCATACACTAGCTTTTAAATCTTGGTACTCCTTTAGTCCAGCCCTTAATCACCGAACCAAATTTCTCTAACTTGACCTTGGGCTAAATATATACGGTCATGAAATACGATCAAACTTTAATGTCTTTGTAGTGGCTCAATAAGCTCGGGAATTATCATAATTCCGCAAATTCCTACAAAATAATATCAACTCTACAAAAACACTAGAAAACGTATATTAGTAATAAAAATAATTTCGCAGAGCTCAAATAAGCACAAATATGACAGTGGGACGGGGAATAAAATATATATAAAATAGATTCATCAGGTGACAACCTCCACAATCTTAGTGAATGATGTCTAAAATAACCTCTCTTGAAGTCATACTCAGTTGTTGCGATAATATTCCGAAGAAAACTACCGAAGACCAACGCTTGTCGATCCTTAAAGCTTGCTTGAACTTGCTTTAGCCAGTGCGTCGGCGCTTCTGCTGCTTGTAAACCAGTATGTCGGTGCTTGAATTGTGAACCTGTATGTCGGTGTCTTGCGATGACCCAATGTTTAGGCGCTTTAAGCTAAGTGAGACGATCTTTTGTCAGGTCGATCACTTATTGCGATTGTAATCAAACCGACTACTTAATCATGTCAAATTGCTTATAGGGGCTAACTGGCGTACCAAGGAACCCAAAACTGTTGAAAGAGGTTGAAATAACCGTTCAGAGCGGTTGAGATCTGTCGCCGCTGCAATGCCTCTGGCGCCGCAATTTGGCTCTGTTGCCAGACGCTGGGATCTAGCGCTAGGCGCTGAAATCTATTGCTAGACGCTAGATGTTGTTTTCTGGCGCTAGAGTCAGGTCTTCCCTATTCTGCTCTTGCTGTCGCTGTTCATTGCTCGGTTTTGCTTTGAACTTTGAACTTGGTTGTTTCCTTTCAACCAAATCCGCTCAAATCTTTTGTAAATTAAAGCTATTCATCTCTAATTTACCGGTCAATGTAACTCCTCTTATCTGGGAGGAATCTCATGTGTCATATTCGCGTATTTTTCGAAAAAAATCCGGGAATTTCCTCGCTTGCTGGGATGCACCTGCATTTATATCTTTGACTATAGGACTTTGCTTATCTTTATTTAGGGTTGACCTAAGACTTAGTGTTGCTTGACTCATTGAATTGACATGAATCAAGGTATAAACTTGACTCGCTGTGATTGACTCGAGGTTGACTCGACTCAAAGTGTTTGACACATGTGTTAGACTCAAATCAAGGTGATATGACACGACATGACTCAATGTGTACATGGCTCGTGTGTGCATTGTAATGTGATCGTGCGACTCAAAAATGCAAAAAAGCAAAAATTTTCCGTCATTTATGTGGAGGTTACTGACTTTCTCCCGGAAAAGAAAGACGCGAAAAAAGAATTGAAGTTTTCAAATGCATGTTGAATGAGCTTAGTCAAATGTTGTTTGATACTATCTCTCGAGGAGCAAGGGTTAATCCATCCTAGGCTATCTCAATGGTTGACTCAATGATGAAAGTATTTGGGTAACTTAGGCACGAAGGCTAAGCACTTCATACTTCGTGATGCAATGACAATTATGATTGATGAGTGATGTTGATATGACAATGCATGCTTCAACGTTGTGTTAAGATTCCATGACAAAGGGTTCCTAAGGGAAGGTATATTTGGTCATGTATCTGTGATGTGTGTGAAAGTGATTCTAAAGTTAGGCCGCAAGGGCTAAGTGTGTGGAAAAAGATATTATTTTAAGAAGAGTCAAATGATGGTGACTCTTAGGTTAGGTACGGTAAGCTAATGATGTAGGAATCAAGCCCCCAAGTCTAGCTCTAAGTAAATAGGAATAAGCATAGGGGATACCTTGATATGATCATGATGTGTGAATGTGAATGTGAATATGAATGCATGTTTATTACGGCCGCACCTCTATGTGAGGTTGCCTACGTATCCGTTAGGAATCAGGCCAAACGTAGCTCTAGCCGAACCTCACACAAGTGTGTATACCTCAAAAAGGTTTTTTGAAGGGTTGTAACGTGGTTAGGATAAAGGTTATAGAAGAAGGGGATAAAATCTCAAGACCCTCGATAAGCCCCCAAGGTGTGCAACTTTGCTATTGAATATTTGTATTTTTTATGCTTGAGTTTCTACTCTTTTTTAGCTCTTTGTTTTTTATAGCATTTATTTATTTTTGCTCTTTTTTTTTTTTTTTTTTTTTTTGCTTTTGCATTTTTTTTATAAGTGTGGGAAATCTCGATCATGTGGTCTATCACTCACTTGGTATTCATGTTTCTCAGGCACGGTACCGAGCACTCTATAAGAGACATAATCCGGGACGTGTTCTTATCAAAGACTTATCTTTTAACAAATCGACTTTAGAGAAAATAATCTTTTTAGAAAATCTTTTCCTAAAATCTATCTTTTTATTATTTTCCATATTTATTTTATTTACCAAGCAAACTTATCACGTTTCTAATAAATTTCGTGCACTAACCTACTTACCATATTAACAACAATTTCTAAGATAAAACCTTAACTATTATTGCCGCGCCGCACTTTGATCAGGTAAATTACTTGGGCTCCAAGCATATCAAGTTCCACCAAAGAACTTAAACTGCTTGTCTTCAAGTTCCTGTTAGGGAACTTAGTTCTTGTTAGAGATCTCTTCCTCTGATTTGTTTAACTTCTTCAATAAAGATGTTCTTCAAGTCTTCTTAGTTTCAGATGGTTCTTCAATCACCAAGATCAATCTGCATCTTGACTAATCACACACTAGAGAATCTTTATTAGTTGAGTTTGCTTTTAGTTCAAGTTCCTCATCATCAAAACCATTATGCTTCAACAATTTCCCCCCTTTTGATGATGACAAACTTAAGCAAACTCTAAAACAAGTTAAACAAAATAGAAGGTCGTATTTTTGATTTTTTTTTATTAACAAAAAGTAAACACTCACTGAACAAAAATTAAACTAAAAGAAATAAAAACAAAAATAAGCAAAAAAACAGAAATAAACAAAAAAAAACTAAACTAAACTACTTCAGCATCATATCAGAGAAATTTCTGATACTTTATTAACTAAAACCCAGAACAACTATAGCCTCCAAGTTTTCTTCTTCTTTTCCCCCTTTTGGCATTATCAAAAAGTCCTGTTTTTCAAGTTATTAAGCATCTAGCCACAGCCCCACAAGCAATTCATCGAGTGTGGGAAACTGAAGGCAGCGCTGCTAAGCTACCTCAAGCAGGTTCTACTTTACTGCATAAGAGTTCCATACATACATAAACACACAAGTATAAGCAAAGTTCCAACTAATCATTAAAAACCAAAAGATTTATCATCCAATTGAACAATTTTAGAAAATTTACAATCAAAATTAATTGTTCAAACACTAAAACAAAAATTAAAGTTGTTCATGACTGAGACAGAGAAAATAGGCTAGGCTGAATATAGATCAAAAAGGAATAGGGTAGGCTAGGTTTCAAGAAACACCAAAATTTTCTTGTATTCCTCCTTTGTCTGTTGTGCAGAAGCTTCCAGATTCTCTTCAAGACTCTTGAGTTTCACCAGGAACTCCTCCCTTTGTTCCTGTAGAGCCTTGTTTAGTTCTTGCTGAAACTTCTTTTGCTCTTGAAGTTTCTTGTCCGGTTTCAGCATCAGCTTCTTGAGTTCCTTTAACTCCTTCCCCTGCTCCTGCACCAGCTTTTCCAGGATCAGCATCTGAAGTTTTCCAGCGGAATTCTTCACCTAATTCTCAACCCTTTCCATCCTGTCCACCAATTCTACAACTTGCCCAGTGAGGATACTTTCCTCAACATCCAACTCCAGTGGTTGTTCCATGCTTGTTTGAGGAACATCACTAGCAGAATTCCTCCTGCTCTTTCTCACAGTCTGCTCAGACACCGCCTTTTCCTTTCTTTTCCCAGTCACTTTCTCTTTCTTTTTCTCTCCCTTCTCTATTTTCTGAATTTTTCCTTTCACTACCTCCAAACTCAATCCAACTAAAGTTTCCTCATTGATCACATTTTCTGGCTTTTCATCCAAAGCCCCATATTTATTCTTCTGAACTACTCCAGCATTTTCAAACACAGTAGACAAAATGGCTCCATACCCCACTTTTGTCCTACTTAGAACACAATGTGCTAAATGCTGGTACATGAATGCAGGAAAGTTGACCTTAATTTTCTTAGACAAACAGAAAATTACAGCCATATCAATCAGACATGCTTCCCCTTTCTTAGCAGTTCTAGGCAGAATGGTTTTCTTCACAACGTTAAACAGCAATTTGTTCAAGGGACTCAGATCATTGTGACTCATGACCTTCTTCCCCCTTTGACCACCTAAGGCCTCAACAATGTCTCCTGTAAAATAGTTACCTACTTTGACACTAGCCTTTCCTTTGATATATGACTCATAACCCTCAGTAGGTGTTTTCAGAATTTTACCTAGGGTTTCAATATTTAATTCAATTTTGACCCCATCAACTACACTCGAAATTACCCCTAATTTTGCTTGAAAGTTTTGACAAAACTCAGTCATAGCAACAGGGTACAGATAGTTTGCTGAGACTCTTGACAGCAAGAATTCCCAGCCTTGGAACTTAATTAAATCAAGAAATTCTAAAAATCTTGCTTTCCTACACCAAACTAGATCAATGCGATGTCCTACAACATACCTCCCTGCCTGTGACTCGAGTTCGGTTTGATCAGTTACCTCCTATTCTTCATCTTCCTTTTTAGATTCTTCCTTTTTTGAATTATTCTGATCTTCTTTATCTTCTTCTCCCTCATTCATCTCTTCTCCTTCTTCGTCCTCCTCTTATGCTCTTCTCAATTTTTTCCTTGAGCAAACTCGTCAACTTCTTCGATTTTCTCTTCAAGAGACTTCTCACTTTGTTTCTTCTCTTTCCACTCTTTTAGCCGTTGAAGAATACTTGAGACAAAGGATTCTCCTTGATCACTCTTACTGTCTACTTCTTTAGGTTTCGGAGATGGATTTTTAGGGTTTTCAGGAGTTTTGTTTGAGATAGAAGATGATTTGTAGTTCACCATGGCTAAAGGAGATGTTTCTTCTTGAATGGTGTTTTCGGAGTGTTGAGAGTTTTCTGATGAGACAATTTCTGCAATGATCACCATTGTTGTTTTAGGGAAGGTTTTAAAGTTCAAGAGAGTTTTTACTGAGAAGGGGTTAATTGATTTGACAGTGAGGTGAAAGAGGTGGGTGAAATCAGCCTTTTATAATTAATGAAGCGGTGTGAAGGATTTTAAGGGATTTCACTGTTCAGTCATTAATTGAACAAATTCAATTAATTTTTCCAATTTTGAAATAACTGGATGAATTTTCCCAAAAAAAGTTTTCTTTTCAAATTCATTTAATTTAAAAGGAACTTTCTATAAATACACAATTGGAACACGCTTTTTACATAAGTGCAATGTGCATATTTAATAACTTACACAGTTAAGCAATTTAATGAACTTACCTTTGGTACTTAACAACGGTGACACTTCAGCTATGCTTATCACACCAAAATTGTGTTAAATGCTCTTTTCGCTCTATTTCCATTATTTTTGACTTTGCCATATCTAGGAACTTCAGAAGAAATCAATTTAGCTTGATCATTCCAAGTTCTAGTCTCAATTTCTCAAATCTTTCTTTGTTCAAGGGTTTGGTCAAAATATCTACAAGTTGATATTCCGTATTACAAAATTCCAATTTAATATTTCCTTGCTCCACATTATCTTTTAGAAAGTGATTTTTAATGTGGATGTGTTTTACCTTAGAGTGCTGAACTGGATCTTTAGAAATACATATAGCACTTGTGTTGTCACATTAAATAGGTACACATTCAAAAATAAGACCAAACTCTCTAACCTGTTGTTTTATCCAAAGTACTTGTGAACAACATGCTGTTGCTGCCACGTATTCAGCTTCAGCTATAGATAAAGCAACTGTGTTTTGCTTCTTGGAACCCCAAGAAACTAAACAAGGTCCTAAGACCTGTACCATACCTGAAGTGCTTTTTCTATTCACCAAATCATCTGCATAGTCAGCATAAGTAAATCCATGTAAATCAAATGAGTCACTTCTAGGATAGAAGAGACACAAGTCATCAGTTCCTTTCAAGTATCTAAGGATTCTCTTTACTGCTTTCAGGTGAGACTCCTTTGGGTTTGCTTGGAACCTGGCACACAAACCTACACTAAAAGATATGTCAGGTCTACTAACTTTTAAGTAAAGTAATGATCCTATCATACCTCTGTACATAGGTTGATCAACATAAGTTCCAGATGGATCATCATCCAATCTGGTTGCAATGCCCATTGGAGTATCATTTATCTTAGCATTTTCAAGTTTTTATTTCTTGATCAGTTCCTTGATATACTTTTGTTGATGGATCATGATTCCTTTCTCAGATTGCTTTATTTGCAGCCCGAGGAAGAAATTTAATTCTCCCATCATGCTCATTTCAAATTCTCCACTCATAAGGTCAGCAAAATACTTGCACAAAGATTCATTAGTTGCACCAAACAAAATATCATCAACATAAATTTGTACAACTAATATGTCAGTTCCATTTGATTTTAAAAACAAAGTTTTATCTATTTTGCCACGTTTAAACCCATTTTGTAATAGGAACTTTGACAATCTTTCATACCATGCTCTAGGAGCTTGCTTTAGCCCATAGAGAGCTTTGTCAAGCTTGTAGACATGGTTTGGGAATTCTGGATTTTCAAATCCAGGAGGTTGTTCCACATAGACTTCTTCATTTAGAAAACCATTTAGAACTGCACATTTTACATCCATCTGGAACAACGTGAATCCCATATAAGCAGCAAAAGCAATAAGTAAACGAATAGCCTCTAACCTGGCTACTGGAGCAAATGTTTCTTCATAATCTATTCCTTCTTGTTGATTGAAACCTTGTACAACAAGTCTTGCTTTATTTCTGACAATAATACCATGCTCATCCAGCTTGTTCCTAAACACCCACTCTAAGACTATTGTCTTCTTATCTTTGGGTCTAGGTTCTAGATTCCATACTTTATTTCTTTCAAACTCATTTAGTTCAGCTTGCATAGCATTAATCCAGTCTGCGTCAGTTAAAGCTTCAACATAATTCTTAGGTTCCATAGAAGAAAGGAATGCATAGAATGCACAGAAGTTCCTAAGCTGAGATCTAGTTTGAGTTCCTTTTGTAATATCACTTATGATTGCATCTACAGGATGTGACTTCTGATGTTTCCATCGTTTAGGTGTAAAGTCTTTCACTGGATACAATCTTTCCTGATCATTCTTGACTGGTTCTTTTGTAGGAACTTGTTCTTGAGCCTCAGTTGGAACCTCAACAGGATTCTCCTAATTCTGATTTTGATTTTGTTCTTATGCAGGAGTTCTTGGAGCATTCTCCGTTTCTGGTTCTTCATTTGCTTCCAGATTCGTTTGCTCACCAATTTCCACTTGCTCCTTCTGCAATGATGTTGATTTTTCATCTGGATCTGTCTTGCGGATAAGTCCAATTTCGAAATCATTATCACACTCCTGTACATCATTTAGAGACTGTTCAGTTTCATCAAATATAATATGTACAGATTCCTCAACACACATTGTCCTTTTATTATAAACTCTATATGCTTTACTATTAGAGGCATATCCTAAGAATACAGCCTCATCACTACGTTCATCAAACTTTCCCAAGTTCCTTTTACCATTGTTATGAACAAAACATTTACAACCAAAAGATCTAAAGTAAGAAATATTAGGTTTTCTCCCTTTGATCAACTCATAAGGGGTTTTGTTGGTGATGGCTCTAACTGATACTCTGTTAAGAATATATCATGCTGTATTCACTGCTTCAGCCCAGAAGTTCCTAGGCAAACCACTTGAGATCAACATTGTTCTAGCCATGTCTTCAAGGCTTCTGTTCTTGCGTTCCACCACTCCATTTTGTTGAGGGGTCCTTGGGGCAGAGAAGTTGTGATCCATTCCATGCTCAGTGCAAAATTCATCAAATTTTGAATTTTCAAATTCAGTACCATGATCTGATCTGAGGTGTATAATTGGATTACCTGTTCTTCTCTGTTCATTCTTTACAAAAGCTACAAATTCATCAAACGTTTCATCTTTACTAACAAGAAAGAAAACCCAAGTAAACCTTGAAAAGTCATCAACAATAACCATAACATATCTCTTACCACTTCTACTTTGGATTCTGATAGGACCACATAGATCCATATGAACAAGTTCCAAAGGTCTTTTGGTACTTACCATTTTCTTGGACTTAAAAGAAACTCGAGTCTGTTTTCCTCTAACACCAGCATCACACACTTTGTCATACAAGAACTTAATACATGGAAGTCCTTCCACTAGTTCCTTAGATCTCAATTTATCGAGTAGAGTAAAGCTTGCATGTCCAAATCTCTTGTGCCACAATAAAGGATCATTCTCAATGACACTAAGACATGTTAAACTGCTATTAGGAACTTTGTTAAGATCAACAACATATGTGTTACCTTTACGAGTTCCTTCTAAGATGATGTTCCCAGTGTCACTGTGAATGATTCTGCACTTATTAGAAGTAAAGCTTACGGAGTTACCTTTGTTACAAAATTGTGAAATACTCAACAAGTTGTGTTTGAGACCCTCGACCAAAAATACATTATCAATAGCATGGAAACTTGACCTTCCTACTTTGCCAATAGCAACTATATCTCCTGTCATGTTATCATCAGAGGTCACAGTTCCACCAGAATAGGCATCCAGTGAGAGAAATCTAGATTTATCTCCAGTTATGTGCTAAGAACAACCACTGTCGAGGTACCAAGTGTTGTTCCCCCTTACTGGAACCTGCATGAGAAATCAAACATTAGGTTCAGGAACCCAGGTTTCCTTGGGTTGGCTGTGTAACAACAGTAGGTTTATTCTTTTCGATCCAAATATGTTCTACATGTTTTTTATTTTTCTGTGTACTCTTTTCTTTCTTAGGATACTTAACTTGTTTGTTTCCAGTATTCCCACAGAAATAACAAACTATACTACTAGGCAGGTCAACATACTTCTTTTCCTTTTGGAACTTCCTTTTAAAACCCAAACCTTCTGTTCTTTTGGTTTGAGCTTTGGTGATCCAATCTGGAACTCTGTAATCAACAAGTTGTTTTCCTTTCCTAGCTTTCTCAAGTTCCCCCTCAAGGCTTGCCTTATCCACTTTTATATCTTCCAAATCAGATTTTAGTTTTTCAAAATTCGGATATTGAGCAAGTGGAGGAACTCCAGAATTAGGAGCATTATTAAGACAGAGTTTCATCAAGGATAGTTCCACATTTAACATTATGTTATCATGTTTCAGCCTGTCTATAGTCTCTTTTGAATAATTATTATCATCAAACAGACTAAAGAATCTATATTGATTTTCAAATTTTAAATTATCAACCCACTCATTGTTTTCTTTAAAAGTAACCAAAGCTTCATCACTTTTATGTTTAGCTTTATGCAATTCTTTAAGTTCTTCTTGAATTTCTAAAATAGCTATTATTAGGTTTTCTTTAGAGAAATGTCTAATTTCTTTTTGAGAAAACCATACCTCAGACTCTAGTTCCTTCAGCTTTGCCTTTTCATCAATTTTAGCCATCAAGCACAAATGGGCAGTTTCTTCTGGAGGTTGGTCTTCCTCTTCCTCTGAATCTGAATCTCTCCAAGCAGCCAGCATGGCTTTCTTCACGTTGTCCTTGGTGAAGTAAGGTTTATAGACTCTTGACTCTTTGGATTTCTCCTTGCCCTTTGTCTTTCCTTTCTTACCATCTGGTAACAGACAGTCTTTAATGAAGTGATCTTTCGAGCCACACTTGAAGCAAGTTGTGTTTCTGGAACTCGCATATCTCTTGTTCCTATCAAAGTTCTTGTAGTTCATCATCCTTTTGAACTTTCTAACTAGCATTGCCATTTCCTCTTTATCGGCTTCTGATTCCTCTGAGTCTTGAGCCTTAAGAGCAAGACTCTTGTTTTTGGAACTTTCAGAGTTGGAAGTCAGATGTAGTTCATGAGTCATCAATGATCCAGCTAGTTGTTCCATGTTGAACTTTGTGAAGTCCTTAGCTTCCTACATGGAAGTAACCTTTGATCTCTATCGTTCATCTTGTGGCAGACTCCTTAAGATTTTCCTAGCCTGTTCATCAATAGGAATGTGTCTGCCAAGGGAATTCAGTTCATTAATAATATCATTGAACCTAGTAAACATTTCCTCTATAGTTTCCTTTGATTGCATTTCAAACCTTTCATATCTAGACATCATCAAATCAATCTTAGAACGTTTTACCTTATTTGTACCTTCATGAGTTACTTCTAGTAGATCCCAAATCTGTTTAGCAGACTTGCATCCCATGATACGATTATGTTCATGAGGTCCAAGTCCACAGTGCAAATACTTTATTGCTAAAGCATTCAGTTCAAGTTTCTGATAATCTTCTTTATTATAATCAGAAATAGGTTTAGGAACTACCTCTTTCTTTTCATTGGTTATGGTTATTTCAAAATCACCAGCTTCAATAACACGCCAAACCTGGTAATTTTCTGCCTTAATAAAGATCTCCATCATATTCTTCCAGTAGGTGTAAAACTTACCATTGAACATGGGTGGACGTTGGGTAGAGTACCCTTCTTCAAGTTTCTCGTTGCAATTCATCTCTCCAGGGACTTACTCAGCAAAGTTATTCGCTTACACAAGAGTACCTTGCTCTGATACCAATTGTTAGTTGAGACGATTAATACAAGAGGGGGGGTGAATTGTATAGAGTTCCTAATGATTACTTTTTGTGGATAAATAAACAATGCATATAGGAACTTAATAAAACACACAGATTTTACGAGGAAACCTTCCAGGGCCCAACTGGAATTAAAACCTCGACCCTACCTTAGGGATTTCAAACACAAAACACTTCACTATAATAGGGCAAACACCAAGTTACAACCTATTAGACACGGACCTTTATTTCACAAGTTCCTCACTGGACTTGCTACTTGATAGGACCCTATCCTACCCAATCTAAGCTTCACACTGAGATTCACCCGTACCACCAAAGTACTACACGTACTGCTAAAGTACTAAATACCCATACCACCCCAGTACAAAACTCGCAGCCTTACCTAGAAGCTAACACAAAACTGTATGTAACACAAACTATAAATTCACCCAATAACCCAACCAATACAAATATAAGACACCTAGTATGATAGGTAAGCAATGCACGAAATCCGAAACTAATATGACAAGTTAGAAGCTTGGTAAATTTACTCAATTAAAGCACTGTGATTTCTCCACGCATAAACTAACAAAAACCTAAATCATTTTGCTCTCTACTATTTGTACAATTAACACTCGTATAGAAAGTAGGTTTTCTAAAAAGATAAATATGTTAACTTAACTTATCTTTTAAACACGGTTTTAGCAAATCAAGTGGAATAAAATCTTTTCCGAAAATAAGTTTAAAAAGATATTTATTAAGAAGACTTATCTTTTTAACAAATCGACTTTAGAGAAAATAATCTTTTTAGAAAATCTTTTCCTAAAATCTATCTTTTTATTATTTTCCATATTTATTTTATTTACCAAGCAAACTTATCACGTTTCTAATAAATTTCGTGCACTAACCTACTTACCATATTAACAACAATTTCTAAGATAAAACCTTAACTATTATTGCCGCGCCGCACTTTGATCAGGTAAATTACTTGGGCTCCAAGCATATCAAGTTCCACCAAAGAACTTAAACTGCTTGTCTTCAAGTTCCTGTTAGGGAACTTAGTTCTTGTTAGAGATCTCTTCCTCTGATTTGTTTAACTTCTTCAATAAAGATGTTCTTCAAGTCTTCTTAGTTTCAGATGGTTCTTCAATCACCAAGATCAATCTGCATCTTGACTAATCACACACTAGAGAATCTTTATTAGTTGAGTTTGCTTTTAGTTCAAGTTCCTCATCATCAAAACCATTATGCTTCAACACATATAATTCTTGTAGTGGTGTAAGCATGGATATTTTCAACTCATAAAAAAAATAAAAATAAAAATAATAAAATAATCTAGACTTTAATAATAATTAGAAATAAAAATAAAACCGTTTCCCCGGCAACGACGCCAAATTTTGACAGGCTAAAGTCGTATCACCTAATCAAAAGTAATTCCTAAATCCTCTAGATAATGCAGATAGGGAAGCAGGGTCGAATCCACAGGGAAACAAGTCTTTCTATTCCTAATTAGTTATTATAATCTAAATTAATAAGCAACCAAAATATTGTAATCGAAGGATAACTAAACTACTAAGAGTAAAAGTGGGAAAGAATAAAAATAGGAAGAAAATCAACGAATAAAAGACCTAGGGCATAGGTTTACCAATAAACAATATTCCAGGGTAAAACATAACAATCAATCATCAATGCATAAATTAATCAGATCATAAAGGGCTTTCGCTACGTATTACAATCACAGAATTAATCTACCGGTATTAAATCTCATCTCTCAAATCTCGACTTACCATTTATAAATTAACCTGCCTATTGAAACTAGACCTAAACATTAATTCTCATCTCTCTAATCTCGAATCAATATTGTCGAACTCATGCATAAAAGATCAGGCCTAATCTAGTCACAGAGCATTAAATCAATTAATAGGAAATTAATCTAGAATTGACAATCAACAACAATAAATTACCCCTTAATATTATTTATGGATCCCCACAAACCCTAGAAAGAAACTACTCACACATAATTAAATCTAAACTAAACAAAACAATTACCGAAAACCTTTTACTCCTACTAAAACTCAACTAAGAAAACTATTCCTAGTTGAACTCCTGATAAACAAAGTCTAAAACTAACAAAACTAAACTAAAAGTCAGGCCACTAACATGCTTGGCCAAAAATAATTACACCAACAAAAGCAGCGAACAGTGGTAGCTTCGATCGGGCAGCCTATTTCACGCCCAGCATCATCTCTAGTTGGGATTTTATTTGGGCTTTTTTTCTTGGACTTGAACTCTTTAATGATTTATTTGCCTTATCAGTTGGTCCATACTCCATACACTAGCTTTTAAATCTTGGTACTCCTTTAGTCCAGCCCTTAATCACCGAACCAAATTTCTCTAACTTGACCTTGGGCTAAATATATACGGTCATGAAATACGATCAAACTTTAATGTCTTTGTAGTGGCTCAATAAGCTCGGGAATTATCATAATTCCGCAAATTCCTACAAAATAATATCAACTCTACAAAAACACTAGAAAACGTATATTAGTAATAAAAATAATTTCGCAGAGCTCAAATAAGCACAAATATGACAGTGGGACGGGGAATAAAATATATATAAAATAGATTCATCAGGTGACAACCTCCACAATCTTAGTGAATGATGTCTAAAATAACCTCTCTTGAAGTCATACTCAGTTGTTGCGATAATATTCCGAAGAAAACTACCGAAGACCAACACTTGTCGATCCTTAAAGCTTGCTTGAACTTGCTTTAGCCAGTGCGTCGGCGCTTCTGCTGCTTGTAAACCAGTATGTCGGTGCTTGAATTGTGAACCTGTATGTCGGTGTCTTGCGATGACCCAATGTTTAGGCGCTTTAAGCTAAGTGAGACGATCTTTTGTCAGGTCGATCACTTATTGCGATTGTAATCAAACCGACTACTTAATCATGTCAAATTGCTTATAGGGGCTAACTGGCGTACCAAGGAACCCAAAATTGTTGAAAGAGGTTGAAATAACCGTTCAGAGCGGTTGAGATCTGTCGCCGCTGCAATGCCTCTGGCGCCGCAATTTGGCTCTGTTGCCAGACGCTGGGATCAAGCGCTAGGCGCTGAAATCTATTGCTAGACGCTAGATGTTGTTTTCTGGCGCTGGAGTCAGGTCTTCCCTATTCTGCTCTTGCTGTCGCTGTTCATTGCTCGGTTTTGCTTTGAACTTTGAACTTGGTTGTTTCCTTTCAACCAAATCCGCTCAAATCTTTTGTAAATTAAAGCTATTCATCTCTAATTTACCGGTCAATGTAACTCCTCTTATCTGGGAGGAATCTCATGTGTCATATTCGCGTATTTTTCGAAAAAAATCCGGGAATTTCCTCGCTTGCTGGGATGCACCTGCATTTATATCTTTGACTATAGGACTTTGCTTATCTTTATTTAGGGTTGACCTAAGACTTAGTGTTGCTTGACTCATTGAATTGACATGAATCAAGGTATAAACTTGACTCGCTGTGATTGACTCGAGGTTGACTCGACTCAAAGTGTTTGACACATGTGTTAGACTCAAATCAAGGTGATATGACACGACATGACTCAATGTGTACATGGCTCGTGTGTGCATTGTAATGTGATCGTGCGACTCAAAAATGCAAAAAAGCAAAAATTTTCCGTCATTTATGTGGAGGTTACTGACTTTCTCCCGGAAAAGAAAGACGCGAAAAAAGAATTGAAGTTTTCAAATGCATGTTGAATGAGCTTAGTCAAATGTTGTTTGATACTATCTCTCGAGGAGCAAGGGTTAATCCATCCTAGGCTATCTCAATGGTTGACTCAATGATGAAAGTATTTGGGTAACTTAGGCACGAAGGCTAAGCACTTCATACTTCGTGATGCAATGACAATTATGATTGATGAGTGATGTTGATATGACAATGCATGCTTCAACGTTGTGTTAAGATTCCATGACAAAGGGTTCCTAAGGGAAGGTATATTTGGTCATGTATCTGTGATGTGTGTGAAAGTGATTCTAAAGTTAGGCCGCAAGGGCTAAGTGTGTGGAAAAAGATATTATTTTAAGAAGAGTCAAATGATGGTGACTCTTAGGTTAGGTACGGTAAGCTAATGATGTAGGAATCAAGCCCCCAAGTCTAGCTCTAAGTAAATAGGAATAAGCATAGGGGATACCTTGATATGATCATGATGTGTGAATGTGAATGTGAATATGAATGCATGTTTATTACGGCCGCACCTCTATGTGAGGTTGCCTACGTATCCGTTAGGAATCAGGCCAAACGTAGCTCTAGCCGAACCTCACACAAGTGTGTATACCTCAAAAAGGTTTTTTGAAGGGTTGTAACGTGGTTAGGATAAAGGTTATAGAAGAAGGGGATAAAATCTCAAGACCCTCGATAAGCCCCCAAGGTGTGCAACTTTGCTATTGAATATTTGTATTTTTTATGCTTGAGTTTCTACTCTTTTTTAGCTCTTTGTTTTTTATAGCATTTATTTATTTTTGCTCTTTTTTTTTTTTTTTTTTTTTTTTTGCTTTTGCATTTTTTTTATAAGTGTGGGAAATCTCGATCATGTGGTCTATCACTCACTTGGTATTCATGTTTCTCAGGCACGGTACCGAGCACTCTATAAGAGACATAATCCGGGACGTGTTCTTATCAAAGACATTTTCATGTCAAAGACATTGGAACACTTGCCCTTTTGTACATTTTTTTCCTATTTTTGCTATTTTAATCTTTTGAAGTCACTCAAGATTTTTATGATATTGAAAATTGCATAAGTTTCACACTATCCCATCCCAAGGTTAGGTAGATATGGGTTGAAGAAAGAAAGGTCTATCGTTAGATGAGGCTCAAAATGGTTTATCAAAAAAGGATGTATATTTGATGGGTGAAAGGTAATATGATGTGGCTACAAGGGGTTCCTCTAATCATTGGTATACGTTGACATGATTTTTTTATTTTTTATTTTATTATTTTTTTTTGTTTTTTGCAATGCAATGATCATAAGTAAGGAAATAAATGCTCATTTTATTTAAAAGATAAGAAAGAACAATCCTAAAAAGTAAATCTAAGGGACATAAAAAGATGCCTATGCTAGACTTATTGTGGAAAGGTTTGAAAAAAAGAAGAAGAAAGCATAAAATCTTGGTGAGAAGCTTGCCTTGTGCATTTGTTTCATCATTACCCTCAGTTTTTTTGTTTGTCAATCACATGACTAAAACTCGATTCAACATGCATGGATGGAAGATGATCATGGAAAAATGAAGGGAATGATATGTGTGTAGAAAGTATGTGGAGAGTGGGAAGATGATGTAGATGGAGAAATATGGAAGAATTAGGAATAGAATGCACCCCAACTCAAATGACGGAAAAAACCGACTCATGCATGAACCTAAGACATGGTCATGGTGTGAAAAGAGTATGTACAAAGTGTGTGCTAAGACTAGTGAGTGTAGGTGACATGTTAAGACTTGTGTCATGACCATGTGGCTAGACTATGTGACTAGACCCAAGCAAAGACTAAGCTTTGGTATTTTAGTCATAACTTTTGTTCTATGACTCTGATTGGGATAAACCCAATGCCAAATTAAAGATAAAACTCGGGGCTACAGATCCATATGTTGTAAGACTCGTAGTTATTTCTATAACTCCGGCTATGACCAAAACAAGTTGACGTTTGTGCAGTATACGAGAATGAAAATCCGGGTTGACTTAAAGGAACTATGACTCGATTTAAAGGATATTTATTAGCTCAAATTAATTAATCAAATAATTAAGAAAATTCCTTTAGTTATTAATTAGTTTATTTAGTTTTAAGAAAAGTCAAACAAACAGTTAGGAAAAATTACATAGAGTATGCACAACAAATAATGCACAATTAGTCAAGTAGGCACAATATGATGCAATGAGTTTGCAACCTAACCATGGCTCTAGTTCTCTAAAGTTCCGGATATGGGTTAGTTAAAGAGGGTCCATGGTTAATTGTCCGGATGCACCGCATGGAAGCCTAACCGTGAAGGGTTGGCGTGAATGGATGGGACACTGCGAGTTTAGAAAAACTCGCTTCCATGGTTTGGTGAATTCAACATTCTCGGATGTACCCTTTGTTGCACAGAGCGTTTAATCAGGTAGATGAAGCATGAATTCCTAGAGGGTTATGTCCATATGTAGAACACATATGAGTTTCAAAAAAGTGAGAAAAACTCAATCAGGAAGTAGGATCGAGCAAACAGTGCTAAAAACTGGTCAAAATTAGAACGCATATTTCTGGCTCGGTATTGGAAGAACTTGGCGCCAGAAAACAGAGGCCAGCGCCAAAATTTGGCTTTAGCGCCTAGTGACAGTAGCTGTCACCTGGCGCTAAAGTCAAATAATTGGCGCTAGACTTTGTTCCCTGACGCTAGTTCCTACATGCCTCAACAGCTTTCTGTGCTTGATAAATTTTCCAGTTTCGCGCAGCATTATTTCGATCCTAGTAGTGAAAGATATTCCTCAAATTTCCTACGTGTAAAGATCCTATGTTTTAACTCATTACGGATGGTCTTTCCAATGAGATCTTTTTTATGCATATGACAATAATGTTAATCAAAATTGCGCACATGAAATACTTAGAACTTTTCGAGTCTCATCCACTCATTCTAAATCATTGCCGAAATAAATTTCAGGAATTAAAATAGGAATCCTCCCCAGTGGAGTCGCCAAAAACTGTAGGAAATATTTCAAGCATTACCTCTAGCTTGAACCCCACTGTGATCATACACTAAAGGTGGTACGGTGGCATCCAAAGGGAAGGAAGATAGAGCAAAAGAATCGCCAACAATTTTAGGAACTTGTAAACCGTTCACAGGTGAAGGTTACACCCCTTAACGATCTAAGAGATCGTTAACTCCAATAGGTCTGGAACCATGACTGGTAGTTCGGGGATGAAGGTACAAATCCAACCTAAAAGAGATTGAACCTGCCCTAATAATAGGCCTCTACTTTATTCTGATCGTATTCATGTGCGCTTTCTGACTAACATGCAATCATTAGGTTTACCCTAAACATGTTTATCTATGTTGGTTGAACATTAATGCACAAATGAAACTATTATTGGTGATCACTTGAATTATAATCATATTAACCCTAAACAAGATTATTAATTATCTTATTAAGCGTGATTACAAGTACAAATTCCCTTTAAACATGCATAAAAGGCGTGATCAAGCAATAACAAAAAATATCAAGCAACATAATAATAAACAAAATAATTAAAATCATAATAATAATCATCATAATAATAATTATAATCATAACAATCATAATTAAAAATAATCATCATAACAATAATTATAATAATTATAATAATAAATCATAAAACAAATCATAATAATGTTAAAGCATAATAATAGCAAGATCCTAGGCATGTTACCAACGAGATTAATAACAAACCTTATCATGTCACTAAACAATAAAAATCAAAGGTTTAACCCTAACATGATACTAACATGAATATTAGAAAGAGAATAGGAAGCATCGCAGGAATCATAATTGATTTAAGAAACCTATTCTTTATTGTAGACATGGTACTAGGAAGATCAAAACACCATAACATGACATTAGGAATCATAATAACAAATTAGACATGATTTCTAAATCATAATATCAATTAAACAATTAAAGCACTTACTTGGATGCCTCGTACCTCTTTCTAATAACAAAATAGCGCGTTAGTAACTTCAAGGAAAATAATAAATCAAACAATTAAATTAAATAATTGAAATAGAGATTTGGGACCAAACCCTCAGAAATTAAAATCTTTCACGTTTAGGGCGAATGCAACTTCGAACTTGGCTAGGTGTGTCTAGTGCTAATGTATGAGGAATTGTGTTTGTAAAAGGGCTGGTTTAGAAAGAGGGAGAGAATCAAGAAATTCTTGATGAGAGTTGGTCATTGAAAAAAGGGGATATATGACCTCTATTTATAGAGAAAAAAGATAGTCGAAGAATAAGAAGAAAATCCGAATTCGAATCGAAATAGAACTCGATGGACAGCAATTTTTGCAGATTTTGTTTTTATCATATCTTTTGATCCAAAAGTCCAAATAAATCATATAATATGTCTTTAGAAAGATCTTGAAGTCTAATTTCCAACCAAATTAGAATCAGATTAAAATATTTTGTAGATAAACATATATGGCCAAAATAGTGGGACAGTGTCAGTTTTGGATAGAGTTTTGTATCTCATTCATATCTTTTTTGTTATAGATCGGATTTAATATTATAATATACCATTGGAAAGATAATTTTAAGATATATCCAACCATATAAAATTTGGATAAATATTATGAGGCAAGAAAATAAAATCTGACTGTCTTTTAACATCTTTAAATTCGAATAAAATTAGGATTTATGAAAAAGGAAAGTTTTAAAAAAGGAAAGTTTTTATTTAACTCAAATTCTTTAATCTTATCTTTTCAAAAAGGATAATTAAGATCTTTTAGAAATTTATAGAATATTCTAATTAATCCTAAATATTTTAGGAATTGGATTAAACCTTTGGACCCTGCACATGATCATTGGGTCGAGGTAAAATCCGGTTTGGGCCCATTTTAGTATTTGGCCATAACTTCCTCATTATTCATCGGAATTGGGATTATAATATATCGTTGAAAAGGGATTTTCAAGCCCCATCCAACTACACTATCATTGGACCCATATCATGGAACAAACTAAGTTGGAATGCACGTTTTTCAAAAATAGGGTAAGAAAAGAAATATTTTCAAAAATAGAAAGAAGAGATATTTTAATAAAAACATCCTCATCAATAGACTTTTCACACTTTCGCTTTGTTCGATAATCAAATGACATGACAGGTATTCATCACTGAGTTTGGTTTTGGGGAGACACAAATGGGTGTCTACATTAGCATTAGAGATCAAAATCACCTTCTTGAAATGTTCTTGATGGAGGATATGTATATGATACCGCCTAAGAATATTGAAATCTAGAAATCCTATAAAGTTTTGCAAACTTCAAAAATTCATTTAGTGGATTAAATTAAGCATCAGGGAGTTGGAACATTCGTTTTGATTAGGCAATCAAACAGTTTGATTTTCCTCAAATAACAAAAAGGAATCTTGTAGAGACAAGAAGTTTAGTGGGAGCAATTGATATTCTTAGTCATGTATGTAGATGACATACAGTTCATATGAAATGACATATCAATGCTTGAGTAAGTCAAGAAGTGGTTAGAGAGTTATTTCAATATGAAAGACTTAGAGATGTTGAGTACATATTGGGAATCATGATCCATGAAGTGAATCTTGAAGAATGATTGGAATAAATAAAGAGACTTATGTTGATAAAGATCTTGACAAATTCATGAAGCAAGACTCTAAGAGAGGATATCATCCCATATTTCATGGTAATACGCTCAGTAAAACTCAGTGCCTTCAAAAGCTAGTAGAGTTAAGTTGTATGGATAGTGTATCTCATGCTTTTGCAAAAGGGTCCATTATATATGCCATGATATGTACAAAGCAAGATGTTACATATGACTTGTGCATGTGTAGCAAGTTTCAAGTAAATTTAGAACAAGAATACTGAAAGTTTCAAAAAGCAAATCCTTGAGTACTTGGGAAGAACTAAAGGAATTTTTCTAGCTAATGATGTTAAAAGTGAATAAGTTGTCAAAAAGGTTCTACGGATGTAAGTTTACCAAACAGGCAAGATGACTCTAGATGTTGATCTAGATGCATGTTCGTGTATGTATGAAGAAGGACAGTAAGCTTGAAGAGTTCAAAGCATAATACTGTTGCATACCCAATATCAGAATATATGCATGTAGCTACAGTAAGAGTAGTTAAGGAGGAAATTTGGATCAAAGCTGTCTTGTGACTAAAAGGACACCTTTGTCAAAACAAAGGAGAAAGGGTCACATCACAAATCCAAACAAATAGATATGAGATATCACCTCAATTATGAGATCAATGACAAGCCGGATGTCGTGATCTGCAAAGTTTTATTATGAGTGAGAGATCACTAAACCCCTTCCATAGACTAAGATATGAGAGTCATTAAAGACTTGGATTGAAGCAAGTTATGTAATTCAAGTTGTATATGTTTTGAGAAAACATCTTACATAAGGAATGCATCAATTTGCAGAATTGTGTTTAAATAGAAATTATTATTTCTCTTATTTAATTATGGTTTTGGAAATAAAATAAAATGTCCAAAATAATTATGAATTGATGGGTTCATCAGGTTGATGACCTGGTGAATGAAACCCAACAGGTGAACAAAATTCATATATTATTTAAGTTCCTAATTCGAAGTCATTAAAGTGGACATAAATGGTTTCAGTAAATGGACTAGCATGTAAGATTGATTGGATAGCGCAGTTTCATGGGCTATAGGGGCATAGTGATGCTCGGTCAATCACTTGGATTTGCATGAATGATGCATGATCGAACTTATGACCTACTTTGAAGTTCAAGTGTAGAGCTTCCGGATATATTAGTGGATTCCTTTGACATGGATGGAACATTGATTTCATCATTCAATGGATGTTATGACTGTGGTACACTCAAACGTCTGCCCGTAACCGGAGATTTTAAAGTGTGTTTATCGGTCATTTCAAAAGTTGAGTGGGAGCCTTGGTTGACACAAGATTGGTTTGAGTCTACCTATTAAATTAGGAAATGTTTCATGGTCGCTTGAAGAGGGAGAATTCAGAAAATACGTGGCCGCGTTCAAATGCATTACTCAGTAATCGTTTGGTTTTGTAATTCTAATTCAGATTTCAAGAAATGATTTGTAGATTAATATGATCTCGACATGTGATGCAACCATATTATCAAATCGACACATATTGGATTAAGAAATTTGAATATTGCATACTTGTCTCAGAAAAGTGGGAGATTGAAGGATTTATGTCTTCGCCGTGTGCAATTACTAGATATATAAATGAATCAAATTATGGAGATAATTAAGTTCGGACATTTGGGTTGTCGTTTTATCATAGCTAGAGGTACCAACGATCTTTGGGCTAGTAAAATAGCCCGAAGCCCAATTGGACGGATCCTATAAGGTCACACAAAGGGTCTATATCGGGCACGAGAGGACGAGGCCCATGATGGGCCTCAACCCATAGTATGGCCGGCCACATGGAGTGGATTGAAGGGTTTTGGGCTTCCTAACCCTAGTCTAATTATAATGTGATTATAAATAAACTAGGTGCCTAAGGTTTGCTAAGAAGTAAGCAATTAACTGATCAGTGAGATCAAACCCTAATTAGAAAACATGAGACCAACCTCTCTCATACTCCTCTCTCTCTCTCTCTCTCTCACGGCTCTCTCTCCTCCCTCGGCGCCAGTGTGGTGGTTTGTGATGGTGGTGGATCGTGGTGGTCGGCTTAGTCCATTAAAGGTGATGATCACGGTTTTCCTCAACCACTCGACCAATCTAGTATTGGTGGACGGCTTGTTCGAAGCTCGTGGACTAAGTAGAGGAGCAACACTTGGGGTTCTATTCTGTCCCTGATTTTTCAATCAGATTGCTACGTGGAATTCACGCTTCAAAGGTATGATTATGTGTCTTGTGTGTTATGCATGTGATCTTGGGATTAGGTACTTTTATGAATGTGATTCATGATTTTCCGCTGCGTAGTACCTATAAACTCCTATACTATATTGTTCGAACAAAAATCAAACTAATTAATTCATAAAAATTGAACAGAATAATTTGCAAAAATCGAACAAATTAATTCTAAAAAATCAAACAAAATAATTTGAAAAAATTCGAACCCTAAATTTGAAAAGCTCGAACTCAAAAAAATAAACTCCATACGAAAAAATTAAACTAAAAAAATGAACCCTAAATTCGAACACTAAAAATCGCAAAAAATAAATCGAAAAACCGCAAAATCCACTTGAACATCCTGCTAATTTCATGATAATTTGAACCTAATCAAGAAGATAAAAAATACCTGAAACAATAATCCTTCAAATTGCAACTTCTATGGAGATTTTTGGGGGTTTGAGGAGAGAAAAAAGGTGAGATTCGTGAGGAAGAGAGAGAAAGTTAGAGGAGAGAGAAAAAGTTGGGAGGTGGGTAAGGGGATTGAAAAATTTGGATACGTGTTTTAATCTTAACCGTCCAAAATAACTTAATCTTACGGTTGAGATGAGTTTATATATAACTAGGGTTCTTATATAAGGAGGGGTTGCTACCAGATCCCTCTTGTTTAGGGTAAAAATAACCCCAAAAACCTGGTCCAATCCCGTAGTGACACGTGGCCCAGTCAAAGGGAGACACTTGTCCCTATGGGAAGATGACGCGTGTTAGATGTCCCAAAGAGCACCTGAAATCAGCAACAGAAGGGGCCTTTATTACATCAGGGCCCCAATCCCGAGGAAAGTCATTAAAAGCCGCAAAGCGGCGCCCCTATGCGACACGTGGCACTCTCTGATTGGGCAGCCAATTATGTCACAGAATTTTAGGGCACAAACCCTAAAGGGGCACACACTCCCTCCCCTATAAATACCCCAATCATTTATGATGGGAGGGGTGGATAGTGACATAACCTAAAAAAGAGCATTAAGAGCTCCAACTTCTCTCTACTTTCTCTCTCTAAACTTTTCGTTTCTCGATCTCTAACTTGATCGTCGGAGGCAAATATTCTGGTAAAGGAATATTCGTTCATTTTGCAGGTGTCCGTGTCTCGTTGCCTGAAGAGCGCGACCAGTATCCGAGGAGATCACAAAAAACCCCTAATCATTTGGCGTCGTCTGTGGGGATACTCGTCCGTTATGGCAATAGACGGTCAAACACCTAATACCGGCCCTCGTCCAGGCGAGGACGAACATGTAGAGGACATAATTCCTACAATCCTTACCAGCGATCCGCTAACCGCCTCATTTCAAGAGGCCGATGACCCCCCTGTTACCGCAACCTCTCTGAAGGTCGCGCTCAACAAGCTCCGGAAGCAGTTTGAGAGCAACAGAGCCTCTACCTCTAGGCAGTCGCCCGTGAAGGAGGGGAAGAGGGCTCCAAATAAAGCTCAAAACAAAGCGACTAATGCAACAGACACTGGGAATACCCGATTTCGCCGGCCGAGGAGCATATCACTTTGTACAGGAATTTGATGTACTTGCAAAGTGTAGATGATGCTACATGGTGCAAATGCCTCCAGACCACCTTTAAAGGAGTGGTTCAATAGCCTTCCGGTCGGGTGCATTAATTGTTTTACCACCTTCAGTTTGCTGTTTGTAGGGAGTTTCTCTTACAACATTCCACCAAGAAAAACAAGGCTCAACTTGGAAACAATTGTGCAAGGAAAAAATGAAGGAATACGCTTGTACGTCCAAATATTTAACCAAGAAAAGGCCCAAATCCATAATCTTCCGGATGAAATGGCATACTCTGAATTTCTCCAGGGAATAAGGCATAATGGTTTTAAGTTTGATTTGGTAAGAAAAAAGATTCGGTCATACACAAGTGTTTTGCGGGAAGCCGAAGCCTACATTGAGGCGGCAGACTTTTGTTCGCTCACAAAATCAGAAGCGCCGGCCAAGGGGGCTAAGAAGAAACAACTTTCTCAGCAAGACTCGGCCGGCCAAAAGAAAGAAGGAAACAAGAGAAAATAAGTCTGGGTGGCCGACGGCCAGCAGCAGAAATCCAAGAAGGTCAAGACGTACGAGCCCCAGTATGAGTTCAAAAAGTACTGTTACTCCATCCTGATGGAAATCAAAGACAAGTTCGAGTTTGAAAAGCCCTAGCCGGTAAGAGGCCCGACTCAGTATAGGAACAAGAACAAGTACTGTCATTACCACAAGGATGTGGGACCTGACACGAACGATTGCATCAATTTGAAGAGATTGTTGGACAAGATAAAGTGCATGCTGAAATCTTATGTGATGAAGTCCAAGTTCACATACACACGGACAGACAACACGTCCGAGAAGAAACAGAAAAATGATAAGAACAAAGACAAGAAAGATGATGGGAATAGCACTGATTCAAGCTTTGTGGCTGTGATATCAAGAGGTTTCGCCTCGGGTGGCCCAACCATGAAAGGGATCAAGTAGGACGCCTGGAAATTGGGAAAGGTGATGTAAGCAACGGATGCAGTAAAGGCCGAACCTTTTCCCTAAGTAACCATCAGCAAGGCTGACAAGGGGGAGGTCAAAGCCCTGCACAATGATCCTATGCTATTCATTATGAAGATAGCCAACTTGAAGGTTGGACGAATATTGATTGATACGGGTAGCTCGGCCGACATCATCACCCTGGCCGCCCTAAGGAATCTAAGCTTCCCAGAGGATGCTCTTCAAGACATCATTCACTCGTTGGTAGGATTTAGGGGGAATGTTATCCACCCAGTTGGGCAGATAGACCTACCCGTCCGTTTTGGCCAAAAAGGGGAGAGAAGAGATATAGTTGTCCGCTTCCTGGTGGTAAAAGAGTTGACGGGACATAACGTTATACTCGGTCGTCCTATGCTGAATGCAGCTAAGGAAGTAATTGTACCTCATCTAATGCTGCTAAAGTTCGAGAGGACGGATGGTAAAATTGGAACGATCCAAGGAAGTCAGAAAATGGCTAAGGAATGTAATCAATTGGCTGTTAAGCCTAGCTACCACACGGGAACCAAAATCGTCCGAGCCAAAAGAGGAAGGAACCTCACTTCCAGCATACCAGGTCGGCCAGAAGCGCAAGGCGGCCAAGATAGAGCAAGATAGCACCTAATGAATGTCGGACGACCAGGAGAGTTAAGGCCCCAGCCGGCCGGCAATCACCAAGATATAGTGCTTGACCCCGATCAACCAGGTCGGACGATTAGTGTAGGCACTATAGCTTTGGGTATTCTTGGGGATGAGTTAGTTCAGCTGCTGAGAGAATTCAAGGATGTATTTGCATTCGAAGTTGGTGAGATGCCAGGAATAAGTACTGACCTGGCCGTGCATAAACTGGCCGTGAATCCATTGATAAAACCTGTCCGTCAGAAGAAAAGAAATCATGGAGAGGAAAGGAATCAGGCGGCCGCGGCTGAGGTGAAGAAGCTGTTGGACGTCGGTTTCATTCGGCAATGTTATTACCCAGACTAGGTAGCTAATGTAGTTCTCGTGAAGAAGCCGGATGAAAGTTGGAGAATGTGTGTAGATTACACAGATCTGAACAAGGCATGCCCTAAGGATAGCTTTCCCTTGCCCAAAATCAACCGCCTGGTTGATTCAACGGCCGGGCATGCCCTGATGAGTTTCATAGACGCTTACTCCAGATTCCATCAAATTCCCCTATGGGAATAAGATCAAGAGAAAACAGCGTTCGTGACTGAGCAGGGGTTGTACTGTTACAAAGTTATGCCATTCGGCCTCAAGAATGCCCTTTCTTCCTTTTAGCGACTTGTTAATACAGTCTTTAGAGATCAGCTCGATCGGAATATGGAGGCGTACATTTACGACATGATTGCCAAGTCGAAAGAGCCGGCCGACCATTTGAAGGATATGCGAGAAACTTTTATGGAACTCAGGTGGCATAAGATGATGTTAAATCCAAAGAAATGTGTCTTTGGTGTTGAGTCTGGTAAATTTCTTGGATTTTTTAATGATCAACGTGGAATTAAGGCCAACCCTAAAAAAATTCAAGCCGTCCTAGGCATGAAGTCACCAAGAACAATCAAAGAGGTGGAAAGGCTGACCGCCTGTTTAGCAGCACTTGGTAGTTTTCTGTCAAGGTTAGGGGATAAGTGCCGTTATTTCTTTCAAACCATCAAGAAGAAATCCATGTTCGAGTGGACGGAAGAGGCCGAGGAAGCGTTCGTACAGATAAAAAGCCATTTACATACGTTGCCTCGGCTCGTCAGTCCACTCAAGAATGAGAAGTTATTCATTTATCTAGCCATCTCCGAACACTCTCTAAGTGCCTTCCTGCTTACTGAAAAGGACGGACACTAGATCCTAGTCTATTTTATCAGTCATGTACTTCACAACGCCGAGTTGAAGTACCCCCCTGTTGAAAAATTTGGCCTAGCATTGTATATGACATCAAAGAAGCTGCGGTCGTACTTCTTGGCACATTCAATTGTGGTCTACACAGACCATCATCTGAAGAAGCCATTTACAACCTTAGAGGCCAGTGGTCGTATGCTTAAATGGGCCTTAGAACTGAGAGGCTTTGACATTACGTTCGAGCCAAGAAAAGCAATCAAGGGGCAAGCCTTTGCGGATTTTTTGGTTGAGATGACTCGGCCTGATTTTCAGCCGGCCGGAGACCAGATCTGGAAAGTGTTCGTAGATGGTAGCACAACAGCTACCGGGTGCGGCGCTTGTATCATATGTCAGTCTCCTGAAGGAGATAAGTTTGAGTATGCAATGAGATTTCAGTTCCAAGCTTTAAACAATGAAGCTGGGTATGAAGCCTTGTTGGCCGACCTAAGAATGTGTAAGGCGGCCGGGGCAACCAAATTTGAAGTTTTCTCGGACTCTTTGCTAATAGTCATCCAAGTCAATAGTGGCTTTGAAGCAAGGGAGCCGGCCATGATGAAATACATGCAGATGGTTAAGGAAGAAGATGAGGGCCTAGAATATTTTTCTTTACGGTAGGTTCCTCATTCAGAAAATCATCAAGCGGACGCGCTCTCCAAATTAGCTTCCTTGGCATCATGTGACACTCCTAGTTCAGTATTTTGGGAAGTAAAAGAGAGGCGGAGTATTGATGCCGAGCTTGTTCAGATCACAGATAGAAGTTCAACCTGGATATACGAAATTATTTCCTACTTAAGGGATGGAATTCTTCTGGACGATCCTAAAGAGAGTTGGCTGATGAAGAGGAGAGCGGCCTGGTTCAAGATGAAGAACGGGGAGTTATTGAAGAAGGCCTTTGTGAAGCCCTATCTTAAGTTTATCACCCCAGAGAGGGGGTATGATGTGTTGGATGACCTCCATCAAGGGAACTGTGGTTCCCATATTGGAGGACGAGCCTTGCCTGAAAAGCCACCCATCTGGGGTACTACTGGCCAAGCTTGAAGTCGGATGCCATGCAAATGGTGAAAAAGTGTGATAAGTGCCAGAAGTTCGCAACCTTTATCCATCGGCCGACTAACAGCCTTTCGGCCATAAGTAGTCCCCTCCCCTTTGCGAAATGGGGCATGGACATTTTAGGGCCGTACACCCCAACGTCTGGCCAAAGACGTTATGAGCTGGTGGCCGTGGACTACTTCACCAAATGGGTCGAAGCTGTGGCCGTTCGGGGCATTAAGTGGACGGATGTGTTAGCCTTCATATGGAAGAGTATAATTACTCGTTACAAAGTACCTCAGTCAATGGTGTTCGACAATGGACCTTAGTTCGAAACGCGCCAGCTCAAGGAATGGTTAGGAGACCAAGGCATAACTCATTATTTTGCTTCAGTCAGCCGACCACAATCTAACGGCCAAGTTGAGGCCTGCAACAAGTTGATCTCAAATGGAATCAAGCGCAAGCTTGAAAAAACGGGCGGCCTATGGGCCGATGAGTTGGTTATTGTATTATGGTCCATACGAACAACAGCAAAAAGTTCTACAGGAGAAACTCCATTCTTTATGGTCTATGGGGCCGAAGAAGTTCTCCCAATTGAGATGTACGAGCCCACTCTGCGGGTAATGTTATATGATGAGTCGCCCAATTATGAGGCTATGAAGACCGCCCTGGACTTTCTTCTAGAGGCCAGGAGTAATGCGGCGTTCAGACACAAAATTTATCGTTTAAGGATGACAAGGGCATATAATTGCCGAGTGTCTAAGCGTCCGCTGAAGATAGGGGATCTTGTACTCAGAAAAATTGAAGCTGTTGGCCGAGCCAATGAGGATGGCAAGTTAACCCCAAACTAGGAAGGGCCGTACCGAATCAGGAAGAAGTCAGAGATGGCACGTATCGTCTTGATGCCATAGATGGCCGCCAGATCCCACGAACGTGGAACACTGATAATCTGAAGAAATATTATGTTTAAGTCTTTTCTTAGTACTTAGCCAAAAAGCTAAATATACAGCTAGGTCTGTCAACTGAGCAATATAATTAGAGCCGTACAACCACAACAATGTAATTTTGACATATTAATGAAAGTCAAACATTGTTATCTTATTTTGCTTATGCTTATTTGCACTTTCATAGTTTAAGCTGAAATGCCGAGTGAAACCCGTTACTAGGTTGCTTGCAACATAGAAACCCGGCCTATAAAGGCTAAACAAGATTGTTGAAGTAAGAAGTTTACGAGACTGCTTGCAACATAGCAACCCGGTCGCTAAGGCAATCCAAAAAAAAAAAGAGAGAGAGAAAAACTGACTGACTTTAAGTCACAGATATACGTCTGTCCCTCAATTGGACAGACGGTAAAGGTAAGGTATCCCAAATTAGCCCAACGCAATTACCCCCTTTAATGGGCAAGGGAACACCTAGGCATCCCAGCCCAACCAAACTTAGAAATCTTAAGTTGAGATAATACTTGAAATTTCTTGAGTATGTCCGAGCGATAGTTTCAACGGGCGACTCACACAAAGCCAATTAAACGGTCGCATAATCTGTTGATTCGGCGTATCACCTAGTCCAAGGGCAATCATTACTATGATTTGATTAACTTGCTAGTAGTCATACCCTCTCAGGCATAAATACTACCAAGTTAATCAAACCAATCAGAGTATGGATTAGGCGAACGCCAAATAAAGGGGCATACCCCTAGGCTCGTATGGAAGCAATAAAGCAATAAAATATGAAAAATTGCAAGAATTTTCTAAGTATGAAACATATATAAACACTGCTCAAAAGGCGGAAAAATCAGCATTAATTAAAAAACCGCTCAAAGGGCGGCAAAATATGTTACAAAAACCGCTCGAAAAGGCGGCATTTAAATTAAATAAAAAATTGTTTAACAAGGGCAGAAAAATGAAAAGTTGAAATCAAGGCGCGGCCTAGGCTCTAGGTAGCTAGGTCTTAGCCTTGGAGAGGCTCTTTGGAGGCAGGAAGGGACGCATCATCAGTAGGCGTTTCTTTGCTTTCCTCCTCGTCTTCAGCTCCGTCCACCACCTCTTCATTCTCCTCATCTTCTGAGGTAGTCGGCGTTTGGTGAAGCGTTCTTGATAAAACGTTGCCTCACCCTCGTCCACCATGAGCTCGAACGCCTCAAAAAAGTGGCTCTTCAACCTGTCCTCAGCATTCTGCTCGATGTGGATGATTTCGTCTGCGTTAGGGGGTCGAGGTGCTTCCAGCCTTTGGGTTAAGTCCTCAACGGACTTCTTTAAAGTTTCCACCTCAGCCCGGAGACCGTCCGCCTCATCCAAGGCCTCCTTCGAATTCTTTTCGGCTAAGGACAGATCGCTGTTAAGTTTTTCAGAGGCCTCGAACCCTTCCTTCCAGCGCTAGCCGTCTAGGACAGCCTGATCTCTCTCTTGTCTCATGGCGTCCCTGGCCACGAACTCTTGTTCAAGAGCCTGGCCCAATTTCACCAGATCTTCAGCTTGCCGCGCTGCCTTGTCGGACAGTACGTTGATCTGGGTCTCAAAGTACCGACGCTGGACGGTCGTTTCCCAGTAACGGCATCCCAGGATTTTGAACCTGATCCCATGCATGCTTCAGCTTCTCGTTTTCCTTACCCTTCTATTCAAGGAAGGAGGTCCGCCGCAGGAAGAGCTGCGTACAAGTGAAAATGAGTTAGCTAAATGAGAATGAAAAATTAACCAAGTGTGAAAGTTCAAAAAACTACCTCAGCACTGCAGTTAATCATCGGGCCGAGGAAGCCATCATGAATTTCCCGTAGCTTGTCTCGCTGCTCAGCGAGGACGGCCCTGGCCATGGCTTCCCTCATGGTCTTTCTGTCCGCCCCAGTAAGAGTTTGGTCGGGAAGCTTCATATTCAGCTCCTCTGTAATGTCTGCACACGGGCGCAAAGGTGTTAGATTGAGTAAAAAGACTTGTGTGCAAAGTGAAATTTTATGCAAAAGGTTATTTAGACTAACCGTCTGAGAAACTCGGAGGAGATAGAGGGGTGAAGGTGAATGAAGGAGGCGGCGCATGCTCATCACCTTCCTCACCCGTGTGGCCAGGCTGGTCGTCGGCCGACTGAGAGGCCTCAAGCCAATCAGATTTTTGGACTCTTTGGACGGGTGGAGTCACTTTTGGCCCGGTCAGTTTTGTCGGGGTCGACTTACCCCTATTGTCTAATTTCTCGGACTTATCATGGACCGGCGTAGCGGCCGGATCCACGGACTTTGAGGCCCTGCTATCACCCACCCGGGGTTGTTCTTCTTTTGGACTGCTTAGAAGCAGTCTGCGGCGTAGTCTTGGCCGCGCTAGTGGAAGTGGTCTTAGATGCGACCGTCTTTCTTTGCTTGGACACCTTCCCGTCCTTGTCACTTTTTGCAGCCGAGGACGAATGCTTTCGTTTTGCCCTTGGGGTTGGAGTTGACAGTTGAAACGAGCATGCAAAAGTTAGCGAAATATAAGCAGAGCAATACATCAGTGTCCGTGTGGAGCTGGGATGGAGGTCCCTTCCATCATGCCAACACAGACGCAAAATTACGTCCGTGAGAATTCAGAAAGGAGGGCCTTCTCAACATACCAACAGGGACGAAAAGATACGTCCGCGTGATGTCAGAAAGTATGTTCCTCCCAATACTGTAACACGGACGAAAATGAGACATGAAGGAAGAAAGAGATGTTTTTACCTCCTTAGTTTGCTCGTACAACTTTTGACGAGCTTTGTAGCGAGCCAAGTTGATGTCCAACATGTTCACCTCCCCCTTTTGTTCCGAATCCAGCATCCTGAACGCCTTAGCTGTAAAAGAAAAAGAAGAGAAGAAGTGTTAGAAAAATTTTCAATTAGAAAAACTATGTACGTACAAAAAATATATATGTCCAAGCGTCCACCTTGGGGAAAGGTTTTGTACAGGCCGTAGGCCGACATGAACGTAGGGTCCCGAAGCTAACTAGATAGAGGGACCCAGTTACTCGAAACACTCTTAGTTTTGTCTTCCCTCTTCAACCTTTTGACTTTGAAATAGTCAAGCTGATGCTCTTGGCTGGGGTGAACGGGTGGTTTATCAGTGTAGGCACCCAAATGTGTCTCCCCAAAACCAAACCCGGTGATGAGTACCTTTCACGTCGAATCATAATCGAATGAAGCGAAAGTGTGGAAAGTCTAGTGTTGTGGCTCCCCAAAACCAAACCCGGTGATGAGTATCTTTTCTCTTCTCTCTGTTTTTGAAAACCTATTTTAGGAAAACAGCCAATCAAGTTTGGTTGGTCCATGATATGGTTCCAATAGTAGTGTAGTTGGATAGGGCTTGAAAAGAGCTTTCCAACGTTATATTATAAGCCCAATTCCGATGAATATTGAGGAAGTTATGGCCAAATTACTAAACTGGGCCCGGTTTGAGCCTTATATGCGGCCCAATGATCTAGAGGAGGGCCTAATATGGATTTATCATTCCTAATGCAATTAGGAAAGGTTTTAGTCTTCTAGAATCTTCTAGAAGATTCTTTTCATTCCTAATTCAATTAGCATTGATAAATTGATTTTTGTTGACTTTTTAAAGTTTTAATCAGAATAAAAGAGTGTTTTTGAGGAAAATATGATTTTATCTTCTACACGGTTAAATTCTATCAGATTTTAGAAAACGTGTCAAAAACGGGAGTAGCGCCTAACGCCAGACATTAGTGCCTAGCGTTAGCGTTAGCGCCTGGCGCTAATTGTCAGCGTCGGCGCTAATCAAGTTTTATTCACGTTAGAACTTTTATCTGTTTTTCTATCTTTTTCGCTGATTTTCTCTATAAATAGCCTTCTAAAAACTCCGTTTTCATTCATCAATTATTCATCTACAACCTCCAATCTACAATCATCAACTTTCTCTCTAAGCTAAAGCTTATCTCTATTTTCTAAACCTACTTTTTTCTTACAAAATTCCGCATTCACAAGACCTAGAGACACCTAGCATTATTCGAAGTTGCCTTCGCCCTAGACGTGAAAGGTTTTAATTTCTGAGGGTCTGGTCCCAAATCTCTCTTTCAATTATTTAATTTAATTGTTTTAATTATTATTTTCCTTGAAGTTACAAACGTGTGTATTTTGTTATTAGAAAGAGGTACAAGGCATCCAAGTAAGTGCTTTAATGGTTTTTATTGATGTCATTATGATGTAGAAATCATTCTTAGGTTGTTGTTATGATTCCTAACGTTATGTTAGGGCGTTTTGATCTTCCTAGTATCATGTCTAGGGTAACTTTAATATCAAGTATGATTAAAAGTGTGATGCTTCCTATGTTCTTCCTAATATTTATTCATGTTAGTATCATGTTAGGGTTGAAGATTTAATTTTTATTTCTTAGTAACATGCTAGGGCTATTTATTAATCTTGTTAGTATCATGCCTAGGATCTTGCTATTAATATTATGCTTTAACATGAATATTATGATAATTATTATTATGATTATTATTATTATGTTGCTTTATATTTATTGTTATTGCTTGATCACACCTTTTATGCATGTTTAAAGGGAATTTGTACTTGTAATCACGCTTAATAAGATAATTGATAATGTTGTTTAGGGTTAATGTGATTATAATTCAAGTGATCGCCTATAATAGATTTATTTGTGCATTAATATTCAATCAACATAGATAAACAGGTTTAGGGTAATCCTATTGATTGCATGTTAGTCAGAAAGCGCACATGAATATGATCAGAATAAAGTAGAGGCCTATTATTAAAGCAGGTGTAATCTATTTTAGGTTGGATTTGTACCTTCATCCCCGAACTACCAGTCATGGTTCCAGACCTATTGGAGTTGACGATCTCCTGGATCGTTAAGGGGTGTAACCTTCACCCTGTGAACAGTTTACAAGTTCCTAAAACTTGTTTGCGACTGTTTTGCTCTATCTTCTTTCCTTGTGGACGCCACCGTACTTTAGTGTATGATCACTGTGGGGTTCAAGCTAGGGGTAACGCTTGAAATATTCCCTACAATCAGGCTTTTGATCCCCGCGTCCAAGCAGAATTGGCTCGGCGTTAAACCGATTCATCCGCAAATTGAACTCGACGTCCTTAGTTTTGATGCGGTAGAATCGGTGCTTCCTATCACCGCCATTTGGAGACGCGGTCAACCACTACCATGTAGTCTCTATTGGAGCTCAAAATGAACCAGCCGTCCGTGTTTGAGTCTAGCTTGGTCATCGAGTATATCTCACAGAAGACCGCAAAGTCCGGCTTAAAGCCCTTGCAGATGCACGTCACCAAGTACCCAAATATGTTCAACCAGCTGTTCGGCATCAGTTTGAAGAGGGTGATGTCATACTCTTCCAAAATAGTACAGACGAAAGGGTGGAGAGGGAAGCGCAGTCCAATGTCCAAGGCTGCCCTATAGACGCTGAAGGCCCTTGGCGCGGCCTCACTTCCTCCCAGACAGCCACAACATGTGACTTCCTCGGAGGCAGAATCTCAAATCCCTCCCCCAAGGTGGAGGAATGCCTTGTATGTTTCAAACTTATCATTTAGGTAGCCTAAGGCCATGCTACCCACCGTACAGGCGTACAGATCTTTGAAGTTATCAATGTTGGCGATGTCCTCCTAGGCCACCGCCTCACCCTCAGCCGTCTTCTCAACTTCTTCCTTTTTCTCTTGGTGAGGAGCATTCCTAAACTCAGAGGAAAGCACTCTATCCAGATCTGCTGCATCGGCGGAGCTGGGCCGCCTTTGGTTAAGGGAAAGTCTTCAGGAATTAACGGGCTTTTGCCCTTATCTTTGGTAGTGGCCGCCTGATTTCCTGTATGAGGGGCACTGCGAGGAGGCAGGTCGGACGGTTCATTAATTGAGATGCCCGTCCTTGGTCTGTCCGACCGGCTATGTTGGAGATGGGGTTGAGAAAGAGATGGGACGCACGGACCAGCGTCCGCCCGAGAAGAGGTAGGAGGTCCTTCATGAAATATCAACTCGGCCCCATCCATGACCGAGTTAGCATAATGGGGGAACATTAGTTCCGGATTTCGCCCGGACGTTGCCACCATAGAAGGAACGCCTTGAGTTCTTTGGCGTTCCTCGAAAGAAGAAGTAACCTCCACGGCCGAATTATGAGTGCGCGTGGAGGTGGTTGTCTGGGTGGTAGACCCGGTCTCAATCTCAGTGCTATTTGGGTCATAAGGGACCCTAGGATTCTCCAGACTGCCGTCTGGATTTCTGGCCGCATGACGATCATGCGTCTGCATTGTTCTTGCCAAGTTCGAGTGCAAGGACAGAGAATAATAAGTGGAGGTGAGTTGGTACGCAATAGAAATGGACCCACTCCATGAAGGAGACAACTCATCTTCGTCCACTCTAGACTCCTCAGTCCCAGGCAAATGGCCGGCCTCATGAGGAGAAACGGACGAAGCCGAGTGTAGAGCCAGATTTTTTAAAGAAAAATAAATAAATAAATAAAAATACAAGTAAAGGAAAAGAAAGCTAGAGACCTACCTCTGTACGTGTAAAAAACTTGACAAGTTCTTGAAGGTCTTGAAGATTGACCGAAAAACTAAAAAATGTCCGGAAAAATCAAACTACGCGGCGGAGCTCTTGAAGATCAGATTCAGAAGAAATCACTTTCTCTCTCTAGAAATGCTCTGACTTCCTCTGGAATTCTCAAGATTGTAAAGTGCCAAAATGAAGTCAAACCCCTCATATATATAGGCCAAATTTAAGGGGGAAAAATGGTAAAACCATCTTTCCCGCCCAAGAGTTTGAACAGATACTTTTTGAAAAAGTTGACCTAGCTAGAATTCAAAAAGTCGTTACAGGGGATTAATCTATTTGGATGAAAAAAGAGACGGACGACTAACAACGCGTCCAAATAGACGGTTGAGTTAACAGAATTAAAGTTTCTATCTCAAAAGACCTATCGTCTGGTAGGGAATATTTCAAGCATTACCCCTAGCTTGAACCCCAATTTGCTCATACACAAAAGTACGGTGGCGTCCAAAGGGAAAGAAAATAGAGCAAAAGAGTCGCCAACAAGTTTTAGGAACTTGTAAACCGTTCACGAGGTGAAGGTTACACCCCTTAACGATCCAAGAGATCATTAACTCCAATAGATTTGGAACCATGAATGGTAGTTCGGGGATGAAGGTACAAATCCAACCTAAAAGAGATTGAACCTGCCCTAATTATAGGCCTCTAATTTTTTCTAATCGTATTCATGTGCGCTTTCTGACTAACATACAATCAATAGGATTAACCCTAAACCTGTTTATCTATGTTGGTTGAATATTAATGCACAAATAAATCTATTATTGGCGATCACTTGAATAATAATCATATTAACCCTAAAAAGATTATTAATTATCTTATTAATCGTGATTACAAGTACAAATTCACTTTAAACATGCATAAAAGGTGTGATCAAGCAATAAAAATATATATCAAGCAACATAATAATAAACATAATTAATAATTATAATAACAAATTATAATTAAAATAATCATGTTAAAGCATAATAATAGCAAGATCCTAGGCATGATACTAAAAAGATTAATAACAAACCCTAGCATGTCACTAAACAATAAAATCAAAGCTTTAGCCCTAACATGATACTAACATGGATATTAGAAAGAAAATAAAAAGCATCGTAGGAATCATAATTGTCTTATTTGATATTAAAGTTACCCTAGACATGATACTAGGAAGATCAAAACGCCCTAACATAACATTAGGAATCATAATAATAACTTAAGCATGATTTCTACATAATAACAATAAAAACCATTAAAGCACTTATGTTGATGCCTCGTACCTCTTTTTAATAACAAAATACACACGTTAGTAACCTCAAGGAAAATAATAAAATAAAACAATTAAATTAAATAATTGAAAGAGAGATTTGGGACCAAACCCTCAGAAATTAAAACCTTTCACGTCTAGGGCGAAGGCAACTTCGAATTTGGCTAGGTGTATCTAATGCTTGTGAATGCGGAATGTTGTAAGAAAGGGCAGGTTTAGAGAAGAGAGAGAGAGAAGCTTTAGCTTAGAAAGAAAATTGATGACTGTAGATTGGAAGTTGTAGATTGTAGATGAATGAAAACAAAGTTTTTAGACGGCTATTTATAGAGAAAATCAGCCAAAAAGATAAAAAAACAAATCAGAGTTCTGACGCAAATAGAACTTGATTAGCGTCGACGCTGGCAATTAGCGCCAGGCGCAAATGTCTGGCATTAGGCACTAATCCCGTTTTTGACGCGTTTTATAAAATCAGATAGAATTTAATTGTATAGGAGGATAAAATTGTATTTTCCTCAAAACATTCTTTTATTCTGATTAAAACTCCCAAAAGTCAACAAAAGTCAATTTATCAATGCTAATTGAATTAGGAATGAAAAGAATCTTCTAGAAGAATTTAGAAGACTAAAACCATTCCTAATTGCATTAGAAATGATAAATCCATATTAGGCCCTCCCCTAGATCAATGGGTCGTATATAAGGCTCAAACCGGGCCCAGTTTAGTAATTTGGCCATAACTTCCTCAATATTCATCGGAATTGGGCTTATAATATATCGTTGGAAAGCTCTTTTCAAAACCTATACAACTACACTACTATTGGACACATATCATGGACCAACCAAACTGGATTGGCTGTTTTTTTAAAATAGGTTTTCAAAAACAGAGAGATGAGAAAAGAAATTAAAATTATCCGCAACCCTAGACTTTCCACACTTTTACTTCATACGATTACGATTCAACGTGAAAGGTACTCATCACTGGGTTTGTTTTTGGGGAGACACAAATGGGTGTCTACAGAAGCCCCCACTTTGACTGAGTTTGGAGAAACACAAGTTTCGAAAACAAAAGTCAAAGTATCGATAGGGACAAAGAATGATTCAGAACGTTCTGCGATCATAAATCATTCTTGTAACACCGATACCTGCAAACTAGCGTTAGTTAAATAGATAAGAGAGTTAAGAAACGCGTATCTTTCACCGCCGAGCACACGTCTCTGGAATTAACCGATTTGTTGATGTTGCATTGCTGTTTTAACAACTTTCTACAATCTAAGGAACGCCATCTTGCTGTTAGTTTTGAAGATCTTCCGCAATCTAGGGAACGCCGTCGATCAATGCTGCTACATCTCGAGCCTCTTTCCGAATCATAGTGACAACCCTTTTAATCATAGCAAAAGTCGTCGAAGACCGCCTCATCACAAACTGTCCTTCTCAAATCTTGGTGACAACCTCCACAATCTTAGCGAATGCTGTCGAAGACTGCCCATCTCGTGCTATCTTCTCAAATCTCGTTGACAACCTCCACAATCTTAGCGAATTCTGTCGAAGACCACCCAACTCGTGCTATCTTCTCAAATCTCGGTGACAACCTCCACAATCTAAGCAAATGTCGTCGAAGACTGCCCATCTCGTGCTATCTTCTCAAATCTTGGTGTCAACTTCCACAATCTTAGCGAATGATGTCTAAAAATAACCTCTCTTGAAGTCATCCTCAGTTGTTGCGATAATATTTCGAAGAAAACTACCGAAGACCAACTCTTGTCGATCCTTAAAACTCGCTTGAACTTTGCTTTAGCCAGTGCGTCGGCGCTTCTGCTGCTTGTAAACTAGTATGTTGGTACTTTGAATTGTGAACCTGTATGTCGGTGCTGTGAACCATTACGTCGGTGCTTCTGAACCAGTATGTCGGTGCCTTTGCGATGAGCCAATGTTTAGGCGCTTTAATCTAAGTGAGACGATCTTTCGTTAGGTCGATCACTTATTTGCGATCGTAATCAAATTGACTACTCAATCATGTCAAATAGCTTATAGGGGCTAACTGGCGTACCAAAAAACCCCAAAATTGTTGTATGAAGTCGAAATAACCATTCTGAGAGGCTTCGAGCTGTGTCGATGCTGTAATATCTCTGGCGCCGCGATTTTGCTCTGTCGCCAGACGTTGGGATCTAGCGCCAGGCGCTAAAATCTATTGCCAGACGCTAGATGTGTTTGTTTGGCGCTGGCGTCGGGTCTTCCCTATTCTGCTTTTGCTGCCGCTGTTGCTCGGTTTCGCTCCAAACTTCGATCTTGGTCGTTTCCTTTCAACCAAATCCGCTCTAGTCCTTTGTAAATTAAAGCTCTTCATCTCTAATTTATCGATCAATGTAACTCCTCCTATCTTGGAGGAATCTCCTATGGTCATATTCGCGGTTTTTTTAGAAAAAAAATCCGGGAATGTCCTCGTTTGTTGGGATGCACCTGCATTTATATCTTTGACTATAAGACTTTGCTTGTCTTTATTTAGGGTTGAACTAAGACTTAGTCTTGACTCAACTCATTGACTTGACGTGACTCAAGGTATAAACTTGACTCGTTGTGATTGACTCGAGGTTGACTCGACTCAAAGTGTTTGACACATGTGTTAGAATAAAATCAAGGTGATATGACACGACATGACTCAATGTGTACATGACTCGTGTGTGCATTGTAATGTGATCATGCGACTCGAAAATGCAAAAAAGCAAAAATTTCCGTCATTTTTGTGGAGGGTACTGACTTTCTCCCGAAAACGAAAGACGCGAAAAAAGAATCGAAGTTTCGAATGCATGTTGAGCTTAGTCAAATGTTGTTTGATACTATCTCTCAAGGCTATCTTAATTGACTCAATGATGAAAGTATTTGGGTAACTTAGGCACAGAGGCTAAGTACTTCGTACTTCGTGATGGAATGACAATTATGATTGATGAGTGATGTTGATTTGACAAGGAATTCTTCAACGTTGTGTTAAGATTTCATGACAAAGGGTTTCTAAGGTAAGGACTATTTGGTCATGTATATGTGATGTGTGTGATAGTGACACCAAGGTTAGGCTGCAAGAGCTAAGTTTGTGGAAAATATTTATTTTTAGAAGAGTCAAATGATGGTGACTCTTAGGCTGGGTAGGCTAATGATGTAGCGATCAAGCCCCCAAATCTAGCTCTAAATTAAAAGGGATGAGCATTGGAAATTCCTAGATATGATCATAGTGTAAGTGTATGAATGTGAATATGAATGCATGTTTATTACGGCCGCACCTCGATGTGAGGTTGCCTACGTATCCGTTAGGAATCAGGCCGAACGTAGCTCTAGCCGAACCTCGCACAAGTGTATGTATACCTCAAAAAGGTCTTTTTAAGGGTTGTAACGTGGTTAGGCTAATGGCTTGAAGAAGAAGGGGATAAAGGCTCAAGACCCTCGATAAGCCCCCAAGGTGTGCAACCTCGCTTTTGAATCTTTGTATTTTTTTACGCTTGAGTTTCTACTCTTTTTTATCACTTTATTTTGCTTTAGCATTGATTTTATTTTAATAAGTGTGGGCGATCCCGATCATGCGGTCTATCACTCACTTGGCATTCATGTTTCTCAGGCACGGTACCGAGCACTCGATAAGAAACGCAATCCGAGACATGTTCATATCAAAGACATTGGAACACTTGCCCTTTTATACACTTTTGTTTATTTTTTTAATTTTATTTCTATTGCTTTTTATTTTTGAAATCACTCAAGATTTTTTTTAAATTGAAACTTGCATAAGTTGCACACCATTCCATCCCAAAGTTAGGTAGATATGGGTTGAAAAATGAATGGTCTATCGTTAAACGAGGCTCAAAGTTGTGTATCAAAAAAGAATTGTATATTTTAAAGGGCGAAAGGTATGATATGGCTACAAGAGGTGCCTCTAATCATCGATATACCTTGTACTTAATTTGGCATAGATTTTTTTTTATTTTTTTTATTTTTAATGCGATGTAATGAAATGATCATATGCAAGAAAATAAATGCTCATTTTATTAAAAGGAAAAAAAGAAAGAATCTACAAAATTAATCTAAGGGAAATAAAGAGGTGCCTATGCTAGAATTTAGTGGGGAAAGGGTAAATAAAAAAAGGAAATAGAAAAAGAGGCCACGAAATCTTGTCGTTGAAGCTCGCCTCTTGTCTGGTGTTGTTTGCTTTATCATCACTCGCTCTTCTTGTTAGCTGGAGGCATGGGAAGCTTGTTATTATCAATCAAATTTTGGGTAGCCTCCTTTAGCTTCCAATAGCTCTCAGTAGCATAACCCCTACCTTGATGGTACTTGCAGTGTTCATCTGGATTCCAAATAGGCAATCTCTTTTCAGGTGCGGGATCTTGAATAGGTCCAATGGGAGTAATGACTAATGAGTCCCTTTGCATGGAGTCGATCAAAGGCAATATCGTAGCTCTTCCCAATGGGGGTGAAGTCAGTCCTTAGTTGTTTCTTAGATCCTTGGTTATCCATGGCTAAAACTTCACTGAGATCAAAGGTACTAACATTGTTACCAGAGTGGGCGTTTTCGGAAGAAGAAGGATTGTCGTTCTTTTTTCCTTTCCAGCCACCGTGGTTACTATTGTTAGTAGCTTTTTGCTTTGCGAGGTCATCTTCGATCTCGATACCTATGTCATAGACGGCTCTGAAAGTATTCAAGTTTTCTTGATATTTTAAGTGCTTTGAATACTTTTCTTGGAGATTCTTGATAAACATCCTCACAGACTCTTTTTCGGTGGGTACCTCAATCATCTTAGCGGAAGTTTCCCTCCACTTATTGAAGAAAGAAGTAAAGCCTTCATTCTCTTTTTGTCTTAGCATTTCAAGTTGTCTATAATCTGTTTCAACTTGGATATTGCATTTATACCTATCAATGAAAGCGTTTACCATCGATTCCCAGGTAGAGGTTTTCTCTTTGTCCAGGGAGAAGAACCATTGTTGACAAACGGTTTCAAGAGATAAGGAAAACAAGGAATGAAAGACTTTCTTATCAATCCCCTTAATGTTCATCATAGTTTCAAAGGCTCTTAAGTGAAGGTAAGGATTATCTATTGCCTTGAATTTTTGGATGTCGTTGGCATTGAACTTATGCGGAAGAAGTTCTTTGTCCACCAAGACCCCTTGTGAACTAATGCCTTGAAACTTGTAATCACTAGACAACTTGCTCAAACTTTCTTGAATGAGGTCCATCTGCTGTTGCTTCGTAGGGTCATTGATTTTGAGGATTAAAACCTTCAATGCCTTAGTCACGGTAGTCAATTGATTCTTAAGTTCGTTGACTTCTTCTTGAGTTTCCATTATCTTTTTAGCTTTCCTCTTTTGACGAATCGGTTTATCAAAAAGTTGAACTTGAATAAAGGTGTTGTCCTTGATTAATCGCCCTTCTCTCCTTGACTAAGTACTGTGGAATGGGAAATTAGGGATATCGACTGTTAATTATTTGACTCAAACTCTATTCAACATGCAATGGATAGAATAAGGTAGAAAAATGAGGGTGGTGATATGGAGGAAGCCTGTAGATGGAGAGATGTGGAAAATTAGGAATAGAATGTACCCCCAACTCGAACTACGAAAAAAGCTGACTCATACATGAATGTAAGACATGGTCATGGTGACATATACTCAAAGTGTGTGCTAAGACTAGTGAGTGTAGGTGACATGTTAAGACTCTTGTCATGACCATGTGGCTAAACTATGGGACTAGACTCAAGCGAAGACTTAACGAGGAAGTATTATTAATAAAAATTATAGAATTAATTAGAAAACTATTTAATTAGACACAAAGTGATGACTCGAGCAATATACCGAACTGTCGCCAAAACGACTGAGCTATCGCCAGGCGCTACACTCACAGAGTGGCCTTGCAGTCCAAATCTTGGCGCCAATGTTGGAACGTTTATCTGGAACTGCTTTTGGTATTATTACTCTACAGGGTATGCCCTAAGTCGTACTAAGTCAACTCTGATTAAATTATTAGACTCTAATTACCAAAATTAATTAATTAATCAAGCAAAGTCCTTTTAGCCATTAAGCAGTTTATTTTGTCTTAACACAAGTCGAACAAACGGTTAGAAAAAATACATAGAGAATGCACAAACAATAATGCGCAATTAGTCAAGTAGGCACAATATGATGCAATGAGTTTGCAACCTAACCATGGCTCTAATTCTCTAAAGTTCGGGATATGGGTTAGTCAATAGAGGGTCCATGGTTAATTGTCTGGATGCACTGCGCGGAAGCCTAACCGTGAAGGGTTGGCGCGAGTGGATGGGACACCGCGATTTTAGAAAAACTCGCTTCCATGGTTTGGTGAATTCAACATTCTCGGATGTACCCTTTGTTGCTCAGAGCGTTCAATCGGGTAGATGGAGCATGAATTCCCAGAGGGTTATGTCCATATGTAGAACACATATGGGTTTCAGAAAATTGAGAAAAACTCAATCAGGAAGTAGGATCGAGCAAACAATGCTAAAAACTGGTCGAAATTAGACATATTTTTGGCTCGGTATTGGAAGAACTTGGCGCAAGCAAACAGAGTCCAGCGCCACCTTTTGGATTTAGCGCCTGGCGACAGCTTAACGCCAAAATGTTGGCACTAGTCTTTGTTCGATGACGCTAGTTCCTACATGTCTCATCAGCTTTATGTGCTCGATAAAATTTTCCAGTTTTGCGCAGCATAATTTCGATCCTAGTTGTGAAAGATATTCCTCAAATTTCCTACGTGTAAAAATCCTATGTTTTAACTCATTACGGATGGTCTTTCCAATGAGATCTTTTTTATGCATATGACAATAATGTTAATCAAAATTACGCACATGAAATACTTAGAACTTTTCGAGTCTCATCCACTCATTCTAAATCATTGCCGAAATAAATTCAGGAATTAAAATAGAAATCTTCCCCAGTGGAGTCGCCAAAAATTGTAGGGAATATTTCAAGTATTACCCATAGCTTGAACCCCACTGTGATTATACACTAAAGTACGGTGGCATCCAAAGGGAAAGAAGATAGAGCAAAAGAGTCGCCAACAAGTTTTAGGAACATGTAAACCGTTCACGAGGTGAAGGTTACACCCCTTAACGATCCAAACGATCGTTAACTCAAATAGGTCTGGAACCATGACTGGTAGTTCGGGGATGAAGGTACAAATCCAACCTAAAAGAGATTAAACCTGCCATAATAATAGACCTCTACTTTATTCTGATCGTATTCATGTGCGCTTTCTGACTAACATACAATCAATAAGATTAACCCTAAACCTGTTTATCTATGTTGGTAGAATATTAATGCACAAATAAATCTATTATTGGCGATCACTTGAATTATAATCATATTAACCCTAAACAAGATTATTAATTATCTTATTAAGCGTGATTACAAGTACGAATTCCCTTTAAAAATGCATAAAAGGCGTGATCAAGCAATAAAAATATATATCAAGCAACCTAATAATAATCATAATTAATAATTATAATAACAAATTATAATTAAAATAATCATGTTAAAGCATAATAACAGCAAGATACTAGGCATGATACTAACAAGATTAATAACAAACCCTAGCATGTAACTAAACAATAAAAATCAAAGCTTTAGCCCTAACATGATACTAACATGGATATTAGAAAGAAAATAAGAAGCATCGCAGGAATCATTATTGTCATATTTGATATTAAAGTTACCCTAGACATGATACTAGGAAGATCAAAATGCCCTAACATAACATTAGGAATCATAATAACAACCTAAGCATGAACTCTACATAATAACAATAAAAACCATTAAAGCACATACTTGGATGCCTCGTACCTCTTTCTAATAACAAAATACACATGTTAGTAAATTCAAGGAAAATAATAAAGTAAAACAATCAAATTAAATAATTGAAAGAGAGATTTGGGACCAAACCCTCAGAAAAAAAACCTTTCACGTCTAGGGCGAAGGCAACTTCGAATTTGGCTAGGTGTATCTAGTGCTTGCGAATGCGGAATTTTGTAAGAAAAGGCAGGTTTAGAGAAGAGAGAGAGAGAAGCTTTATCTTAGAAAGAAAATAGATGATTGTAGATTGGAGGTTGTAGATTGTAGATGAATGAAAACGGAGTTTTTAGAAGGCTATTTATAGAGAAAATCTGCCAAAAAGATAAAAAAAACAAATCAGAGTTCTGACGCAAATAGAACTTGATTAGCACCAACGCTGGCAATTAGCGCCAGGCGCTAATGTCTGGCGTTAGGCGCTAATTCCCCTTTTGACGCGTTTTCTAAAATCATATAGAATTTAATCGTACAGGAGGATAAAATTGTATTTTCCTCAAAACATTCTTTTATTTTGGTTAAAACTCTCAAAAGTCAACAAAAGTCAATTTATCAATGCTAATTGAATTAGGAATGAAAAGAATCTTCTAGAAGAATCTAGAAGACAAAAACCATTCCTAATTGCATTAGGAATGATAAATCTATATTAGGCCCTCCCCTAGATCATTAGGCCGTATATAAGGCTCAAACCGGGCCCGGTTTAGTAATTTGGCCATAACTTCCTCAATATTCATCGGAATTGGGCTTATAATATATCGTTGGAAAGTTATTTTCAAACCCTATCCAACTACACTACTATTGGACCCATATAATGGACCAACCAAACTGGATTAGATGTTTTTATAAAATAGGTTTTCAAAAATAGAGAGAAGAGAAAAGAAATTAAAACTATCCGCAACACTAGACTTTCCACACTTTCACTTCATTCGATTACAATTCGACGTGAAAGGTACTCATCACCGGGTTTGGTTTTGGGGAAAAAAAATGGGTGTATACACGTCCGCACCTTCTTCAAAAATCCTAGGTGGCAAGATCCGGACGCCTAATTTCTGGACCTTATCAGTCTAGGAGAAATTCCACGCAGACAAGACATGACTTTTGGTCTAAAAAGAGTTCGCCCTTTCAATTGGCGGACATGATCTGTCCGCCCCCACATACAAGATCAAATCACCGCATACTCGGATGCATTAAGACGAGTAGAGGATCAGAGGAGGTGGCATGTAAGTGTACGAGCCACCCCCTCTGAGGGGAAAATATTTAGGGTAAAAATAACCCCAAAAAACATGGTCCAATACCATAGTGACACGTGGCCCAGTCAAAGGGCGACGCGTGTCCCTATGGGAAGATGACGCGTGTTAGATGTCCCAAAGAGCACCTGAAATCAGCAAGAGAAAGGGTCTTTATTACATCAAGGCCCAAATCCCAAGGAAATTCATTGAAAGCCGCAAAGCGGCGCCCCCATGCGACACGTGGCACTCTCTGATTGGGCAGCCAATCATGTCACAGAATATTAGGGTACAAACCCTAAAGGGGCACACACTCCCTTCCCTATAAATACCCCAATCATTTATGATGGGAGGGGTGGATAGTGACATAACCTAAAAAAGAGCATTAAGAGCTCCAACTTCTCTCTACTTTCTCTCTCTAAACTTTTCGTTTCCCAATCTCTAACTTGATCGTCGGAGGCGAATATTCCGGTAAAGGAATATTCGTTCATTTTGCAGGTGTCCGTGTCTCGTTTCCTGAAGAGCGCGACCAGTATCCGAGGAGATCACAAAAAACCCCGAAACACCAAGTTATATATATATATATATATATACATATATATATATATATATATATATATATATATATTTACACACACACACACACACACACACACACACACACACACACACACACACACACACCAAGTTATAATGATAACCAAGGCTATAATAAGAACTAGGAACTAATCTAGGCCCTTAGATCATGTTAATCGGACGGTCAACATGATTTCCATGTCATTAATGGCATTTTCGTAATATTTCAACATTACGAAGTGATTTCCAGTTGCATTTCTAAATATTAAATGAAAAGCTAGTAAAAGTAAATGAAATCAGTCATAAAGTAAATGAAATTGCCTTAAAAGTTAAAAAAATTGGGAAAAAGTTTAAAAATTCGCGAAATTACAAAAATGCCATTAATGAATGCGGGTGAGATGTGAGCCATCGGATATAGCGTGATTAAAGGCTAAGATTCTATTATACACATTGGTTCTCACGTGATCTCAATTCTTTAAGGTAAGCCAAACCTAACAAAAAATCTTCAAGAAAATGAGTATTAACACTGGTTTTTATTAACTATTAAATTGTTTTATTATGATAACTATTAATTCATGTCGTACAACTGGTGTTATCATATTAATTTTCAAAAACATCTATTTTAATTTTATTAAAAAAGAAAACTTTATCCAGTTTTGTGATAATGGTAGCTTTAAAGTATGATATCCTTGATTTTTTTTTTTTAAATACCAATAATTACCTAGTACTCTATAGACTGAGTTGTTTTTTTTAAAAGACCTAGCACAGTGAGTTTGTGTAAGAAAAAGGTTGATAAAAAAAAGGGGCGCGAGTTTGAAAATTTTATCAACAATTATTTTCTTTTACCCCTTTTTTCAAAGTTATCAATATCTATACTTATGTACTAAAGTAATCCCCGTTGTTAGCCCTAAAGTACACGTGTGGCATCATCTCATATAAAAATTTCCCGCCAAAAAAACTTGTTACTTTTTTTTTGAATGAAGTTTGTTACTATATTTCGGAGAGAAGTTTTAGCTTTATACTTAGGGATTGATACCTAAAACATATAGCGCTAAAGAAAAAGAAATATTACGTAATAATATAAAATACTACTTAGAATATTATCAAAAAGTATTATTGATCTTATGGTATATCATAATGTTTATTGTACTTTATTTCTTTTGTATATTTTTTTAACTTCTTATGATTTTGTTTTTGTTAGATTTCGGGAAAACTCCTTATATTTGAGTGTGTACCACTGAATAATATATATAGTGTTACAATACTAGTCCTAATTCTGTTAGGAAACCTAGTACGATAAGAATACAAACTATATCACAAATATATACAAATATATCCTAGATCTGCGACAAATATTATAATAATCCTATAATATATATCCCCACCCGCAATCGTAGCGGGAGGAGGGCGTACGCTAAGACTAGACCTAAATTCTAGAAATAAATCTCGTGGTAGGCCTTCAGTGAAAATGTTTGCAAACTAATATCTAGAAGGAACATGCAAAACCCGAACTTGTCCCAAAGCAACCTTTTCTCAAACAAAACGTATATCCATCACCACATGTTTGGTGCATTGGTGTTGTACCGGGTTGCCAAAGAGGTAGATTGCTCTGACATTATCACAACAAACAATAGTAGCCTGCCGTAGAGGACAATGTAACTCAAGTAAAATATTACGAAGCCAACATGTCTCCGAGACAACATTTGCGACGCCTCCATACTCTGCTTCTGAAATAAATTAGACAAGGTATGCTAACGCTTAGATGACCAGGACACAAGGTTGTCCCCAAGGAGACAACAATAGCCCGGTGTGGAACGTCGAGTATCGGACAACCTCCCTAGTCAGCGTCATTGTAAGTAATAAGTCGATGAGAAACAATCGGATATAAATATAAGCCGTGATCAATGGTGCCTTGAACATAATGAATAATGCGTTTCAATGCCTCATAGTAAGGTTCCCGGGGATCATGCGTAAAAAGACACACCTGCTGTACCGCATAAGCAATATCTGACCTAGTGAAAGTGAGATACAGAAGAGCACCTGCTAAACTGTGATACAAAGTAGGATCCCAAAACGGTGGTCCTGCATCTGCACTAAGCTTCGACTTAGTGTCAACTGGAGTAGCTGCAGGTTTACATGAGCCCATACCTGCACTCTCGAAAATCTACTGTGCATACTTTACTGTGAAAGTAGCAAATAAGAGGGAGTGCAAGTCACCGCAATCCCTAAAAAATAACTCAGAGGACCCAAATCAGTCATAGGAAATTAAGTTTGTAACTGAGATATGATCCCTGCACGCAACCTGTCAGATGAGGTAGCTAATATAATATCATCAACATATAGAAGAAAATATGCCATATCATCACCCTGCCGGAAAGTAAAGAGAGAGGTGTCACTCTTAGCAACGACAAAACCCAACTTGATGAGAAAATTTGCAAAGCTCTGGAAGCTTGCTTCAAACCATAGAGAGCCTTGCGAAGTCGACAGACATGAGAGGGCGCTCTCTGATCTAGAAAACCCGGAGGTTGATGCATATAAACAGTTTCCTATAAGTCACCATATAAAAAGACATTTTTGACATCTAATTGATTTATCGACCACTTTTTAGCCAGAGCTAAGCTTAGAAAATTACGAATAGTGGCCCGTTTAACTACCAGACTGAAAGTCTCATCACAATCCACACTAATTTTCTTGCGACCTGCCATTGCATACAAGACGAGCTTTGTGCCTTTCAAGGTCACCATTAGACTTGTATTTATGCTTAAAGAGTCACATACAATTAACAATATTCACCCCTGCAGGCCTAGGTACCAATTCTCATGTCCCTGTTTTAATTAAAGCACTATATTCATCATTCATCGCCGCATTCCAATTATGGTCGTGTAAAGCTTGTTTATAGGACTTTGGAAGGGGTGATTTATGAAGATGGGAACCCGAAGGTTGAACGGTGAGGTTACAATATATTGGGTTGGGCTTAAAAATTCCCCGTTGACTACGGGTGACTCGGGGAGAGGGGGGTGGTGGCCGAGTGGGTTGTATGGGCGGTACACCACGCAAGGGTGGCGGGGTATAATCTGGAGTAGGGGAAACTGGGCTGCTGGTCGCATGTGGGCTGTACAGTAGTGTTTACGGGCTTGTCGCGGCAGAAGATGGGCTTCCGTAGCCAAGTTGCATTGTGGACTGATGTGATGGGGGATGTGTATTCGGCAGTGGGCTGACTGAGGTTGGAGTTGGGCCTCGATTGTGAGGTGATGTTTGTGAGCCACAGTTTGGAGATGAAGGAGAGGGTGGGTCGTGGTTTTTGGCTGTGGTTTGTGAGCCACGGTGATGAGGTGGAGAGGGATTTGGGCCTGCTTATTGTGGGCTATGTAAATGGGGATGCAACAAATCAGGTGATGGAGAATCATCCACCAAAAAATCATAGTCATTGCTATGGAATTGAGCTAAATTCCGAAAGGGGAAGATGGTTTCATCAAAATTAACATGGCGCGAGATGATGATTTTATTTGTGGTGAGATCATGACACCTATACTCTCTATGTTCAATAGGATAACCTAAGAACACACATGGTGTTGATCGAGGAGCTAATTTATGTGGAGCCGTGGCAGACAAATTAGGAAAACAAAGACAACCAAAGACACGGATGTGATCATACGAAGGAGTTTTTCCAAACAAGGCAAGAGCAGGATTATTGTTTTTAAGAGTTTTGGTTGGCAAAATATTTAGAAGATAAGTGGTCGTTTCAAGAGCATAAAACCAATACGAGGGGGAGAGATGCATGAAAGAGAATTGTACGCTTAATATTATTAAGCGTGCGAATCATACGTTCAGCTTTGCCATTTTGGGAAGAAGCGTGTGGATAAGTGTTAGTTTAGATGATTAATACAAGAGGGGGGGTGAATTGTATTGAGTTCCTATTGACTACTTTATAGGAACTTGCAAGAAAACATAGATTTTACGAGGAAACCTTCCAGGGCCCAACTAGAAGTAAAACCTCGACCCTACCTTAGGGATTTCAAACACACAAACTTCACTATAATAGGGCAAACACCAAGTTACAACCTATTAGACACGGACCTTTATTTCACAAGTTCCTCACTGGACTTCCTACTTGATAGGACCCTATCCTACCCAATCTAAGCACCACACTTAGATTCACTCGTACCACCAAAGTACTACACGTACTGCCAAAGTACAAAATACTTGTACCACCTAAGTACAAAACACACAGCTTCACCTAGAAGCTTACACAAACTGTATGTAAAGCAAACTATAAACTCACCCTAATAACCCGACCAATACAAATGTATAACTCCTAGTATGATAGGTAAGCAATGCACGAAATCCGAAACTAATATGAAAAGTTAGAAGCTTGGTAAACTTACTCAATTATAGCACTGTGATTTCTCCACGCATAAACTCACAAAAACCTAAAACCATTTTGCTCTCTACTATTTATACAAGTATTACTCGTATAGAAAGTAGGTTTTCTAAAAGATAAATTAGTTAACTTAACTTATCCTTAAACACGATTTTATGTAAATCAAGTGGAATAAAATCTTTTCCGGAAAATAAGATTAAAAAGAAATTTGTTAAAAAGATTTATCTTTTTAACAAACTGATTTAAAGAAAATTTTTTAGAAAATCTTTTCCTAAAATCTATCTTTTATAATTTTCCATATTATTTTATTTACCAAGCAAACTTGTCACACTTCTAATAAATTTCGTGCATTAACCTAGTTAACATATTAATAATAATTTATAAGATAAAAACCTTAACTAAATATTATTGCTGCGCCGAACTTTTGATCAGGTAGGTTACTTGGGCTCCAAGCTTATTAAGTTCCACCAAAGAACTTAAGCTTGTTGTCTTCAAGGTTCCTATTAGGGAACGTTTCCGGTTTGGGAACTTAGTTCTTGATAGAGAACTCTTCTTCTAATTTGTTTAACTCTTCAATAAAGATCTCTTCATGTCTTCTTAGTTCCAGTTACTTCTTCCATCACCAAGATCAACTTCACCCAAACTAATCACACACTTGAAAACCTTTATTAGTTGAGTTTGCTTTAGTTTAAGTTCCTCATCATCAAAACCTTTATGCTTCAAAAATTTCCCCCTTTTTGATGATGACAAACTTAAGCAAACTCTAGAAACAAGTTAAACAAAATAGAAGGTCGTATTTTTGTGTTTTTGGTTTATTGACAGAAAGTAAACACACACTAAAATAAAATAAAAACAAAAATAAACAAAGCAAACAAAACAGAAATAAACTAAACTACTACAGCATCATATCAGAGAAATTTCTGATACTTTCTCAACTGGAACCCAGAACAAATTTAGCCTCCAAGTTTGCTTCTTCTTTTCCCCCTTTTGGTATTATAAAAAAAGTCCTGTTTTTCAAGTTATTGAGCATCTAGCCACAGCCCCACAAGCAATTCATCGAGTGTGGGAAACTGAAGGCAGTGCTGCTAACTTCCCTTAAATTAGTTCCACTTTCCTGCTGAACCAAAAATATTAGTTGTTACAAAAGGCATTCATTAAAAACCAAAAATAAACATCCTGCTGAACAAAATTTTTACAAACTAAAATAAATTGTTCAAGCATTTAAAAACTTAAATTGAAATTGTTCATGACTGAAATAAAGAAAGGCTAACAAAAGGCTAAGATAGGCTAGGCTAAGATTGTAGGTTAATCAGGTCTGAAGGAGCTCTAGAACTCTCTTGTTGTCCTCCTTGGCTTGTTGTGCAGAAGCTTCCAACTTCTCTTTCATACGGTTGATAACCATCTGGAACTCTTCCTCCAAAGACCTGAGATTATTCTCAAATTTCTACACAATTTTCTCCAACTGCATGCTGCATTTTTCCAGTTACAGCTTTGATCTCTCCCAAGGCTCCCTTGAGCTGCTTCTCAGCAACTTCAACCCGATCAGTCAACTCTGCAACTTGCCTAGCTAGAACCTTATCATCTTCAGCATCAAGTTCCAGAGGCTCATTCATACTTGTCTTAGGAACAGAACTAGCAGACAATCTCCTGTTTTTCCTCACAGGCTGCTCTGGAACTTCTTTCCCTTTTCTTTTTCCTCTTGTACTCTTTTTCTCTTCTACTTTCCTCACCTTCCCATTCACTACCTCTAGACTGATGCCCTGTAATGTCTCACCATTTATCACATTTTCAGGTTTCTCCTCCAGACCCTCATAGACTCCATTAAATTTTACTCCTAGTGATTTAAAAACGGTAGACATGACAGCTCCATAGCCTACTTTGTTCTTTCCTGGAACACAGTGAGCTAGGTGTTGATACATTAGTGAAGGAAAGTTCACTTTAATTTTCTGAGAAAGGCATAAGATAATAGCCATATCCATCAAACAGGCTTCACCCTTCATTTGAGTTCTAGGCAAGATTGTTTTTCGAACCAAGTTGAACAACAACTTGTTCAATGGGCTTAGATCATTGTGGCTCATAATATTCTTCCCCCTTTTTCCTCCTAGGGATTAAACAATATCACCCCCTAAATAATTCCCTACTTTCACAGTTCCCTTTCCCTTTAAATACATCTCGTACCCAGCATTTGGTACTTTTAAAATTTTGCTCAATTTTGCAACATTAAACTCAATTTTCTTTTTGTTAACCAAACTAGAAATTTTTCCTTGTTTTACTTGAAATTTAGAACAGAATTCCGTCATTGCAGCAGGATACATGACATTATTTGAAGCAGTTGTTAACAAATACTCCCACCCTTGAAATTTAATCAAATCAAGAAATTCTAAAAACCTAGTCTTCTTGCACCAAGCTAAATCGAGTATGTGACCAACAACATACCTTTTAGCATCAGCGCTGAATTCCGATTGTTCTCCATCATCATCTTCCTCAACCTCCTCTCTACCCTCTGATTCATTTTGTTCGTCTCCAACCTCTTCTACTTCTTCGTCTTCTTCATCGCCTGACTTAACTCCTCTGGCACACTCATCAACCTCTAGCATCTTCTCTTCGAAGGTCTTTCCTCTTAATCTCTTTTCCTTCCAATATTTAATTCTCTCGAAAATAGAGGCTTCCACTTGTTCATTCTTGCTTTCAGCTTCATCATCGAGTTTAGGGTTTGGTATTGAGGGTTTAGGATCAGACATCGAAGGTTTAGGATTTTCAGATTCTTTGATGGTTGTTGGAGAAGCTTTGTAGTTTACCATGGCTAGAGGAGAGGTTTCTTCTTGGATGGTTCTTTCTGAATTGTGGGAGTTCTCTGAGGAAATGATTTCAGCAATGATAACCATGGTTTTTGAAGGTGGTTTTGAGCTTTGATGGTTTTTTTTACTGAAGGAGGGTTAAATTGATTTGACAGTGAGGTGAAAGTAGTGGGTGAAAGATGCTTTTATAATTAATAAAGCGGTGTGATGGAGTTAATGGGTCACTGTTCAGTCATTTAATTGAACACGTTTAATTAATTTTCCAAAATCATTTAGGCAAGATGAATTTACCAAAAAAAAACTTTAATTTCCAAATTCATTTAATTTATGAAAATAAATTTTCTGTAAATAAAACACGCAATTTTGGAACACACTTTCTACACACATGCACAGTACATTACTACTAGCTAATTTAATTAAGCGTTTAATGAACTAACCTCCAGTGATCAACAACGGTGACACTTCAACTATGTTTAGCACACCAAGATTGTGCTAAATGCTCTTTTTTCTCTATTTCCATTATTTTCGACTTTGCCATATCTTGGAACTTTAGAAGCAATCAATTCAGCTTGATCATCCCAATTTCCAATCTTAATTTCTCAAATCTTTCTCTGTTTAAGGGTTTGGTCAAAATATCTGCAAGTTGATATTCTGTATTACAAAATTCCAATTTAATATTCCCTTTCTCCACATTATCTTTTAGAAAGTGATGCCTAATGTGGATGTGTTTTACCTTAGAGTACTGAACTGGATCCTTAGAAATACATATAGCACTTGTGTTATCACAGTAAATAGGCACACATTCAAAAATAAGACCAAAATCTCTAACCTATTGCTTTATCCAGAGTACCTGTGAACAACATGCTGCTGCTGCCACGTACTCAGCTTCAGCTGTAGATAATGCAACTGTGTTTTGCTTCTTGGAACCCCAAGAAACTAAACAAGGTCCTAAAAACTATACCATACCTGAAGTGCTTTTCCTATTAACCAAATCACCTGCATAGTCAGCATTAGTAAAACCATTTAAATCAAATAAGTCACTTCTAGGATAGAAGAGACACAAGTCATTAGTTCCTTTCAAGTATCTAAGGATTCTCTTTACTGCTTTCAGGTGAGACTCCTTTGGGTTTGCTTGGAACCTGGCACACAAACCTACACTGAAGGATATGTCAGGTCTACTAGCTGTTAAGTAAAGTAAAGATCCTATCATACCTCGATACATAGGTAGATCAACACAAGTTCCAGATGGATCTTCATCCAATCTGGTTGCTATACCCATTGGAGTATCATTGGTCTTAGCATTTTTAAGCTTGTATTTCTTGATCAGTTCCTTGATATACTTTTGTTGATGGATCATGATTCCTTTTTCAGATTGCTTTATTTGCAATCCAAGGAAGAAATTTAATTCTCCCATCATGCTCATTTTAAACTCTCTACTCATAAAGTTAGCAAAATAATTTCACAAAGATTCATTAGTTGCACCAAATAAAATATCATAAACATAAATTTGTACAACTAATAAGTCAGTTCCATTTGATTTTAAAAACAAAGTTTTATCTATTTTACCACGTTTAAAACCATTTTGTAATAGGAACTTTGACAGTCTTTCATACCATGCTCTAGGAGCTTGCTTTAGCCCATAAAAAGTTTTTTCATGCTTGTAGACATGGTTTGGGAACTCTGGATTTTCAAATCCAGGAGGTTTTTCCACATAGACCTCTTCATTTAGAAATCCATTTAAAAATGCACATTTAACGTCCATCTGGAACAACGTGAATCCTATATAAGCAGCAAAAGCAATTAGTAAGAGAATAGCCTCTAACCTGGCTACTGGAGCAGATGTTTCTTCATATTTTATCCCTTCTTGTTGATTAAAACCTTGTACAACAAGTCTTGATTTATTCCTGACAATAATACCATGCTCATCCAGCTTGTTCCTGAACACCCATTTTCAACCTATTGTCTTCTTATCCTTGGGTCTAGGTTCCAGATGCCAGACTTTATTTCTTTCAAACTCATTTAGTTTAGCGTGCATAACATTAATCCCGTCTGCGTCAGTTAAAGCTTCAACATAGTTCTTAGGTTCCATAGAAGAAAGGAATGCATAGAATGCACACAAGTTTCTAAGCTGAGATCTGGTTTGAGTTCCTTTTGTAATATCACTCATGATTGCATCTACAGGTTGTGACTTCTGATGTTTCCATCGCTTAGGTGTAAAGTCCTTGACTAGATACAATCTTTCCTGATCATTGTTGACTGGTTCTTCTGTAGGAACTCGTTCTTGAGTCTCATTTGGAACTTCAACAGGATTTTCGTCATTCCGATCTTGATTCTGTTCTTGAGGAGGAGTTCCTGGTGCATTCTCCATTTCTGGTTCTTCATTTGCTTCTGGATTCGTTTGCTTTGCAATTTCAACTTGCTGCTTCTACAATGATGTTGATTTTTCATCTGGATATGTCTTGCATACAAAGTCCAATTTCAAAATCATCATCACACTCCTGTACATCATTTAATTGTTCAGTTTCGTCAAATATAATATGTACAGATTCCTAAACACACATTGTCCTTTTATTATAAACTTTATATGCTTTACTATTAGAGGCATGTCCTAAGAATACTGCCTCATCACTACGTTCATCAAACTTTCCCAAGTTCCTTTTACCATTATTATGAACAAATCATTTACAACCAAAAGATCTAAAGTAAGAAATATTAGGCTTTCTCCCTTTGATTAGCTCATAAGGATTTTTGTTAGTGATGTCTCTAATTGATACTCTGTTAAGAATATAGCATGATGTATTCACTGCTTCTGCCCAGAAGTTCCTAGGCAAACCACTTGAGATCAACATTGTTCTAGCCATATCTTCAAGGCTTCTGTTCTTGCGTTCCACCACTCCATTTTGTTGTGGCAGAGAAGTTGTGATCCATTCCATGCTCAATGCAGAATTCATCAAATTTTGAATTTTCAAATTCAGTTCCATGATTTGATCTAAGGTGAATTAGTGGATTACATGTTCTTCTATGTTCTTTCTTTACAAAAGCTACAAATTCATCAAACTTTTCATCTTTACTAACAAGAAAGAAAACCCAAGTAAACCTTGAAAAGTCATCAACAATGACCATAACATACCTCTTACCACTTCTGCTTTGGATTCTCATAGGACCACATAGATCCATATGAACAAGTTCCAAAGTTCTTTTGGTGCTTACCATTTTCTTAGACTTAAAAGAAACTCGAGTCTGTTTTCCTCTAACACCAGCATCACACACTTTGTCATACAAGAACTTAATACATGGAAGTCCTTCCACTAGTTCCTTAGATCTCAATTTATCGAGTAGAGTAAAGCTTGCATGTCCAAATCTCTTGTGCCACAATAAAGGATCATTCTCAATGACACTAAGACATGTTAAACTGCTATTAGGAACTTTGTTAAGATCAACAACATATGTGTTACCTTTACGAGTTCCTTCTAAGATGATGTTCCCAGTGTCACTGTGAATGATTCTGCACTTATTAGAAGTAAAGCTTACGGAGTTACCTTTGTCACAAAATTGTGAAATACTCAACAAGTTGTGTTTGAGACCCTCGACCAAAAATACATTATCAATAGCATGGGAACTTGACCTTCCTACTTTGCCAATAGCAACTATATCTCCTGTCATGTTATCACCAGAGGTCACAGTTCCACCATAATAGGCATCCAGTGAGAGAAATCTAGATTTGTCTCCAGTCATGTGCTAAGAACAACCACTGTCGAGGTACCAAGTGTTGTTCCCCCTTACTGGAACCTGCATGAGAAATCAAACATTAGGTTCAAGAACCCAGGTTTCCTTGGGTTCCTGTGTAACAACAGTAGGTTTATTCTTTTCGATCCAAATATGTTCTACATGTTTTTTATTTTTCTGTGTACTCTTTTCTTTCCTAGGACACTTAACTTGTTTGTGTCCAGTATTCCCACATAAATAACAAACTATACTACTAGGCAGGTCAACATACTTCTTTTCCTTTTGGAACTTCCTTTTGAAACCCAAACCTTCTGTTCTTTTCGTTTGAGCTTTGGTGATCCAATCTGGAACTCTGTAATCTACAAGTTGTTTTCCTTTCCTAGCTTTCTCAAGTTCCCCCTCAAGGCTTGCCTTATCCGCTTTTATATCTTCCAAATCAGATTTTAGTTTTTCAAAATTCGGATATTGAGCAAGTGGAGGAACTCCAGAATCAGGAGCATTATTAAGACAGAGTTTCATCAAGGATAGTTCCACATTTAACATTATGTTATCATGTTTCAGCCTGTCTATAGTCTCTTTTAAATAATTATTATCATCAAACAGACTAAAGAATCTATATTGATTTTCAAATTTTAAATTATCAACCCACTCATTGTTTTCTTTAAAAGTAACCAAAGCTTCATCACTTTTATGTTTAGCTTTATGCAATTCTTTAAGTTCTTCTTGAATTTCTAAAATAGCTATTATTAGGTTTTCTTTAGAGAAATGTCTAATTTCTTTTTGAGAAAACCATACCTCAGACTCTAGTTCCTTCAGCTTTGCCTTTTCATCAATTTTAGCCATCAAGCACAAATGGGCAGTTTCTTCTGGAGGTTGGTCTTCCTCTTCCTCTGAATCTGAATCTCTCCAAGCAGCCAGCATGGCTTTCTTCACGTTGTCCTTGGTGAAGTAAGGTTTATAGACTCTTGACTCTTTGGATTTCTCCTTGCCCTTTGTCTTTCCTTTCTTACCATCTGGTAACGGACAGTCTTTAATGAAGTGATCTTTCGAGCCACACTTGAAGCAAGTTGTGTTTCTGGAACTCGCATATCTCTTGTTCCTATCAAAGTTCTTGTAGTTCATCATCCTTTTGAACTTTCTAACTAGCATTGCCATTTCCTCTTTATCGGCTTCTGATTCCTCTGAGTCTTGAGCCTTAAGAGCAAGACTCTTGTTTTTGGAACTTTCAGAGTTGGAACTCAGATGTAGTTCATGAGTCATCAATGATCCAGCTAGTTGTTCCATGTTGAACTTTGTGAAGTCCTTAGCTTCCTGCATGGAAGTAACCTTTGATCTCTATCGTTCATCTTGTGGCAGACTCCTCAAGATTTTCCTAGCCTGTTCATCAATAGGAATGTGTCTGCCAAGGGAATTCAGTTCATTAATAATATCATTGAACCTAGTAAACATTTCCTCTATAGTTTCCTTTGATTGCATTTCAAACCTTTCATATCTAGACATCAGCAAATCAATCTTAGAACGTTTTACCTTATTTGTACCTTCATGAGTTACTTCTAGTAGATCCCAAATCTGTTTAGCAGACTTGCATCCCATGATACGATTATGTTCATGAGGTCCAAGTCCACAGTGCAAATACTTTATTGCTAAAGCATTCAGTTCAAGTTTCTGATAATCTTCTTTATTATAATCAGAAATAGGTTTAGGAACTACCTCTTTCTTTTCATTTGTTATGGTTATTTCAAAATCACCAGCTTCAATAACACGCCAAACCTGGTAATTTTCTGCCTTAATAAAGATCTCCATCATATTCTTCCAGTAGGTGTAAAACTTACCATTGAACATGGGTGGACGTTGGGTAGAGTACCCTTCTTCAAGTTTCTCGTTACAATTCATCTCTCCAGGGACTTACTCAGCAAAGTTATTCGCTTACACAAGAGTACCTTGCTCTGATACCAATTGTTAGTTGAGACGATTAATACAAGAGGGGGGGTGAATTGTATAGAGTTCCTAATGATTACTTTTTGCGGATAAATAAACAATGCATATAGGAACTGAATAAAACACACAGATTTTACGAGGAAACCTTCCAGGGCCCAACTGGAATTAAAACCTCGACCCTACCTTAGGGATTTCAAACACAAAACACTTCACTATAATAGGGCAAACACCAAGTTACAACCTATTAGACACGGACCTTTATTTCACAAGTTCCTCACTGGACTTGCTACTTGATAGGACCCTATCCTACCCAATCTAAGCTTCACACTGAGATTCACCCGTACCACCAAAGTACTACACGTACTGCTAAAGTACTAAATACCCATACCACCCCAGTACAAAACCCGCAGCCTTACCTAGAAGCTAACACAAAACTGTATGTAACACAAACTATAAATTCACCCAAATAACCCAACCAATACAAATATAAGACACCTAGTATGATAGGTAAGCAATGCACGAAATCCGAAACTAATATCACAAGTTAGAAGCTTGGTAAATTTACTCAATTAAAGCACTGTGATTTCTCCACGCATAAACTAACAAAAACCTAAATCATTTTGCTCTCTACTATTTGTACAATTAACACTCGTATAGAAAGTAGGTTTTCTAAAAAGATAAATATGTTAACTTAACTTATCTTTTAAACACGGTTTTAGCAAATCAAGTGGAATAAAATCTTTTCCGAAAATAAGTTTAAAAAGATATTTATTAAGAAGACTTATCTTTTTAACAAATCGACTTTAGAGAAAATAATCTTTTTAGAAAATCTTTTCCTAAAATCTATCTTTTTATTATTTTCCATATTTATTTTATTTACCAAGCAAACTTATCACGTTTCTAATAAATTTCGTGCACTAACCTACTTACCATATTAACAACAATTTCTAAGATAAAACCTTAACTATTATTGCCGCGCCGCACTTTGATCAGGTAAATTACTTGGGCTCCAAGCATATCAAGTTCCACCAAAGAACTTAAACTGCTTGTCTTCAAGTTCCTGTTAGGGAACTTAGTTATTGTTAGAGAACTCTTCCTCTGATTTGTTTAACTTCTTCAATAAAGATCTTCTTCAATTCTTCTTAGATTCAATCGTACCACCAAAGTGCTATACGTACTGCCAAAGTACAAAATACTTGTACCACCTAAGTACAAAACACACAGCTTCACCTAGAATCTTACACAAACTGTATGTAAAGCAAACTATAAACTCACCCTAATAACCCAACCAATACAATTGTATAACTCCTAGTATGATAGGTAAGAAATGCACGAAATCCGAAACTAATACGACAAGTTAGAAGCGTAGTAAACTTACTCAATTATAGCACTGTGATTTCTCCATGCATAAACTCACAAAAACCTAAAATCATTTTGCTCTTTACTATTTATACAAGTATTACTCGTATAGAAAGTAGGTTTTCTAAAAGATAAATTAGTTAACTTAACTTATCCTTAAACACGGTTTTATGTAAATCAAGTGGAATAAAATCTTTTCCGCAAAATAAGATTAAAAAGATATTTGTTAAAAAGATTTATCTTTTTAACAAACTGATTTAAAGAAAATAATATTTTTAGAAAATCTTTTCCTAAAATCTATCTTTTATAATTTTCCATATTATTTTATTTACCATGCAAACTTGTCACGCTTCTAATAAATTATGTGCATTAACCTACTTAACATATTGACAATAATTTATAAGGTAAAAACCTTAACTAAATATTATTGCTCCGTCGCACTTTTGATAAGGTAGGTTACTTGGGCTCCAAGCTTATTAAGTTCCACCAAAGAACTTAAGCTTGTTGTCTTCAAGTTCCTGTTAGGGAACGTTCTTGTTAGGGAACTTAGTTCTTGATAGAGAACTCTTCTTCTGATTTGTTTAACTCTTCAATAAAGATCTCTTCATGTCTTCTTAGTTCCAGTTACTTCTTCCATCACCTAGATCAACTTCACCTAAACTAATCACACACGTGAAAACCTTTATTAGTTGAGTTTGCTTTAGTTTAAGTTCCTCATCATCAAAATCTTTATGCTTCAACAATAACACAAGCGGAAAAGCATCCCATGGTCAATACATTTTTGCTTAAAAGGGTTATTATCAAATTCCCTACCATGATCATATTGAAAGCATTTAATTTGACGTTCAAATTAGGTGTCAACATATTTTCGGAAATTGATAAAGGATTGAAAAGCTTGATATTTGTATTTTAAAGAAATTGTCCACACAATGTGAGTATGATCATCTAATAAGACTAGATAATATTTGTGACCTTGAGCACTACGAATAGAGGATGTCCATAAATCGGCATGTATAATATCAAAGGCACAAATTGTAGTATTATTAGAATTATGAAAGGGAAGTTGAGTGTGTTTTTCTAATTGACATGAATTGCAAAAGGTGGAGTCATGCTCCTTATTACAATAAATATGTTTTTTAGACTTAAGATAGCTAAAAACTTGAGCTCCAGGGTCTCCTAGACGACTATGCCAAGTAGATGGTAAAACAGCAGTGAGGGAAGTAGCTTGCTGAGCCCATTGCTGAAAACTTGCCCACTATTGCTGCTGATTCGGGCCTGTTTGCTGGACTGGGCTTGGGCCGTTTGTGGCTGCTGAGATTGGCCACGCCTTCTACCTTTCCCTTTTGCCTTGCCTCCCCTCCCTTTTCTGCCACGTCTACCGCCACCTCACCCCTGCCTTGCCGCTGCGGTGGTTGCTGCTGTTTGGCGGCAGCCGCGGAGATGGGGATGGTGTTATTTGCTTGGGCAACAAAGGTTTGCCCAGAATTTTCTTTAGCCGATTTTCTTGACTCTTCTAACAAAATTCTTGATCTTGCTTCATCAAATCCGGGAAGAGGGCGAATTTGAGTGATGGATTGAGCCACTCCATCATAGTCTGAGTCAATTAAACCTGCACAAAGATGTAGAACCAAAGTTCTCTCGGATACGGGTTAACCAACATTAGCGAGTTGGTCTTTGAGTTCCTTCAATTTCTGACAATAAGAAGACACGTCTGGAAAATTCTCAACAAAAAGATTGTTAAATTGATTTTCAAGGTAAATAGCACGAATTTCACCATTATCTTAAAAAATATTAGCGAGCCTATCCCAAGTTTCTTGTGCCGTAGCATTCTTGTACAACACCGTTCTTTGTAAGTCTGCAGAAATATTATTATAAATCCACTTTTTCACAATTGAGTCAAGGCGGTTCCACTACGCCGAGGTGAGGTCCGTAGGACGAGGTGATTTTGGATCTATATGATCGATAACATTGCAGGAATGACAATGAATCTCAAAGAGTTCAACCCAACTACCATAATTCCCTTTGTCACGATCAAGAATTTTCAGAACCTCATTCTTAATATTGCTAATGGAATTAGCAGGGTGGTAGTCATTGGAAGGTGGAGGAGGAGGAGGTGTGGATGGTTGGTCATCATCCTTGGCCATGGCTAATTAAGCAAAAGAAAAGAAATAAAATATGCTACTGGGAAACAAAGAAGTTTCGATCTTGCGGCAAGAAGTACAAAATAAATTAGCAGATTGGTGATGAAATCCCACGTGAAAGTAGAGTAAGAGGAAGAAAAATCGGATTTTTTTAGAAAAAAATTGTGGAACCCTAAAAAAATCTAGGTTGTGATACCATGTTAGATTTCGGCAAAACTCCTTAGATTGGAGTGTGTACCATTGAATAATATATATAGTGTTACAATACTAGTCATAATCCTGTTATGAAACCTAGTACGATAAGAATACAAACTATATCACAAATATATACAAATATATCCTAGATCATTTAATATCTATCAGTTTTGTACAGTTTAGGGTCTATTCTATTCACCTTAATTTTTTTCACTTATTTCAGGTGTAATAAGTTCATGTAAGTTAAGATAAGTTCAGATAAGTTCAGTTCAGGTTTAATAAGTTCTGATAAGGGTTACCCAAGTACAAATTACAACAAAAATAAGTTTTAATAAAGTCTAATAAATTCAGATAAGTTCAGGTAAATTCATATAAGTTTGGATAAGTTTAAATCAGGTGAATAGAACACACCCTTAAATGAATTATAAACTAATATTGTAAAATTGTGCATATCACGGGTTTTGAACTAGTACCATGCTAAAACAGCAGAGCCTTTTTGGTGCAGCAGGCCACACCGTGTGGACTGCTGCCAAGTCAGCAAAAATAACAGACCCAAATGCGCACATAATGGGGTTACTATTCACGCGCATAATAAGGTTACTGGTTTTGTTAGGGTTACTTGTATTTTTCAGGGGCTACTTGTATTTTTTTTCCAGGGGTTACTTGTATGGATTATTTATTTAGGGGTTACTTGTATTTTTCAGGGGTTACTTGTATTAATTTTTTTTTTAGGCTTACTTGTATGGATTACATATTCAGGGGTTACTTGTATGGGTTAATTCAAGGGTTACTTGTATGCGTTACTTATTCAAGGGTTAATTGTATAAATTACTTATTTAAGGGTTATTTGTATGATTTACTTATTCAAGGGTTACTTGTATGAGTTACTTATTCATAGGTTACTTATATGAGTTAGTTCAGGGATTACTCGTATGAGTTACTTATTTAAGGGTAACTTGTATGAGTTATTTATTCAAGGGTTACTTGTAATCCCCATACCAAACCACTAACACCCTACAAGTAGCCCCTGAACAAACCAGTAACACCCTACAATTAACCCCTTGACCAAACCAGTTGCACCCTACAAATATTCTACAATCTAGTCATATTACTATTGTTGTTTCTACTGCTGAATTTTTAATGAAGAATGCTCGATCTAAGATTCCACGAAGAAAACGAGCTCCCATTTCTCCTATTTTATCGATTTCACTACTTCAAATGTTATTGATGATCTTAAGGTTAATTAATTGCAATTTTTCACAGCAATTTTACACCCAATTTCTACAATTTTGGACTTTAATTGCAGCAATTTGACAAAGAGGATAGAGAAAATGGGTGGACTAGAGATATGGTTGTTGACTTGTTGGTGATGTGTGGTATGGCTTAGAGGCAAAGCTAAGAAAAGAGGAGAGATAAAAAGAGTGGAGTAGAGATATGTTGTTGGTGATGTGTGGTTTGGCTTGTAGAAGACTTGCAGTATTTTAAAAAAAAATTATTATAGAAATTATGGTTGGCCACACGGTGTGGTCAGCCACATACAAAATTTTGTACTAAAACAGACACCAGGAATAACACGTGTCATATCATGGTGTTGTTTTTTCCCTCCGAAATTCCCCCTTTCCTTTTTATTTTATTTTATTTCTTAATCTACTCTACCTAATGTTACCTATTATATTTACACACAAAATATTCACCAAATCATATAGTTATGGTATTTTTGATTCATATACTTTTATTTTTGTAATAAAATATTTTCTAATTGTACGGAATAATTCAAGTCTTTAAAATCCCACTAACTTGAACCCCACTGTGATCATACATTAAAGTACGGTGGCGTCCAAAAGGGAAGAAGATAGAGCAAAAGAGTCGCCAACAAGTTTTTTTAGGAACTTGTAAACCATTCACGAGGTGAAGGTTACACCCCTTAACGATCCAAGAGATCGTCAACTCCATAAGGTCATGAACCAAATAAGGGTTCGGGGATGAAGGTACAAATCCAACCTAAAAGAGATTGAACCTGCCCTAATAATAGGCCTCTACTTTATTCTGATCGTATTCATGTGCGCTTTTTAATTAACATACAATCAATAGGTTTAACCCTAAACCTGTTTATCTATGTTGGTTGAATTTAATGCACAAATAAATCTGTTATTGGCGATCACTTGAATTATAATCACATTTAACCTTAAACAAGATTATTAATTATCTTATTAAACGTGATTACAAATACCAATTCCCTTTAACATGCATAAAAGGTGATCAAGCAATAAATAACAATAAATAATCAAGCAACACAATAAATAATCAATATCATGAAAAATAATTATAATAATAATAATATCGTCATAAATAAAATAATTATCATCAAAATAATAATAATAATAATAATAATAATAATAATAATAATAATAATATTTGTAATCAAAAATTATAACGATTATAATCATAATCATGTTCATGTTAATATTAAAGCATAATAATTGCAAGATCCTAGGCATGATACTAACAAGATTAATAACAAACCCTAGCATGTCACTAAGCAATAAAAATCAAGTCTTTAGCCCTAACAAGATACTAACAATCATAAATATTAGGAAGAACATAGGAAGCATCATAACAATCATATTTAATATATTTGATATTATAACCTTTTCCCTAAACATGATACTAAGAATATCATAATAACAATATAAACATGATTTCTACATCATAATATCAACTAATCAATTAAAGTACTTACTTTGATGCTTCGTACCTCTTTCTAATAACAAAATACACACGTTAGTAACTTCAAGGAAAATAATAATCAAACAATTAAATTAAATAATTGAAAGAGAAATTTGGGACCAAACCCTCAGAAATTAAACCTTTCACGTCTAGGGAGAAGGCAACTTCGAATATGGCTAGGTGTTTCTAGATCTTGCGAATGCGGAATTTTGTATAAGAAAATCAAAGTTTAGAGGAAAGATGAATGAGGGAGATGAATGAAAGAATGCTAATTAAAACTAATTGTTGAGGAAAACATGTGAATGAGGAGAATTCGTGAATGAATGGTGAATGATAGATGTATATGATGAATCAAAACGGAGTTTTTAATACGATATTTATAGAGAAAATCAGCCAAAAAAGATAAATTAACAAAACTGAGTCTGACGCTCAGGAAACAGAGCTGGCGCCAACCCTGGCTAGCTAGCGCCAGGCGCCAACCCTGGCACCAGGCGCCAAGCCTGGTTCCAGGCGCCAAGGCCTGGGATTGGACGCCAAGCTTGATTTTAACGGGTTTTCGAAAATCCGATAATTTTACCGTACTGGAGGATAAAATAATATAATTTCTTCGAAAATGCTATTTGGTTTTAATTAAAACTCTGAAAAGTCAACAAAGTCAACTTATCAATGCTAATTGAACTAGGAATGAAAAGAACCTTCTAGAAGAATCTAGAAGAATAAAACCATTCCTAATTGCATTAGGAATGATAAATCATATTAGGCCCTCCCCAAGATCATTGGGTCGTACATAAAGCTCAAACCGGGCCCATTTTTGTAATTTGGCCATAATTTCCTCAATATTCATCGGAATTGGGCTTATAATATATCGTTGGAAAGGTCTTTGCAAGACCCATCCAACTACACTACTATTGGACCCATTTCATGGACCAACCAAACTGGATTGGCTGTTTTCTTAAAATAAGTTTTCAAAAACAGAAAGAAGAGAAAAGAAATTAAAACTTTCCGCAACACTAGACCTTTCCACACTTTTGTTTCATTCGATTATGATTCAACGTGAAAGGTACTCATCACTGGGTTTGGTTTTGGGGAGACACAAATGGGTGTCTACAGAAGCCCCCACTTTGACTGAGTTTAGAGAAACGCAAGTTTCGAAAAAAAAGTCAAAGTAGCTATAGGGACGGAGAATGATTCAGAACGTTCTGCGATCCTAAATCAATCTTGCAACGCCGATACCTGCAAAACTAGCATTAGTTAAACAGATAAAAGAGTTAAGAAACGCGTATCTTGCACCGTCGAGCACACGTCTCTGAAAGTAACCGATTCGTTTTGATGACCTCCTGCAAGCTAGGGAATGCCATCCCGCTTGAAAACCGCTACGCCCGTAACTACTTCCAAATTAGAAGATTGCTTCGCCTGAAACGATCCTCCTCCACTATGATAATATTCCACATCCTAGGGAATACTATCGAAGATTATTTCTCTTGAAATAATCCTCAGTCGCATTGACAATATTCCACATCCTAGGGAATACTATCGAAGATTATTTCTCTTGAAACAATCTTCAGTTGCTCGTGACAACTATCTGCAAGCTAGGGAACGTTGTCGAATATATCTTCTCTTGAAGCCATCCTCATTTGATGCGATAATTTTCCAAAGGAAATTACCAAAGATCCACGCCTGTCGATCTATAAAAGTTCGCCTGAACTTTGCTTCCGCTATGCCTGTACGTCGGCGCTTCCGTTGCTTTGAATCTGTATGTCGGTGCTTTTGCTGTGATGACAATCCTCTTTTCTTTGGGAATAGTTGCCAACACAACTCTTGTATGATGTATGACAATCCGATTTAGGGAAAGTTGTCAATGCCACGTAATAATCCATCCTTGGAAATGTTGCCACGATGAAGCGACAATCCATATCTCGGAAAATTTACCAAAATCCAATTTTTGAAAAAGTTGCCAATACTTCGTAACAATATTTCATAAGAACTTTGCTATGATTAACAATCCACATCTTGGAATATAACTCTTGAAAGCAATCCACCTTGGAAATTTTCCAACGCTATGCGACAATCCTTTTAGGAAAATATTGCCACAATTGACAATCCGCGTCTTGGAACATTTGCAAAAAGAGTTAACCGACATTCCACGTTGAGGAACCTTTGCCGATATTTATGATGAATAGAAACCTACAACAATCCTTTGGGAAATTTTGCCATAGGGAACTAGGTGTATGACAATCCAATCTTGGAAAACTTGCCAACGAGCCGATGAATGTATGACAATCCGAACTTGAAAAAACTTGCCAATAAAGAAGGAGCACGACAATCCACGCTTGGAAAATTTTCCAGAGATGACAATCCAATCTTGGAAAAATTATCGTTGAAGAAGATGCACGACAATCCATTTTTGGAAATATTGTCAGTTGGGGATAACAATCCGATTTTTGGAAATATTGTCGTTTTAGTGCTTGCTTTTGAACCGATGCTTTGGTGCTTGTAATGAGCCAATACTTAGGCGCTTAAGCTAAGTGAGACGATCTTTCTTCAGGTCGATCACTTAGACTGTAATCAAATCGACTACTCAATTATGTCAAATTGCTTATAGGGGCTAACTAGCGTACCAAGGAACCCGAAATTGCCGCATGAGGTTGAAATCACCTTTCTGAGAGGCTTCGAGCTCTGTCGTTGCTGAGATATTTCTAGCGCCAGGAATTGACTCTGTCGCCGAACGCTGTGATAGGGTCTTCCCTATTCTGTTGCACCTATATTTATTTTTGACTATAGAACTTTGCCAATCTCTTTAATTATCTTAGGGTTGACCTAAGGCTTAATGTTGCTTGACTCAATAATTTGACACGACTCAAGGTATAAACTTGACTCGACTTGAAGTGTAATGACACATGTGTTAGACTCAAATCAAAGTGATATGGCACGACATAACTCAATAAGTACATGACTCGTGTGTGCATTGTAATGTGATCGTGCGACTCGAAAAATGCAAAAAAAGCAAAAAATTTCCGTCAATTTTGTGTAGGGTACCTACTTTCTCTTGAAAAAGAAAGACGTGAAAAAGAAAATCAAAAGTTTGAAGATGCATGTTGAATGAGCTTAGTCAAATGTTGTTTGATACTATCTCTCACGGTTCAAGGATTAATTCATCCTAGGCTATCTCAACTGTTGACTCCATGATGAAAGTATTTGGGTAACTTAGGCACGGAGGCTAAGCACTTCATACTTCGTGATGCAATGACAATTATGAGTGATTTTGAAGAAGCATGCTTTAGCGTTAAGATTGAATGACAAAGGGTTCCTAAGGGAAATATATTTGGTCATGTATGCGTGATGTGTGTGATAGTGACACTAAAGTTAGGCCGCAAGAGCTAAGTATGTGGAAAAATATATTATTGAAAAGAGTCAAATGGTGGTGACTCTTAGGCTAGGTAAGCTAATGATGTAGGGATCAAGCCCCCAAGTCTAGCTCTAAATGAATAGGGATGAGTACAGGGGATCCCTTGATATGATCATGGTGTAAGTGTGCGAATGTGAATATGAATGCATTTTTATTACGGCCGCACCTCGATGTGAGGTTGCCTACGTATCCGTTAGGAATCAGGCCGAACGTAGCTCTAGCCGAACCTCGCACAAGTGTATGAATACCTCAAAAAGGTCTTTTTAAGAGTTGTAACGTGGTTAGGCTAAAGGTTATAGAAAAAAGGGATAAAGGTTCAAAACCCTAGATAAGCCCCCAAGGTGTGCAACCTTGCTTTTGAATCTTTATATTTTTATGTTTGAGTTTCTACTCTTTTTTTTTAGCTCCATTTATCTTTTGCTTTAGCATCTATTTTATTTTTTTATAAGTGTAGGCTATCCCGATCATGCAGTCTATCACTCACTTGGCATTCATGTTTCTCAGGCACGGTACCGAGCACTCTTTAAGAGACGCAATCTGAGACGTGTTCTTATCGAAGACATTTTCATATCAAAGACATCGGAACACTTACCCTTTTTTACACTTTTATTATTTTTTGCTTTTGCTTATTTTTGCTATATTAATTTTTTGAATCACTCAAGCCTTTTTTAGAATTGCATAAGTTGCACACCATCCCATCCCAAGGTTAGGTAGATGTAGGTTGAAAAAAGAAAGGTCTATCGTTAGGTGAGGCTCAAAGTGGTTTATGAAGAAAAAGGATGTATAATTGAAGGGTGAAAGGTAATATGATGTGGCTACAAGGGTTGCCTTAAATCATTGGTATACCTTGTGTTTAATTCGACATGGATTTTTTTTTTTTAATGCAATAAAATGAAATGATCATATATGAGGAAATAAATGCTCATTTTATTAAAGGGAAAGGAAAAAAGACTACAAAATTAATCTAAAGGAAAAGAAAATGTGCCTATGCTAGACTTATTGAGGAAAGGAAAAAATGAAAAAGAAATAGAAAAAGAAGTCATGAAATCTTGTCCTTGAGGCTCGCCTCTTGTCTTGTGTTGTTTCATCATCACCCTCATTTTTTGTTTGTCAATCATATGACTCAAACTCGATTCAACACACATGGATGGAAGAAGTGAAGAAAGATTGGAATAGAATGCGAAAGAAGATTTAGATGGATGGATATAAAGAATTAGGAATAGAATGTACCCCCCAACTCAAATGACGGAAAAGACCGACTCATGCATGAACCTAAGACATGGTCATGGTGATGTGCACTCAAAGTGTGTGCTAAGACTAGTGAGTGTAGGTGGCATGTTAAGACTCGTGTCATGACCATGTGGCTAGACTATGTGACTAGACTCAAGCAAAGACTAAGTAAAGACTTCATGTATATGCATTAAACTTGACAGACTGTGGTATTTTAGTCATAACCTTTTATCTGCGACTCTGACTGGGGTGAAACCAACGCCAAAATAAAGAAAAACCTCGGGACTACAGATCCATAGGTTGTACGACTCGTAGTTCTTCCTAGAACTCCGGCTATGACCAAAACAAATTGACGCTTGTGCAGTATACGGGAATAAAAATCCGGGTTGACTTAAAGGAACTTTACTCGATTTTATGTTTATTTATTAGCTCAAATTAATTAATTAATTAATTAAACAAATTCCTTTAGTCATTAATCAGTTTATTTAGTTTTGATACAAGTCAAACAAACGGTTAGGAAAAATCACATAGAATATGCACAACAAATAATGCACAATTAGTCAAGTAGGCACAATATGATGCAATGAGTTTGCAACCTAACCATGGCTCTAGTTCTCTAAAGTTCGGGATATGGTTTAGTCAATAGAGGTTTCATGGTTAATTGTCCGGATGCACCGCGCGAAAGCCTAACCATGAAGGGTTGGCGCGAGTGGATGGAACACCGCGAGTTTTAGAAAAAGCTCGCTTTCATGGTTTGGTGAATTCAACAATCTCGGATGTACCCTTTGTTGCACGGAGCGTTCAATCAGGTAGATGGAGCATGAATTTCCAGAGGGTTATGTCCATATGTAGAACACATATGGGTTTCAGAAAAGTGAGAAAAAATTCAATCAGGAAGTAGGATCGAGCAAACAGTACGAAAAACCGGTCGAAATTAGAACGCATATTTCTGGCTCGGTATTGGGGGAAATTGGCGCCAGCAATCAGAGACTGGCGCCAGCTTTTAATTGTAGCGCCTGGCGCCAATACTGGCGTCAGGCGCTACGGCTAAAAGTCTGGCGCCAAGCTCTGGCCCCTCTGACGCTACTTCCCACATGCCTCAGCAACTTTCTGTGCTCGATAAAATTTTTCAGTTTCGCGCGGTGTTATTTCAGTCCTAGTTGTGAAAGAAGCGGATATAAGAGAAAGGCAACGAACGCATAAGCACACGAGTACTTAGTAGACTTATGGGTTGGATGCTTCTTTACGGCTCTATAGTAAGCTCCAAATTCCTCAAATTTCCTACGTGTAAAATCCTATGTTTTGAACTCATTACGGATGGTCTTTCCAATGAGATCTTTTTTATGCATATGACAATAATGTTAATCAAAATTACGCACATGAAATACTTAGAACTTTTCGAGTCTCATCCACTCATTCTAAATCATTGCCGAAACAAATTCAGGAATTAAAATAGAAATCCTCCCCAGCGGAGTCGCCAAAAACTGTAGGGAATAATTCAAGTCTTTAAAATCCCACTAACTTGAACCCCACTATGATCATACACTAAAGTACGGTGGCGTCCAAAAGGGAAGAAGATAGAGCAAAAGAGTCGCCAACAAGTTTTTTTTAGGAACTTGTAAACCATTCACGAGGTGAAGGTTACACCCCTTAACGATCCAAGAGATCGTCAACTCCATAAGGTCATGAACCAAATAAGGGTTCGGGGATGAAGGTACAAATCCAACCTAAAAGAGATTGAACCTGCCCTAATAATAGGCCTCTACTTTATTCTGATCGTATTCATGTGCGCTTTTTAATTAACATACAATCAATAGGTTTAACCCTAAACTTGTTTATCTATGTTGGTTGAATTTAATGCACAAATAAATCTGTTATTGGCGATCACTTGAATTATAATCACATTTAACCCTAAACAAGATTATTAATTATCTTATTAAGCGTGATTACAAATACCAATTCCCTTTAACATGCATAAAAGGTGATCAAGCAATAAATAACAATAAATAATCAAGCAACACAATAAATAATCAATATCATGAATAATAATTATAATAATAATAATATCATCATAAATAAAATAATTATCATCAAAATAATAATAATAATAATAATAATAATATTCATAATAAAAAATTATAACGATTATAATCATAATCATGTTCATGTTAATATTAAAGCATAATAATTGCAAGATTACGATTATAATCATAACTAGCGCCAGGCGCCAAGCCTGGTTCCAGGCGCCAAGGCCTGGGTTGGACGCTAAGCTTGATTTTAACGCGTTTTCGAAAATCCGATAAGTTTACCGTACTGGAGGATAAAAATAATATAATTTCTTCGAAAATGCTATTTGGTTTTAATTAAAACTCTGAAAAGTCAACAAAATCAACTTATCAATGCTAATTGAACTAGGAATGAAAAGAACCTTCTAGAAGAATCTAGAAGACTAAAACCATTCCTAATTGCATTAGGAATGATAAATCATATTAGGCCCTCCCCAAGATCATTGGGCCGTACATAAAGCTCAAACCGGGCCCAGTTTGGTAATTTGGCCATAATTTCCTCAGTATTCATCGAAATTAGGCTTATAATATATCGTTGGAAAGGTCTTTGCAAGCCCCATCCAACTACACTACTATTGGACCCATATCATGGACCAACAAAACTAGATTGGCTGTTTTCTTAAAATAAATTTTCAAAAACAGAAAGAAGAGAAAAGAAATTAAAACTTTCCGCAACACTAGACCTTTCCACACTTTCGTTTCATTCGATTATGATTCAACATGAAAGGTACTCATCACTGGGTTTTGTTTTGGGGAGACACAAATGGGTGTCTACACTAATCTACTACTTTATATCTTATATTTTTTATTCACCAAATCATATAATTATGGTATTTTTGATTCACATACTCCACCATATCTTTAAATAGCACAATACATAAATTTTATTCTTTATAATTATTAATATGAATTATTTTATTAAATAGGGTTATTGTGATACAATATATATTTAAAAAAACCCAATGAATGTATTACTGTTGTTGTTGTTGTTATTGTTATTGTTATTGTTATTGTTATTGTTATTGTTATTGTTATTGTTATTGTTATTGTTATTGTTATTGTTATTGTTATTATTATTATTAATATTATTATTTCTCAAAAACAAAAGTCATACAACCTACAATAAATTAGTGGGAAGCCGAGATACAATATGGGCCCCCACTCCTCTATCTATAGCAAAGCCTACCCTAGTGAATATGTGAGCTGCAGCACGAGCCCCAATGTCTTGCGTCGTCGAGAACCTTTGAATCCGCTTCAGCAACGTAACAACCTCCTTCTCTAAATCCCCAAGCGAAGAAAAGGAAAAGGGAATGAAACCATATCCAATCTCCTGACAACGAGCTTCATACTTTACCCGCTTCCGATGAGCCGCATCATCCACAACCCGTCTCGGAACAAGGTCAAATAGCCTTGTTTGTGTCAAAGGAGAAGACCCTGTGAAGTCGACACATACATCACGACCACGATCCATGAATAAAGTAACACATCGGCAGGTCTCAAAAATTATTATTATTATTATTATTATTATTATTATTATTATTATTATTATTATTATTATTATTATTATTATTATTATTATTATTATTATTATTATTATTATATCTCAAAAATAGATTTAGTCATACAACATATAAAAAAATTAGTGGGTAACCGAGATACAATCTGGGCCCTCACTCCTCTATCTATAGCAATCTTATCCTAGAGAAGATATGAGCTGCAGCACGTGTCCTAATGTCCTGAGTCTTTGAGAACTTCTGGATCCGCTCCAGTATTGCAACAACCTCCTTTTCTAACACCACAAAAGAAGAGAAAGAGAAAGGAAGGTAGCCATATCCAACTGCTTGACAACTGTATCCGTACTTGACCCGCTTCTGTTTGGCTGCATCAATAACTACCCGTCCAGGTTCAAAGTTAGATAGCCCACACTATGTCAAAGGAGAAGGCCCTGTCAAGTCAACACATACATCAGGAGCACAATCCTAGGAATAAAGTAACACATCTGCAAGTTTGAAGACCCCGTCGTTGTTCCCTCCAGATAGTCCAATGTCCACCTCCTTTCTAGCTGAAATCCCGACCGATAGCAAACATCAACAAGGGTATCCCGAACAAAATTATGCCGATATTTAATGCCCACAATACCAGCACAAGACACCGCGTGATCACCGAAAATATCCCCATAAAAAACCCTTGAACAAGTAGAGCACGACGTCGTGATAGAGAACAATGGAACACCCAACCGGTGTCACAGTGACAAGTCTTAGCATTCATCATCTGACCCAACCCCGAAATAGGGACCACTTGAAGTCGAGCAAAGGCGTGATCTCCCTGATGTGATTTCCATAATGCTGATTTGTTGAGGTGTTGAAGAATAAGCAGATTCTGCAGAAGCGATAACCTTTGTGAAATATATATCTGCCAATTTCTTCATGAGTTTAGGGGCAGCGACCTCACTAGGATTACTTAAATTGACATACTCCACCGTTCCGTTAAACAAACTCAACATATCCTCAAAGGCTCGTCCAAGACCTACAATGTCTACATGCCGTAGAAGTTGTGTCTGCAACCCAACAGACTGCAACCGAGAAGCAAGAAAAGTATAGTGACAAACATCACCTGCAAAATAAACACCAAAAGCCCTCCAAAAGCAAATGGTAAGGTGGAAAGTTGTCACTGCCAATTGCCAAACCCAGGCCCCCGATCTAAAGCAGTAACAATACACTCCAAGGAAGATCGAAGAGCCCCATCGAAGTGCGTTGAGCCGCCTCAAAAGTACTAGGAGGACAAGTACGCAATGCAAAGTAGAGTTTAGAAACTACGGTACATGCCCTAAGTAACAACAGCTCACACTGAGGATCATCTAACATAGCGACCTTATCCATAAGGGCAATAGTCTTGGTCACCCTCTACATCACAAGCTCACCATTAAAATTAGAATCGAAACTAAAGGGACCACCAAGCAGCTTAACACATATATATATTTCATTATTATTATTATTATTATTATTATTATTATTATTATTATTATTATTATTATTATTATTATTATATTGAGAAAGTTCAAAATAGTATTTTTATTAGAAATCTTCCTACTTAAGTACTAATAACTTACGAAGTATTTTTCCTAAAAAAAAAACCGAATTATGTCTTGGACAAAGATATAACATTGTTTTATTTAACTCTTGGACAAAAATAACTATTCTATTTTTAAATTTTTTAGCTATTTATTATATATTTCTTATTTATGTATTCCATTATGACAAAAGTGTATTAGCTGCACCATACTTTAAGTTCTAGTGCAATTTTTATGTTTTTTTTTTTTGAGGGATTTTTTTATGTTCTTAATATTTTGATTAGAATTTTTTTTAATATAAAATTGGAATTTTGTTTTTGTTTTTTGTTTTTAAATATTTTAATTGGTTTCTCACCTAATTATAATATATACGAAGAACATAATGGGATGAGGGGAGTATATAATATAGCTTAACATTATAAATATTATGAACTCTAATCTATGTATGTAATTTTTAAATTTTTTTCTTAAATATTTTTCATATTTTTATATTTTGGTTATGGAAAAAAATTTGATCAAATATCATTAAAACGAGATTATTATTCCTACCCATTGGGTGTATTTGAACAATAAGAAGAAACTAAACGCAACCTAGTATATGTTATAGCTGTGTCATGTCGATTATAGTTCTAATTAAATATATATATATATAACTTATTTTTTTAGGGTTTTTCTAATTTGAAAAGACATGGGTACACCTTAGAAACTAGACTACCTTAGGGGCATAGCTTAGAAAACCCTTTTTTTAAATTACTGTGCATAGCACGGGTCCTAAGATATATATATATATATATATATATACATATACGGGGTGGTTCCGCTGAAAACAGGGCTCATGCTGAAAACAAGGCTTATGCTGAAAACAACAAATCTCAACCATTCATTATTAGCACAAAAGATCAGACGGTTTAAAATGCCTAAGATCTTTCCAACCTTACATATAATCAATTCGATCGTTTTAAAGGTCACTACATACAAAAATAAAGTAACTTTATCTAATTGATGACATTTACATAAAGTCACTATATTTTAAAAAAACATAACTATATCAATTTTGACAATATTTACACAAAGGTCATTATATACAATAATAAGGTAATTATATCAATTTTGACAACATTCACATAAAGATCACTATGTACAGAAATAAGGTAACTATATCGACTTTGAGTTTTTAACACCATTTACATAAAGTTCACTATGTACAGAAATAAGGTAACTATATCGATTTTGAGTTTTTGACTCTATTTACATAAAGGTCACTATACACAAAATAAAGGTCACTATATACAAAAATAAGGTAACTACATCAATGTTACAATATTTAAATTAAGATTGCTATATACATAATAGCTACGCATTCCTGCAACAACTAACAGCCACCTTCATTCACCTAGCCAGTCGTAAGCACTCCAATTTACCACAAGATCAAGCATCACAATTAGCCTTAAGCACTCCTACTGTAGGTGCCTTCTAGCTCTTTGACATACTTCCAGCAGAGGGTTTTCTAACCCATAAATCTTATCAGAGTACTTATCAAAGTCCTCCACAAATCGTAGGGTTCTCTCAATAATAACAGGATGATGAGGAGTGTCCTTGTTATTGAATATCTTATCATTCCTACAACCCCAAATATACCACATTAGAGCCACGCCTTTTCGCACCAATTTGGGATTAAATTTCTGCCAGAAAACAATCATGCTTTACTCCTTATGACAGCCAAACAATTGTGTGCAATTAGCTGCATCCCACAAGTCTTTGACAGCAACACAATCAAACACAGCGTGTGTGTGTCTAATTCTGTCACTACATGCTGCGTCTGTCCAATTCTCCATTTCAATTAAAATCAACAAAAACAAGTATGCTCAATTTAAATCAATCAAGCACCTTAATATAAAAAATTAAACGTGATTATCTTAATTTAAGCTATTTTCATCATAATCAAACATCCACGTTACTAACTTTACCCAAACTTAATTTACTAAAATCAATAACACAAAAATCGTGTTACTAAGAAGGTGAAGAACAACAAGAAGAGTAGAATTTCGAGCAAAAATTACACATAAAGACTAATTTACTAAAATCAAGCAAAATTGAACAAAATACAGTTAAAAAATACTCATATAAAATTGAAACATCCAAATCAAATCGAAAATTTCCCGATAAAAAACGACCAAAATTACACAAAAATCATTAGAAAAAATTCAAAATTACACATATGCATCTCAAACTACTTCGACAAAACTAAAATTTAAATCGAAAATCAAAATTCAAATCGTGAAATCAATTTGATTTCAAAAAATAAATTATAGAAAATAAAAATTTTAAACGAAAAACCTAAATTTAACATGGCTCAAATACAATGATAGGAAGAAATTAATGAGATTACAAATATAAATTCACTAATTCAAAGCTAAAATAAAGAAAATTCACTCAAATGAGGCTAAACTGATAAAAAAATTAGCAAAATTATAAACGATTTACTCACTTGAATTGATAGATCGTAGACGATAATATCAACCAATTTGATGAAGAATCGAAGTAATTATAAGATTTACAACTGTGATTTGAAGAAGTAGAATGTAATTTGAAGAAGAATGGAGAAAATAGGAGAGAGAAAGGTTGCGGATGCAAATGAAGGAGGAGAGAGAAACTAAATGCTTTAGTCTGAAATTGTGGGAAAAAATACATCCGTAAGATATGATAGTCAGAGATTGATTATAATCTACGGTCAAGATTTGTTGTTTTCAGTTTTCAACTTAAGCTTTGTTTTCAGATGATCCACTCTCTATATATATATACAAATATGGTCCTATGTCATCATTTACTATTCATATGTCATCATTTACTTAATTTTCTTTACTAATATATAATATACAAATATGGTCATATAATATTATGTTGAATTTGTCAATTGTCATAATGTCTATTTTTATAAATTATTTTTTCATAATTTTTACTAACCTCTAATTAATTATATTAACGGTCAAAGTTATATCTCGACAAATCTGCAAATCCAACTCTATCTTATAGAAAAATATAAAAATAAAAATTAGAGGAATTAAAACTAATTTGTGCATGCATGATTATTACGAAAACGAGGGAATACATTTTAATACTTAATAGTATTCATAATATATGCTATTGGGTCACCAAAAAAAATAGTATATGCTATTGGGCTTCAAATTTATAATTTCTATTTTCTTAAAATTCAAGTTAAACCTTTTTGATTGATAAAGCAAAGATTCTTAATCCACCAGTCAAATGATGAATATATACTATTACCCGACACCTTCACGTTTTCGTTAAAGTAAAATATTCATGTTAGTTTAATTACGAATTTAACCCCTAGACTTAGTATATAACAATACCAAGCCAAAACTAAAAAATAAGGAGTTGTATTCAAGCAAATATCATAGAAAATTAGTTGAACACAGATGGATTATCAAAGTGAATCCATCGAGGTGATACGGCTCAAATCATCGAAAGGTAGATACTTAAACGCTGATGAAGATGAAAAATCGATCAGCTTCTATTATCATCATGATAAAGATAAGCCTATACCACAAAGTACAGAGTGGAGAGTGACTTGGTTAGGGGCTCAAAAAGTCCTTCTCAAGAGCATCTACGGCAAGGTGTTCACTATTAGACGACGTCTAACCTCGACGGCTGGGGCGCCGAGTACTGCCCACACTGTCAATACTCTGCAAGTCTTGATTTCGATTTATTCGAAACAAGAAAATTGGCCTGTACGAGATGGTGCAGGGGACTTTTACGTTGAAATGAAGAACGCGCTAATTGATGGTACTAATAGTGTCAAGGAAGTTAAGGCTAAGCTCATGCCTAAACATTATTCTTCTTATACCTTAGAAGATCTTGATGGACTCTGCCTCAAAGGTAAGATGCTAAATTATGTTCAAACTAAATTCTATACCATGCAAGGGTGGAATTTAAGTAGTGCAGGGTGGATCGTCGAAGTTGTTCATCAGACTCATATTCGTAACAATAACAATATTGTTAATAGTAATAGCATAATTCATAAAAATATTGCTAATAACAGTAAGGCGATACCATTTGATAAAAAGGTGGCGCCACAGCAGGGTGTAGTGCCGGCGGCGGCGAATATGTATCAGGTTGGACAAATGATTTTTAATGTCCCAGATTTTATTCGTGGTGGTAATGCTGGTATTGGCGGGTTATTATCTTCGGCGAATTCGGGACATAACACCAATGGCTCTGGTACACAGACTAATGGAGATGTTAATGTGAATACTAAGATTGGTACACAAGAACATGCTTCTGTCGCCTTTTACACAGGAATGGACCTGGCAAGCTCCCGATCCCTATAGCCTTATTGTATACGAAGTATGTATTATTAAGTTCGAATTTTCTTTTGCAGTAATAAGTACGAAGTATGTATTATCAATGCAATACCAGTTGGTGGGGAACACATCTTGTGAGGTCACGAGTTTGAGCCCCATCAACTACAAAATGCTTGGAAGTGGGGGGATTCCCTTTTCTCTCCCTCTACTCTCAAGCGATGACCTGTAGAGCTAGGCTGACTAAATCTGTGAGAGGTGCCAACTCAGTGGGGTCCTTTTTACCTTGAAAAAAAAATGTATTATCAATCCAATATCTTGTCTAGTACATTGAGTAGCAAACATCAAGCTACCAATTGCACTAGCATACTCTAATTGTGTAACAGGTGTTCCACAATTGTTACTTAGTTTACATGATTTATCATATGGAGTTATTATAAAGTTCTTTTAATCTTAAAAGCTCAAGTTTTTTAAGTATCTTAATGAGACTTACTAAGAGAATAACCCCCACACTTATTTTAACGTTGATACTCAAAATAGTATCAACTTTATTTAAGTCCTTTATCTTAAAGAATAAATTCAAATCATCCTAAGTTTCATAAAAATAAGGCAAATAAAAAAGAAAAGATGAAGTATATGTCTTCTATGTTGGCTCCAAAAATTAGCATATCGATATAAAGACATAAAATGATACCATAATCCTATGTAATCTTAAAGTATATACATATTAACATATATCACTAATAGAAAATAGTAAATTGGCACTAATTCAGAACGGACCCTAGGCATCATTTGGAACCAATGCCCCTTGGAGAGTGCCAAAAATAATGGATAAGGCCGGGTACCAATTCAATATTGGTGTCCATTTCTTGAAGTACTTATTTTTTTTGACATACTTTTTTTTTTTTACAATATTTTTTTGGACATAGTTTGCCTTACCTCTTTTTATTTTCACAAAGTATTGGGTGCGGCAGCCGCAACGTACCCGATGTTTCATCAGTCGAGAAGTATCATCGTCATCTTCTTACGACGATGAAGAACAAGTTTCCACCCGATGAGAAGTTGGCGGTGGTTACGACGAAGGGGAGGAGCGAGGTCATCCATGACAGAAGAGAGAAAGTTTAATTGCTTGAGATTCTCGGATTTTTCGAAAAAATGCCCAGCCAAAAAATCTAATTGGGGTGTTCTTATGTGATGTATAATTGTTGGAAGTTGATTGTCACATATGATTGTATGTTTAATTGTGAGAATTTTAATAACATACACATGTATTTTGGTTGAGAAATAGCAACTTATGTTATACCCATGACCTTGAGTACGAGATCTTCAGTGGAGGTTCTGCCATTGTTATACATATTCTCAAACAAATTATACATTCTCAAACAAGATATACATATCCTCTATTGGCTATATGATATCATTGTTAGATGACATCCTCTGTCGGCTATATAATATATTTTATGATTGTGCCTATGATATTCTTTATTGGTTGGATGTTATCCTCTATTGGCTATATGGTATCCCAGTTAGTCGAAATATCATTAAGCCAATAAAGGATACCATATATCTAATAAAGGGCACCATCCAGTTAGTATAAGATATCATCCAGCCAATAGAGAATAACATCTAGCCAATAAAGGATATCATCCAGTTAGTAGAGGATATCATCTAGCCAATAGAATTATCATCAAGCCAATAAAGGATATCATGTAGCTAATAAAGGATATCATCCAGCCAATAGAGAATATCTTCTCGTCAATTGAGGATATCAAAATCCGCATTTTGTTATTCCAGATTGACACAATACTTTCTAATATCTTTTTTTTTTCATGATTCTAAAATCTTTTTATATACTTTATTTGCATGAATGTGTATCTACTACTTCCTCCGTTCTTTTTTACTTGACCCGCTTTGGTTTTTATACTATTAATCACCTCTCCTTTGACCGTCTTTTGTGAATGACATGTAAGGAAAAATATATTCATGTGGGGTCTTATTGAATTCGTCTCATTAAGTACTATCGTAATATACAATTTTTTTATAATTTTTATTTGTGGAGAATTAAAGTTATTAATCGCTAAAATTTTGTATTGACAAACGTGATAAAAGAAATAGTTCAAGTAAAAAAGAACAGGGGAAGTATCTAATAACACTAATTTTCTAGAGTTATATTACAGAATTATATTGTTCGGTCCCTTGTAGTATATTAATAATATTTCGATGTTTCCTAACCCCCTCCCCCCTTTGCTATAATAATTTGTATAGAATAATAGACTTAGAATAAGCATTAATGCAAGTCATTAATGTGATTTCTGTTATACTTATTTATTTTTTTTTACACCATTTGACTTTTGGACAATTCACCAACTACACATTGACTAATTTTTTGATCAATAGCTAGGATAAAAATAAATCATAGTAATGTGCGATCTTGTTTGAACCATCCATGTGTATATTATTAATACCCACTTTTATGATTTTTACAATGTTTATAATTAGAGATATTAATTGAAGGTGATTCAAGCCCACCTTCAAGCGTCCCCAGCTCGTCAAGTGCCTTGTGGGCATGAGTTGCTATGGAATCAAGTTGCTAACCTTTTCTTTGATAGCTCTACTATTCAAAGCCCGGATGTGGGTGTTATTTATATGTTATGTATGAACCCTATGCTTCTAAAATTTAACTGTGATGTGCTGCTAGCCCCGTGACTGCTAGTAGTTTGCTGCTACTTCTAGCTCTAAGGGGCCTTAGCTAATATATTTACCTACTTTAATAAAAAAAATATTAAAATAGTACATTAACAAGTGTGATAATAGAATGACGGCTGCTAAAAAAACGAAGGTAGTATTATAGATTTGCAATGAACTCATGTCCTGCTAAAGAATTTCACTTTATCTGATATAGAAAATTTTTTGCAAACCAATGGCAGCATACTTTGAAAAGATCCCATACCTTTTCCAAATGATATGCTCATGTTAGAAGGAAGAAATAAGTTGAACCAGGATGAGTTGCAATATGATATATCATCATTACAACAATAACATGAGATTCTTTGTATTTGTTTATTAATAATTCTAGCTAGTAGTGTTGGGCCGGGTTGTTGTGGCGATTGTGGTGTTCATTTTTCAGGTGGGTTAAGAGAATGGGTCATGAGTGTGTAAGTGGCTGGTAGGGGTGAGCATGGGACGGGTACCTATACCATTAGTACTAACGATTCGGGTACCTGTATACACCTAAAAATGTCTCCCCAAAACCAAACCCGATGATGAACAACCTTTCACCGCCATTATTGGTCGGGTTGAGTTTTTGATCTTGGAGTGCTTAAATCCATATTTCCATTTTATAAACCAACCCAACTTCTAGCCCATTTCCCCAAACCATAACTTATTTTCCTCTTTTTGTGCCTTTAAACCCAAAATAATTCATTTTGTGTCCTTTAAAATCATGCATTTCGTGTCCTTTTTATAAAAACGTTTAATCCAGTTTATTTTGGTCCATAATCTGGGTCCAATGATTTAATATTTTGATGGGGCTTTAAAAGAGCTTTCCAAGATATATTATAAGCTCAAATCCGAGTTATAACGAATAAGTTATGGCCAAAATATCAAACTGAGCCCAAACCGAACCTAAGCCACCTTACCTACGACCCAATGATCATGTGGAGGATCCAAATTATTTAATCCCATTCCTAAAACAATTATGATTAATTAGAAGCTTCTATAAGTTTCTAAAAAATCTTAATTAACCGTTTTGAAAAGATAAGATTAAAGAGTTTGAAATTGAATAAAACTTTTCTTTTTGAAAATCCTATTTATATCCAAATTGAATGACGTTCAAAGATAGAAAGATATTATTTCTGTGCCTCATATTTTTTATCCAAATTTTATATGGTTGGATTTCCCTTGAAATTATCTTTCCAATGATATATTATAATATCAATTCCAAGCTATAACGGAAAAGATATGAATAAAATGTCAAACTCTATCCAAAACTGACACCGTCTCATGTCAAACTCTATCCAAAACTGACACCGTCTCACTATTTCGGCCATATCTTTTATTATACAAAATATTTTAATTTGATTCTAATTGGGTTAGAAATTAGACTTCAAGAGCTTTCCAACAATATCTTATTTATCTTATTCCGATTTCTAGATCAAAAGATATGATAAAAACAAAAATCGTAAAAACTGCAATCTATCGAGTTTTATTCCGATTTAATTCGGATCTTATCTTAATTCTTTGACCCTCTTTTTTCCCTATAAATAGAGGTCTTATCACCCCTTTTTCAATCATAAACAAGCTTGATCATCAAAATAATTCTTTTCTCCCTCTTTAGCCTAAACACTAGCCTCCCTATTCTTTCATTCCTTCCTTAAGCACTCCAAGGAGTCCATATAATACCCAAAGTTCTATACTTAAACCAAGGCGTGAAAGGTATAATTGACTGAGGGTTTGGACTAAATCAACTCTACTTGTTATTTAATTTAATCAATTTGATTTATATTTTTATTGAAGTTACTAACAGTTTATTCATGATGTAGCAATTCAAGGAAACGCCGAAAGTGTGTAATTATTCACTTAATTAATCTTATTTTTATTCTTGTTGCTAGTATCATGATTAGGTTTATTATGATTTTGATTTGACTAATAATTTATTGTTGAATTGATTTCAATATTAATGTTTATTCTATTATTGTTATGATCACCATATTGCATGTTTAAAGGAAATCTGTAATTGAAAATCATGCCTAATAAGATAATTTGGACAACCGGTTTAGGTTCCTTTTTAATCTTGTTATTAATCAAGTGATCACCAATATTTTAGAATTATATGTTGCATTAATATTCAACCAATTTAGCTTAATAATATTTTGGAGTAAATTGAATCTTTGTTGCCTTTGAGATCGCAAGAATCACTTTTCACTATAAGAATCGAGTAGAGGCCAATACGAGCGAATGTGACTCCATGACTCGCTTCGTACCATCATCCCCAATCCTCCTTTCGTGGTTCCGAACCATATGGAGTTAGTAATCTCATGGATTATGAATGGGGTGTAACCTTCACGGGTCAATCGTTGTTGCCTATCAATGTCCCTTTAACGTGGTTGCCTTTTATGATCCGTGAACGGTTTACAAGTTCCTTAAAAACTTGTTGGCAGCTCTCTACTTTCCTTGTCCCTAATCGTATATGTCAATTCCCACTTTCTATGAGTGCCAAGCATATTCACACATGCTTAACGTAGGCGCACTTCGAGCGACGCCTACAGTACCCGATAACCAAAATCCCTAAAAGTGATATACATAGCCCGAACCGATAAGTTCAGGTACTTGGATCGGACTTTGGTACCCGAATTTTCGGATTGGTTATTGGGTACCTAATAAGATATCCAGAAATGATAATTAAACTTAATTATGTAGTTATTATGATATAATTTACCACTAACTAACAACAATATCATATGATTTTGACCAAATTATTAATAATATTACTAATCATTGATATTATAAAGCAATTACAAAGTAAAGTAAGAGTTTATATTTTTTTTAAAAATAGATATAAGTAATGAAAAAAAAAATGCTTAACAGATCGGATCGTGTAACCGTTAATTTTAAAATGATACCCAATAACCATACTCGATAACAAATTATCGGAACGGGTACCCGAAGTGTTATGGTTATTGGATCGAGTACCCTAATTTTTGTAACAATTACGGATCGATTTTTCGGGTTTTCGATTTTTTCGGGTAGTTTTGCTCAGCCGTAGCTTAGGCTGGTGTTTGGCCAGTGGGCGTGGATCTAGATTTATTCATGATTGTTGCCCTTGATGTTTTGATGAGAACACAAGTCAACTTATGATTGAACTAATGTCTTTATAAGTTGTGTTGTTTGATAAATCAAGATTGCAGAACTATTCAAGACAAAGGAACATGAGCTTAAAGAAACAGAAGATTAGTAGCAGTGTTCCTTTGAAGGAACAAAAGCTCCAGAGTAGAAGTTAGAGAATGAAGGCTTGGAGCAAAGACTTCCTAAGAGAATTATAATGCCTAAAGTATTTTATATTTTAGGTTGGAAGCTTCTAGCGTAGTCATCGACTACGGACGACTACAAACGACTATGGACGACTACGTTAAGGCATTAAATCTAAACCATTTATTATGGTTGTTGCTTAATCTTAGCCTTTGAATATTACAGTTTTGAAAAATTGTAAAATCTAATTTACACCTCATTTAAGTCATGACCAGTCAGCGCCCCGTCAGCAAAGTGTTGTTTGTTTTCTTACTTTTAGAGGGTAATGTTTTTTTCCTTTTCAAATTATGAATTTTTTTTTTTAAAGAACCATCCAATTTGACCTTCAACTTTCATTAATCATCAAAAACACATCTAAAAATTATCAAATTATATAAGATTTCATTAAGATTAACGTATAATCTTTACATATATGCTTCAATTTTCTTAAAATCAGAGTTTGTAATCAATTTCAATATCTACATTCTTGAAATTTTACGGATTATATCTTATTATTTTGTGATTAATTGTTAGAATAGGTATGATTTTATGTTTAATTTGATCAGCCATATGAATTCGTGAATAATCATCCGCCATTATTGGATGTTGAAGCTATGGACATGATTTTAGGTTGAAGATGAATACACAAAAAAAAAATAAAAAAAAATAAAAAAACTTGCATTATTGTTTCCTTTATTAACATTTTTTTCCTTGGAAATATCAATTATGTTAATAGATAAATATAAAATCAAAATATAAGTTTTAATGTAAGGAAAAAAATCTTTTCCATAACTAAAATACTTTTTTGAACAATCATTCTTAAAATATCACAAATATATTCTTCTCAAAAGTTTATCACAAAATATATATATATTCCGTGATTATTGCATTAAACGTGAGTTTAAGAAATTTTTTTTTTTGCATTGAACGTCAAATATTAGGTACAAGTTACTAGAGAATTATTAGGCTACAAGTCAGCCAAATAATATGATGTATGAGTATATGACTAAATCATAAATAAAGATATACTCCCTCCGTAACAATTTACTCGCAACAAACTAGGGGAGAACGGACTGCTAGGCAAAAGTTTTTAAGGGAGTAAATTAAAGTAAAGTGCATGTGATTAGTAGTGCCAAAAAAGGAGGGAAAAAAAGGTGGTCCCTTTTTAGTGGAGGCCATGTGGCCCCTTTGTTATTTTCCCTCTCTTTCCTTCTCTTATTCACGTGAAGGGAGGGGTGTTTTTGGGAGGGAATTTTTTTTGCCTCCCAAAAATTTCATTTCCCCCCCAAAAAATTCACAAAATTTAAAAGCAATTCAAAAACAATTGGACAGGCAGCAAAAGCAACAATTTTACCAACCCAAAAGCTCCTTATAAAAAAGGAGTAGCTGTTTCATTCAAGACCCTCATTCAAACACAGGAGGGTATTGGGGGGGGGGAAATTAGAATTCTTCAAAATAAGAAGTTAGAGGATACAACCAACTGTTTGGAAAGTTACAAAAACCATAATTTGAAATTAGTCCTAATTCCTAATTGCTGTGTTAGTAGTAGCAGCATTAGTGAATTTGTACACGAATTAGGCTCCACTGAAAGCTCCCAAAAAAAAGGCAAGTCACTCCACTTCATCACCTACCATCAAATCTGAAAAAAAAATAAGGCACTCATGGCAGAAATGTTGGATGATTTTTTCGACATAAACCAACTGCTCATGGAGCAGGAATTGGTGATGGAAGAAAATTGCAGTTCTTCTGGGTCAGAAACTGAAGAGGCAACTCAGCAGCAACAACATGAACACATCTCATCAGCATAATCAGAAACAGATACAAAGCAACAAAATCTGCAACACTTATTTGTGAGGAGCAGCAGAGAATTAAACATTGAAGAAAAAAGGCAGATTGTTGATGATATTATGCTTAATATGGTAGGAGACACACTGCCAAGAGGAATGCTGACCTCATTGGCAAAGAAACATCATGTACACAAATCTACTACAAGCAGGTGGCTAAAAATAGTTAAACAACACATGCAACTGGGAGAAGTAGTGGATGTGAGAACCAAAAAGTTAGGGAAAACTGGTCGCAAGCCATTTGAATACTCTGATGAGTGGCTTATGTCTGTCCCACTTTACAAGAGAACCACAAACAGAAGCTATGGTGCTGCTCTACATGTCAATCATATGGTGATACACAGGTTGAAGAAAAGGGGCAGACTTAGGGTAGTGTCTGCAAGTAATCACCCAACATTATCAGAAAATCACAAAGTTGCAAGGCTTAAGTGGGTTTTGCAACACATTCATCCAATTCCAAGTGAGGGGGACCCTACAATTATGGATATGCAACATCACATACACATTGAAGAGAAGTGGTTCTACCTAGACCCAGAGACAAGGACTTTCTATCTAACCCCAAATGAAGAAGTCCCATACAAAGCACAACAGTCTAAAAGGTTTAAGATAAAGGCAATGTTCATGGGAATGGTGGGAAAACCACTTTATGCTGCAGATGAGATTCTTATTCACTCAGGGAAGTATGGTTTGTTCCTTTTTGTGAAACATGAGAGGGCAAAAAAGAAAAGCAAAAACAGAGAAGCAGGCACAATGGAGACTAAAGAGATTCAGAATGTAAACAAAGAAGCTATTAGGCACATGATTTTAGACAAAATCATCCCAATAATTCATGTACAATGGCCAACACAATTATCAAAGAATATTATCATACAATGGGATAATGCTAGGCCACATCAAGTACCAAGAGATGAAGAGTTTTTGGCAGCAACACAAGCTAATGGGTTTAACATTCAATTTGTTTTCCAACCTTCCCAATCACCAGACCTTAATGTGTTAGACCTAGGTTTGTTCAAGGCAATTTAATCCATACAATACCAGTCATTCCCAAAAAATATTGATGAGCTACTTGAGAAAGTGGCAGAGGCATTTGAGTTGTTTGATCCAACACTAAATAGGTACACTTGGATCACACTACAGGCTTGCATGATTAAGGTATTGGAAAAACAAGGAGGGAACAACTACAATCCACCACATATTGGCAAAGCAAGGCAAGACAGGCAAGGGACTTTGGAGGACATTTTGAAGGTAGACAGGACACTAATTGCAGAGACAGTGCAATATCTCAACACCCTCTTTGTTCCAACCACAGGACCTCAACCAGAAAGTGAAGATATGGAAGTAGATGTAGATTGAAGGTCACACAAGAAAGTAAGAACACGCAACTTTTTGTAAATGAACAAGACAACAAGTAATTTTTTGTAAATGAAGGACTCATCAGCAACCAAGTCAGAAGACCAAAGACTGCCACACATAACCATTAACTTGAAAACTAAGTTTTTGTTTGTTTTGTAATGGTTAGGCGTATTTTGTTAAATAGAGTAGGTAGGCAGTCTTAGTAGGTAGTTATTATTGAAATGGAACTTTGTACAATCAACAATTTTTTGGGCAAATGAAATCATAGCATTAACAAGTAAACACTGTGTTTAAAGTATGGGTTGGTTATTGTCTGTTTTTTCCATCAGATGGGATTGGTTTAACCATATAAGCCACCATTAACAGGCACCTCAACAACATTCTCTGTTAGAAGATGTTGGAGCTCCCTTAAGTAATGGGCTCAAGTCATAAGAGTCCCTTCATCATATGGAAAACCTATATCTATGATGCAATGTGGGTAAAGGGACTCAATGCATCATCACAAAATACCAATGACAGGGAGTAACTCAAACTGTGGGGACTCATAGGCAACAACATCAACACACATCAAACCAAAGTATTCCAAAGGCTATTCATATCAACAATAACCAACCCACAGACTCATATCAACAATAACCAACCCACAACAGCCTATTCATAGGCCATACTGTAAAAAAAAACCACACAAGCCAAGCAACTCAGAGGCAGTAACAAAAATCCACACAAGCCAAGCAATTCATGCTCACAATATAACCATAACAACATGTAGCCAATGAATTCAAGTCAAGTGCCCAATATAACAATACAACAACAAATTTCCCTTACCCAAAGCAACAATTTCAACCAACATAAGCACACGAGCAAACACCCCCAATTTATAACCACAATCACCAACAATGCCAATACGAAATCAACAAATTCAACTCAAAAACTACAATCAACAACCATACCCAACATAAATAAAGCTCAAAACAGCCACAATTGTTTATTTTGTACACAACAACCAAACAACAACATTTTTACCCAAAAAAATCAAACAAGGAATGAATATCACAACCAAAAATTAGTCAAAGGGACTCAAATTTAGGCAAAATTCATAAAATTAGGGTTTAGTAATAGTTACGCTGCATGCTCAGAGATCTGGGGGAAAGTCATGAGGGTACTTGTCCCTCAGATACACCATGTAGCAGGGATCCTAGTCACTGTAGTCGTCCTTCCAGACAGATCTAGGCCTCTTCTGTCCCCGTGGAGACGCCCCGTCGCTTGAAACCTTCTCAGGCGTCACCACGGCGTCAAGAACAACATTTTTGGGGCTTTCCTTCGTCGTTTTCTCAGCACCAACAACTTCAACAGCAGGAGGAGGTAGTTCAGCAACCACCTCCGCCGGAACAGGGACGGCCTGAAACGGATGTACTTCCAGAACTTCCTCCTCATCGCTTGAAAAATATAATTTCGCCCCAATTTTGCCTCCAGAGTAACGAGAAAACGAAGAAGAACAGCGACGAACTGGTTTGATAACTCCAGATCCTCTACGAGCGATGTACACAGTGGATTCCTCAGCCTTTTTTGGACGAATTTGGGACTCTTTCTTCGCTTTTTTGGAACTCATTCCCACAGAAATTAAACAGAGACAACAGAGAGAGAACTAGGGTTTCACTCAAGAGAGAGAACAGAGGACGAAAATGAGAGAGAAATGAGGGAAATAGAATATATCTAGGGTTTATAATGTTCATCTGGAGAATTCTCTAGAATAAGGAGAGTCTGGGCACCATGAACGAGGAGAATTGATTGATCTTCATTCAATTCTGGTAGTTGAGGAGTTGGGGAGTTGAATGATTTCTAATGAAATCAGAAAGGGGAGGGTTATTTTTGGTGGGAATGGTTAGATTAGATTAGGTTAAGTGTATTTGATTAAATGTTAGATAAGTAGTGTTTAGGGATTAAAAAAAAATTCAGAAATAACTAAGGGTAAAATAGTCATTTCACCATTAAAAACTTACCATAATAGGAAATAATTTTCTTTGTTGCGAGTAATGTGTTATGGCTAAAAATAGTAATTGTTGCGAGTAAACTGTTTCGGAGGGAGTATTAGATTGTACATACTCCACAATAAAATTAGTGGAATATTTATTTGCATTGATACGGTTCTTAGTCTAACACTAAATAAAGCTTTATTTAAGATTAATTGTATATAACTAAATAAATAAATATCTTAATCTAACTAAATAATTTTTTTTTTGACAAAACTAAATAATTATTTATGTAAGATTAGAATTTACAATAAAGTGGAATATATCTTTATAAGTTAAAACTAAATTATTATTTTTTTTTATTATTAGTTCAAACTAAATAAAACTTTATTAGTTATATACTTTGTATACAATAAAAGTGGAATATATGCAAGATTTAGGGCCTTGTTTACATTTACTGAACTGAGCTGAACTGATCGAATTGACTGGAGCTGAACTGAAGTGAACTGAGCTGAAATCAGGAGTTTAACTGAACTGAACTGATTAGAGCTAAACTGAACTGAATTGAAATGAACTGAAATTAAGTAAATGTGAACATGCCATTAGGGACTGTTCTGATTGACCGAGCTGAACTGAACTAAACTTATTGGAGCTGAACTGAATATTTTATGAGAGAAGGAAATTAAGATATGAAACTGAACTGAACTTACAGGAGCTGAACTGAACTAAACTGAACTAAAAATAAGTTGAAGAGAACAGCCCTTAGTCTAACGCCTATAATAAGCTGAACTGAACTAAACTTAACTTACGGGAGCCGCATTGATATTCTTGCACCCCTTCCATCTGACCCATTGCCATCCCTAGATGCATCCAAAATGAATATCTTTTTTCTTGTCTTAAAATTTTTCTTTTAGATATCCCTAAGTAAAATTTGGGAGTATCTAAAATGATATTTTATATTTTCCCCAAATTCATAGAAATATACTATATAACAATCATTACTTCATCTAATCACACTCGTTTCTCAAAAAACAACTTGACATCAAGTAAATATAATTTTTGAGCAATAATATATACTTGAATGTACGTAGTACGTAACAAAAACCGTAACTAGGCGATCCCAAATAACTTCTAGTCACTCCTAAAATAATAAGAAAAAGATTAGTTTGTCTTTATTCGGAGGATATTTATTGAAATTCGTACACACAAGAATCATAGAAATATTGATTAGTTCTTTGTTTTTGTAATGGATTTATTTTGCATAGAACAAACTCACAAAGTATACATAAAACTCGCTTTTAGATATCCCCAATTTAATTTTGGACATACCCAAAATGATATTCTTTAGGCAATCAGAACGCTTGAGGAATATAAGACTTGATTAATATATAGATCACAGAGTATAAACTATCTCCCATTTTGGGTATACCTAAGTTATATTTGGGCGTACCTAAAACAAAGTGGTTCAATTTTATTTTATTTTTTTGGTACAAAATACATAAATATATATTAATATGGTTATTTGGGATATTCACATACGGAGTAATCTTGACTAGATTAATTGTCAGTCTTTCTAGATTAAGTTGTCACTTTTGGAATTTTGGATATACCTAAGTTATATTTAGGCATACCTAAAACAGAGGGGTTCAATTCTTTTTTTTTTCTTTTTTTACAAAATACATAAATTAATATTAATACAATTATTTCGTATATTCACATTCATATTTAGTAATCTTGACTAGATTAATTGTCACTCTATCTAAACAAGGTCTCATAATATAAGTTAATCACAATTCTTTTTAAAGTAGAAATTAAAGTCTGAATCTATACAATTAATACTACGCCACGCATGCCCCCCTCACTATGCCATGACAGTACACTCACTCAACTTCTTTTTTTGCCACTTCGTCCACTCAATCCCTCAATATGTTTTCGTATATCCCTCCATTAATTCACGATAAATGCTATCTAAATCTAAACAAGGATTGTCATGTAACAGGTAATGTTTTGGCCGAGAAGTTAATTTCAACTTTTAAATTCAGGCTTTCTACTTTAATAATAACCGTGATTATGCTGATGAGACCTCATTTAAATAGAGTAACAATAAATCTAGCCAGGAGTTCTAAAAATGGATGTGATTATCCGAAATAACCATATACTTCTATATTTTGTAAAATAAATAAAAAAAATTGAACCACTTCGTTTTAGGTACGCTCACATATAACTTAGGTATACCCAAAATGAAAAACATTGTATGCATCGCACGTGATCTATATTTTAATTAATAAAGTCTTATATATGTCAATCGTTCTAATTGACTAATGACATTCAAATTTTGCATACGCCCAAAATGAAATTGAGGATATCTAAAATCGAAATTCTGATTATAATGGTCTAACTTACAACTTAGGTATTATTTGGCATCATTTTTGGTTTTCAGTTTCCTGTTTTTTAGAAAACTAAAAACCAAAAACAAGAAACAAGAAAAAGGTGTTTCCAGTTAATTTTTTGTTGCAAGTTTTCAAAATTATTATGAATTTAATAAGTCTAAATAATTTTTGATTCATTATGTTACATATATAATATACTTTAGAAAAACAAAAAACCAAAAAACAAAAAACCATAGCGATGCCAAACGAATTGAACCCTTACATTTTTTATTTATTTTTTGCTTTTTAAAAAAAAAATCTAAGTTAGAAATTTCTTTCAACATTTTTTTAGTTTTATTAACGGCATAATATATTAAATTACCAACTGATAAACCCCCACCCCTAATTTTAATTTGACTATACATCACTACCAATAATAGTAATTTTTTTTATAATTTTTAATTTAAATAGATTAACCTTATTGTAATTTTAAATTAAATAGATTAACCTCATCATAATCCTCTCTCGCTTTTCCTAAAAAAAAAAACTAGTGTTTTCAATAAAAAAAATAGTGGGTAATGTACTTATTACAGGCAAAGATGAAAAGATAATGGAATGTTCCACCTTAAATCACTAATCACCAAGGTTTAAATTTGTATTCGGATTCTTTTTGGGGATTTATGTTGTAGAAAAACGGTAAAAGAAAGAAACAAGATATTATTACGTTACATATGATGAGTGATTAACTATTGGCAAAGATGAAAAGATTTTAAGATATTCCTATGTCACAACAATGTTAGTTATTAATAATTATTAATTAAACATAGTTAGAATTGTTAAGTGAAAATTTAATTAAATGTGAATATTCCAATACATATAATTAATTTTTTTTTGAACAAATTTAATTAAGTATTTCAATGTATGCAAAAATAGTAAAAAAAAATCCATGTATAAATAATATACGTAAAGTGTTTTTTAAATATAAAGAAAATTATCCTTTGGAAATATTTTTAAAATATCATGATCCTATCTTAAGGCAAAGATGGTGGAGAATTGAAGACTAAAAGATACTCTTATCACACGCATATTTTTCAATTTTTTTTTTAATTTTTCTTTGTATTATTATTTTTTTTTTTTGAATTAACTGCTAATTTTTGATGTTCACCAATGGTGGCTTAGACATAAAACATGTAATTGATGTCATATTACAATTTATATTGACTAAAAAAACATAGATATTAACGTAATGATTATCATTTTTTTTACTACTAATTTCACATTATTAATGAATGAAGTTTGAAATTGATGATAAAAGTTAAGGTTGGCAATGGAGATTTTTCTTTTAATAATCCATTGATAAGGGTTGAAATGAACATTGTTGATGAAGAAAATTAAAGATGAAACTAATTACGTATAACTAATTTATTTTTAATCCTTAATTATTTAACCAAACAACACATTAATGAATTTTAAATCATAATTGTTAGTTTATTTGGAGAATGAATGTTTTGGTTGAAGATGAAGGTTTTAGGATGAAGATGACATAAAAGATTAATAATGTGAAAGATGACTTAGGTTGAAGATGAAATATTTAAATTTTTTTTTCGATTTTAATGAAAAAAAATATATATTCATATGTGTAAAACCAAAAAAAAAAAAAAAAAAAAAGAAAAAAAAATAAGTAACCAAACAATCCTTGGATGATTGTGTAGCTTAGGTGTTGGATTGGGTGGCTATGATTAGACAACTAATAAATCAACGGTTCAGATTTAATCCCTTAGTATAGTCGTCCGTAGTTGACGACTACGATAGAAATTTTATTTTAGGTTTTATGTAAGTGAAAATAATTAGAATTAGTATACTTAGTAAAATGCGATTGAAAATTGATTTTTGATAGAATTTAAAGATTGCTAAATTGTAGGAAAGTTTGTTATTGAAAATATCTTTTCTGATTTTGTCTCAAATTAATATCGTTTTATATCGGAAAAATATCTTTCAAAAAGCTTGCATAACTGATTTCCTGAACTTGCGCAACTAACTGTTGATTAAGTCTTCTCTACTTAACGAAGAAACTGCTTCTAAGAGGTTCAACGTGCCCTAGTTTCTAGGACATGTTTGCAGCTCTAGAAGTGGTGGAGAATAGTGGCGTTGATGTGCAGCACTAGTGGCGTAAGTAGTGGAGGTTGTGGCGTTTTAATCAAGCTATGTTTTCCTATGTATATCGAAGTTATTTCCTAGAAAACTTTACCCCCTTGATCAATCATATTTTCTATCTTCGTTGTTTTCTAAAAGAGTCAAGAGTCGCATTCTACTTTAAGTTGATAAGTTTCTTAATTACTTTCATTAGAGTATTTCTTTCAAGAGTTGTAATTGGGGATTGGGAGTTTGAGTGAACTCTAAGAGAAGGAAGAAGAGAAAGAGAGAAAAGAGAAGAGCAGTAGGTTGAGGGACTTACTGCCCCGAACTCCAAGTTCGTTGAGGAACTTGGAGATAGAGTCTTTAGCTTGTAATAGGTTGTTTTCCCTATTCTAGTAAAGAATCTTTCCTAAAATCCCAAGTGGTCATGGTTTTTATTCTTACAATTGTTAGGGCCAAGTAGTTTTCCGCGCTAAAATCTCTTTTTGTGACTTTGAGTTCCTTTACCTTAGCTTTTATATTTTCGCAAAAAGTTAGCTAATTCCCTTAGTACTACAATTTACCACGGCCCCCTCTTGTAGTATTCTTCTAAAATAACAATGACATAATTGAAAATTTCAAGGTCATAATCAACGTAAGTAGATTTAATTACTCTTTTAGTTAAATTAATTCCATAATATTGTTCTTGCTAGCATTTTGTATAGGGATTGATTTTTAATTATTAGCAACATGTTTATCCTTTATATTAGTCATGTTAGCATCATGCTTAAATTTGTTTTTAATAATTAATAGTATCATGTTTAGAATGCTTAATTAAATTTGTTACTTTATTCTTCTCAAGTAGCTTCCAATATTTCTATGCATATCTATTTAATTTATTCTATTTATTGTTGTTATCACCATATTGCATATTTTGATCAAGATCTGTGATTGAAAATCATGCCTGATAAGATAATTTGGACAATCGGTTTAGGTTGTCAGTAGTCTTGCTGCATAATCGAAATCATCACTGTACAATAATTATTAATCTGTGTGCAATAAATATTCAACTAACTTAGACTAATTAGTTTGGAGCGAATCGAATATTGTTTGTATGTCTTTTGAGTTGCAATAAATATATGTCGCTATAAGAATCAATATGAGCGTAATTGATTTCATAATCCGATTCATACCATCATCCCCAAATATCCAATAATCACAGTTAAAGATCATTGCGGAGTGGGTCCTTCATGGGTTATATCATTATTGTCTTTCAGTTTGTCCCTATTTGTGGTTGCCCTTAATTATCCATGAACAATTTATAAGTTCCTTAAGAACTTGTTGGCAACTCCTTACTTTATCGTCCATTTCGTTATAATGTCAAATCCAACTTTCTATGAATGCCAATAATATTCACAACATTCTCTACGTAGGCGTGTAGACACCTAAAAATGTCTCCTCAAAACCAAACCCGATGATGAACAACCTTTCATTGCCATTATTGGTCGGGTTGAGTATTTAATTTTTGGAGTGGTTAAATTCATATTCAATCCCAATACATTTCATAAACAAACCAATTCCTAGCCCATTTTCCCAAACCATAACTTATTTTCCTCTTTTCGTGCCTTTAAACCCAAAATAATTCATTTCGTGTCCTTTAAAATAAATCGTTTCATGTCCTTTTTATAAAAATATTTATTCCATTTGAAAAGAGCTTTCCAACGATATATTATAGGCCCAAATCCGAGTTATAACGAATAAGTTATGACCAAAATACTAAGCTGAGCCCAAACCGAATCGAATCCCATCTTACCTCAACCCAATGATCATGTGGAGGGTCCAAAAGCTTTAATCCCATCCATAAACCAATTAAGATTAATTGAAAGCTTCTATAAGTTTCTAAAATATCTTAATTATTCTTTTTGAAAAGAGAAAATTAAAGAGTTTTAAATTGAATAAAACTCTTCTTTTTGAAAGTCCTATTTCTATTCAAATTGAAAGACATTTAAAGATAGGAAAATATTATTTTTTCTCCTTATATTATTTATCCAAATATTATATGGTTGGATATCCCTTGAAATTATCTTTCTAATGATATATTATAATATCAATTCCGAGCTATAACGGAAAAAATATGAATGAAATATCAAACTCTATCAAAAACTGACATCGTCTCACTAATTCAGCCATATCTTTTATTCTACAATTTATTTTTATCTAATTCTAATTGGGTTAGAACTTAGACTTCAACATATTTCCAAAAACATATTATTTATCTTATTCCAATTTTTGGATCAAACGATAAGATAACTACAAAAACCGCAAAAAATGTTGTCTATCGCAAGAGTATTATTCCAATTCGAATTCTTATCTTTTCTTAATTCTTCGACCCTTATTTTTCCTTATAAATAGAGGTAATTAATATCTCCCCATTTTCAATCATGAAAAATCTTGATCATCAAATCATTATCTTCTCCCTCTTTAGCCTAAACACTAGCCTCCATATTCTCTCATAATACTTCCCCTAAGCACTCTAAGGAGTCCAGACTAAACCCGAGGTTCCGTCCTTAAACCAAGGCGTAAAAAGTATAAATAACTGAGGGTTTGTACCAAATCAAATCTACATTTATTTAATTTAATTTAATTTCCATTTTTTTTTATTAAAGTTACTAACAATTTATTTATAGTGTAGCAATTTAAAGGAACTCGCGGAATGTGAGTAATTAATTAATTTAATTGCTATTATCATTATTAGGTTTATTATTTATATCTGATTTGACTAACGGTATTATAGTTAAATTGCTTCCAATATTAATGCTTATTCTATTATATTTTTTATGATCAACATATTTCATGTTTAAAGGGAATATGTAATTGAAAATCATGCCTAATAAGATAATTTGGACAACCGGTTTAGGTTCCTTTATAATCTTGTTATTAAATCAAGTGATCACAAATATTTTAGAATTATATGTTGCATTAATATTCAACCAATTTAGCATAATAATAGTTTGGAGCAAATTGAATCTTTGTTTGCATGCATTTGAGATCACAAGAATCACTTTTCATTATAAGAATCGAGTAGAGGCCAATATTGGCGAATGTGACTCCATGACTCACTTCGTACCATCATCCCCGATCCTCCTTTCGTAGTTCCGAACCATATGGAGTTAGTAATCTCATGGATTATGACTGAGGTGTAACCTTTACGGGTCAATCATTGTTGCCTTTCGTTGTCCCTTTATTCATGGTTGCCTTAAATGATCAGTGAACGATTTACATGTTCCTTAAAAACTTGTTGGCTTCTCCCTACTTTATTTGTCCCTAATCGTATACGTCAATTCCCACTTCCTAAGAGTGTCAAGCATATTCACACATGCTTTAACGTAGGTGCACTTCGAAAGACGCCTACAAGGTGCACTTTGAGAGAGAGAATTAAACAACCCCGAAACTATTTTCCATTAAGTATGAGTAAAGCATCTGGAATATTTGATTTGATACATTATAATGTTTAGGGTTGGAATAAAATTTTTTCAAGTTATGACGCTCGTTATTTAATTTTTTTTACTATTGTGGATGATTTTCACGTTCTACATGGGTTTTTCTTTTGGTTGGCAAATATGAGGTTAATCAGCCAATTGAAAAAGGATATTTGTGTAATTGTGTCATAAAAAGACTTAATTTTAACGAAAGGTAAAAAGGTACGTAGTGATAACGAATTCCCCTGCTTAGTGTCTTAGCCTTTTTTTTTTGCTAAAAAGGGAATTTAGCATCAAACTTCGTGTGTTGACACGGCTTACAAAAATGGTAGCTAGGGTGAAGCATAAATATGGTCACATTTTAAATGTGATTCGTGCTATTTGTTTTCAAGCTAAGTTGGCTAAGTATTTTTAGGGTGAATGTGTTATGACTGTTGTTCATTTGATTAATAAGACTCCTATATTTTTCATGTTCTTAACTAGTTTTTGGGCCCGGGCGATATTTTTTGCTAAAAAGGGCATTTAGCATCAAACTTCGTGTGTTGACACAACTAATAAAAATGGTAGCTAGGGTGAAGCATAAATATGGTCACATTTTAAATGTGATTCATGCTATTTGTTTTCAAGCTAAGTTGGCTAAGTATTTTTGGGGTGAATGCGTTATGACTGTTGTTCATTTGATTTATAAGACTCCTATATTTTTCATGTTCTTAACTAGTTTTTGGGCTTGGTCGATGCCCCGGGTTATTACATGAAACTAACTGATCATTAATATACATTGTAATTTAAGATTTAATTTTCTTGTAATTAAATTTGTTATTCATATTGTCATTTGCTACATATTAATCTTTTGTATTAAAAAAAAATACATAAAGAATCACATAGCTTGGTGGTAAGACATTTAGTTCTTGAAATAGAAGTTACGAGTTTTTTTTATAATGATTTTGAGTGCATGAAATGTAATGAAAATCAATGGAAGAGAGACCCACTTGGCGTTATGAGTACTTGAATGGATGACGTGGCGTAGTGAGGGGAGCTTACGTGACACGTGGACGTTGTTGGAAACGTCTTTTAGTATATTAGTAGAGGTAGATTGTAAAACTTCGCATGAGTGTTTTATTTGGTCAAGTCCCTTCCTATGATACACTTCGGGTCTTTGGTTGTCTTTGTTATGCTGCTAATTGTCCTCCGATTAAGGATAAATTTGATTCACAATCTTGCAAGTGCATCTACCTAGATAAAATAGGTGGACATTTTTCTTACCTCTTATTCTTGGAGTATCATGCACAATGCAAGGTGCTCTAGGTTTATAATATTCATGTTATTTTTATTGCCTTTGGTGGGGATTGAAACCCCAACCTCAAGGTTGGAAGATACATCCTTTTTCACTAAACCAAGCTTAGTTTGGTAATTAAATTACTAATTTTAATAGGTATGCAGTACATGATCCAGGAGTACATAATACTAAGGCCCTATTCTCTTCACCTTAAAATATAATATTAAGTAAAAATAATTTATGTTCAGTAAAAATAAGTATAGTTCAGTAAAATTAAGTTCAGTTTAGTAAAAATAGTTTCAGTTCAGTAAAAATAAGTTCAGTTCAGTAAAATTCAGTTTTCTTAAAGAAGAATTATAATAGAAAATCAGTAAAAATAATTTCAATTCAGCAAAAATAATTTAAGTTCAGTAAAATTAATTTAAGTTCAGTAAAAATAATTTTAGTTCAGCAAATGTAATTTTGTGTCAGTAAAAATAATTTTAGTTCAGCAAATGTAATTTTATTTCAGTAAAAATAATTTCATTTCAGCAAAAATAAGGTGAAGAAAACGAGGCTTAACTCATTGCTAACGATACCAAAATAACTGATTATACTAATATCAAAATAATATAATTAACATGTATATTTACTAAATATTCTGTGGAATACATATTCTATGGAATACATATTCTTTGACGTGGACACTATGTTAAAAACTTAAAACCGATTGCTATTTAGAAAGTAGAATAATTATATTCATAGTATATAATATTTCTTTGGTCTTTTTATATTCAAAGACTAATAATCTTTGGACTTTGGTCATTTTATGATCAAAGATCTTTTCAAACGGAAACATTTAAAGATTAGTAAACATAATTATAGAAATGAGCACAATACATGCATGCACTTGTAAATAGTAAATAATTTTGATAAATTGTTGTTGATCTATCCCACTTCCATCTTTTTTGTACTGAAAACATGCAAAGATAAGACTAAATTTTTTTATTCTACTTAATTTAAAGATCATTATAATATAACTTTAATTAATAATATCAATTAACATTTCCTTAACAAAAAAAAAAATTAATATCAATGAACATATATATTTTCATTTTTTAAGTTATATGAATAAAAATACAAGATTAATTTTCTAAGTACGAAATTATTATAAATCATATTAATTTATATATATGTTGAGTTTTATTTTCCTTTGAGTTTTTTGACAAAAAGGTAATATTATTATTATTATTGGTAGTCAACGAAATATATTACTTTATATATAACTAGATGAAGCCCCTGCGGTGCACGGCTTGTTTGTATTTTTTCAAATAAATTATTTTACTAAATAAACTTTGTGATATTCGCTTGTGGCTCTCTAAACACCAAAAAAATGTGATATTTGCTTGCTTGGTACTTGATTTTTTTATTATAAAATGAATTATTAACTTTGTTTCTCATATTTGAATAAAATTCGTAATATAATAAGATAATACGGAGTATTTTATTTCACAAAATTTCATATGTGGCTGGTCACACCATGGGGTCGAGATTACTTCCTCAAGAGTTACTTGGATAGTCAAGGGTTACTCAATCCATCAAGGGTTACTCAATCAATTAGGGGTTACTTGGTCAGTGTTTGGGTGTATCTTAGCCGGCCATACGGTATGACATAATCTAAAATAAATTGCAATTTTATTATTGGCTAAAATATAAATTTTTGCTATGTGATGCTCTAAAATTAATCTTATGTGACATAATCCTATTGTAGCATTTTCGAAATTATTAATCCTACGTGGCGCTTTTTTTTATTATTATAATCCTACGTAGCATATTTTTTTTAAAAAAAAAAACTAATCTTACGCGGCATAATTTGATTGTAGCATTTTTAAAATATTAATCCGAAGGGTCTGTTCTCATTGACTGAACTCAGCTGAATTGAACTGAACTGAATTGAACTAAACTGAACAGAACTGAACTGAACTAAGTTGAACTGAACTGAACTGAACTGAACTGCACTGAGCTGAACCAAAATGAATATTTTATAAGAGAGGGAAATTAGCAGCGGAGCTGAACAGAACAAACTGAACTGAAATGTATATTTTATAAGAGAGGGAAAATAGGAATTGAACTGAACTGAAAATAAACGTATGAGAATGACGCTCCAATAATATTTTAAAAAATAAAATGGGAAAAAACTCCCTTTAATATATATAGTAGTTTTATACCTGGGCGATGTCCGGCCCACATTATTAATAAAATTTTAGGATAAACTTAACTTAATGAATGTTAAATATGGACATATAATCCATTTTGACAATGAAAGATATTTAGACATACGATATCATATAATAGTGTAAATTTTGTGGTTTTTTTCAAAATAGATATCTATGTTATAATTGACTTAAAATTATTGTTACTTCATGAAAGTATTTTTACCAAAACAAATTTTTTTTTGCTGATTAAAATGTATTTTTACTGATTTTCTATTACTTTTTTTTTAACTAAATTAAATTTACAAAGTATTATAAATAGATATCATTTTAAACAAAAATTTGAAACAAATTTTATGATGGAAATAAAACCGAATGTATGAAATTAAAATTCATAATTAATTTTGTATATATGATTTATTAGAAGTATAGTGATAATAAAACTCTATATAAAATATTTATCTAAAAAAAATCTATCCAAGAATCGCTTACTTAGCATCATATGAGTGACAATAATACCTATTTGTCGCTTACGTGGCACGATACTTGGCAAAAAATTGAAATGTCAAATGTTGTTGTCTTGTTACCTGGCTGCAAGAGAAGCTTTATTTATTAGTGATATGATAATAGATGAAGCCTGTTTGATGGACGATTTATTTTTTACAAACAAATATCTTTTAATTTGTATGTATGTGATAATTTGTTATTTATTCGCGTAGTATATCATTTAAAATTAAATTATCAAATTTCATCTTATTCGTTATATATTTTGATAAAATTCATTATCAAAAGATAATGCTTTATTTTTAATTTAATTAAACTTTAAAATCTCATTCGTCAATTTTGCTTACGTGGCATTTGAATTATTTAATTCTAAAAGAAATTACAAATCTCTCATGTAATTGGCTATAACAAAATTTAGAATCATGCGTGACACGTAAGAAATTTTATCGTGGCTTCTAAAATCTTGGGAAAAAAACTCCCATTTATATGTACTAGTTTTATGCCCAGATGGTTGATTTACTTTAAGTGATTTAAGTGTAAAATTTATGGATAGAATATTAAATACGGTCCTATAATCTATATTATTACTTACTTGAAATATTTTTTTATTGAATTAAATTATTGAAAAAGTGGAAACTAATAATCCCACATTTGTCATTTCCACTCAAAACAATCCCACCTTTTTGAAATCTAGAAACAATCCCACCTTTAACCCTCAAATTCTCATAACAGGCCTTTTACAAGTTTGTAAAATTGGCAACTTTTTTTAGAAGGTAATTTATCATGTGTCACGTTGTAATTGGTTCAATTCTACTTTTTTTAATAAAAAAAAGTACTTTAAAAAAATTAGATTCAGCCTTCTCCTTCTTGAATTCCGACTACCCAGCAACACCACCCCTGTCCCTTGCCAGCAAACAAAAGCCCCATCCCGGGCGAATAGAAGACCTTGAGAAATTGTAATTTTAGCAAAGGCTAGATCATTAGCCTCTAGTGAACATTATGATGCAAGAATTAGCCAGTTGGAGGGTAATATGGTCACTGTTCCATTGATGATAGCTGAAATTGAGCTTAAGTTAGGAAATGCTGAGCTGGAAGGAGCCTAAAAAACTAGATTCCTTTTTATTTTTTATTTATTTATTTTTTGGTGATGCCGAGGGGCAAGCCCCAAAAGAAGGAAAAACCTTAAACAAACTAAAAAACCGAAAAAACAAAAAGGAAACTACTACTAAAAACCTAACAAAAAACTACTCATTATTAGCCCGAACCAATTTTGGAAGAGCCACTCCACACAAATCCTCCAATAAAATGGTTCGAAGATCCACCGGGATCGCCTCAAAAATAACCAATTTCTGCTCCGATAACACACCAAAGTTAGCCAACCAGTCGGTTGCTCTATTAGCCTCTCTAAAGCAGTGCTCAATAGTGATTTCCCAACCGTCTCGCAAGATTAATGATTTACACTTTCGAATGATATGAAGGAAAGGGGAGTTGGAGGGAGTAGCATCCTCCAACAGACGCACCACAACTTGCGAATCTATCTTCAAAATTACCCTTCTATGACCTCCATTCCATGCGATAGCAAGTCCCCTAAGAACAGCAAGTAACTCGGCTCTAGTACAAGTACAAGCACCACAATTCATGGCAAAAGCTTCAAAGATCTCTCTACTCGGTCCTCGGATAATACCTCCTGCTCCTGCAGGGCCTGGGTTGCCTTTAGCAGCCCCATCTGTATGCAGACAAACCCACCCCAAAGGAGGGGCTTCCCATCGAATGAAGAGATCATATTTTCTCTTCTTGCTTGATCTGTGACTAATGGCCATCGAATAAGCCCTTCTAATTTCACCAACTCTAGTCAACACAAAGGCCGCTTGATCTATAGGAATTTCACAATCTCGATTAAAGCTTCTTTCAATTCTCCACCTCCAAAGCCACCAACATGTTACTGCAAATATCAAAGGCCAATCTTCACAATTTCGCTCTCGTCTCTCATCAAGATTGTACAGAATCCAATCTTGCAAAATCAAATGCTGTTGACCTTCGAATTTACCTCCTAGCATTCTCCAAACTGTCTTCGCAGCTGGACAAAAACGAAGGATGTGCTCAATGTTCTCTTCCACATGGCCACACATTAAGAATCTAGGGTCCGGGTTAAGATGTCTCAAGAACCTTGTAGCATTGGTCATCAACTTCTCTTGATATGCTAGCCAAAAAAAAGAAGCGAATTCCTTTTTATTAAGTTTGTTATTTTCATTTGCAGGTTCATTGCATGTAATGAAGGCTATTTAAGCCAAATTAGTGGTTGTAATTCATTATGCCGAAATTAATACAAATCCTTCCTTCTCTCTAATCTCTTTCTCTCTCTAGTCTGTTATCATCATTTCCTCATTGATTATCACTCTCTAAGTTTCCCTTCATCTTTGGATTACTTCTGAGCTAATCAATCTGTTACTCATCCATTAAATTGGATTGGAGCAGGGTACTGTTCGATTGTTCTGTACTAATTCTGGTCATTAGATTTCTGCTGCATCACATTATAATCAATGATAAAATACAATCAAGTTGGGTTAATTTACAGCTCATCATACATATTACAGTCATTATTCTCTAGTGATTGCAATTTGCAATCAACCAAATCGCATCAAACTTGCTCCTGTTCAACAACTCAAAAAATATTAAAAAAAAGAATCATGAAGAATTAAATCAAGTTAAAAGCATCAAATTAATTAATAAAGTAAAATCAAAGAAAAAAAATTAAATTTGATAAAAAGGGCTTATATCAATGGGTTTCGTGTGTTGTCGGGTTTAAAGGATTCAGTAGGTGGTCGGGTTAGGGGTTTGGGGTGGTTGCGGTAGTCGAATTAGGGGTATAGGGTTGGCAGCAGTGGTCGGATTTCGGGTAAGGGGTGGTCGGATACATGGGTTAGGGGAATTTTCGAGTAAGGGTGGTCAAATTTAGGAATTAGGGGGTTTCAAGGTGGTCGGGGGGAGGCTAGTGTGGTGGTGGCCATGGAAGGAGGAAGGAGACTTAAGTTAGAAGATGAAAAAAAGAGCAAAAAAATAAAAAAGTTGATCGACCTGTATAACACTTTGTAGGTCAAAAAGCTTGTTTTAAGAATATGAGGGTTAAAGGTGGGATTATTTTCGAATTTCGAAAAGTGGGATTGTTTAAAAATTTTGAAAAGGTGCAGTGGGATTGTTTTGAGCATAAATGACAACAGTGGGATTATTAGTTTTCATTTTTCCTAAATTATTTTATTGAACTGGAAGTATTTTTACCAAACCTTATTTTTACTAATTTTCTATTAACTTTTTAAATAAATTAAATATATTATAAATGGATATTTTTTTAAAAAAGTTGTTGAATTATGGTAGATATCCCATATATTTATTAAAAGTTAATTATTGAAGATACTTCATCCGTTTCTTTTTAGTTGACACGTTTCTTTAGTCACGTATGCCAATGCACAAATTCAACCGTTAATATATTTTAATTACCGGTTATAAAAAATTTAAAAAGTTGATATTTTAAAAATATATATTGGACGAATTTAACAAGACCCCATATAACTATATATTTTATTACGTATATATCACAAAACAAGGTTAAAGGAGAGTGTGTGAATAATGCTAAAGTCAAAACGTGTCAACTAATAAAAAATTGGGGAAAGTGAACCAAACAACATTCATACATGTATTGAATTAAAGCTAGTGTTTTATTTTAATATGGGAAAAGGGATTAAAAAAAAGAATGGTTAAATGGTCGCGGTGGCATGTGGCACTAATAAAAAAAAATTACATGTGGCATGACGGGATACATGTGGCATGATGGGGATAATGACAACACGGTGTGTCCAACTAACACACAAGTAACCCATGACAAAGTAACCCCTGACTGACCTAGTGTAGACACCTAAAAATGTCTCCCCAAAACAAAACTCGATGATGAACAACCTTTCACCGTCATTATTGGTCGGATTGAGTATTTAATCTTTGGAGTGCTTAAATCCATGTTCAATCCAATACATTTCATAAACTAACCCAATTCCAAGCTCATTTCCCTAAATCATAACCTATTTTTCACTTTTCGTATCCACATCACAAAACCGAGAGAATCTGATTTTGTGGACCTATTATATTGATCTAATTATTATTTGGTTAGATAAGCCTTTCAATAAGCTTTCCAACAATATATCATAATCTCAATTCCGATTTAAAACGAAGAAGATATGAGCGAAATACTAAACTCGGCCTAAAACCAACACCCTTTCACTAAAACGGCCATATATTAAAATATAAAAATTATTTTGACCTTGTTCTAATTGGGTTGGAAAGTAGACTTGATAAGATTTCCAAAGATATATTATATGCCTTATTCCGATTTACGGATCAAAAGTTAACATAGTTTTAAAAACGTATTAAAAACTGGAATTACCGCGCATAAAGCTAAATTGGCGTGTCGCGGGGGATGATGATGTGGCACGACGCCTGGTAGCGTGACACGGTATTCTTCACTGTGTCATGGTGCTTTCTCGTGTCTTTTCCGCATTCCTTTTCTCACGCGCTTATGAATCTCGCACAAATCTGGAAAAATTGTACACCGTGACACGACGCCACTTGTCGCGCCACGGTGGACTTTACCGCGTCGCGACATCCTTTGGCGTGTCACTAAACACATACCGTGACACGGGATCTTTCCGTGTTTTCTCCGCGTAGACAACTGCACGTGCTTTATCATTTTAGGGCTGCTACTTCCCCGCGTCACTCTACATTGTCCCATGTCACCCCAGATTTTGGCGTGTCGCGCCAAAAATCTGACGTGTCACGGCACCCAAATTTAGGATTTTATCTTTTGTGTGATCCCCTACTCATTTCCCTTATAAATATCCCCCTCCTTTCTGCAGTTCGGGGCACCAAAAATCATTCTCTCTCTCCCTACATCAAAAATCATTTTCTTCTCCCACTTTAGCCTAATTTCTAGCTTCCCTATTCTTCCATAATACTTCCCTTAAGAACTCCAAGGAGTCCATACTTAACCCAAGGTTCCGTCCCTAAACCAAGGCGTGAAAGGTATAATTAACTGAAGGTTTGGACCAAATTAACTCTACTTTTATTTAATTAAGGAAAATTTGACTTTTGCAACCACTAAAACACCCTTATTCTACTTTTGCTACCCATCTAAATTTTTATTTTATTTTACTACCACTCAAAATAGAAAATTATAGGTTTTGCTACCACTTAACCTTTTCCGTTGTAATTTCCATTTGAGGAACCCATTTATTTAACTCCTTCCACTTTCTTCTTCTCCTCTCTCCACGAACCTCTTCATAGCAGCCCCATCCCAAACTCCCACCCATTCTCCGGCAACATTCCACCACACAATCATCAACATCGATCATAACCATCAAACGTCAGCAAAGTACAAATTTTAATTAATTAAAATTTTGGGGGCTTTTGATTAATTCATTTACAAATTTAATTGGGTGTTGATCTCTTGAACTACGATTTGGGGTTAATTTAATTGATTGAAAAGTACAAATTTTACATACACGAAGAGCTGAAAATTCTGGGAAATGGACTGCACCAATGAAGTTTTGGAAGAGTTGCTAAATGTGGAATCCAAGCTTCAAGATGTTCAAAGTTTTAAATTACAGTATAATTTTGCATTTTATTCATGGGTAATTTAGTTTTAGTATTTGGGTATGTTTATATATAAATATTTCCATCTTTCATGGCAACCTTTGCATAACCAAAAAATGTGAAGAAAGAATACAATTTAGTTGAGGAAGACAATGATTTTTGGGTAAATGAAGCTTAGATAATTCATATAAATTAGTTTTGGGGGTATGGATTTTCTGTGTGTACAATTGGAATTTGGAAATAGTAGTCCGGCGGTGGTTGTTACCGACTGCTATGGCCGAACAGGGGTGAGATGGGGGCCATGGGGCTGTTGTGGTTAGTGTTGTGGGATGGCATTGCCTGAGAATGGGTGGGGCTGGGTGTGGGATGGAGCTGCTGCGAGGAGATTCGTGGGGAAAGAAGAAGAATATGAAAGGAGGTGATTTGTGGGCCCCATAAACGGAAATATTAACGGAAAAGGTTAAGTGGTAGCAAAACCTATAATTTTCGGGTTTGAATGGTAGTAAAATAAAATAAAATTTTAGATGGGTAGCAAAAGTGAAACAAGGGTGTTTTGGTGGTAGTAAAAGTCAAATTTTCCTTTAATTTAATTTTAATTTGATTTATATTTTTGTTGAAGTTACTAACAATTTATTCATGATGTAGCAATTCAAGGAAACACAGAAAGTGATTAATTAATCACTTAATTACTCTTATTATTATTCTTATTGCTAGTATCATGATTAGGATTATTATTTGATTTGACTAACGCTATTATTGTTGAATTGCTTCTAATATCAATGTTCATGATTTTATTATTTATGATCACCATATTGCATGTTAAAGGGAATATGTAATTGAAAATCACGCCTAATAAGATAATTTGGACGACCGGTTTAGGTTCCTTTTTAATCTTGTTATTTAATCAAGTGATCACAAATTTTAGAATTATATGTTGCATTAATATTCAACTAATTTAGCGTAATAATAGTTTGGAGCAAATTGAATCTTTGTTTGCATGGCTTTGAGATCACAGGAATGCTTTCATTGACTAGAGGCCAATACGGGCGAATGTGACTCCATGACTCACTTCGTACCATCATCCCCAATCCTTCTTTCGTGGTTCCGAACCATATGGAGTTAGTAATCTAATGGATTATGAATGGGGTGTAACCTTCACGGGTCAATTGATGTTGTCTTACGTTGTCCCTTATTCGTGGTTGCCTTTTATGATCCGTAAACAGTTTACAAGTTCCTTAAAAACTTGTTGGCGGCTCCCTACTTTCCTTGTCCCTAATCGTATTATGTCAATTCCCACTTCCTATGAGTGCCAAGCATATTCACACATGCTTTGACGTAAGCACACTTCGAACGACGCCTACACCTAGTGACCCCTGACCGACCTAGTAACCTCTTCGACCTAGTAACCCCTGACCGACCAAGTGACCCCTAACTTACCTAGTAACCCTGATAAGTCGTATATTGAGCCTGTTTTTTTAGTCCATTTAGGTAGTTTTTGAGTCTAATTTAGTTTTTTATAGCTTATCTTAGCTTGTTTTGGTTTAGTTGTGATCATATTATGCTTTTATGGGTAGTTTCGTTGTTTTTGATGTATTTTAGAATGAACTAGGCTAATTTGGATGATCACGAGAGTTCTTTATGATGCAAGAGTATTATCCCATGTTTGCCCTGGCAGCCAGGGCGGAAGAAGGAGAAGAGACAAGCAAAGATTACTACGAAGCATCTTCCTTTCATCGCCCTGGCAGGGCAACATTGCCCTTGCAGCCAGGGCAGAGAAGATTTGTATTGATTACAAGATTTGAGGGTCAACAATGAAGTGTGTATTGCGCGCCCGACCGAGCAGCGTTGCCCTGACAGACCGGGCAGACAAGAGGAAGCTAAATGAAGAGGCGTAAGAGCAAGTGTGCTTCTCGCGCCCGACCGGGCAACATTGCCCTGGCTGCCCAGATAAGGTTTCGGGAACCTCATTTTTCCTATTTTCTGGGCTTTCGTATTTTAGGGGTTATAAATACCTTGTAAACCCGGATTAAAAACACTTAGTTATTATTTTTCAGCTTTTAACCCTCATTAGAACCCTAATATTCTATCTAGATCTAGATTAATTTACACTTTCAAGTTTCGATTTTTGTTCATCAACAATTGGTACTTTTCTTCATTCAAGTAATTAATATTCATTTTTACTTCTTCTGTTTTTACTTGTTCATTAATCATGTTTTCTTCATTGATTATTGTTTTTGTTTTTGTTAATATGTGTGAGTAGTTTTCTTATTCCAAGATCTAGTGGAACCCGAATATGAGTAATGCATGATATAATTCTTCAAATTCTCTAATAATATCGATATGCTTAATTGATTATGCTAATGCCAATACTAGATTAAGGATAATTGGTATTGTGATTAATCCTTTGTTTTAATCGCAACGGGAGTTGGGTTTTGACGGTTTTGAATAAATCAATTAAGGGTTTGAAGTTCATCACGGGAGTAGTTGAATGGATGATTAGGAATATAGAGTAATGAGCTTAAGGTCTTTAATTTACATGATTCCACGGAAGTAAGATTGATTGTGATTAGAGAAGCCATTGATAACGGGAGAGACCATTGGTATTATGCAGAGATTATTTTTCCTCTTTAATAAATTCAATTATGTGTTAGGGGTAGAACAACTATTGCATTAATTGTATTCATGGTGATGCTTAGACCTGGAAAACAGGTCATTCAGGTAGGGTCAATTCAGGTCGAGTTAAGTTCGGGTCAATGTTCAGGTCGGGTTCGGGTCGATTCGGGTTGATTTGGATTTCGGGTCAGCACTTCGGGTCAAATTCGGGGCAGGTCAAGTCCGGGTCGTGTTAATTTGGGTCGGTCTGTTCGGGTCGGGTCAATTTTTAGGGTCAATTTTTGGTCGGGTCAAATTCGAATCGAGTCAATTCGGGTCGAGTATATTCGGGTCAAGTTTGTGTCGAGTCACCAAAATAAATTCACTTAAAAAAAATAGTTCAAAAAATAAAGTAAAATCGTTAAAAAAATAAAAATAAAAATAAATCATGAGTACATATTACGTAGGAAATAAAGAAGCCCTAAAGTAAGTAATTCACTATTTCACCCTATTCACTTAGGATTCAGGTCAATTCCGGTCGGGTCATTACGGGTCGGGTCGATTCAAGTCAATCAATTTGGGTTAAAATTGGGTCGGGTCACTTCGGGTTTCAGGTCATTTCCGGTCGGGTCAAGTTCGGGTTTTGGGTCAATTTCGGGTAAGGTCTTTGGGTCTAGTCACTTCGGGGCATCGGGTCAGGTTCGGGTCAACTCTATTTTGAGTCGGGTTTGGGTTAGTTCGGGTCATTTTTGGGTCAATGATTTCGGGTCAACTTTCGGGTTACAGGTCGGGTCATTCGGGTTAGGTCAATTAGGTCGGGTCAGGATTGCCAGGTCTAGTGATGCTTGATCTTGAATGTTTTTAGCATTGATTTGTCATATTGTTTTGATTTAATCGTTTTAATTAGTTTTTAGATATTTATTCTCACTTATTTGATTTGGTTACTTGCTTAGTAATTGCTTGAGTCTACTTAATTAGTTGAACCATAGTCTGTTGGGATCCGACCCTTGCTTGCCCGTCTACATAGTAGTGGTCTAGTTAGGTTTATTTTTGTTAGGTATTTGTAGGGAATATTTCAAGCATTACCCGAAACTTGAACCCCAATGTGATCATACACTTAAGCATGCTGGCGTCCAAAGGGAAGGAAGCTAGAGCAAAAGAGTCGCCAACAAGTTTTAGGAACTTGTAAACCGTTCACATGGTGAAGGTTACTCCCCTTAACGATCCAGGTGATTGTTAACTCCAATAGGTCTGGAACCAAGACTGGAAGTTCGGGGATGAAGGTACAAATCCAATCTAAAAGAGAAAGAACCTGCCCTAATAATAGGACTCTACTTTATTCTTCTCGTATTCATGTGCGCTTTCTGACTAACAAGCAATCAATAGGTTAACCCTAAACCTGTTTATCTATGTTTGTCGAATATTAATACATAAACAAACCTATTTTTGGCGATCACTTGAATTATAATCAAATTAACCGTAAACAAGATTATTAATTATCTTATTAAGCGTGATTACAAGTACAAATTCTCTTTAAACATGCATAAAGGCGTGATCAAGCAATGATAATAAATATATAAACTCAAGCAACATAATAATCATCATAACAAAAAAAATAATCATGATCATGTTAAAAATAAAGCATAATAATAATAGTAAGATCCTAGGCATGATACTAACAAGATTAATAACAAACCCTAGCATGTCACTAAACAATAAAGATCAAAGCTTTAGCCCTAACATGATACTAACATGATGTTAGGAAAGAAAATCGGAAGCATCATAGAAATCATAATTGATATAAGAAACTTATTCATTACCCTAAACATGATACTAAGAAAAGCATCCTAACATGATACTAGGAATAACCATAACAACTTAAACATGATTTCTATATCATAATATCAATTAAACAATTAAATCACTTACTTGGATGCCTTGTAGCTTTTCTAATAACAAAATACACACGTTAGTAACTTCAAGGAAAATATAAAATCAAAACTATTAAATTAAATAATTGAAATAGAGATTTGGGACCAAACCCTCAGAAATATCAAACCTTTCACGTCTAGGGCAAAGGCAACTTCGAACTTGGCTAGGTGTGTCTAGATCTTGTGAATGCGGAATTTTGTTTGAAAAAGGGTTTGTTTAGAAAAAGAGAGAGAGAATAATCTTTATCTTAGAGAGAGAGAAGAATTAGAGAATCCTGGTTCTTAAAAACAAAGGTCTAAGGATGTTATTTATAATGAAAATAGTCCGGAATTGATAAAAAGAATCATAGTTTGAAAAGGAATAAAACACGCCTCTGTCGCCAACAATTGCTCCTGACGCCGCGCGACTAGGTCCGTCGCCAGGCGACAACCTGATGTTTGGCGCCGCAGAAGGTTTTCTCACACGTTTTCTATTTTTGATAAAATTAAGTCGTAAAAGTCCGTACGAAGAGTAAAATTGTAGTTTCACATAAAACAATCTTTTATTCCAAATAAAACTCATAAAACATAATTATCAATCCTAATCACATTAGGATTCAAAATAATCTTCTAGAAGATTCTAAAAGACTATAATCAATCCTAATTGCATTAGGAATAATAATTCATAATAGGCCCTTCTCTAGATCATTGGGCCGCGTATAAAAATCAAACCGGGCCCAAATTAGTATTTTGGCCATAACTTCCTCATTATTCATCGGAATTGGGCTTATAATATATCGACGGAAAGCTATTTTCGAGCCCAATCCAACTACACTATTATTAGACCTTGTTATGGACAAAAATAAACTAGATTGGATATTTTAATAAAATAGAGTATTTTTTGAAAACAGAAAGAGACATTTTTAATAAAAAACTAACCGCAACACTAGACTTTGCACACTTCGTTTTGTTCGATACTCTAATGACATGAAAGGTATTCAACACTGGATTTGGTTTTGGGGAGACACAAATGGGTGTCTACAGAAGCCCCCACTTTGACTGAGTTTGGAGAAACGCAAGTTTCGAAAACAAAAGTCAAAGTATCGATAGGGACGGAGAATGATTCAGAACGTTCTGCAATCCTAAATCATTCTTGTAACGCCGATACTTGCAAACTAGCGTTAGTTAAACAGATAAGAGATTTAAGAAACGCGTATCTTGCACAGTCGAGCACACGTCTCTGAAGTAACTGATTTGTTGTTGCATTTTGTGACGACCTCCACACTTCCTCGTGAATCATGGTGACAACCTTCCCAATCATAGCGAAATTTTTTGAAGACCGACTCATCACGAACTATTCTTCTCAAATCTTGGTGACAACCTCCACAATCTTAGCGAATGTCATCGAAGACCGCCCATCTCGTGCTATCTTCAAATCTTGTTGACAACCCCCACAATCTTAGCGAACGCTGTTGAAGACTACCCATCTCGTGCCATCTTCTCAAATCTTGGTGACAACCTCCACAATTTTAGTGAACGTCGTCGAAGATTGCCCATCTCGTGCCATCTTCTCAAATCAAGTGATAATTTCCTCAGACATAGCAAAAGCTATCAAAGATCTCTTCATCTTGAATCGTTATTCTCAAATCTAATAATAACCTCCCCAATCATAGTGAAAGCTATTGAAGGTCGCTTCATCTCAAACCGTCCTTCTCAAATCCAAGCAAGAGACTCTTTTTAAGCCCCCCTATTGAAAGCTTCATCATCTTGAATCTCCAAATCTTCTTATCCTTACTCCTTAGGAATAATCGACCTTTCCATCTTTGGAAAATTCTTCTTAAGAACTATATCTAAGATTCTCAAAGTCTTCAAATTGATTTGCTGAAGTCTTCCATCCTAGGAATTCTTTGTGAACTGTTATTTCGGTGCTTGCGATGAGCTAATTCTTAAGCGCTTTAAGCTAAGTGAGACGATCTTTTATCAGGTTGATCACTTTATGTGATTGTAATCGAGTCGATTACTAAATCATGTCAAATTTCTTAGAGGGGCTAACTGGCGTACCAAGGAATCCAGAAATTGCTGCACTAGGTCCACATAATCTAATATGGGGCCATGCATTATGTTGCTGCACCAGCGCAGTTGGAAAACGTGTCACCGCACTTTGCTTCTATCGCCAGGCGACAGATGTTGTCGACAGGCGACAGCCTTGTCATCTGGCGATAGAGTCGGGTCTTCCTTATTTTGCTCTTGTTGCTGCTGTTCGTTGCTCGGTTTCGCTCCGAACTTTGAACTTGGTTGTTTCCTTTTAACCAAATCTGCTCAAATATTTTGTAAATTTAAGCTCTTTATCTCTAATTTACTGATATATGTAACTCCTCTCATCTTGGAAGAATTTCATGTGTCATATTCGCGATTTTTTGAAAAATACTCGGGAATGTTCTTGCTTGCTTGGATGCACCTGCATTTATATTTTTGACTATAGGACTTTGATCATCTCTTTAATTATCTTAGGGTTTCCCTAAGGCTTAGTGTTGCTTATCATTAAGATTTAATGTGTTTCAAACATATATGACTTGCCATGACTTGACTCAAAGTGCTTGACACATGTGACTTGAATCAATTCAAGATGATATGACACGACATGATTCAATGTTCATGACTCGTGTGTGCATTATAGTGTGAAGTAAAAAATTTCCCTCATTTTTTTGTGGAGGGTACCGACTTTCTCTCGAAAAGAAAGACACAAAAAGGAAGATATTTTTGATGGTGCATGTTGAATGAGCTTAGTCAAATGTTGTTTGACACTATTTCTCAATTAAGGTGCAAGGATTAATTCATGCTAGGCTATCTTAATTGTTGACTCAATGATGAAAGTATTTGGGTAACTTAGGCACGGAGGCTAACCACTTCGTACTTTGTGATGCAATGATGAGTGATGAGTGATTTTGTTATGACAAAGTATGCTTTAAGATTTCATGACAAAGGGTTCCTAAGGAAAGGACTATTTGGTATCTCTGATGTGTGTGATAGTGAAACTAAAGTTAGACCACAAGGGCTAAGTGTGTGGAAAAATATATTGAAAAGAGTCAAATGGTGATGACTCTTAGGCCGGGTGGGCTAATTATGTAGGGATCAAGCCCCCAAGTCTAGCTCTAAATAAATAGGGATGAGCATCGGAAATCCCTTGATATGATCGAGTAAGAACATAAATATGAATGCATTTTTATTACGGCCGCACCTTGATGTGAGGTTACCTACGTATCTGTTAGGAATCAAGCCGAACGTAGCTCTAGCCGAACCTCGCACAAGTGTGTGTACACCTCAAGGGTTGTAATGTGGTTAGGATAAAGGTTATAGAAGAAAAGGACAAAGGCTCAAGACCCTAGATAAACCCCCAAGGTGTGCAACCTTGCTTTTGAACGAATCTTTATATTTTTACGTTTGAGGCTTTTAACTCTTTTTTAGCTCTCTTTCTTTTTATGTTTATATTTTTCTCTCTATTTTGCTTTAGCATTTATTTTATTTATATAAGTGTGGGAAATCACGATCATGCGGTCTATCACTCACTTGGCATTCTTATTTCTCAGGCACGGTATCGAGCACTCGGTAAAAAACGCAATTTGAGACGTGTTCATATCAAAGACATTGGAACACTTTCCCTTTTGTACACTTTTATTGTTTTTGATATTTTATTTATTTTGATCTGTTGAAATCACTCAAGCTTTTTAAAATTTCATATGTTGGACACTGTCCCATCCTAAGGTTATGTAGATGTGGGTTGAAGAATGAAAGGTTTATCGTTAGACGAGGCTCAAAGTGGTTTATCAAAAAAGGATTGTATATTTGAAAGGTGAAAGGATATATGATATGGCTACCAGAGGTTCCTCAAATCATTAATATACCTTGTACTCAGTTCGACGACTTTTTTTTGTTTTTGGGAAATATAATGATCATACGTAAGGAATAAAATGCTCATTTTATTAAAGGAAAAGAAAGAATGATCCTACAAAATAAATCTAAGGGGGAAAAAGGTGCCTATGCTAGACTTATTGGGGAAGGGATAAATAAAAGAAATAGAAAAAAGAGAGGTCACGAAATCTTGTCGTTGAAGCTCGCCTTGTGTCGTTTGCTTTATCATTACTCGCTCTTCTTGCTAGCTGGAGGTATGTGAAGCTTGTTATTATCGATCAAATTTTGGATAGCCTCTTTTAGCTTCCAACAGCTCTCAGTAGTATTACCCCTAACTTGATGATACTTGCAATGTGTATCTGGATTCCAACTAGGCAATCTCTTTTCAGGTGCGGGATCTTAAATAGGTCTAATGGGAGTAATGAGTCCCTTAGTATGGAGTCGATTGAAGGCAGCATCGTAGCTCATCCCAATGGGGGTGAAGTCTTTCCTTAGTTGCTTCTTAGATCCTTGGTTATCCATGGCTAAAAATTCACTGAGATCAAAGGTAATAACATTGTTACTAGAGTGGGCATTGTCGGAAGAAGAAGGATTGTCGTTCTTCTTTCCTTTCCAGCCACTGTGGTTACTATTTTTAGTATTTTTTGCTTTGCAAGGTCATCTTCGATCTCGATGCCTATGTCATAGACGGCCTTGAAAGTATTCAAGTTGTGTTGATATTTTAAGTTCTTTGAATACTTTTCTTGTAAAGTTTTTATGAACATCCTCCCTGATTCTTTAATTTTTCAGTAGGGACTTCGATCATGTTAGTGGAAGTTTCCCTCCACTTGTTGAAGAAGGAGGTGAACCCTTCGTTTTCTATTTGTTTTAGCATCTCATGTTGTCTATAGTCGGTTTCAATTTGAATATTACACTTATATCTATCAATGAAAGCATTTTTTATTCCATCCCAAGTAGAGGTCTTCTCTTTATCAAGGGAGAAGAACCAATATTGACAAATGGTTTCAAGAGATAATGAGAATAAATAGTGAAAAATATTCTTATCAATCCATTTAATGTTCATTACAGTTTCAAAGGACCTTAAATGAAAGTAAGGGTTGTCAGTTGGCTTAAACTTAGGGATGTCATTGGCATTGAACTTCTGCGGAAGAAGCTCCTTGTCCACTAAGACCCCTTGTGAGCTTATGCCCTGAAATATAGTCATTGGATTTTACTCAACCTTTCTTGCACGAGCTCCATTTGTTGTTTTTTCACAGGATCATTGATTTGGAGGGTTAAAGCCTTCAACACCTTAGTCACGTCTGCCATTTGCTTCTTACGCTCATTGACTTATTCTTGATTTGCCATTATCTTCTTAGCTTTTCTTTTTCGATCGACTGGTTTATCAAAAAGTTGAACTTGAATGAAGGTGTTGTCCTTGATTAATCTCCCTTCTCTCCTTGACCAAGTACTGTGTAAAGGGAAATTAGGGATAAATTTTTTATTATTTATTTTGACTCAAGCTCTATTCAACATGGAAGAGAATGTGGAAGAGAATGGGAATAGATTGGACCCCCACTCAAATGACAGAAAGACGACTCATGCATGAACCTAAGATATGGTCATGGTGACATATACAAAGTGTTTGCTAAGACTAGTGAGTGTAGGTGACATGTTAAGACTTGTGTCATGACCATGTTACTAGACTCAAGCAAAGACTAAGTTAAGACCTCACATACATGCATTAAACTAGACAGGTTGTGGTACTTTAGTCATAACTTTTGATATGTGACTCTTATTGGGACGAAACCAACGCCAAATTAAAGATAAAACTCGGGGCTACAAATCCAAAGGTTGTAAGACTTGTAACTGTTTCTAGAACTCTGGATATGACCAAAACAAGTTGACGCTTTTGCAGTATACGGGAATAAAAATCCGGGTTGACTCAAAGGGACTATAAATCAATTTAAGACATATTTATAAGTTTAAATTAATTAATTAATTAATTAAGCAAATTCCTTTAGTCATTGGTTAGTTTATTTAAGCATATTCATAATTACAAGTCAAACCAAACTGTTAGTTTAGTCACATAATAAGTATGTACAAATAAGAGATGCACAAGTAGTCAAGTAGTCACAATATGATGCAATGAGTTTGCAACCTAACCATGACTCTAGTTCTCTAAAGTTCAAGGATAAGGGTTAGTCAAATAGGGTCCATGTTTATGAGTCCGGATGCACCGCGCAGAAGCCTTACCTTTGGAAGGGTTGACGCGTGTGGATGGGACCCCGCGAGTTAAACTCGCTTCCATGGTTTGGTGAATTCAACATGCATTCTCAGATGTACCCTTTGTTGCTTAGAGCGTTCAATCGGGTAGATGGAGCATGAATTCCCAAACGGTTATGTCCATATGAAGAAAACATATGAGTTTTAGAAAAGAGAGAAAAACTCAATCAGGAAATAGAATCGAGCCAACAGTGCTAGATAGAACTAGTCGAAACAAGAAGGCATAATTCTGGCTCGGTATTGGAAGAGAACGGGGCCAGACAACAGAGTCTGTTGCCAGACAAAAACATTGTCGCCAGGCGACAAGGCCATTTTTCGGGCGACGCACTCTGTTTTCTAGACGCTAGTTCCTACATGCCTCACCAGCTTTATGTGTTCTTAGAATTTTCAAGTTTTCGCATTATTATTTCGATTTTAGTTGTTAAAGATATTTCTCAAATTTCCTACGTGTAAAAATCCTATGTTTTTTACTCATACGGATGGTCTTTCTAATGAGAACCTTTTTAATGCATATGACAATGATGTTAATCAAAATTATGCACATGAAATACTTAGAACTTTTTGAGTCTCATCTACTCATTCTAAATCATTGCCAAAATAAATTTGAGGAATAGAATTAGAAATCCTCCCAAGTGGAGTCAAAAAAAACTGTAGGGAATATTTCAATCATTACCCCAAACTTGAACCCCACTGTGATCAAACACTTAAGCATGGTGGCGTCCAGAGGGAAGGAAGCTAGAGAAAAAGAGTCGCCAACAAGTTTTAGGAACTTGTAAACCGTTCACAGGGTGAAGGTTACACACCTTAACGATCCAGGAGATCGTTAACTCCAATAGGTCTGGAACCAAGAGTGGAAGTTCGGGGATGAAGGTACAAATCCAATCTAAAAGAGAAAGAACCTGCCCTTATAATAGGCCTCTACTTTATTCTTCTCGTATTCATGTGCGCTTTCTGACTAACAAGCGATCAATAGGTTAACCCTAAACCTGTTTATCTATGTTGGTCGAATATTAATGCACAAACAAACCTATTATTGGCGATCACTTGAATTATAATCAAATTAACCGTAAACAAGATTATTAATTATCTTATTAAGCGTTATTACAAGTACAAATTCTCTTTAAACATGCATAAAGGCGTGATCAAGAAATGATAATAAATATATAAACTCAAGCAACATAATAATCATCATAATAAAAAATATAATCATGATCATGTTAAAAATAAAGCATAATAATAAAAGTAAGATCCTAGGCATGATACTAACAAGATTAATAACAAACCCTAACATGTCACTAAACAATAAAGATCAAAGCTTTAGCCCTAACATGATACTAACATGATGTTTGGAAAGAAAATAGGAAGCACCATAGAAATCATAATTGATATGAGGAACTTATTCATTACCCTAAACATGATACTAAGAAAAGCATCCTAACATGATACTCAAAATAAAAATCTAAACATGATTTCTATATCATAATAATATCAATTAAACAATTAAAGCACTTACTTGGATGCCTCGTACCTATTTCTAATAGCTAAATACACACGTTAGTAACTCCAAGGAAAATAAAAAATCAAAACAATTAAATTAAATAATTGAAATAGAGATTTGGGACCAAACCCTAAGAAATATCAAACCTTTCACATCTAGGGCGAAAGCAACTTCGAACTTGGCTAAGTGTTTCTAGAACTTGTGAATGCGGAATTTTGTTTGAAAAAGGGTTAGTTTAGAAAGAGAGAGAGAGAGAGAGAATAAGCTTTAGCTTAGAGAGAGAGAAGAATTAGAGAATTTCGGTTCTTAAAAACAGAGGTATAAGGGAGCTATTTATAATGAAAAGTCCTGAATTGATAAAAAGAATCATAGTTCGAAAAAGAATAAAACACGCCTCTGTCGCCAACAACAGCTCCTGTCACCGCAACTGAGTCTGTCGCTAGGCGACAACCTGACTTTTGGCGCTGCAGAAGTTTTTTTCACACGTTTTCTATTTTTGATAAAATTAAGTTATAAAATTTCGTACGAAGGGTAAAATCGTAATTCCAAAAAAAAGTCATAAAACATAATTATCAATCCTAATCACATTAAGATTCAAAAGAAACTTCTAGAAGATTATACAAGACTATAATCAATCCTAATTCCATTAGGAATGATAATTCATAATAGGACCTCCTCTAGATCATTGGGCCGCATATAAAAATCAAACCGGGCCCAGTTTAGTATTTTGGCCATAACTTCCTCATTATACATCGGAATTGGGCTTATAATATATCGTCCGAAAACTCTTTTTGAGCCCAATCCAACTACACTATTATTAGACTTTTGTTATGGACCAAACTAAACTATATTGTATATTTTCATAAAATTGAGTAGGTTGTTGAAAACAAAAACAGAGATTTTTAATAAAAAACTAACCGCAACACTAGACTTTGTACACTAGAGCCTCTTTTAGCTTCCAACAGCTCTCAGTAGTATTACCCCTAACTTGATGATACTTGCAATGTGTATCTGGATTCCAACTAGGCAATCTCTTTTCAGGTGCAGGATCTTAAATAGGTCTAATGGGAGTAATGAGTCCCTTAGTATGGAGTCGATTGAAGGCAGCATCGTAGCTCATCCTAATGGGGGTGAAGTATTTCCTTAGTTGCTTCTTAGATCCTTGGTTATCCATGGCTAACACTTCACTGAGATCAAAGGTAATAACATTGTTACTAGAGTGGGCATTTTCGGAAGAAGAAGGATTGTCGTTCTTCTTTCCTTTCCAGCCACTGTGGTTACTATTTTTAGTATTTTTTGCTTTGCAAGGTCATCTTCGATCTCGATGCCTATGTCATAGACGGCCTTGAAAGTATTCAACTTGTGTTGATATTTTAAGTTCTTTGAATACTTTTCTTGTAAATTTTTTATGAACATCCTCGCTGATTCTTTAATTTTTCAGTAGGGACTTCGATCTTGTTAGCGGAAGTTTCCCTCCACTTGTTGAAGAAGGAGGTGAACGCTTCGTTTTCTTTTTGTTTTAGCATCTCATGTTGTCTATAGTCGGTTTCAATTTGAATATTACACTTATATCTATCAATGAAAGCATTTTTTATTCCAACCCAAGTAGAGGTCTTCTCTTTATCAAGGGAGAAGAACCAATATTGACAAATGGTTTCAAGAGATAATGAGAATAAATAGTGAAAAATATTCTTATCAATCCCTTTAATGTTCATTACAGTTTCAAAGGACCTTAAATGAAAGTAAGGATTGTCAGTTGGCTTAAACTTAGGGATGTCATTGGCATTGAACTTCTGCGGAAGAAGCTCCTTGTCCACTAAGACCTCTTGTGAGCTTATGCCCTGAAATATAGTCATTGGATTTTACTCAAGCTTTCTTGCACGAGCTCCATTTGTTGTTTTTTCACAAGATCATTGATTTGGAGGGTTAAAGCCTTCAACACCTTAGTCACGTCTGCCATTTGCTTCTTACGCTCATTGACTTATTCTTGATTTGCCATTATCTTCTTAGCTTTTCTTTTTCGATCGACTAGTTTATCAAAAAGTTGAACTTGAATGAAGGTGTTGTCCTTGATTAATCTCCCTTCTCTCCTTGACCAAGTACTGTGTAAAGGGAAATTAGGGATAAATTTTTTATTATTTATTTTGACTCAAGCTCTATTCAACATGGAAGAGAATGTGGAAGAGAATGGGAATAGATTGGACCCCCACTCAAATGACAGAAAGACGACTCATGCATGAACTTAAGATATGGTCATGGTGACATATACAAAGTGTTTGCTAAGACTAGTGAGTGTAGGTGACATGTTAAGACTTGTGTCATGACCATGTGACTAGACTCAAGCAAAGACTAAGTTAAGACCTCACATACATGCATTAAACTAGACAGGTTGTGGTACTTTAGTCATAACTTTTGATCTGTGACTCTTATTGGGACGAAACCAACGCCAAATTAAAGATAAAACTCGGGGCTACAAATCCAAAGGTTGTAAGACTTGTAACTGTTTCTAGAACTCTGGATATGACCAAAACAAGTTGACGCTTTTGCAGTATACGGGAATAAAAATCCTGGTTGACTCAAAGGGACTATAAATCAATTTAAGACATATTTATAAGTTTAAATTAATTAATTAATTAATTAAGCAAATTCCTTTAGTCATTGGTTAGTTTATTTAAGCATATTCATAATTACAAGTCAAACCAAACTGTTAGTTTAGTCACATAATAAGTATGTACAAATAAGAGATGCACAAGTAGTCAAGTAGTCACAATATGATGCAATGAGTTTGCAACCTAACCATGACTCTAGTTCTCTAAAGTTCAAGGATAAGGGTTAGTCAAATAGGGTCCATGTTTATGAGTCCGGATGCACCGCGCAGAAGCCTTACCTTTGGAAGGGTTGACGCGTGTGGATGGGACCCCGCGAGTTAAACTCGCTTCCATGGTTTGGTGAATTCAACATGCATTCTCAGATGTACCCTTTGTTGCTTAGAGCGTTCAATCGGGTAGATGGAGCATGAATTCCCAAACGGTTATGTCCATATGAAGAAAACATATGAGTTTTAGAAAAGAGAGAAAAACTCAATCAGGAAATAGAATCGAGCCAACAGTGCTAGATAGAACTAGTCGAAACAAGAAGGCATAATTCTGGCTCGGTATTGGAAGAGAACGGGGCCAGACAACAGAGTCTGTTGCCAGACAAAAACATTGTCGCCAGGCGACAAGGCCATTTTTCGGGCGACGCACTCTGTTTTCTAGACGCTAGTTCCTACATGCCTCACCAGCTTTATGTGTTCTTAGAATTTTCAAGTTTTCGCATTATTATTTCGATTTTAGTTGTTAAAGATATTTCTCAAATTTCCTACGTGTAAAAATCCTATGTTTTTTACTCATACGGATGGTCTTTCTAATGAGAACCTTTTTAATGCATATGACAATGATGTTAATCAAAATTATGCACATGAAATACTTAGAACTTTTTGAGTCTCATCTACTCATTCTAAATCATTGCCAAAATAAATTTGAGGAATAGAATTAGAAATCCTCCCAAGTGGAGTCAAAAAAAACTGTAGGGAATATTTCAATCATTACCCCAAACTTGAACCCCACTGTGATCAAACACTTAAGCATGGTGGCGTCCAGAGGGAAGGAAGCTAGAGAAAAAGAGTCGCCAACAAGTTTTAGGAACTTGTAAACCGTTCACAGGGTGAAGGTTACACACCTTAACGATCCAGGAGATCGTTAACTCCAATAGGTCTGGAACCAAGAGTGGAAGTTCGGGGATGAAGGTACAAATCCAATCTAAAAGAGAAAGAACCTGCCCTTATAATAGGCCTCTACTTTATTCTTCTCGTATTCATGTGCGCTTTCTGACTAACAAGCGATCAATAGGTTAACCCTAAACCTGTTTATCTATGTTGGTCGAATATTAATGCACAAACAAACCTATTATTGGCGATCACTTGAATTATAATCAAATTAACCGTAAACAAGATTATTAATTATCTTATTAAGCGTTATTACAAGTACAAATTCTCTTTAAACATGCATAAAGGCGTGATCAAGAAATGATAATAAATATATAAACTCAAGCAACATAATAATCATCATAATAAAAAATATAATCATGATCATGTTAAAAATAAAGCATAATAATAAAAGTAAGATCCTAGGCATGATACTAACAAGATTAATAACAAACCCTAACATGTCACTAAACAATAAAGATCAAAGCTTTAGCCCTAACATGATACTAACATGATGTTAGGAAAGAAAATAGGAAGCACTATAGAAATCATAATTGATATGAGGAACTTATTCATTACCCTAAACATGATACTAAGAAAAGCATCCTAACATGATACTCAAAATAACAATCTAAACATGATTTCTATATCATAATAATATCAATTAAACAATTAAAGCACTTACTTGGATGCCTCGTACCTATTTCTAATAGCTAAATACACACGTTAGTAACTCCAAGGAAAATAAAAAATCAAAACAATTAAATTAAATAATTGAAATAGAGATTTGGGACCAAACCCTAAGAAATATCAAACCTTTCACATCTAGGGCGAAAGCAACTTCGAACTTGGCTAAGTGTTTCTAGAACTTGTGAATGCGGAATTTTGTTTGAAAAAGGGTTAGTTTAGAAAGAGAGAGAGAGAGAGAGAGAATAAGCTTTAGCTTAGAGAGAGAGAAGAATTAGAGAATTTCGGTTCTTAAAAACAGAGGTATAAGGGAGCTATTTATAATGAAAAGTCCTGAATTGATAAAAAGAATCATAGTTCGAAAAAGAATAAAACACGCCTCTGTCGCCAACAACAGCTCCTGTCACCGCAACTGAGTCTGTCGCTAGGCGACAACCTGACTTTTGGCGCTGCAGAAGTTTTTTTCACACGTTTTCTGTTTTTGATAAAATTAAGTTATAAAATTTCGTACGAAGGGTAAAATCGTAATTCCAAAAAAAAACTCATAAAACATAATTATCAATCCTAATCACATTAAGATTCAAAAGAAACTTCTAGAAGATTATACAAGACTATAATCAATCCTAATTCCATTAGGAATGATAATTCATAATAGGACCTCCTCTAGATCATTGGGCCGCATATAAAAATCAAACCGGACCCAGTTTAGTATTTTGGCCATAACTTCCTCATTATACATCGGAATTGGGCTTATAATATATCGTCCGAAAACTCTTTTTGAGCCCAATCCAACTACACTATTATTAGACTTTTGTTATGGACCAAACTAAACTATATTGTATATTTTCATAAAATTGAGTAGGTTGTTGAAAACAAAAACAGAGATTTTTAATAAAAAACTAACCGCAACACTAGACTTTGTACACTAGAGCCTCTTTGTTCGATAATCAAATAATATGAAAGGTATTCATCACTGGGTTTTGTTTTGGGGAGACACAAATGGGTGTCTACAGTACGTGACACGCCTAACAAACCCTCACCTAAGTAACCCCTAACCGACCTAATAACCCCTGACCAACCCAGTAACCACTGACCCTCTAACCTAGTAACCCTGACCGACCAATAACCCCGACCTAGTAACCCCTAATCCTATATTACCTCAAAGATTTAAACTCCACCACACCACCAATTTGACAAAAAATTTACACAAAATTTGTCCAAATTAGCAATAACGTGATGAATTTCATTGCAATCAACTACAAATTTTGATAAATTACAAGAAAAATTAATGCTCATATAAATCAAGCATATGATTCAATAATCACAAATCTACGACAATCACAAACTAAAATAAAACAAAATTTAGGAAACATAAAATGAATTATAACTCACTATATAACTCGATTTCCGAAAGATTTTTCATAGTTTCCGATGGAATTTTTCCGTCGCAATTACGCTATTTTCTTGTAGTGAGGACCACCATAAAGATCAAAATCACCGACCGGAGCCCTGAGAACATTGTGAAAAATACTCGATCGTCGTTGCTGAGAACACCGTGCTAACACTTGATCGTCAACGACGAACCCTAGAATTTTAATTGGAGAAGTGCGGGAGGAGAAGAAGAACACCAACCATGCGACGACAAAGGCAAAGACGAGGAGGAAAGAGAGAGGATCGGGAGCGAGAGTGAGGAAGAGGACGACGAGGTAGTTGAGTTTGAAGTGAGTTGGGGCGTTGATGAGGGAAACTGAGAGGTCTGAGAAGAGAGAGAAAAAATATTTTTTAAAAACCGAAAAAAAAATTGTGGTTGGCCACACGGTGTGACAAGGCACATATGAAAGTTTGTGTAATGATTTGTGTTTTTAAATAGATTTTCCTACTTTTTATGTTTTGTCAAATCATCAATTGAAAGATATTTTTACTAAGGCTCTTAAGCGATAACATTTTTGGTTCTGTTAGCAAGTTGGGCATTATTAAAAGCTCCAACAGGAGGGGGAGTATTAGAAGTTGGTTGGTTATGTTAATATTAGGAAATATTGACTTTTTCTACCTCTAAAACACATGCATTTCACTTTTGCTACCTGGGAAATTTTTTGTTTGATTTTACTACCATATAAATGTCACTTTGTTAGAAATTGCTACCACTTAACAAGATCCGTTAGGGGTTCCGTTAAGCTTTTTTAAAATAATAATAATAAAAAAAAACATCCTCCCTTGAATCAACCCAGCCCGTCCCGTAAGCCACCTTCTCCCCTCCCCCCTGCCGGCGGCCGGCGCCTGAAGTGGGGATTAAATCGGAAACGGCGTCGCTTGAAGAAGAGAGGTTGTCGAAATTGGTGATTTTGGCGCAACGAAGAAGTTTTTGAGTTCCCCAATTCAAGTGTGGTGATAAGAAGAAGTTATGGAGAGGTCTTGATCTTTCGGGAGCCATCGCCACCATAAAAATGATGATGAATTTCTCAATCAATTTTCTCTCTATTCCTCTCCTTCTTCTTCCTGTTCTTGTTCTTGGTGGGTGTTTTTTGTATCTTCTGGAATTTGGGTGTTACGCCATTGATGAATTGAAGTAATTAAAGGGTATTTGATTGATTGAATTTCTGGGAATTTGCTTGAGTTTTGCTTATGAAATTCGAGTTATTTAGAGCTAGGTTGTGTTTTTGGGGAAAGGGGTGGGATGGGTTCGCCGGTGCCGGCCGCAGCTTTAGGCGCCGATCATCGGTCGGAGGGAGAGGCTGGGTGGCTAACGGGAGGGGCTGGGCTAGTTTCTTGGGTGGCTGGAATTTAAAAAAAAAATTAATTTTGGTGGCTGACAGGGAGGCAATTAGGGTGGCTAAGGAGGGAGTGGTGGTCGAAAGGTGATAATGAGGGTGGCCGATCTCTCTAACGGAATTACTAACTGAAAGTGTTAAGCGGTAGCAATTTTTAACAAACTTGCTTTTGTATGGTAGTAAAATAAAATAAAAAATTTCTCAAGTAGCAAAAGTGAAATGCATATGTTTTAAAAGTGAAAATTTTCACTTTTAAAACACATGAATTAATCATTTTTACGGGTAATAATTAACAACTATTTTTTTATAGGGGTAGTAATTCACAAAGCCTCTCATTTGAGGTAGTAATTAACAAAATTTTGTTAATATTATGTTGTCTAGTTATCTTTGGTAATTGATATATACATCCTTTCATAGTTTTAAAAAAAGTTAGATTACCCTTGTTTGTACTAGTTTGTGATTAATATTATCAGTACTAGGTAAGCTGTTTTCTACTTTTCTCCAAGCTTCTTGGATTTAACCGAAATAAAGTTTTAAATTAAGGATTAACAATAATAGCTGCTAAAGTGCCAAGAGTCTCCAAAAGATCTTTTTAATAAGAATCCCAGTCTCCAAAAGATCTTTTTAATAAGAATCCCCTTACAGTTGTCCTTATACCTTGGTAAATTAATTGTTCTTTTTTGACTTATAAAGTATGTAGGCTTCAAATTTTACCTTTATTTTTTAATTTGAATCGAATTTTATCTTTTATTCATTGATGGAGAGTGAAATGATGAATATAGACTTCAATTGTATATAATATGAAATTACCACTTTAACCCTAGACGCTATACGATATTTATCTATTCAAGATTTCAAGTACATATCAAGGCATATACTAAAAGGATATTGCTAACGAACGCCCCCACTAATGTGTGGTTGGTGCACCCGAAAAGAATATTAGATTTTTTTTTGAACGGGAAGAATAATATCATTAAATAAAAGCCATACGGCATCTACAATAATAAGGATCTGTAAACCACAGATTTAGAGAAAATATCATAACTTTTACAATCAAAATCATAACTAATTTGCATATTTGGCTCATACTCCACTGCTTCAAGCTTGACGCGAGCAATGATTTTCGATGTCTTTGCATCTTTCCAAGTTGAAACCTCCGCAATCTGCGCTGATGTTTTGATCGATCAGTTGATGGCACATCTCAGACCCATAGGAATCCAAATCACCTTCCCAATTATTATAAGAACCCTAAAAATAAAATTCTCATCCATAGATGAGAATAAAAATCTTAGAAAATTGGGAAAAACCCAGAAAATTGGGACAGACTCTCACAGATGGAGAGAACAAAACATAACAAATAAACGAAAACGTAAAACAAAACAAAAAACTAAATTGAATTAAAGAAAAAGGGTCAGAAATAGTCTAATTTCCGAAGAAATTAAACTATTACCGGCCTAAACGGCCAAGAAAATTAAAACCCTAGAGGAGAGAGGAGAGAGGAGAGAGAAGGGAGAAAAAGGGGATACCTATCCGGAAAGAATATTAGATATATTTAAAAGAAAATGGGAAAAAAGAACATTATAGATATTTATAAAGAACGCGAGTATAATATGTTCTTTAAATTTGATTATTATGCTCTCTGAGTTAGAAATATATGTTCTTTACAATATATAATATGCTTTTTAATGTTAAAAAAAAAAAACACCGAGTAACCCGGAAAAAGAGCATGATCTTTAATATATTATCATGTTTTTTTTGTAAAGACTTTATGTTCTTTGGCTAGAGGTGATCAAAGTTCGACCGGATTTTGGACGGGTTTTGGGCAGAATTTTTTCGCCCCCCAAATCGTGTCGGACTCGGTCTATAATTTTTTTTTGGCGGGTTTGGGAATGCGTTTTTTTTGCATTTTAGTTGAATTTTTTTACTCGACCCGAAAAACCCGCACGTCCAGACCATTTTGGGCGGGTTTGGGCACAAAAATTTTGGCCCAAATTTATCCTAACCCAGAAGTGAGCTGATTTTTTTAACCTTGCCCGGCCCGCCCAATGATCACCTCTATCTTTGTCAAATGCAAACATGTTCTTTTTTGTCAAATATTATGTTCTTTTTCAAACACGATTTACCACTCGAGTAACCATGGAAAATAACATGTTCTTTTTTTGTCAAATATTATGTTATTTTTCAAACACGTTCAACCAACCGAGTAACCATGAAAAATAACATGTTTTTTTGTAAAGAATTTATGTTCTTTGTAATGTCATGTTCTTGTCATACACAAACTTGTTCTTTTATCAAATATGTATTCTTTTTCAAACATTAGCATGTTTTTTTTGCCCATGTTCTTTAAAATAAGATTAATGTTCTTTTCGGGTGCACCATGCGCATGGTGCACCCGGGTACACTATACTATTTTCACGCCCCCGGGGCGTTAGATAAGCATGTAAAATATTACCTAAAATGGTATTAATTTGGAAAACCATGACAAAATCACACGTCGATCGGTGAAATTAATGTTAATTTTTAATTTAATCCTTCTACTATTATCTAGCTTATCCAATGCCCCGCGCATTCGTTAGCATTTGCCATACAAAAATAGTGTAGAGAATTAATTAAGAATTTAAGATTAGATCATATTATGTAAGATGGATGATTTGAATAAATCCGTCGAGGTGATACGTCTCAGGTCACCGAAAGGTAACTACTTGAGAGCTAATATAGATCAAAAATCGAAATGGCTGTATTATCCTGATATAGATAGGCCAATACCACATAGTACAGATTGGATAGTGACTTGGTTAGGACCTCAACAATTCCGTCTCAAGAGCATTTACGGTAAGGTGGACTGTAGAGGTTGTCGATACGACTGGAAATTGTAATAATAACAATATTGTTAGTAGTAATAGTAATAGTAGTAATAATGTTGAGCAAAAGACGGAACATATTGATGATAAGCTGCTGCCACAGCAGGCAGCGGTGGGTGTATTTCAGGTAGGGCAGATGGTTTTTAATGTCTCTGGTGGTGGTGGTGGTGGCGGCGGCGGCGGCGGCTCTTCTTTGACGAATTTTGGGCATAATGTCATTGGATGTGGTACACAGACTAATGGAGATGTTAGTGTGAAGACCAAGATTGGTACACAAGGGCATGTTTCTGTCAACTTTAACAACAATAACCTTCATTAGTAATCAAGATGCTACGCACTAATTATGTTACTTGTTTACAAATTAGGGCATGTTCTGATTGACTGAATTCAGCTGAAATGAATTGAATTGAACTGAACTGAGCTGAACTGAACTAAACTTATTGATTAGTGATTTTTAACTACGGATTAGTGATCTTTGATTATTTATTACTATACATATGTGTATATACAAATGTACATATTAAAATATTTACGAAAAAATACTATATAATTATAAAATTTATGGAAAATATATTAAAAACTTGAAACCTCTAAACATTTTAAACTCATATACTATTTAATTTAAAAATAAAATAGTATTATGACAAAAGAACACAAAACACTTACATGTATCTAACCCATTTAAACAAATTTTAAAAAAAAATATTTAAAAAAAAAAAAGAAAAAACATGAAAAGCTAACAGAGGCAACGGCCCAACAGTCCAACACCCTAACCCACTCTCTTTAATGTTTTAATTAATACATGTATCTAACTAGTATCTAACCCCAAATTATTATTATTATTATTATTATTATTATTATTATTATTATTATTATTCTTATTATTATTATTATTATTGTTATTATTATTACTATTATTGTTATTGTTATTATTATTATTATTATTATTTATTGATTATTATTATTATTATTTATTACTTATTGATTATTATTATTATTATTATTATTATTATTATTATTTATTATTATTATTATTATTTATTATTATTATTATTATTATTGTCGTTGTAATAAGAGCTTAAAAGAATGAATTTTGGCTTTATATCATTAGCAATATCATTACACATAAATTAAGAGCTGAACTGAACTGAATTGAATTTCAACGGAAGAGAACAAACCCTTAATTGTGTTTTAACAAGATTATTAATTCTATTGCAAATCATTATCCTTTAATGCCATTTCGTTTTAATGGATCTTCCTTTACTACTTTTATTTTTATGACTACCTCTATCTCAGATTAGTTGTAATTTTAGAATATTTTATAACTCACAAATAATACTAAAAAATTGCAACTATTATTATTATTATTATTATTATTATTATTATTATTATTATTATTATTATTATTATTATTATTATTATTTTATTCTCGTTTATTTTATGACAAGAAAGCTAAGATTGCATTTATTATTTAACACATGGAGTACATTAAATTGTTATGGGCATAATTTAAGAGAAGGTTTTGCATGATACCGTTTCACGTGAATCCGATTTATAATGCACACACTCATCTCTATCCACTGTCACTACCTAGGAGGCCAGTGACCGAGGCCAGAGACCATCCTCCCCCTCCCATCCCCCGACTTATAAATTGATTTTTTTTTTTTTTTTTGTATGACTAGACTCACAAATACTTTTCCATAATTTAATGACATAACTGACTCCTAAAAGGTTCTTTTACCAAGACACTCACATGTTACACGATTCTTGGTGTTCAAGGTTATATCAGGTGAAGAAAGACAAGAGGCGGTCAAACATAGAAGAGAATATCAAGGGAGTAGTCGAGACAATCAAGGCATGCTCGACACTAATATCTAGCAACGACGGACGTAAATGATGGAAGTCGATGTTTGACGTACGATGACTATTGTTTCATCTGACGACTTACCGTGACCACTGATGCCAACATCCAACATTCGACACCAGAAGATGGTACACACGACATTGACGTCCAATATATCCAAACGACCAAACATGACACGATACTTGCCGGATGACGCTAGAAAGCTGCGGAACAGGTAGAAGCAATTATTAGTGCTTCCTTATAAAATATATAACCTATATTAGTCCATATTCATCAAATGACCTTGCCCTATTCTTTTGAGCTTCGAAGAGAGTAGAGCGGGAGCAGAGCAAAGCAAAGCAAATTTCAGCACATCAGAGCATAATAAGACAAGGCAAGGCTTCCAACACAATGCAGAGCAGATTTAAGGAGATCATATTTCACTAGAGAAGAGCAGAATAACTCAAAAGAACAGGGTCCTAATCAAGATGCTAACAACCACTTCCTAAAATCAAGAAACTCACCCGGCCCTTATCTTCCTCTAACCAACTTCTACTAATTGGAGGACTGTAAAAGACTAAAAGGAGCACAAGACTAGCCATAAAAGCAAATGATACACATCATATTCCGAGTATACAACACCCATGAATAATACATTACAAAATATATCATCAAAACATACATCACAAGGCTCGTTTGACGATCTAAACGAGCACATTTCTCTTTCGATTGTTCCACAAGTTGCAATGATCAACTAAATGTTTATACATCTTCTCAGTAGCTATAAAATATACGTAGTACTTAATATCTTGTTCATTTCTTACTTTTTATGGCTTTAGACGCCCGAATAATTATTGTACTTGTATCAATAATGGCTATAACGCCCGCATCATACTAAATTGGTGGATACATAGCCACCCTCGGTTTTTACCTATTTTCATTGGGGTTTTCCGTGTCACCATATCGTGTTTATATTCATTTTATTTCCATGGTTTATATTTCATATCTCTTTTAGTCTAATTATTGATATCTGAACCAAAGGTTATCTCTTTAGACAATTTATGGCATAAGCACCAACAAGGAAACAACTATGGGAAGAAAGAAAATAATGGGATAAAAACAAACAAATTAGCTCTTTATTGATGTCGACTTAACAAAGGCATCTTAGAAAAATAAATTAATGAATAAACCAATACTTCATTGAAAATAACCCATAAAGCTATATAAATCACTCGTTCAACCTTTTACTGGATGGAATCACTAATTTGACAAGTAGTACACTTCTCAAAATCTCAAATGAAACTTCACCGATTGACATACATTTGCTTGTTTGATGCCTAATTTAGAAAAAAAAATAAATTATTTAATAGAGTAAGTCATTCTTGGACAACATTACATCTCATTATAAATAATTCTTAACAAATCGTATTGATAAATTTAGCTTCAATCCAAAAGACTTGGTGATAAGTTAAAAACAACACTAACAATAGAACATAATTAAGGAATCCATTAAAATAATGTAAAATTGATAAGAATAATACTAAAAGGACCGTACATGGATCTAGACATAACCTTGTAATTATAATTTTAAGACGTAATTGTTTGTAGGTGTGTTCAAAAAAACCCGACCTGAATGTCCCGACCCGTTGTCCCGCTGTCCCGGCAAATACCCGACGGGAATTTTTTTAAAAAAACTTGTTTTTTCGGATCGGGTACCCAACCCGGGAAAACTGCCTTCAATCCGGGTCGGGACATGGGCCAGTTTTTTTTAGAAACGGGTACCCGATTACCCGAATTTAAAATTTAAAAAAAAATAATAATAAATAACCCACTCAAACTCCTCACCACTTCAGACAGTCAAACCCCAAAAGCCCAGCCCCCCCAGCCTAATTTTCACGAAATTAGGGTTCTGGCTTCTTTCCCCTCTCTCTCTCTCCGCCACTTCCTCCTTCCCCTCTCTCTCTCTTCCTGCCCGTCTCTCTTTCTCTTCCTGCTTATTCTTGCCTTCTTCTTCAGTTCTTCTTGCCCTTCACTTGTTCAAGGCTTCAACTCTTCAAGGCGTTCAAGGCCTTCAAGCGAGTTCAAGGCTTCAGTCATGCTCAAATTTTAATTTCGTTGTAATTTGTGGTAATCCAATTGATAGTGTATTATGGTGATTAATTAGATGACAAATTCATACATGCTCGAATTCTTTTTTATCCTTATTTTTATTTTTATTTTTTTGCTGATTTGCGCGAATTATGTTGTATTATTTTGAATTATTTCATTATTTCTTATTTATCCTTATTTTTATTTTTATTTTATGCTGATTTGCACGAATTATGTTGCATTATTTTGAATTATTTCATTATTCCTTATTTCATTAGTTAAATACATAATATTAAGTAAAAAGTTAATTATAAAAAAAAAACAGATCCGGGTACCCATGTCCCGACCCGAATGGGACACGCTAACAAGTACCCGAAAACCCGGGTACCCGGATTTGAACACCCCTACTTGTTTGTGATTGTTTTTTGTTTTTAAGTTTTTATTTTTTATTTTTAAAACTAAAATAAAAAATAATAAACCAGAAAAAGTTATTTCCACTTTATTGTTGCAATTTTCAAAATTATTACTTGTATATAATTTTAATAAGTGTGACCAATTACAATAATTAAAAGGTTAATTTTAGATAAGTTGAATATTTATAGGAAAATGATAAACATAGCCCTTAAGAAACTTAAAAAAGGATTAAGGATAAATTTACATTAATTACACATATTTGCGCGTAATTTTGCCATGAATTCCCAACTTATTTCTATTTTACAAATTAAATTTAATGCTTATATATAACTCTGAGGGTTATATATATCATAACCCATATTTATATTAACCATTCCATTAACCTTTTAATACATCTGCATATGTCAAAAAAAAATTAAAAAAAAAAACCGTTATCACAACTAACCTTTTCATTACTAAAATACTTAAACCCTTATAAAAAGTAATGTTATTAGGTTTCCTCAAAAAAGGTAATGTTATTAGGGAGAATCTACCAAAGATTTTGTTATCAATGACAATGAGCAAAACTATAGACTTCCATTTAAAAGTTCCCAAAATCTTAACAACATGGGCTTGTAATTTTGACTTTTTCATCAATAAAGCATATTTTCTGGAAAATATAATCCATGAGTGAAAAAATGAATATATACTGTTCTATACCCGGCCCAATAATGAATATATACTGTGCTATACTCGGCCCCTTCAAGAGTTCGATAAGTTACAAATATTCTTGTTAGATAATAAAGAATATATTAATCTATATTTGTAAATATAGAGTTTTCAATTCGGATAAACAAGTCAGGTAAAAGTGGGTCAGGTTAATGCCGTAAACTATGTGGGTCGAGTTCGGGTAGGGTCATGCTTGAGTTGGATCACGTCGGGTCATATATCTTATCGGTTTAGGTCGGGTTAATAAGTTTCATTCAGGTCGGGTGAATAATAGATCGGGTTTAATTCGGGTTTTCACGGGTTAAAACGGGTTAGGATAATTCTCGGGTTCGACTCGGGTTTGGTTCAAGTCAATAATTTGCGTGCTAGAATCAGGTCGGGTCATTCTCGAGTTTAAGTCGGGTTCGGTTCTAGTCAATAATTTGCGAGTTATAATCAGGTTGGGTCACTTCCAAGTCGGGTCATTCTCGAGTTCTAGTCGGGTTTGGTTCAAGTCAATAATTTGCGGGTTATGATCAGGTCAGGTCATTTCCAAGTTGGGTCATTCTCGGGTTCAAGTCGAGATCAGTTCAAGTCAATAACTTGCGGGTTACAATCAGGCCGAGTCATTTCCAAGTCGACCGGTCCTCTTAAATTTGGGGCTAAACTCTAACTAACTATAAAAATATAATTATTATTTTTATCAATCTAATTATTTCTTTTGACTATATAAGTGTATATATATGGCAACATACTATTTGCGTATAACGACCGTCGACATTCTGCAATCCTAAATCATTTGCAGAATTGTCATATTTGCGACCATTTCCTTACAAACGTTGAAAAAAATAAAAACGACCGCTAAAATTAATTACGAACGTCGACGGTCGTAACGTGGTGTCATTATTCATTTTGTCCCAAAAAATAATAATTACGACCGATTGATGGTCGTAGATTTTTTGCGACCATTTTTAATATTTTCAACGTCTGTAAGGAAAACGGTCGCTAATATGACAATTAGCGACCGCTCTTGGCAGTCGCTTAAATCTAAAAAAAGAAAAAAAAAGAAAAAAAAAAAAGAAAAATGCAACCACTTCCTATTCATCACAGCCAGCGGCCCCACGTCTATTACCCACCTAAACCACCTATACCCACCATCGTCGCCCACCCAAAACATCCCTTAAAAAACATTTGAATTCATAAAAAAATAGACCCTAAAAGAAGAGAAATCCAGAAAATTAATGAAAATCAAACAAAAACATGAACAAAATCAACAAAAATGTGAACAAAATCAACGAAAACATGAAAAAATTCAACGAAAACATAAACAAAATAATCGAAAATATGAAAAAAAAAAAATCAACAAAAATTCGAAATCAAACACAAATGAATGAAATTCGAACCAAATATGAACAAAGTTCACGAAAATTCTTACAAAATCAACGAAAACTCATAAACAAACCCAAAATCTACGAATTTCGAATAAAAACTCGAAAAACAATAAAAAAAATATATAAAATTTGTATTAAAATAATCAATATGGAAATTGAAATAAAAAACGCAATAAACCACATTCCCGATATTTCTTCCTCTTTGGGTTTGCATGGTCAAATTCGACAATAAAAACTTCATATGAATTTTTTATGGTCGAATTTGACCATAATTAAACACAATAATTCTTGGTTTGTTCAACAAAATCCGAACACCCAAAATCGTTTGTAGACAAAAATTCAAAGAAAAAGAGAACGAAAATAGAGGAAATGGTGCTGCAATAACGGAAAGAGAAGAAGGAGAAAGAAAGGAAAATGAAAGAAAAGGAGATGGAGGCCAGGGGCGGGTGAGAATGGAAAGGAAGAAAGAGAGATGGATAGGAAAGAGAAGATAGAAAATGGAAAGAGAAGAAAGATGAGCGGCGTGCATGAAAAGAAGTTTAGGGTTTGGGAACATGAGGCATTGTTTCATATCCTTCTTTTTTTAAAAAAAATAAACCCCCTTTTGCCACTGCTTTTAGCGGTCACAAAATTTTGATTGTCAAATAAACGGTCTCTAATTACGACTGTTTCAACAGTCGCAAAAATATTTTTTTATTTCAGAATTTTTTTTAATTGTTCAAACATCTTTGCGACCGTTTAAAAAGCCAAAAATTGTTGCAAAGCAGTCGCAAATTTTCGACCGCCTTTAAAACGAACGTAATATTGCTAACGTGTAAAAAACGGTCATAATATTGCGACCGTTTAAAAAACAGTCGCAAATTTCATATTTTGCGACCGTGTAAAAAACAGTCGCAAATTTCATATTTTGCGACCGTTTACTTGACGGTCGTAGAAAAACAGTCGCAATTTAGTTGAATTTTAGTAGTGTTAAATACTCAACCCGAATAATAATGGCGGTGAAAGGTTATTCATCATCGGGTCTGGTTTCGGGGAGACATTTTCAGGTGTTTGCAGAATCCCCCACTTTGACAGAGTTTGTAAAAACTTCAGTTTAAAAAACGATAGTCGAAGTATTCGATTGGAAGGGAGAATGATTTAAGAAGTTATGCGATCCTAAATCACTCTGTAAACACCGATACTTGTAGAAAAAAGAGAGGGGATAGAATTCTTATCTAACACCAGTGTATAGGTGACGAATATGTTTGATAGTATCTGACACCAGTGTATCGGTGGTAAATGAGTTTGGTAGTTTTCTATGCTTGAAGAAATCCACCGAATGAAGATTGTTGTGATATTTTCCATGATTGAGGAATGTTGACGATGATATAATCATTGACTTCTTCGCCTTGAGAGATGGCAACGATCGACAATTTTCCATCCTTGAGGAAAAGCTTGTGTGATGATAAGATTGCAAGCCTCTAAGTATCAAGAACCAAGCGTCGTAAATCGTCTTCGCTTGGGAGATGACCACTAAAAAATTGATATGGTTCGAGCGACTGTCCCTAAACGTGAGCCGTAGATGGTTCTCTTGTCCTCGAACGTGGGCCGTAGATGGTTCGCTCTTATCCCCAAACGTGGGCTAGAGATGTTTCGATTATCCCCGAATGTGGGTTGTAGATGATTTGCATATCCCCGAACGTGTGCTGTAGATGGTTCTCTTGTCCCCGAACGTAGGCTGTAAATGGTTCGCTTGTCCCCGAACATGGGTTGTAGATGGTTCGCTTATCCCCGAACGTGAGCTGCAAATGGTTCGCTTTTCCCCGAACGTGGGTTGTAGATGGTTCGCTTATCCCCGAATATGGGCTGTAGATGGTTCGCTTATCCCTGAATGTGGGCTGTAAATGGTTCGCTTGTCCTCAAACGTGGGTTTTAGTTGGTTCGCTTATCCCTAAACGTGGGCTGTAGATGAGACCTGCACCTGCAAAATAAAATTTGCTAAAGGACCCGTATAGACTGCAATTGACTTGACAAACTGATTTACCAAGATTGACTTAACATGACATGACATGTGTATAACTTGTGATTGTGTATGTATGTGTATGATTTGAGCGTGCGTGCAGACACAAGCAAATGAAAATGCAAAAGCCAAAAATTTTCCGTCATTTTTGTCATGAGTGAAGGGTACCGACTTTCTCCCGAAAAAGAAAGACGTAAAAAAAAGTTTTATTTTTGAACTTCCCTCGATGAATAAATTTTTGCAAAACTTTTTGAACTTCCCTAAAAGAAAAGACATGAAAAAGAGAAGAAGTTTAAAACTTTTTTGTCGAGCAAATAGAGAACAACAAGGTAAATCGCATGAATATCTATTTGTCGAATTTAATTGCTTTTCTTGAAGATAATGTATGCATGATAAATGTTATTAGGCCAATAGGATAAGGACAATTACATCATGTGACACGATAAATGAATGCACTTAGGCCGTGAAGCTAAGCACAGTAAAATCGACAATGGATGTTGCTAGTCTGGGAGCTAAGCATCATATAGATGAGGTGATTGCTGAATGCTGAGGACTGAATGTTGCTTAAGTCAAGGAACTAAGCATGATATTCAATGCATGAAACAATGAATATTGCTTAAGTTAGGAATCTAAGAAAGTATACAATGTTTCTTCTAATGAATGTTATCTTGAAAGATAATGAAACATGCGCGGTAGGAAAACAAGATTTTATGATAAAGGGTTCCTAAGGAAAAGATAGTATGGCTATGCATGTGTGAAAGAAGTGTGTGAATGTGATACTAAGACTGGCTGCAAAGGTTATGGTGATGGAAAGAGATGTGTGAAGAGTTGAGATGGTGACTTTAGGCTGGGTAAGATAAGTGATGTAGGTTCAAGCCCCCAATTCTAGCTCTATATGGGTATGGATGAGCATTGGAAATGTTTGACTTGATCATGCATGGATATGGACGTGAATATGAATGTGGTCGCACCTCAATGTGAGGTTGCCTACGTATCCGTTAAGAATCAAGCTGAACGTAGCTCTAACCAAACTTTGCACAAGTGTATGTACACCTTAAAGAGGTCTTTCAAGGGTTGTAATGTGGTTAAATTGATGGTTTATTTCAAAGAATAAAAGGGTAAAAGGATCAAGACCTGAGAGAATCCTCAAGATGTGTAATTATGAATTTGAAAATTTTGAATTTTGCAAGTTTATTTTCAACTTTTCTTTTTTTTTTGAATTTTTTTTTCTGTTTTTTTTATTCTTTTGAATCAATGTGGCCAATCCCAGATCATGCGATTCATCACTCACTTATCATTCATGTTTCTCAGGCACGGTACCAAACACTCGATGAGAGATGCAATTTGAGACGTATTCGTATTAAAGTCATTGGAACACTTGCCCTTAAAAATTGTTTTTATTTTTAAATTTTTTTTTCCTCTTTTAAACTGGCTTTTGAACGTTACACAAATCACACACCTTCCCATCTCGAAGTTAGGTGAATGTGGGTTGAATAAATGAGACGAAACGTGAGAAGAGGCTCAAAGTGGTTGATGAAGCTTGAAATGGATTTGTGATTGAATGGTTAATGGGGAATGAATGAGTTTAAAGGTACCTCAAGTCATTGGTGTACCTTGTGTTTAGTTCGGCATTTTTTTTAATATAAGAAAGACATGATAGAGATATAAAGGAATAATGCCCATATTATTGATGGATCTGGTGAATAAACAAACACGATGATCAAATAAGAGAAAGGGAAATCTATGCTAAACTTGAATGGGGAAAAGGGATGTGTAGGGAATATTTAAAGCATCCCACACTTGAGCCCCACTGTGATCATACACTTAAGCATGGTGGCGTCCAAAGGGAAGGAAGCTAGAGTAAAATGGTCTCCAATAAGTTTTAGGAACTTGTAAACTGTCCACAGGGTGAAGGTTACACCCCTTCACGATCCATGAGATCGTTAACTCCATAGTTGTCTGGAACCATGCATGACTGGATATTCGAGGATTAAGGTACAAACCCAACCTAAAAGAGATTGAACCTGCCCTAAAAATAGGCCTCTACTTTATTCTTCTCGTATTCATGTGCACATTTTCTAACTAACATACAATCAATATATTAAACTTAAACCTGTTTAATCTATGTTGGCTGAATATTAATGCACAAACAAAACTATTATTGGCGATCACTTGAATTATAATCATATTAGCCTAAACAAGATTATTAATTATCTTCTTAAACGTGATTACAAGTATAAATTCCCCTTAAGCATGCATAAAAGGCGTGATCAAGCAATAACAATAATATATGATATCAAGCAACAAAATAATCATCAAAATAATAATCATGTTCAATAAAGCATAATAATAATAGCAAGATCCTAAGCATGATACTAACATGATTAATAACAAGCCTTACCATGTCACTAAACATTAAAGATCAAAGCTTTAGCCGTAACATGATACTAACATGATATTAGAAAATAATAGGAAGCATCATAGAAAAATGCATGATATTAGAAATTTTAGTTATTACCCTAAACATGATACTAGGAATTAACAAAATAATCTAAGAATTATATCAAAAGATCAATAAAGTAATTAAATTATTTAATTGGATGCCTCGTATCTCTTTCTAATAACAAAATACACGCGTTAGTAACTTTAAGGAAAATATTAAATAACAATTAAATTAAATAATTGAAATAGGGATTTGGGACCAAACCCTCAGAAAGTATCAACCTTTCACGTCTAGGCGAAGGCAACTTCGAACTTGGCTAGGTGTGTCTAGAACTAATGTATACGGAATTTTGTAAAATGGAAGGTTTAGAAAAAGAATAGAGAGAGAAAGCTTCTAGCTTTTAGAAGGAGAATGAGAGAGAGAAAGAATAGATGATTGGTGATTGTTGTGAATTCTTTGAAAACGGGAAGACACGACCCCAATTTATAGAAAAATAGCTCGGAACCCGAATCAAGTCCCATTCGGAATAAAATGCCTCCTGTCGCCAACGACAGGAGTTAGCTCCAGACAACAGGCTTAGCGCCAAGCAACAGCTGTTAGCGTCTGGCGACAGACTTGTCGTCTTGCGCTAAGTCAGAATTAAAATGTGCTTTCCACGCGGAATCCTCTTCTTAATATGATTAAGTAGCTAATTCCGTATTGATCAGATTAAAATCATGTTTGTGATAAATCTCATATTTATTCAAAATAAAACTTAATCCAACTACATTATTACTGGACCCTTATCGTGGACCAAACTAAATTGGACTGGCTATTTTCATAAGTAAAGTATAAAAAGGAATATTTTCGAAAACAGAAAGAGAGATATTTTAATAAAAATGACCATATCACTAGACTTTTCACACTTTCACTTCGTTCAATAATCAAATGACGTGGAAGGTATTCATCAATGGGTTTGGTTTTTGGGAGACACTTTTGGGTGTCTACAAAAGCCCCCACTTTGACTAAGTTTGGAGAAACACAAGTTTTGAAAACAAAAGTCAAAGTAGCGATAGGGACGGAGATTGATTCAAAACATTATTCAATCCTAAATCATTCTTGTAATACCGATACCTACAAACTAGCGTTAGTTTAAGAGATAAAAGAGTTAAGAAACACGTATCTTGCACCATCGAGCAGACGTCTCTGGAGTAACCGATTTTTGTTTGACAATCTTCCTCAAGCTATGGGATATAGCCTAAAGACTGCTCCGCTTGTAGCTGCCTTCGATTTCTCCTGTTTTTTGTGACCATCTTCCACATCCTAGGAAATACGATCGAAGATAACTCTTCTTGTAGTCACCTCCTGTTTTCTGACAGCCTTCCACATCCTAGGGAACATCATCGAAGATAACTCTACTTGTAACCATCTTCAGCTTTGTTGTGACAATTTTCCACATCCTGGGGAACACCGTCTATCAATGTTGCTACATCTCGAGATATTTTCTTGAATCATGGTGACAACCTTCCCAATCATAGTGAATGTCGTCGAAGACAGCCTCATCACAAACCGTTCTTCTCAAATCTAGGTGACAACCTCCGCAATCTTAGCGAATGCTGTCGAAGACCGCCCATCTTGTGCTATCTTCTCAAATCTAGGTGACAACTTCCTCATTCTTTGCGAACGTCATCGAAGACCGCCCATCTCGTGCTATCTTCTCAAATCTGGGTGACAACCTCCACAATCGTAGCAAACGTCGTCGAATACCGCCCATCTCGTGCCAGCTTCTCAAATCCATATGATAATTTCCACCATCTTAGCAAAAGCTATCAAAAGCTGCTCCATCTCGAATCGTTCATTTCTCAAATCAAATAATAACCTCCCCAATCATAGTGAAAGCTATTGAAGGTTGTTTCATCTCGAACCATTTTTCTCAAATCCAAGCAAGAGACCCTTTTAATCTTAAAGCCTCATGTTGAAAACTTCTTCATCTTGAATCTGAAATCTTCTTATCCTTACCTTTAGGAGTAATCGACCTTTCTTGCTTTGAGAAGAACCTTATCTTAAGATTCTTCGTTCTTCAAGTCAATCTCTATAGAAATCTCCATCCTAGGGATCCTTTGTGATTATAATCAATCACTACTCAAATCAGTTTTCAAATCAATATGCAATCGGTAACTTGATCGTAATCAGGCCGATCATCAATAAAAATCGTAATCGAGCCGACTACTAATCAATGTTGTCAAAACCTGTTCATTCGATGTAATCGTCATCAGGACGATATTCAATCAAGGTGCAATCGGGCCGATTACGAATCATGTAAATTTCCTTATAGGGGCTAACTAGCATACCAAGGAACCCAAAATTACTGCATGAGTGACAGGGTAAAGTCGTATCCCCAAATCAAAAGTAATTCCTAAATCCTCTAACTAATGTAGATAGGGAAGTAGGGTCGAATCCACAGAGAAACGAGTCTTTCTATTCCTAATTAATTAATATAATCTAGATTATAAAGTAACCAAAATATAATAATCGAAGGAAACTAAACTACGAAGAGTAAAAGTGGGAAAGAATAAAAGTAGGAGGAAAAACAATGAATAAAAGGCCTAGGGCATAAGTTCACTAATAAATAATATTCCAGGGTAAAACATAATAATCAATCATCAATGCATACATTAATCAGATCATAAAGGGGTTTCGCTACGTATTACAATCACACAATTAATTTACCGGTATTAAATCTCATCTCTCGAATCTCGACTTAACCATTTATAAATTAACCTGCCTATTGAAACTAGACCTAAACATTAATTCTCATCTGTCGAATCTCGAATCAATATTGTCAAACTCATGCATAAAAGATCTGCCCAAATCTAGTCACAGTGCATTAAATAAATCAATAGGAAATTAATCTAGCATTGACAATTAACAATAATAAATTACCCCTTCATATTATTTATGGATCCCCACAACCCTAGAAAGAAAAATACTTACACATAATTAAATCTAAACTAAACAAAGCAATAAAACAAGGCATGATCAAAGGAATAAAATAAATAACTAAGACTAAGAAAAGAGAGATCGTTACCAAAATAAATCTGGAATTAAGAATCAAGTTGAGAACAAAGTATAAGAGAGAGAAACTAACCTAAAAGCTAAGTAGGGAGAGAAAATCTAAGAAAAATAATTAAGAGAGAGTAAAAGAAGGTCCTAAACACGTTTTACGGGAAATTATTTATACTCCGTAAAAATCCTAAACTAAAATAAACTTAAACGTCGAATAATTATCTCCTAACAATAAAACGCGCCCGATCAGGCGCGCCTTGTTCCTCTCAAGTACATTTCTCGTGCCCGGCCGGGAGCGTCTTCGGGTGCCAGCCTTTGCTTCCCTCGCCCGGCCAGGCACGCCTCTGGGCGCCAGCCTCTTTGGCCGGGCGGCTCACTTGGGCCACTATTTGGACTACGATTGGGCTCCAATTCTTCGGGCCAATCTGGATTTCCTCTTCGGGTCTTGAATACTCGGTCCACATGCCCCGGTATCACATATACCGAGCCCTTAATCACCGGTTCGATGGCTCTAACCGGCCTCGGGCTGTAAAAACTGGTCGTGCTTTTCCAATGGTCGTAATTGCTCCATAATATCTCGGGAAAATGCTCAAAAGTGCAAATCCCTGCAAAAGTCAACCAAATCTACATAAACACTAGAAAATACCAATTAGTAATAAAAGTGGCTCTAAAGAGCCAAAAACAGTACTAATTATGACCAAGGGACGAGGGTAAAATACTATATAAATTGGAAACATCAAACTCCCCCAAGCCAAACCTTTGTTTGTCCCTAAGCAAAGACCTCATCAATGAATAAATAAATATGCTTCACCCCAAAAAGTAAAAATCAAGCACAAACAATTCAGGGTAAATCAAATAAACATGCTTCAAAATCAACCAATCAAATCCATCCAATTGCCCTTCTTCCCTAACAATTGTCAAATAGAGCAAACCACAAGAACATATAGAATTCAAGACTAGTGCTCACACACTCAACTCTCATTTATGTGGCAAGTAAAAGATGTACTCGATCGCTCTCCAACAAACCCCTTTATGTGAACAATGCCCTCCCAACTCACACTCTCGTGTGTATAAAAAGATGTACGCTCAACCTACTAGTCGACTCGAAATATGTCAAATCATAATTTGCATTGATAAAAAAACACTTTCACATTCATGCAACTCTATGCACAAAGGTCGGAAGGTCTTTAAAGCTTGTAATTTAAGGCTAGGGTAAAGGGTAGGAATCATTTGGGAACAAGTGAGAGAAAAGCTATGTTTAAGGGAGAAAATCCTAGTAAAACCCATGATCAAAATAAATAATGATCAACATCTCCTACATAACCAACTCTAACATCCACCAAATATACTCCAAACAATATAAACAATCCCAATACTTACAATTTCACTCATAAGATATAATAATGAAGAAGTGGAGTGAATAAACAAACTTTGTTTTCCAAACTTGAATTTTTCAATGAAGCTCATAATTTTTCCTTTTTATTAACCTCCAACTAGAACATTTGAACATTGAACACTTTTTTTTTTCTTTTGATTTTTTTTTTCTATTGAAGTTCACTTTTTTTTTTTAACTTCTCTCTTTTTTTCATAACATCATGCTTTATTTTTTTCTCAAGAAAATATAACTTTCAGACTCATCAAAAAATAAACATGATCAAGAACAAAATAACTTCTCAAAAACCCACCCAAATTGTGCAAATAATAAGCACAGTACAAACTCCCTCGCCTCACTCACTAATAGCTTCCCCAAGCCAAGCTTGGGACTAGTAACCAATGGGGAAAAATAGGATTGTAAATGTGGCTAATAAACAACAAAAGGTCAAGGCAACAACATGGGTAGCAAGAAGGGAACAAATGTATCTAAAGTCATCTCAAGGCCACCTAAAAGAACAAATGCCTTCGTCCTACACAATGTGCATAATAATGAGTCATGTAAACATTAATTATAGTTGCAAACCAATACTCAAATTCATTGACATACTAGGAACTAACACATATTCCTAACCAAATCAACTAGTCAAGCACTATATTCACAAGTAGTTGAGCAAAATTGACTCATGTTAAGGTTTCAAGGCAATCAAATATCAAATCATGATCAACAAATCCGCAATGCTTATCATTATATACCAAGAATCAAACAATTTTCTCAAGTAAGGGGCACAGGGAAGCATGATTTACAATTCATTGGAACGTATTTTTGGATATTTTTTTTTCAATTTTTTTTATTTTTCATATATAAGAAAGTGATAAAACTAACCTAGAAAGAAATAAATCTAAACTAAGAAAACACACCAAAAATAAAAGAAAAGAGAAAAAGAAAGAAAGATACCAAATCCAAAATCTCCCCCAAGCCAGAATCAGACAATGTCCTCATTGGCTCGGGAACTTGCCCAGCATAGCTAGTCCTGATAATCCTCATCCATGGAGCCGAACCCTACACCTCCACTGCCACATGCACCACCTGCACCAGAAGAGCTACCACTAAAATAATCAGCATGAAAACTCCCCCCCCCCCCCCCCCCGCCGGTCCCCTGAAAGGAATGTCCTGGCCGTACCCATGGAAGGTAGAATAGTCAGTATAAATGCCATGGGCAGTGGGATCCCTATCGTATTCTTGGGAAGGAGGCTGAAACCAGACAGGGTAAATAGCATCATCTGGAATGTTGCCCTAACGAGCATAATCATCGTACATAGGGTAAAAAGCTCTACCCTGGTTCCCCTCTAGGTACTGTAGGGAATAAATTTCAAGCCTTAAATCCCACTAGCTTGAACACCATTGTGATCATACACTAAAGTACGGTGGCGTCCAAAAGGGCAGAAGATAGAGCAAAAGAGTCGCCAACAAGTTTTTAAGGAACTTGTAAACCGTTTACGAGGTGAAGGCTACACCCCTTAACGATCCAAGAGATCGTCAACTCCATAAGGTCTAAAACCAAATAAGGGTTCGGGGATGAAGGTACAAATCCAACCTAAAAGAGATTGAACCTGCCCTAATAATAGGCCTCTACTATATTCTGATCGTATTCATGTCCGCTTTCTGATTAACATGCAATCAATAGGATTAACCCTAAACCTGTTTATTTATGTTGGTTGAATATAATGCACAAATAAACTATTATTGGCGATCACTTGAATTTTAATCACAATTAACCCTAAAAAAGATTATTAATATCTTATTAAGCGTGATTACAAGTACCAAATCCCTTTAAACATTCATAGAAGGCGTGATCAAGCAATAAAAATAAATAAGCATCAAGCAACATAATAAAAAATCAATATCATGATAAATAATGAATAATAATCATCATGAATTATAACAATTATAATCATAATCATGTTCATGTTAATATTAAAGCATAATAAAAATAGCAAGATCCTAGGCATGATACTCACAAGATTAATAACAAACCCTAGCATGTCACTAAGCAATAAAAATCAAATCTTTAACCATAACATGATACTAACAATCATAAATATTAGAAAGAATGTAGGAGCATCATAACAATCATATTTAATATTAAAATTACCCTAGACATGATACTAGGAATATCATAATAACAATATACACATGATTTCTACATCAATAAATCATTAAAGTACTTACTTTGATGCCTCGTACCTCTTTCTAATAACAAAATACACACGTTAGTAACTTCAAGGAAAATAATAAACAAACAATTAAATTAAATAATTAAAATAGAGATTTGGGACCAAGCCCTCAGAAATTATACCTTTCACGTCTAGGGCGAAGGCAACTTCGAATATGGCTAGATGTTTCTAGTTCTTGTGAATGCGGAATTTTGTATGAAAACAAGGTTTAGAGAAAGAAAGAACGATGAATTAAGAGAGAATTAGAGAGAATTGATGATGAATGAATGTAGATGATTGATTGATGATTGTAGATGATTGATTGATGATTGTAGATGATGAAAAAGGAGTTTTTTAATATGATATTTATAGAGAAAATCAGCCAAAAAGATAAATTAGACAAAACAGAGTCTGACGCCCAGAAAACAGGGCTAGCGCCAACCCTGGCTAGCTAGGGCCAGGCACCAGCACTAGCGCCAGGCCAATGCTAGCGCCAGGCCTGGGGTCAGACGCCAAGCTCAAATTTAACGCGTTTTCAAAAATTCGATAAGTTTACCGTACTGGAGGATAAAATAATATAATTTCTTCGAAAATGCTATTTGATTTTGATTAAAACTCTGAAAAGTAAAAAAAAGTCAATTTATCAATGCTAATTGAATTAGGAATTAAAAGAACCTTCTAGAAGAATCTAGAAGACTAAAACCATTCCTAATTGCATTAGGAATGATAAATCATATTAGGCCCTCCCCTAGATCATTGGGCCATACATAAAGCTCAAACCGGGCCTAGTTTAGTAAATTGGCCATAGCTTCCTCAATATTCATCGGAATTGGGCTTATAATATATCGTTGGAAAGGTCTTTGCAAGCCCCATCCAACTACACTACTATTGGACCCATATCATGGACAACCAAACTGGATTGGCTGTTTTCTTAAAATAAAGTTTTCAAAAACAGAGAGAAGAGAGAAGAAATTAAAACTTTCCGCAACACTAGACTTTCCACACTTTCGCTTCATTCGATTATGATTCGATGCGAAAGGTACTCATCACTGGGTTTGGTTTTGGGGAGACACATTTGGGTGTCTACAGGTACCCTAACCTCTGGTCTATGGATCCTACCATCCTCCTAAGGTCAGTGTGGGAATGCTGGATACGGCCTAAAGCCTGACCTATACTCTGAAGGTCCCAAACTGGGTCAGAGTATACATGGGGGGCAGAGTGAGACATGCGAGGTGGAGAAAACGCTACCTCGGGCTGAGGCTGGGGTGGTGGAACTGGTGGTGGTACTAGAGGTGCTTGCCCCCTAGCGTTGGAAACTAAAAGGTCATACGTGTAGGATGGTTTCCCGGGGGGAAAAGCGGTCAAGTCAGGACTAGGTAGGGGGAAGATGGGAAAAGGCTGCTCGATCCCAGTCCTAATACACTAGTGGGATGTCTGCTCTCTGTCCAGTCGTACCCACCCCAACTCCTCAAAATACCTAGCAGTCATATAGGTATCCGGTCCACAGTTGGTCAGTTGGTGGGGTCCACCCTCAACAAAACCGACCTTTTTAACTGCTATTCTAGTGATAAGGCCTCCTATACGAATGGGGGTGCGAGACTGGGTACTGGCTGTGGCATGTCTGCTCAGATGGTGAATGATGTACCTACCTATGTTCAGTTTCCCAAACCATACACATAGTGTCTTATAATAACTAGTTCGATGGTTTGGGCGTTATGGGGCTCATTCCTACCCAGAAAACACAAACCCGCAAATCTTTGCTAGATTTTTGGAATAGGGTGATGGATAGGTTTTGTACTAGCATGTTGGGGGTCGCGAGTAGGCAAACCAGTCAGAGCATGATAAATGTCACCCATTTTGTAATCAACATGCCATTGGAATGGTAATTCAGAATTCAATTCAAACAATTTACAAAATTCCACAAATGTTAAACTAATATTCCTATTGTTCAACCTAAAAAATAACTTCGGTCCATTTCTACTATTTAAAACTTTCAAAGAAGACAAGAATTTATAAGTTAATTCACGGTATGTAGGATAATGCATATCAACGAATTTTCTCATGCCTATGTTATTTAAAAATCGTTTAACAAAATCAAACAAACCATACGATTCTAAAGTAGGGTGGTGCAACCACCGTGAAGGAATTACCTCGCGCCCGACTAGGTGTTCTAGCCGCTCCTTTTGCTCCAAGCTAGAAATACGGATCGTTGGCCAGTACGGGAGTTGTAAATCCGGGTCGTACTCCTCCCTCGAGCTAGATTTCCTACCAAAAATAGACCGAGCCCTCTTTGAAGCCATAGTAAAAATGGGTATGAAAATAATTTGAATGAAATTCGAAAATTTATATATAGAATTGTAGAGGATGAAGAAAGGATTAATAATATGTAAAAATATTTGGATTTGGGTGAGAAATGGAGAAGAAAACTTAGAGAGAAGGTAGAGGTTTTAAGTTTTTAGAGAGAGAAAGTTATGGAGGAAAGAGAATTAGGATGAGAAAAGAAGGAAGAAAGAAGAAAAAGAACGCGGGCTGTCGGGCCCGAGGCTAATTTGACGAAATCTTTACTTTCTTCTATCTTCAATTTTTGGCTAACTCTTTTCCTTCAAACCTGTACAAAAATCATAAAACTCATTAAATTCCCTAATCTCTCCTCTCATAAGAAAATAATGAAAGAAAAACTAGTCTAAAAAGAATTAAAATACGGGTTGCCTCCCGCAGAGCGCTGGTTTATCTAGGTCCCGCACGACCTTCTTACCAAGTACAAGAACTAGGACCCTTGGCCTAACGCTTGGTCGGGCGGTTTCTCACCCGGTCGAGCGGTGTTTAGGCTACGACGCGGCTTCCTGACATACCCTGTGGGACGCCAATTTACCTTATATGGTGGATCCTCCTTGACTTGGATTGGGAGTTCTTCAATGCTACGCACTAAAGATCCCTCTTTGATCGAGGGTTGCTCTAAATTGTCATTGCATTTAGCCTTTGCAACTCGATCTGGCGAAACACTCACCGTAGGCTCAATTTCCACAACTTGCTTGATTGATGCCACCTTTTCGTCCTCAAAACCAAGACCGACATTGTAGAGGGATCTTTCTATTGCATCAACTTCCTTCTGCCATTTGTCTATCTCATCTGAAAGGGATGCAACACAAGATACCGCCTCCAAGGGATCTTTTTCAAGAGCTTGGGGCTTGTTAGAATAATTATGAACCACGTTAACACTAAAGAACTTCTCCTCTGTCATGGGGAATTTAGGGGTATTATTAAGATTAAAAATAATTTTATCGTCCCCTATTGATAGTGTTAATTTACAACTTCTCACATCTATAATTGCTCCTGCAGTGCTAAGGAATGGTCTACCCAAAATGATTGGGGTTTGCATATCCTCAGCCATATCAAGAACAACAAAATCAACGGGTATGTAAAATTTACCTACTCTAACGGGAACATCCTCTAAAGCACCTACGGGGTATTTGAAAGAACGGTCGGCCATTTGTAGAGTAATATTAGTAGCTTTTAATTTACCCATATTCAACTTGGAACACACAGATAATGGCATAACACTAATGCTAGCACCCAAATCACACAATGCATTATCAGTCATTTGATTGACAATATGACAAGGGATAGAAAAGCTACCCGGATATTTGAATTTAGGTGGAGATTTATTTTGATGTACGGCACTACACTCTGCAGTGAAAGATACTGTCTCTACCTCACTAATAGACCTTATTCTTGTCAATATTTCTTTCATAAATTTTGCATATGCAGGAATTTGTGTGATTAATTCAGTGAAGGGAACTGTTACCTTCAAATCTTTTACCATCTCCGAGAACTTACCAAACTGCTTATAATTTGTTTTCAATTGACGATTAGGGAATTGAAGTTTGATAACTGGCTTTAGAGCATTATTGCTCTTATCTGGAGTGGTTACCTTCTCTAGAGTCGTACCCTGCAATGTAGAATTAGATATATTAGTAATATGCTTTAGCCCTGCAGGGCTATTAGCTACATTGTCTGGTTTAAAGGAATCAAGATTAGCATTATTTATTAAAACAGGTTCCTCAACTCTGGGCATAGGGGGCCCTTCATAGTTTGAATCACTCCTTAGAGTAATTGCATAGGCTTGATCCGTAGGCCTGGTCGGTTGTGCTGGTAGAGCTCCTTATTGGCGGGCCTGTAGAGTAGCGGAAAGTTTCGCAATTTGATTATCTACAATTTTATTATGTGCTAGAACTGAGTCAATTTGGGCATCTCTACTCTCCATGTGCTTCTTCATATGAGCTAGCATCGCTCTAATTTCTACCAAAGCAGGGTCGGAAGATGAGGAGGGTTGTTGTGGTTGGTTTTTCTGGCCAGCATTGGGGTGGTAATATTTCTAATATTGTTGATGTGGTGCCTGTGGTGCTTGTGGTGGTGGATTTTGAACATTAGTGCTCCTATAGGAAAGGTACGGATGATTCCGGTACCCATGATTGTAGGTGTTGGAGTATGGGTTATTCTGCCTATAAGCTTGAAAGGCATTAACTTGCTCCACGGAACTCCTGCAATCTTGTTCCCAATGACCTAAGATTCCACAATTTTCACATAAAGCCTCATTAGCATTATTATTAATTGCAGAAACATTAGCTATATTAGCAGTGCTAAGATTATCTAATTTATAGTAGATAGAAGTTAATTGAGCTTGCAAAAAGGATGCGGAGTCAACACTATGCTTCCCCTTGTTAGCAAAGCCTCTAGGATTCCCATATTGGGAACTATGTATCACCATATCTTCAATAACCTGACCTGCATCATCAACATTAAGATTCATAAACCTCCCACTAGCTGTAGAATCTAAAATTATTGTAGATGAATTTCCAATGCCATTGTAAAAGGCTTGGATTAACTGCCATTGTGCCAAATTATGATAGGGGCATTCTCTTTGTAGGTCCTTGAACCTCTCCCAAGCCTCATATAAAGTTTCATCGGCTTCTTGGGCAAAGTTCTGAATCGCACTCCGTAGTATGTTTGTTCTCTCTGCAGGATAGTACTTGTTATAAAAATTCAAAACAAGAGTTTCCTAGTCAGTTATACCAAGTGCAGTTCTATTTAAACCATTAAATCATAATTTGGCTTTTCCAGTTAAAGAGAAAGGAAAGAGAATCTCCCTGATTTGGTCTTGTGTGACCCCGGCTTGCCCGATGGTATTACAATATTGACAATAGTCTACAATGTGAAGATTTGGGTCTTCACCCTTGGCTCCACTAAATTGCTTCCTCTCTATCATCATTATAAATTGGGGTTTAATCACAAATTGTACCCCATCAAGAGCCAGAGTGGGAGTGAGGTGTGGAAAATCTGTAAGATTTGGTTGTGAGTAATCACTAAGCTTCTTTGGATCTGTCATCTCTGATTCTGGATCTGATGATACCTCTGAATCGCTAGAACCAGTTGGGGGATCTCGGTGATTATTATTATCACCAGAATCTGCCAGAATTTTCTTGTAAAAATTCTTCTGTCTATGGAAGGATCGTTCGATCTCAGGATCGAATGGGATGTACCCTGATCTGGAACACCTAAAAGAAAATATGAAACTTGCCTAAAAGAACTAACGTTCTCTGAGACAAAAAGAAATAACCTAGACTACAAAAATAATCCGAAACAAAAATAAAACAGTTTCCCCGGCAACGACGCCAAATTTTGACAGGGTAAAGTCGTATCCACAAATCAAAAGTAATTCCTAAATCCTCTAACTAATGTAGATAGGGAAGTAGGGTCGAATCCATAGAGAAACGAGTCTTTATATTCCTAATTAATTAATATTGAAGGTTCAATGGGCACTCAAGAAGGGGGGGGGGTGAATTGAGTGTTAAGTAATCGTTAGCGATTTTTGCTTCTTTTCGGATTATGTGTAAGGAACCAGTTGTGCTGGTTCCCTTATGCAGCGGAATAAAACAAAGCAATAAAGAACACCACAGATTTAACGAGGTTCAGCCAACTCTGGCCTACGTCCTCCTATCCCAAGTCCTTTATTAATCTACTCCGAAAAATAAAGACAAAGAACACTCTACTGTTTCCCTACTCCGGGAACCAGTAAACCCCACACTCTACTCCGAATGTGCTCTAAACTTACCCTCGTAAGTTCCTAGTGTGTTTGAACTCACAAACACTCACCAAGTCTTCAACCCCTCTGTCAAAGACTTAATACAAGATCAAGAACTCTCTAATGATCTAACTCTCAAAAGTCAAATAGAGAAAAACGTTAAAACACTATTATGCTCTTGTGTATCATTTAATAATTGAATTAGTGCTTTTAGCTCTCAAAAATAAAACTCTATTAAAATGCGTGAGAGCCGTCTCTAATTATTCAGAATAAGATGTGTTTTATAGGTTAGTTAGCTAAACCCTAGTTACCTTAAATCATGCATATAAGATATATACGATTTATGGTAAGTATTTATCTTAATTGATTTGATCACAAGATAAAATCAATTTAAGATAAAATACTTCCTAGTTTTTAGCTAACCAAAAATATCATCTTTATTCTTAGCTGCTTGGATATATTTTAAATCAATATTTTTCGGAAAATATCTTTTTATAAAATCTTTATAAAAACGGCAGCTTGAATAATCTGTTCAGTTAACCTGGTTCCCTGGCCTGGTTCCCTGGCCTGGTTCCCTGAACTGAATATGTTATGAAATTTGTTCCAAACCTTGTACCAAATTTCATAACGATATTTAATATACTAAAAGCACTTTATATACTCAATTATATAAGTTATACTACGGAGCATTTACATGAAGTTCCTAAATAACTCTTTGAGTGTAGTCTTCCTTCATGCATTCGTTAAGTCTTGAAAGCTTCCATGAATGAACTCAATTATTGACCAAAGGACCTTCCTTTAAGTTGATCGAAAATCCTTTCAAGCTTCCAGTCTTAGAAATCAACTTAGATACAGTGCATAGCTCATTCATCATCTAACTGTTCCCTGTATAAAGATAAGTTAGTTCAACAAATATCTCATATAAGTAATAACTTATCTAGGGAAACAGTGTTCTATTTTAGCTGGTTCCCCCAACTGTATTGAACACTTTCAAAGACCTGTTTCCCTTAGCTGTTTGTCATCATTCAAAACTATCATTCAAAACCTAAGGGACTCAACAAATATAATCTAGATTATAAAGTAATTAAAATATAATAATTGAAGGAAACTAAACTACGAAGAGTAAAAGTGGGAAAGAATAAAAGTAGGAGGAAAAACAATGAATAAAAGGCCTAGGGAATAGGTTCACCAATAAATAATATTCCAGGGTAAAACATAATAATCAATCATCAATGCATACATTAATCAGATCATAAAGGGCTTTCACTACGTATTACAATCACACAATTAATTTACCGGTATTAAATCTCATCTCTCGAATCTCGACTTAACCATTTATAAATTAACCTGCCTATTGAAACTAGACCTAAACATTAATTCTCATCTGTCGAATCTCGAATCAATATTGTCAAACTCATGCATAAAAGATCTGCGCAAATCTATTCACGGAGCATTAAATCAATCAATAGGAAATTAATCTAGCATTGACAATTAAAAACAATAAATGACCCCGTCATATTATTTATGGATCCCCACAACCCTAGAAATAAAACTACTCACACATAATTAAATCTAAACTAATCAAAGCAATAAAACAAGACATGATCAAAGGAATAAAATAAATAACTAAGACTAAGAGAAGAGAGATCGTTACCAAAATAAATCTGGAATCACGAATCAAGTTGAGAACAAAGTATAAGAGAGAGAAACTAATCTAAAAGCTAAGTAGTGAGAGAAAATCTAAGAAAAAAAATTAAGAGAGAGTAAAAAAAGGTCCTAAACTCGTTTTACGGGAAAGTATTTATACTCCGTAAAAATCCTAAACTAAAACAAACTTAAATGTCGAATAATTAACTCCTAACAATACCACGCGCCCGATAGGGCGAGGCACCTTCCGATCGGGCGCGCCTTTTTCCTCTCAAGTACATTTCTCGCGCTCGGCCGGGCGCGACTTCGGGCGCCAGCCTTTGCTTCCCTCGCCCGGCTGGGCGCGTCTCCGGGCGGCAGCCTCTTTGGCCGGGCGGCTCTCTTGGGCCACTATTTGGACTACGATTGGGCTCCAATTCTTCGGACCAATCTGGATTTTCTCTTCGGGTCTTGAATACTCGGTCCACATGCCCCGGTATCACATATACTGAGCCCTTGATCACCGGTTCGATGGCTCTAACCGGCCCTAGGCTATAAAATTTGGTCGTGCTTCTCCAATGCTCGTAATTTCTCCATAATATCTCGGGAAAATACTTAAAAGTGCAAATCCCTGCGAAAGTCAACCAAATGTACGAAAACACTAGAAAACACCAATTAGTAATAAAAGTGGCTTTAAAGAGCCAAAAAAACTACTAATTATGACCAAGGGACAGGGGTAAAATACTATATAAATTGGACACATCAATGAGATCCACATAATCTAATATGGAGGCCACGTATGTTGTCGCCGCACCAGCGTGCGCTAGAGTATGTTGTCGCCGCAAATTCACTTATGTCATCATGCGACAAAGACTAGCGCCAGACAACAATCTTGTCGTTTAGCGACAGGGTCAGGTTTTTGAAACAAAACCCCTTTTTTCTCCATTTCCGCTGCTAGTGCTAGTCGTTGCTCGGTTTCGCTCCGAACCTTCAGCTTGGTTGTTTCCTTTCAACCAAATCCGCTTAAATCTTTTGCAAATTAAAGCTCTTCATATCTTATTTACCGATCCATGTGAGTTTTGCTCAAATTCCTTTTTTATTGGAAGAATTTCATGCGTTTATATTTGTGGTTTTTCGAAAAATCGGGGAACATCCTTGCTCGCTTGCTCTTTGGGAGTGATAGCTCCCCATGCCTTGAAACTCTGTCAAAAACCCTATCCTTCAAGATTTTAACGAGTCTAAGTTAATTTCCGTGGAGATCTTTAATCTTGAGAAATTTGCGACTATGACCAATTACTATTCTTAACGAGGTTCTTGATCTAAATCCGGATGTGCTCAATCAATCAACACGATTATCATTAGGCTAATCATAACTACAATCAGGCCGACTCTAGTTCATTTGCTAAGCCATTTGCGTCCTTTTGCTTCAAATCTTTTGTACCTGCATTTATATTTTGGACTATTGGACTTTGCTCATCTTTTTTAGGGTTAACCTAAGGCTTAGTGTTGCTTGCTTCATTGCATAATATTTAATGTGCTTTTAACACATAAAACTTGTTATGACTCGACTCAAAGTGTTTTGATGTACATGGCTTGACATGACTCAAGGTATAAAATTGACTTAATGTGATTGACTGACTCGAGGACGACTCAACTCGATGTGACCTGTGTGCGCAGAGTGTCAACTTATGAATCAATGTGTACATTTGACTCGAAAGCGCAAAAAAAAAAAAAACAAAATTTCCGTCATTTTTGTGGTGGGTACCGATTTTCTCCCGAAAAAGAAAGACGCGAAGAGAGAGGAGTAGAGTGTTTATGATGCATGTCGAATGAGCTTTAACAAATGTATGGATAAATGCCGTATATTAGGGTGTGTAACATCCTAGGCTATCTCCATGGTTGATTTTGGATGAAAGTATTTATGTAACTTAGGCACGGAGGCTAAGCACATCATACATCGTGATGCAATGATGACAAGGTATGCTTCCACGTTATGTTAAGATTTCGTGACAAAAGGTTCCTAAGGGAAGTATCATTTGGGCATGTATTTGTGACGTGTGTGAAAGTGATACTAAAGTTACGCTGCAAAGAATAACAGTATGGAAAAATATTATTTCAAGAAGAGTCAAATGATGGTGACTCTAAGGCTAGGTAAGCTAATGATATAGAGATCAAGCTCCCAAGTCTAGCTCTAAATGGATAGAGATGAGAATTGGAAATTTCTTGATACGATCAATTATGAATGTAAATATGAATGCATTTTTATTACGGCCGCACCCCAATGTGAGGTTGCCTACGTATCCGTTAGGAATCGGGCCGAACGAAGCTCTAGCCGAACCTCGCACAAGTGTTTGTATACCTCAAAGAGGTATTTTAAGGGTTGTAACGTGGTTAGGCTCAAGGTTGAAGAAGAAGGGGATAAAGGCTCAAGACCCTAGATAAGCCCCCAAGGTGTGCAACCTTGATTTTGAATCTTTGTATTTGTATGCTTGAGTTTTTTTTCTCACTGTTTATTTTTTGTTCTTTCTTTTGTTTATATTTTTGCTATCTCTCTTTGTTGGCTTTTGCATTATTTTGATAAGTGTGGGCAATCCCGATCATACGGTCTATCACTCACTTGGAATTCATGTTTCTCAGGTGCGGTACCGAGCACTTGATAAGAGACGCAATCTAAGACATGTTCTATTCAAAGACATGTTCATATCAATGATAATGGAACACTTACCCTTTTGCACACTTTTATCATTTTTGCTTATTTTAATTTTTTTGAAATTAGTCAAGCTTTTATTCTTTGAAAATTGCATAAATTGCACACCATCCCGTCCCAAGGTTTGGTAGATGTGGGTTGAAAAAAGAAAGGTTTATCATTAGAAGAGGCTCAAAGTGGTTTATCAAGAAAGGATTGTATATTTTGAAGCGTGAAAGGTAATATGATATGGCTACAAAGGGTGCCTCTAATCATAAGTATACTTTGTGCTAAGTTCGACATGGACTTTTTTTTTTTTTTTTTCAATGCAATAATCATATGCAAGAAAAAAAAATACTCATTGAATTAAAAGGTAAAAAGGAAAAACCTACAAAATAAGATCTAAGAAAATAAGGTGCCTATGCTAGACTTATTGGGGAAAGGAATAAAAAAAAGAGGTCACAAAATCTTGTCGTTGAAGCTCGCCTCATGTCTTGTGCTCTTATTATCACTAGGTCTTCTTACTAGCTAGAGGTATGGGAAGCTTGTTATTATCGATCAAGTATTGGATGACCTCTTTTAGCTTCCAACAACTCTCAGTAGTATGACCCACACCTTGATGGTACTTGCAATGTGCATCTGGGTTCCAACTAGGCAATATCTTCTCAGGTGCGGGATCTTGAATAGGTCAAATGGGAGTAATGAGTCCCTTGGCATGGAGTCGATCGAAGGCAGAATCGTAGCTCATTCCAATAGGAGTGAAATCTTTCCGTGGTTGCTTTTTAGACCCTTGATTATCCATGGCTAATACTTCATTGAAATCAAAGGTACTAACATAGTTACTAAAGTGGGCGTTTTCGGATTTCCTTAGTTCTTCTTTCCTTTCCCGTCACTGTTGTTTCTATTGTTAGTAGTTTTTTGCTTTTCAAGGTCATCTTCGATTTCAATACCTATGTCATAGGTGGCTTTGAAAGTATTCAAGTTGTGTTTATATTTTAAATGCTTCGAATACTTATCTTGAAGGTTGTTGATGAACATCCTTACAAACTCCTTTTCAGTAGGGACCTCGACCATATTTGTAATACCCCATATTTTCATACGTATTTTCTAATTAATTAATTAAGAAGTATTTTTATAAAAAGGGTATTATAATAAATTTATTATTTGGAGCCAAAATAATATTTTAATTTTAGCGTCAAAAACATTTTGAAAACTAATCATTATTTTAGATAAGATTTATTATCCATTTATCCTATTTTAAAAACCGGATTATTTACATATTTCAGATATTTTAATTAAAGAAAAATAATATTTTATTAATTATTTTTATTATGGCCGAAATTTTCCAATAATAGCTAGGATTTTCGGATTTTCCATGTATGGAAAATCTTATTTTTCTTGATTATTTATTGGTAAATAATTGGTATTTAATTAATTAATTATTTATTCTATATTTTTATACAATTATTTTATTCCTTTAAAACTGAGCAAAATCTTCCTAAATATATCTAGAGGAATCTGAAAATTTTAGCTATGGTATACTCAATATTTTCAGACCTCATGAATTATTTTGGGGGAATTTATTTGGTAAAATTATATTTTTAATTATCTCCTTAAAATCTCTTATTTTCCTTAATTCTAATTCTCCATCTTTTTAATATCTAATCATCATATTTTCTTTCCATTCATTCTTCTTAATTATTCCCCAAGTAATTCTAATTTCCTTATTATTTTTCATGACATACATACCTTCCATATTCAAGTATACACAATCACCTTAATATCCAAACTTTCCTTAATTTTTTTACTCACTTCTCCAAGTAATCCCATAAACCCTAATTTCCATAATTCTTCCCACATTCTCTTGCCATAATTATTGCATGAGCTAGCCTATAAATACCCCTTCATACCTCTCACATTCTTCACACCAATTCTCTTCTTTTCTTCTCCTCAATTTTACACAAATCATTCCATTTATCTTTGAAGCCAATTTTTGGGAACTTATGGTCAGTTTTTGGGGTATTGATGTATCACAGAATATTGTGCCTCTCTAAATATACTTGAGGTTAGGCTCAAAAATAACCCAATTTGGAGTTATATTGAAGGAGTTATAGCTTCTGCAAGTTCTGCCTATTCTTTTCTACGTAAATCCAATTCTTCTGTTTTCCTTGGTTTCTTATCTTCTCTTATTCTCTTCTCTTATTCAATTATTACTACTACTACTACTACTACTATTATTATTATTATTATTATTATTATTATTATTATTATTATTATTATTATTATTATTATTATTATTTATTATTATTATTATTATTATTATTATTATTATTATTATTATTATTATTATTATTATTATTATTATTATTATTATTATTATTATTATTATTATTATTATTATTATTATTATTATTATTATTATTATTATTATTATTATTATTATTATTATTATTATTATTATTATTATTATTGGGGATTTATAATAATTATTATCAGTAGTTTTAAATATATAAAATTATATTTTCAATGATGTTTATGAGAAATAAATTTAAAAGGTTCATGTGAATATATAGTTGGGCGTTTTTAATTATTTGTTAACCTTATATTGATTAAGGTTATATTTATTTGTAGGGTGTGTTTGATCAAGGTTTTCAAGGTTCTTTTTGTGTGGTTTTTCTAGCAAGGATCAAGGTACGTTTAGGTGGCTAGATACCTTTGAAAGTGATTGGTTTGAATAACATGTTTTACATGATTTGATCGGTGATTAACTTAAATTGATTTGAATTATGATTTTGAAATAAATTATGTTTGAAGGTATTGATTTTAATAAAAGTATTTTGAATGATTGATTTTTAAATCATGTTTTGAATGGTTTGGATTAATTATCGTGTTTAAGTAAAGGAATTGATTTTAAAAGGTTTTTTGAATTAAATAAATGTTTTTCAAGGAAGAGTTGTTGATTTTGAAAAGTATTAATATGAGATTTTATTCTCAAGTATTTATTTACAAGGTTAGATTTTGAAAGCATGTGGAATTATTAAAAAGGAGTTTGAATTATATTGGAATTATTGGATATTAAAAGGATTTATTGAACCATTGAATTATTATTATTAATGCTTTATAAGCATGTTAGTAATCCCACTATGCGGATTTGGTTTATTGATAAGGTCTTGGACTTTGTATGACCGGGTCTTTCCTCAAGAATAACCTTGTAATATAAGGATACTAGCTTGGGGGGTGTGCACACTTGGGTGAGGAATTGGATTAAAAGGAGCTGGTTCTTAATAAAGGAATTGGTTTTATTGACTATTATTTTGAATATGAATCATTGGAATCGGTTTTGGAATAATGAGTTTTGAATTTATTGAATTAATTGTTGGAATTGGTTATAAAAGCACGTTTGCAAATAAAATTGAGTTTACACTATCTTGCACTTATCGTACTTAGCATAATTTTCTAATTCGTATTTCATATTTGTTTTGGTTCGCGCTGTTTACCGTAATGGTAAGCAGGGTTGACTATTTTCAGGTGGAGTCATGAATGAGCATATGGGAGTCCCGGGATTTGCTTCACCTAGTTTAGGAATGTGTCTTGTCTTTATTTTGAGTACTCATAACAATGTAACTATTTTTATAAGTATTAATAAAAGAAAGTTGATTTTTCGCTGCAAGTTTTGTTGTTAAGTTAAGTATTTTGAGTAGCCTTGCCTAATCACGCGGCGGTAATACGCCCAATTCTATCTCTACGGTATAATTATACGTATTATACTGGTATTTCCGTAGAGGGAGATTTGGGGGTGTTACAATATTAGCTGATGTGTGACGCGGAAAATATTTAGTAAACGGGGGAGAAAACGCGTTAAGGGTTTACGCGGAAAGGACACGGAAACCCCTGTGTCACAACAAGTGCCCCGTGTCACGGGGAATCTAACCGTCAGACGGGACAGTTTCCCGTGACACGGTGGACAGATGCCGTGACGCGGGAGTGTTGGTCCCTTTTTCCGTCTAAATTCATTTTTAACCCTAATTTCGTTCAGCATTTTAAGTGCCGATTGATAATTTTGGGCCATTTATGATTTATTATTATTATTTGGGCTAAAATAAGAAAATAAGTAAATAAATAAATAAAAGGTTTGAGCCAAAATAAATAATAAAACAATAAAATAAAAAGGATTTTGGGATGAAATTAAAAACTATGCTTTGACTAAACATCAAAACTGATCCATGGACTATTCAAAAATTGAATTTAATTAAATACGATTTTTTAGCACTCTCTAGAATAAATACTAGACCCGGCCAATAGTGGCGGTGAAAGGTTGTTCATCATCGGGTTTGGTTTTAGGGAGAAATTTTTAGGTGTCTACATAAGCCCCCACTTTGACTAAGTTTGTAGAAACGTCAGTTTCGAATACGATAGTCAAAGTAGTCGATTTAGACGGAGAATGATTTAAGACGTTCTACGATCCTAAATCACTCTGTATACGCCGATATCTGCAGAAAAATGTTAATTCCACAGATAAAAGAGTAAAAGGATAGAATACGTATATGGAACAAGTGTATCGGTGACAAATGAGTTTGGCAGCTTCCTATGCTTGAAGGAATCCACCGGATGACGACGTTCGTTGAAACGTTTTCCATGTTTGAGGAAAGCCGACTAATGAATTTGCTAGCTTTCTAAGCCTGAAGAAACCTACCGGATGATACTTTCCATGCCTGAGGAAAGTCGATGTATGATTTTGGTGTCATTCTATGCTTGAAGAATTCCACCGATAATGCCTTTCATGCTTGAGGAAAGCTGACTTGGCAGTTTTCTACACTTGAAGAAAAATCCACCGATAACGCTTTCCATGCTTGAGGAAAACCGACTTGGCGGTTTTCTATACTTGAGAAAAATCCACCGATAACGCTTTCCATGCATGAAGAAAGCCGACTTGGCGGTTTTCTATACTTGAAGATAAATCCACCGATAATGTTTTCCATGTTTGAGGAAAACCGACAACTGATATAATCGCTGAAATTTGCAAGTGTATGATGGTTCGATTATCCCCGAACGTGGGCCGCAGATGATTCACACCTTCAAGTCGACTATCTGACCATATTGGGTGTTTAAAATGTCGACAAATTGATTCTGAAGATTGCTAGGGGTAAAACGGTAATTCCGAAGCTTGCTAGGGGTAAAACGGTAATTTTGATACCCTTTAAATTCCAGTTAGAATTTTCGGCGTAATTTTAATGAGAAACTAACTGTCCAATTTGCGCGGAAAATCGTGCAATTTTGTTCAAAATGCCAGGAATATTCGCTGACAGCTTCAAGGAGCGTGCAGGACAACAAAATGGTCACCGCGCCACGTCGAAATGTCCCGGTGCGACACGGTGAACCAATCCCGTCAGAAGGTGCATTTCCCGTGTCACGTGATTTTTTTCTCTTTTTTTTCACAACGCCCACGCGCCACGTGCAAAACTCCACGCCACACGCGTTAACACCGTTACTCGGTAACGGAAAACGTGGAACGAAACGGAGTCGCATAACAGTCACTTTTTTGTCTTTAAATTCGAGCTGCTCTTCACCATTTTTTCCGTTTTCTTTCTTCTTTTGCTCTTTCTCTTCTCCATTTTTTTATTTTAAATTGCTCAGGCTACCGAGCCACGGCGGGGCCGTACTGGCGCACGACCGTCTTCACCGTGCCACAATTTCTGTCACCGTGACACGGCGGGCCTGCTGATGTGTTGTTCTTTTTTTATTTTTCTCTGTTACTGCTCGCCGCTGCTGCTGTTCCGGTGCTCGTCGCTGCTGGCCAGAGCTCCATCGCGTCCCAGGTTCACCGTGACACGGGTCTGAACACCGTGTCACGGCTTTGGCTAACTGTGTCGCGGTATTTGGGTGTTGCGTTCTGCACTTTTTCTCGAGCAGTTTCGAGCTTTCTAAGCTTGTTTCTTCACCAAATTCACTCAAATTTCTGCTATCTTACTTATTTTTGAATTCCTACGAAGATCCATGTAAGTTCTCTTGCTTTTGTCTCGAATTTTGCTTTAAGTGAGTGATTTCATGTAAAAACCCTTGAAAAATCAATTTCGGGGTTTTTAATTTTGAAGTTTTATGTTGAAATTCTTGTCATGAATTAGCTTGTATATGTATATATGTGTGTTTGTGAGAGATTTGAGATAAAAATTGCATGATTTGGTGAAGAATTGAGAAAATCCCCTTTTTTTGGTAATACTTTTGTGAAATGATGTTCTTGTTTTTTTGTTGTTCCTTTACACTTGTATTGATGATATATTGGTTGATGATATATGCCATGATGTGTCGATCTATTGTTTTTGTGCAATTTTGAAACATGTTTTGTTTTGTGTATGTACTACATTGGCATGCAGAACATAGTATCTTGCAATTAGGAGAACATAATATAAGTTCGTCATGGAAAAACTAAATACTAGAAATAATTCCATTATTTTGCTAATTTTTAGCCTTGAGATAAAAAATTAGTGTATAATAGAAAATGCAACTTGAAATAACCGTTAAGCTGTTTGGAATAAATAACTAAATAACTTAGGAAATGATGCTAAGCATTTTGATTTTATTCTTGTAATAACTTTCCTAGACAACGAGATCGCGATCTTCCACTCGTGGTCGACATTAGGCTTTTCGCGAGGACACCCCCACAATTCTTGAGGGCATGGACGACGATGCCCTAGAGACCGAGCCTCGTCCTTCTTCGAGTAGGGGCAGGTGGGTTCCACATCCGTGGTCGTCAGAAGAGTTGGTTTTCTGCCATAAGAACCACGTTTCTCACCGTCCACTTGCCGGCATAGTCAATGGCACGCTTCGCCATCACGGTTCCGGAGTGGGAGATTTGATTCTTCGACTTCATGGGATTATCACGAGGGATCCTGTTATGAATGCCTTGTGGGGATCTGCAGGTTTGGTAGACTTTTATTCGGCGATCGTAGGGTTTCGTGGCCCCCGGGGTTGTGGCGCGACAATCGTTCATGCCGATCTTCTCTTGTCGTTACGTCATGGTTGTAGGCAGCTGAACGACCAGGCCCCTGTCACTACCAACAATTTTCACTTTGCTTGGGGGGAGATGACAGTGCCCCCTCTGGATTTTAGCATGATTAGTGGTCTACGCTTCACCGACCGGGCCGTACAACATATGTCTGATCTTTCTTTGGGGTGGCTCAAGAAGCCGATTTGTTAGGTCCGATCGTTCAGCACATCAGGACTCAACCGGTGTCTCGAGGTGGTCCTAGGAGCGGGCGATCAGAGTTGGCTGTTGTTCCGTCCCGTGGTTTTGACATGGATAAGACATCTCCTCAGCAGCGAGTGCGGATCTTCATTCTAATTCTCATTTCCATGACTCTTTCTCCCGATAGGAGTTCGCGTCCGCTTGTTTGCTACCTTCCTTCTTTGCTCAAGATCAGTGAGGTAGGATGCTTTAGCTAGGGCAGCCTTGGATATGCTGATCTTCTCTTGTCGTTACGTTATGGTTGTAGGCAACTGAACGACCAGGCCCTTGTCACTTTCTACGGTTTATGGAGAGTCGTAGAGGTGACGATCTTTTCTCTTCTTGTTTTGGTTTAATTTGTTCGATTCGTGTGCTTAAAGATTACTTTTCATTGCAGCTATGGTTCTATGAGTACTTTCGGGGATTGCCCCTCGACGGCGTCGTGGAGCGGTCCATGACTTCCCTGTTGGAGTCAGCTGGCGTGACCGAGGCAAGCCACGAGTGGAGTCTGTCTCTGCGTTACGCGGGCTGCTACGTCAAGGCACCTCTTCTGTTGGTGTAAGAATTACTTTTGTAGCCCGTTATTTTCTATCTTGACGTTATTTTCGGCGTTTCATTGCAACTTTTTATGGTTTTCAGGTTGCTATTGATGTCCAGTATCGGCCTTGGGCTGGGATGACTAATCTTCCAGAGGCCTTGCAGCTTTCAGCGTACCACACTATTTTTTTAGGTACTGGACGCTTTGCCTGGTATCTGGGGGAGCGTGTCGTTCGTTAGCACAATGGTGATCGCTTTGTGGTGCCCTTGTCTCCACCGGAGTTGATGCTGGAGTCACGCTTGCTTAGGGAGTTGATAAGCTGGGGAGAGCGCTACACTTTCCCTTGGAAGGAGATTGTGCGTATGGAGGGTGATTATGCGCAGGAGTTGCTTCCCTCCTTGGCTCCTCCACCCCGTGTTACTGAGGTATGATTTCTTTTGAGAATTTTGTTGCTAGTCTCCGTTTAAACCGTCGAATAACCTGATTATTCGATCGTAATTTCAGACGACTATTCGCCGTGTGGGGAAGATTGAGATTCCGCCTCAATCTGTACGCCACCCAGGGCCGATTGGTATTACTAAGGACCGTATTGCTGACGCGCCAGAGGGTTTCAGCTAAGCGCATGAGTCTTTGCCTGATGTTTTTGAGCCGGTAAGCTTTTTGTACATTATTCATCCCCTTTAATACCAGTTGTTACTGATTTTTTTTCTCTGCTTTGTTCTCAGCCTACTCACCCGGAGATGATGGGCTTCATGAAGCTGGTTGACGCTTTGAAGTACTGCATCATCAAGCTTTAGCGTGGTGCAAGTTGTCGAGGCGGTTCTGGCGATGTTCTTGAGGTATGTTCACTTTTTTCATTTTTACCATTTGTTCTATCTTTCGCCATTGACATCTTTTGATTTTGTGTCTTTCAGGAGCGACGGAGGTCCCGCTCGCGCTCGAGGCATAGAGGCTCGGACGAGGGGGAGCCTAGTCGTGGCAGACGATCTCCTGAGGTTCGCGGCATTCTCTGTCTCAGCAGGAGCCTTAGATTTCTCAGCCGTTTCAGGAGGATCAGTGGCAGCAGCCTCAGTCTTCCCTTCCGTTCCAGCACTTTCAGGGCCAGTGGCAGCGACAGTCATTTTCACAGTCTTCACAGCCTGAGTTCAGGCCAGTTATCACTCATGTGGATCAGGGCCTATACTAAGCTCCATCGTCTGGGGCGCTTCCTCCACCGATGCCAGGCTTGTTTTTAGTTCCAGTGTATGGGACGATGCCTCCACCGACGCTTCCTACTTCTTGGAGTCAGTCTACACCAATTGCCAGTTGGACGAGTCCTGCTTTGAGTTTGACTGCTACTGGAGTTACAGGGACTAGTAGGGATACTTACTCTTTGTACTCGGATGATGGCGGGACTCTTTTGCTCACCGCTCCCGTATTCAAAAACTGGAGATGACACTGATCCTCACTCTTCTATTTTTACAAATTTTTGACCGAGGGTCTTTATTTGTACATACTGTGATGACACTTGACGCTGCTTATCTATTATGACTCATTTTGTACATTATTCACAGTTTTTGTTTTTATTAGTGTGTATTAGTGTGTCCCTGAGATTCATTATGTGTGATTGTGTATTTATTAATGACGCGATAAACACGTAAGTGGAGGGTATCGACCTTCCCCAAAAGAAAAAAGAAATAAAAAGAAAAGAAAAAAGGGATAAGTTTTACAACTCCTCCAAAATAAATAAGTATGGAAATGGGACAAGGTTTACAACTTCCCGAAAGAAAGAAAAAATAAAATAATAATAATAGAAATAATAGTAAATAATAAAATAAAATAATAAATAATAAAGATAAATAAAAATAATAAAGTAATAAAAAATAATAAAATAAAATAATAAAGACAAAAATAAAAATATTAATAATAAAAAAATTGAGACTTTTATTAGGAATGAAACTCTCGAAAAAAAGAATTAAAAGATAAACGGTGAAGATAAACCAATAAAAATCCGGATAGATATAAGAAAAGGATAAAAACTGTCGTGTCGCGGCATAAATTCCCGTGACACGGTGGAAATTTCCGTGTCACGGTACGCGTATTCTGTAACGATGTGGTTTATGCATATAGTAATATATATTATGAGTATTTCCGAGCGATTTTGCTATAAAATAGGACCAGTATATTCGTGATATGCATAGTTACGAAACATAAAATAATTAGAAGGGTTTTTCTAAGCTATACTCCTAAGGTATTCGAGTTTCTAAGGTGTACCCAAGCTTTTTCAAGTTTCTAAACTGTGCCCTTCAACTCCTTATCAATACTAAAATGTACCCTTATTAGTTTTATAAAAGTTTTTTGAGAGCGTGATTTCGTGGCACCAGTTTTCATTATTAGGGTTGCGGTGGCTAAGATTTCATTCTCCTACCATTTCCTTGCCTTTTTATCATCTTTCTATTAAATTTATAGTTAACTTTAGGTGACGTGGAAGTCCCAAGGAGGGTACCATTCAGTAATGGTAGTAAGTTGAGGGGCACAACTTAGAAACTTGAAAAAGCTTGGGTACACCTTAGAAACTCGAATACCTTAGGGGTATAGCTTAGAAAAACCCTAATTAGACTTTCATATTCTAATATTAATGTCTCAGAATTTTGATAATTTATTGCGCGACTGGTCTTATTCTTTGACCAATGCTGACAAAAGAGAGTTGGAATTGTTTCATGTCAGGGGCTTATTAGCCCTGAGACATGTGGCGATTGAACATGATTTTCTTAGGGCAACATTAGACTATTGGAGTCCAGAAACACATTGTTTTAAATTTGATTACGATGAAATTTGTCCCCTACCGGAGGAATTCTTTAGGTTTCCTGCTAGAAATCTTATTGCCATGCCTACCCTACGTGAGTATTATTATTAAGACTTTGAACGTCATCTGAATCTGACAGATTAAGATTTGAATAGAATTGTTTGTGGAAATGAAGTAGAGTTGGAAAAACTTGCAAATTTATATTTCAATCGCCCTATCTTTGAGTCTTATCATGTATACCGTAGAAGGGCTTATATTTTTTGCATGTTTAGCAAGCTTTTATTTTCAAACGGTAGGGTAGGACATGCTTGTCTAGCGTCTGTGCTTGAACATGTCGAATCTGGGAGATCTCCTATGCCTACGTGCCTTGGAGAAACTTTGCGCGGCCTTGACGAAGCAAAAGCTTACCAGAAAGCCGTCAGGAAGGGCTCTCTAGTACTGCTGCAGGTAAAAACGCATTGTGAGTAGCCCCCGTGACACAAAACAGGCACCGTGTCACGGTGCATGTCTGCTGTGTCACGGTGGATTCTGCAATTTTTTTTTATTTTTTTCAGACTATTTTTTTTATTTTGTAAATTTGGTTGATGGAGCGTTTAGAACTTTTTGAAGCCCCCGACGATATTGAAAAATATGGTCCTTACGATCTAGTCCGCAGGAAGAAGAATTACTCTATGAACATGTCGTATGAAGATTGGAAGAATTTATTTGCAAAGAGAGAATTTTCCATTCTTTGGGTAGTGCCTTGGTGGAGGCTTACTAGGATGGTTGGTACGAATGATACTCCATATTGTCGTATTCCTAGTATCTCAAGGTTGACTTTTTATTATCCTTCTCGATTGATGCGAAAATATGGACTTGAACAAGTAGTTCCACGCTATAACGATAGTCCTCGGGAAGTATCGTTGCATGAAAGTAACGTTCACAAGTACGAGGCTTATTGGATTGGAAGACCTTTGTGGACCGATTCTGCAAGTAACCAAGCTCCTCCTCCCTTATCTAGTGCATACAAGGCATGGTTGAACCCTAGAAGTAGAAGGGATCGAGTTGGATGATGCAACTTTGATGTGAAGGGCCGTCTTGGAAGTAAGAAAACGCCTCCTAAAGATAGTCTAGGTCCGAGAACACAAGGGATTGAGTTTAAGTGTCCTAAAATGCCTAAAAGGAAGAATTATGTGAAAGGAAAGGGTAAGGAGAAGATGGTTTATAGAGAGAAGCGACCAAAGAATTCTAAGAAAGGTGAAATGGGTGGAAGTTTGACTAGGGGTGTGACGGTTCGGGCTACAAAAGACACATTAATGGTGAAGGCCGACCTAGTTGAAAAAGAGAAGGAGGTTCCTAAAGTGAAGAAGGATTAGATTAATATTGCTTTGCTTATATGATTTATATTTTTTATTTTTAAAATAAGGCGCATGATGCTAATACTTATAGTCACATTTATTTTAATAATAATAGCATATTTATTTTCGCCTTAAATAAAAATTACAATGACTTTTTTTTTTATATATCCGAGTCAAGGAGTCGGACGCAATGGAAGAATAAAAATAAAAAAACGTCGAACAAATAACAGAATGCGTAACTTAAAAAAATCGCAAAGTCTGAGTTCCACCGTGCCACGGTGGAGATTCCCGTGGTGCGGTATTTTTTTTTTGTTGCAATTCCACCGTGCCACAGTGGTATCTGCCGTGACACGGTGGACTTTTGATGCTGCCAAGTAAAATTTTTTTGATTTTAGCTTCATTTTATCGTGACGCAATGCTGAACTGGCGCGTGTACTTGATCGACGGAGGAATGATTTTATTTTTTAAGTGGTCGGGCCCCCTTAAGGGGTTGCCTACATATCCTTAAAAAGGAATCAGGCCAAACGTAGCTCTATTGGGTCATGGGTTCTTTTTTTTTTAATTACATATATATATATTTTTTTTGAATTACAAAAAAATTAACCCTAAACAAGATTATTAATTATCTTATTAAGCGTGATTACATGTAAAAATTCCCTTTAAACATGCATAAAAGGTGTGATCAAGCAACAACAATAATAAACATCAAGCAACATAATAACAATCATAAATAATAATTATAATCATAGAAATAACATGTTCATGTTAAAGCATAATAATAGCGAGATCCTAGGCATGATACTAACAAGATTAATAACAAACCCTAGCATGTCACTAAACAATAAAAATCAAAGTTTTAACCCTAACATGATACTAACATGAATATTAATATTAGGAAAGAACATAAGAAGCATCGCAGGAATCACAATTGTCATATTTGATATTAGAAATTATAGTTGTTACCCTAAACATAATACTAGGAAGATCAAAACGCCCTAACATGACACTAGGAATCATAATAACAACCTAAGCATGATTTATATATCATAATATCAATAAATCAATTATAGCACTTACTTGGATGCCTCGTACCTCTTTCTAATAACAAAATACACACGTTAGTAAGTTCAAGGAAAATAATAAAACCAAAGAATTAAATTAAAGAATTGAAAGAGAGATTTGGGACCAAACCCTCAGAAATTAAAACCTTTCACGTCTAGAGCGAAGGAAACTTCGAACAATGCTAGGTATGTCTAGTGCTAATGTATGAGGAATTGTGTTTGTAAAAAGGCTAGTTTAGAAAAGAGAGAGAGAAAGAAAGTTTAAGCTTCAAGAGAGAAGAGAATAGGGATGATTAGAGGTTGTTGATTGTAGATTAGAGATGGGAATTGATGATTGAAAACGGAGTTTTTAGGAGGCTATTTATAGAGAAAATCAGCCAAAAAGATAGAAAAATAAACCAGAGTTCAGACGTGAAAAACGAAGTTAGCGTTAGACGCTGACATTAGCGCCAGGCGCTAATGCTAGGCGCTAATCAGTTTTTTGACTCGTTTTCTAAAATCAAATAAAATTTAACCGTACAGGAGGATAAAATCGTATTTTCCTCAAAAACACTCTTTTATTCTAATTAAAATTCTAAAAAGTCAACAAAAGTCAATTTATCAATGATAATTGAATTAGGAATGAAAAGAACCTTCTAGAAGAATCTAGAAGACTAAAACCATTCCTAATTGCATTAGGAATGATAAATCCATATTAGGCCCTCCTCTAGATCATGGGGCCGAATATAAGGCTCAAACAGGGCCCAGTTTAGTAATTTGGCCATAATTTCCTCAATATTCATCGGAATTGGGCTTATAATATATCATTGGAAAGCTCTTTTCAAGCCCCATCCAACTACACTATTAATGGACCCATATCATGGACCAAACGAACTGGATTGGCTGTTTTAAAAACAGAGAGAAGAGAAAAGAAATTAAAACTATCCGTAACACTAGACTTTCCACACTTTCACTTCATTCGATTATGATTCGACGTGAAAGGTACTCATCACAGGGTTTGGTTTTGGGGAGACACAAATGGGTGTCTACATTCATGCCAAAGCTGGGTGTCATATTATATCTTGGAGAAGTTGGGGTAAATCAAATTTTACAATTTTAATTGGTTATACTCAACAAGGTTACCTAAAGAGTTTAAAACCTTGAAGCAAAGGATAATAATTAAACATGTGATGGTTAATTGTTCAACAAAGAGTTACACGAGTTGTAATCAGTAAAGAGTTTACTCACCTTGAAAATGTAATGGTTGATGGTAGGGCCAAAGTCCGGTCAATTATCACACGAATAAAGGGTCATGGAATCACTTAATTGAAATTGGGATCATTTGATAGAATGAAGTGTTTTAAAGTTACCAATTTAATTCGCTTATGGTACTTTAAATTTTATTAAACATAATTGAATTTTGCGTTTACTCATAAGTAACATGCCGTTCTAATTTTATTATTATATATAATCTCCTTGATTGAAAATAAAGTTGAGAAACGTTCTTAAAAGGTTAAAAGATAATCCATCAGCCTATATTCCAATTTTGCTAAGATGGTTCTAACAGGCAAGTTTTAGAAACCCATGTCACATGTCTGAGGATGATTTTGTTCAAAATGTTTGAGTAAATTGCCAACACATCTTCATTTTTGAAAAGTGTTTCAAGGGATACAATGAGATGGGAGGTACAAACCCTCCAAAAGACAAGTATAAAAGTCCAATAAAATCTCTTATCTTCAATATGATTGAATATAAGAAAGTGATTGAAAAATTCTATGATCAAAAGTTGATTAAATGACGCTATTCTTCATCCACTTTATATAAGAGTTAAATAGTTGATTAAACTCTAATATGAATAATGATTGAATAGACTTAGCAAAATCATAAAATGTGCTTAAAGTAGTTAAGCAAAGCATCATTTTGAACCTAAGAGAAATGTTCTAAGTGGCTCAAATGGGAAAGGTTTAAGAATATATGAGGATTGCATTAAGAATTTATAGGCCAAGAAATGCAAACAAGTTGCTACTTCTCAAACCTAGACTGCTTACATGCTAAAAGTTATTATGAACAACAAATGTTTCAAATTAAATGGACCAATCCCAATTGATTAGAAACTACCTCATATAGTTGGAAGGTAAAAGAATGGAAATGTTCCAATTTAAGAAGTATATTATAGAAATTGATTTAGCATATTGCAAATTCTTGGACATATGATGTCTTGTTTAGTTCTCTCTCATTGAGAATGTGGTTAAACTAAATAAAGAAGTATGGCTAAAGGAGAAATAAATCTAAAAGTTTAGAAACAAATGTTGTTACTTCACAAGTAGAATCTATAATTCTGGAAGCAAAAGTTGCAACTTTACAAGTAGAACCCTATATTTCACCTCACTTAGTATTTGGATAGAATTAAATAAATGTTATTTTATTCTTGCCATTATCAAAACACCATTCAATGATAGCAATGACTAAGCATTGAAGATTCAAAAAGATGGAATAAATGTTATTTTATGCTTCATTGAGTCATAATGTGTTTTGAATTGCTAAATGGGCTTAAAGTTCTATATGATAGAAATAATTAAACCATATATACACACACACACACACACACACACACACACACACACACACAAATTGTCTCTAACATGTCAATCAATTCGAATGAAAAATGAACATTGCATGCGGAAGATCCAAAGGGATGGGCTTTCAATATCATTAGATTGTGAATCTATTGATATATGTAATTATCATTCTAATTTGAAAGTATTGACAAAGTCACCATTTAGAGAAATGATGATATGAACTCAAGGTCAAATACATATCGATGTACGAAAACCAAACGTTCAAAGGCTAGAGACGGACAATGAAACTTCATTTGTGATATAATCAATACTTGTGCTTAGTTGAGGCATAAGTGTGAAAATTTTGAAAAGTTCAAAATATTCAGTATGGAGTTCAGTATCAACTTGACAAGATAATGAATACATTACAATATGATTGTAATTGTGAAAATTTAAGCTAGGACATGTACTTGGCAACACATTCAAAGACCTTTACAAACATCCAAGAGTTGTGAAATCGTTTTACAACAAACTCCAAAATAAAACCTGATGAAATGTTCATGAAAAAGGAGATATCAATCTATATGAGATATATTTTGATAATGGATGTAAATCACCTTTCTTCCAACCATTGTTCAAGGTATATACTTTTAAGATAAGCTACAAAACTAAACAAAAACTACATACGTCAAATAAAAAATGTAGAAAAAGGCTTCATATAAATGTGATATGGATAAGAAGAGTTCTTATAAAGTCTTTCTACAAAGCAAGCAAATCACACGTTAAATAAAAGTTTTATTAAATCGTTTGATGCATGTTTGATTCCTATATAGAGCACGGGGTACTACTTCACAAACCATACTTAGTACAAAATGTTTGTTGCTTAAGTAGGTGCCCTTATGGAAAATTGTTCCAAAAGGTCAAGTGAGAATAGTATAAATCTCAAAAGAGTTCGAGAAAAGAAACAAACAAACATGGCTCAAACCGTGGTTAGTTCACCCTATGCTAAATGTGCCTCCTCAAAAGGCAAGTGGGAGTACAAGAAAAGTGAATTCAAACTTGAAGAAATTTGAAGTTATCGAATAAAATCAAAAATATGAGCATGATTCACCTCATGTTAAAAATGACAACGCGTGGTCTCATTAAGTGTAATGGGAATAATAACCATGTGTAGAAGGTAGTACATTCCAAGTACACAACCTCTATTGTCGCTTCTCGTTGAAAACTAAGCAAAGTTGTTGTATGAGTTTTAATTGTTGCATAAAAACCCACAATGATGACTAGCATACGTACAACTTAGCCAAATAATATGATTTCATATTGACTAAGAGTTCTAAAACATTCATTTTGGAACATGATGATTGTGCAAGTAATAAAGATGATTTGACAAGTTATGACTCCAAGTGGTTTAAAACCAGGAAATTTGAAATAGATTCTGAGTCTGTAAGCAAGCGTATGACACTTGAATAATTTGCCTAAATTGGGTGAAACCCATTATAAGCAAAACAGACAAGAAAGGAAAATGTATTCTAACTAAAGCAAAGACTTGTTAAAGGATTCAACAAATTCATAGTATGACTATGACTATGATGAAACCTTTACATTAGTCATGTTGCAAAGATCTATTAAAGATATTTTAGTGATTTCTACCTTATAAGATTTGGTAGATGGATTTCAAAAACCTTTCTTGAAATTGTTCATGAAATAAGATTTGTATATGATACAATCAAAAGTTTTGAGATCCAATAATCCTAGGGATACATAGCATCATGGAGTTAGTGTTCTTAATTTTGTGAGTTAATCAAATCGTTTGATGTCTCGTAAAATAAAGAAAAGGTCTTGTGTGCACAAGATGTTTAGTAGGAGCTATAAAGTCTTTTTGGTCTAGTACAAAGAGCAATTATTCATTGCTTGAAGAGTCAAGTGAGGATTAATGCATTTTGTATGAAAAACCTTGAAGAAGAAGATGAGTACATTTGGGATTCAAGATCTATAGAGATAGGTCTCGAAATATGTTTTAGCTTAGTCATGAAGCTTATATTGATAAGATTCTTATGAGGTTCAACATAAAATTGAAAGGACTTTCAATCCCATGTAACATGGCACATTGCTTAATGATTCAATACTTTGAGAAAGGTTGATGAAATTAAGGTTTTGAGTGATGCTCCTTATGCATTTTGCAAAGGATGCATCATGAATTTCATGGACTATACTCCTCTATTTGATTCACATGTTTTAAGAACAAGTGATGATAGATTTCAATCAAAATCCAATGTAACATTGGAATACAAATTAGAAATTTCTAATTCCTAGTAAAGGGATGAAGGAAGATTCTTAGTGTATGGAGATGAATATTATTATAAAATTTAGAAGTTGCAAAATTCATATTTATGAGAATGCCTAATGAATTACACTTACTAAACCCCTTCCATGAACAAGGTATGAGAGTCATGCTAAGGTTCTAGGATTGAAGCAAGTTATGTAATTTAAGTTGTGTATGTTTTGAGAAAACATATTACATAAGTAATACATTAACTTGCAGAATTATGTTTATCAATTGAAACAAAGTTTTAATCTTATTTAATTATGTTTTTTTGATATTAAACAAAATGTCCAAAATAATTATGGATTGATGGGCTCATCAGGTTGATGACCTGGTGAATGAAACCCCACAGGTGAACAAAATCCATATATTATTCAAGTTCCTAGTTCAGTGTCATTAAAGTGGACATAAATGATTTCTTTAAATGGACTAGCATGTAAGATTGATTGGATAGCGCAGTTTCATGGGCTATAGGAGCGTAGTGAAGCTCGGTCAATCACATGGATATGCATGAATGATGCATGATCGAACTATAGACCTACTTTGAAGTTCAATTATAGAGCTTCCGGAGATATTAGTGGATTCCTTTGACATGAGTAGAACATTGATTCCATTCAATGATTGATTTAGCTATGGCACACTCAAACGTCTAGCCATAACTGGAGATTATAAAGGGTGTTTCCTGGTTACTTCATGAGTTGAGTGGGAGCCTTGGTTACCACAAGATTGGGAAAAGTCCACCTATTTAATTAGGAATGTGTCTTGGCCCCATGAAGAGGGAGAATTTAGAAAATGCATGGCCGTGCTCAAATGGATTACATAGTGACCATTTGTTTTGTAATTCTAACTCAGATTTGAAGAAAAGATTTGTAGATTAATATGATCACGACATGAGATGCAATCATATTACCAAATTGACACACATTGACTTAAGGAATTTGAATATTGCGCATTTGTCTCAGACAAGTGGGAGATTGAAGGAATTGTGTCTTCGATAAGTGCAATTTTTAGATATATCAAGGATCACTATTATGGAGATAATAAGTTCGTTCTTTTAGGTCGTCATTGTTTGTTGCTAGATATGAAAAATGATCTTTGGGCTAGGTAAATAGTCCAAAGCCCTATAGAATAGATCATATGAGGTCAAACAACAAGGGTATAGGGTTAAACAAGTAAGAGGCCCATTAAAGGGCCTCATGAGATTATGACATACCATGTAGAGTGTTGGGGCTAGAGTAGTGTGTTTAGGATAAGGTGTTTGGGATTGACATGGACTCTTATTTAGAGATGTGATCTATAAATAAGATCCATGCGTAGGGTTGAAGAGAACAATCAACATTCAGTAGATTGTGAAACAAGCAACCAAGTCCCAAAACCCTAAACACTCTCCTCACCTCATGGCCCTCCCTTCTCCCCTCACGTCCATGCGTTCGACGTCCCCTTGTGGTGGCTCGTGGTGTTTGTTGTGGTGGTTTGTGGTTAGCTTGTGTCTCTTTTCTCCGTTGAAGGTTGATTGAAGCGTTCAATCACGACTAACTAGCATTAGTGGAGGTTTAACTTGTGCCCATGGACCAAGTAGAGGAATCACGCTTGGGGTTCTTTATCTCCCATTGTTCTTGCTCGATCGCACATAGTTACACGCTTCAAAGGTACAATTATATTTTCTTTATGTGTTATGCAATGATCCTTGGTTTAGGTGCTTTATGAATATGATTCATGTTTATTCCGCAATTAGTACCTATAAATTCCTACAGAAAAGGCTATATCAAGACTTTTCATGGTCTCATTTGGCCTTATTAAACTAAATTCGAGGTGAAATTAAAAGTCAATTCGGGGCTTGAGGTATGTTATCGTGTTTATACATTTTTTTATTTGATTTTTTCTTCGAATTTTGTTTGGTTTTTTGTTCGAAATTTTGTTTGATTTTTGTTCGAATTTCCATGTTCGGATGTTGATTTTTTTTGTTTGATTTTTGTTTATTTTGGGTTTGATAATCGTTTTGATTTTTTTAAAAAAAAATTTTGGGTTTGATTTTGGGTTTAATTTTTGTGGTTTATTTTTGGTGGGTAATTTTGTGGATTTTTTTTTTGTTTATGATAATTTTGTGGTTTAATTTCAGGGTTATATTTTTTGTGGTTTAATTTTTAGGTTATATATTTTGTTGGATTTGTTTTTTGTTAATTTGTGGGGCTTTTTTTTTGCTAATTTTCTGGTTTTTTTGGGTTAAGGTTGGCGGTAGTGGTGGATATAGGTGGTTTATGGTGGGAGGTTGGCGGCGGTGGTGGGTAGACGTGGTTGAGGTGGGAGGTTGGCGGCGGTGGTATGTAGAGGTGGTTTAGGGTGGGAGGTTGTCGATGGTAGTGGGTAGAGACGGTACACATCCGTGACACGGTGTTTTCACGTGTCTTCTCCGCATTTAAAACATCACACACTTAATGAATTCGGACGCATTTTGGGCAAAATTGCACACCGTGTCACGGTGCGCTATACCGTGCCACAGTGGACAATATCGCGTCACGGTGCCCAGTACCGTGACGTGGTGCCTAATTATGGTTTTCCGCAACTCTTATCACTTATAGGGTTTCGTGGAATCCCTTATTGATTTCTTCTATAGATAACTTGCTGATTTCTTCAGTTCGGGGCACCAAATCATTCTCTCTTCCACTCTTATACACCAAAACCTTCTCTCTTCTCCCACTCTTTCTTAAACCAAAGCTCTAGCCTTCCCTATACTTCCACCATACATCCCCTAAGAACTCTAAGGAGTCCATACAACACCCGAGGTTCTGTCCTTAAACCAAAGCGTGAAAGGTAAATTAACTGAGGGTTTGGACCAAATCAACTCTACTTTTATTTAATTTAATTTAATTTCAATTTGATTTATATTTTTATTGAAGTTTGTAACAATTCTATTCATGATGTAGCAATTCAAGGAAACGCAGAAAGTGAGTAATTAATCACTTAATTACTCTTATTATTATTATTATTATTATTATTATTATTATTATTATTATTATTATTATTATTATTATTATTTTTATTTTTATTATTTTTATTATTATTATTATTATTATTATTATTATTAATAATATTGCTAGTATCATGATTAGGGTTATTATTATGATTTGATTTGATAAATGTTATTATTGTTCAATTTCTTCCAATATTGATGTTTATTCTATTGTTTATTGTTGATCACCATATTGCATGTTTAAAGGGAATATGTAATTAATATCACGCCAAATAAGATAATTTGGATAACCGGTTTAGGATCCTTTTTAATCTTGTTTTTTAATCAAGTGATCGCAAATATTTTAGAATTATATGTTGCCTTAATATTCAACCAATTTAGCATAAATATAGTTTGGAACAAATTGAATATTTTTTTGTATACCTTTGAGATCGCATGAATATTTTTCATTATAAGAATCGAGTAGAGGCCAATATGGGCGAATGTGACTCCATGACTCACTACGTACCATCATCCCCGATCCTTTTTTCGTGGTTCCGAACCATATAGAATTAGTAATTTCATGGATTATGAATGGGGTGTAACCTTCACGGGTCAATCGTTGTTACCTTTCGTTGTCCCTTACTTGTGGTTTCCTTAAATGATTTGTGAATGGTTTACAAGTTCCTTAAAAACTTTTTGGCGGCTCCCTACTTTATTTGTCCCTATTCGTTGTCCCTAATCGTATATGTCAATTCCAACTTCCTATGAGTGCCAAACATATTCACAACATGCTTACGTCGGCGCGCTTTGAATGACACCTACAATTAGGCGACTCTATTGGGGAAGATTCTTTATTATTTATCGATTTGGGTGATCGATATTTAATTAAGATGAGTGGATGAGACTTGAAAGATTATTAAATCTTATTCCTGTGATTAAATTGGCATTTTTTGCATATACATAGACGTTTTAACGTCGTATTTTAGGTTCGCTCGTAGGAAAAAATTAGATAACCTGATCACGATCGAAGAAAACGAGGCACTGCTTGAATTTTACATGCACCATGTAACGGAAGAGGCGCCGTGACATGGTACGGGACACCGTCACGCGGTGAACTGTACTTTGTCGCGACATTTTTTGCCATGACACGGTGCATTTAAAATTCTTCCAGTGGTTCTTTTCTTTTTCTTGTTATTAGCTTCCTTCGATTTTTTTGAAAAAAACATGTGAGATCTACATACATCTTAGCCCCAGGCAATTTAAGATCTGTCGACCCAAAAACGCTTATGGTAATAAGGGTTCTTTCGAGTTATTAAGTTCACCCAATCCATGGAGTTGAGTTTGATTTAATCACGAACTTGCGGAGCTGCCCGTTAGCATACACCTTCAAGGGAGGCTGCCTTGCTAACGCGTCCAAACTCTTAACCATGGTACCCTCTTAACTCCAAATAAATCTGACCATAGTGAAATATAGAACTTGATCATAGGTTACGAATTCTTCTTTGCATCATTGTGCCTACGTGCCCTATGTGTGATCGTTTTGATCCTAACCTTAACGATTTTTTGTTTATGGTGGTTTATATTATGACTAACAAAGGCCAATGGACTTTACTCACTTAATAATTTTGCGTAAACTCTAAAATTGACAAAAAAAAACGGAAAAAACACACAAAAACACTTGGAACTGATCACCGTGCCACGACAGTAGCACCGTGTCACGGTGCCTAGATGTAAGTGCAGTCTGAGTGTTCTGTGCTATTATGGTCCACGTATTAGTTGTTTTTATACTGTTTACATGTCTAGTCATACGATCATACCACCAGTCTTATAACATCACTTAATCACTCACGAGTCTAGTATTAGTCCACACACTTTCTTTATTTTTCACTCGAGTCATGCACCATATCGTTTATGATCGTATACTAGGTTCATGCACTTCCTTTATTCCGTCATAAAAAATGAGCGGAGTTTGTCTTACCCGTTTTCAAATGTCTATCTTCCCTCTTCATTTTTCGATCAGTGCGTCAAACCACTAAGTGAATTTATTTTATTTCACAGTACTTAGTCAAGGAGCAGGGATAGATTGGTACAATTCGAGTCAGTACCGCAACAACCTCTTAGATCTAAGAGGAGTTCAAAGAAAACTTTTCCATCTCCACACCATTTATCACTTTCAAACTACTTTCAGTTTGTTCCAATGGACACTAAGGAATATATTGAGAACATCAACAAATCCATCGAGGCATTGTTTGCCATGATGCAAACCCTTACCACTAGGCCAGGGTCACTAGGATGGAGCAAAACAAGGTCAATGTTGCTACCCTTGACAAAGTGAAAGAGCAGATGAGCAAGATTTCTAAGGATTTCACATGTATGGAATAGCCTCCCATTCCTTTGGATATGAAGGCAGACTCCCTGAAAAGTTCTCCACTACTAATATTCCAAAGTTCAAGCCTACTGACAATTTATAGGGAATTATTTCAAGCATCCCAAACTTAAACCCCACTATGATCATACACTTAAGCATGATGGCGTCCAAAGGGAAGGAAGCTAGAGAAAAAGAGTCACCAACAAGTTTTAGGAACTTGTAAACCGTTCACAGGGTGAAGGTTACACCCCTTCACGATCAAATAGTTTGCTAACTCCATAGTGGTCCTGAACCATGACTGGATATTAGGGGATGAAGGTACAAATCCAACCTAAAAGAGATTGAACCTGCCCTAAATAAGCTTTTACTTTGCTCTTCTCATCTTCATGTCTGCTTTCCGTTCAACATATAATCAATTTATTAACTCTAAACTTGTTTAATCTATGTTGGTTGATATTAATGCACAAACAAATCTATTATTGGCGATTACTTGAATTAAAACCACATTAGCCTAATTAAAATTATTAATTATCTTATTAAGCGTGATTTCAAGTATGAATTCCCTTCAAACATACAAGATAGGGCATGATCAAACAATAACAATAATATCAAGAAACATAACAATATTGATACAACAAATAATCATCATCATAATAATATTCTCATCAAAGCATAATAATATTAGCAAGATCCTAGGCATGATACTTACAAGATTAATTACAAATCCTAGCATGTCACTAAATAATTAAGATCAAAACTTTAGTCCTAACCTGATACTAGAAAGCAATAAAGACAACCTAACATGATACTAGGAATTTAAATAATCTAAGCATGCTTTCTAAAGATATATAGCAATGAAATTACTCACTTTTTTTGCCTCATATCTCTTTCTATCAAAGCAATACACACGTTAGTAACTTGAATAAAAGTATCAAATCAAACAATTAATTTAAATAATTGAAATAGGGATTTGGGACCAAAAGCTCAGAAATTATCAACCTTTAACATTTAGGGAAAAGGCAACTTCGAGCTTGGCTAGGTGTGTCTAAGTCTCGTGATGGACGTATGGTGTTTTTGAAAAGACTAGGCTGAGAAAGAGAGAGAAAGAATAAACTTCTTGATTAGATAGAGAAATTAAAGAAAGAATAAATGATTATTGTTGATGATTGAAAACGAGGGAATATCGACCCTATTTCTACGACCGTAAATGATAGCAAAAGAATAAGAATTTCAATCAGAATAAAAACTAGTTTTGTCGCGACGCGACAACTCTGTCGTTAAGCGACAAACCTTTTGTTCAGCGACGTGCTTGTAACAGCACGATGGTGCTGCATGATAAGTTTACGTACGGAGTTCGTTTTCCAATGTAATTGGGTTAATTAGAGTCCGTACTTATCTTTAATTAAAATCAAATTTGATCTTCTAAAACACTTGTTTTATTCCAAATAAAATCCTTTATCTTTTCAAAATTAAATAAAAATATACTTACTAGTCCTAATCCTATTAGAACTTTGTAGACACCCATTTGTTTTCCCCAAAACAAAACCCGGTGATGAGTACCTTTCACGTCGAATCGTAATCGAATGAAGTAAAAGTGTGGAAGGTTTAGTGTTAAGGTTAGTTTTAATTTCTTTTCTCTTGTCTCTGTTTTTTTTGAAAACCTATTTTAAGAAAACAGCCATTTTAGTTTTATTGGTCCATGATATGGGTCCATTAATAGTGTAGTTGGGTAGGGCTTGAAAAGAGATTTCCAACAATATATTATAAGCCCAATTCCGATGAATATTGAGGAAGTTATGGCCAAATTACTAAACTAGCCCGGTTTGAGCCTTATATGCGGCCCAATGATCTAGGGGAGGGTCTAATATGTATTTATCATTCCTAATGAAATTAGGAATGGTTTTAGTCTTCTAGATTCTTCTAGAAGGTTCTTTTCATTCCTAATAAAATTAGCATTGGTAAATTGACTTTTGTTGACTTTTTGGAATTTTAATTAGAATAAATTTTTTTTTAAGGAAAATACGATTTTATCCTCCTATACGGTTAAATTCTATCTGATTTTAGAAAACGCGTCAAAAACCTGATTAGCGCCTGGCGCTAAGCTTGGCGCCTGGCCCTAGCGTTAGCGTTTGGCGCTAAAGTCAGCGTCTGGCGCTAACTCTGTTTTTTCGCGTCAGAACTCTGGTTCGATTTTCTATCTTTTTGGCTGATTTTCTCTATTAATAGCCTCCTAAAAACTCCGTTTTCATCATCTACAATCATCAATTCTCTAGTTCTCTCTTCCACGAATTTTCACCAACTCTCATCAAGAAATTCTTGATATTATTCTCTCTCTTTTCTAAACTAGCCTTTTCTCAAAATACAAAATTCCGCAGTCACAAGACCTAGAAACACCTAGCCAAGTTCGAAGTTGCCTTCGCCCTAGACGTGAAAGGTTTTCAATTCTGAGGGTTTGGTCCCAAATCTCTATTTCAATTATTTAATTTAATTGTTTTATTTATTATTTTCCTTGAAGTTACTAACGTGTGTATTTTTTTATTAGAAAGAGGTACGAAGCATCTAAGTAAGTACTTTAATGGTTTTTTTTATGTTATTATGTAGAATTCATGCTTAGCTTGTTATTATATTCCTAGTATCATGTTAGGATGTTTTATATTTCCTTAATTTGATGTTTAGGGTGACAACAATAAATTCCTAGTATCATGTCTAGGGTAACTTTAATACCAAGTATGATTAAAAGTATGATGCCTTTTATACTCTTCCTAATATTTATGATTGTTAGTATCATGTTAGGGTTAAAGCTTTGATTTTTATTGCTTAGTAACATGCTAGGGTTTTTTTTTATTAATCTTGTTAGTATCATGCCTAGAATCTTACTATTATTATGCTTTAACATGATTATTATGATTATGATTGTTGTAATTATTATTATGATGATTATTGTTTTGATTATTATTATGATTATTTATTATTATTTTGATTATATTTTATTATTATTATTTTGTTGCTTGATTATATTTATTGTTATTGCTTGATCATACCTTTTTATGCATGTGTAAAGGAAATTGGCACTTGTAATCACGCTTAATAAGATAATTAATAATCTTATTTAGGGTTAATGTGATTATAATTCAAGTGATCGCCAATAATATATTTATTTGTGCATTAATATTCAACCAACATAGATTAAATAGGTTTAGGGTAAACATATTGATTGCATGTTAGTGAGAAAGCGCACATGAATACGATCAGAATAAAGTAGATGCCTATTATTAGGGTAGGTTCAATCTCTTTTAGGTTGGATTTGTACCTTTATCCCCGAACTAGCAGTCATGGTTCCAGACCTATCGGAGTTGACGATCTGCTGTATCGTTAAGGGGTGTAACCTTCACCTCGTGAACGGTTTACAAGTTCCTAAAACTTGTTGGCGACTCTTTTGCTCTATCTTCTTTCCTTTTGGACGCCACCGTACTTTAGTGTAAGATGACAGTGGGGTTCAAGCTAGGGGTAATGCTTGAAATATTCCCTACAAACTTAAAATAACCTTCTAGATTATTCTAGAAGATTAAAGTAATTCCTAATGAATTTAGGAATAATAATTAATAGAGCCTCCACTTGATCTTTGGGTCGCTCATAAAACTCATTTAAGATCCATTTTAGTATTTTAGTCATAAATTTCTCGTTATAACTCGGAATTGGGCTTATAATATATAGTTAGAAAGCTCTTTTCAACCCCATCCAACTACAGAATTATTGGACATATATCATGGACAAAACTAAACTAGAATGAACGTCTTTTCATAAACAGGATACGAAGAGAAAGATTTCCGAAAACATTTTGGAAATATTTATGAAGGGTCATGCCATCTGCTCAAAAGAATCCCTACTTTGGATTATGTATTAATAATCCCAACTTTATACTTCATCCTCTCAAAACATTCCTTGGCAATGCGCACATGTTGACCCTTACGAATCGCGCACGCTAGGCGCGCGGAATTGATTGAGTTGCGCTGGTTTGCGGTTTGCCTTATACGAAAGCGTCTCTTTAAAACATCCATAACTTTTGATTGCGGAGTCGGATTAAGACGTGTGAGATATCATTGGAAAGTTCTGAATATTTTATGGAACAAAATTTATGGCCGTTGGAGTGCAAGGGTGTCGGTTTTAGGGCTCGGTTTAGTGTTTTGTTCATAACTTCTTCGTTTTGGCTCAAAATTGGGCTTATAATATACCGTTAGAAAGCTCTTTGAAAGGGCTATCTATCTGTATAGGCCTTGCATTGTAATTTTATGTTTTGTTTATCTTTTGGGCTCGGTTTTCAACAATATAGGTTCCATTGGATCCAATCATTGCATTTATCACATTTGGGTCCGTTATTAATCAAGTTTAAACATGTATGAACACGTTTTAGGCCTAATTAGTAATAAAACAAGGCTCTAAGATAAATTATTCTCAAATATGGGTTTCAACTTACTTCATAATTCTTTTCATAGTCCATAAACATTTCAACTTTGATCTAAAATGAAGAACGGATTTTTGTAACATCATCGCACTTCCTTTTGGGACAAGAGGCCAAAAGTAGGTGTCTTCATTTATCCTCCACTTTGATCGAGTGGCCTTGATTCACTAAGTGTTTGAAACAAGTTGCTATTAAGGCTAGAAAAGTTTATCTCCATTCTTAGCGCCCTAAAGAATCTAGATTGATCCTTTGCATTTGTAGAACACTTTTACAAGTAAAGGGGTTCTAGGTGATGTCAAGTCATGAGAAGAAATCGGTTTAAAAAAGGAGTAAATGGGATGATTTCCTCTCAATCATGTCATCATTGGTCTAAAGTCTCTCGATATATCATTAAAACTTTAGCTTGACTTTAACAAAGTAAAAAGATGAAAAAGGTGTTTTCAGTATTCGAGCCGAAATGGTCCAGTATTCAAGCCGGATGTCCACAAGATAGAAATACATGTCTCAGGACTGGAGGCATATATCCAAATCTAGTGAGAGGGAAGAAAGTCAACAACTCTCTCAGCAGTTTTGTCCACAAGATGAGTACACGTGTCTCAGGACTGGGGGCACGTGACTACATAGGCGCGACATCGTCTCGTCGCTTCTTTATACAGGGGGTCGACGGAGACCCTAACTGTCCTGTAAGCTAGTAAGCTCACTAACTACCGTATTTCCTTCCAATCAATTAGTGTCTGTTCCATATGGTTCGATGCGCCTGTCGACTCGTGAGCTAACGCCTAAGTAATCTTCTACCTTTTAGTTCCGAGAGGTAGATCTCGCAAAGCTTGGGCTAAAGTGAAATTTTACGCAACACCTACGCCGTACAATTTTGCGCCGTACAATACGCCTTTTTTGCATTTTTACGCTGCATGACAATGCCTTCCTTTTTGCTTCAAACGTGAAAAAATAAGAAAAGCCTGACATTTGTAACGTCAGTACAGTAAAATGACAAACCTGTCTATGGGTGCTTTTACGTAAAGCACCACCACGGAACGTCTTATGACACTCTTACGAAAAATGTTCAAAACGTATGCTTAGGGAAGGCACAAAGCACGGTGTGCATGCAAAGAATGATGCAAAAAAACTAATAAAGAAGAAAACAAACTACTGGATGCAAAGAAATTTTAAAATATTTCAATAATTTGCACGTTTTTATGTCTAACAACGTACAAAACCGTTAGGAAAAATTCAAAATGGATCGAAATCTGAAAACTGGTCTTTTAAGTGACCAGTGTCCGCGTGCAACATATTAAGTCGCGCAGGCCAGGCGTGTGCAAGAAACTAAGTTGCGTTGGGATGCCACGCGCAACATGATGAGTTGCGCGCAACATTTGAACTAGTAAAAGATTTGGAGAAGGGCGATCTGCAACTCACTCTCTTTCTCTAATTTTGATCTCTTTCCATTTTGGTTGTCGTTCTAAAGCTAAGGAAAGTAAATCTTGCTCCTTTTATTTTACCAAACTTTGATCTTGGTCAATAAAATGAAGAATTGAATGAAGAATCCTAACTTGAAGTTGGGGTTTTTTTATTCGACTTGTTTTCATGAATTTGTTTGTTTGTCGTTGTTTAAAGAAATATATTGCAACAAATTTCATGCAAAGTTGTAAAGTATTGATCCTGTATGAGCATGTCAAGCATATATGTGTTTTTTTTTATTCATTCTAATTTTGACTTTATGCTTGAACTTTATTTCTCTTTTTTGCTCACATAGACTATACTTGTTAATTTTAATGTAACTTTAAGTGTTTAGAACAACAATTATGCATTAAAATTATAAATGAAATTTTGAACATTTATAATAGCATGATTTTGTTCTTGCGACTCATGTTTTTTTTTCATGCGTAAGTTGAAAAATTGATTTTATCAATGATAAAAATAATTGATGGTTATTATTGTTCACCTATAAAACTGTGATTTCAAGATTTCCACAAAACTAGTTAGTTTTAGGATATTCTTGAAGAGATCATCAAACGGGAATAGTTTGTCTATACTTCGGGCTTTTGAGCCCCCATTTTATGTTTTCAAATATTGTAGCCCCCAATGTTGGGTGACTTCGATGACTTGTTTGTTTTTTTAATAATTAGACCCTTTTCATGTTGCTTGAAATGGGTCTAGAAATCTCGTGTTTCGTCTTATTATGATAACAACTAGGATCTTGAAAACGATTAAACTAGTGTCTTTAAATCCTGTTTATGACCATTCATAGTTTTAACAAAGAAATTTGCTAAGTCTAGTAATATAGGTCATTCATTAGAACAAGTAAAGGGAAAATGAAATGTTGTTCAAAATTTTCGTCTATTCTTACTATTTTTGAATTCTTTCTTTTGAGTTCAAATTTTGTCATTGTTTTGAAGCTCGAGAAAGTAGATGTTATCCTCCTTGTGTGAAAAAATGGAGAATAATTTAGAATGAAGACTCCTTAATTTCAAATTTCGGAGTCTTTTGTTTACATTCTAACTCATGAAATTGTTTGTCTTATGTTAATAATGTGTCTTGATACAATTTTCATGATGAATGATTGAGTACTAAACTTTCGTATGAGCAAGTATCATGATTTTGTTGCTCAAGACTAGTCATACTCTCTAATCTCTAGAGTAAATTGAAGTATTGAAACAACAATTATGCACTAAGATTAGTTCTTAAAGTTGAACTTGAAAATGGATCGAATATGTAACTTGTTTCATGGCTAAGTTCAGTTGCAAACTTAGTTTTCAAAGGAAAAAAATGATTATTAAATCATTGTGATGCATTTGAAAATTATAAGTCTCGAGATCTACATTTATTTAGGTGATTCTCGAAAGTAGCTCGAATGACATGAATACCTCATTTTTTCTATGTGGATATTGGACCACCCATGTGTCGGGTTATGCGCATTCTTGCTATTTCTCAAGTCTTGGAGCCCCCAATTTGGGTAATTCTAATGAATTGCTATTATATAGGCCATTCATATAATCATGATATTGAGATGGACCTATGTATATGTCCTATTTTTGTTTTGAGATATTTTGGGACAATGACATGGCTTTCACATTTTAGTTAAAGTCATGTTTGAGAAAGCAAGTTAGTTCCTTGCTTATTTAGAAACCAAAACAATTGTGTTTAAGGTTTATTATATCATACCTAATGTCTAAACGTTTGTAAAGATCATTGTGGTGATTTTATTCTCAAAGTTGATTTAGAACATCAAATATTTTCTTTGTTCTTATCAATCATTGATTTTGGTCTTGCAGGCGGTTTGTTTACCATCCCTAAGACAATAAGAAAAATTTCTAGCCAAGAAGTTGAATCTTAGTTTATTCCTTTTGAAAATATAAATACACATACATGTATTATCCAAACGGTTATTGAAAATCTGAAAATTTATTTATTTGAGGAAATGAAACATAAATTCAGAAAGGAAATTTTGAATATTATTTTATATTAGAGACAGGTTATTTCAAACTAGAATACAAAATTTGAAAAGGGTCCAATAATTTAAATATAAGTTTGTTTTGAAAAGCAACTTTTTATAGTTGGCAAAACACATACTATTATTTTTTAAAATTGAACACAAAATGAAAAGAAAAGTTTAGCTCATAATTGAGTGTGACTTTTTTTGTCCAAGATTGACGAAGGTAAGTTATAATTTACAACTTATTTCAACAAACATATGAAAATGTGAGCAAACTTTCGTATATCTGATTTTGTTTAAGTTTTTCTGTTTGTCATAATTGTCATATATTGCTAATTGAAAGTGAATTTCTTTCAATTAAATAAGTACCGTAGTTTGAAAATGAATGGTTATCAAACCTAGGTTTGGTGAAGTGTTAGAATAATTTATAAAATTATTTGAATCACTTTCCAAAATATGGTCTCATTTTAAAATGAAATTAAGACGAGACCTATATTTTTAATTTGAATCCCCCAACTGTAGACTTAGGTGGCTTTTGGAATTCATGTATACATATGCTAGGGGATGTTTCTCATGTTTATTTAAAGCCCCAAGACTTGTTTTTTGTGGAATATTGCATATGTTTAACAAAAATTGTTTGATCAAGTAACATAATTAATTATCTTGTTCAAATAATAGGAAGTGGTATTCTTCCTTTGTCATTTAAAGTTATTAAGATGGTTCGTAATTGTAGACACCTAAAAATGTCTCCCCAAAACAAACCCGTTGAGGAACACCTTTCACCGCCATTATTGGTCGAGTTGAGTATTTAATCTTTGGAGTGCTTAAATCCATGTTCTATCCAATATATTTCATGAACCAATCCAATTTCTAGCTCTTTTCCCTAAACCATAACCTATTTTTCACTTTTCGTGTCCACATTGCAAAACTGAGAGAAACTGATTTTATGGCTATACAATTTTGATCCAATTATTATTTTTTTGGATATTCCTTTAAATAAGCTTTCCATCCAAATATCATAATCCCAATTCCGAGCTATAACGAAAAAGATATGAGCAAAACACTAAACTCGGCCTAAAACCGACACCCTTCCACTAAAGCGGCCATATCTTAAAATATAAATATCATTTTGACTTGATTATAATTGTGTTGGAAATTAGACTTGATACTCTTTCCAATGATATATTATATGCCTTATTCCGAGTTAAGGATCAAAAGTTATGACTATTTTAAAAACGAATAAAAAACTGAAATTACCACGCAGCAGCAAAAATGCCGCGACGCGGCAAAAGCTAACGTGTCACGGGGCCCATTTTTGTAATTTTGCACAATTTTCTCTCGTGTCACGGGATTTTGAACCGTTTCATGGTGAATTTTCCTGTGTCACGGTGCCCATTCCGTGATACGGGGATATTTCGTGTAATTTCCGCGTACTTTTTACATCGTGACACGACATACTGCACTGTGCCACGGTGGACAATGCTGTGTCATGGAATTTCTTCACGTGTCACGGTGCACATCCCGTGACACGGGATTTCTCCGTGTTTTCTCCGCGTAATCCCTAAACGCGTTTTAACTTCTCGTAACCTAATTATTTCCCGCGTCACTTAGTTTTCCCTCGTGTCACGGGATCTTCCCCCGTCTGACGGTGCCTGGCACCGTGTCACGGTGCTTTTTGCCGTGAAACAGTGTTATTTTTAGGGTTTTAATCTTTTTAGGGTTCCGCGTGTTCCCTCTGCTCATTTTCCCTATAAATAGGACCCCCCTTTCTGCAGTTGGGGGCGCCAATAATCATTCTCTCTCACCTTACACCAAAAATCATTCTCTTCTCCCTCTTTAACCTAATTTCTAGCCTCCTTATTCTTCCATAATAATTCCCCTAAGCACTCCAAGGAGTCTATACTTAACCCGAGGTTCCGTCCTTAAACCTGGGCATGAAAGGTACAAATAACTGAGGGTTTGGACCAAATCAACTCTACTTTTTATTTTTATTGAAGTTACTAACAATTTAATCATGATGTAGCAATTTAAATGAACGTGCGGAATGTGAGTAATTAATTAAATTAATTACTCTTATTTTATTTTATATTACTAGTATCATGATTAGGTTATTTTATATTTGATTTGACTAACAATTTATTGTTGAATTGCTTCCAATATTAATGTTTATTCTATTATTATTTATTCATCACTATATTGCATGTTTAAAGGGAATATGTAATTGAAAATCACGCCTAATAAGATAATTTGGATAACCGGTTTAGGATCCTTTTTAATCTTGTTATTAATTCAAGTGATCACAAATATTTTAGAATTATGTGTTGCATTAATATTCAACCAATTTAGCTTAATAATAGTTTGGAGCAAATTGAATATTTTGTTTGTATGCCTTTGAGATTGCAGGAATCATTTTTCACTATAAGAATCGAGTAGACGCCAATACGGGCGAATGTGACTCCATGACTCAATTCGTACCATCATCCCCGATCCTCCTTTCGTGATTCCGAACCATATGGAGTTAGTAATCTCATGGATTATGAATGGGGTGTAACCTTCACGGGTCAATCGTTGTTGCCTATCGTTGTCCCTTATCGTGGTTGCCTTTTTCTGATCCGTGAACGGTTTACAAGTTACTTAAAAACTTGTTGCCGGCTCCCTACTTTGCTTTGTCCCTAATCGTAATGTCAAGTCCCACTTCCTATGATTGCCAAGCATATTCACACATGCTTTTAACGTAGGCGCACTTCAAACGACGCCTACAGTAATAAGCTTTGCATGACATCGATTTTGCAACATAAATAGCGTGTTCAAATCTGTAAATAGAGAGAAGTGGGGATGTCCTAGCATTTTTAAGCCCCCAATTTGAGGCATAGAGCGAATTTATTATACTATTTTTTAGTATTTTAGTTGCCAAATGGGAGGGATCATCCCGACTTACCCCCTAAAAAAGAAATGAACAAAAAAGATGGATTTGTATTAAAATGAAGGGGAATCCAACTTTCCCATAGAAGAATAAATAAAGAAAATTAGACATGTTTTGGAAAAGCAAGGATTATTGATTTAATATTTGAATCATCGTTACGACTTGGCAGTGAGGTATACGTGTTATAGCAATAACGATCATTTTTTTCATGTAGCAATCATGTTCAATCAATGTTCCTCACTTAGAGAAGATGGAGATATCCCACGCAAGAGGACATATTAGTTGCTCATGATAAGTGAGAAGACCAATGCTCAAGAGTTGTAAAAGACATCTTAAGTTGACGTCAAGGCTGTCGATATATCTAATCAATATATTGTGTTAACTCTTTTTCTTTCTAAGCAATGTATATAGAACCAGAATTACCTTGGTAAAAAATAGCCCTATTATTAAAAGAAAATAAGATAATTGTTTTTTTTAAAAGTGATAATCATCTCATTTTTCTTTGGCAAAAGATATGGAAAACATCAAATTTAGTTTGATTCAATTACTTTACTAACATGATGTAATCAAGCCAATGGCTATCAAATCATCCAAATCATTTGAATATTTTTTTATATGATCTTAAAATCATAATTCAACACTTCATGCATTTTATATATGGGCATTACTACTCAATAGTAGGTCCATATGTGCAAAGGCCTAAGATTGGCCATATTTTCATGGAATGATGATTTTGATATATGGTTACGGTCTACCTCAAGGAGAGTCTTTCCAAGGTTTCTAGGCTTGGGGTTATGAACAATGTAAAGGCTCAAGTATACTCCAAAAATCCCTTACTTTTGGTGCTTCTCAAATTTAAACCTTTCCGCTTTGTGTGGCAACTTCCGACATCAGGTGCCTTTTCCTTGTCATCTCTCTTTTGTTTTTTTTTTTTCTCTTTTTTTTAACAAGTTTTGCTTTGGGTTTGGAACAATTTTTTGATCTTTTCTTTTGGGTTTATACTAAATTTGTGTCCCCCTCTTATGCTTCGTTCCCCCAATTTCCAATTTGTATCTTTGCACCATTCTCATCCCAAGGTATGGAATAATGTAGGTTGAATAACTAAGGCTCAATTGACGAGGCTCAAAAGGGCTGTCAAAGACATGGATTTTCTCTAAGGTTAAGAACATGGGATTATATTTGTGGAGTTTCAAGTTGCCTCCTGTGTTGGTGAAATCATCATATCCTTTCTTTGTGGGCCTAAGATGGGCCTCTTTTCATTCAATACATCTTATAAGCCAAAGCTCATCAAGATTCTTAAAGTGTTGAGTATGTATGCCTTTTGATATTTCATGTTTGCATGTATAAGTTTAATTCAAGTCAATAACAATAAAGAGATTGAAAAGAGAACAAGATAGACGTACTTGAAAATATAATTTTTATTCATTAATTAATGAGAGTACAAAATAAGTAGATTCGACAGCATGAATCTCTTAGTCCATCATAAAAAAACAAAGGAAAGAAACAAAACAAAACCTAGGGTGATACATCTTGAATTGTTGACAACTTCTTGAGAATGCGTCTTTGAGCTTTGTCCGTTTTTGAAGTAGGTGAAATCCCCTCTGAAAATCAAGTCCATCTGATTCATGGTTTCATTTATCAAGTCCCTTTCAATTAATATTCCCACATTATAGAGTTTTTGAAATGTGTCTAAACCAAGGTATTGTAAATGGCATTTATATGGTGGAGACATATTGTCTATGAACTTTGGGACAAGTTTATGATCCGGAGGTCTTTGTGGAATAAGAGCAACCTTTGATCGCCACCTACAAAAGGAGTCAATGAAGCCTTCTTCTTCCCCTTGCTTAAGCAATTCGAGATAGGGATGTCAATGGGGCGGGTCAGGGCGGATATTGGTCATCTCATCCCCATCCCCACCTAAAATTTTCATCCCCATCCCCGTCCCCATCCCCGCGGCGGGTACAAACTTCATCCCCATCCCCGCCCCAGCGGGTACAATTTCAAAATCATCCTCGCCCCACCCCCCACTTGGATGTCCATCCCCACTTAATCCCCACCTAAGACCCGCCTAATCCCCACCTCAGACCCACCTCCCATTACACAAACCAACATATTTAATACTACGTATAACTTACAACAAATAAAATTATTATTAATATTATACGCTTTTTTTAGTTATAAAATTAGTGTGTTACAAATTATTATATCTAATATTTTATTTTACATATTTTTTTATGTATAAAATAGTATAAAAGGGTATATAATTTTATTTTATAAAATCTATAGAAATGGGTGTAAGGTGGGGATAAGGCGGTACGAATTGGGGTAGGTGGAACGGGACGGGGATGGGGCGGGTACAATGTAAAATCCACCCCCGCCCTATCACCCGTGGCGGGTATGATTTTTATCCCCATCCACGCCCCACCACCCACCAAACCAAGTCTCATCCCCACCGCACTGGGGCGGGGATGGGACGGGTCTCCCACTTGACCCACCCCACCGACATCCCTAATTCGAGATCGTGCAAGGTAGTTGTGGGCTCGGTGTTATCTCCATATTGGGTTAAAAACTCTTTTACAACGTCACTCCATGTGGAAGTTTGTTTTGCATCGAGGTTATAAAACCATGATCTAGAAGTTATGTCTAATGAAAGAGGAAAAGTACATGCATATAGGCTTGGCTCAACCCCTTTCAATGCCATAATTCCAATAAACCTCATTAGGTGAGTCCTAGGATTGTCTGTAACCTTAAAGGTTGGCAAATCCGTAGTCAAGAACTTTTCAGGGAGAGTCCTGCCGTTAGGTTGTGGTGCAAGCTCATAATTGAAGTACTTATTCCCTGAGTTAGCTCGAAGGACAAGTTTCTCCAAGGCTTCTACTCTTTCGGCTCTTGCTTTTTCTTGCAGAATGTTTTCTTTTTCTTTTTCTGCTTTTATTTTATCCTTTTCTGCTTTTTTAAGAGCCTTGATTTGGGCTTCTTCTTCTCGTAGGGCCTTTAGGTTTTGGAGTTCTTCTCTAAGTTTCTCCAATGCTGCTTTGTCACCCATGATTGGACTAGTATGCGAATGTGGAAGATGATTTAGTAATGTGTATCACGAGAAATTGAGTGCGTTCACTTAAACCTTTTCTTCCAAGCATTGAAACAATGAACCAAAGTAAAAATGATTGCTTTATTTATTTTTTTTAATCCTTGTAATACAAATTCACTTTAAGCAAGTTTTTTGATGAAGAATGTAAAAGAATTTACGAATAATCATTAATGGAATGTCATGATTTGTGTTGACTTCAACAAGGCAATCATCTAAGGATTTTTCTTAAAATGAATTGTTTTTGAAAAAGGTAGAAGAGAAAGTCAAGAAAGTTGGATTGAAAATGCTCATCAAATTCAACAAGGCAAGCATCTACTTAATGATTAACCTTAAAGCGGTAGTATCGTTTTCTCCGTATGATATTGCTCATAATGAGTCAAAGTCAACGTTGAATAGTGGGCGCGCGCAAGACACAGTGTTGCGCGGAGGTGCTGCGCGCAACTTCTGAACTTGCGCTAGGAGGGCGTGCGCAACTTTGACAGTTGCGCGTGCCACCTAGTAGGTACGACAATTTTTGTGAAATTTTTTTTTAATTATATCTATAGGTAACAAGTGGGAATTAGTTAGATTAGACACGAAACACATATTCATGTAGTCACATAAGCACATAAAAGGGACCGTCAAAGCATACAATGTCATTCTAAGGTCAAGGCTTTGGTGTCTAAAGGTACCATATCTTAATAAGGGACGATGCACAAATCAATCACTCAACGTGTTGACCCACGACATAGCCCTCCTAACATTTTGTTGGCGATATGGGTGGGATGATTGTTATTGATTTTGGGATAAAGCTTAGTGTTGGCAACCCCTAGTCAATGATCCAATCCCTAATGGTTAAACTGTGCTATGATTATGCATGATGCAATGTTGCTTGTTTGATTTTTACTTTTGTGAAAAAGGAAGATATTATGCATTCGAGTCTCGCTCTCTAACTAGAGATTATTGACAGGCTAAATTCGTATTACCTAATCAAAAGTAATTCCTAAAACCACTAACTAAAATAGATAGGGAAGTAGGGTCGAATCCACAGAGAAACGAGATCTGGGAAGACCTACTAGCTACTAGAAGTGGACACTCTTTCTATTCCTAATTAATTAATAACCAAAATATTATAATCGAAGGAAACTAAACTACGAAGATTAAGAATAAGGAGAAAACAATGAATAAAATGCCTAAGGCATAGGTTCACCAATAAATAATATATTCCAGGCTAAACATAACAATCAATCATCAATGCATAAATTAATCAGATCATAAAGGGCTTTCTCTACCTATTACAATCACACAATTAATTTACCGGTATTAAATCTCATCTCTCGAATCTCGACTTAACCATTTATAAATTAACATGCCTATTGAAACTAGACCTAAGTATCGATTCTCATTTCTCGAATCTCAAATCAATATTGTCAAACTCATGCATAAAAGATCTGCGCAAATCTAGTCACAGAGCATTAAATCAATCAAATTAATCTAGCATTGATAATTAACAACAATAAAATACCCCTTCATATTATTTATGGATCCCCATAAACCCTAGAAATAAAACTACTCACACATAATTAAAATTAAACTAATCAAAGTAATAAAGCAAAACATGATCAAAGAAATAAAATAAATAACTAAGGTTAAGAGAAGAGAAATCGTTACCAAAGAAATCTGGAATTAAGAATAAAGTCAAGAACAAAGTATATGAGAGAGTGAAACTACTCTAAAAGCTAAGTAGAGAGAGAAAATCTAAGAAGGAATTAAGTAAGAGTAAAAAGAAGATGCTAAACTCGCTTAACGAAAAAGTATTTATACTAAGCAAGAATCCTAAACTAAAACAAACTTAAACGACACTAATCGTCTCCTAATAATAACACGCGCCCGATTGGGCGGTGCTTCGTCCGATCGGGCGCGCCTTTTTGCTCATCAGGTACATTCCTCAAGCCCGGCCGGGCGCGAGTTCGGGCGCCGACTTACTTCCCTCGCCCAGCCGGGCGCGCCTTCGGGCGCCAGCTTCTTTGGTCGGGCGGCACTCTTGGGCCATTATTTGGACTTCGATTGGGCTTCAATTCTTAGGGCCAATCTGGATTTCCACTTCGGGTCTTGAATACTCAGTCGAAATGCCCCGGTATCACATATACCGAGCCCTTAATCACCGATTTGATGGCTCTAAGTGGCCCTGGGCTATAGAAACTGGTCGTGTTTCTCCAATGCTCGTAATTGCTCCATAATATCTCGGGAAAATTCTCCAAAGGTGCAATTCCCTACAAAAGTTAACAAAATCTACGAAAATACTAGAAAACACCAATTAGTAATAAAGGTGGCTCAAAAGAGCCAAAAACACTACTAATTATGACCAATGGACGGGGTAAAAATACTATATAAAATAGACATATCAATTATCCAAGGTAGTTCATTCTCGTTACAATCCATAGGCAACCTAGTGTTGGAAACTTTGAACCATAACTGCGAACTAATCTTGTAACCTCTAAGTCCCTAGTGTAGTCGCCACTGTAAGGAGGGTGATCCCATCGTAGGGGGTCCTTCCTTAGATACCCATGGCCATTTAAAAGCCTAGGAATTTACACTTGTTAGGGTGTATTAGGATTTGAATTCCTGAATGTTTTGGAGACCTTGAATTAGAAATGATACTAGTAGGAGTCGCCAATGAGTTTTAGGAAAACTCATAAACCTCCTACATGCCTTTCTCCCAAGTAGAGTTCAAGGGATAATTAGCACGAATCGTAAGTTTATCCATGCCCAAATTGGTCTACATAAACCAGAAATGAGTTCGGGAGCGAGGGTACTAAGATATCGTTCCCTTTAGAAGGGAATCGCTATCTTAGCCCTAGTACGATCTCTACTAGCTCTTCCTTTTTCACAATTTCATTACCAAAAAATATATGCAACGTGATACCTAAAGACTAAGTTATTTGATTTTATTTACAAGCATTAATCACGTAGGTATTACATTGCAAAAGTTGTTATTCTTTGCTTAATCAATATTCGTGAAAAGAAAAAAAATAAACAATATTCTCCTTGTCTTAAGTGATAAAACAACAATTAATTATCAAATTCTATTCTTGATTAACAAAATAATACTATGTGAATTAATTAATTAAAAGTTTGTTTAAAGTGATCAAACAACACTATTTATTCAGTTAAAGTTATGTAAACAATAAAGGAAAAGTGATTTATCTAAGTGCTTATGAAACTAACAGTTCTTCTTTTATGTTAAATCTCTGTTAAATATGTTTATGGACTTTATTTCTTCTTCATACCTTCAATATCTTCAATGGATGGATTAGGGTTGAATAGTAGTAGGGAAGAAAGAGAGAAAATTAGTATGATAGTAAGAGAAGTTGAGAGATTAGGGTTTTGAGAATACTAGGTTTTTAATTCTGAATTTTCAGTCCTCGTAATGCTGAACGAAGACCCCTATTTATAAGCAAGGTTTAGGGTTTTAGAGCTTCTCCGTTAGGTGGCGCGCGCAACTCTATGAGTTGCGCTGGGTGCTGCGCGCGTCTCAATGAGTCGCGCGCTCCAGGCACGCGGAACTGATTGAGTTGCGCTGGTTTGCGGTTTTCCTTATACGAAAGTGCGTTTTTAAAACTTCCAAAACTTTTGATTGCGGAGTCGGATTAAGGCGTCTAAGGTATAATTGGAAAGCTCTGAATGTCTACTTTCCAATTCCGTTAAAATTAGGTTAAAATATGTTATAAATCAAAAGTTATATCCATTGAAGTGCAAGGATGTCGGTTTTAGGGCCCGGTTTATTGTTTTGATCATAACTTCTTTGTTTTGGCTCAGAATTGGACTTATAATATACCGTTAGAAAGCTGTTTGAAAGGGAATCCATCTGTACAGGCCTTGCATTGGAATTTGATGGTTGGTTTTTCTGTTTGGCTCGATTTTCAACAAAGTAGATTCCATTGGATCCAATCATTGCATTTGCCGCATTAAGGTCCGTTATTAATCAAGTTTAAACATTTATGAACACATTTTAGGCCTAATTAGTAATCGGACAAGGCTCTAAGATAAATTAGTCTCAAATATGGGTTTTAACTTACTTCATAATTCTTTTCATATTCCATAAACATTTCAACTTTGATCTAACATGAAGAACGGATCTTTGTAACATCATCGCACTTCCTTTCAGGACAAGAGGCCAAAAGTAAGTGTCTACAGGGATTGGAATTAATAATTATATTTAAAGAGTTTTATTTTGAATAAAATATGAGATTTATCACAAACATGATTATCGAACATGTCATTTGATTATCAAACAAACGACATATTATATGCCCTAAACGTGAAAGGTTTGATATTTCTGAGGGCTTGGTCCCAAATCTCCATTTCAATTATTTAATTTAATTATTTAATTTTATTATTTTCCTTGAAGTTACTAACATGTGTGTCTTGTTATTAGAAAGAGATATGAGGCATCCAAGTAAGTGCTTTAATTGTTTATTGATATTTTGATATAGAAATCATGATTAGATTGTTATTTTGAATCCTAGTATCATGTTAAAAATTATTAGAAATCTAATATATTCAGTAAGGTCAAGTGATCGGAATTCCTGGGTGGAGGCCGCTTCCGATCAGTAATATTAATATAATTAATATTACAGCTTAATCTTGACTGAACCCTTCGGGTCACACCCAAGCAAAATATACGAACCGGCTCGACGAATTAATTTGGAAGAAATTAATTCGTCGCCCGAGTGTTAAATATTTAGACGTCGGAAATTCGAGCTTAGAGCGTCGAAACCAAGCGTCGGAAGTCGAGTCAAAAATAATAAAAAGACGAGACGGCAAATTAGTAATAAATCAACAATGACCAAAATACCCCTAGCATCGGAATCCCGAGTGCTAGGGGATTAGCCGAGCTAACAGCCCGCACCATGTGCGAGACATGCTAGAAAGGCGTGGCTAGCAGCCCGCACCATGTGCGAGGCATGCTAGCACAGCACGGCCAGCAGCCCACAAGCAGTGCGTGGCGTGCTGGCGTGCGCTGCTGCTAGCAGCCCGCACATGTGCGTGGCAAGCTAGCAGCGCCTCGGCATCATCATCCCGCACTGATGTGCGTGGGCGTGCTGGGCCGAGCTCGCAGCAGCTAGCAGCCCGCACGGTGCGAGGCTAGCTGGGCCGTGGGCCTAGGTCGGGTAGAAAGGGGAAGCTAGTAAGTATGCTTGCTTTTTGGTGTGGACAAGTGTCACAAGGAGAGGAAGGAGTGGGGAGCAAGTATGGTCTCCTCCTCTCCAAGTGGTCCATACTCCTCTTTACATATGACTAGGATACTTGTTGATTTATTACTTGCTTATATATTTAATTTAATTTAGCTTTAAATTAATTTGTGGAATTTCATGAATCCCACATTGATGGGATAGAAATTCCCACTCATACTTTCCTCTATAAATACCAACCTTGGGATTTGGAGTAAAGTGCTTGAGTGGGAGTTAGAAAGAGCATTCCATATTTTGGAAAAACTCTTAAACTCCATTAACACTTGGGTTTTGGTCGGACCTTGCTAACTCCAAGGTAGCGGACCTAAAAAGTTGTGTTCGTCCTTTGTGGGTGGATACCGTTGGAGGCACGACATTTGCGGTGATCAAGGCTTTCAAGTAAGAGCCCGTTTTGAGAGGGCGAAGCTCGCTTCAAGGGTATGATTCGTTCTTCCTTTTCTTATGTTTATTTATTTATGCTTTATAGTTTTATTAATTACGAGTGGTTCCTTGGGTCGGGGTTGTTTCCGCGGTGAGTCGGACTCACCAAACCCCAACAACTCAAAATTCCTAATATCAAGTATGATTAAAATAATGCTTCCTATTTTTTTTCTTAATAGGATGTTAGTATCATGTTAGGACTAAAGCTTTGATTTTTATTGATTAGTGACATGCTAGGGTTTGTTATTAATCTTGTTAGTATCATGCCTAGGATCTTGCTATTATTATGCTTTAGCGTTGATATGATTATTTTAATTATGATTATAATTGTTATAATTTATTACTATTATGTTGCTTGATATTTTTATTGTTATTGCTTGATCACGCCTTTTATGCATGTTTAAAGGGAATTTGTATTTGTAATCACGCTTAATAAGATAATTAATAATCTTGTTTAGGGTCCATATGATTATAATTTAAGTGATCGCCAATAATAGTTTTGTTTGCGCATTAATATTCAACCAACAAAGATAAACAGATTTAGGGTTAAACCTAATGATTGCATGTTAGTCAAAAAGCGCACATGAATACGAGAAGAATAAAGTAGAGGCCTATTATTAGGGCAGGTTCTTTCTCTTTTAGATTGGATTTGTACCTTCATCCCCGAATTTCCAGTCTTGGTTCCAGACCTATTGAAGTTGACGATCTCCTGGATCGTTAAGGGGTGTAACCTTCACCATGTGAGTGGTTTACATGTTCCTAAAACTTGTTGGCGACTCTTTTGCTCTAGCTTCCTTCCCTTTGGACGCCACCCCGCTTAAGTGTATGATCATAGTGGGGTTTAAGTTTGGGGTAATGCTTGAAATATTCCCTACAGTATCATGCCTAGGATCTTGCTATTATTATTATGCTTTATTGAACATGATTATTATTATGATGATTATTATTGTCTTGATACCATATATTATTGTTAGTTATTGCTTGATCACGCCTTTTATGCATGCTTGTAGACACCTAAAAATGTCTCCCCAAAACCAAACCCGATGATGAACATTCTTTCACCGCCACTATTGGTCGGGTCCAGTATTTAATCCCGAGAGTTCTTAAAAAATCGTATTTAATTAAATTCAATTTTTGAATAGTCCATGGATTAGACTTGATGTTTATTCAAAGCATAGTTTTTAATTTCAGCCTAAACCCTTTTTGTTTTATTGTTTTATTATTTATTTTGGCCCAAACCTTTTATTTATTTTATTTACTTATTTTAGCCCAAATAATAATAATTAATCAGAAATGGCCCGATATTATCAATTGGCACTTAAAATGCTAAACGAAATTAGGGTTAAAAATGAATTTAGACGGAAAAAGGGACCAGGACTCCCGCGTCACGGCATCTATCCATCGTGTCACGGGAAACTGTGCCGTCTGACGGTGGGGTTCCCCATGACACGGGGCACCTGTTGTGACACAGGAAATTCCGTGTCCTTTCCATGTAAACCCTTAACGCGTTTTCTCCCCCGTTCACTAAATATTTCCTGCGTCACACAGCAGTACAGCGTGTCACGGGAATGTTCCCCGTATGACTGTGGGATTTCTCGTGTTGCGGTATACATTTTTTAGGGTTTTTATCTTTTTAGGGTTCCGTGTGTTCCCTCATCACATTTTTTCTATAAATACCCCTTCATTTCTTATGTACGGGGCGTCAATTAATTATCTATTTTTCTCTCCTCTATGCTCTAGCCTAAACACTAGCCTACCCTTCTTCTTTCAAAATTCCTTCTTCAAGCACTCCAAGGAGTCCATACTTTACTCGTGGTTCTGTCCTTAAGCCAAGGCGGGAAAGGTAGAATTGTTTGAGGGTTTGGCCCCAAATCAACTATACTTAATTTAATTTAATTATTATTTTATTATTATTTCCTTGAAGTTACCAACTCGTTTATTATTTTATAGTTGCAAGCAAACAGAATCAAAGTAAGAATTATGTTCCTTTTATTTCTATTATTTTTATAACGATTTTATATTGTTGGAATTATTGCTAAATTGCTTCCAATATTATTGTTTATTCTATTATATTTATGATCACCATATTGCATGTTTAAAGGGAATATGTAATTGAAAATCACGCCTAATAAGATAATTTGGACGACCGGTTTAGGTTCCTTTTTAATCTTGTTGTTAAATCAAGTGATCACAATATTTTAGAATTATGTGTTGCATTAATATTCAACTAATTTAGCTAAATAATAGTTTGGAGCAAATTGAATTTCTGTTTGTATGCCTTTGAGATCGCAGGAATCATTTTTACTATAAGAATCGAGTAGAGGCCTATACGGGCGAATGTGACTCCCTGACTCACTTCGTACCATCATCCCTGATCCTCCTTTCGTGGTTCCAAACCATATGGAGTTAGTAATCTCATGGATTATGAATGGGGTATAACCTTCAAGGGTCAATCGTTGTTTCCTATCGTTGTCCCTTATCGTGGTTGCCTTTTTGTGATCCGTGAACGGTTTACAAGTTCCTTAAAAACTTGTTGGCGGCTCCCTACTTTCCTTGTCCCTAATCGTATTATGTCAATTCCCACTTCCTATGAGTGCCAAGCATATTCACACTTGCTTTAACGTAGGCGCACTTCAAACGACGCCTACAATTTGGTGACTCCACTCGGGAGGATTCTTGGTTATTTATCGATTTGAGTGATCGATATTTAATTAAGATGAGTGGATGAGACTTGAAAGATTGTTGAAAAATATTCCAGTGAGTAATTTGGCATTTTTGCATAAGCATAGACGTTTAAATGTCGCATTTAGGTCTGTCCCGTAGGAAAAATTGAATAACTTGATTGCGTATGAAGGAAAACAGGGCACCAGTCAGATTTTCTGATTGTCGTGCCTCGACAGAGTCTGACGTGTCACGGTGCAGTACACCGTCTGACGGTGTGCAGCACCGTGGCACGGGAATCTCTGTCGTGTCACGACAATCCTAAAATCAGTCTGGTGGCTTGTTTTCTTTTCTCACAGTCAACTTCCTTCGATTTTTCTGAAAAAACGTATGTGTTCTACATGCGTCTTAGCCCCGGGGGATTTAAGTTCTATAAACCCAAAAATTCTCATGGCAATAAGGGTTCATCCGAGTTATTAAATCCACCCAAACCATGGAGTCGAGTTCGATTTCATCACGAACTCGTGGAGCCGCCCGTTGGCATACACCCTCAAGGGAGGCTGTCTTGCTAACGCGTCCAAACTCTTAACCATGGTACCCTTTTGACACCCAAAGGTTGACCAATAGTTGAACATAGATCTTGACCTTAGGTTGCGAACTCTTTTTTTAATCATCGTAACTAAATGCTACATGGTTTATTTGGTGCTAACCCTCATATGTTTTCTCTTTTTGTTTAACCCATGAGCGAGGGTTTTAATTTCCACAGAGTAATTAATACGGACTAAAACTTATTAAAATTTGGAAAATATGCAAATTTAGGCCTGGAATTGAGCACCGTGTCAGGGAAGGTCTGCCGCGCCACGGTGTGCAATGCCGTGGCACGGTACATTGCCCTGTTTGACGGTGCTCAGTACCGTGTCACGACAATTAGCACCGTGACACGCTGCCCAGGAGGTTTGTCCAGTAAGCTTTTTTTTGTCTTCGTGCATGCTTATATGGTTTGTATGTCTGGTTTATTGTCCCATCTAGCTATACGGTCATAACACGTGTCCATAACCTTCACTTAATCACTCACTTGTCGTGTTCACACACTTTTTCCGTTAGTCGTGCACCATTTCATGACCGTATTTTAGGGTAGTCTTGTGTCTTTTTTTTGTGTCAGTTTTTTTTTTGGAGTAAGTCGGATGGTATCCTCCCATATATTTTATTTTTCTTAAAAAAAAATAAATAAATAAAGAAAATTTCAAAATTAAAAAATTTTTGTTTTTTGGATGGGTTAAGGTAAATTTTGGTCATTAAAGGTGTGTTTGTTTCGGTGTCACAGCACTTGGTCAAGAAGCAGGGGTAGACTGTTACGGTTTGAGTCAATACCTCAACAACCTCTTATACCAAAGAGGCGTACAAGAAAACCACCACAATCATCTCCAAAAGATCCATCTTTAGTCTACTTTCAACCAATGGTTACTAAGGAAGATATCGAGAACATCAACAAGACAATTGAAATGTTGTCTAACATGATGAAACACTCAACACTAGAGTCAACACGGTAGAGCAAGACAATTAGAACAATGTCACTGCCGCTACAATGGAAAAGATTAAGGAACAGATGAGTAAAATCTCTGAAGAGTTCACTTATGTGGAACAACCTGTCACTTCTTCGTCCATAAGGGACAAACTTCCTGAGAATTTTTCCACTGCTGACATTCCCAATTTCAAGCCTACTGATAATCCGCTCTTCCACTTGAAGAAAGTTTCTGCGACCATAGCTCTTAAGGGAGTAGATGTGACACTCTTCCCTACTGTGTTCCGTCTTTCCTTGGAGCATGCCTGTCAACAATGGTTCTACTCTTTGGAGTCCAAACATGTTGCGACCTGGGAGGACGGTACTGAAAGCTTCATGAATCGTTACAAGTGTAACATCCAAACCAAGACTTCTTAACGTGAATTCTCCATTCTCAAATAGAAGGAGAATGAAGGCTTCACTACTTACCTAAGTAGGTGGAGGGAAACAACTGTGCTCTTGGTGGATCCTCCCAAGGAAAAAGAGATGGTTTGCCTGTTTATCGCAAATTTGACTCATAAGTACAAACAACACTTGAAGTTTCTGCCTTTGAGTACTTTCAAAGCTGTATACGATATTGGAATCAATATCGAAGATGAACTGATGAAGACTGCTGGTAGCATCAATAATAATAACAACACTTGGAAAAACAAGAAGAACGACACTCCTTCTTCTTCGTCTTCCAAGCCCAATAATGCTACCAACAACGCTAATATCAATGATGTGCTGGCCCTTAATGCTCCTCCTCAAAGATTCCAAAGGCAAAGGAGGGTTTACACGCCTTTGGGAATGACTTATGATGCTGCTTTTGATCGCTTGCATAGTCAAGGACTGATCATGCCAATTGGACCTTTTCCAGAACCTCGACTTGAGAACAGTTTTGCTAGCTATGACCCCAATGCTCATTGCGTTTCATCAAGGAAAGGGTCATAATACTGAGAAGTGTTGGAGGTTGAATGATGCGATCCAAGACCTGATTAATGCTAATCAACTTCCTGTTCCTCCAAGGGGCAAGAAGCCTAAAATTCAAACAGTTCCTCTTTCTGATGCTTTGGCTATCATGGGAGATGAAGTCTCCTTTGATTCGTCAATGCTCATTCAACCTGTGAATGAACCTTTGCAAGAATTTGTATTTGTCTCGAACTATGAAGAAGTAAATTGAATTTGGGATAGCGACAATGAAGAAGTCTATCTCAAAGATATAACTTGTTCGTCTCTTGGCACAAGTGAAGATGTTTGGGGAGACCTTGAGGTCAAGGTTCTTACCAGAAGTGGACGGTTTCAACATCCTATCCCACCTCCACCTCCACCGCAATCACAACCAATAGTTGATCCCATCGACCCTGTGAACAACGATGTGGTCAAACAATTACAAAAGACCAAGGTGAAAATGAATGTATGGAAGCTTTTGGCAACTTCTCAGGAGCATCGAAAGGCTGTGATGAATGCTCTGGTGAAAATAGGAGTTGATGATGATATGAATCCTCAAGGACTGGTTAACTTTCTCACTACTGAATTACCAAGTACTAGCAACTTTATTTCCTTCTCTGATAAAGATTTGTCTCCGGAAGAGGACCAACATAACAAGGCCCTACACCTCACTGTGGTGTGTAGGTAGATGAATGTTCCTATGAGCCTGGTTGATTATGGCTCTGCAATTAATGTTTGCCCACTCCGCACTGCAAAGAAGTCGGGCATAAAAAATGAAGAATTGACTCCCTCTACTCAAGGGATTCGTGCTTATGATAATAATCGCCGTCAAGCCATGGGTACTATCATGCTAAACATAACTACTAGATCCATTGAAAGTCGGACCAAGTTTCAGGTGGTGGACATTAAGGCTTCTTTCAATCTGTTGTTTTGACGTCCTTAGCTTCATGAGCTAAAGGCGATCCCATCGTCGTTCCACCAAAAAGTGAAAGCCATAGATGGAGGGGTTCCAATTACCATTGATGCCTCCCCCATGCGCATTCAAGTTATCGATACTCCCATCGTCCATGTTGAACATAACGCAGAAGATGAAGATCTCTGGGGGTTTTCGCTCGATGATTTTCTCATGATCGAAGAAGAGGAGAAGTGTCATCTTGACTTTGATCCTTATTCAAATACCAATGTTAATTCCATTATGAAGAATCAAGGGCATTTCCCTGGAATGACCCTCAGACTCAAAAAGAAAATGGCTGAACTTTGGGGCCATCCTGGTGCACTCAAGAAAGATACCTTTGACTTGGGATTCAAGCCAACAAAAGAAGATGTGAAACAAGCCCTCTTGAAAATGAAGGCTCGCAATAATGCTCGAATCATGAAGACAGAAATGGCCATGGATCCATATCCATTCACCCTCAATGGCCAATATATCAACGAAGGGGAAGACTTCCCATGTTATGAATTCCCTGAGCCTTTCGTCGAAGATGGGAGGCGCGAGCCAGGGTTCGAGATGTTCCTTGATTGTGACTTCGTCGATGAAGGCGAAGAATTCTTCACAACCGAGAAACCAGCTAGTCCAAGCTCTGATGATCTGAACATTAACCTTCTTTTTGGACTAGAAAAGAATGAACCCAAGCCTGTCTGTAATGATGATTCCGAGCTCATTCCAGCTGTTATATCAAGCAAGGATTTTGACCCCTCCGAGTTAATCGTCCAGGCTGGTAATGTTTCAAAGGGATGGCGCAAGACAGTAAAGATCACCACGCCAAGCGAAGAGAAGTTGGAAATAACCGCTGGCGAAGGTCCTATGTTTGATGAGTCTGAGTCGTCTGGGTCAGAGTCCGAGTCTGAGTCTAAGTCTGTAGACGAGTCTAAGGCCGACCTTCTTTCTACTATAGAGTCCAATCCTGAGTCTCTTGTTGAATCTTCACTTTTTATCCCAAATAATTCTAGCGAGGTCGCAGCTGACCTTGCCCCTCTTGATGTATTGACCGATGAATTCAATAAAATGAATACCTTTGCTTACGATTCGTGTCATTCCCCTAACCCTGATCAATATTGCTTTGCTAATGATAAATATGACAAAGAAATAATAAAAGCAATGGAATAACACGAAAATAAAATAGCAGTTATTGAAGATACTGAAACAGTTAATACTTCCAATGATCCGACTATTAAAGAAGTAAAATTTGGATTAACACTAAGTCAAGACGAACGCAAAGAGCTAATTAACTTGCTCAGTGAATTTGTTGATGTATTTGCTTGGTCATACCAAGATATGCCAGGAATTGACAGGGATATAGCTCAGCATACGATACCACTCATTCCAGGTATGAAGCCTGTCAAACAAAAGTTGCGCCGTATGAAACCGGATGTGGCCCTCAATATCAAAGAAGAAATCGGAAAGCAATTGGCTACAGGTTTTATCAAAGTATCCAAGTATCCAGAGTGGATAGCAAATGTGGTTCCAGTTCCAAAGAAGGATAGAAGGGTCAGAATGTGTGTTGATTACTGTAGACACCTAAAAATGTCTCCCCAAAACCAAACCCGATGATGAATAACCTTTCACCGCCATTATTGGTCGGGTTGAGTATTTAATCTTGGAGTGCTTAAATCCATATTTCCATTTCATAAACCAACCCAACTTCTAGCCCATTTCCCTAAACCATAACTTATTTCCCTCTTTTTGTGCCTTTAAACCCAAAATAATTCATTTCGTGTCTCTTAAAATCATTCATTCCATGTTCTTTTTATAAAAACGTTTAATCCAGTTTATCTTGATCCATAATCTTGGTCCAATGATTAAATAGTTGGATGAACCTTTAAAAGAGCTTTCCAACGATATATTATAAGCCCAAATCAGAGTTATAAAGAATAAGTTATGGCCAAAATATTAAACTGAGCCCAAACCGAACCTAAACCCACCTTACCTACGACCCAATGATCATGTGGAGGGTCCAAATTATTTAATCCCATTCCTAAACCAATTAGAATGAATTATAAGCTTCTATAAGTTTTTAAAAGTTCTTGATTATCCTTTTTGAAAAGATAAGATTAAAAAGTTTGAAATTGAATAAAACTCCTTTTTTTGAAAGTACTAATTATATTCGAATCAAAAGACGTTCAAATATAGACAGATAATAATTTCTTGTCTCACATTTTTTATCCATATTTTATATGGTTGGATAGACCTTGAAATTATATTTCCAATGATATATTATAATATCAATTCCGAGCTATAACGGAAAAGATATGAATAAAATGTCAAACTCTATCCAAAACTGCCACCGTCTCACTATTTCGGCCATACATTTTATTTTATAAAATATTTTATTCTGATTCTAATTAGGTTAGAAATTAGACTTCAAGATCTTTCCAAATATATTTTATTCATCTTATTCCAATTTCTGGATCAAAAGATATGATAAAAACAAAAACCGCAAAAACTGCTGTCTATCGCAAGAGTTTTATCCGATTCGAATTCTTATCTTTTCTGGATACTTCGACCCTCTTTTTTCTCTATAAATAGAGGTCATATCACCCTTTTTTCAATCATCAACAATCTTGATCATCAAATAATTCTCTTCTCCCTCTTTAGCCTAAACACTAGCATCCCCATTCTTTCACTATTCCTTCCTTTAAGCACTCCAAGGAGTCCATATAATACCCAAAGTTCTATACTTAAACCAAGGCGTGAAAGGTATAATTGACTGAGGGTTTGGACCAAATCAAATATTTATTTGATTTAATTTAAATTCCATTTGATTTATTATTTTTTTGAAGTTACTAACAGTTTATTCATGATGTAGCAATTAAAGGAAACGCGGAAAGTGAGTAATTGATCACTTACTTACTCTTATTATTTTATTTTGCTATTATCATGATTAGGGTTATGATTTGATTTGACTAATGATATTATTGTTGAATTGCTTCCAATATTAATGTTTATTCTATTGTTATTATGATCACTATATTGCATGTTTAAAGGGAATATGTAATTGAAAATCACGTCTAATAAGATAATTTGGACAACCGGTTTAGGTTCCTTTTTAATCTTGTTAATTAATTCAAGTGATCACAAATATTTTAGAATTATATGTTGCATTAATATTCAACCAATTTAGCTTAATAATAGTTTAGAGAAAATTAAATATTTTGTTTGCATGCCTTTGAGATCGTAGGAATCACTTTTCACTATAAGAATCGAGTAGAGGCCAATACGGGCGAATGTGACTCCATGACTCACTTCGTACCATCATCCCCGATCCTCCTTTCGTGCTTCCGAACCATATGAAGTTAGTAATCTCATGGATTATGAATGGGGTGTAACCTTCACGGGTCAATCGTTGTTGCCTATCGTTGTCCCTTATTCGTGGTTGCCTTTTATGATCCGTGAACGGTTTACAAGTTCCTTAAAAACTTGTTGGCGGCTCTCTACTTTCCTTGTCCCTAATCGTATGTCAATTCCCACTTCCTATGAGTGCCAAACATATTCAAAACATGCTTAACGTAGGCGCACTTCAAACGACGCCAACAATTTGGCGACTCCAATGGGGAGGATTCTTGGTTATTTATCGATTTGAGTGATCGGTATTTAATTGAGATGAGTGGATGAGACTTGAAAGATTCTTGAACTGTAATCCTGCGATTAAATTGGCATTGTCACATATGCATATGAATTTTATCTTACCTATTTTGCCACAATAGTACGTGTTCTACGTATGTGGCTAGCCAGGGGGGTTTATGCTCAATCAACCCGAAAACGCTCATGGCAATAAGGGTTCATCCGAATTTTTAAATCCACCCAAACCATGGAGTCGAGTTCGATTTCATTACAAACAAGCGGAGCCGCCCGTTGGCATACACCCTCATGGGAGGCTGCCTTACTAACGCGTCCAAACTCTTAACCATGGTACCCTTTGACACCCAAAAGCTTGACCATAGTCGAACATAGAACTTGACTCTGTGTTGCGAACTTGACTCTGTTTTGGTCATATCCGGAGTTCTATAAAGAGCTACGTGTCGTACAACCTATGGATCTGTAGCCCCAAGTTTTATATTTCATTTGGAATTGGTTTCGTCCACATCAAAGTCACAGATCAAAAGTTATAACCGATATACTATAGTCTATCCAGTTTAGGTGTTTTTTTAGCGTCAACTTTCTTCTTCTTTGTTTTTTTTTTAATTTTTTTTATATCTTTTCGTGTCAAGCTATTCTTAGCCAAGTCCTTTAATTTGTGTCAACTCGTATAACATAGGATTATTGATTTTTATTTTATTTTATTTTTTTTATACCCATGAGTCTTAACTCTTCTAGAATTCTAGTCCTCTTCCTAGTTTCTTGTGATTGATTTTTGTGCTAATATTAACATGTGTTCTTTGTCTTTGATTGTGGTTGATCTTATTTATGACTAACGATTTCTAATGGACCATTTTCACCTAGTAAATAGCATAAACATTAAAATTGGACAAAATCAATCAAGTTAGTTTGTCTTTTAGTCTTCCGTGCTATTTAGTCATTGGGTCCTTTGTTTTTCACAATGTCCTCATGTCTAGCCATGCGATCATACCACGGGTCTTAATAAACTCACCTTATAAACATGTTGAGTCATTGCAATGCATTAGATGAGTTCGTCGTTACACAGTACTTGTGTCTAAAATCACTAGGCAGTAGTTGGAAGAATAAAGGGAAACATCACTCCTTCCTTCTTTCCTTCCAATCAAAGCATCAACAACAAAAACTTTTTTCCTCACCAGGCGGAAAGAAGTAACTCATAAACAGCCATGAAGACAAAGCACAATGCAAGCTTCTCACCAAGATTTCATATTTTTTTTCTTCTTTCGTTTCAACCCTTTTCCCCTAATAAGTCTAGCATAGGTTCTCCTTATCCTTATTTTTCTTACCTTTTCCATCAATGAACATTTCTTTTCTTTGTATTCGATCATGTCATTCGCAAAAAAAAAAAAAAAAAAAAAAAAAAAAAGTCTAAAGGCAAGTGTTCCAATGTCTCCGATATGAACATGTCTCAAATTGCGTCTCTGATCGAGTGCTTGGTACCGTGCCTGAGAAACATTAATGCTAAGTGAGTGATGGACCGCATGATCTGAGATTGCCTACATTGATTCACAAGAATGGAAAAATGAAAAAAAAAATTCAAAACAAAAAAAAAAATATATATATATATGTAATTAAAAAAATATAGGGTTTTTCAAAAAAAAAAATATAGGGTTAATCCCGAAAAAGAAAGACACGAAAAAGAATCGAAGCTTTCGAATGCATGTTGAATGAGCTTAGTCAAATGTTGTTTGATACTATCTCTCAAGGTGCAAGGATTAATCCATCCTAGGCTATCTCAATGGTTGACTCAATGATGAAAGTATTTGGGTAACTTAGGCACGGAGGCTAAGCACTTCATAATTCATGATGCAATGACAATTATGATTGATGAGTGATGTTGATATGACAAGGCATGCTTCAGCGTTGTGTGAAGATTCCATGACAAAGGGTTCCTAAGGGAAGGTATATTTGGTCATGTATGTGTGATGTGTGTGATAGTGATACTAAAGTTAGGCCGCAAGGGCTAAGTGTGTGGAAAGATATTATTTGTTAAAAGAGTCAAATGGTGGTGACTCTTAGGCTAGGTAAGCTAATGATGTAGGGATCAAGCCCCCAAGTCTAGATCTAAGGATAGGGATGAGCATAGGATATCCCTTGATATGATCATGGTGTGAGAATGTGAATATTTTATTACGGCCGCACCTCGATTTGAGGTTGCCTACGTATCCGTTAGGATTCAAGTCGAACAGCTCTAGCCAAACCTCTCATCAGTATGTGTATACCCCAAAAAGGACTTTTTAAGGGTTGTAACGTGGTTAGGCTAAAGGTTATAGAAGAAGGGGATAAAAAGGCTCAAGACCCTCGATAAGCCCCCAAGGTGTGCAACTTTGCTTTTGGATCTTTATATTTTTATGCTTGAGTTTCTATTCTTTTTTAGCTCTCTTGTTTTTTTTTTTTTGCTTTAGCATTTTTTTTATAAGTGTGGGCAATCCCGATCATGCGGTCCTTCACTCACTTGGTATTCATATTTCTCAGGCACGGTACCGAGCACTCGATAAGAGACGCAATCTGAGACGTGTTCATATCAAAGATATTTTCATATCAAAGACATTGGAACACTTACCCTTTTGTACACTTTTATTATTTTTTTCTTATTTTAAGTCACTCAAGCTTTTTACGAAATTGAAAACTGCATAAGTTGTACACCATCCCATCCCAAGGTTAGGTAGATGTAGGTTGAAAAATGAAAGGTCTATCGTTAGACGAGGCTCAAAGTGGTTTATCAAGAAGAGATTGTATATTTGAAGGGTGAAAGGTAATATGAGGTGGCTACAAGGGGCGCCTCAAATCATTGGTATATTGGGGAAAGGATAAATAAAGAAAAAGAAAAAGGATGTCATAAAATCTCATCGTTTGAAGCTCGCCTTATGTCTTGTATTGTTTGCTTTATCATCACTCGCTCTTCTTGTTAACTGGAGGTATGCGAAGCTTGTTATTATCAATCAAATGTTGGATAGTCTCCTTTAGCTTCCAACAGCTCTCAGTAGCATGACCCCTACCTTGATGGTACTTGAAGTGCACATTTGGATTCCAACTAGGCAATCTTTTTCAAGGGGGGATCTTGAGGAGGTCCAATAGGAGTAATGATTCCCTTGGAATGGAGTCGATCGAAAGCATCATCGTAGCTTATTCCAATAGGGGTAAAATCCCTTTTTTTTTGCTTTCTAAATCCTCGATTATCCATGGCTAAGATCTCATTAAGGTCGAAAGTACCAATACTGTTACTAGAGTAGGTGTTTTCGGAAGAAGAAGGATGGTCGTTCTTCTTCCCTTTACAGCCACTGTTACTATTTGTTACTAATCTTGGCCTTCTTGTCGTGCGGAGGAACATGAAGGAGATTTGAATCAATGAAATCTTGAACACGATCCTTGAGGGCGAGACATTTTTCGGTAGTGTGACCACTACCTTTATGGTATCGACAATAAGAATTTGGATCCCAATTAGGAAAACGTTTTTCATGTGGAGGGTCTTGACTGGGACCAATGGAATGAATAAGACCTTGTTCGTGAAGACAGTCAAAAGTTTCATTATAAGTCATTCCTGTTGGTGTGTATTCTTCAATGGTCCGTTTTTCCCGTGGCTTAGGAGCATTGAGTTCTTCATTAAACCCTTGACGAGAATTTTGTTCGATGACCATCACCCGATTTGCTAGTCCTTCTTCCATATTCAAGAGCATGGCAACGACATCTTGCAGTTTTTGAACGCCCTCTTTTAGACTTGACGAGTCTTCCCTGGTATCATCTAAGAAAAGACTTTCACCCCCCTCCCCAATCATGGCCACTTCATCGAGAGAGATTATATAAGCTGTCTCGATCATGGGCTCTCCTACAGGTGTGATAAGAAGTGATGGATCGAAGGATGCTTGATCTTCTTCGATGGCTAGAATTTCAGAAGTTTCATTGTTATCGATCAGATCTTGAATAGCTTCTTTGAGTTTCCCACACTCCTCAGTGTCGTGACCCTTTTCCTTGGTGATATTTGCAGTGCTTATTAGGGTCCCACTTGGGTGGCCTGGCTTCTGGAACTGGATCTTTGATGGGCCCTATGGGCATGACTAGTCCTTTGTGGTGTAGCTTCTCAAAATCTATTTCATAGCTCATACCTAGTAGAGTGAACACCCTTTTGACCTTTGGATTCGTTATTCAGAGATGTTCGTGGTATGTACCACATTAATGGGAGAGGAAGAAGAAGGATGGTCGTTCTTCTTTCCTCTCGCACTATTATCTTTCAGAAGGTCATCTTCAATGTCAATGCCTATGTTATAGACAGCCTTGAAAGTATTCAAGTTGTGTTGGTATTTTAAGTGCTTTGAGTACTTCCCTTGGAGATTCTTGATAAAAATCCTCACAGATTCTTTTTCGATAGGAGCCTTGACCATATTAGCGAAAGTTTCCCTCCATTTGTTGAAGAAAGAAGTGAACCCTTCGTTTTCTTTTTGTTTTAACATCTCGAGTTGTCTATGGTCTGTTTCGTCTTGGATATTGCACTTATATATATCTATGAAAGCGTTTTCTATGGACTCCCAGGTGGAGGCTTTTTCTTTCTTGAGAGAAAAGAACCATTGCTAGCAAACGGTCTCAAGAGATAGTGAGAATAGAGAGGGGAAAACCTTCTTATCGATACCCTTAATGTTCATTATAGTTTCAAAAGCTCTTAGATGAAAGTAAGGGTTATCTGTTGCCTTGAATTTTAGGATGTCAGTGGCATTGAACTTATGCGGAAGAAGTTCCTTGTCCAGCGAGACCCTTTGTGAACTAAGGCCCTGAAATTTATAGTCACTAGATAGCTTGCTCAAACTTTCTTGCATAAGTTTCATTTGTTGTTGCTTCACAGGGTCATCAATTTTGAGGGTTAAAGCCTTTAACACCTCAGTCACGTCATTCAATTGATTCCTAACTTCATTGACCTCTTCTTGACTTGCCATTATCTTTTTAGGCTTTCTTTTTTGACGAATTGGTTTATCAAAAAGTGAGACCTGAACAAAGGTGTTGTCCTTGATTAATCGCCTTTCTCTCCTCGACCAAGTACTGTTGAAAAGGAATTTAGGGATATTCATTGTTAATTATTTGACTTAAACTCTATTCAACATGCAATGGATGGAGGAAGTGAAGAATGATTGGAATAGAATGACAAGAAAAATGATGTAGATGGAGGGATATGAAGAATTAGGAATAGAACGTAACCCAACTCAAATGACGGAAAAAACCGACTCATGCATGAACCTAAGACATGGTCATGGTGGCATATACTCGAAGTGTGTGCTAAGACTAGTGAGTGTAGGTCATATGTTAAGACTTGTGTCATGACCATGTGGCTAGACTATGTGACTAGACTCAATTAATGACTTAACAAGGTATTATTGACAGTAAAATTAACCGAATTAATTAGCAAACTGTTTAATTAGACACACAGTGATGACTCGACCAATAATCCGAACTGTCGCAAAAACGACAGGACTGGCGCCGCACTGTGTAGTGTAGCGCCAGACGACAGAGATGTTGCCAGGCGCCACACTCCACAGAGTGGCGCTACAGTTCAGACTTTGGCGCCAATGGTGGAGCTTCAATCTGGAATTGTTTTCGGTGTTATTAATCAACAGGGGATGCCTAAAGTCATACTAGGTCAATTCCGGTTAAAATATTAGCTTTTATTTACTCTAATTAATTAATTAATTAATTAGGCAAAGTTCTTTAGTCATTAATTTATTTATTCTCAACACAAGTCAAACAAACGGTTAAGAAAACATAGTATATGCACAATAAATAATGCACAATTAGTCAAGTAGGCACAATATGATGCAATGAGTTTGCAACCTAACCATGGCTCTATTTCTCTAAAGTTAGGGATAAGGTTTAGTCAACAGAGGGTCCATGGTTAATTGTTCGGATGCACCGCGCGGAAGCCTAATCGTGAAGGGTTGGCGCGAGTGGATAGGACACCGCGAGTTTTAGAAAAAACTCGCTTCCATGGTTTGGTGAATTCAACATTCTCGGATGTACCCTTTGTTGCTCAGAGCATTCAATTAGGTAGATGGAGCATGAATTCCCAGAGGGTTATGTCCATATGTAGAACAAATATGGGTTTCTAAAAAGTGAGAAAAAAACTCAATCAGGAAGTAGGATCGAGCAAACAATACGAAAAACTAGTCGAAATTAGAACGCATATTTCTGGCTCGGTATTGGAAGAATTTAGCGCCAGCAAACAGAGGTTGGCGCCAGGATTTAGCTGTAGCGCCTTGCGACATGGGTGTCGTCTGGCGCTACAGTTAAATGTCTGGCGCCAGCTTCTGTTCGCTAACGCTAATTCCTACATGCCTCAGCAGCTTTCTGTGCTCGATAAAATTTTCCAGTTTCGCGTAGTGTTATTTCGGTCCTAGTTGTGAAATATATTTCTCCAATTTCCTACGTGTAAAATCCTATGTTTTAACTCATTACGGATGGTCTTTCCAATAAGATCTTTTTTATGCATATTACAATAATGTTAATCAAAATTACGCACGAGAAATACTTAGAACGTTTCGAGTCTCATCCACTCATTCTAAATCATTTCCGAAACAAATTCAGGAATTAAAATAGAAATCCTCCCCAGTGGAGTCGCCAAAAAACTGTGGGGAATATTTCAAGCATTAATCCCCTAGATTGAACCCCACTGTGATCATACACTAAAGTACGGTGGCATATAAAGGGAAAGAAGATAGAGTAAAAGAGTCGCCAACAAGTTTTAGGAACTTGTAAACCGTTCACGAGGTGAAGGTTACACCCCTTAACGATCCAAGAGATCGTTAACTTCATAAGGTCTTGAACCAAATAGGGTTCGGGGATGAAGGTACAAATCCAACCTAAAAGAGATTAAACTTGCCCTAATAATAGGCCTCTACTTTATTCTGATCGTACTCATGTGCGCTTTTTGACTAACATACAAGCAATAAGATTAACCCTAAACCTGTTTATCTATGTTGGTTGAATATTAATGCACAAATAAACTATTATTGGCGATCACTTGAATTATAATCATATTAACCCTAAACAAGATTATTAATTATCTTATTAAGCGTGATTACAAGTACCAATTCCCTTTAAACATGCATAAAAGGCGTGATCAAGCAATAACAATAAATATCAAGCAACATCATAATAATCATTATAAAATAATAATTATCATAATCAAAATAATTATAACAATTATAATCATAAATCATCATAATAATGTTAAAGCATAATAATAGCAAAATCCTAGGCATGATACTAACAAGATTAATAACAAACCCTAGCATGTCACTAAGTAATAAAAATCAAAGCTTTAACCCTAACATGATACTAACAAACATAAATATTAGGAGCGAGGAACATAGGAAGCATCATAACAATCATATTTGATATTAAAATTACCCTAGACATGATACTAGGAAACATAATAACAATCTAAGCATGATTTCTACATAATAATAAAAACCATTAAAATACTTAATTTGATGCCTCGTATATCTTTCTAATAACAAAATACACGCGTTAGTAACTTCAAGGAAAATAATAATAGCAAACAATTAAATTAAATAATTGAAAGAGAGATTTAGGACCAAACCCTCGGAAATTAAACCTTTCACGCCTAGGGCGAAGGCAACTTCGAATATGGCTAGGTGTATTTAGATCTAATGAATGCGAAATTTTGTATTTGAGAGAAAGCTAGTTTAGAAAAGAGAGAGAAAGAGAGTAGTCAAGAGAAACTTGATGAGAGTGGGTGAAAATAGAGAGAATCGGTGATTGTAGGTGATTGTGGATTGTAGGTGAATGAAAACGGAGTTTTTACGACGTTATTTATAAAGAAAATCAGCCAAAAAGATAAAATATCAAAATAGAGTTCTGGCGCAAATAAAATTGGATTAGCGCCAACGCTGGCTATTGGCGTCAGACGCCAACATTAGCGCCAGGCGCCAATGCTAGCGCCGAGCGTAGCGCCAGGTGCTACAGCTGGCGTTTGGCGCTGATTCAAAAATTCACGCGTTTTCTTAAAATCAGATAAAAATTGTCGTACAAGAGGATAAAATGTATTTTCCTCTAAAATTTTCTTTGATTTTAATTAAAACTCTGAAAAGTCAACAAAAGTCAATTTATTAATGCTAATTGAATTAGGAATGAAAATAACCTTCTAGAAGAAGCTAGAAGACTAAAACCATTCCTAATTGCATTAGGAATGATAAATCTATATTAGGCCCTCCCCCAGATCATTGGGCCACATATAAGGATCAAACCGGGCCTAGTTCAGTAAATTGGCCATAACTTCGTCAATATTCATCGGAATTGGGCTTATAATATATCGTTGGAAAGGTCTTTTCAAGCCCCATCCAACTACACTACTATTGGACCCATATCTTGGACCAACCGAACTGGATTGGCTGTTTTCTTAAAATAGGTTTTTAAAAACAGAGAGAAGAGAAAAGAAATTAAAACTATCCGCAACACTAAACTTTCCACACTTTCACTTCATTCGATTATGATTCGACGTGAAAGGTACTCATCACTGGGTTTGGTTTTGGGGAGACACAAATGGGTGTCTACAGGTGGTGAATCGTGATTTAGGCCGAGGCTAAGGGAGAGGAGCGGTGCCGCAAAGGGGTTTAAATCTAGGGCGTCGTCGGGTTTAGAGGTGGTTGGCAGGAGGGAAATGGAGCTGGTGGGGTTCGCAGGCGTCAGGGAAACGATGGGCGCCGGCAAGGGAACGGGGAAAGGTGGCTGACGGGGAGGGGAAAGTGGCTGGGAATTTTTGTTTTTTAAGTTTTTTTTAATAAATTAAATTATTGTTTAATGAAATATTAGGCCCACTTAATGAAACCTTAATGGATTCTATAAAGCAAATGCCAAAATTCAAATTTTTTATTTTTATTTTTATTGTCATTTTAATTTTTTGAGGCATTCCTCCCAAGTATAACATTTGAATTACATTAATTTTTTTTTTTTTTTTGAAATTTGAAAGAATTACATAGATTACTTTAGTCATTGTAAGAATGTTTAAGATATTGACAATAAATATAGGCAAGCAACGACTGAATGAACATATAGTGGAAATCAAATAGAATAATAAAATGGTACTTTCTTTGTCCCATAATACATGACGCATTTTAACATTGCACACATGTCAATGCATAAGTTTGACTTTATTTTATATAATTAAATATTAATGAAAAATTATTTTTAATATATTATGAAACTTTATATTATAACCTATCTAACAACATTATTTATGATAAATATATTTATATTATGTTAGTATATAAAATTATGGTCAAACTTAATGCATGAATAGTAAAAAAAAGTCCAACATTTCATGTATTATAGGACAGAGGGAGTAATAAACAAGGTGTCATGAAATAAAAAATACATAACATATCTAATGAAACTCTAATAGTAATAGAGAATATACTTGGTGAAGTTATCATAAATATTTTTTTTTCACCAAAAAAAAAAATCATAAATATAGCCATCTAAATAAAAAATAAGCTAAGATAACAATTGCAAATATTAGCATAGCCTATATGATGAGAATTACATAGGAACATGGATAAGTTGATCTTCATGATCTACATATTATGTCAATCTAGTGCTTACTCAACAGTCAGCTCATCCTTTTGCTTTGTCTGCTGCTTAATCATCACGAACACATGTCCTAGATCCTGACCCCGTTTATCACACTAACAATGGTGTCCAAGCTACTTCCTCCATTGAAGCTTAACACCGGCATCACCATCTTCATCATGTCCACCAATACCATCATCTCCCTCCATTAAACGTAACCGTCCACTAATACCAGCACCTAAGCTGTCGAATAAAAAAAACCCTAGAAACAAATGGTGAATTTAAGGACTTGGCTAACCCCAAAGGATAGGGGTGACAATATCACCTTGAAATTAATGACCTAGGGAGCTTTGTCAATCAGCTCTTGGACATAATTCTTGCCGACATTGGCAGACGAGAATGATCAGTTTAATTTATGTATGTCACAAATTATTTTAAGAACCTGATTTTTTTTCCCTTAAATTTATCGTTGTTAATATTTATTTGTAGAAGGATACATCAAATCTTTAATTTATACTATTTTTTTAATATTTGAAATTCAATAATTAATTTTTTGGATCTTTTTAACATATAATTAAATTTTAAAAAATAAAATTAATGTTGTAATAAGTAGTACATAACATTGAATTCTGGCACAATTTATGTTAAAAATTTGATACTACTTATATATTTTTTTTACTTAAGTTTATATAGTTTTCAATGTATATATTACAGAAAGACATATCAAATTTTTAATTCATGTATTATTTTGCTATCTTTTTATTTATATTTATGTATTATTTTGCTATCTTTTTATTTATATTTATGTATTATTTTGCTATCTTTTTTATGTATGTGTAAGATTTGTTTCCTAAAGATTATTTTTTAAGGGACACACAAGAAAATGACATTTGTCATTGCTGGTGTGTGTGTGTGTGTGTGTGTGTGTGTGTGTGTGTGTGTGTGTGTGTGTTTTAAATGCTAATTTTATAAAATTAATTTTGAAGAAGAACAAACCGAATATGAAAATTTAAGCATACACAAAAAATTTAGATTTTTACTATACGATTTTAAATAAGCAAATTAAAAATTATTTTAAACTTGAAATATATAAAGGGAAAAAGAAAAAAATATGTACATTGAAGTATTTTGTTCGATGAAGCATAAGCGAGAAATGTATTAGATACCAGTAGTTGGTGATAGAAGAAAAATAAATAAATTAAAAAGTATAGATAGATTGAGAGCAGGAGAAATTAAATTTGAAATTTTGAAACCAAAAAAAAAATATAATGATGTCAGACTTTATTTAGGTGGAAATTTTTTTCTTATAAAGCTGCCACGTGGACAATATGATGCCAGTGGTTTCTACTTATATATATATATATAGGATAGGAATTATCAAAACAGTTAAATGTCAATGTGTATTACCTTTTTATTTTTTTCTAAAGAAAATGTGTACTACCCAAATCAAATTCAATTTATACATTGTACCCTCTCCCTTCCTCTTTTCTAGGATTTTCTAAATTTTTGGTTGTTTATAGAGTAGATGTTCATCTGTCTTCCTATGATGGTGTCATTTTATATATACTAATTGTAGGGAATATTTCAAGCGTTAATCCCCTAGCTTGAACCCCACTGTGATCATACACTAAAGTACGGTGGCGTCCAAAGGGAAAGAATATAGAGCAAAAGAGTTTCCAACAAGTTTTTTAAGAACTTGTAAATTGTTCACACGGTGAAGGTTACACCCCTTAACGATCCAAGAGATCGTCAACTCCATAAGGTCTTGAACCAAATAGGGTTCGGGGATGAAGGTACAAATCCAACCTAAAAGAGATTGAACCTGCCCTAATAATAGGCCTCTACTTTATTCTGATCGTATTCATGTGCGCTTTCTGACTAACATGCAATCAATAGGATTAACCCTAAACCTGTCTATCTATGTTGTTTGAATATTAATGCACAAATAAATTATTATTGGCGATCACTTGGATTATAATCATATAAAAACCCTAACAAGATTATTAATTATCTTATTAAGCGTGATTACAAGTACAAATTCCCTTTAAACATGCATAAAAGGTGTGATCAAGCAATAAATAATAAATAAGCATTAAGCAACATAATAATCAAAATAATTATAACAATTATAATCATAAAAATAATCATGTTAATAATAAAGCATAATAATAGCAATATCTTAGGCATGATACTAACAAGATTAATAACAAACCCTAGCATGTCACTAAACAATAAAAATCATATATTTAGCCCTAACATGATACTAACAATCATAAATATTAGGAAAAACATAGGAAGCATCATACTTAATATTAAAGTTACCCTAGACATGATACTAGGAATCATAACAACCAAAACATGATTTCTACATCATAATATCAATAAAAACCATTAAAGCACTTACTTGGATGGCTCGTACCTCTTTCTAATAACAAAATACACACGTTAGTAACTTCAAGGAAAATAATAATAACAAACAAATTAAATTAAATAATTGAAAGAGAGATTTGGGACCAAACCCTCAGAAATTAAACCTTTCACGTCTAGGGCGAAGGCAACTTCGAATATGGCTAGGTGTATCTAAACCTAATGAATGCAGAATTTTGTATTTGGGAAAATGCTAGTTTAGAAAAGAGAGAAAGAATTGGTGAGAGAGAATAAGAAAATCTTGATGAAAGTTGGTAAATGAAAACGGAGTGTTTATGACGTTATTTATAAAGAAAATCGGCCAAAAGATAAAATATCAAAACAGAGTTCTGGCACAGATAAAATCTGATTAGCGCCAACGCTGGCTATTGGCGCCAGACGCCAACATCAGCGACAGGCGCCAAGTGTAGCGACAGGCGCTACAGCTGGCGTTTGGCGCTGATTCAGAAATTCACGCGTTTTCTTAAAATCAGATAAAATTTGTCGTACAGGAGGATAAAATCGTATTTTCCTCAAAAATGCTCTTTGATTCTAATTAAAACTCTAAAAAGGCAACAAAAGTCAATTTATCAATGCTAATTGAATTAGGAATGAAAAGAACCTTCTAGAAGAATCTAGAAGACTAAAACCATTCCTAATTGCATTAAGAATGATAAATCTATACTAGGCCCTCCTCTAGATCATTGGGCCGCATATAAGGCTCAAACCGGGCCCAGTTCAGTAATTTGGCCATAACTTCGTCAATATTCATCGGAATTGGGATTATAATATATCTTTGGAAATATCTTGTCAAGCCTCATCCAACTACACTATTATTGGACCCATATCATGGACCAACCAAACTAGATTGGTTGTTTTCTTAAAATAATTTTTCAAAAACAAAGAGAAGAGAAAAGAAATTAAAACTATCCGCAACACTAAACTTTCCACACTTTCACCTCATTCGATTATGATTCGACGTGAAAGGTACTCATCACTGGGTTTGGTTTTGGGGAGACACAAATGGATTTCTACACTATTATGTATCCCGAGCGATGCCCCGGGTTCCCTCCATAATATATATCCTTATGTTCTAAAAATTCTTACACTAATTGACTACTTAATTATAAGGAATAATTATTTTCTCAAAGGCATTATCACTAATATATAAATCTATCCAAAGTTGATACATTAGTTGTTTTAAATGCTCATAATCGGATGAGTAATTTAATTTCAGGGTTCTATTGACATTTGATAGTTTGAGTAATCCTAGACTTTATTCAAAACCCTCAGTTTGAAAGTAAGTCTTTGGCTCCAAGACTTTTAGGATTTTTTTAAAAGACAATTGCCTATTTGAAAAATTAATTTTGGTGGCGAAGCTCGATTTGCTAATTGAGTTTTGAAATAAATTTTTATCTTTATGCCAAATTTTAAAACACATCATTGATACAAACATCAATTTTAAGTAAGAGGTGTATATCCCTTTTGATTTGGGAAATTTTGACGTAGGACATATATTATAGAAATATACACTATGTATGAGAAAAATATTTATGTTATTCGAATTTTTCACTCATGGACAGAGGCGTATACAGGATAAGTTCAAGTGGGTGCATTGAATCCACTGATTTTCTGGGAAAAAAAAAAGAAAAAAAAAACGTTTAAAGTTAATATTTGTGTTAAATTGTATGCAATATAGAAGTGTAGCTCAACGGTATTTTTTACCTAACAAACTATTATTAGGTATTAGGTAGCTGGAGATATAGGGTTGGACACTTAAGACCTCAACTTTTGCTCCACTACAATTTTTTATTGGGAAATTGCTCCCATTAATCTGAACTTTCCCCAGTCCGCCAAAATTAATCCCTACTTTGGATTATTCCCCATCAGCTCCAACTTTAGGGGGTATTAATTTCTATTGCACCCAACCGGTCATCCAACCTGATGTAGTAGTTTACCTAGACATGTGTCAGCGTACGATTGGCTTAAATTTTTTTTAAAAAAAAAACCCACAAACCACCCATGCCAAGCAGCTACCACAATACCCCCACCCCCACCCCGCCGGAAAACACCGCACCCCAACCCCTACCCCGTCAGAAAATCAGCCCTATCCCCGAAAACCCCTCCCCTGCTACCGGAAACCGCCACCCAACCCTCCCCCTCCCTCGAAACCCACCCCTTCCTTTCCCCCACCCCCAAAAACCCCTCCCCCGCTCCCGGAAACCGCCGCCCAGCCTTCCCCATTCCCTTCCCTCACCCCCAAAAACTCCTCCTTCGCTGCCAGAAAACGACGCCCTTCTCCTTCCTTCCCCTTCTCCTCCGTTTCCGCCCTTCTTTTTCCTCCCCCTTCTCCTCCGTTTCTGGCCGCTTACCTTTCGTTTCCGCCCCCATCCTTCTCGAATTCCTCCCTTTCATCCCATTCCCGACAAGTTTTGACCACCTCCCTTGTATCCCTACCGATTTTTTCCCATTCCCCTTCGATTTTTGGTTGCTGCTTCGGTGGTTGTGCTCTAGGGGAAAGGGGATGGCTGGCAGTGGGTGGTTGCGGGGGCTGGGCGGTTTTTTTTTTTTTTAGGTTTTAATTTTTATTATTATTTTAACTTTAGAACCAATTCGGTTGCGACACGTGTGCAACTAATTACAAGTCAGCAAAATTTACCTCTTCAATTGGTTTCAAGTCATTTGGGTGCAATAAAAATTAATACCCCCTAAAGTTGGGAGTGATGGGGAATAATCCAAAGTAGGGATTAATTTTGGCGAACGAGACAAAGTTTAGATTAATGGGAGCAATTTTTCCTTTTTCGTTTTGGATAGAAATTTAGAATTTTTCTTTCATAACCTCAAATTTCCCTTTTTCTCATTTCCCCCAATTCTGAACCCAACATCAAATTTCTCTTTCTAACTCAATAATGGAAGCACCCACCTCCCCATCGTCTCTCCACCAGTCTTGCTAGATGTTACTTGTTGCACAGTCGCTCGACGATGATATAGACTACAGATTTTAATGTACAACATTATAAGAAATTTATTTGGTTTACAACAAGAAAATTGTACAAAATTATTGATGAAATTAATATATCAAAATATACAAATTGTCAAATGAATTTTTAAAATATCTATTTGCCTATCTGGCTAATAGGCTCATTTATAATAAACTAAATGCATTATATGCTCTTTTATAATAAATTAATTACTCCGGGTAATATTTTAGGAAAAATCATTGTTAATTTAAAAATAGGTATTAAAATTTACCATGCATGATACAAAACCTAAACTAGTAATAATAATAATAATAATAATAATAATAATAATAATAATAATAATAATAATAATAATAATAATAATAATAATAATAATAATAATAATAATAATAATAATAATAATAATAATAATATACTAGTATACTACATACACAGTATATACACAGAGAGTCAAGGGTTTTCCATCAATAACTATATATATACTAACAGACACATCACCAATGACACTTTTCACCTAGCTATTTACATATCTGGCTAATATATTAATTACTCTAGGTAATATTTTAGGAAAAATCATTGTTAATTTAAAAATAGGTATTAAAAATTAGCATGCATGATATAGAACCTAAACTAGTAATAATAATAATAATATACACTAGTGTAGGGAATATTTCAAGTATTACCCCAAACGTGAACCCCACTGTGATCATACACTTAAGCATGGTGGCGTCCAAAGGGAAGGAAGCTAGAGCAAAAGAGTCGCCAACAAGTTTTAGGAACCTGTAAATAAACCATTCACAGGGTAAAGGTTACATCCCTTAACGATCCAAGAGATCGTTAACTCCAATAGGTCTAGAACCATGACTGGTAGTTCGGGGATGAAGGTACAAATTCAATCTAAAAGAGAAATAATTTGCCCTAATAATAGGCCTCTACTTTATTTTACTCGCATTCATGTGCGCTTTCTGACTAACATGCAATCATTAGGTTAACCCTAAACTTGTTTATCTATGTTGGTTGAATATTAATGCACAAACAAAACTATTATTGGCAATCACTCGAATTATAATCATATTAACCCTAAACAAGATTATTAATCATCTTATTAAGCGTGATTAGAAGTACCAATTCTCTTTAAACATGCATAAAAGGTGTGATCAAGCAATAAAAATAAATATATATCAACATAATAATCATCATAATAATCATAATCAAAATAATCATGACAATAATCATAAAAATAATTCATGTTTAAGCATAATAATAGCAAGATCCTAGGCATGATACTAACAAGATTAATAACAAACCCTAGCATGTCACTAAACAATAAAAATAAAAGCTTTAGCCCTAACATGATACTAACATGATATTAGGAAAGGAAATAGGAAGCATCATAGAAATCATAATTGATATTAGTAACTTATTCTTTACCCTAAACATGATACTAAGGAAAGCATCCTATCATGATACTAGGAATCAAAATAACAACCTAAACATGATTTCTATATCATAATATCAATTAAATTGTTAAATCACTTACTTGGATGTCTCGTATCTCTTTCTAATAACAAATTACACACGTTAGTAACTTCAAGAAAAATATAAAATCAAAGAATTAAATTAAATAACTGAAATAGAGATTTAGGACCAAACCCTCAGAAATATAAAACCTTTCACGTCTAGGGAGAAGGCAACTTTGAATTTGGCCAGGTGTGTCTAAATCTTGTGAATGCGGAATTTTGTTTGCAAAAAGGGTTGGTTTAGAAAGAGAGAAAGAGAATTAATAAATTCTTGATGAGAGTTGAGGAGAATTCATGAAGGTCTAAGGACGCTATTTATAATGAAAATAGTCTGGAATTGATAAAAAGAATCAGAGTTTGAAAAGGAATAAAACACGCCTCTGTTGCCAACAATAGCGTCTGTCGCTAGGCGACATCCTGACGTTTTGGCGTTGCAGAAGGTTTTCCACGTGTTTTCTAATTTTTTGATAAAATCAAGTCGTAAAAGTTCGTACGAAGGGTAAATCGTAATTTCACATAAAACACTTCTTTTATTCCAAATAAAACTCATAATTATCAATTCTAATCCCATTAGGATTCAAAAGAACCTTCTAGAAGATTCTAGAAACTATAATCAATCCTAATTGCATTAGGAATGATAATTCATAATAGGCCCGCCTCTAGATCATTGGTCCGCATATAAAAGTCAAACCGGGCCCAGTTTAGTAATTTGGCCATAACTTCCTCATTATTCATCGGAATTGGGCTTATAATATATCGTTGGAAAGCTCTTTTCGAGCCCCATCCAACTACACCATTATTGGACCCTTGTTATGGACCAAACTAAACTGTATTAGCTATTTTCATAAAATAGTGTAGGTTTTCGAAAACAGGAAGAGAGATTTTTAATAAAAACTAACTGTAACATTAGACTTTCCACACTTTCACTTCATTCGATTATGATTTGATGCGAAAGGTATTCATCACTGGGTTTGGTTTTGGGGAGACACAAATGGGTGTTTATAACTAGTATACTACATACACAATATATATACATAGAGTCAAGGGTTTTCCATCAATAACTATATATGTACTAAAAGCCACACCACCAATGACATGTGTCGCCTTCTGTTTTTTTTTCTGAAAAAAATCTAAGAAAGAAATTAAATAATCTTTCTACATATATGTAATAATTACATACAAAGTATAATAGAAGATTTTACACTACTAAAATTCGGTCAAACTGCGACCATTTTTCTACGACGATCATGAAAACAGTTGCAAAAATATGAAATTTTGCGACCGTCTTGAAAGCAGCCGCAAAATTGCGACCATTTTTGAAAACAGTTGCAGATTTGCGATCGTTTTTGCCTTTTAAACCGTCACAAGGTTATTTCAACATTTTTAAAATAATTCAAAATTTTAAAAACCTTTTGCGACTGTTTGAAACGCTCGTAAATTGCGACCGTTTAAGAAACAATTTTGGCGGTCGCAAAAGCCTTGTTTTTTTTTCAAAAAAATAAGATCTTGTATAAAAAGTCACCCAATTCACCCTAACCCTAATTCACTCACGCCGCGCTCTCTTACTTCTCTTTCCTTATTTCTCTTTCTTCTATTCTCTTTCTTCTTTCTCCTCTCTTCTTTTTCCTTTCTCTTTCCTCCTCCATTTTTACCAGCGTTCGAAGCTCTTTCCTTCGCCACCATCTTCGCCGCCTCTCCTCCTCCCCTTTTTATTTTTTAGTTCATCATTCTTTCTTTGTTTTTGTTCAGAAATCGCACTAGAAGAATCGAAAATTCGATCACGACACTAGCCTTCAACCGTCACCACCACAATCGACACCGTCACAGGCTCATGGTTAAACAATTTAATGGTTTTAAGGTCAAATTCAACCATAAAAATGAAGGAATTGTGTCTTCGATAAGTGCAATTACTATATATATCTAGGTTTCCCATTGTTTGTGCTCGATCGCACGTGGAATCACACTTCAAAAGTACAATTATATGTTCTTTATGTGTTATGAAATGATCCTTGGTTTAGGTGCTTTATGAATATGATCCATGTTTATTCCGCAATTAGTACCTATAAACTCCTACAATGGTATCAGTTAGCCTATTGCATTTACGCATATTAACAATAATTATTTGATAATCCACAATTTTAATTCAATTAGGAGGGAGAATAATTTAATTATGGGTCAATTATTATATTAAATGTGATTTAACTTTTGGAGTTGATTATATGTGATTTAGTTCGCTCAAAATAGCCATAAAGAGGATCAAATTTTTCCTTATTGAATACGAATTTTTTCGAACCCTAACCCTAATTTTTCAAAAATTTTGAACCTTTAATAAGCCCTAAAATCTGATTTTTGTGCTTGTTTTTGTTCGAGTTCATTTTAAATATGCTTCATGATTTTAATACGATTGATTTCATGTATAAATTATGAATTTTGCATGATCAATGATTTAATTTAAGAGTTAAATTAAGTTGGGGATTATTTTTCATGAAGAACCCTAGTTTTAAAATTAGATTGTAATTTTAATTTTAATAGGATGGATTAGCATAAAAGTCATGTTTTAATTTATCATGGACCACACTAATTTTATTTAATAAAAGTTGTTAATTAAAATTGAAACAAAAAAAAAAGAAAAAAGAAAAAAGAAAAAAGAAAGGGGTTATTGCAGCATCAACTGCAGCTGGGTAGCGCGGCAAGGCGGGGCACCAGGAGGATCAGAATGGTGCAGCAACAACAGCACCGTGCAACAGTTGCGCGGCAATGTTGCTGTTATGCGTCGCTACCTATAGCAACGTACACCTCACAGTGTACGGCCACCGTGGCTAGCTTCGGTTGGCCACACCACGGTGGCTGGCGCATATTTAAAAAAAAATATATATATATGTAATTAAAAAGCGCACATGAGTACGATCAGAATAAAGTAGAGGCTTATTATTAGGGCACGTTCAATCTCTTTTAGGTTGGATTTGTACCTTCATCCCCGAACCCTATTTGGTTCAAGACCTTATGGAGTTAATGATCTCTTGGATCGTTAAGGGGTGTAACCTTCACCTCCTAAACGGTTTACAAGTTCCTAAAACTTGTTAGCGACTCTTTTACTCTATCTTCTTTCCCTTTGGACGCCACCGTACTTTAGTGTATGATCACAGTGGGTTTCAAGCTAGGGGATTAATGCTTGAAATATTCCCTACACCACCGCAAAACCCCTATCCCTCCCACGAAACCCTAGAAAAACCTCTCCCCTACCCTTGAAACCTCCTAATCACTCCTTACCCAGCCCTGAAACCCTAGTGGCCAAGGTTTTTGAGGGTGGAGGAAGAACATTTTGGGGGTTTTAGGGGTAGATGTCAAATTCTTCTAAGGTATTGTGGGAAAGAAAGGGGCTTTGAGTAGGGGCAGGGAGCTGGTCGCCAGCAAGGGGAATGGGCTGACCGGCAAGGGTATGGGATGGCAATGATGTTTGAAACATCGGGGCAGCGTTGATGGGGGAAAGGGGGGTGGATTAAGGTGGTACCGTGGTAGTGAGGTGGCTGAACAGTGGAGTGGACCCTACTGACAGAAACAGTAACATAATAAGGCATGTGGTAGTGATTTTTAACAAACTCTAATTTAGGTGGTAGTAAAGTAAAAAAAAAAAATAAATAAAAAATAAACAGGTAGCAAATGTGAAAATGGTATTTTTAGTGGTAACAAATGTCAAAATTTCCTATAAAATATACATGGTCAACTTAATTGGGAAGGTGCCTCAAAAAAAATTAAAAAATTTAAAATTTAATTTAAAAAATGCCATCCAAATTTATAATTACTATCACACGCACAATAACTAGCCATGTTCGGGGAGCTCTTTCACTTAATCCCAATATACTGAGAGAAAAACATATATTTTTTAGGGATATACATGTTTGCATGCTCCGTACAATTTTTAAGATTAAAAAAAAGCTAATGCAATTAATGTCAATAAAGACAAATAAGTCAATAAACATTATAGATAGTATAATAGTGCAAACACTATTTATAAGACCCAAATCATGAAATCACACAAGGATAATTAGAGGTAATGAACATCATATTAATAGAGGCATATAGGTATACAAATATTTTGAGGATATAATTGTCTTCAAATTATTTATAAGTGTTTTCTCATACTTTTAAAAAGCTAGCTAAGACATTTCTAGGATTTCACATTTAATTTGGAGGCAATAATTCTTTTTAAACCAATAACAAAATAAATTTCCTTTAAAATGAACAATATAAGCATTATAAAGATCTCTATCGTAATTTAAATTATCAACGAATAAATTTCCTTTATTCCAGATTTTCGATCATTTTAAGGAGTTTATTATTCGGTTAATGAGGCAGTAATTCTTAGGGTTGCATACATCTTTTCCTTCGGTAAATTAATACAGAGTATCTCTAATTTTGATGACTACTTTCTATTCAACTTTTTTTTCTCTGCTATCTTTTTCGAAAATAGTTTGCTTATGGTAAAAATAATTCAATTATTACCTAGTTGAGGTCAAGTTGAATCTTGATTTTCTATTAAACATTGTTCATTAATTTCTCTTCATCAATAAGCTTACAATAATTGAATTAGAGTATGTTCTCTTCAGATTATTTGCAGTTCTGTTTATCTCTAATAAGTTCAATTCACTTCAGTTCTTAATTTCCTTCTCTCATAAAATATTCAGTTCAGCTCCAATAAGTTTTGTTTAGTTTAGTTCATCTTAGTTCAGTCAATCAGAACAGGCTCTTTCGAACATATAAGGGTTAAAATTCGGTCATCTTCATGGCTATTTGAGCATAATTAAATCACATTTAATCGATTCCATAAGTTTAATCACATTAAAATAATAAATGAACCATAATTAAATTATTCTCTCTCCTAATTTTATTAAAATTGTGGACTATCAAATAATTAATATTCAATATATGTGCATGCATAGGGTAACTGATACCACTGTAGGAGTTTATAGGTATGAATGCGGAAAACATGAATCATATTCATACAACACCTAATCCCAAGATCATGCATAACACATAAAGAATTAGAATTAATACCTTTGAAGCGTGATTCCACGTGCGATCGAACAAGAACAAGGGAGATAAAGAACCTCAAGCGTGATTCCTCTACTTAGTCCACAGGCACATATTAAGTCCTCCACTAATGCTAGTTAGTTGCAATCGAACACTTCAATTGACCTTCTATGCAGTAGAACGAGCAACGAACAAATCACGAACCACCACGAAGGGAGGGGATGGGAGTGCGGTATAGAGAGAGAGAGGTTTTGGATTACTGGTTGCTTGGTGCACAATTAACTGTTAACTGTGTTGTGTCATACAACCCCAGGCATGGACTTTATTTATGGATCTCATCTCTAAATAAGAGTCCATGACAAAGCCCAAGTCCTAACTCTAATCTAACTATACTAGCCCAATCCAATTCATGATTGGTTACTTGTTCATGAGGCCCATAAATGAGCCTCTAACTTGCTTAACCCAATACCTTTGTTGTGTGACCTCATAGGATCCATTCTAGTGGGCTTTGGACTATTTAACTAGCCCAAAGGTCAATGATCATAGTCTAGCAACAGATAATGACAACCCAAAAGAACGAACTTATTATCTCCATAGTAGTGATCCTTGATATATCTAGTAATTGCACTTATCGAAGACAGAACTCCTTCAATCTCCCACTTATCTGAGACAAGTGCACAATATTCAAATTCCTTAAGTCAATGTGTGTCGATTTGATAATATGATTGCATATCATGTCGTGATCATATTAATCTACAAATCTTTTCTTGAGAAACTGAGTTAGAATTACAAAACAAATGATTACTTTGTAATCCATTTGAGTACGGCCATACATTTTCTGAATTGTCCCTCCTCAAGGGAACAAGACACATTACTAATTAAATAGGTAGACTCAATCCAATCTTGTGGCAACCAAGGCTCCCACTCAAATCATGAGGTAATCAGGAAACACCCTTTATAATCTCTAGTTTTGAAAAGACGTTTGAATGTACACAGTTACATCAACCATTGAATGAAATCAATGTTCCACTCATGTCAAAGGAATCCACTAATATATCTAAAAGCTCTATACTTGAGCTTCAAAGTAGGTCTATAGTTCGATCATGCATCATTCATGCATACCCATGTGATTGACCGAGCCTCACTACGCTCCTATAGCCGAAGAAACAGCGCTATCCAGTCAATCTTACATGCTAGTCCATTTAATGAGATCATTTATGTACACTTTAATGAATCTAGACTAGGAACTGGAATAATGTATGGATTTTGTTCACTTGTGGGGTTTCATTTACCAGGTTATTTAAATAAATTAACTTGACGATCTTATCAATCCATAATTATTTTGGACATTTTATTTAATCTTGAAACTACGATTAAATAAGAGAAATGATAAATTTCTGATTAAACATAATTCTGCAAATGAATGTATTACGTATGTAACTTATTTTTCTCCAAAACCAAATACAACTTCTAATTACATCATTTGTCTCAATCCAGTTTCATTAACATGTTTCTCATGCTTTGGAAATGGAAGGGGTTTACTAAGTAGAGTTCATGAGACATTCTCATAAACATGAATTTTGCAATTTCTAAATCTTATAATCATTTTCATCTCCATACACTAAGAATTTTATTTGCCCTTTCGCAAGGAACTCTGGAATTTCTAATTTGTATTCCAACGTTATATTGGATTTCGATTGAAATCTATCATCACTTGTTCTTAAAACGCATGAATCAAATAGACGAGTATAGTCCATGACATGCATGATGCATCCTTTGCATATTGCATAAGGATCATCACTCAAACACATTAAATCAACCTTTTTCAAAGTATTGAATCATAAGCAATGTGCCATGTTATATGGGATTGAAACTCCTTTCAATATGACGTTGAACCTTATAAGAATCTTATTAATATAAGCTTCTTAACCAAACTCAAACATCCTTTGAGTCCTATCTCTATAGATCTTGAATCCCAAATGTACTCATCTTCTTCTTCAAGGTTTTTCATACAAAACGCACTACCCACCACTTGACTCTTCAAGCAATGAATAATTTGCTCTTTATACTATACCAAGAAGACTTCATAGCTCCCACTAAACATCTTGAACACACAAGACCTTTTCTTCATTTTACGAGAACATCTAACGATTTGATTAACTCACTAAATTAAGAACATCAACTCCCTGATGCTAACTTCAATCCATTAAGGATCTTTTATGCATCCCTAGGATTATTGTTTTTCAAACTTTTGATTGTATCAAATACAAATCGTCTTTTATGAACAATTTCAAGAAATCGTTTTGAAATCCATCTACCAAATTTCATAAGGCAGTAATCACTAAAATGCAACATGATTAATGTAAAGTTTTCATCGTAGTCATAGTCATACTATGAATTAGTTGAATCCTTTAACAAGTCTTTGCTTTGTTTAGAAAACACTTTTCTCTCTTGTCCGTTTTTCTTATAATGGGTCTCACCCAATTAGGCAAATTATTCAAGTGTCATACACTTGCTTACAGACTTAGATACTATTTCAGATTTCGTGGTTTTTAAACCACTTGGAGTTATAACTTGAAAAATCATCTTTGTTACTTGCATAATCATCATGTTCCAAAATGAATGTTTTAGAACTCTTAATCAATATGAAATTATATGTCTTTGACTAATTTTTACATATGTTAGTCATCATTGTGGGTTTTTATGCAACAATTGAAACTCATACAACAAATTTGTTTAGCTTCAATGAGAAACGACAATAGAGGATGTCCACTTGGAATGTACTACCTTCGACACATGGTTATTATTCCCATTAAACTTAATGAGACCACGCGTTGTCATTTGTAACATGAGGTGAGTCATGCTCATATTGTTGCTTTGATTCGATTACTTCTCAAATTTCTTCAAGGTTTTCGAAATCATTTTTCTTGAACTCTTTCAAGGCTCGCAAACTTTTCGAGATTCTTGTACTCCCACTTGCCTTTTGAGGAGGCATATTTAGCATAAGATGAACCAATCATGGTTTGAACCACGTTTGTTTGTTACTTTTCTCAAACTATTTCGAGATTTATACTACTCCCACTTGACCTTTTGGAACAATTTCCATAAGGGCACCTACTTGAGCAACAAACCTTTTGTGCTAAGTATGATTTGTGTAGTAGTACCCCGTGCTCTGTATAGGAATTGATTGTGCATTAAAAGATTTAATAAAACTTTTATTCCTTGCTTTGTAGAAAGACTTTATAAAAAACTATTCTTATCCATATCATATATGGAATCTTTGCTACATTTGATTTGACATATAAAGTTTGTTTAGTTTTGTAGCTTATTTTAAAATTATATCCCTTGAACAATGGTTGGAAGATAGGTAATTGTCATCCATTATCAAAATATATCTCATATAGATTGATAGCTTCCTTCATAAACAATTCACAAGGTTTTCTTTCAGAGTTTGTCGTAAAACGATTTCATAACTCTTGGATGTTCATCAAGATCTTGGCTTAATTATCATTATTATGAACATATCGCAATATTTTGAATGTATTGCCAAGTAAATGTCTTGACTCAACTTTTCACAATTACAATCATATTGTAGTGTAATCATTATCTTGTCAAGTTGATACTGAACTTCATACTGGACGTTTTGAACTTTTCAAAACTTTCACAGTTATGCTCAACTAAGCACAAATGATCATATAACAAATAAATTTTATTGTCCGTCCCTAGCCTTTGAACCTTTGGTTTTCACATCGATATGTATTCGACCTCAAGTTCGCATCATCATTCTCTAAATAGTGACTTTGTCAAAAAAATTTCAAATTAGAATGATAATTACATATATCAATGGATTTATAACCCAATGATATTGAAAGTCCATCCCTTTGGATCTTCCGCATGCAATGTTCATTTTCATTCGAATTAGTTGACATTTTAGAGACAACTTATATATATAGAAATGGTTTAATTATTTCTATCATATAGAACTTTAAACCTATTTAGCAACACATTATGACTCAATGAAGCTTAGAATAACATTTATTCTATCTTTTGAATCTTCGATGCTTAGTCACTACTAAGATTGAATGGTCTTTTGATGATGGCAAGAATAAATAACATTTACTTAATTATAGCCAATAACAAGGTAAGGTGAAATATAGGTTCTACTTGTAAAGTTGAAACTTTTGCTTCCAGACTCGTAGATTCTACTTGTGAAGTAGCAACATTTGCTTCTAAACTTGCAAATTTATTTCTCCTTTAGCCATAACTTCTTCCTTTAGTTCAACCACATTGTTTAATGAGTGAACTAAACAAGACATCGTATGTCCAAGAAGTAGCAATATGCTAAATTAATTTCTATAATATACTTCTTAAATTGGAACATTTCCATTCTTTTACCTTCCAACTATATGAGGTAGTTTCTAATCAATTGGTCCATTTAATTTAAAACATTTGTTGTTCATAACAACTTTTAGCATGTAAGCAGTCTAGGTTTGAGAAGTAGCAACTTGTTTGCATTTCTAGGCATATAACTTCTTAATGCAATCCTCATATATTCTTAAACCTTTCCCATTTGAGCCATTTAGAACACTTCTCTTAGGTCCAAAATGATACTTTGCTCAACTACTTTAAGCACTTTTCATGATTTTGCTAAGTCTTATTCAATCATTATTCATATTAGAGTTTAATCAACTATTTAACTCTTATATAAAGTGGATGAAGAATAGCGTCATTTGATCACCTTTTGATCATAGAGATTTCAAATCACTTTCTTATATTCAATCATATTGAAGATAAGAGATTTTATTGGACTTTTACACTTGTCTTTTAGAGGGTTTGTACCTCTCATCTCATTGTATCCCCTGAAACACTTTTCAAAATGAAGATGTGTTGGAAATTTACTCAAACATTTTGAATAAAACCAACCTTAGACATGTGACATGGATTTCTAAAACTTGCCTTTTAGAACCATCTTTAGCAAAATTGGAATATAGGTTTATGGATTATATTTTAACCTTTTGAGACCGTTTCTCAACTTTATTTTCAAACGAGGAGCTTATATATAATAATAAAATTAGAACGACATGTTACTTGTAAGTAAACGCAAAATTCAATTATGTTTAATAAAATTTAAAGTACCATAAGCGATATTAATTATTGATAACTTTAAAGCATTTATTCAATTTTAATTGATCCCTATTGAATAAAATGATTCCAAGATCCTTTAATTGTGTAAAAGTTAACCGGACTGAGGCCCTACCATCAAGCATTACATTTTCAAGGTGAGTAAACTCTATACTGATTACAACTCTTTGTAATTCTTGGTTGAATAATTACCCATCACATGTTTAATTATTACCCTTAGCTTCAAGGTTCTAAACTCTTTAGGTAACCTTGTTGAGTATAACCAATTAAATATGTAGAACGTGATCTACCCCACAATACCTAAAATAACAAGTGACGCTCTGCTGAGGCCGACCCATCACCCACGATTAAAGGATTGTTGGGTATTTAATTAGAAAAGCTACCTCAATATTTCTAGGACCTAGATTTATTATGTTGTGATTATTTAGTGAACTCTAACGCATCATCAATCAACATAAATAAAATCTAACATGCATAATCTACTAATGCATAAATAAAATATGACATAGTATGGCCCCTTAATCCTAAGAAAACTAATAAAGCAAAAAGCTCCCACTAGAACCTTCATGGATCTCATCCATCTTGCTCCTTTGGGCCTTCACTCCATGGATTTCTTGGACTAATTGCAACCTGTAATACTATTTTTTTCTATTTACTACTTAAATAAAATAAAATAAATTACAAAAATACTTGAAGGTACGCAGACCGTATTTAGATTACAAAAATACGAAACGATGCACAGATCGTATTTAGAATCTATGGGCCATACTAGTCTTTATATATAGCAATAAATAATATCATATATTATAAAGTGCCACATAATAAATCACTCATTATGCTTTCCTAAACTACAACATCGAATGATCATAATTAAGGAAACATGGCATAAAATATCTCATATTTATAATTAATTAATTATTGCAATTAGATAATATCATATATTATTTCTAACCATCCATAAAATATCATATATTATTTGTAAGGTAAGAGATAGAATCAAATCATATTTTAGTTATCAAAGATAAATCATATTTATTTTCCATGGTTATCCTAACTAATTTAGGAGATTCTATCCTAATTGCTAGCCAATCACATAATTTTAATTCAATTATTATCCAAAATAATTATGGGATAATCACATTATTTAAATCAATTATTATCCTTTTGGAATATGCTCAGAATATCCTAACAGATCTTATCCAAAATTAACCACTTAAATTATGGATAATTATCAAAATTAACAACTTTAAATATGGATAATATCAAATATAACAACTTTTGAATATTTAATTTTATCCTAAAATAAAAGATTTTATCCAAATAAAACCGATTTTATCTTTTAAAAAAGATCATATTTTCAAAATATTTTATCTTATCCAAAATAAATCATATTTATCTTGAAATAATTTTTAAAATAAATTAATATATTTTTTTTTTGAAAAACCGTACCACTTACGCCGGCCACCTTGGTTGGCTAGCCGAAGCTAGCCACGGTGGCTGACTGCCTTGACGGCAGCCACTAACGCAAGGGCAGCAGCACTGGCAGCCGTGGCAACAGCCGTGCAACACTTGAACACTGCTGCCCACAGCCACCATAAACCGCCTGCCCTCCCTCCCTCCTTCTCGGACTGGCACCTGGTCAGCAGCCGCCGTGGCTGCGCCACCAGCCGCGGTTGCCGATTTTTTTTTTGTGTGTGTTTTAATTTAATTAAAATAACTTTTATTAAAATTAAATTAAATCAGTCCAAAAAAAATTTCAATTAAATCAACATTGAATCTTAAAAATTATGGTTCATCATAAAATTAATCCCAATTTAATTCTAACTTTTAAAATTAAATCGATGATCATACACAAAACACTTTTATGCATAAATCAATCCAATTAAAATTATGAAATATAAAATAAATCGAATTAAATCAAAATCAAGCATAAAAATCATATTTTAGGGCTATAAATTTCGAAAATTCGAAAAATTAGGGTTAGAGGGTTCAAAATTTTCGAACATATAAGGGTTAAAATTCGGTCATCTTCATGGCTATTTGAGCATAATTAAATCACATTTAATCGATTCTATAAGTTTAATCACATTAAAATAATAAATGAACCATAATTAAATTATTCTCTCTCCTAATTTTATTAAAATTGTGGACTATCAAAGAATTAATATTCAATATATGTGCATGCATAGGGTAACTGATACCACTGTAGGAGTTTATAGGTACGAATGCGGAAAACATGAATCATATTCATACAACACCTAATCCCAAAATCATGCATAACACATAAAGAATTAGAATTAATACCTTTGAAGCGTGATTCCACGTGCGATCGAACAAGAACAAGGGAGATAAAGAACCTCAAGCGTGATCTTCTATGCAGTAGAACGAGCAACGAACAAATCACGAACCACCACGAAGGGAGGGGATGGGCGTGTGGTACAGAGAGAGAGAGAGAGGTTTTGGATTACTGGTTGCTTGGAGCACAGTTAACTGTTAACTGTGGTGTATCATACAACCCTAGGCATGGACTTTATTTATGGATCTCATATCTAAATAAGAGTCCATGACAAAGCCCAAATCATAACTCTAATCTAACTATACTAGCCCAATCCAATTCATGATTGGTTACTTGTTCATGAGGCCCATAAATGAGTCTCTAACTTGCTTAACTCAATACCTTTGTTGTGTGACCTCATAGGATCCATTCTAGTGGGCTTTGGACTATTTAACTAGCCCAAAGGTCAATGATCATAGTCTAGCAACAGATAATGACGACCCAAAAGAACGAACTTATTATCTCCATAATAGGGATCCTTGATATGTCTAGTAATTGCAGTTATCGAAGACAGAACTCCTTCATAGGACTTGTTCTCTTCAACTTATTTCATATAATTAGGGCATGTTCTCACAGACTAAATTCAGCTGAACTGAACTGAACTAAACTGAGCTGACCTGAGCTGAATTGAACATAAATGAAATGAATATTTTATAAGAGAAGGAAATTAAGAGCTGAATTGAAATGAACTGAACTGAACTGAGCTGAGCTGAACTGAAATTAAACGTATGAGAACAGACCCTTATTACTTAGTCCTTAATAAATTCAAATCATATCAGACTAAATCAGAAAGATTCAGATCAGAACTTTTGATTATCATTCACTTATCGTTAATTGCGTATTAAGAAATTTATAAAAATTACATGTTTAAAAAGCTCATGATGAGATGAATTTAAAAAGATCAATTTTGATGATGTTTTTCTTTATAGATTAGTATTAAAATGCGGTCAAATTTTAGTCAAATTATTAAATCAGATCAAACTAGATCAGACCTTAAAAAATTCAGATCAAATCTACTTGTTTCAGGTGAAGAGAACACGTCCTTTCTGAATGCACTACGCATTATTAGACTTTTTTTTTTAATAGGTACATTATTAGACATATAGCCTTTATAAGAGGAATAAAATATGACGTCAATAGTTAGGAGTGCTTATGAGATAAAAACAACTTTTTTTTTAACAATAATAATTAATACTTGTAATCATATCACCATATCTCAAAAGAGTGAAAAGACAAAATCAAATAAAAATAAGACATGTTACACTAAACATAGAGTTCTACTAGGATGAATCGAATTGCAAACTGCTTAAGATCGAATTGAGCAAAACACGTAAATAATCGATTAATCTTGATTTAATATGTTAATGAGAAATCATTCATTAATCATTACCATAATGGGTTGCATAGGCTTCGGGCCATCGGCAATGAGCCTTGAGCGGTGTCGACAATGACTATTCATCACGAACAGCCACGTGCATGGCAAGTACTGTGTAGTTCTAAAAAATAATGAACTTTTAGCCGATAATACAGTGTTACTCCCTCCGTTTTTAAATACTTGCTCCATTTTTCCATGCGCGGAGTTTTAGGGGAAATTTGATAAAGTAATAAAATATGGAGATAGTGGGATTAATGAAAGAATAAATAATTGTAAAAAACCAAAAGTAATGGAGAGAATTGATGAAGAGAGAATATAGAATTAATATGTTGGGGCCACTTGGTGAGAGAAATTAATTAAATATTATAAATACTTTTCAAATAAGGAAATGGAACAAGTATTTAAAAACGGCCAGAAAAGGAAAGTGAAACAAGTATTTAAAAACGGAGGGAGTATAAACTTTGAGAATGTGACCACTCAAATTTTCAATCAATTAGGTCTCGTTCACTTCACATTATTTTTGCTGAAATAAAATTATTTAAAATGAAACAAAATTATATTTGTTGAACTTAAATTATTTTTACTGAACTGAAATTATTTATACTAATTTTCTATTATATTTCTTCTTTAAGAAAACTGATTTTTACATAACTAACCTTATTTTGACTGAACTAAAAATATTCTTTATGAACTAAAATTAATTTCAGCGTGTTTCTGGTGCGGCTGGCCGCACGGTGCGGCAAGGTATCATATCAATAACCCTTCAAGTAACCCCCCTAACAAAGGAACTCCTGACTGACTTAGTAACCCCTGACCAAATAACCCCTGGCTGAACTAGTAACCCCTGGTAACCCCTAGCCTAGTAACCCCTAACAAACCTAGTAACCCATAGTAACCCCAAGTAACCCTTGACCTAGTAACCCCTAGTAACCCCTAGTAACCCCTAACCGACCTAGTAACCCTTAGTAACCCCTGACCGACCTAGGAACCACTTACCAACCTAGTAACCTCAAGTAGCCCCCGACCTAGTAACCATTAACCCACACCCAAACCCACTGTAACCACCACAACACCAACCTTTCTCAACTGCCGTCCTCAAAACCTTAAACTCCACCACACCACCACCAACTCACGTACCACTAACAACCATTAAAATTGTTTAAAAAAAATTAAATCGAACAAATACCTCAAAATTAATGTTGGCTTCGAATTTCACTTGAAATATGGCTAAAAAGGCCAAATTTAGCCATAAAAACTCTAGATCTAGAGTTTTCATGGCTGAATTTGGCCTTAAAACCTCTAACTTGTTTTTCGACGACGGAGTACGAGGAGATTTCTTGCCCCTTACCAGCTGCTCCATTTAACTTGTTTAATTTGAATGGGCTAACTAGAAAAGATGAAAATAGCAAAGAGAAAGTGGAGAGAGAAAGAGGATGAAGGAGAGATAAATTAAAAGAGGGTTCATGAAAGGGGTGTGTTTAGGTGGGAAGAAGAAAACATGAAAGAGAATAGGAGATAGAGAAAAGAGAAAAAAAAATTAAAAAAAAAATTATATTGCGGTTGTTCGTACGGTGCAGCCAGCCGCATATGAAACTTTGTGAATTAATTTTATTAAACTTAACAAGTTTTTACTGAACTGAAATTATTTTTACTTAATATTATTGTTATTTTAGATGAACTACTACAAGAGGGGGGTGAATAGTAGTAGGTTCCAATCGCGGAACTTATGCAGAAATTAACAATAAAAACGTAAACGGAACTTAAAGCCCACATCAAGTTTTACGAGGAAACCATCCGGTGCCTAACTGGAAGTAAAACCTCGGCCCTATTGGGACTTATAAACAAATTTCACTATAATAGGCAACTCTCCTAGTACAACCTATTACACGGACACTTGCCTAGCAAGTTCCACCACGAACACTTGCCTATATGATAGGACACCTCCTACCAGACCTAAGACACTTCCTAGGACCCTTTTCTCCCTTTACCCAGGACACTTCCTAGGTGACCCAAGACACCTCTCAGGTTCCTTTCACTCACTGTGCACTCACATCTACCACTCGAATTTTAGAGAATTAAAACTCATACACTCATGTGTGAATTTAAGAGAATTCACAATCTCACCCCAAAACCAATTACAACACAAAGACACATTCTAACATATAAATGGAAATCTACACATGAAACCCGAAATCAAAATGATAAAGCTTTAATCCTTTGGCAAACTTACTCTTAAGCACTAAGTGGTTTTCACGCTTAAAACTCTCCTTTTGATTTGCTGAATTACTTCTATATTTATATAGGTTCCTCAGCTCACAAAATAAGTTTTTCGTAAATAAGATAAGTTAAACAACAATCTAATCTTATCTCTTTAAAACCAAAACTAAAACAGATTTAATTTCGTTTTATTTGAAAACCAAATCTTATCAAATTCATTTTAATTAAAAGATAGAATTTTATGAAAAAGATAACACCGAGTTAATCAGATTTTAAGGATAAAATCAAATAAATACTTTTTCATAAAACTTATAATTATCTTTTATGAATTGATTAGTTTGCCAAGCCTTATCTGATTTCTAATAAGTTCCATACATAACAACCATTAATATGTTTACATCAACCTACAAAACAAACTTATCTTTTATACAACTATAAGTTATGAAGTCCATCTTTTTCGGTTGATATCTTGATTTTTGCACTGATCCTTGGTTGTTGAGGCTTGCCCCAGCATTACACCAGAACCAGGTCGTTACAACCCATTTTGAAGTTCCTGTTAAGAAACTTTGGGAAGTTCCATTTCTGGAACTCTTCTTCTGTCTTTACTTTTCCTCATGAATCTTCTAAAGTTCGTTTGTCTCAGTTCCTACTTCAGCCAACGCTTATTGAACCTGCAAACATCACAACACTAGAAAATACTTATTAAAAGGAAGTTTGCTCAATTCTTAACATCATCATCAAAACCTCATAAGGGTCAACAATTTCCCCCTTTTTGATGATGACAAACTGAGCAAACTCCTGAGGATAACAAGTAAAGAAACAGAGGGTTGATTTTTCGTTTTTCAATTTTTTTATTTTATTTTATTTTATATATAAGAAAAAACAGAACAGAAAGAAATGACAGAATAAAAATAGAATGAAAAACATACAGAAAGCAACTAAAAGTTGAAAGAAGTGAACAACCTTTGTTACTTACTTAACTGGAACTAGAATAACTTCAGCTTCCAAGTTTGCTCCTGCTTTTCCCCATTTTGGCATTATCAAAAACCTGACTTTTCAAAGTTTTATTCATCTACTCACAGCCCCACAGGAAATTCATTGAATGTGGGAAGCTGGAAGCAGTGCTGGCTAGCTCTCTTAAGCTAGTACTTTCACACAAATTTTCCTGTTTATTCGCAACAATGCATGCACATATAGACAAAGTTCCATAATACTAAACAAAATCCAACCATCCAGACTGCTTAAAATATTACAGACCAAGTTCAAAATATCCAAAAGTAAATAAAGTTCAAAAACAACCAAAGAAAACATATCATTGTTCCAAAACCAACATGAGATAGATTAAGCTAAGGGATGGCTGGGATTAGGCTGCAAGGTTAATGATCAGGTTTCAAGCGCTTTGAGGATCTGCTCAAGCTCTTCCTTGTTTTTTTCTTGAGCCTTCTTCAGTTTGGCTTCCAGGCTTGAAATGGATTTCTGAAAATCCTTTGCTTGAGAGGCATTGCTTCTCTCCATTTCATTCATCTTCCCTGCCATGTCAATGAGTTGTCCTTCAACCTGCATAAGTTTATTAAACAAATCAGTGATTATCTCATCTTCTCCTCCATCTCCTTCACTTAACTCAAAGGGATCATCTGCACTTGTCTTGACCTAAGTTCCAACTGAGAGCCTTCTGCTCTTCCTAACAGGACCTCTCAGCTGTGACTCCTCTTCCTTCCCTTTTTCTTCTGTGCTTCATACTTCACGCACTTTCCCCTCACAACAACAAGGCTTAATCCCCTCAGAGTAGTTTCATTTATCACATTTTCTCCTTTCTCCCTCATATGCCCATAAAAATCCTTCAATTTAACCCCCAAATCTTCAAACACAGAAGCAAGAATTGCAGCATATCCTATTTTTATTTCCTTTTCTTTACAGTGCTCTAAGTGTTGGAGCATAATTGCTGGGAAATTGATTTTAATTCTTTTGTACATGCAAAAGATTAGGGCCATATCTAAGTAGCACAATTCATTTTTCTTTTATGTCCTTGGAACCAAGGACTTTTTCACCAGATTAAATAACAGTTTGTGCAACGGAGAAAGGTCATTGTGATTCATGACACTTATGCCCTTCCTACCACCCAGGTAATTAATAATTTCAGTTTTAGTATGCCCTGCCACCTTCATAGTTACAGCCCCTTTCATATAGGTATTAAACCCCTCACAAGGAACTTGAAGTAGAGTTCTTAGTCTAGCAGCATCAAACTCAATATCAATACCATTCTTTGCTATAACACACACTATCTTCAAATTCACATTCCTTAACAAATTCATACATAGCCAGAGGATACAGATAGTTTTTTTCTTACACTAGAAAACATGAAACCCCAACCCTGAAACTTAAGTAGATCTAGAAATTTGAAATTCACCATTCTACACCATGCATCATCTATTCTATAGCCTACAACATACCTGTCAGCCTGACTTTTCAAAGGTTTCTCATCTTCTTCCCCCTCACAATCATCCTTTGCCTCTTCAGGTTCGTCCTCTGTTGCTTCAATTTCACGAATTTGCTCATCTAGCGATTTTTCTGCTTTTCTTTTCTTCCATTCAGCAATTAGATCGAGGAAATTTGGTAGCCTTGTGGTTGAAGAGGTAGCGGTTTCTTCAACAGCTTTTGGCTTAGTATTTTTAGGTTATGATGAGGTGCGAAGTAATTCAACAAGAGGTTCCAAGTTAATTGGTTGTGAGCTAGAGGATTTGGTGGTGATTGCACTTCTTGGTTCTTAGGTTTTTCATCGTCCATGGTTGATTGTGGTTTAGCTGTAAAAATTTTGTGGTTGAGAGGTTTAATTTGATGTGACTATGAGTTAGTGGAGTTGGTTGGGTGAGTATTTATAGGGGAGTAAATACTTGAGACGGTGCTTTGAAGTTGAAGGGTTAGTTTTAGGAACAATGAATTTTATCTTGTTTTGAAGATTAATCTGGATGGAATTTTAATTCAAGACTTATCTTTTCACATTTTATTTAATGAAGAATTTTCCAGAAGATAATTTTTCTTGAAAACAAGATTTTTAAAATCAAAATTCATGGAACAAGTCATCTACGTGTCTACATTGCCTTAAATAATATGTACAGTTTAAATAAGTGTTAATTGCACTAACCTCCAAGAGTTTACCATCGGTGACATTCCCGTTATGTTTATCACACCAAGTTTGTGATAGATGTTTTATTCTTCTAATTGATCTTGTAATTGACAATACTATATTTGGGAACTTCAGTTGCAATCAATTCAGCTTGATCATCCCAAGTTCATGTCTCATGTTCTCAAAGCATTCTCTGCTCAAAGGCTTAGTTAGAATATAAGCAATTTGATTGTCAGTAGGTAAAAATTCTAACTTAATATAGCCTTTTTCCACATTATCTTTTAGAAAATGATGTCTAATGTGGATATGCTTAACCTTATAATGTTGAACTGGATCTTTTGATATACAGATAGCACTAGTATTATCACAATAAATTGGAACACATTCAAATTTTAAACCAAAATCACATATTTTTTGTTTTATCCATAGCATCTGTGAGCAACAAGCTGCAGCTGCTACATATTCAGCTTCTGCTGTGGACAAAGCAACTGTATTCTGTTTCTTGGAACCCCAAGAAACTAAGCATGGTCCAAGAAATTGAGTCATACCTGATGTGCCTTTTCTATTCACTAGATCACCTGCATAGTCAGCATCTGTGTATCCAACTAAATCGATTGACTCATTTCTTGGATAGTAGAGGCATAGATCATCAGTTCCTTAAGGTACCTAAGTATTTTTTTAACTGCTTTAAGATGAGATTCCTTTGGATTGGCTTGGAACCTCGCACATAATCCTACACTGAACGATATTTCAGGTCTACTAGCAGTTAGGTTTAATAAAGAACCTATCATACCTCGATGATACGTCTTCTAATCTATACAAGTTACAGCTGTGTCTTCTTCCAGTCTAATGTTAGTTCCCATAGGTGTTCTTATAGACTTGGAACTTTCCATCTTTTATTTCTTTATGAGTTCCTTCACATACTTTTGCTGGTGAATCATTATTTCTTTCTCAGTTGCTTAATTTGCAATCCAAGAAAGAAGTTTAGCTCACCCATCATGCTCATCTCAAACTCACCACTCATAAGGTCAGCAAAGTACTTCACCAAAGATTCATTAGTTGCACCAAAAATAATATCATCTACATATATTTGTACAACTAAAATGTCAGTTCCTTTAGATTTCAAAAGCAATGTTTTGTCTATTTTGCCTCTTTTAAAATCATTATCTAATAAGAACTTAGACAACCTCTCATACTATGCCCTGGTGCTTGTTTCAGCCCATAGAGAGCTTTATCAAGTTTATAAACATGATTTGAGAATTCTGGATCTTCAAATCCAGGAGGTTGTTCCACATAGACGTCCTCTTTTAATAAACCATTTAAGAAGGCACATTTGACGTCTATCTGGAACAACTTAATATCCATAAAAGTTGCAAAAGAAATAAGAATGCGTATAGCTTCTAACCTGGCAACTAGTGCAAATGTCTTATCAAAGTCTATGCCTTCTTGTTGATTATACCCCTTGACGACCAGCCTAGCCTTATTTCTCACAATGATTCCATGTTCATCAAGCTTGTTTATGTACACCCACTTTAGTCCAATGACTTTCTGGTGTTCTGGTCTAGGAACTAGGTGCCAGACTTTTTTTCTTTCAAATTCACTCAGTTCAGCTTGCATTGCCATTATCCAGTCTGCATCTTGTAAGGCTTCATCACAGTTCTTTGGTTCCAAAGTAGATAGGAACGAGAAAAATGCACATAAGTTTCTCAGATGGGAACGAGTCTGAGTTCCTTTGGTTATGTCACTCATAATCATATCCACTGGGTGAGACATTTGATGTTTCCAACGTTTAGGGGTAAAGTCTTTGATTGGATACAGTCTTTCAGGTTCAGCATCATTGTCTTCTGTCTCTTGATTCAGTGGTTCTGGATTCTCAAGCTCTGGGTGTTCCTCTTGAGGAACTTCTGTTTCAGTTGTTGTTTGGTTTTCAGCTATAGGGTTCTTGTCTTGCTGCTTCATGGATACAGTTGATTCCTCATCAGGGTCATGTCTTCTTATTAACCCTATTTCGAAATCATTATCATCATCCTGTACATCAATCACATAGTCAGTTTCATAAAAAATTATATGTACAGATTCTTCAACACACATTGTTCTTTTATTATAAACTCTGTAAGCTTTACTATTTGAGGCATATCCTAAGAATACAGCCTCATCACTCCTTTCATCAAATTTTCCCAAGTTTCTCTTTCCATTGTTGTGTACAAAGCACCTACAACCAAATGATCTAAAGTATGAAATATTTGGTTTTCTTCCTTTTATTAGCTCATAAGGTGTCTTGTTAGTTATTGCTCTAATGGAAACTCTATTTAATATGTAACATGCTGTATTTACTGCTTCTGCCAAGAAGTTCCTAGGCAGTCCACTGGAAATCAACATTGTTCTTGCCATGTCTTCCAAGCTTCTGTTTTTCCGTTCAACCACTCCATTTTGTTGTGGAGTCCTAGGGGCTGAGAAGTTGTGGTCCATTCCATATTCATTACAAAACTCATCAAATTTTGAGTTTTCGAACTCAGTTCCATGATCTGACCTCAGGTGGACTAATTGGCAACCTGTTCTTCTCTGTTCTTTCCTAACAAAAGCAACAAACTGATCAAACGTATCATCCTTGCTTACAAGAAAGAAAACCCAGGTATATCTGGAAAAATCATCTAATATAACCATTACATACCTTTTACCACTTCTGCTTTGTATCCTCATAGGACCACACAAATCCATATGAATAAGTTCATATGGTTTTGTGGTGCTTACCATATTCTTAGATTTAAAAGATATTTGCGATTACTTACCTTTAACACATGCACTGCAGACTTTATCTTTTAGGAACTTGATGGATGGAAGTCCTTCCACAAGTTCTTTTGACCTAAGTTTATCAAGCAAAGAAAAACTAGCATGGCCAAATCGCTTATGCCATAATAAGGGATCATTCTCAATGATACTAAGACAAGTCAAGCTACTACTTGGAACTTCATTGAGATCCACAATATATGTGTTCCCTTTTTTGGTTCCTTCAAGAATAATTTTGTTAGTATCATTGTTGATGATTCTACAAAGATTGGAAGTAAAGCTAAATAAGTTACCTTTATCACAAAATTGAGAGATACTTAACAAGTTGTGTTTAAGACCCTCGACTAAAAAAATATTTTCTATAGCATGGGAACTTGACCTTCCTACTTTACCAATAGCAATGATTTCACCTTTCTTATTATCACCAAAGGTCACAGTTCGTTCATAGTAGGCATCCAGTGAGATAAATTCAGATTTGTCTCCAGTCATATGCTTAGAACAACCACTGTCGAGGTACCAAGTGTTTTTCCTCCTCACTAGAACCTGCATGAAAACTAAGTGTTAGTTTCTGGAACCCAGGTTTCCTTGGGTTCCACTGTTTTGGAAGAAGAGTCAGATTTCTTCATCCAGACCTGTTCAGCATGCTCAGTATTCTTAAGAGTATCTATAATTCTTTTAGGACATGTAGCTCGAAGGTGTCCTGTACCACCACAATAGTAACATAATTTCTGACTGGGTAGATCCACATACTTTTTGTTTCTCCTAGACTTCTTCTTATATTCTAGTTCTTCTTTATGTTTATTTTGAGCATTAGCTATCTAAGAAGAAATTCCATTATTAATGGCTTTTTGCCTTTCCTAGCTCTGGTAAGTTCCTCTTCCAACGTTTGATTTTTTATTTTAACTTCTTCCAAATCTGATTTCAATTTTTCAAAGCTTGGGAGTTGGCTTACGAGAGGAACTTCAGAGTCAGGAAACTCTATTCCAAGTTTTAGTTGAGCTAGCTCTACATTTAACATAATATTATCATGTTTCAGTATGAAGTTATGGCTACAGGGGGTCTAGCAGGGCAGTGAGAAGTGGGACGTGAGGGTCGCTGAAGCAAAAGCCGTGTGATGGGGGCTGCAGCTGGCTGCGAATATGGGTGCCCAAAACTTAGTTGAGGGTGATTGTTTGCTGGTCTTCCAAGCTTTGAAGAGCGAAGAGATTGGCTATAGTGAATTTTCTTTAATTTTAGGGGATGTTTTGTTATTTTGCACTAACTTTGTTATTGTTTATTGGTCTTTTGTGAAATGAGGTGGGAATAGGGTTGCTCATGAATTGACCCGGCTTCATCATAGGGAAGTGGGTCAATGAATGTGGTTTGATGTAATTCCCTCTCGTATTCTTGATGTAGCTCTTCTTGATATATCTAATTAGCTCCCCTTTATGGGTTTTATAAAAAAAAGGAAAAAAAAAAGAAAAAAAAAAAGGAATGGACCATGTTTTATTGACTTGATATAAATCTGACCTGGATTCTCATTACTTAATTTCTTCATGTACATGTAAGAGGTTCTGGATTGAGAATACATTGAAGAAAATAGGACCCAAGGAAGATATAATCTCAACATTAATTAAGCTTTAAAAATGCTAACAAAAAAAAAAATTCTTTTGGGTTACTATTTGCACATTAAAATCGCATCATATAATAAGAAAAGGCTATGTTTTTTTTATAAAACCGTAGCAATTAGGTAAAAAAATGCTATGATTTTGAATTGTAGAAAATACATGTTCCTATGTGTTACTCCTAGTTTTGCGGTTCAAAACCAGAGTAAAAGGCTTGAATAAAACCGTAGCAAGTGTACTAGTGTATTTTGCATTGGTACTGCTCTACTTGTTCAGAATTATTGTAACATATGACTTTTAATATCAAATATATTCATCAATTTGACAAGACTAAGCTAATGTTCTAAAAAATGCAAATTAAAAAAAAAACAAAAATTAATAATAATAATAATCAAATGCAAAACAAAATATTTTTTGGCAATTTTACACTACATTGTTTTTTTTTAAATAATCAATAATTAAAAGATACAACATTTTTTAAACAAGTTTATTTGAATATTATTTGGGTAAATGTCATATGGTTAAAAATTTATAATAGTACATAACCAACAATTTTATTTGAAAGAATTTGTAATTTTTTTTGTTTTACATATTAATTTGTATTTCATGTTTGAAACTAATTGTCAATTTAACCATAATAAAAGAAATTTTGTCGTAAGATTCCTATCATTAGATTAAGTTTATTTTCTTTAAAAGAAATATGGTCGGTTTATATAAACATATGTTTGCCACATAAATAAATTTTGATGTGGCACAAGTGTTATAATGGTTGTCACATTGAATAAAATACCCGTGTCACAAGTGTTTGTTTGCCACGAGAATAATATTGTCGTGGCATCACTGTCTATTTGCCACAGGTTTATAAATACGTGTGGCATAAGTGTTTATTTGCCACGGGAAAAACATATAGTCGTGACACTAGTTTCAGTTAGCCACGAACATCATTTTCCCGTGGCATAATATTTGTTGTCATATCAAGTTTATTATTGAATTTAACTTTTCCCGTGGCAAGATCAAATATTGCCACGAATTCAGAATTCCCGTGGCATAATTCGTGGCACAAGTGGTGAATTGTTATAGTGTGAAGTTATGGCTATAGGGGTCTAGCAGGGCAGTGAGAAGTGGGACGTGAGGGTGGCTGAAGCAAAAGCCGTGTGATGGGGGCTGTAGCTGGCTGCGAATATGGGTGCCCAAAATTTAGCTGCGAATATGTACTCGTTGAGTTATAATGAGAACTTGAGACATTGAATTAATTTGACAATTATGCATCATAGACCTACAACAACAGAAAGATCCAAAGAAAATGTATGATAATGTAATTTCGGTTATCCATTCACGTATAAATGTTACTTATATATATACTCTGTAATAAACATGAGAATGATCCAAAGAAATTTTTTTATTCTGTTATCGATCATCTATAATTACAGTTGGTAGGATTGAACAATTCTAAAAATTGGGGTTAGATGAAACAAACCTACAACCATTCAATCATATAAACAAAACAAACAAAAAGAAAAGAGTGAATGATTCTATAGTACGAAAATTAGATGCAAAGGTATAATGGGAGTAATGGGAATGGTAATGTTGTGCGGCTATAATCAAAATTATAAATTGAATCCCAATTACTTATTTAAAAAAAAAAACAAAAAACAAAAAAAAAAAAAAAACCAGCAGTTTACATGACAAAAAAATAGGGGGAAAAATCCTTCCAAGACAATATTTTGTAATAATATGGCTACTTTTGGAATAAGAATTTATAAATGGCTGTTTTGGTAAATAGTTTTGTTAAAATAGCTAATTCAGTAAAAGATCAATGATTTGAATAGAATGGAGGTGATACGGCTAAGGTCATTGAATGGCAATTACCTAAATGCTAATGAAGATCAGAAATCAGTCAGCCTTCATCATCATGTTGCAAATAAGCTAATACCGCAAAGTACAGAGTGGAGAGTGACTTGGTGTCACGGTCCGAGTGTTCTAACACCAGATCGTCGCAACGCGCTATTTTCTATTGGCGACAAGGACGCAAGCCTAGAATGAGAGAGACTCGTGAGCACACAGCAACACGGACCAAAGGTATCTGAAGAAAGCACACGTCAAAAACAGGTGCGGAGTCGAGGTTTGTGGCGGCCGATACTTCAAAGCGGGCACAAGCGGAACCGACGAGATGAAGGCGTCTTTAAAGGGATCTCTTGATTTGGTGGGGATGCTTTAAAACAAGACAAGCACAATATCTATAAAGGCTTATAACAACACACAAGTCTTAAAGCAATAGCAACAGGGTAGGGAGCTTTAATTCATTAACCATCACTCCTTAAAGAGCTTTATATTGAATAAGAAGAGAATTACATGTGAACGCTGAAACGACTGTAATACAATAATTCTCTGTAGAGCCTAGAAAACAAAAAGAAAGACTTAAAAGACACTACATAAGGGAAAATACAAGGAAAAGTGAAGGGGATACATAGAGAAAGAGGCGGATTCTAACACTTGGTTAGAGCTCAAAAATTGCGTCTCAACAGCATCTACGACAAGGTGCTCACTATTCGACATTTGGTGACAACCTTGATGGTCGGACAAGAAAACTAGCCTGCATTAAATGGTGTCGGCGACTTGTATGTAGAATTCAAGAACAATTATGTTGAAACTCATTGTAACCCACTTGTGAGTGTCCCATATTGGAGAAAGAGGAGAGGTGGTTTCACTTTATAAGATAGAGGAGGTACTTCTACTATTGCCAATATATTGGTTTTAGTATGGAAGCTCCTAAGCCTAGTTTGTGGATCAAACTCTCCACTTTGTTTGGGTCGCCCAAACCCATTTCATATTGTTTCGAAATTTAACGTGGTATCAAAGCCTACAAATTTTTACCTATATTGAATGTTCATTCCCAATAAGGATTATAAGATGTGGTTCCACTTTATAAGATATAAGAGGTACTCCTACTATTGCCAATTGATTTTAGTACGGAAGCTCCTAAGCCTGGTTTGTGGATCAAACTCTCCTCCTTGTTTGAGTCGCCTAGACCCATTTCATATTGTTTCGAAATTTAACAAATTATAAGTTGTTCAACAGTAATGTCAAAATATTTCTATATTCAGTACTTCGAATTATTGTTTACTCACTTAGGGTGTAATAATAATATAGTAAATCGTGGATGGTAGAAGTTGTTGATATGACTCCAAAGAGTGACGACAATTTATTTTTAAATAATTCTGGCTTCGCCTCTAATAGTAAGACTGTAAAATAAAGGGAAAATTTACGAGGAAGGTCCTTTTATGAGGTCGACCTTGTGTGGAAGGTCCTTTTATGAAAAAGGTGGCACGAAAGGTCCTTATATGAACATTGGGTTGCGAGGAGGGTCCTTTGACCAAATTCCGGCGTTGACCAAGATTTTCCAGCCAAAAATAATCACGTGATGTGCACGTGACCACTTAAATGAGGTTTTTTAGGTGGTGGATGTTCGAGGTGTGGGTTTTAATGGGTGGTTTTCGTAGGTGGCCGGTTCTGGTTCTGGTGAAATCAAACACCATAACAATTAACAACCATAATTCTAATTGTAATTGTTGTTTCCGAGCTTAATTTAAAGGGTGAAAGGGAAATCAAGGGAAAAGAAGGAAAAAGGAAAAAAAAAAACCTCATTTAAGTGGTCACATGCACATCACGTAATTATTTTTGGCCGGAAAAAATTGGTCAATGCCGGAATTTGGTCAAAGGGCCCTCCTCACAACCCAATGTTCATATAAGGACCTTTCGTGCCACCTTTTTCATAAAAGGACCTTCCACACAAAGTCGACCTCATAAAAGGACCTTCCTCGCAAATTTTCCTAAAATAAAGTGTATTTTGGTTGGACAGATGGTTTTTAATAACGTCCCTGATGTTATTGGTGGTGGTGGCTCATTTTTGATGAAATAAGGACATAACGTCAATGAATCTGCTACATAGACTAATGGAGATGTTAATGTGCATAACAAGGTTGGTAAACAAGGAAGTGTTTCTGTCTTTTTTAACAACAGGCAATAACAACCTTCCTCATCAATCATGATTAACTACATATTATGCTAGTGTTTCATCTATGTTAACTCTCATTATATTGGCTATGCTAATAATTGCAATTGTTACCATTTTTTACTTAGATTGTTACGTTAATGATATCTTGACCAGGTATATTCTTGATTGCTACTCCGTATTAGAGTTTCATTAGATATGTTATACGAAGTACAAAGTATATTTTTTATATCTCATGACATAATTGTTTATTAGTACCATTTTAATTTGTTATTATATATGTTGCAACTATGTTTATTCAGTTGCTTGCCTCTGTTCACTGTCAATATTCTACTTTAAATATTCTTACAATGACTAAAAGTAATCTATGTAATTATATTCAGTGTTATACTTGGGACGATTTTCTTAAAAAAGGTTTTTCTAAGTTATGACTATGTAGTTCGTTGTTGATTTTTAAGATGTACCCATGTTTTTTCAAAATTGCATGATGTTTTCTTCAACTTATAATGTATCGTATTCGCGGGCTACTTGATTGACCTTTGACTCAGGTCAAAACTAGACCTGAAAGCTCATAAGAAACTCAAATTCCTTTCATATGATACCCTCTTCGTACATTACTATATTACTTGATCCATTTCTCCGCATTTAGAGCTTTAAAAGAAATAGTAAAAAGCACTTCCTCCGTTTCTTTAAAACTGCAACATACACTTTATCACTGTATTTAAGAAAGGTGAACCTCACATAATATAATACACTCAAAATAGGGTTAAGAGCTTGTTAGGAGTATAATCAAGTAGGCGATGAGCTGTAAATAAAGATAATAATACAATTCTCACCACAAAAATCATCCTTTTCCAACTATTATGATATTTTCGTTTTAGAGAAATGTTAATAAAAAATTTAATGACCTTTTGGGCCTTCTAGACTTAATCATTATTCATTACCATAATGGCGCAAATTTTTCTATGGACCCTGGTCCATCTAGAAATAGGTGGAACACGCTTACACTTTTGAACATTTAGTAAAAAGATATGAATAATTGTAAATTTTAAACATTTAGTAAAGAAATCCGAACATCACAGTGTACGACGCCTATATTTTTGAACAAAATAATATTTGAGCAATCGCATATTTTAAAAATTTAGTAAAAAATAATCCGAAAAACATCGCAAATTTTTTACTAAATTCTTAACAATCGCAATATATCTAAACAATTCGAAAGTATCTGAACAATCGCAATGTACCATTGCCTACACTTTTAAACATTTAGTAAAGCATATAAACAATTAAAAATAATCCGAAAAATATCTTAACAATCGCAATATATTACGCCTAGTAAAAAAAATCTAAATAATTGCAAATTTTGAAGATTTATTAAAAAAAAAAAAAAAAAAAACCCGAACATTGCAAATTTTGAACATTTAGTAAAAGTATCTGAACAATCGCGATGTACCATGCCTACACTTTTAAACATTTAGTAAAGCATATAAACAATTGCAAATTTTGAACATTTAGGCCCTGTTTGATTCACCTTAAAAAAATAATATTAAGTAAAAATAATTTCAGTTCAGTAAAAATAAGTTCAGTTCAGTAAAATTAATTTCAGTTCAGTAAAAATAATTTCAGATCAGTAAAAATAAGTTCAATTCAGTAAAATTCAGTTTTATTAAAGAAGAATTATAATAGAAAATCAGTAAAAATAATTTCAGTTCAGTAAAAATAATTTAAGTTCAGTAAAATTAAGTTCAGTTCAGTAAAAATAAGTTCAGTTCAATAAAAATAATTTCAGTTCAGCAAAATTAAGGTAAATCAAACAGGGCCTTAGTTAACAAATCCAAACATTGCAAATTTAAAACATTTAGGAAAAAAAATCTGAACAATCGCCTAGATTTTAGCAAATGGGCTGGTTTGTTGGTTGCATCGGAGTTTGTTATGGTCTGCATAGAGTTCGGGCCTTTGGCAATATAATGGGCCTGGAGCGGTGTCGGTAAATGACCTTTCAATCTTTCATCACAAACAGCCACGTGCATAGCAAGTACTGTATCTGTAGTTATACAGAATATTGAACTTTTAGCCGATAATCCTGTAATGAAATGCATGCGACCACTCTAATATTCAATCAATTCACTATTTACTCATTACACATCCTATAATAATACATTAATACTTAATCAAGTGTCATCATAAAAATCTTATTTTTCTCTCAAAAAAAAAAAAATGTGTATCATAAAAATCTTACTTCGTATTACGTATATAGTCGTATAATAATCTATACTTAGTATTTAAAAATAATCTATACTTAGTATTTAAAAAAGCAAACCAAAAAAGACATATGTCATCATTCTATTACACTTTCCTATCTTCTTCTTCAACTCAATGTGCCACTTGTCGTTTTACATTTTTTATTTTTAATTATACAATTTTTCTTAACTCTTTCATTAAACACTTCATCTTCATCTCCCCTCTTTAATTCAACCTTTTTATTTTCTCTCTTTGATTTTAGTCCCTCCATCTTCTTTATATTAAGTCTCATTTCAAATTAAAGTCCCAAAATTTTTATTTCTTTAATTATGTTTTCATTTACATATTACACTCATAATTATTTATTGGTATTTCCTTAATCATCTCTCAATGCAATTTTCTTTGAACAAGCCGTGCATTGCACGGGCCAAAAGACTAGTTAATCATAATAATTAGCACTGTCAAAACGGTTTGACAGTTCGGTTTCGGTTTAGTTTGAAATCGGGTCGGTTTGGAATCGGTTTAATTGTCTCACGGGTCGGTTTTGGTTCGGTTTAAATAGTTATCGGTTCGATTTGGTTTCGATTTATTCTTAAGCGGTTTTAATTCGGTTCGGGTTGTAAACAGTCCGGGTAGTAAACGGTTCGGTGCAGACGTGTTGCGGTTTGTTAACGGTGCGGTGTAAACGGTTTTTATACCGGTTCAAACAGTTTCGGGTTGGAAACGGTTTCGGGTTAGAAACAGTTCGGTTCTTTTTTGGTTCAGTTTATAACTGGTTCGGTTCTTTTTCGGTTCAGTTTTAACTGGTTCGGTTCTTTTTCGGTTCAGTTTATAACTGGTTCGGTTCTTCGATTGTTTAACCACTTTAACGTTATTCATATCGGTTCCATTTCAAGTTTACTAAATTATAGTTGAATCTGAATTAAAATATAGCCTAATAGTATATTCATGTCACTGGCACACTCCCATCTTTATTTCATTATTACTTAGAGAATCAATGTAATCATATGCTTAATAGTCTCTGTGAATTAATTTTATTTATTACGCCTTTAGCCAAGCCTTGATACTTAATATTACAAGCTTTTTGTTCATTTGGTTTCATCACCTCAAATGTATACATGACTAGAGGCAGTAGTGTTGCTAATAGTTTGAGGCAGGGCCTGAGCCTGCTTGTTTTGCTCTTGTTTGTGAACACTGATTATCCTTAAGACCTTAATGAATGATTTGCCTTGCTATTTTAAAAAAAATATTCTAAGATTTCTAATATTTAATCCATTTAATTATATCCCCGTCAAAAAAAAAAAAAAAAAAAAAAAAAAAAAAAAAAAAAAACCATTTAATTATATAAAAAAGTTTGTAAACGGTTCGATTTAGAAGCGGTTTGGTTCATAAACGGTTCGGTTCATAAACGGTTCGGTTTATAACCAGTTCGGTTTACAATCAGCTCGGTTTTTAAATGGTTCGGTACAAACGGGTAGCAGTTTGCTAACGGTTCGGTGTAAGCGGTTTTTTTTGCCAGTTTAAACGGTTTCGGGTTGGAACCGGTTTCGGGTTAGATACGGTTCGGTTCTTTTTCGGTTCGGTTTTCTTTCAGTTCGGTTTATATTCCGTTCGGTTTGTTAACGAGTTCGGTTCTTATACGGCTTAACATTATTCGGGTCGATTCGGTTTCAGGTTTACTAAAATACGGGTCGAGTCGGTTTTCCACTTCAAAAAAATCGATTTTTAATTGGTTCGGTTCTCATTTGGATCGGTCGATTTCAGGCTATTAAACGGTTTCGGTTTGAAATTTGACAGCACTAATAATAATCCTAACTTTATTCAAACCTTTATTGCAACGGTGGCAATTTGTAACATCACCTACGTGTCAAATCTTTTATAGCATTGCTGTCAATTTTATGTTAGTTCCCTTATTACATAAACTTTGTAGTCATCTTTTCTTCTCTCTATTTCTTCATAGTTCATAACATCTTCCTACAAACACTATACTTCATTACTTCCCACCTCAAATTTTACATGTAAAAATGGATACTCAAAACCTTAAGCAAAGGACTACTAGACAAGAACCCACCACCACGAACGACGAAAGCGTTCGAGGGGCAGGGCAGAAGATGAAGAGAACCATGGCAAAACGCGGTCTTAAATCATTGAGTATAGCACTAACAATCCCGGTGATTCTAACACTTACCAACATCTACATGTTTGGTACAAGTGACAACTACAAGTTGTTCAACAGACCTAATTGGGTACCTCCAATATGGGCTTTGCACATGGCTTGTTTGGGCTCAGCTTCCTTATTGTGCCTTTGTGGGTGGCTCGTTTGGGCTGAAGGCGGGTTTCATAAGAACCCGAATATAGCCGGGTTATATTTTGGTCAGTTTGGGTTGAGTCTCCTTTGGGATCTCTTGATGTTTAAGCTTGGCGCTAACTGGGCTGGTTTGTTGGTTGCAGTCGGAGTTTGTTATGGTTTGTATCAGTGTTACAGGGCGTTTAAACAAGTGAGCGATATCGCCGCCGATTTAGTTCTGCCGTGCTTGGGATGGTCTGCACTTCTTGGATTTATAAGCCTTAAGTTTATGCTGAACTAAAATTGTTGGTGTAATATGAATCTGTTGTTGAATGTCTGTAGATATATAGCTCTTTCCCAACCATTTTGGTGTTGTTTTAAACGTGTTTCTTCTTATCTTTTTATCTTTCTTTCGCTATATTATGTGAGTTATAATGTTTGTATGTATAAATTATCTTCAAGTTTGATAAAGTTTCTTAATATTACAGGAAAAAGTTAAAATATATTTGGTTGCTGCCTTGCTGCTGTACTAATACTAGAGTTTGAGCAAAGAATTTCAGCATCTGCAAAACAATCTCAAGGGGTACACTAGATTGAAACTAGAGGCATAAAACTAAAATAAATTTAAGTTGTACACTTTTTTGGCCTTTGAGATGTTTAAAGAATATTTTCAGTTATCTAAGACGGTCTATATAAAAAATTCATATGGAATAAGAAATCTAAATATAGATAAACCAAAGTCTTACGTGAAAGATAACTATTACCAAAACATCATTACTATAACTTCTTGGATTTATAATCCTTAAGTTTATGCTGAACTAAAAAATATTTGTTTTAAGTGAAAAAATTGGTCGAACTGATGCATCATAATTCATACATGCAGATTATAACTTATAATGTGAAAGATAACTATAATTAAAACATCATTACTGACAATCCAATGCTTCAACTAAAGTTGCAGATCAGAGTCTTTCCATTGCTCGTTAACGAAGCAGGAGAAGCTCTTTGTTTCATAGAACAAATGTGTAAAATACCAGATACACCAATAATAATAAGCTCCTAAAAGTAGCAAACATCCATTTTCCAGAATTAGTCTCAATTTCAAGATCACCACCATTAACATGAGATAAATCGCGCTAAGTGACTGCAAAATTCATAAAATGCCTCTTAATTCTAAACCCGGAATTGTGCAGTGACCTTCAAACAGGGGCAAATTATACTAGGAACCCATCAGTGTCTCTGCCTACTGGCTATGAGAGGGGTGTTCATGACTGGCTTGATCAACACACGTTTTGGCGTGTGTAGTGCCTAAAGCCCTAAACCGCGGTGCAGTAATTCATGCACCCAAGTGGTAAGAGCTAGGAGCAATTTGCCCAGTGATTGATATCAGCAGCTCATCAAATAATACCATTCCCATGATCCACTACACAAGTGTTATTGTTCACTTCCCATCTTAAACCCAATGACCGGCATTAAGGTTAACCATGACACCCTATATTTGAATACTTTCCATACCATAACAAACCATTGCAGAAAGAAAAGGAAGGCAAGAAACTAAATATGGATTATGTACTTAGATTTCTGAAAGAAGCTAAACATGGATTATATACTCAGATTCCCGGTAACAAACACCGACAAGATCAGTGTTAATACATCGAATTCACAAGATATTTATCAAGCAACAACAGCTGAGAAGAGAACCAAAAAAATATGGTACTTATCTCTTTCAAGTGGTACGAGTATAGTTTCCTAAAAAGGAACAAAAGAATATTATGTACAATCCTAACAAGCACATACACAAACTCTCATACAAAACCTATGATGTCGTACACAAACGCATGAAATAAGAGCTGAGAGATCACAGATGAGAGAGAGGGATGACCAGCCAGCTCAAGATCATGATGCCTTCATTGCCTGAATCCCCTGCTTATCTTTAACCTCGTCCAGTTTCAGTGTCTGATCTCGTTTTTTCTTAACTCTCCTGCTAGCAAGTGACACATGAGAAAATCCATACATTTTCAAGACCTGGTTATCCCCAAAATTGAACGCTCTCTCCATATGTTGCAAACATCTTTCCACAGGATAATCACTAATCACTCCACAAGGCTTACAACCCACGAAATGAGTCACCAACGGCCACCTATCATCACCTAAACCCGGATGATGATTCTCAAGCATCTCTTCATATTTATCAACCAAAATCCCCCAATAACCGTGCAAGTAATACGAATTCTCCAAATAAACATTCTCCCCCCACTTCTCCTTATTCTTTGCCAACAAATAAACCATAGCAGATTGATCATCCGCTTCAAATGGAGGTCGATCCTTCAACTCCTGAGTAAGAACATCCCCCGCCTCAACCCTTGTCTTCCCCTTCGGCCCCATTGGAGCCCACGCGTCAAGAAGGTCCAACGACCATTGACAATTTCGAATCAAAAAACTTCCAGTGTTCAACCCAATCCAATTCTTCTGTTCGAAAACCATCTCCTTCCAACCATGCATAATCAAATTATAACCCTCATACCTCTCCCATGGCAACTCAAATTCCATATCAGTAAACATAGCATCACTATCCATCCACCAAAGAAACTCGATTTCGGGGTTTCCCAACAACAGAGTCCTAATCAACGGCAATTTCGACCAAAACCCGGACATTTCAGCATCCAACAATGCCAGATTATAGAATATCTCAATTCCATGTAATCTACAATAATCAATCTTATTCTTTATCGACTTCAACAAGTAATAATCACCTACAGGACTCTCACATGGTTTTGGAGACGAACCAGTTACTAACAAAACCCTAGGTTTCTTCTTCTCCCCAATAAAATTGGGCATTTCAGGGTGTTTTTTCAACCAGTTCTCTCTCCTCCCATCCCAATTAACAACCTTAGGACCCAATTTATAAGGCAATAATCCAGAAGACGAAGATAATTCAACATCAACACCATTATCATCATCATAATAAAACTTCTTGTAAACAAAATTAGCGTAATTAAACGAATTCGAATTCGAAGAAGACGATGATTTTACCTCTTCAAGAAGATGATGAGGTTCAGCAAGCTTACGAGATGAGAAATGGTTGCGAATTTCGATGAAATCTTGCTCTGGAGTTCCGAATTTTCCGGCCCCAATTGTGCCGCGAAGAACGATGATGGTGAGAAGAAGGCAGAGGAAGGTGACATTGCAATGGCGGAAGAATCTGTAGAGCTGCCTAGCTTTGCGAACTCCTAAGCACTTCTCTAACATTTTTGGAAATTAATGGCGGAAATTCAAGGAATTAGGGAAGCCATTAATGGCGGCAAATTGAGAAAATTGGGGATTTTTGAAGATGAATTAGGAACCCTAGGACAGAGAAGAGAGGAGAGAAAGTGTGTTGGGAAGAGTGTCGGTGTTTTTGGATGAGGAATTTTTGTGTTGTTTATTACGGAGTACAATCTGTAAGAATCATTACATTATTTTATTTATTTATTTTTTTGAAAGACATAACATTACCTTTTAAAAAAGAAAATACTGAGTAATTTGTTGGACATTTTATTTATTTGGATGGTTGCATTAATTAATTGATTGAGGTAATTAGTGTTAGTGTACTTTCTAAGTTAATGAAGGTGCTACACAAATATAATAACACAAAACACATGGAGTAATTTAGTGGAGGTTATGAGGTACACATGGTGGTATTAAAGAAAAAAGGGTTAGTTGAAGGAAAGGGATTTGACCAAATATTACAACTCATACAAATATCTTTATGTATTCGTGCTTTCTACAAATTAATTTTATTTATTTATTTATGAGTGAATTTATAATACGGAATTTAAGTTTAGTTAGCCAATATTTAATAATATTAGGTTATGTTCACCTTTTTTAAATATGTTGTTACTTATTTCATATCACATCAGAAGAAATAAGTTTAGATTAGATTACATTAGATCAAGAAAAATAAGTTAGATTATTAGATCAGATCGGAAAAAATAAGTTCTGAACACACTTTAACCTTTATTTTATGTGCGATTTTTAACATTTATTTTATGTGCAAATTTTCATCTATAAATGTACAAGTATTTAATTACGTGATAAAAATAAAAAATATTATAGAAATTACATATTTGTAAAATAATACACATTAATACAATTTTAATAAGACCACATTTGATATGGTTTTTTTTTTTCGATTAGCATATAAGGTCATAGTTTTATCCTGAACAAATAAGTTTAGAACAACTTTGAAAAACTATATTTAGTAATTTTTTTTTTTTTGGGGGGGGGGGATATTTAGTATTTTATTTCACCTAATTTTTGCTTATCTAATACTCGTATGATCTTAACTTTTATTATTATTATTATTATTATTATTATTATTATTATTATTATTTGATTTCCTAATTTGACTAATTTTGACTTGTACACTAATCTATAAGGTTTAAAAAAGAAAGTTAAACAGGATTTTATTAGATTTGTTTAATTGTGTGTATATATATATATATAATAGGATTTTATTAGATTTGTATATATATATATAACTAGTTTTGTGTCCCGTGTGATGCTCGGGTTGTTTATTAAATTTTGAGATAAATTTTAAATCTATATTCAAATTTCAAAATATATCTCTAGTACAAAATTATTTAGCAATTGATGTGCTTTTGTAACGATTTAAACTATGTAGTAGGCATGTAAATGACTAATAATAATATTGGTATTTTTTTAGAGTTATAATCTAATTTTTTTTTAATAAGATTATAATTCGATTTATATATATGAATAGAGTTATAATCTATTTTTTTTAATAAACTTATAATTCAATTCATTGTTGGCAGATAATTAAGGAACATAAAGAAAAAAAAAATGGTTATTAAATAACCATGCATTACCATTGAAAATTAAAGGTGTTTCCAAATATAGGGAAAAATAACTAATGGTAATAAATATTGCAGGCTAAATTTTAAATGACTTAGGTTGTTTTAAGAAAACTATAAATTGAGCATTTCCTTCATTTGTATGTAATAATTTCAAGAGAAAATCTGAGAGAAGAAAAATAACTCAGAGAAAAGAGGGGTTGTGTTTTTTGCACTTTGGTATAAATAGACATTTTGTTTATGTAATTTATTTCTCCCTCAAATTTGATTAAATAGAAAATTTGCATTATTTTCTTAACAATTGGTATCAAGAGCTTGGTTGACAATTAGTCCACATTACGATAAAAATAAAAACGATCATAAAAGAAAAAGTCAAATTTGAGTGGGAGAAATGGCTGCAGACAAAGGAGAAGTTAAACTTGAAAAATTCGATGGTAAAGATTTCGAATTTTGGAAAATGCAGATTGAAGATTATTTATACCAGAAAAAACTCTATCAACCTCTGGAAGAGAAAAAGCCAGATGGCATGCAAGAAGCAGAATGGAAGCTTTTAGATAGACAAGCACTCGGAGTTATTCGATTTACGTTATCACGCAATGTGGCGTTTAACATTGCAAAGGAAACCACAACGGCAGGTCTCATGAAAGCTCTCTCTAATATGTATGAGAAGCCATCAGCCTCCAATAAAGTTCATTTGATGAGGCGGATGTTTAGTTTGAGGATGTCGGAAGGTGGATCGGTAGCTCAACACCTTAATGAACTCAATTCTGTCACAACCCAATTGAGTTCTGTTGAAATCAAATTTGATGATGAAGTATTAGCGTTAATACTTTTATCTTCCCTGCCAGATAGTTGGAATGCTACAGTCACAGCTGTGAGTAGCTCATCGGGAAATAACAAGTTGAAGTTTGATGACGTTCGTGATCTGGTTCTTAGTGAGGAGATTCGACGAAGAGAATCAGGTGAATCTTCATCCTCTTCAGTATTGCATACAGAGTCAAGAGGAAGAAATTTAATCAAAAGGAATGAACGCGGAAGATCAAACTATCGAGGACAATCCAGAGATAGGAGGTCAAAATCCAGGAATCCAAATAATTTCCAAAACTCAAAGACTGTGGAGTGTTGGAATTGTGGAAAGATTGGGCACTATAAAAATCAGTGCAAGGGAACACCAAAAGGCAAAGAAGTGAAGGCAAAGGCAAATGTCACTTCTACCGGAGAAGGTGATGATGCGTTGATATGCTCATTGGAGAGCAAAGAAGAGTCTTAGGTATTAGACTCTGGAGCATCGTTCCATGCTACTTCTAATAAAAACTTTTTTGAGAAGTATGTCCATAGAAACCTTGGACAGGTATACCTTGGTGATGACCAACCTTGTGATATTGTTGGTCAAGGTAATGTCAAAATTAAGTTAAATGGGTCAGCTTGGGAGCTGAAGGATGTCAAACATGTTCCCGACCTAAGAAAGAACTTGATCTCAGTTGGGCAGTTGGCTCGTGAAGGTTACACTATAATCTTTCAAGGTGATAATTGGAAGATTTCAAAGGGAGCAATGATAGTTGCTCATGGTAAAAAGAATGGTACTTTCTATTTGACAGCTGGAGCGTGTTATTCGATTGCAGTTGCAACAGAGAATGAAAATTCCAAGTTATGGCACCAAAGACTTGGTCACATGAGTGAGAAAGGAATGAAGATCATGCATTCAATTGGAAAACTCCCTAGTCTAAAATCTGTGAATTTAGACATGTGTGAAGAATGCATACTTGGAAAGCAGAAGAGGGTAAGCTTTCAAACATATGGAAGAACTCCAATGAAAGAAAAATTGGAGCTTGTTCATTCTGATGTGTGGGGACCAACAACCACCCAGTCTATAGGTGGAAAACAGTACTTTGTGACTTTTATTGATGATCACTCTAGGAAAGTATGGGTTTACTTTCTAAAATACAAGTCCGAAGTGTTTGAAGTTTTCAGGATATGGAAAGCTAGGGTTGAAAATGAAACAGGTCTGAAGATCAAAAGATTCAGGTCCGACAATGGCGGAGAATATGAGGACACCAAATTCAAGAAGTTTTGCTACGAGCATGGTATTAAGATGGAAAGAACTGTGCCAGGTACGCCTCAGCATAATGGCATAGCTGAGCGGATGAACCGAACATTGACCGAAAGAGCCAGAAGCATTCGTATACAGTCAGGTCTACCAAAACAATTCTGGGCAGAAGCAGTCAATACAGTAGCTTACTTGATCAATCGAGGACCATCAACCCCATTGGAGTACAAATTACCAGAGGAGGTATGGAGCGGCAAAGAGATCAAATTGTCGCACTTAAAGGTATTTGGTTGTGTAGCTTATGTGCACATTAGTGATCAAGGCAGAAATAAGCTTGATCCTAAATCAAAAGTTTGCACTTTTATCGGTTATGGCGAAGATGAGTTCGGATACCGTATTTGGGATGATGAAAGCAAAAAGATTATTCGTTCAAGAGATGTAATTTTCAATGAGAGAGTCATGTACAAAGATAGGCATAAAATTGAGAGTTATGAAACAAATCAAAAAGAATCTACATTCATTGATGAAGATTATGTCCCAGACAGTACGATGCAAGAGTACACTATCATAAGTACACCACAACAAGAAGAACAGACTGTACAGGGCAGTACATCGCAATCAAATGACATACAACAACCTTCTTGTCCAACTCCTACACTAAGAAGGAGTATTCGACCACATGTGCCTAATAGAAAATATATGAATTATTTGTTATTAACTGATGATGGGGAACCAAAAGATTATTATTAAGCATCCTAGACCAGAGATGCTAGCAAGTGGGGGCTTGCAATGAAAGATGAAATGCAATCCCTGATTTCAAACCAGACATGGGAACTAACTGAGTTACCCATAGGTAAGAAGGCCCTTCATAACAAATGGATATATCGAGCAAAAAAGGAGCACGATGATTCCAAGAGGTATAAGGCTCGACTAGTTGTCAAAGGTTTTCAACAGAAAGAGGGAGTTGATTATAATGAGATATTCGCTCCTGTTGTGAAACTCAATACCATTAGAACAGTGTTGAGTATTGCTGCAATTGAAGATCTTTATCTCGAGCAGTTAGATGTGAAGACTGCATTTCTTCATGGAGATCTTGATGAAGAAATATACATGCACCAGCCAGAAGGTTTTATAAAAAGTGGGAAAGAGCATATGGTATGCAAACTTAAGAAAAGTTTATACGGGCTAAAACAAGCCCCAAGACAATGGTACAAAAAGTTTGATAACTTCATGCACAAGGAAGATTTCCAGAAGTGCAACGCTGACCACTGTTGCTACTTCAAGAGATATCAATCCAGTTATATCATCCTATTACTTTATGTTGATGATATGTTAATAGAAGGTTCTGATATGAATGATATTATAAAGTTGAAGCATCAATTGTCAAAGGAATTTGACATGAAGGACTTGGGTCCAGCAAAGAAGATTTTAGGAATGCAAATCACAAGAGATAAGCAGAGAGGCACTTTGCAGTTATCACAATCAGAGTACATCAAACGTGTTCTTCAGAGATTTAATATGAGTGATGCTAAGCCTGTTAGTACACCGTTGGCGAGTCATTTTCGTCTATCAAAGGATTAGTCCCCTCAGACAGATGAAGATAAAGAATATATGGCCAAGGTTCCTTATGCCTCGGCTATTGGAAGTTTGATGTATGCAATGGTTTGTACAAACCAGATATTGGACATGCAGTGGGAGTTGTAAGCAGGTTTATGTCCAATCCAGGAAAAGTCCATTGGGAAGCTGTAAAATGGATTTTGAGGTATTTACGAGGTACAATTAATAAATGTTTGTACTTTGGTAAAGGTGAATTGAAAATACAAGGTTACGTTGATGCAGACTTTGGCGGTGAAGTCGATAATAGAAAGAGCACAACGGGTTATGTATTTACAGTTGGAAATACAGCCGTAAGTTGGATGTCCCAACTACAAAAGATTGTTGTTGTATCCACTACAAAAGCTGAGTATGTGGCAGTGACCGAAGCTAGTAAAGAGATGATATGGCTTCAAGGTTTGTTAGATGAGCTGGGGTTCAAACAAGTGAATAATATTTTGTATAGCGATAGTCAGAGTGCTATACATTTAGCAAAGAATTCGGTGTTTCACTCATGAACAAAGCACATCGGTATTCATTATCACTTTATCAGGTCTCTTCTAGAAGATGAAGTGTTAACTCTTAAAAAGATTCTTGGCAGTAAGAATCCAGCAGACATGTTAATGAAAACAGTGACGATTGACAAGTTGAAATTGTGCTCAACATCAATTGGTCTTAAAATGACAGAAGACTAGTTGAGGTTCTACTCCTTGGTGTGAAGACAGATTGAAATCAGTCTTCAAGTGGGAGATTGTTGGCAGATAATTAAGAAACATAAAGAAAAAAAAATGGTTATTAAATAACCATGCATTACCATTGAAAATTAAAGGTGTTTCCAAATATAGGGAAAAATAACTAATGGTAATAAATATTGCAGGCTAAATTTTAAATGGCTTAGGTTGTTTTAGGAAAACTATAAATTGAGCATTTCCTTCATTTGTATGTAATAATTTCAAGAGAAAATCTGAGAGAAGAAAAATAACTCAGAGAAAAGAGGGGTTGTGTTTTTTGCACTTTGGTATAAATAGACATTTTGTTTATGTAATTTATTTCTCCCTCAAATTTGATTAAATAGAAAATTTGCATTATTTTCTTAACATTCATAACTATTGAAATATTGGTATTTTATCCAAAATAAAACTCTCAACTAACAATTTTATTCTAAAATTCTATCCAAATTTCATTGAAAATAGAAATCTAAACTAATTAATTTATCTTATGAAATCTATCTAAGTATATCCAACGTGGCACGACACTTGGTGAAAAGTTAGAATGCCAAGTGTCGCTATCTCATGACCTGACTAAAAGTTTACCTTTATATATAAGTTACTAGTTTTGTGCCCCGTGCGATGCCCAGGTTATTTATTGAATTTTAAAATATATTTTTAATCTATATGTCAAATTTTAAAACATATCATTGATACAAAATTAGTTAGGAATTGATGTGTTTTTGTGACGATTTAAACTTGTAGATATGTAATGACTAATAATAATAATATTGGTGAAAATATTTCTTGACTCGTAACCTGAAATAATAACCCTGCCTGAAATAACTGGTGACCCGACCTTTGATTAAAATATATTATAAACAATGGATGTGGTACATTTTGAACTAATTCCTTCACTCCAGAAAAATATTATAATACAAAAAATAAATTTATACGATAATTTATGAGAGTTATAATGTAATTATTTTTTTAATAAAATTATAATTCAATTTGTATCTATGAAATATTGGTACTTTATAAAAAATAAAACTCTAAATTAACAATTTTATCCTAAAATTCTATCAAAATTTGATTGAAAATAAAATTCTAAACTAACTTTTTTTATCCTACAAATTGAATTCGATATAACTCTATCTTACATAGCACGACAATTGGCGAAAAGTTGGAACACCAAGTGTCGCTGCCTCATCGCCTGGCTAAAATTAGTTATGAATTTTAAGTTTTGTGCCCCATGCGATGCCTGGGTTGTTTATTGAATTTTAAGATAAATTCATAATCTATATATCAAATTTTAAATATATCATTGATACAAAATTAGGGTCTGTTCTCATTGACTGAACTCAGCTGAACTGAAATGAATTGAGCTGAACTGAGTTTAAGTGAACTAAATTTCAACGTAAGAGAACATGCACTTAGTTATGAATTAATGTGCTTTTATAACGATTTGTTATCTAGTAGGCATGTTATGACTAAAAATAATGTTGGTGAAAATGTTCGATTTAATATATTAAAAAAATAAAAAAAATTAGCAAATAAATACATTAAATAAAATAAATGTTAAAAACCCGTTGGGTTGACCCAAACCCAAAACTTTGGGCATGGGTTGAACATTTCTTGACTCGTAGCCTGAAGTGATCCAACCGAGATGACACATGACCTAAACCTAATTGACAGGTCTACACAGTGATAAAATTCTATTAGATTGTGAAGTATATTATTTAGTATGTATTATATATGTATGGTTTACACTTTAAACTACTTCCTTCGCTCCGAAAAATATTATGATATAAAAAATAAATTTATATGATAATTTTTGAAAATAATAATCTAATAGTTTTTGTAAATAAAATTATAATTCAGTTGTATTTTATCGAAAATAAAACTCTAAAATAGCAATTTTATCTTAAAATTCTATCCAAATAGAATTCTAAACTAACTTTTTTATTTATCTTACAATTTCTATTTAAATATATCCAATGTGACACGACACTTGGCGAAAAGTTGGAACGTCAAGTGTCGTTGTCTCGTGACCTGACTAAAAGTTTAGCTTTATATATTAGTTATATGATATGATATGATAAGATTTAATTAGATTTGTATAATTGTGTATATATATAATAGGATTTTATTAGATTTTATATTAATTTTATCACGATATTAAAGATATTTATGTACTGATAAAAATTTTTACATACAACAATTAATTATGTTTAAGAGTTATTTTGTCCAATCTAATAAAAAATAAATCATACGGAGTATGATTTTGAAATAAGGTGAACTAAACATTGTCTTAGTGAGTCCTTACTAATTAAGGAGTGTTGCAAAAAAAAAAAAAAAAAAAAAAAACAAAAAAAAAAAAACCATGCTCTTAACTTTATTTACTCCGTATATATAATAAAATATATACTTGATAATCTCGCTAGTAATTTAATCAAACTCTAACTCTATTATATTATTTATCTATTACCTTTCTCTATTTTGCTTACTGTAATAATTAGGCTTTTTTTAATTTATATTTAAGGGAAATCTAATCATGTTGTGGGATCATATTAATTTTGACTTGAATTGAACTTTCAATATCAAATTAAATTTTCATTATTTTCACATATTGGTTACTCCGTATTAAATATTAGCGATGAAAATAATGCATTGATGGACAATGAAAAGCATGAATGAAGAAGTGTTATATGTAAACAAAATAAATAAATAAAATCAAATCAAATAAATAAATAAATAAATAAAAAAAGTTAATAAAAACAGAGGACCAAAAGTATTAAATTAATTAAACTAATACAACTCAAATACGAGTTAAAAAAACGAAATTAAGCAATAATTAATCAAACACATCCTATATCATAATATCTTGCAAATCCTCTAATCAATATATAATCGATAATAATACACTCCAATATTACTTGCTTTCCGGTGTATCCACGCATATCATTGAAGAGTTACCAACACTAAAAATACTTGCTTTACGAATCTAATGAAATAAACTTTTGTTCCAAAATAATAATAATAAAAAAAAAACACTTAACGATTTCGTTTGATAAAATATGCTGTAATAATATTACTCCGTATAAGAGAGACAAAGGAAATAATTAAGCATCCATATAGCCCGCAGAAGTGAAGAACTCTCCTTACAAAATTGATAAACTTAAGCAATAATAAAACACATTATTCTACATCATAATATCATGCAAATCCCTTCATTTGATAAAATATAATACTATAACAAAGTTCTAATAAAACATAGATAATCTTGAACTAAATGACAATTCAAGAAACTAATGTAGTACTTAATTATCATGATAAACCAACCAATCCTTGTAACAACACCTCTCATTCTCGCTTCCATCCGTGTGATTATCGTCGTAAAGACATCCATGACATTCTTGACGGCTTTGATTAATAACCATAATCTTTTCCTCTTCCTGGTTGTTCTTCAATGGTGCATTATTAGAATCTTCATTCAAACACTTTGCCTCCTCGTTCTTGCTTTCATCCGTACAACTATTTTCGTAACTTTCTTCAAATTCTAGACCACTTTGATCAACCACATTCTTTTCGACTTCTCTTTTCATCAAGGCGGCATCATCAAGTCTAGAGACAAAGCCGTTAATCGTATTTGCGAAATTCTGTACTAGCATATCAAAGGAAGTGAAAGGACAGACGACTTTATCCTCAATACCATTAGTGAAGTAACGCTTAACGTGGTCGTCTACGGCTACTTGAGACGTATTGCGTGGAAAGTACAAACTTTGATCACACGACCATAAGTTCCATGACTCTTCCAAGTTTCGATTATAGGGAAATTTCGGTTTAAGATCATCAATCTTTGGTTGAGTTTCGACAAGATCAGATGATGAAGCCATTGTTTTGTTTAAGGTTAAGCTTTAAGAGAAAAGAATAATATGGTGTAGCTAAGATAATTTGTGAACTGTAGGTGTTAAATGAACGTTTATGCATGATATACATGGGTATATATAATATGCTTTGTGTTTCCTACAAGATTAAGGATTTAACATAATCTAAAATTCTATCATAATAGATTAAGTAAGGAAAGTTTAGGTGAGTAATTTTTTTTACCAAGTTTAGCTTTTATTAAATACGGACAAAATACAAAATACTATGTATCAACTAACTACACTAATGGTATCGAGGATAAATCTACTACTACACTCCCAATCTCCAATAATATAAAGTTTATAATATCTAATTTGGATATTGTGTATAAGCAATTGGTAAAAATATGTATTACTTCGTATATTATTGGTCATTATTGGTCCAAACAATGTCTAAGGTTGTTGTATGTAATTTGAGGTTTAGGGGGACTCAATGAGGTGGTTCTTAGGCTATGTTAATCAGTATTTGTTTAAGCAAATCTACGCTACAATATTTACTAGATAATGTATTTCCAAATTTAATATTTCATCATTATTATTATAATTTATATACTCCGTATAATATAAAAAATAGAAATAAAAAAAAAAAAAAAAAACCTATTTTGACTAGACCTAAAAAACATTCAAATTAAGAAATAGGATTTTTTTTTGAGAACAAGAAATTGGAGACACGATATAGCAATCTTTTCCTAAGAGTTAGCCTCCAATTATAGAGACACGAGTTTAATTAGTCGATTAGTAGTGAACAATGAAAATTAAAGTTTTATCTAGGCAAGTGAATAGATTGACCTTGAACAACTACTATTTATTACTATAAGCTCGTATTTTATCTTTGTTACCTTTTCTTAACAATGAAAATCTGTTCGGAAGAATTGAGTCAACTACTAGAAGTCTAGAACTGCTAGTTTTCAAGCCAATAACAAATGAATAATAGATTTGTTCCTTACTCCCTCCATCCCTAAATTACATTCATCTTTCTAGCATTTATTCCTCGCATAATTGAGAGAAAGAGGAATGTAATTTAAGGACGGATGGAGTATTTAATTGATAAAGAAATTGAATAAAAATTAGAATCTGAACTCAAGAACAAATGAGGGTTTTATTCTACAAAAATTCAGATCTTTCAAAAAAAAAAAAAAAAAAAAAAAAAAAAAAAAAAAAAAAAAAAAGGGTGTCAATATAAGGTCAAAATTTAGTCTGAATTGAAGTTTCACATATCTGTGATTTATACGCTCATTATCAACCCTCTGAATCAAAGTTTCACATTAATCAGTGAGTTATATGTTCATTACCATATCTGAATTATTCAGAAAAACAGAGCTTCCTTAGAGTTATGGAAGTCCTCCTTTTCTGATCTATTTCTTGTCCTTGCCAAACCTGAAATTCCGGTTTGCGATTTATCTCATGCTTCCAATGATAGCGAGCATCCCCCCACATGATAACTAAAGACCCCGGGGTTAGGTATACAGGGATTTTCGTAGCTAATGGAACTTCTCCATTCCCTTCTTCTGGTGAAAAGTGCATGACACAGGAAGACTCCAAAGAGACTATAGCTATCCCGTCTTCAAATCGCATCAGATCAACATGAGCACAGATACCCTGCATGATTCTTAGCATATATTAGACTTTTATACATCAAGAGAATGTTTCAAAGTATGTGCCCATGCTTTCACAGCTACAAACTTCGTAAATTCTGTAAAAACTAATAGCATGATGTTATGATGTGAGTAATGTCATCATTAAATTGTCAATTTGTGCAATTCATTTGATGTGGACTAGAAGTATGCAAGAATTTGAACTTATCTTGCTAATAACGTTCTTTATCTAGTCAATAAAACAGGATTTAAATGAAGCAGGATTTGATAAAACCAGATTATCATCAATATTGCACCATTACCTATCAACTTCAATTCCCTTCAAAGGAGGGATCAAGATATCTCAAAGAATTGTCAAATTCCATCATAAGGTGACAAAACTGGGACTGATCACAAGCAAACTAATCAGATAAATCCTGGCACTAAACCATAATAACATGGCCATGTGAATATGAAAGTTAGGACCAACAAGCATATGAATGATACGAGTGACTCAGTTCACAAAATTACTTTTCATATGGATAAAAGAGGCTTGTTAGTAATCAATAATCAATAAAGCAACGTAACCAAATCGCACCTCACCTGGCTGGTATACATTTACAATAAGTTGATCAAAAAATGGATCTCTAGACAGCAACTGAGAAGGCAATACATAGGCTTCACTATCAAGATTCAGATTTTCACTATTTGCTTCCATATCACCAAAACAGACCGCTTCATGTATTAGATCAGAAAGATCAAGTGCCCAAAAAGGAAGGTCCCCAAATCTCATTGCCTGCACTGAGAAAGTTACGTTAAATTTTCATCAGTGATTGAGCAGATATATGGGAAATAAATATGAAGCAAGAAAAAAGGCATTTAACAAATAAGACAGAAACACATCACATCCCACTCCTTCCCTTCAGACCATTACAGACATAATATTCTGACTGAAACAGACATTCAAAATTTTCAGAGATCATCATGCTTTCCTAAGACAGTTGATTTCAATATTTCATAGCTTTTACGCTATTACACATCAAAATTTTACAGTACACTTCTTTGCTTTCAGTGTTCAGATAATTTTTACCAAATAGATTGGGCAACTAACAATGAAGATTCAATTCATTCCTATTCTTTTCTTGGACCTCATACAATTTGACAACAACGATAACAGCAAAAGAAAACACTCAAGAAATCTACTTGCTCAAGTAGACTATTTGTCTAATACTCAGAAGTCACAGTCAGTAGATTCCCCCAAACATCAACACAATTCACAAGAAAAATAGTTAACAAAATGAAGCTTTAGAGAGAAAAAAAAAAAAAAAAAAAAAAAAAAGAGAGAGAGAGAGAGAGAGAGAGAGGTAAAAAAAGATCCAGGGAGGATAGGCTGAAGGTTCAAGAAAAGATTTGCTTTGAAGAGCCAGCTTTCTCTTCTACGGTTCTACCAGGATCCAGCCTCGTAGGTAGAAAAGTATTGCCATACATTTCTATTAAAATAAAGCATTTAGAAAAAGAAAAAACTACCAACAGTAAACATCATGGAAGTTGTATGATTTTGGTCTGAAATAGAAGATGGATAAATTTGAATAGAGACATACTTCCTCCATTCCATTTAGTTGACAAATTTCTTTAGGCACGTTTGCCAATGTGTTATTTCAAAAATTAATATCTTCAATCATCAATAAGAAAAAATAAGTTTTAACTTGAAAAAAATACAATGACATGAATCTAACAAGACCAAACATAAGTCAAAATGAATTATGTTAATAGTGCCCAAAGTCAAAATGTGTCAACTAAAACAAACGAAGGAGGTATATCTTTTTCAATAGTACACAACTAAACTTATGGATCGGTACCTGGTTGTGACCAGCTTCAGTGAGCCACCCTTCTGCAAACAATTTTATGCTTTAGCAAACATGAAATCAACTGTAACTATATGAAATTAATTACAACAAAGAGTTATATACTAATCCACCAAACACAATGCATTAGCTATGGCTGAAGGAAAGGCAAGTTAAGGGCCTAAAACATACAATCATGGCAGTAAAAAACTCAAATCTTAATCATGGAATTTATTTCGTCAAAAGAACAGAGCAAATGAAAATTTATAACCGAGTAATTGCTTCTTAATTATAATGTCTCATAAATAATTAGAGCCAACAGATAACTAATGAAATAGACGAAAATATAATGACGAACGAGCTCCACTAATACTTGTTTGAAATGGGTTCGGGACAGACGCTGCATAAATTTGAGCTATAGTAATTGCTTCTTAATTATTGTTTTATAAATAACTAGAGCCAACAAATAACTAATGAAGTAAACGAAAAGTTAAATGACCAACAAGCTCCACATAGACTAAGTTGGAATGGGTTCTGTACAGACACTACTTAAATTTGAGCTATGCTCTTTTGATTTAACATTCAGCTAGGTATGAATAATTTCAGTTTGTAGTGAATTTAAATGGTCAGAAAAAAAATAGAAAAAAAATAATTCAAACAGTAATAATGTTCATACTAATTATCAAGTCAATTCAATTTGCATCGAGTCAGTTTCAATCGATGTTAAAATTTTGGTCATCTTGTTCACATACAGTTCAGCTTAATTCAGAGAAGGTAATCAGGTACAAGAACAAGACGTTCAACTCAGCTTTGCCAAGCAGAAACACAAAGTGGCTTACTAGAGTTCTCAGAAACAAAGTATCAAACTGTTTTTCTAGTTTGTACATTATGCTTATTCCCCCTTTTGAACTTCAATTTAAATGATACTGTATCACTTTTTCCCTCTTCACTGTTAATTGTTATGCTACTTGAACTTGGAGACAGGATTCTACAATAAAACTTCAGGAATATAAGAATTTGGCATAGAAAACAAAAAACAATCAAAGAGAACTTCAAGCACTAGACAATGGGCTTGTTTGGTACTCCATCCATCCCTTATAGTTTGCCCAATATTTCATTAAAGGTATCCCCTAAGAGATTGCTCCATTTCTGTTTTACATTAAAGGGAACACAACTTTAATCTCACGTAAAATACAATTGACTCCACCACTTTTGTCTCTTTTTAATTGCACTCACCCAAAAATTAACAAAGAAGAAAATAGCTACGGAGCAAAGCAGACAAAAAATTGGGGACGGAGGAATAATAGACTTTTTGTCATTTTTTTTATTTTTTATGTGGTGAAATAATCAAAAGGTATGTTTGATAATTAGTTTCTTAGTTGGGTTTTGCTTTATAATCAAATTGAAAGGCTGATTGGGGCTCTAATTGATCATAGGTAGGATATTATGCACATTATCAACAACTAATTTTACCAATCAGATTTGTGAAAAAACAACCAATACATACAATAGACTTAAACAACAAACACTAACACTAACACCAACTCGTCAAACAAGCCAAGTGAACTAGCCAGCAGCACACATAGATCAACTACTCATAGCTATTAAGAACTAGCCAGCAATGCTCAATAACACATCCTATATCCCTATCTCAATATTAAAGGTTTGTAATCCCATACGAAATCATTTTTTCTTAACAGAAAGCCATTTCTTTGAAGAGAAACTGGTACCCGTATGTTCACAATCAATTCGATCCATTGAATTTCACAAACCCAACAATGTTCTATAAAACTTTCATCACCAATGTAGGAATCAACAATTAGACAAAATATCAAACTACCCAATCCTTTCCTTCATATCGAAAATTGAAATCCACAAAGTTGATTCTATCATTGCAAACTTAACCAACAACAATCACAAACACAGGATAGATATAGCTTCCTTCCAACTAAAAGGGTACCAAAAAGACACCCATAAAACTCACATTTGTTCTCTCACAAACCTATAATGTTCTGTAGAATTCCCATCACCATTGAAGGAACCTTAAGCTCTACAACATCAAGATATAATCTCAAACTACCCAATTCATTCTAAATTTTGGCAATTCGAAACCTAATAATCTAAATTCAACAACAAAATCAATAATATAATCAAAATTAAGCTAAAAAAACGAAAGTTTGAGAAGAAATTACCAGTATGAATGGAAGAAAGAAGAGAAGATTGTTGTTGAGAAGAAAGAAAATCTCTGCAAAACCATAAACCCTTGATTGGAGCAATGCGTTCCCAAATAAAACTAGGGTTTGTTATTGATTGTGAGAGAAGAAGAGCGTGTTCGTCAGTGTCAGAATCTGAAGATGATGATCCTCCAAACACTTGTTTAAGCAGATTTTTCTGATTGTCTTCCTCCATTGCAACGCCGTGCACTGGTTTGACACCCGTGCGCATCAATTTGTTGCTCAAAAATGGTTTTGTCTTAAAAGGACCAATTGACCAGATTGGTAAATAAAAAAGATCTTTAGTTACAATTTGGTAAAAAAACTTACTCCGGCGACAATTTGGTAAAAAAAACTAACCTTAAGCGACAATTTGGTAAATAAAATAATATCAGGCGACAATTAACCCAAAAAATACAAAAATTTCCGATAAATTACTCGCGAATGCTTAATATAGTTCATTTTTCTTGTTATTTTACCAACCTTTTTTACGGAAATAACAATTTGAAGAAAAAAAACGTTAAGTATCAATTTTCACTTAAGTTTCATACCCCTTATTAACGAAATTTTTTTCAAAAGGGGTTGGAAATAAAAGGGATGACATGTAACTTCAAAATTTTAAATGGAAAAAATAAATTTAAGAACACAAAAACAAATTAAAATAGGATTTTTAAAGAGTTTGTCGGGAAAAAATAGATTTTTTGGTCTAAATGTCGCCGGAGTTTATTATTTTTACCAAATTGTCGCATTTTGTTAGCTTTTTTTTTACCAAACTGTCGCCGGAGTAAGTTTTTTTACCAAATTGTCGCTAAAGGTCTTTTTTATTTACCAATCTGGTCAATTGGTGAAAATTTCATTACACGCGCAATCTTTTTGATTTTTTGGACTGACACTTTTCCACTTTTGGTAAAACAAGAGAGAGAAAGCTCGAGCATTAAAGAGAAAGTGCGAGCACCAGAGAGAAAGTTCGAACAAGAGAGAAACTTCGATCAAAGAGAGACAAAGTGCGAGCAAAGAGTTGAGCATTCACCTCTTCTTGGTCAAGGTAAGTCTCAATTGAATTCTAAACTCCATTTTCGTATATTTGTGTGTTAATTTTAGTGATTAGTTGTATATTTTGTTTGATTAATTCTAAATTTAGAAGCCTTTGATTAATTTAGAAGCACTTGTGTTTGTAATGGACTACAATTGCTCCATCTGACTTCTTAATTGTGGTAGATCAATTCTAGGGTTATAGTTGAAGACCATTAGTTCAATTTAGGGTTTGTCAAATTGGGATTTGGCTGATTTAGGGTTGTTGAAATTCTAGGGTTATAGTAAAAGACCATTAGATTAATTCTAGGGTTATAGTTGAAGACCTTAGAAGGACCATTAGCTTAGTTTAATGAGTTCAATTTAGGGTTGTTGTTGCATTAGCTCAGTTTAGTTAAATTTAGGTCTTTGGTTGAAGTACATACACCATTAGCTCATTAGTTCAATTTAGGGATTTTAAGGTTGTCGTTTAATTGGCATGTAGGATTTGAACAAATTATGTGTCTTTTGTGGGGCTAGCAATTCAATTAGTGATACTAGGCATAATGAAATCATAAATATATGTGATCAAAACATACATACTTTTCTGAAAGGGAAAGGGGATGCATAAACAATTGATTCACCTAATTATAAGAAAAAAGGGGATACTTTTAAACTTGTTGATCAACAAGTAGCTACTAAACCAAACAAAAAGGCCGGAGGAACAACACCATTAGAAAGAACAGCATCATAAGACATTCGATTAGCATAAGTGATCAAGTAGAAGTACTTAATATCAAATGTGATTGAAATAACAAGCACATTCAATACAAACATGTTTTGTGTAATTGAAATAACAAGCATGTTGACCACAATTCAAAATTCAATACATATATGTTTTATGTAATTGAAATAATAAGCACATAGATACGTTTAACAGGTTGTTGATGCTTTGTTTGGGCATTCACCATTATTGCTACACTATATGCAAAATTGCAACACCTAGTGCCATCAAAGCTACTAACATAGTTGCAAAACAAATAAGTTCAGATTATCAAAGACAATAAGTTGTAAACCAAACCAAATCCAAAGTATTGGAAACGTTCTCTTGTTAAAATTAAACTTGCTACGTTGTATGACATCAAGCCCAAACTTGTTACGATCTTTTACAGATTTGGAGGTTGATTATATTATTCTTGTTATGTGCAGGTTTGCTTTGTGTTGAATTATTGTACACTGACAAAGAGCATGGGAAAGAAAGTCACTTGTAGAGGTAGATGGGGGGTAAGTTCTTGTTAAATTCTGTTAAATTATATGTTTACTCATATTTTGACTAATATATGAATTAATTGGTTGGAAAATGTGCACTGTACTTGCAAAGGAACTTAAGGCAGGTGATGGCTGTTCAACAAGTTAATACAACAAAGAAAGCTAAAATAGAAGAACCTCAATGCAACCAATGTTGTAAAGCTTAACATGATTAAAGCGATGATGAGCTGGAAAGCAGTTACTCTAGTTCAGATTATGCACCATTGTTGCTACACTATATGCAAAATTGCAACACCTAGTGCCATCAAAGCTACTAACATAGTTGCAAAACAAATAAGTTCAGATTATCAAATACAATAAGTTGTAAACCAAACCAAACCCAAACACATAACTAATAACTAGTCACATGAACTATTCCAAAAACCAAACCCAAACAATTAAGTTTAGATTTTCATGGTTCATACTAGAAACAATTGAAATTATGATATTATTACAAACCCTAGAAATTATTGACATAATATTATATAGTAACCCTAGCAAAAACACTAATTAATTATATAGTACCTGAAATTGATGATTTTTGTTGAGTTTAGAAAACAATTACCGAAAATCTAATTCAGAAAACCTAGAAATTCAGTATAATACATTAATAAATTAATCCTTAAATTAAAAAAAGACTAATTAAACAACAAAAAGACCATAAAAAATTAAAGTGTGTGCTTACCAGATTTGGTTTGTCGTTTTCGAGTTTCCCAAATTCGACTAATTTAGTTGAGATTTGGTTTGTCGTTCTTCATTGGTGTTTGTTCTTGAAGTTTTGGCTGAAACAATGAACTTTAGCTTTCTCTTTCTTCCTTTTTTTCAATTTTAGGGAACCACTGACATCAGCAACAATCAGTTGCATTTTGACGAAAAATTTCCCCCAAAAAAACACCCCGTTCCCGTTTTTGCAACTAAACGGGAGTTTTGTTGAGTTCATTCATTCTAGAGATATCTCATTCCTCCTTCTCTGTCGATTCCTCTATCTCTCTCTCTCTTTCTCTCTCTTTCTCTATCTCCTTTGATTATGGTTTTCACCTTTATCCCTTATTTCATTCTCTGTTTTCTCACTACTACTTTCACAATGGGTACCCCAAATGACAAAATTTCGGATCTTAATTGCTATGAATCGTTGGGTTCAAGTGGATCTAAGAGGAAATTTGAAAGAACCACCTACAAAGCGCATCGAGGAACGGGTATGATTAAACTCGTTCGTCGTGCTTCTATCATTGCCAGAAGGAGGATTCGAGGTGCAAAGCTTGCCGAATATGTGAGTGATGAGGGAGAGGAAGCCTGTTGAGGTGGTCCCTGAGGTTAAGGACGTTGAAGAACCACCCACTGATGCAACTATGGTGGTGACTGATGACTTGGGTCCTGAACCATTGGCTGTGGTGGGTCCTGCTGGGGCTATTGCATCTCGTGACGCTGTTGTTGAGGTTTCTGCCGCTGGATTAGAGACAGGGGAGTCCCAATAGATCTAGAGGCTACTGAAGTGGGTCAGCCACCTGAGTCAACTGAGGTAGACGATGATCCTTCATTCGGCTTCAAACACGTCTGATCTGGCCTTCCAGATGGGATGTCACATCGTGAGGTCATTAAAGCTTATATCCTGATCTACTACCCTCAGTTCAACCCTCCTCCTAACTGAATGGGCAGCGTACATTCTAAAACCCTAAAATTTTTTGATTATCTGTCAAACGCGTATTTTCTTGCCATAATTGTAGGGTACACTCTGGTTTGTTGGAATATGTTGGATGTGTTTACTTGGAAATTTGATTTTGTTCGTTGTGAATGTTAAATTGATGTTTACTTTGATTTTCTTCTTCTGTCGTGTTGGAATTCTGTTACTGTTGGGTTTTGTTGGTTGAATTGTTATTCAGTTGGATGTTAATGGTTGAATGGTGTTGGAATTTTTGTTTAGTTGGATTATGTTGGTTCAATGGTGTTGGAATGTTGTGATTTTTGGATTTTGTTGGTTGTATGTTGTTGGAATTGAAATTTTGTTGGATTAGGTTGGTTGTCTGGAGATGGATGGATGTTATTATTGGATTTTGATGGTTTAATACTGATTTGGATGTTATTTTGTGGTCGTATGTTGTTGGAACTCTATTTTTGTGTGATGTTGTTGGTTATAATTCTTATTTGTTGAACTGTGCTTTGTATGCTGTCAGTTGTTTGTTGTTGGAGACATCCCTGAAGAGTCCCTGCTGAGGCAGCATGCAATGTTGTTGCTGTTGTGAAACTGATTTTCTTTTCCATTTGAGTCCCTTGGTAATGAGTATGTATGATATGTATTTGATGTAATGAGTCCCCTATTCCTTAGTTGCATCTTTGTGTTTAATTTCCATATGATGATCGATAGGACTCATCTGATAGCTACTTGGGAGGTCTGGATGCTCCTGAAACCTCTGTTTGTAGTTTCTGTTGAGGAACCAACACTTACTAAAGTTTTGACTGAAAAAATACCCTGTCTGATGGAATATATATCGTTCAAAAGTATTTTTCATCTCATAATGTCCAAATGAGTTTCACAAATTAAAACAACTATGCTTGACTTAATACATGACTGCCTAAAAGTGTATGCAAAATATTTACCAAAAGTACACATAACCAAGACATAATCTAAATCAAAAAGTTTGTAGAGTAGTGTAGACACCCAAGTGTGTATCCCCAAAACCAAACCCAGTGATAAATACCTTTCACGTCATATGATTATCGAACAAAGTGAAAGTGTGAAAAGTCTTGTGATGTGGTTGTTTTAAAAATATCTCTCTTTTTGTTTTTGAAAATATTTGTTCTTACACTCTATTTATGAAAATAGCTAGTATAATTTAGTTTGGTCCATGATAAGGGTCCAATAATAGTGTAGTTGGATTGGGTTTGAAAAGAGCTTTCCAACGATATATTATAAGACCAATTCCGATGAATAATGAGGAAGTTATGGATTAAATTAAATTTGGCCCAAAATTATTTTATGTGTGTGTAGGGAATATTTCAAGCCATCCCATACTTGAGCCCCAATGTGATCATACACTTAAGAATGGTGGCGTCCAAAGGGAAGGAAGCTTGAGCAAAAGAGTCGCCAACAAGTTTAGGAACTTGTAAACCTTTCACAGGGTGAAGGGTACACCCCTTAACGATCCAAGAGATCAGATCGTCAACTCCAATAGGTCTGGAACCATGACTGGTGTTCGGGGATGAGGGTACAAATCCAATCTAAAAGAGAAAGAACTCACCTTATAAAATAGGCCTCTACTTTATTCTACTCGTATTCATGTGCGAGACTAACATGCAATCATTTGGTTAACCCTAAACCTGTTTAATCTATGTTGGTTGAATATTAATGCACAAAACAAAACTATTATTGGCGATCACTTGAATTATAATCATATTAACCCTAAACAAGATTATTAATTATCTTATTAAGCGTGATTACAAGTACAAATTGCCTTTAAACATGCATAAAAGGTGTGATCAAGGAATAATAATAAGGGGCCGTTTGGTTGGGGGTATTCAGGAAAGGGAATGGGAATCAACTGGTCCGATTCCCTTAGTTGATGTTTGTTTAGCACTTTCTTTCATTCCCTTTACCCCTCCATTCCCCAAATTCCTTCTAAGTCCATTCCCCACCCCCCTAGGTATTTCCATTCCATTCCCTAGCCACCCCAACACCACCACATCACCACCTTTACACCTACCAACACCACCGAAAACCAGCCCACCTACATACCTGACCACCGCCGACCCTACCCCGACAACCTCTGCCCCACCCCCGATCCTCGCCGCCCTCCCCTCCCCCGCAAAAACAACCACAACCCCCGCAAAAACAACCACCACCACCCACCCAGCCCTCCCTATCGCCGTTAAACCGCCGCCTAGCCCTCCCAAAGCCCTGCCCCGCCCCTTCCCATCGCTGCCCTTCCCCTCTCCCCACAAATCTGCCCCTCCCCGCCCCTCGCAAATGAATTTATTTGAAATGATTTACAGTTTGTTTGATATTTGAAAGTTGATTTAGGATGTTTAGCGTACGAAATTTTTTTAAATCTGAGGTATTTGGTTGTATTAATATGTTGTGTTTTGATGATTGAAGTTTTGATTGAGTTTGTCTATATCTAATTATGTTGGTATAGAGTTGAGTATTTCTGGGCAGCGACGGGAATACTGGGATCCATTCGTGGCTAGGCTCCATTCGTGGCTAGGGGTGGTTATTGGGCGGGTCAGTACGGGTCGGTGCGGGTCATTAACGGGTCGGGTCAGTTGCGGGTCATAATGAATATTTAGCGGGTCAGGGTCCGGTCAGGGCCAATGCGGGTCAGGGTCGGGATAAAAATGAAACGGGCCAATAACGGGCCTTTACCCACATACTTCTATTTAACTACTCATGTAAACTGGAAACAAAAATACTCCCTTGAACATAAATACTCGTTGAAAATTAATACATTTAAGTGGAAAACATAATACTCAATATCAAAATTGGAAAAATTTTTAAGTCCACAAAGTTCAGAATACATTTTGAGCAACCAACTAGAACATGTCCTGTCTTGCAATGTCATGAAAATATTTGAAAAAATTAGGCTTCAAAGCCATATCAGAGACTTGGTGTCAGCAAATATTTGGAAACATCAGGCTTCAAAGCCATATTAGAATATCAGGCTTCACGGATATTCGAGAACCTCACGAGCAAAAGCAAACACCTTCTCATCTCTCTTGATTATACCTTCGGGACTGATTCGGAAACAAGAGATGGATGCCACAAGTATGGTTACTTAATGAAACATCACTACAATGATGATACAGAAAATTACTTTATGAATACAGCGCAGGAAGAGAATCAGTAAAAATTCAGAAAATAGAACTCCAAAAGTCCAGACACTGAACACAATCAAAACACAATAATGATCCACATGTATCTTCCAGGAACTCCAAAAATTAGTTTCCAGAAACTCCACAAATTAGTTTCCAGACCCTGATGCAGAACATAATGCAGAACATAATGCAGAATAAATTAAGAATAAATTGAGAATTGTGATCAAAGCTTTGTAGAAATTACCTAGTAGAAAGGGTCTGCATCATCATCCTCTTCTTCTTCAATGATTTCATCTTCAAGCTCACTATCAACCTCTACTTGATTGCTTTCACGATGCCAATCTTGCATACATACTAAAGCTTGAATTGTTTTTGACTTTAATGAGCTTCGCGATGCCGAAACAGTCTTTCCTCCAATACTAAAAGCAGACTCCGAAGCTACAGTACTCACAGAAATAGTCAACAAATCCCGTGCCATTTTAGATACCACTGGATACCTTACAGAACTTTGATGCTAAAACTCCAAAATATCAAGTTGTGAATTTAGATCTAGAGGATCATCATCAAGATACATCTCAAGTTGAGATTTTCCTACCTGAGACCTTGTACTAGTACCAACAAAATGGTCATAATCATCAAAGTAGTTTCTAGCTCCGGAAGTACTAGGAGGAGGAGGAGTAACTACAATAGGTGAAGTACTAGCATATTGCAACTTATAATCCTCAAACATTGACTTCATAGTTCCCAACACCAAGTTAATTTGTCTTGAGGCCTCTACACTTCCATATAACTTACTAAAACAATATTCCACAAATTTCACTTTGTACCTCGGATAAAAAATGGCAGCACATGACAAGTATAAATTGTAATCCGACCAATACTTGTCAAACTTTTCAAGCATTGGTTTCACCATTTCCTGTAAATAATCATAAGGACCTTTCTCCGCCTCAAGCAAATGGCGATGCACCATCCATGCACCTTTAAAATACACATTAGAAGTAGGATAATTCACCGCCGAAAACATACAAGTAACCTCATAAAACAACTCTAAAAAATTATGAATCACGCTTACTTTTTCCCACTCATGCTCTAAAGGAATATATGATTGAAATGAAGCATGACTAGATCTCAAGTGAAGAAAAACATCTTTGAAGTAAAGAGAAGTGCCAAGCATTTTATACGTGGAATTCCAACGAACAAGCATATCAAGGTTCAATTTCCTTTTTACATCAAGGTGAAATATCTTCTTCGCACAATCATAGAATTCTTCACTTCTATGAGAAGATTTGATTATCAACTTTATTAATGAACGAATTTTATCCAAAATTCCACTAATACAAGTCAATCCTTTTTGCACAATAAGATTAATTATATGGGCACAACATCGCACATGAAACAATGTCTCACCACAACTTAACCCTCCTCTAGGAACAAGACGTCTCTTCAAACAAGTTATCATTGCATCATTATAAGTTGCATTATCAACGATAATAGAGAGTATCCTATCATCTAATTTCCATTGACAAAGAAACATAAAAATCTCATTAGCAATACTTACCCCATCATATGGAGGAGCCAAGGCCCTAAACCTAAGAATTTTTTTACGGAGTTTCCAAGAATCATCTGAGAAGTGACACAAATGAAATGTTGTCTAGTATGATTTGATTTCCAATTATCGGTTGTTAAACAAATTCTACCCGAAACATTAGACAACAAATCTTTCAATTTATCCCTCTCCAATACATAAGCTTTCAATAAATATCTCTTTGTAGTTGCACGGCTAAATGGTATAAATTTAGGGTTAGCTCTTTTCATCATTTTCCTAAATCCTTGCTCTTCAACTATAGTGAATGAATGACCTCCCTCAACAATAAAATTAAGAATCTCTTTTCGAAGTTCATTCATGTCAAAAACAAAATTTTCTTCATCACTATCTTCAAATGTGAGTCCTTGAGGCCTATTTGCACACCTCTCTAAATGACGCTTCAAATGAGATGTACCACTATCACGATGTGCAGATAAAATAGAATTACAATGTACACATGTAGCAATTCTCTCACCTTGAACATTCTTTCCTTCAATAAGCTCTCTCCAAACTTTAGACCTCTTCTTTCTCTTTCGTTGCGGAGTGATGTATTCATTATATCCATCATCATGTGCCGTAGAAGTAGTAGTAGTAGTATCGTCGTCCATATTAAGGAACACACTGCACAATTGCAAGCTTAAACAGATTACCAACAATTAATGGGATTTAATTAACAATTGCAAAAACTCATGAATAAATTAAACCTATAATGTTTCCAATGCCACCACATTAATAACAAAAAACAAAACCAAAACATAAGACCCACAAGCAGAATCCTTAATGGTATTCCCATAGCATTAACATTCATCAAATCAGTAATGGTATTCCTATACCTCGCTGCGATATCAGGCAATGTATCAGCAGGCTTAACAACATATGCCAAATAGATAGCAGGCAAAGAGTTATCAGTATTATTAAAACAAGTACAAGGCAAAGGCACAACCAAATTCTGTCTATAATCGAGGAAAGCGAATCAGAAGGCCGGGTTTTGTAATGGGTAGACACTGATTTCCTTATACCATCAACACAAGAACAACTAATGGGGATTCTGAGGAATTTGCAAAAATTGTATATACGAAATTCTAAGTTAAGCAAAATATTACAAGCTAAAATCATAATTAACATAATCAACAAAATATTCTAAGTTATCTCTTATCAATCTGATAAAAACCCAACATGTTATACAATGAGATAGATAAAGTTAGCACCTTTCAGAATTGAATAGCAAGAACAGATAAATCAAAGCAATTAAATTAAAAATACGGTAAGTAGATTGAGGAATTTTGACAAACACATGGTGTGCAACTAAATTTACAAAGTATAAAGCAAAAATTTCTCACTGATTTACAACAAATTCTACTCGAATTTCAATTAACTAACCTCAGTATTAATCGAAATCTCGAAATCAATTGTGAAGCTTGAAGGCTCAAAATCGCAATTGTAAAGGTCGCCTAATAGTGAAGCTTGAAAACTCGAAATCACAATAATTTGGCATTGAAGAACTTAGGGTTTAATGGAGATTGAAGCAAGATCGAAAAGAGGGGAAAGAATGAAAGGAGGTTCTGATTTTTTTAAAGAGAGGAGAAGGAAAGGAGGAGAGATAGTGTTCAACTTTTTATGTATTTAGGTGGTCTTTTTAATGACCCTATATCTATTTTCATTTTTATTGGGTTGTTCACAAGAGCCCATTAATGACCCTTTTAGCCCTGTCCAATTAGATAATTAGAGGGTCATAGCCCTTTTTAATTTGGCCTGACCCTGGTGCCCATTGGACTACCCTATCCAATAACCAGGGCTATTCGTGGCTGAGGTAAGTTTTACTAGGCTGAGGGAGGATTTGCGAGGGGCGGGGACGGCCGGCGAAGGGAGGCGCACGCTGAGGGAGCAGCGGCGAGGGGTTTAGTGGCTGGAAACGGTGAAGAGTGAAAGTGTAGGTGGTTGTGTGGTGGTGGTGTGGTGGTGGGGCTCATTCTCTTTGTTATAAAACAAACACCATACACAATTTTAGGTAATTTTATTCCATTCCTTATCTTTCCCTTTGTTCATTCCATTCCGATTACCTTGTGCGAACCAAACGACCCCTAAATATAATCAAGCAACACAATAATCATAATCATCATGACAATAATTATAACAATTATAAATATAACAATCATAATTAAAATAATCATGTTAAAGCATAATAATAGCAAGATCCCAGGCATGATACTAACAAACTCTATCATGTCACTAAACATCAAAGCTTTAGCCTTAACATGATGCTAACATGGTATTAGGAAATAAATAGGAAGCATCATAAAAATCATACATGATATAAGAAACTTAATTGTTACCCTAAACATGATACTAGGAAGCAATAAAACATCCTAACATGATACTAGGAATAAAAATAATAATCTAAACATGATTTCTATATCATAATATCTATAAAACAATTAAATCACTTACTTTGATGCCTCTTATCTCTTTCTAATAACAAAACACACACGTTAGTAACTTCAAGGAAAATAATAAACAAACAATTAAATTAAATAATTGAAATAGAGATTTGGGACAAAACCCTCAGCAATATCAAACCTTTCACGTCTAGGGCGAAGGCAAATTCGAACTTGGCTAGGTGTGTCTGGTGCTAATGTATGAGAAATTTTGTTTGTAAAAGGTTAGGCTAGAAAGAGGGAGAGAGAGAATAAGCTTTAGCTTAGAGAGAGAGAAGAATTAAAGAATTATGGTTATCGAAAAACGGAGGTCAAAGGACCTTATTTATAAGAAAATAGTCCGGAATTGATAGAAAAGAGTTAGAATTCGAATCAGAATAAAACTCATCCTGTTTCCAATGACAGAGCTCGTCGCCAGGCAACAAGGTGTATCGCCGAGCGACGAACTTGTCGTCAGACGGTGCTAAAACAGTTTTTTGCGGATTTTGTTTTTATCATATCTTTTGATCTAGAATCCCAAATAAGTGATATAATATGTCGTTGGAAAGCTCTTGAAGTCTACTTTCCAACCCAATTAAAATTATATTAAAATATTTTGTATATAAAAAGATATGGCCGAAATAGTGGAAGGATGTCAGTTTTGGATAGTGTTTCGTGTTCCATTCATATCTTTTTCGGAATTAATATTATAATATATCATTGGAAATATAATTTCAAGATCTATCCATCCATATAAAATCTGGATAAATATTTTGAGGTACGAAAATAATATCTGAATATATTCCATTTCGTACAAAACAAGGATTCTCAAAAGGAGTAGTTTTATTCAATTTCAAACTCTTTGAAACATAATTATCAATCCTAACTCCATTAGGATTTAAGAGAACCTTCTAGAGTATTCTAGAATAGTATAATCAATCCTAATAGCTTTAGGAATGATAATTAATAATAGGCTCTCCGCTAGATCATTGGGTCGTTTGTAAGAACCAAACCAGACCAAGTTTAGAATTTTGGCCATAACTTCCTCATAATTCATCGGAATTGGGCTTATAATATATCGTTGGAAAGCTATTTTCGAGCCCTATCCAACTACACCATTATTGGACCCTTTTCATAGACCAAACAAAACTGGACTGGCTATTTTTATAAAATAGAGCAGGTTTTTGAAACCAGAAAGAAAGGTTTTTAATAAAAACTAACCGCAACACTAGACTTTTCACACTTTCACTTCATTTGATTATGATTCTATGCAAAAGGTATTCAGCACTGGGTTTGGTTTTGGGGTACACAAATGGGTGTCTACAGCGTGGCCCAATGATCTAGAGGAGGGCCTATTAATTATTATTCCCAAAGTTATTAAGATTGATTTTAATCTTCTAGAATATCTAGAAGGTTCTTTTAAATTCTAATGGGATTAGGATTAATAATTATATTTTAAAGAGTTTTATTTTGAATAAAATATGTGATTTATCACAAACATGATTTTAATCTGATCAACGCGAAATTAGCTGCTTAATCGTATTAAGAAGAGGATTCTGATTAGGGGATTTTGCTCCTACCAATCGAAATGCGCCACGTGGGCCAATCAGGACCTGCCAAGTGTCCTCTAGTTGGAACTGTCAGGGCTTGCCACGTGGCACGCGCTTATTCGTCCACCTTGGACCTGTTATGTCACGACATGTGGCATACTCCATGCCTAATGGAGAAACCGGCCACCCAGGCCCAACTTCCGAGGGAAGCCCAATCGGCCCTAGGTTTACCTAAACCTAGGATGGGCACGTTTCCCAAGGTTATAAATACCTCCCTTAATCCTCATTAAGGAAGAGGACTGAAACATTACGGAACACACTAATAACCGGCTGATCTCGCTAACAAAGCAGATTACCAACATTAAACACTCTCACCTAGAGAGACCTTATTACTTTAAATTCCGCATTAATTACTCCTTAATCAGGTACTAACTTGACCGTTGGAGGCGGAGCTCCCAGGAGTCTCCGTTATTTTGCAGGTACAGGCGTCCGGTTCCAGTCTCGGAATTGTAACTCTCCCGCAGGACATCAGAAAACCCCGAAACATTTTGGTGCCGTCTGTGGGGAGAGTACTTCAGAGATGGCATCCAAGTCTGTACCGACTCCTGAAGAGAGGCGTCCCCTAGACGACCCTCAAGTTCAGTCGGACCATGACACCGAAAGTGAATTTGAAGTTGAAACTCATACAGCTTCAGACGGGACCCTAAGGGCCCGACGTACCCGTCATACCGAAAGGAGGGAACGGGAGCATCTTCAAACAGGAAGCGAGCCGGCAGGCGCACCGCCTGTTCGGCAACAGCCGACTGATGGGTCTGCTCCCATCACAAGGAACGAACTCATGACCTTCATGAGGGACTTCAAGGGAGAGATTCAAGAGTTGATCAACAAGAAGCCGCCTGCTTCAGTCAAGGAGCAGTCGGCCAAGAAACCCTCCACTTCACTGAAGAGGAAGCCAGTTCAAGGGCGAGAGGCGACTCCTCATCCTAAATCTAGGAAGCAGGAGCCACCTGCCCTTGATTTCACAAAATTCCGTTATCCTACAGGAAATAGGAAACCAGTTCGTCATATTCAGGCGGACGGGTCAAAGCAAACATTCACAGATGCTCGGCTACTGCTAGAGCAGAAGAAGAGTGACCAATCAGAGTCGGCTTCTACTTCAAACTTTCAAGACAGTTTGCGAAATGCCTCGATGAGGCATACTCAGTCGTACCATGAGAGTCAGTCAGGCGGCACCTCCCGTCAGTCCGGCTTTCATAGTGCTCAGGCGGTACCAAACTTACCATTCGTGCCGCAACAACAATATTTTATGCAGCTACCTCCATTTGGTGGACCTACAGCAAAAAACGTCCAACCTATGGACTGGCAGCTACGGTTGCTTAGACTTGGTGAACAGCCGTCGGCCTTCTCCAAGGAAATTACTGAAGCCGCTCAGCCGGCCAAAGTGAAAAATGTACTAGTAGGCGCCTATGACGGCACTACTAACCCAGAAGACCATCTGATGGAATTCACCAACCTGATGTACCTTCAAGGGTTGGATGATCCCACTTGGTGCAAGTGTTTCCCAGCGACTCTCAAAGGAATCGCACAACAATGGTTCGGCAACCTGCCGACTGGTTGTGTAATTAGCTTCAGGACGCTTGCTTACTTATTTGCCTCCAACTTCGCCATGAACATCCCTGCGAAGAAAACGACCCTTGATTTGGGAACAATTCAGCAGGGCGAGAAGGAGGGGCTTCGTTCTTACATCAGGCGGTTTAACCTGATGAGAATACAGATTCAAGGGTTACCGGATGAGGTAGCTTATACCGACTTTTTTAGAGGTCTCAAAGACGGGTCTACCTTCAAATTTGATTTGGTTCGAAAAAGGGTGGCGACTCTTCAAGAGGCCTTGATTGAAGCGGAAGCCTATATACAGGCGACTGATCTTTGTACGATAAAACAGTCGGACGGGAAAAGGTTCGACAAAAGAGAAGCACGACAGAAACAGTCGTCAAACAAAGATGAGAAAAGAAAAGAGGTCTGGGCGGCTGATTCCTCTAAACAGCCGGCCCAGAAAAAGAAAAAAGAATTCAAACCATACTCCCCAAAGTATGCGTTTAACAAGGATAACCAGTTTATCCTAAAAGAAATTAAGGGACGGATCTCAATTGAGAAGCCGGTCCCCATGAAGGGTTCTGCAAACAACCGGAACCAAGATAAAATCTGTGCTTATCATGATGACGTTGGTCATCACACCAATGACTGCATCAGTCTTATGCGGTACCTAGACCGCCTGGCTGAGCAAGGTGATCTTGACACTTATGTCAAGAAATCTACGGGGAACACTTCCTCAAAAAAGCAGTCGGCCAAAAAGAATCAGCAGGCCGACAGCTCTGATACAGATGATGCAGTCGTCTACACCATTGCAGGCGGCTTCTCAGGAGGCGGCCCCACTATTAGGGGCAACAAAGATAATATAAGGCGGTTAGATGTAAATTCCGTTCACCAAGAACGGCCGTCCAAATATACATTTCCTGAGATTGTCATCACTGAAGAGGATCTAGGAGGGGTAAGGGGGCCGCATGACGACCCTCTCGTTATTGAATGTAAAGTGGCCAACCAGAGAGTTGGCCGAATCCTCATAGATACTGGGAGCTCCTCAGATCTCATCAGCAGCAAATGTCTGTCGAAACTGAAATATCAGACTGACTGCATACATCCCGCCTCCCACCCATTAGTAGGGTTTGGAGGAGGATTCGTCCACCCACTGGGACGAGTAGATTTACCCATTCGCCTGGGCGAAAAAGGGGAAGGACGACACATGGTAGTCCGGTTCCTAGTAGTAGAGGAACTCTCAGCCTACAACATGATTCTGGGTCGACCAACCCTGAATAATTCCAAGGCTGTTATAATCCCGTCTCTTATGTTGCTCAAGTGTAACAGACTTAAACAAGGCGTGCCCCAAAGACAGTTACCCTCTGCCTAAAATTGATAACCTGGTCGACTCAACAGCCGGCCATGCCTTGATGAGTTTCATGGACGCCTATTCTGGTTTCCATCAAATTCCCTTATGGAAGAAAGATCAGGAGAAGACGGCCTTCGTCACTGATCAGGGGTTATACTGTTACACGGTCATGCCGTTTGGTCTTAAGAATGCCCCGGCTACCTTCCAACGAATGATAAACACTGTGTTCTTTGATCAGATTGGGAGAAACGTCGAGGCATATATTGATGATATGATTGTCAAGACTAACCTTCAGAAAGATCATCTGTCGGACCTCCGAGAAACTTTCGCCACACTCAGGCGGCACCATGTCATGCTCAATCCCAAGAAATGTGTATTTGGAGTTGAGTCTGGGAAATTTCTCGGATTCCTTATCAATCAGAGAGGAATAGAAGCGAACCCTGAGAAGGTGCAGGCGGTCATTGACATGCAGTCGCCTCGAACCATCCGAGAGGTTCAGAAGTTAACAGGTTGTCTGGCGGCCTTGGGAAGATTTCTAAGCCGATCAGGCGACAAATGCCTATACTTTTTCCAGGCAATTAAGAAGAAGGCAAGGTTTGAATGGGGGCCGGATGCTGAGGCCGCCTTCCAGAAATTAAAAGTTCACTTGCATTCCTTGCCGAGGCTGGTCAGCCCTTTGCCCAAAGAGGTTCTCTACATGTACCTGGCCGTCTCTGATCATGCGTTAAGCGCTGTTCTCCTTGCTGAAAGAGACGGCTGTCAGCTCCCGGTCTACTTTGTCAGTCATGTACTGAAAAATGCCGAGTTGAGGTATCCCCTAGTGGAGAAATTTGGTCTTGCACTCTTCACGGCTGTTAAAAAATTGAAGCCCTACTTTTTGGCACATGCAGTCGTCGTGTATACAGACCAACCTATCAAGCGGCCACTGACCATCATGGAGTCGTCAGGCCGAATGATCAAATGGGCCATAGAAATACAGAGCCTCGAAGTTACTTTCGAGCCTAGAAAAGCAGTGAAGGGGCAAGCCTTTGCTGACTTTATTGTAGAGATGACTCGTCCTCCTGACTCTCAAGTTCCAGACCAAGTATGGAAGGTATATGTGGACGGAAGCTCTACTTCAAATGGTTGTGGAGCAGGCGTCATATGTCAGTCGCCAGAGGGCGACAGGTTCGAGTATGCTCTACGCTTCAGTTTTCAGGCTTCAAACAATGAGGCAGAATATGAAGCTTTACTAGCCGGGATCCGCATGTGCAAGGCGGCAGGGGCAAGGAAACTAGACGCCTGTTCCGATTCACAATTGATAGTGAGTCAGTACAATGGCGAATACGAAGCAACCCATCCGGCCATGATCAAGTATTTACAGGCGGTCCGACAAGCAGTCGGCTCCCTTGAGGATTTCCATCTGATCCAAGTGCCGAGATCAGAAAACAACCAGGCGGATGCACTGTCAAAATTAGCATCATCCGCCTCCTCTAATACTCCTCGAACTGTTTTTTGGGAAGTAATGGAGAAGAGAAGCATCGAGGAAAACCCTATTGGAATCCTAGACAGAAGCTCAACCTGGATGGATTCAATCAGGGCATATCTGACAAACGGTACACTGCCGGATGATCCTCAACAGGCGGCAGCACTGAAAAAAACGAGCCTCCTGTTTTGAAATGATTAAGGGAGAACTTCACAAGAGGGGGTACCTTCAACCCTTCTTAAAGTGTGTTACTCCAGAAAAGGGACGAGAGATACTAGACGATCTTCACTCTGGTTACTGTGCTTCGCATATAGGTGGTAGGATGCTTGCTCAAAGGGCAAGGCGGCAGGGCTACTTTTGGCCTACTTTGGAAGCAGATGCAATGGAGATGGTGAAAAAATGTGACAAGTGCCAAAGGTTTGGCAAACTAATTCACCGTCCGGCTACTGACCTCACTACCATTCACAGCCCACTACCGTTTGCTAAGTGGGGCATGGACATTCTGGGTCTATATACGCCTGCTACAGGCGGCAGAAGGTACATACTTGTTGCCGTTGACTACTTCACTAAATGGGTAGAGGCGGAGGCGGTAAAGGGAATCAAGACGAAAGATGTAATTTCATTCATTTGGAAAAATGTCATCAATCGGTTCGGGGTTCCCATGTCTATGGTTTTTGATAATGGTCCCCAATTTGAGACGCCTGTTCTCAAAAGCTGGTTGGGTGACCAAGGAATTGCAAACTACTTTGCATCTGTCGGCCGTCCACAAGCAAACGGCCAGGTGGAAGCCTTTAATAAAATCATCTCAGACGGTCTCAAGAAAAAGATTGAACGAGCAGGCGGCCTATGGGCGGATGAACTACCACATGTTCTCTGGGCCATTAGGACGACTGAAAAAGGGGCGACTGGAGAAACTCCATTCCTCCTAACTTACGGTGCGGAAGCTGTTCTTCCAATAGAACACTACGAGCCGACTCTTCGAGTAATGCTATATGACGAAGAGGCAAACTGGGAAGCCATGCGCCTGGCATTAGACTCACTTCCTGAAAAGAGGGGCAATGCTGTCTTGCGCCATGAGATCTATCGCCTGAGAATGACTAGATCATTCAACAAAAAAGTACACAGGCGTCCACTCAAAGTAGGGGACTTTGTACTTAGAAAAATGGAAGCAGTTGGTAGGGCTAATGAGTCTGGCAAACTAACTCCCAACTGGGAAGGACCCTACCGAATCTATGAGGAAGTCAGGGACGGTACCTACCGTCTGGAAACACTAGACGGACAACCGTTGCCTCGAACTTGGAATGTAGATAATCTTAAAAAATATTTCTTTTGAATGATGTAAAGTAAAGAGCTACTTAATAAAAGTTTGCACTTACTATTCAATTTTGTATTACGAGGGGCATGCCATCTGTACCTTTACAGTCGGCTACTCTCCATTGAGTTTTACACTCTATCTTCAGAGGGGCATGCCGTCTGTACCTTTACAGTCGGCTACTCTCCATTGAGTATTTCACTCACAATAGGGGCATGTCGCCTGGGCATATAGTCGGCTAGTCTCCATAAGAAGATGGCCGACTGGTTCCAAGCACATAGCCACCCCCCTAATACTTAGCTAAAAAGATTAGGGCCTGGCCGACCCTGTGCCTAACAGGCGGCTACCCTTCTTTTACTTAGCACCTACGTTCACCAAGAACTTACCAAGGCCACAGGCCGAATGATCAGACCAGGCGCCAAGCCAACTGATCAAATCTACAAAACTAATACGACCTGTCCCAACATCATAGCAGGCGTCCGACGGCATCCCTCCGGATGAAATTCGTCGCAGAGAGCAGCTCCCTTTTGGGTGGAACATTGTTCTATAAACTAATTACACGGCACCTATACGACTGTCCCCAAGGGCAACCACGTAGCCGTTTTTGAGACAAGGATAACTCTATCACTAACCAAACCAGTGGTAGCAGTTGACATCTGAGTCAGATGACCGCCTGTATTACTTGGGATAAATGCAGGGGGTACCTATTGAGTTAATAGCCAACATTGGCGAATCAAGGAGTCTAGCCGGCCTACGCCGCCTGGTACCTCTACTTCTCAAACAAAAGTGACGGCGACTGAGTAACTCCAACGTTAACTCATAGTCACTCCCTCAAATTTGGTATGGAACCTAAAAGGTTTGAGTCGTCCGCCTGTTTTTAACAAACAGGGGCACTCAAATCCCTATTCCTACTAGGTAACCTATTGAGTTAATAGCCAACAAACATTGGCAAATCAAGGGGATCAGCCGGCCTCCGCCGCCTGGTACCTCTACTACTCAATCTAGATTGTGACGGAGACTAAGTAACTCCTATGTTAACTTAATAGTCACTCAAACTTAGTATGGAGCCTAAAAGGTATAAGTCGTCTGCCTGTTTTTAATAAACAGGGGCTCTCAACCACTACTCTTGCTAGGTTAACAAATTATGAGTTAAAAGCAACAACATTGGCAATAAAGGGAAATAACCGGTACCCGCCGCTTGTTATCTTTACTACTCAATTCCTTGGCGACTAGGTAATACTCTATTTACTTGGTCAGACCACTTTCCTACTTGGTTAAAATTACAAAAAGACAGGCACGCCTGCCTAAAAAGGATCCAGACAAAATAGTTCGAATACCGATTGAATAAATGGCTGACTGATCGTCTATCCTGGAAACAGACAACCAGTCGTCCAGGGGCATAGGCGGCGTACTAACTATCCGTACCTGTCTGCAACGTTCGGCCATGTACAATAGTCGGTCTAGTAAACAATGGGATATTAGATATGGAAACAAAAATTCATTAAAAATAAGCCGGTCATTAAAGACCAGCAAAATATTCAAAGCCCCGGCCCCCTGGCCGGGTAAATACAAAGCAAACGGCACGCAGGCCGTGGAAAGAATACATTAAGCTTAAGAAGGGGGCAGTTCAGTATTAGCAGCTGCCGCCTGGTCAACACTCTTCTTGCTGGACTCGGCTTCAGCTGCATCCTTTTTTGATGCCTTACCCCCAAGTGGCACAAGCGCCACAACCGGCTCCTCCTCCTCCTCCAACGCTTCTCCCAACGCCTCTTCTTCAGCAGCCGCCAGGATCTCTTGATTATATGTTTCCGAACACTGGCGGTACGTTCTTTCCCAAGAGGCAAAGTCGGCATTGGGGAACAGGCGGCCCCAGGTCATGCGCTGGATTTGAGCGGAGTCTTCCATCATCTCCCGGACGAGCTCTTTCTTCTCTTGCTCGGCCTTTTCCGAGAGCTCTTGGGTAAGACTCTTCTCTTGGCTCACCAGGCGTTCTTTTACGCTTGCCAAGGATTTCTCCATGGCTTCGTAAGAGTACATTTTTAGGCAAAGAGGTTTCAGCTCGGCCTTAAGATTTGTGATGGTCGCCTCCAGCTCGTCATTCTTCTTCTGGGCCGCCTCTAACTGAGCCCGAACAGCGGCGGTAGCCTGCGCCTGATAATAAAGAATATCAATGGTCAGTACTTCATTTTGGGCAATTTGAAACATTGCCTTATCACAGTCAGAGGCGGCCATAGCTTTTGCAGCCTTTACCTCTTTGTTCTTCCGATCAAGCGGCTTGCGAAGGCCGTTAACTCGGAGCAGGGCCTAAGTACAAAAAAAAAAACAGGCGTCAGTTTCCAAACAAAAAAGATAACAGGCGTCCTGGAATTCAAATACTCAAAAGAGTATACCTCAGCAAGGACCCCTGCAATCCCATCAAGGTCAAGGGTGCCGACACCCCTGACCGCCTCCCTTTTAGATGGAGGAACTACTTTGATCATGGACTTGGCTACCTCTACCAAGTCAGGCCCCTGAGGGCCGGCTGCATCAAGCGTAAAAAAGCAAGTTAGACCTAGTCAAGAAGGAAGCAAGTGTAAAAGTTTTTACAAGTAATTGTCCATACTTCTAGGCGGCCCCGCCGGAGTTTTAGAAGAAGTGGCCGGCTGCTTCTCAGCCGCCACTGTTTTCCTGGAAGACCCAGGAGAGCTTGCAACAGTCGTCCTCCGGGCCTTGGGGTCCGGCTGTTGCGAGGAAGAAGCTCTTGGAGTGCCCGACTGAAAAAAAAAAAAAAAAGAGAGTTAGTATATGCATAAGACAACTCCTAAAAGAGGAAGAGTTTCGAAGCCTACCAAGGGTGCCCCCTTGTTGGGGGAGTCGGTACAAGACTATTGCATGAGAGAGGCCCGCAACATGGCCGCCGCAGTCTTGGATGCTGTTATTTTACTCATGGCGTCAGCTGCAAAAAATAAACAGCAAAGTTAGTAAAGATCCCAAGTAAACAAGGCGTGAAAAAACAGAGTATTTGTCAAGCCGGCTACCTCTAGAGCACCGACTGCTGAGGCCACAGGCGGCCAAAAAGTACTCGTCATAGAGCCACTTGAAGCTCGGGACGCAGTTTAGGGGTACTTGCTCTCGTACCCCTGAAGTAGAGTTCACCCTAGTCTCTACTTTGAAGAGTCCTTTGTCTAGGATCTCTTTTTTAGCCTTTGGGGGAACAGGCGGCATGCTGCGGCCGCCTGCGAGAAGAGGCGGATCCCTATTCCACTTGTTAAAGCGTTTGTTCAGCTCCGTGTCTGAACCCTCGATGATAAGGAAGGTGTTCCGCCAATCCTTCCATTTGTTCGCCTTACCTCTCGTCATGAGGTAGCCCCTATGGCTTGTTAATTGATACCAGCCGGTACCTCCCGACTTAGGGGTCCGGCTGAGATAGTTCATGTGGGCGAAAGCCTCAAAGCTTGGCTCCACCCCGTACATTTCGCACCCGGCCACATAGCCGAGTACGTTTACCCAAGAGTTGGGGGCTAACTGCCATAACCCCAAATCATACCCATCTAAAATCCGCTGAACAGCCGGATGTAATGGGAAGCGCAGTCCAGCTTTGATGGCCGCCACATAGCAGCCAAAGCAGCCGTCATCATAGCTGGTACCAGCCGGCCAGACGACAGTGTCTTCTGGATCCGGCACGAACAGTAAAAATCCGGGGCCCATTCCGTGGTTAGCTATAAAGCTCTCCACTTTGTCTTGCATGGCTGCGATCCGGCCCCGGGGTACCGTGCAGTAGTAGGGGGTGTTTTCCTCTCTGTAAGAGGCGGACGGCTCCGCCCAATTGCCCCCCTTCTCAACTGCATGAGAAAGCCTCGCCTCTTGTAGGCGGCTGTTTCTTTCTTCTGAGCCTGGAGAAGCGTGGCCAGAAGAGCTGGTCTCGGACTCGTCCTCTGACGAGTCCGAAGAGGACGAATCCTCCCCTCTCCTAGAGGGGCCCGCCTCCTCTCCCTTAGAAGGAGCAGGAGGAAAATTAGACATATCAACGGTGAAATGGGAAGGGACCACCTTGACCCCTCCCTCAGAACTGTCGGCTTGGCAGCCGCCTCGTTTCACTTCTACATCTGGCGCCTGGTCAGATGTTTCACTAATGAGCACCCTTTGGGAGGAGCCGTCCGAGTTTGAGATCATAGCAGTTTTTTTTGTTCTGGCCATCACGTTCTGCATAGACACAGATACAGTCGGACTTTGTATAAAGGGCAAAGATGGGTCCAGAAAAGGGCAGGCGGCACTCCTAGTCCTAGATTCAGCCGTCCCCGGTGACCGGCTGATCACTAACTTAGGTCGTGTCGTGTGCTTCCGTGGTGCCATTTCAAAAAATAAAAAGAAAATTAAGAGTAAGAGAACTGAGTTACCTGAACGAGTGACGGTTGAAGAAGTTCTGGAAATCCGGTGCAGTCGGCTTGTCAGAACAGGCGGTAGGCAGAAAAAGTCCAAAATGTCAGAGCAAGTTCAGGGGTCCGAATGTTCTCAAATAGTTCTCAAAGTGTGAAAATGACTCAAGGCAACTCTCCCTTATATAGGCGAAGTGAGAAGGCGAAGGGTCACTTCCAGAATTCAAAATTTGGGCGGGAAAATCTCTCGTCCATTCGCCGACTGACACCTATAGCAGGCCGTCGCCCGTTACAGTGCGACACCTGTCACAGGTAACACGTGACCAATCACGTGCCACCTGTGAGGGGTAAATGATTAGGGGATTTTGCTCCTTCCAATCGGAATGCGCCACGTGGGCCAATCAGGACCTGCCAAGTGTCCCCTAGTTGGAACTGTCAGGGCTTGCCACGTGGCACGCGCTTATTCGTCCACCTTGGACCTGTTATGTCACGACATGTGGCATACTCCATGCCTAATGGAGAAACCGGCCACCCAGGCCCAACTTCCGAGGGAAGCCCAATCGGCCCTAGGTTTACCTAAACCTAGGATGGGCACGTTTCCCAAGGTTATAAATACCTCCCTTAATTCTCATTAAGGAAGAGGACTGAAACATTACGGAACACACTAATTACCGGCTGATCTCGCTAACAAAGCAGATTACCAACATTAAACACTCTCACCTAGAGAGACCTTATTACTTTAAATTCCGCATTAATTACTCCTTAATCAGGTACTAACTTGACCGTTGGAGGCGGAGCTCCCAGGAGTCTCCGTTATTTTGCAGGTACAGGCGTCCGGTTCCAGTCTCGGAATTGTAACTCTCCCGCAGGACATCAGAAAACCCCGAAACAGATTCCGCGTGGAAAGCGCATTTTAATTCTGACTTAGCACAAGACGATAAGGCTGTTGCCCGGCGCTAATAGTTGTCGCCTGGCGCTTACAGCTATCGCTTGACACTAAGCCTGTCGTCTGGCGCTAACGATAGGAGGTATTTTATTTCGAATATGACTTGATTTGATTTCGGACTATTTTTCTATAAATAGGGGTCGCATCTTCCCGTTTTCATTCATTCACAATCATCATTCACAACCATCATCTCGCTCTATTCTCTCTCTAAAGCTAGAAGCTTTCTCTCTCTATTCTTTTTCTAAACTTCCCTCTCACAAAATTCCGCATACATTAGTCCTAGACACAACTGACTAATTTCGAAGTTGCCTTCTCCCTAGACGTGAAAGGTTTATAATTTCTGAGGGTTTGGTCCCAAATCCTTATTTCAATAATTTAATTTTATTATTTGGTTTAATATTTTCCTTGAAGTTACTAACGCGTGTATTATGTTATTAAAAAGAGATACGAGGCATCCAAGTAAGTAATTTAATTGTTATTATTTTGATATAGAAATCATGCTTTGAATGACCTGGAAAATGGGTCATTCGGTTTGGGTATGGGTCGGGTCATTTTGGGTGGGTTAAGTTCGGGTAAAAAGATTATCAGGTTAAGTTCGGGTCGGGTCGGGTCATTTTGGGTTTCGGGTTGATTTCGGGTCAACTGATAATCGGGTCGGGTCGGGTATCGGGTCAACACTTCGGGTCGAGTTCGGGTCGGGTCAATTTTCTGGTCGGGTCAGGTCAATTTTCGGGTCCAATTTCCGGGTCAACTTCGGGTCGGGTCAACTTCTTGTCGAGTCATATTCGGGTGATTCATTGGGTTAAATTCAACTCTGCATATATATTTATTTAATTTTTGACGAAAAACTCACTATATTTATTAAGTTGATTTTTTTCATGGATTATAGTAATTTTTTTACTTTTATTAACCTTTTTTTTTTTTTTTTTTTTTTTTTTTTTATTGTGTGTGTTTAGAACTTTAGGCTTAGAGTCACTTAGATCTCCTGAAACAAAGAGAGATGCTCTAACTAATTGAGTTATACCTCCCTCTCTTATTGATCTTAGTTTTAATACATACTCTTATTATCATTGTCATTGTTGTAATAATTTCTTTGAATCATTCTTATACTCACATTGACCATCTTTTTTAGCTATTATATGAAAGTCAATGTAGTCATGTAAGATGTTTTGGGTCTATTTTAATGTATAATTTCCTAATATAAACTTTTTATAACTTATATAATTATTTACTAAAAGAAGTTAAAGGTCGGGTCAATTTCAGGTCGGGTCAACTTCGGGTCTTGGGTTAACTTGGGGTCGGGTCGTTTCGGGTCTTGGGTCAACTTTGGGCGGGTCATCATGGGTCGGGTCGTTTCGGGTAAGGTCATTTCGGGTTTTGGGTCAAGGTCGGGTCAGTTCCACTTCGGGTCGGGTTAATTCGGGTTTTGGGTCAATTTCGGGTCATGGGTCGGGTCATTTGGGTTGGGTCATCGGGTCTGGGTCAGGATTGCCAGGTCTAGCTTTGATTATTTTGATTCCTAGTATCATGTTAGGATGTTTTATTGATTCCTAGTATCATGTTTAGAGTAATAACTAAGATTTCTAATATCATGTTTAGGTTGTGTAGGGAATATTTCAAGCATTAACCCCTAGCTTGAACCCCACTGTGATCATACACTAAAGTACAGTAGCGTCCAAAGAGAAGGAAGCTAGAGCAAAAGAGTCGCCAACAAGTTTTAGGAACTTGTAAACCGTTCATGAGGTGAAGGTTACACCCCTTAACGATCCAGGAGATCGTCAACTCCAATAGGTCTGGAACCATGACTGGTAGTTCGGGGATGAAGGTACAAATCCAAACTAAAAGAGATTGAACCTGCCCTAATAATAGTCCTCTACATTATTTTGATCGTATTCATATGCGCTTTCTGACTAACATGCAATCAATAGGTTTACCCTAAACCTGTTTAATCTATGTTGGTTGAATATTAATGCACAATTAAAACTATTATTGGCGATCACTTGAATTATAATCAAAATTAACCCTAAACAAGATTATTAATTATCTTATATAAGCGCGATTACAAGTACCAATTCCCTTTAAACATGCATAAAAGGTGTGATCAAGAAATAACAATAAATAATAAGCAACATAATAATAATAACCGTTAAAATAATAATCATGAATCATGTTAAAGCATAATAAAAATAGCAAGATCCTAGGCATGATACTAACAAGATTAATAACAAACCTTAGTATGTCACTAAACAATAAAAATCAAAGCTTTAGCCCTGACATGATAGTAACAATCATAAATATTAGGAAGAACATAAAAGGCATCATACTTTTAATCATACTTGATATTAAATTTACCCTAGACATGATACTAGGAAGATCAAAACGCCCTAACATAACATTAGGAATCATAATAACAACCTAAGGATGATTTCTACATAATAATAATAAAAACCATTAAAGCACTTACTTGGATGCCTCGTACCTCTTTCTAATAACAAAATACACACGTTAGTAACTTCAAGGAAAATAATAATTAAAACAACTAAATTAAATAATTGAAATAAAGACTTGGGATCAAACCCTCATAAATTAAAACCTTTCACGTCTAGGGCGAAGGCAATTTCGAATAATGCTAGGTGTCTTTAGGTCTTGTGAATGCGGAATTTTGTAAGAAAGGTAGGTTTAGAAAAAGGAGAGAGAAGATTTAGCTTAGAGAGAAAGTTGATGATTGTAGATGAATGAAAACGGAGTTTTTAAAAGGCTATTTATAGATAAAATCAGCCAAAAAGATAGAAAATCGAAACAGAGTTCTGACGCGAATAAAACTTGATTAGCGCCGACGCTGACAATTTGCGCCAGACGCTAACATTAGCGCCAGGAGCCAGGCGCTAATGTCTAGCGTTAGGCGCTAATCCCGTTTTTGACGCGTTTTCTAAAATTAGATAGAATTTAACCGTACAGGAGGATAAAATCGTATTTTTTTCAAAAACACTCTTTTATTCTGATTAAAACTCTAAAATGTCAACAAAAGTCAATTTATCAATGCTTATTGAATTAGGAATGATAAATCCATATTAGGCCCTCCTCTAGATCATTGGGCCGCATATGAGGCTCAAACCAGGCCCAGTTTAGTAATTTGGCCATAACTTCCTCATTATTCATCGGAATTGGGCTTATAATATATCGTTGGAAAGATCTTTTCAATCCCTATCCAACTACAATGCTATTAGACCCATATCATGGACTAAACAAACTGGATTTGCTGTTTTCTTAAAATAGGTTTTCAAAAACAGAGAGAAGAGAAAATAAATTAAACTATCCGCAACACTAGACTTTCCACACTTTCACTTCATTCGATTAAGATTTGACGTAAAAGTTACTCATCATCGGGTTTGGTTTTGGGGAGACACAAATGGGTGTCTACAGAAGCCCCCACTTTGACTGAGTTTGGAGAAACGCAAGTTTCGAAAACAAAAGTCAAAAGTATCGATAGGGACGGAGAATGATTCAGAACGTTCTGCAATCCTAAATCATTCTTGCAACGCCGATACAAACTAGCGATAGTTAAACAGATAAGTGAGTCAAGAAACGCGTATCTTGCACCGATGAGCACACGTCTCTGAAGGTATTCGATTTGCTACTGTATTCTTGTATTTATGTAATTTTTTGACGACCTCCTACAAGCTAGAGAATGTCGACTGAAGACTGCTACGCTTGTAACTGCCTCTAATTCCGCCATGATAGACTTCTGCAAGCTAGAGAACCCCATCGAAGATTGCTTCGCTTGAAACCACCTTCTCGCACTTTGTGACCATCTTCTGCAAGCTAGGGAACGCGATCCAAGACAACTTCGCTTGAAATCACCTCCAGTTGTTTGTTGCGATAATATTCCGAAGAAAACTTCTGAAGACCAATGCTTGTCAATCTTTAAAGCTCGCTTGAACTTTGCTTCCGCTATGCCAATACATCGTCGCTTTTGCTGCTTGTGAACCATTATGTCGGTGCTTTTGCTGTGATGACAATCCTCTTTTCTTTGGGAATAGTTGCCAACACAATTCTTGTGTGATGTATGACAATCCGATTTAGGGAAAGTTGTCAATGCTTCGCATCAATCCATCCTTGGAAATGTTGCCACGATGAAGCGACAATCCGTATCTCGGAAAATTTGCCAAAATCCAATTTTTGGGAAAAGTTGCCAATGCTTCGTAACAATCTGTCATAAGAATTTTGCTATGATAGACAATCCACATCTTGGAATATAACTCTTGAAAGCAATCCACCTTGGAAATTTGCCAACGCTATGAGACAATCCTTTTAGGAAAATATTGCCACAATTGACAATCCTTGACTTGGAACATTTGCCAAAAAAAGGTCGATCGACAATCCACTTCAGGAAAATTTGCCACTTACTGAAATCAATGACAATCCACGTTGAGGAACCTTTGCCGAAATTTATGATGAATAGAGTCCTACAACAATCCTTTGGGAAATTTTTCCATAGGGAACTGGGTGAATGACAATCCAATCTCAGAATACTTGCCAATGAGTCGGTGAATGTATGACAATCCAAACATGGAAAAACTTGCCAAACAAAGAAGGAGCACGACAATCCACGCTTGGAAACTTTGCCAGAGATGACAATCCAATCTTGGAAAAATTGTTGTTGAAGAAGATGCACGAAAATCCATGTTTTGGATATATTTTCAATAGGAGATGACAATCCAATCTTGGAAAAATTGTCTTTTAAGAAGAATGCGCGACAATCCATATTTGGAAATATTGTCGTTTAAGAAGAATGCGCGACAATACGTATTTGGAAATATTGTTGTTTAAGTGCTTGCTTTTAATCCGATACGTTGGTGCTTGTAATGAGCCAGTGTTTTAGGCGCTTAAGCTAAGTGAGACGATTTTTTGTCAGGTCAATCACTTACTACGATTGTAATTAAGCCGACTACTAATCATGTCAATTTGCTTATAGGGGCTAACTGGCGTACCTAGTGTAGACACCCATTTGTGTCTCCCCAAAACCAAACCCAGTGATGAGTACCTTTCACGTCGAACCATAATCGAATGAAGCGAAAGTGTGGAAAGTTTAGTGTTGCGGATATTTTTATTTTCTTTTCTTTTCTCTCTATTTTTTTAAAACTTATTTTAAGAAAACAGACAATACAATTTGGTTGGTCCATGATATAGGTCCAATAGTAGTGTAGTTGGATGGGGCTTGCAAAGAGCTTTCCAACGATATATTATAAGCCCAATTCCGATGAATATTGAGGAAATTATGGCCAATTTACTAAACTGGGCCCGGTTTGAGCTTTATATGCGGCCCAATGATCTTGGGGAGGGCCTAATATGATTTATCATTCCTAATGCAATTAGGAATGGTTTTAGTCTTCTAGAATCTTCTAGAAGGTTCTTTTCATTCCTAATTCAATTAGCATTGATAAATTGACTAATTGACTTTTCAGAGTTTTAATTAAAATCAAATAGTATTTTCGAGGAAATGATATGATTTTATCCTTTAGTACGACAAATTTATCTGATTTTCGAAAACGCGTTGAAAATAGGCTTGGCGCTTGACCCCAGGCTTTGGCGCCTGGAACAAGGCCTGGCGCCTAGCGCTAGCCATTGGCCCTGGCGCTAGTGTTGGCGCCTGGCGCCAGTTAGCCAGGGTTGGCGCCAACTCTGTTTTTTGTGCGTCATACTCTGTTTTGTTTATTTTATCTTTTTGGCTGATTTTCTCTATAAATATCGTATTAAAAATCTCGTTTTCATTCACCAATTCTCACGATCATTCATCTACAATCAGTTTTAATTAGAATTCTTTAATCTTTCAATTCATTCATCTCTTTCTTTCTCTCTTTCTTTAAACTTTGTTTTCTCATACAAAATTCCGCATTCACAAGACCTAGAAACACCTAGCCATATTCGAAGTTGCCTTCGCCCTAGACGTGAAAGGTTTTAATTTCTGAGGGTTTGGTCCCAAATCTCTCTTTCAATTATTTAATTTAGTTGTTTTGTTTATTATTTTCCTTGAAGTTACTAACGCGTGTATTTTGTTATTAGAAAGAGGTACGAAGCATCAAAGTAAGTACTTTAATTGATTAATTGATATTATGATGTAGAAATCATGTTTACATTGTTATTATGATATTCCTAGTATCATGTCTAGGTTAATATTAATATTAAATATGATTGCTATGATACCTTTTATTCTCTTCCTAATATTTATGATTGTTAGTATCATGTTAGGGCTAAAGATTTGATTTTTATTGCTTAGTGACATGCTAGGGTTTGTTATTAATCTTGTTAGTATCATACCTAGGATCTTGCTATGTTCATTGTGCTTTAATATTAATATGAGCATGAGCATGATTATGATTATGATTATGATTATAATTTTATGATGATGATTTTATGATGGTTATTTTATTCATGATGATTATTATAATTATTACAATTCATGTTTATTCTAATGATTGATTATTTATTATGTTGCTTGCTTATTTATTTTTATTGCTTGATCACACTTTTATTGCATGTTTAAAGGGAATTTGTACTTGTAATCACGCTTAATAAGATATTTAATAATCTTGTTAGGGTTAATATGATTATAAATTCAAGTGATCGCCAATAATAGATTTATTTGTGCATTAATATTCAACCAACATAGATTAAATAGGTTTAGGGTTAAAGCTACTGATTGCATGTTAGTCAGAAAGCGCACATGAATACGATCAGAATAAAGTAGAGGCCTATTGTTAGGGCAGGTTCAATCTCTTTTAGGTTGGATTTGTACCATCATCCCCGAACCCTTATTTGGTTTATGGCCTTATGGAGTTGACGATCTCTTGGATCGTAAAGGGGTGTAACCTTCATCCTATGAACGGTTTACAAGTTTCTAAAAAACTTGTTGGCGACTCTTTTGCTCTATCTTCTTCCCTTTTGGACGCCACCGTACTTTAGTGTATGATCACAGTGGGGTTCAAGCTAGTGGGATTAAAGCTTGAAATTATTCCCTACAGTTTTTTGGCGACTCCGCTAGGGAGGATTTCTATTTTAATTCCTGAATTTTTTTCGCCAATGATTTAAAATGAGTGGATGAGACTCGAAAAGTTCTAAGTATTTCATGTGTGTAATTTTGATTAACATTATTGTCATATGCATAAAAAAGATCTCATTGGAAAGACCATCCGTAATGAGTTAAAAACATAGGATTTTACACGTAGGAAATTTGAGAAATATCTTTCACAACTAGGACCGAAATAACACCGCGCGAAACTGGAAAATTTTATCGAGCACAGAAAGCTGCTGAGGCATGTGGGAAGTAGCGTCAGGGGCCAGAGCATTGGCACCAGCATTTTAACCGTAGCGCCAGACGCCAGTATTGGCGCCAGGCGCTACAGTTATAAGCTGGCGCCAGTCTCTGATTGCTGCGCCAATTTCCTCCAATACCGAGCCAGAAATATGCGTTCTAATTTTGACCGGTTTTTCGTATTGTTTGCTCGATCCTACTTCCTGATTGAATTTTTTCTCACTTTTCTGAAACCCATATGTGTTCTACATACGGAAATAACCGTCTGGGAATTCATGCTCCATCTACCCGATTGAACGCTCCGTGCAACAAAGGGTACATCCGAGATGTTGAATTCACCAAACCATGGAAGCGAGTTTTTTATAAAACTCGCGGTGTCCCATCCACTCGCGCCAACCCTTCACGGTTAGGCTTCCGCGCGGTGCATCCGGACAATTAACCATGGACCCTCTATTGACTAAACCATATCCCGAACTTTAGAGAACTAGAGCCATGGTTAGGTTGCAAACGCATTGCATCATATTGTGCCTACTTGACTAATCGTGCATTATTTGTTGTGCATATATATTCTATGTTTCTCTTAACCGTTTGTTGACTTGTGTTGCGACTACATAAATTAATGACTTAAAGAACTTTGCCTAATTAATTAATTAATCAATTAATTTAAGTCAATAAAGTCTAATTTCTAAATCGGAATTGACCTAGTACGAACTTAGGCATACCCCAACTAACTAATAACACCGAAAACAGTCCCAGACCGAAGCTCCAATACTGGCGCCAAGGTATGAGCTGTAGCGCCACATTATGGAGTGTAGCGCATGACGACAACTCTGTCGTCTGGTGCGAAGCTCCACAGTGCGGCGCCAGTCCTGTTGCTTGGCCGACAGTTCGGATTATTGGTCGAGTCATCACCTAGGGTCTAATTAATCAATCTTCTGTTTAATTCGGTTAATTTTTCTGTCAATAGTATTTAATTGAGTCAATGATCGAGTTTAGGCACTAAGTCCCATGGTCTTACACAAGAGTCCAAGCATGCCACTTACACTCAACGTACACACCAATACACATACTTTGACCATGATTAAGAGAGTCTTGTGTGCGCGTTTTTTCCGTCATTTTTTTAGGGGGGTAAGTCAGATATTAATCCTCCAATAAAAATAAAACTATACTTAGTTCCCTAAAAATATTTACGTTATTTTTGCAAAAAATATGCACCCTTTTCTTTTTTCCTTAAAATAAACCGTAAAGTCAAGTTGATTCGAGTCGAGTAATTAAAACGCAAAATGGTTTATTTACAGCGTGTGGTCAAGAAAGGAAGAACGATTAATCAAAGACAACCTCTTCGTACAAGTCCAACTTTTCGACAAACCCATTGCTTGTAAGAGGAAAGATAAGGTTATAATGGCAACACAAGAAGAAGTCAATGATCTTAAGAACCACTTGGCTACCGTGACTTAGACAGTGAAGCTTCTCGCACTTAAGATCGATGATCCCGTGAAGAAACAACAAATGGACCTTATGCAAGAGAGTTTAAGCAAGTTTTCTAGCGACTACAAGTTTCAAGAGCTTACATCACAAGGGGTCTCGGTGGACAAAGATCTTCTTCCGCAGAAGTTCAACGCCAACGACATCCCAAAATTCAGAGAAACTGACAATCCATACTTTCATTTAAGAGCATTCGAAACCATAATGAGTATTAAGGGTATCGATAAGAAAGTCTTCCCCTCTCTGTTCTCACTATCTCTCGAGACCGTTTGCCAACAATGGTTCTTTTCTCTCGAGAAAGAAAAGACCTCTACCTGGGAGTCAATAGCAAACGCTTTCGTTGATAGGTACAAGTGCAACATTCAAGTCGAGACTGACCATAGGGAACTTGAAATCCTCAAACAGAAAGAGAATGAAGGCTTCACCTCTTTCTTTAACAAATGGAGAGAAACCTCAGCTAAGATGATTGAGGTGCCAAGTGAAAAAGAATCTGTGAGACTATTCATCAAAAATCTCCAAGAAAAATATTCCAAGCATCTCAAATATCAAAATAATCTCCATACTTTCAAGGCCGTTTATGACATTGGGATCAATATTGAAGATGACTTGGCTAAATTAAAAACTGCCAACAATAACTCCAACAGTGGCTGGAAAGGAAAGAAGAACGACAATCCTTCTTCTTCCAAAACCGCCCACTCAAACAATGTGAGCACCTTTAATTTAGGAGAAGTCCTTGCTATGAACAACCAAGGATAGAAGAAACCATTTAGGAGGAATTTCACTCCTATTGGCATGAGTTATGACACCGCGTTTGATCGATTAAGTGCAAAAGGTCTTATAACTCCTATTAGACCATTTGGGGACCCACCAGTTGAGAAGAGGTCAGCTAATTGGAACCCCAATGCACACTGCAAGTATCACCAAGGTATGGGTCATCTTACTGAAAACTTTTGGAAGCTTAAGGAAGCTATCCAAGACTTGATCGACAGCAACAAACTGCCGTTGCCCCCTGCCAGTAAGAAGCCAAGCATTGACAATGCACCTCTAGCTCATACCCTGGCTATCTCCGATGAGGAAAACGAGGTTGACCCCTCCTCTCTCATTAGACCTGTCAAATAAATCAGTGCCATAGAAAAAGAAGAGGAGATCTTTTTCTATGTCAAGGATAACCTCCTAGAACCGGTGAATAAAGATGATATACAATTGCTCACACTGTCTATGAGGGAGGTATTGCAATTACTACGTGAAGCTCTCAAAGTTATGAACGAACTCCATAAGAAATATGATGAGCTTCCACTTCCGAAAAATAAAAGAGAATTCACACCCATAGGAATGACCTACAATGCTATTTTTGATCGTCTCTATGATCAAGGACTAATCAAACCTACTGGTCCAACAGAGGATCCAATATTAGAAAAGTGATCTCCCATATGGGATCCCAAATCCTACAACAAATACCGTCGAGGAAACGGTCATACCACTGATGAATGCTACAGGTTTCAAAACCTCATTCAAGATCTTGTGGAAGCTAATAAGATCTCATTACCTCTAATTAGCAAGGGAACGACTTATGAGGCAAACCATTTTCCCTTACAAGTCACTGAAAAACCCAAGAAGATCAATAGAATCTACACTCCAATTGGGATCCCATATGCGCAAATGTTCGAAATGCTCTCCGAGAGTGGCGAGATCAAACCTCTCGAATCAAGACCATTCGAATCATTGAAAAGGACAGATAGATATTACTGTCAGTATCATCAATCAGGGGTCACACTATAGAAAACTGTTTCAAATACAAGGATTTGGTACAGAAAATGATTGATGAAAAGAAACTAGTCTAAGTTCAACAAGAAGAAGATGCAACCATTAATGGAGTTTGGGACAGTGATGAAGAAGTTGTCTATCTAAAGGACTTAGTAGAACTTCCGCCTTCTGTGTCATACACCACAGATGACATTTGGGCTGAAGAAGACTCATCGATAGACGTCCTCACAAGATCTGGGAGAATGCAACCTCCCGTTTCAACACAACCTATACTAACCACACAACAAGTTCCCATACTTATCATTGAAGACAATGACATTGTTAAGCAGTTTAAGAAGACAAAAGTTCAGATGAATGTATGGAAACTTCTGGCAACATCTCGAGAACATAGGTTGGCTGTAATGAATGCCTTGGACAAAATTGGGATAGACTCTGACACTACTCCCGAGGGACTAGCCAACTTCCTCACAAGTGACCTTCCAAGCCTGATTAATTTGATCACCTTCTCTGACAAAGATTTACCTCCAGAAGGTGACAAACATTACAAGTCATTAACCTCACAGTAGTTTGCAAGAGGATGAATGTTCCTATGACTCTTGTTTGTAGACAATGGATCAACCATCAACGTTTTTCCACTTAGAACCGCGAGGATGCTTGGCATAAGGGACGAAGATTTAACTCCGTCTACACAAGGAATAAGGGCCTACGACAACACTCGTCGTCAAGCTCTTGGCAAGATTACCCTAAATGTAACGGTAGGAGCAATAGAACATGCTACTACTTTCCAAGTAGTAGACATCAAAGCTTCATTCAACTTATTATTGGGACGCCCTTGGCTTCATGATCTAAAGGCCGTCCCTTCATCTCTCCACCAACAAGTGAAAGCTATAGTTGGAGGAATTCCAATCACCATCGATGCTTCGCCTATGAGAATCAAATCTATAGAAAATCCAATTATTAATGTGGAACACGACGAGGATGATGAAGACCTATGGGGCTTTAACGAAGAAGTCTCCTTAATCCAGGAGGATGAAAGGACCCCTCTTTGCCATGACCCCCATTCAAACATGAGTGTCAATGCCATGCTGAAGAAACAAGGACACTTTCCTGGGATGACCCTGGGGAAGAAGAAAGGAACGACAAAACCGCTGGAGTTACCTGGCCTCCCTAAGTTAGACACTTTTGGACTTGGTTTCGAACCAACTCGGAAAGATCTCAAGCGAGCCCAGGAAAAGTCGAAAGCACGTAGGGACGCTCGCATTCAAAAGAAAGCAATTCTAATGGATCAGTACCCCCTTACGCTTAATGGTCAGTTCATAAAAGAAGGAGAGGACTATCCATGCCATGAATTTCCCGAGCCATTTGTTGTAAACGGCATACGACAACCGGGATTCGAGATTTTCTTGGATTGCTACTTCACTGATGAAATCCCAATTCCCGTCCACAAGGAGAAAGCACCCCCATGCTTTGACTTTAACGTCATGGGATTACTGTTTGGGCGAGAAAATAATGGGCTAACTTATAAAGAGGATAACTCCTCGCTCATTCAAACAGTCCTACAAAGTGAAAGCTTCGATCCCTCGAAGCTAATTACTCCAGCTGAAGGATCACTACAAGGGTGGCGCAAGACTATCAAGGTGACTACTCCAAGCGGAAGGAAGATATCCATCACGACAGGGCAAGGACCGATGTTTGAAGAGTCGTCAGAGTCAGAGTCCGAGTCAGAGTCTTTCCCTTTAGACTCTTCTAAGTATTTAGAAGTAACACCTCCCCCTCCTATTTCCTCTCCTAATATAGTTAGTGATCCAGTCCCTGAGGACATATCACTCTTTGATGTAATGATCTCAGAGTATAATAATATTTCTCATTCTCCTTACTTCTCGTGTTTTTCTCTAACCCAAGATGACGAGCATTGCTTAACTAACGATGAAAAAGACAAAGAAATTATTAAAGCAATAGAAACACTCGAAAAGAAAACACCGGTAATCGAAGAGACTGAAACAGTTGATATCTCAAATGATTCAACTCATAAAAAAGAAGTTAAAATCGGATTAACGTTGAATAAACAAGAAAGAACCGATTTAATTAAATTACTTAAATAATTTATCGATGTATTCGCTTGGTCATATGAAGATATGCCAGGCATTAATAGAGAAATAGCTCAACACACTATACCACTAATTCCAATAATGAAACCTGTAAAACAAAAGTTGCGTCGAATGAAACCCGACGTAGCCCTTAAAATAAAAGAAGAAGTTCAAAAACAGATAACTGCAGGTTTCATCAAGGTATCCAAATACCCCGAATGGGTCGCTAACGTCGTTTCAGTTCCGAAGAAAGACGGAAGGGTAAGGATGTGTGTCGACTATCGAGATCTAAATAAGGCAAGTTCAAAGGACGACTTCCCTTTGCCACACATCGATATTCTAGTAGATAACACGGCAAATCACGAGCTTCTCTCGTTCATGGATGGGTACGCAAGTTACAACTAGATTCTCATGGCAGAAGAAGACATGGAGAAAATAACTTTTATAACGCCATGGGGCACTTACTGCTACACCGTAATGTCATTCGGGTTGAAAAACGCGGGTGCTACTTATCAACGTGCGGCAACTGCCTTACTCCATGACATGATGCATAAAGAAGTCGAAGTATATGTCGACGACATGATTGTAAAATCAAAAGACTGTCCAGGCCATCAAGTAGCCTTAAGGAAATTTTTCGAAAGGCTAAGAAAATATAATATGAGGTTGAATCCATCTAAGTGTGCTTTTGGAGTCACCTCAGGCAAGCTCTTGGGTTACGTCATAAGCTCTAGAGGAATAAAGGTAGACCCAACCAAGATCAAAGCAATCATGTCAATGCTACCACCCAAGACCGAGAAACATATTTGAGGATTTATTGGCCGGTTGCAATACATAGGTAGGTTCATATCAAAACTGACGACGATATGTGAACCAATCTTCAAAAAACTCAAGAAGAATGTACCAGTAATATGGGATGATGAGTGTCAAAAAGCCTTTGAAAAGATCAAATCCTATCTCGCAAATCCTCCCGTATTAGCACCAACACTTCCCGGAATACCTCTCAGGTTATATTTCACAGTCACCAAGGAGACAATGGGAGCTATGCTAGCACAAGAGGTAGAAGGCAAGGAGAACACAATCTATTACCTAAGCAAAAAGATGCTCGAATACGAAGCACGCTATACACCACTCGAGAAGTTGTGCCTCGCCTTGGTGTGGGCCATAACTAAGTTAAGACATTACATGTTGGTGCACACCGTTTTTGTAGTCTCCCAATTAGATCCACTCAAGTATCTATTCGAGAAATCTACACTCAATGGACGCATATCAAGATGGATAGTCAATCTAGCCCAGTTTAATGTAAGGTTTATGCCACAAAAAGCTATCAAAGGATCCGTGGTGTCAGACTTTCTAGTAGATTTTCCAATAGAAGACTCGACGCCAATACAAGACAATGAATTTCCAGATGAAGACTTAATGGTCATTGAAGATGATACTTGGACCTTATACTTCGACGGGGCCTCAAACTAAAAGGGATGTGGCGTTGGAGTGCTACTAGTATCACCTAAAGAAGAACATGTTCCAATCTCCATAAAGCTTGATTTCGACGTTACCAACAATGCTGCTGAATATGAAGCATGCGTGGTAGGCCTTGAAAAAGCTTTGGCATTGGGAGTGAAAAAATTAAGGATATTCGGAGGCTCTTCTTTGATCATCAATCAGATATCTAAAAGGTGGGAATTAAGGAGCAAAATCCTAGCCCCTGATCAAACCTATCTGGAAACTCTTATCGATCAATTAGACAAGGTAGAATATACATATCTACCTAGAGAGGAAAACCAATTTGCCGATGCCTTGGCAAGATTAGCCTCAATGGTCAGGATTCCCACGGAAATCGAGCAAATGCCTCTAACTATAGCAAAAAGGCACAAACCAGCATACATCCATTCTATAGAAGACGACGAGGTAGTCCAAGGTGAAGAAGAAGAAGAAGAAGAAGAATAAGAAGAAGAAGAAGAACCGTGGTACAAGGACATACTCAATTATGTCACCAAAGGAGAATACCCTCCTCATGCTGACAAAAGAGCAAAACGAGCATTGAGACTTTTGGCTTCCCAATATGTACTCATAGATAATGAGCTACATAAAAGGGTACCTAGAGGTCGAGCTCTCCTATGTGTAGGAAAGAAGGATGCACAAAGAGCAATGAGAATAGTCCACGAAGGAATCTGTGGCACTCATGTAAATGACAAAATGTTAGTCCAGAAAATAATGCGAGAAGGATATTATTGGACTCCAATGAATAGGGATTGCCATCAATATGTAAAAAGATGCCTAAATGCCAAATTACGCCAATTTACAACATGTCTCTCCATCTTTTCTCTATACCTACACATCGCCATGGCCATTCTCTATATGGGGAATTGACATCATTGGCAAAATAACTCCCCCAGGAACAGGAGGCCACGAATTTATTCTAGTAGCAATTGATTACTTCACAAAGTGGGTCGAAGCGCAATCATACGCTAAACTCACTGCAAAACATTTAGCACTCTTTATCGAGAGAAATATTATTTGCCGATACGAAGTTCCACATGAGATGATAAGTGACAATGGAACTCAGTTTCAAGCCGAATGTGAAGAATTGCTACAAAAATATGGCATTCAACATCATCATTCTTCCCCTTATAGACCTCAAGCAAATGGAGCAGTCGAGGCAGCTAATAAAAATTTAAAGACTATTATCGAGAAAATGACAGAAAATTATAAGGATTGGCCTGACAAACTTCACTTCGCATTGTGGGGTTATCGCACGTCAATCCGTACATCAACAGGAAATACGCCATTTTCCTTGGTATATGGAATGGATGCCGTACAACCTGTCGAACTAGAAATACCATCTCTACGCATTGCGTTGGAAAGTAAACTCGATGAAGTTGAATGGAATAGGGCAAGATATGAAGAATTGATTCTACTTGACGACAAACGACTAGAAGCTCTACATCACACTCAGTGTTACCAGACTCGTATGGCTAGACATTTTAATTAGAAGGTCAAGACAAGAATTATCAAAGTAGGAGACTTGGTGTTAAAAGCACTAAGGAAAAATGTTTTAGATCCAAGGGGTAAATTTAGACCTAATTGGTCTGGACCCTACATTGTCAAAACAATCTTGTCAGGAGGTGCAGCAAAACTAACTGATATGGATGGCAATGAATTCTCAAACATGACAAATCTTGAAAAACTTAAGAAATACTACCCATAATTACTTGAGTAGGATACTCAACAGAGCTATGTTCGGCCAGATTCCTTAAGAAATGATACGTAGGCAACCCTTTACGGGTGCGGCCACTTTATTTTTCGACATCTTCGCGTTTCAGAATTAATTAAAAATTCAATAGAAGATCGATGAATTATCGGCGTCGCAGAGAAGAGCTTGGCGCCAGCTAACAACCATCAGCGCTAGCCGATGAAATTGGCGCCTGGTGCCAAACTTAAATGACAGGCGCCAAATGCCAATAACTGGCGCCAATTCGGAAATAAACTCTTGGAGAAATTCGGTATTTTTCGGAAAATTTTACTTCCGTACTCGAAGAATTTCTAGAAAATTAATTTTTTTCGGTTTTCTTTAATAAAATAAATTTAAAGTAAATAATTTAATTAAAAGCTGAAATTTCATTAATAAAATAAAATTACATTATTGATGGAATTTAAATAATGCTTAAATAAATTAACTTTAAATAAAAAATAACAAACTAAGTCTAATAAATTGAAGGACAAGCAATGCTCCTAATCTTTCTTTTTCTTTCTAGCCCTTTTCCAGTTTTTGTCTGCTTCCTCCTCCTCGTCCATAACCTTAGCTAGTAGGCACCCTTTAGAGGACCTACATTCAATTTTAGAGTAGATAGTCTCCCCTTCAGCTAACAGCTTCTTTTCCACCCAAGCCTTTTTATCTGTGGTGTTAGCTTTCCTTTTCCCTTTATCTTTGGTAACATTTTTCTTCCTAGGCATTGCAGGTGTGTTTTGAATTCAATTCTTGCACCTAGGTGTTCAATAGACACCCATTTGTGTCTCCCCAAAACCAAACCCAGTGATGAGTACCTTTCACGTCGAATCATAATCGGATGAAGCGAAAGTGTGGAAAGTCTAGTGTTGCGGAAAGTTTTTATTTCTTTTCTCTTCTCTCTGTTTTTGAAAACTTATTTTTAAGAAAACAGCCAATCCAGTTTGGTTGGTCCATGATATGGGTACAATAGTAGTATAGTTGGATGGGGCTTGCAAAGACCTGTCTAACGATATAATATAAGCCCAATTCCGATGAATATTGAGGAAATTATGGCCAATTTACTAAACTAGGCCCGGTTTGAGCTTTATATACGGCCCAATGATCTAGGGGAGGGCCTAATATGATTTATCATTCCTAATGCAATTAGGAATGGTTTTAGTCTTCTAGAATCTTCTAGAAGGTTCTTTTCATTCCTAATTCAATTAGCATTGATAAATTGACTTTTGTTGACTTTTTAGAGTTTTTAATCAAAATCAAGTAGCATTTTCGAAGAAATGATATGATTTTATCCTCCAGTACGACAAATTTATCTGATTATCGAAAACGCGTTAAAATCAGGCTTGGCGCCTGGAACCAGGCCTGGCGCCTGGCGCTTGCCATTGGCGCCTGGCGCTAGTGTTGGTGCCTGGCGCCAGCTAGCCAGGGTTGGCGCTAGCTCTGTTTTCTGAGCGTCAGACTCTGTTTTGTTTATTTTATCTTTTTTGGCTGATTTTCTCTATAAATATCGTATTTAAACTCCGTTTTCATTCACCAATTTTCACCTACAATCAGTTTTCATTCGCAATCATTAATTCTCTAATTCTCTCTTAATCTTCACCGATTCTCCTCATTCATAAGTTTTCATTCGCATTCTTTAATTCATTCATCTCATTTATTCTCTCTTTCTTTCTTTCTTCCAAACTTGGTTTTCACATACAAAATTCCCCATTCGCAAGATCTAGAAACACCTAGCCATATTCGAAGTTGCCTTCGCCCTAGACGTGAAAGGTTTAATTTCTGAGGGTTTGGTCCCAAATCTCTATTTCAATTATTTAATTTAATTGTTTGTTGATTATTTTCCTTGAAGTTACTAACGTGTGTATTTTGTTATTAGAAAGAGGTACGAAGCATCAAAGTAAGTACTTTAATTGATTAATTGATATTATGATGTAGAAATCATGTTTATATTGTTATTATGATATTCCTAGTATCATGTTTAGGGAAAAGGTTATAATATCAAATATACTAAATATGATTGTTATGATGCTTCCTATGTTCTTCCTAATATTTATTGATGTTAGTATCATGTTAGGGTTAAAGATTTGATTTTTATTGCTTAGTGACATGCTAGGGTTTGTTATTAATCTTGTTAGTATCATGCCTAGGATCTTGATATTATTATTATGCTTTAATATCAACATGAACATGATTATGATTATAATTGTTATAATTTATGATGATTATTATTATTTTGATGATGATTATTTTATTTATGATGATTATGATTATTATTATGTTATGATTATTATAATTATGATATTGATTTATTATTGATTATGTTGCTTGATATTTATTATTAATGTTTGATCACGCCTTTATGCATGTTTAAAGGGAATTGGTACTTGTAATCAGGCTTAATAAGATAATTAATAATCTTGTTAGGGTTAATGTGATTATAATTCAAGTGATCGCCAATAATATTTTATTTGTGCATTAATATTTAACCAACATAGATAAACAGGTTTAGGGTTAATCCTATTGATTGCATGTTAGTCAGAAAGCGCACATGAATACGATCAGAATAAAGTAGAGGCCTATTATTAGGGCAGGTTCAATCTCTTTTAGGTTGGATTTGTACCATCATCCCCGAACCCTTATTTGGTTTATGGCCTTATGGAGTTGACGATCTCTTGGATCGTAAAGGGGTGTAACCTTCATCCTATGAACGGTTTACAAGTTCCTAAAAAAACTTGTTGGCGACTCTTTTGCTCTATCTTCTTCCCTTTTGGACGCCACCGTACTTTAGTGTATGATCATAGTGGGGTTCAAGCTAGGGGAATAAAGGCTTGAAATTATTCCCTACAGTTTTTGGCGACTCCACTCAGGAGGATTTCTATTTTAATTCCTGAATTAGTTTCGGCAATGATTTAGATTGAGTGGATGAGACTCGAAAAGTTCTAAGTATTTCATGTGCGTAATTTTGATTAACATTATTGTCATATGCATAAAAAAGATCTCATTGGAAAGACCATCCGTAATGAGTTAAAAACATAGGATTTTACACGTAGGTAAATTTGAGAAATGTCTTTCATAACTAGGACCGAAAAAACACCGCGCGAAACTGGAAAATTTTATCGAGCACAGAAAGCTGCTGAGGCATGTGGGAAGTAGCGTCAGAGCCAGAGCTTGGCGCCAGCAATTTAATTGTAGCCCCAGATGCCAGTATTGGCGCCAGGCGCTACAGTTAAAAGCTGGCGCCAATTTCCCCCAATACCGAGCCAGATATATGCGTTCTAATTTCGACCGGTTTTTCGTATTGTTTGCTCGATCCTACTTCCTGATTGAATTTTTTCTCACTTTTTTGAAACCCATATGTGTTCTAAATATGGAAATAACCCTCTGGGAATTCATGCTCCATCTACCCGATTGAACGCTCCGTGCAACAAAGGGTACATCCGAGATGTTGAATTCACCAAACCATGGAAGCGAGTTTTTTCTAAAACTCGCGGTGTCCCATCCACTCGCGCCAACCCTTCACGGTAAGGCTTCCGAGCGGTGCATCAAGAAAATTAACCATGGACCCTCTATTGACTAAACCATATCCCGAACTTTAGAGAACTAGAGTCATGGTTAGGTTGCAAACACATTGCATCATGTTGTGCCTACTTGACTAATTGTGCATTATTTGTTGTGCATATATATTCTATGTTTCTCTTAACCGTTTGTTGACTTGTGTTGAGACTAAATAAATTAATGACTTAAAGAACTTTGCATAATTAATTAATTAATTTGAGTCAATAAAGTCTAATATTTTAATCTGAATTGACCTAGTACGACTTTAGGCATACCCCAGTTGACTAATAACACCGAAAACGGTCCTAGACCCAAGGTCCAATACTGGCGCCAAGGTCTGAGCTGTAGCGCCATCATGGAGTGTAGCGCCTGACGACAACAATGTTGTCTGGTGCTAAGCTCCACAGTGTGACGCTAGTCTTGTCGCTTGGCCGACAGTTCGGATTATTGGTCGAGTCATCACCTAGGGTCTAATTAACTAGTTTACTAATTAATTCGGTTAATTTTCGTTGTCAATAACACCTTGTCAAGTCATTAATCGAGTCTTGGTCACATAGTCTAGCCACATGGTCATGACACGAGTCTTAACATGTCACATACACTCACTAATCTTAGCACACACTTTGAGTATATGTCACCATGACCATGTATTTGGTTCATGCATGAGTCGGTCTTTTCCGTCATTTGAGTTGGAAGGTACATTCTATTCCTAATTCTTCATATCCCTCCATCTAAATCTTTCTTCACATTCTTCCATCTTTCTTCACCTCTTCCATCCATTGCATGTTGAATAAAGTTTGAGTCAAATAATTTACAATAAGTATCCCCAAATTCCTTTCCCACAGTACTTGGCCGAGGAGAGAAAGGCGATTAATCAAGGACAACTTCTTTATTCAAGTCTCGCTTTTTGATAAACCGATTCGTCAAAAGAGGAAGGCTAAGAAGATAATGGCAACTCAAGAAGAAGTCAATGATCTTAAGAACCAAGTAGCTACTGTGACTGAGACACTGAAACTTCTCGCACTTAGGGTCGATGACCCCGTGAAGAAACAACAAATGAACCTCATGCAAGAGAGTCTAAGCAAGCTATCTAGCAACTACAAAATTCAGGGCATGAGTTCACAAGGGGTCTCGCTGGACAAGGAACTTATTCCACATAAGTTCAACGGCACTGACATCCCTAAATTCAAGGCAACAAATAACCCTTACTTCTATCTAAGAGCTTTTGAAACTATAATGAACATTAAGGGTATCGATAAGAAGGTTTTACCCTCTCTGTTCCCACTATCTCTTGAAACCGTTTGCCAACAATGATTCTTCTCCCTTGACAAGGAGAAAACCTCTACCTGGGAATCGATAGTGAACGCTTTCGTTGATAGGTACAAGTGCAATATCCAAGTTGAAGCTGACCATAGACAACTTGAGATGTTAAGACAAAAAGAGAATGAAGGATTTACTTCTTTCTTTAATAAATGGAGGGAAACTTCCGCCAAGATGATTGAGGTCCCCACCGAAAAGGAGTCTGTGAGGATGTTTATCAAGAATCTCCAAGAAAATTATTCAAAGCACTTAAAATATCAACACAACTTGAATATTTTCAAGGCTGTTTATGACATCGGAATTGAAATCGAAGACGACCTCGCAAAGCAAAAAGCTACTAACAATAGTAACCACGGTGGCTGGAAAGGAAAGAAGAACGACAATCCTTCTTCTTCCGAAAACGCCCACTCTAGTAATAATGTTAGTACCTTTGACCATAATGGTGTCTTAGCCATAGATAATCAAGGATCTAAAAGGAAACTCAGACGAGAGTTCACGCCCATTGGAATGACCTACGATGCTGCTTTCGATCGTCTCTATGATCGAGGATTAATCAAACCTATTGGCCCTACCGAGGATCCAACACCAGAAAATCGATCTTCAAGATGGAATCCAAATTCCTATTGCAAGTACCATCGAGGAAACGGCCATACCACTGATGAATGCTACAGGTTTAAAAACCTCATTTAAGATCTCATAGAAGCAAACAAGATCCCATTGCCTCTAGCTAGCGAGAAGACTGGGTGATGATAAAGCGAACAACACAAGACAAGAGGCGAGCTGCAATGACAAGATTTCATGACCTTTTTTTCTATTTTTTTTCATTTTTTCCTTTCCCCAATAAGTCTAGCATAGGCACCTTTCTTTTCCCTTAGAATATTTTTTGTAGATTCTTTATTTATTTTCTTTTAATAAAAATGAGCATTTATTTCCTTGCATATGATCATCACATTGCATTGCACAAAAAAAAAAAAAATCCATGTCGAGCTAAGCACAAGGTATACTAATGATTTGAGGCACCCCTTGTAGCCACATCATATCTCCTTTCGCCTTTCTAATTTACAAATCCTTTCTTCATAAACCACTTTGAGCCTCGTCTAACGATAGACTTTTCTTTTTTCAACCTACATCTATCTAACCTTGGGATGAGATGGTGTGCAACTTATGCAATTTTCAAAGAACAAAGCTTGAGTGATTTCAGAAAATCAGAATAGCAAAAATAAGCAAAAAAAAAAAAAAAAATAAATAAAAGTGTACAAAAGGGCAAGTGTTCCAATGTCTTTGATATTAAAATATCTTTGATATGAGCACGTCTCAGATTGCTTCTCTTATCGAGTGCTCGGTACCGTGCCTGAGAAACATAAATGCCAAGTGAGTGATAGACCGCATGATCGGGATTGCCCACACTTGCAAAAATAAAATAAATGCTAAAGAAAAAGATAAAAGAGATCTAAAAAAGGAGTAGAAACTCAAGTATAAAAATACAAAGATTCAAAAGCAAGGTTGCACACCTTGGGGGCTTATCTAGGGTCTTGAGTCTTTATTCCCTTCTTCTTTAAACCTTTAGCCTAACCACGTTACAACCCTTAAAAAGACCTTTTTGAGGTATACATACTTGTGCGAGGTTTGGCTAGAGCTACGTTCGGCCTGATTCCTAACGGATACGTAGACAACCTCACATCGAGGTGCGGCCGTAATAAACATGCATTCATATTCACATTCACATACTTACACCATGATCATACCAAGGGATCTCCAATGCTCATCCCTATTCATTTAGAGCTAGACTTGGGGGCTTGATCCCTACATTATTAGCTTACCTAGCCTAAGAGTCACCACCATTTGACTCTTTTCAATATATTTTTCCACACACTTAGCTCTTGCGGCCTAACTTTAGTGTCACTTTCACACACTGCACAGATACATGACCAAATATACCTTCCCTTAGGAACCCTTTGTCATGGAATCTTAACACAACGCTGAAGCATGCCTTGTCATATCAACATTACTCATCAACCATAATGGTCATTGCATCACGAAGTATGAAGTGCTTAGCCTCCGTGCCTAAGTTACCCAAATACTTTCATCATGGAGTCAACAGTTGAGATAGCCTAGGATGAATTAGTCCTTGAACCTTGAGAGATAGTATCAAACAACATTTGACTAAGCTCATTCAACATGCATCTTCAAACTGTTGATTTTCTTTTTCACGTCTTTCTTTTTCGGGAGAATGTCGGTACCCTCAACAAAATTGACGGAAAATTTTTGCTTTTTTGCATTTTTCGAGTCGCACGATCACATTACAATGCACACACGAGTCATGTACACATGGAGTCATGTCGTGCCATATCACTTTGATTTGAGTCTAACACATGTGTCATTACACTTCGAGTCGAGTCAACCTCGAGTAAGTCAAACATATCGAGTCAAGTTTATACCTTGAGTCGTGTCAAGTCGATGAGTCAAGCAACATTAAGCCTTAGGTCAACCCTAAGATAATTAAAGAAATTGGCAAAGTTCTATAGTAAAAAATAAATACAGGTGCAGCAGAATAGGGAAGACCCTACTCCAATTCTTGGCGCCACAACGACAGAGCTCGAAGCCTCCCAGAAAGGTGATTTCGACCTCATGCAGCAATTTTGGGTTCCTTGGTACGCCAGTTAGCCCCTATAAGCAATTTGACATGATTAGTAGTCGGCTCGATTACAATCGTAGTAAGTGATTGACCTGAAAAAAAATCGTCTCACTTAGCTTAAGCGCCTAAAACACTGGCTCATTACAATCGGTTCAAAAGCAAGCACTTAAGCGACAATATTTCCAAATATGGATTCTCGCGCATTCTTATTAAACGACAAAGTTTTCAAAAAATTGGATTGTCATCTCCAACTGACAATATTTCTAAAAATGGATCGTCGTGCATCTTCTTCAACGATAATTTTTCCAAGATTGGATTGTCATCTCTGGCAAAGTTTCCAAGCGTGGATTGTCGTGCTCCTTCTTTGTTTGGCAATTTTTTCCAAGTTCGGATTGTCATCGCTGGCAAGTTTTCCGAAATTGGATTGTCATACACCCAGTTCCCTATAGCAAAATTTCCAAAAGGATTGTTGTAGGTTTCTATTCATTATAAATATCGGCAAAAGTTCCTCAATGTGGATTGTCATTCATTTCAGTAAGTGGCAAATTTTCCCGAAGTGGATTGTCGGTCGACTTTTTTTTGCAAATGTTCCAAGACGCGGATTGTCAATTGTGGAAATATTTTCCTAAAAGGATTATCGCATAGCGTTGGCAAATTTCCAAGGTGGATTGCTTCAAGAGTTATATTCCAAGATGTAGATTGTCGATCGTAGCAAAGTTTTTATGAAAGATTGTTACGAAGCACTGGCAACTTTTCCCAAAATTGGATTTTGGAAAATTTTCTGAGATACGGATTGTCGCTTCATCGTGGCAACATTTCCAAGGATGGATTGTTACGAAGCATTGACAACTTTCCCTAAATTGGATTGTCATACATCACACAAGAGTTGTGTTGGCAACTATTCCCAAAGAAAAGAGGATTGTCATCACAGCAAAAAGCGCCGACATACAGGTTCAAAGCAACAGAAGTGTCGACATACAGGCATAGCGGAAGCAAAGTTCAGGCGAACTTTTAAAGATCGACATGCATGGATCTTCGGTAATTTCCTTTGGAAAATTATCGCATCAAATGAAGGTGACTTCAAGAGAAGATATCTTGGACATCATTCCCTAGCTTGCGGAGAGTTGTCACAAACAACTGGAGATTGTTTCAAGAGAAATAATCTTCGATGGTATTCCCTAGGATGTGGGATATTATCAATGCGGATGTAGATTGTTTCAAGAGAAATAATCTTCGATGGTATTACCTAGGATGTGGAATATTATCAAAGCGGATGGAGATTGTTTCAAGAGAAATAATCTTCGATGGTATTCCCTAGGATGTGGAATATTATCAAAGCGGAAGAGGATTGTTTCAGGCGAAGCAATCTTATAATTTGGAAGCAGTTACAGGCTTAGCGGTTTTCAAGCGAGATGGCATTCTCTAGCTTGTAGGAGGTCATCAAAGCAATCGGTTACTTTCAGAGACGTGTGCTCGACGGTGCAAGATTCGCGTTTCTTAACTCTTTTATCTATTTAACTAACGCTAGTTTTGCAGGTATCGGCGTTACAAGAGTGATTTAGGATCGCAGAACGTTCAGAATTATTCTCCGTCCCTATCGATACTTTGACTTTTGTTTTCGAAACCTACGTTTCTCCAAACTCAGGCAAAGTGGGGGCTTCTGTAGACACCCATTTGTGTCTCCCCAAAACCAAACCCAGTGATGAGTACCTTTCACGTCGAATCATAATCGAATGAAGCGAAAGTGTGGAAAGTCTAGTGTTGCGGAAAGTTTTTATTTCTTTTCTCTTCTCTCTGTTTTTGAAAACTTATTTTTAAAAAAACAGCCAATATAGTTTTTTTGGTCCATGATATGGGTCCAATATTAGTATAGTTGGATGGGGCTTGCAAAGACCTTTCCAACGATATATTATAAGCCCAATTCCGATGAATATTGAGGAAATTATGGCCAATTTACTATATTGGGCCCGGTTTTAGATTTATATACGGCCCAATGATCTAGGGGAGGGCCTAATATGATTTATCATTTCTAATGCAATTAGGAATGGTTTTAGCCTTCTAGAATCTTCTTTTCATTCCTAATTCAATTAGCATTGATAAATTGACTTTTGTTGACTTTTTAGAGTTTTAATCAAAATCAAGTAGCATTTTCGAAGAAATGATATGATTTTATCCTCCAGTACGGCAAATTTATCTGATTTTCGAAAACGCGTTAAAATCAGGCTTGGCGCCTGGAACCAGGCCTGGCGCCTGGCGCTTGCCATTGGCGCCTGGCGCTAATGTTGGTGCCTGGCGCCAGCTAGCCAGGGTTGGCGCTAGCTCTGTTTTCTGAGCGTCAGACTCTGTTTTGTTTATTTTATCTTTTTTGGCTGATTTTCTCTATAAATATCGTATTTAAACTCCGTTTTCATTCACCAATTTTCACCTACAATCAGTTTTCATTCGCAATCATTAATTCTCTAATTCTCTCTTAATCTTCACCGATTCTCCTCATTCATAAGTTTTCATTCGCATTCTTTAATTCATTCATCTCATTTATTCTCTCTTTCTTTCTTTCTTCCAAACTTGGTTTTCACATACAAAATTCCGCATTCGCAAGATCTAGAAACACCTAGCTATATTCGAAGTTGCCTTCGCCCTAGACGTGAAAGGTTTAATTTCTGAGGGTTTGGTCCCAAATCTCTATTTCAATTATTTAATTTAATTGTTTGTTTATTATTTTCCTTGAAGTTACTAACGTGGTATTTTGTTATTAGAAAGAGGTACGAAGCATCAAAGTAAGTACTTTAATTGATTAATTGATATTATGATGTAGAAATCATGTTTATATTGTTATTATGATATTCCTAATATCATGTTTAGGGAATAGGTTATAATATCAAGTATATTAAATATGATTGTTACGATGCTTCCTATGTTCTTCCTAATATTTATTGATGTTAGTATCATGTTAGGGTTAAAGATTTGATTTTTATTGCTTAGTGACATGCTAGGGTTTGTTATTAATCTTGTTAGTATCATGCCTAGGATCTTGCTATTATTATTATGCTTTAATATTAACATGAACATGATTATGATTATAATTGTTATAATTTATGATGATTATTATTATTTTGATGATGATTATTTTATTTATGATGATTATGATTATTATTATGTTATGATTACTATAATTATGATATTGACTTATTATTGATTATGTTGCTTGATATTTATTATTATTGCTTGATCACGCCTTTATGCATGTTTAAAGGGAATTGGTACTTGTAATCACGCTTAATAAGATAATTAATAATCTTGTTAGGGTTAATGTGATTATAATTCAAGTGATCGCCAATAATATTTTATTTGTGCATTAATATTTAACCAACATAGATAAACAGGTTTAGGGTTAATCCTATTGATTGCATGTTAGTCAGAAAGCGCACATGAATACGATCAGAATAAAGTAGAGGCCTATTATTAGGGCAGGTTCAATCTCTTTTAGGTTGGATTTGTACCATCATCCCCGAACCCTTATTTGGTTTATGGCCTTATGGAGTTGACGATCTCTTGGATCGTAAAGGGGTGTAACCTTCATCCTATGAACGGTTTACAAGTTCCTAAAAAAACTTGTTGGCGACTCTTTTGCTCTATCTTCTTCCCTTTTGGACGCCACCGTACTTTAGTGTATGATCACTGTGGGGTTCAAGCTAGTGGGATAAAGGCTTGAAATTATTCCCTACAGTTTTTGGCGACTCCACTCGGGAGGATTTCTATTTTAATTCCTGAATTAGTTTCGGCAATGATTTAGATTGAGTGGATGAGACTCGAAAAGTTCTAAGTATTTCATGTGCGTAATTTTGATTAACATTATTGTCATATGCATAAAAAAGACTCATTGGAAAGACCATCCGTAATGAGTTAAAAACATAGGATTTTACACGTAGGAAATTTGAGAAATGTCTTTCACAACTAGGACCGAAAAAACACCGCGCGAAACTGGAAAATTTTATCGAGCACAGAAAGCTGCTGAGGCATGTGGGAAGTAGCGTTAGAGCCAGAACTTGGCGCCAGCAATTTAATCGTAGCGCCAGATGCTAGTATTGGCGCCAGGCGCTACAGTTAAAAGCTGGCGCCAATTTCCCCCAATACCGAGCCAGATATATGCGTTCTAATTTCGACCGGTTTTTCGTATTGTTTGCTCGATCCTACTTCCTGATTGAATTTTTTCTCACTTTTCTGAAACCCATATGTGTTCTACATATGGACATAACCCTCTGGGAATTCATGCTCCATCTACCCGATTGAACGCTCCGTGCAACAAAGGGTACATCCGAGATGTTGAATTCACCAAACCATGGAAGCGAGTTTTTTCTAAAACTCGCGGTGTCCCATCCACTCGCGCCAACCCTTCACGGTAAGGCTTCCGCGCGGTGCATCTGGACAATTAACCATGGACCCTCTATTGACTAAACCATATCCCGAACTTTAGAGAACTAGAGTCATGGTTAGGTTGCAAACACATTGCATCATGTTGTGCCTACTTGACTAATTGTGCATTATTTGTTGTGCATATATATTCTATGTTTCTCTTAACCGTTTGTTGACTTGTGTTGAGACTAAATAAATTAATGACTTAAAGAACTTTGCATAATTAATTAATTAATTTGAGTCAATAAAGTCTAATATTTTAATCTGATTTGACCTAGTACGACTTTAGGCATACCCTAGTTGACTAATAACACCGAAAACGGTCCTAGACCGAAGGTCCAATACTGGCGCCAAGGTCTGAGCTGTAGCGCCACCATGGGGTGTAGCGCCTGACGACAGCAATGTTGTCTGGCGCCAAGCTCCACAGTGTGATGCCTGTCCTGTCGCTTGGCCGATATTTCGGATTTTTGGTCGAGTCATCACCTAGGGTCTAATTAACCAGTTTATTAATTAATTCGGTTAATTTTCGCTGTCAATTACACCTTGTCAAGTCATTAATCGAGTCTTGTTCACATAGTCTAATCACATGGTCATGACACGAGTCTTAACATGTCACATACACTCACTAATCTTAGCACACACTTTGAGTATATGTCACCATGACCATGTCTTAGGTTCAAGCATGAGTCGGTCTTTACCGTCATTTGAGTTGGAGGGTACATTATATTCCTAATTCTTCATATCCCTCCATCTAAATCTTTCTTCACATTCTTCTATCTTTCTTCACCTCCTCCATCCATTGCATGTTAAATAAAGTTTGAGTCAAATAATTAACAATAAGTATCCCCAAATTCCTTTCCCACAGTACTTGGTCGAGGAGAGAAGGGTGATTAATCAAGGACAACCTCTTTATTCAAATCTCGCTTTTTGATAAACCGATTCGTCAAAAGAGGAAGGGTAAGAAGATAATGGCAACTCAATAAGAAGTCAATGATCTTAAGAACAGCTGGCTACTGTGACTGAGACAATAAAACTTCTCGCACTTAGGGTCGATGACCCTGTGAAGCAACAACAGATGAACCTCATGCAAGAGAGTCTAAGCAAGCTATCTAGCGACTACAAATTTCAGGGCATGAGTTCACAAAGGGTCTCGCTGGACAAGGAACTTCTTCCACATAAGTTCAACGCCACTAACATCCTTAAATTCAAGGCAACAGATAACCCTTACTTCTATCTAAGAGCTTTTGAAACTATAATGAACATTAAGGGTATCTATAAGAAGGTTTTCCCCTCTCTGTTCCCACTATCTCTTGAAACTGTTTGCCAACAATGGTTCTTCTCCCTTGACAAGGAGAAAACCTCTACCTGGGAATTGATAGTGAACGCTTTCGTTGATAGGTACAAGTGCAATATCCAAGTTGAAACCGACCATAGACAACTTGAGATGCTGAGACAAAAAGAGAATGAAGGCTTTACTTCTTTCTTTAATAAATGGAGGGAAACTTCCGCCAAGATGATTGAGGTCCCCACCGAAAAGGAGTCTGTGAGGATGTTTATCAAGAATCTCCAAGAAAAGTATTCAAAGCACTTAAAATATCAACACAACTTGAACACTTTCAAGGCTGTTTATGACATCGGAATTGAAATCTAAGACGACCTCGCAAAGCAAAAAGCTACTAACAATAGTAACCACGGTGGCTGGAAAGGAAAGAAGAACGAAAATACTTCTTCTTCTGAAAATGCCCACTCTAGTAATAATGTTAGTACCTTTGACCATAATGGTGTCTTAGCCATAGATAATCAAGGATCTAAAAGGAAACCCAGGCGAGAGTTTACACCCATTGGAATGACCTACGATGCTGCTTTCGATCGTCTCTATGATCGAGGATTAATCAAACCTATTGGCCCTACCGAGGATCCAACACCAGAAAATCGATCTTCAAGATGGAATCCAAATTCCTATTACAAGTACCATCGAGGAAACGGTCATACCACTGATGAATGCTACAGGTTTCAAAACCTCATTCAAGATTTCATAGAAGCAAACAAGATCCCATTGCCTCTAGCTAGCGAGAAGACTGGGTGATGATGAAGCGAACAACACCAGACAAGAGGCGAGCTGCAATGACAAGAATTCATGACCTCTTTTTCTATTTCTTTTTCATTTTTTCCTTTCCCCAATAAGTCTAGCATAGGCACCTTTCTTTTCCCTTAGATTAATTTTTGTAGATTCTTTATTTATTTTCTTTTAGTAAAAATGAGCATTTATTTCCTTGGATATGATCATCACATTGCATTGCACAAAAAAAAAAAAAAATCCATGTCGAGCTAAGCACAAGGTATACCAATGATTTGAGGCACCCCTTGTAGCCACATCATATCTCCTTTCGCCTTTCTAATTTACAAATCCTTTCTTCATAAACCACTTTGAGCCTCGTCTAACGATAAACCTTTCTTTTTTCAACCTACATCTATCTAACCTTGGGATGGGATGGTGTGCAACTTATGCAGTTTTCAAAGAACAAAGCTTGAGTGATTTCAGAAAATCAAAATAGCAAAAATTAGCAAAAAAAAATAATAAATAAAAGTGTACAAAAGGGCAAGTGTTCCAATGTCTTTGATATGAAAATATCTTTGATATAGGCACGTCTCAGATTGCGTCTCTTATCGAGTGCTTGGTACCGTGCCTGAGAAACATAAATGCCAAGTGAGTGATAGACCGCATGATCGGGATTGCCCGCACTTGCAAAAATAAAATAAATGCTAAAGCAAAAGATAAAAGAGAGATAAAAAAAGAGTAGAAACTCAAGTATAAAAATACAAAGATTCAAAAGCAAGTTTGCACACCTTGGGGGCTTATCTAGGGTCTTGAGCCTTTATCCCCTTATTCTTTAAACCTTTAGCCTAACCATGTTACAACCCTTAAAGAGACCTTTTTGAGGTATACACACTTGTGCGAGGTTTGGCTAGAGCTACGTTCGGCTTGATTCCTAACGGATACGTAGGCAACCTCACATCGAGGTGCAGCCGTAATAAACATGCATTCATATTCACATTCACATACCATGATCATATCAAGGGATCTCCAATGCTCATCCCTATTCATTTAGAGCTTGAATTGGGGGCTTGATCCCAACATTATTAGCTTACCTAGCCTAAGAGTCACCACCATTTAACTCTTTTAAATATATTTTTCCACACACTTAGCTCTTGCGGCCTAACTTTAGTGTCACTTTCACACACTGCACAGATACATGACCAAATATACCTTCCCTTAGGAACCCTTTGTCATGGAATCTAAACACAACGCTGAAGCATGCCTTGTCATATCAACATTACTCATCAACCATAATGGTCATTACATCACGAAGTATGAAGTGCTTAGCCTCCGTGCCTAAGTTACCCAAATACTTTCATCATGGAGTCAACAGTTGAGATAGCCTAGGATGAATTAGTCCTTGAACCTTGATAGATAGTATCAAACAACATTTGACTAAGCTCATTCAACATGCATCTTCAAACTTTTGATTTTATTTTTCACGTCTTTCTTTTTCGGGAGAAAGTCGGTACCGTCCACAAAATTGACGGAAATTTTTTGCTTTTTTTGCATTTTTCGAGTCGCGCGATCACATTACAATGCACACACGAGTCATGTACACATTGAGTCATGTCGTGCCATATCACTTTGATTTGAGTCTAACACATGTGTCATTACACTTCGAGTCGAGTCAACCTCCAGTCAGTCAAACATATCGAGTCAAGTTTATACCTTGAGTCGTGTCAAGTCGATGAGTCAAGAAACATTAAGCCTTAGGTAAACCTTAAGATAATTATAGAAATTGGCAAAGTTCTATAGTAAAAAATAAATACAGGTGCAGCAGAATAGGGAAGACCCTACTCCAATTCTTGGCGCCAGAGATATCTCAGCAATGACAGAGCTCGAAGCCTCCCAGAAAGGTGATTTCGACCTCATGCAGCAATTTCGGGTTCCTTGGTACGCTAGTTAGCCCCTATAAGAAATTTGACATGATTAGTAGTCGGCTCGATTACAATCGTAGTAAGTGATTGACCTGACAAAAAATCGTCTCACTTAGCTTAAGCGCCTAAACACTGTCTCATTACAATCGGTTCAAAAGCAAGCACTTAAACGACAATATTTCCAAATATGGATTGTCGCGCATTCTTATTAAACGACAAAGTTTTCCAAAAATTGGATTGTCATCCCCAAATGACAATATTTCCAAAAATGGATTGTCGTGCATCTTCTTCAACGACAATTTTTCCAAGATTGGATTGTCATCTCTGGCAAAGTTTCCAAGCGTGGATTGTCGTGCTCTTTCTTTGTTTGGCAATTTTTTCCATTTTCGGATTGTCATCACTGGCAAGTTTTCCGAAATTGGATTGTCATACACCCAGTTCCCTATAGTAAAATTTCCCAAAGGATTGTTGTAGGTTTCTATTCATCATAAATATCGGCAAAAGTTCCTCAACGTGGATTGTCATTCATTTCAGTAAGTGGCAAATTTTTCCGAAGTGGTTGTCGGTCAACTCTTTTTTGCAAATGTTCCAAGACGCGGATTGTCAATTGTGGCAATATTTTCCTAAAAGGATTGACGCATAGCGTTGGCAAATTTCCAAGGTGGATTGCTTTCAAGAGTTATATTCCAAGATGTGGATTGTCGATCGTAGCAAAGTTCTTATGAAAGATTGGTACGAAGCGTTGGCAACTTTTCCCAAAATTGGATTTTGGCAAATTTTCTAAGATACGGATTGTCGCTTCATCGTGGCAACATTTCCAAGGATGGATTGTTACGAAGCATTGACAACTTTCCCTAAATCGGATTGTCATACATCATACAAGAGTTGTGTTGGCAACTATTCCCAAAGAAAAGAGGATTGTCATCACAGCAAAAAGCGCCGACATACAGGTTCAAAGCAACAGAAGTGTCGACATACAGGCATAGCGGAAGCAAAGTTCAGGCGAACTTTTAAAGATCGACAGGCGTGGATCTTCGGTAATTTCCTTTGGAAAATTATCGCATCAAATGAAGGTGACTTCAAGAGAAGATATCTTCGACATCATTCCCTAGCTTGCGGAGAGTTGTCACAAACAACTGGAGATTGTTTCAAGAGAAATAATCTTCGATGGTATTCCTTAGGATGTGGAATATTATCAATGCGGATGTAGATTGTTTCAAGAGAAATAATCTTCGATGGTATTACCTAGGATGTGGAATATTATCAAAGCGGATGGAGATTGTTTCAAGAGAAATAATTTTCGATGGTGTTCCCTAGGATGTGGAATATTATCAAAGTGGAAGAGGATTGTTTCAGGCGAAGCAATCTTATAATTTGGAAGCAGTTACAGGCTTAGCGGTTTTCAAGCGAGATGGCATTCTCTAGCTTGTAGGAGGTCATCAAAGCAATCGGTTACTTTCAGTGACGTGTGCTCGACGGTGCAAGATACGCGTTTCTTAACTCTTTTATCTGTTTAACTAACGCTAGTTTTGCAGGTATCGGCGTTACAAGAGTTATTTAGGATCGCAGAACGTTCTGAATTATTCTCCGTCCCTATCGATACTTTGACTTTTGTTTTTGAAACCTACGTTTCTCTAAACTCAGTCAAAGAGGGGGCTTCTGTAGACACCCATTTGTGTCTCCCCAAAACCAAACCCAGTAATGAGTACCTTTCACGTCGAATCATAATCGAATGAAGCGATAGTGTGGAAAGTCTAGTGTTGCGGAAAGTTTTTATTTGTTTTTCGCTTCTCTCTGTTTTTGAAAACTTATTTTTAAGAAAACAGTCAATTGAGTTTGGTTGGTCCATGATATGAGTCCAATAGTAGTATAGTTGGATGGGGCTTGCAAAGACCTTTCCAACGATATATTATAAGCCCAATTCCGATGAATATTGAGGAAATTATGGCCAATTTACTAATCTGGGCCCGATTTGAGCTTTATTTACGGCCCAATGATCTAGGGGAGGGTCTAATATGATTTATCATTCCTAATGCAATTAGGAATGATTTTATTCTTCTAGAATCTTGTATAAGGTTCTTTTCATTCATAATTCAATTAGCATTGATGAATTGACTTTTGTTGACTTTTCAGAGTTTTAATCAAAATCAAATAGCATTTTCGAAGTAATTATATGATTTTATCCTCTAGTACGACAAATTTATCTGATTTTCAAAAACGCGTTAAAATCAGGCTTGGCGCCTAACCCAAGGCCTTGGCGCCTGGAACCAGGCCTGGCGCCTGGCGCTAGCCATTGGGGCCTGGCGCTAGTGTTGGTGCCTGGCGCCAGCTAGCTAGGATTGGCGCCAGCTCTGTTTTCTGAGCGTCAGACTCTGTTTTGTTTATTTTATCTTTTTTGGCTGATTTTCTCTATAAATATCGTATTTAAACTCCGTTTTCATTCACCAATTTTCACCTACAATCAGTTTTCATTCGCAATCATTAATTCTCTAATTCTCTCTTAATCTTCACCGATTCTCCTCATTCATAAGTTTTCATTCGCATTCTTTAATTCATTCATCTCATTTATTCTCTCTTTCTTTCTTTCTTCCAAACTTGGTTTTCACATACAAAATTCCGCATTCGCAAGATCTAGAAACACCTAGCCATATTCGAAGTTGCCTTCGCCCTAGACGTGAAAGGTTTAATTTCTGAGGGTTTGGTCCCAAATCTCTATTTCAATTATTTAATTTAATTGTTTGTTGATTATTTTCCTTGAAGTTACTAACGTGGTATTTTGTTATTAGAAAGAGGTACGAAGCATCAAAGTAAGTACTTTAATTGATTAATTGATATTATGATGTAGAAATCATGTTTATATTGTTATTATGATATTCCTAATATCATGTTTAGGGAAAAGGTTATAATATCAAGTATATTAAATATGATTGTTACGATGCTTCCTATGTTCTTCCTAATATTTATTGATGTTAGTATCATGTTAGGGTTAAAGATTTGATTTTTATTGCTTAGTGACATGCTAGGGTTTGTTATTAATCTTGTTAGTATCATGCCTAGGATCTTGCTATTATTATTATGCTTTATGATTATAATTGTTATAATTTATGATGATTATTATTATTTTGATGATGATTATTTTATTTATGATGATTATGATTATTATTATGTTATGATTATTATAATTATGATATTGATTTATTATTGATTATGTTGCTTGATATTTATTATTATTGGTTGATCACGCCTTTATGCATGCTTAAAGGGAATTGGTACTTGTAATCACGCTTAATAAGATAATTAATAATCTTGTTAGGGTTAATGTGATTATAATTCAAGTGATCGCCAATAATAGTTTATTTGTGCATTAAATTCAACCAACATAGATAAAAAGGTTTAGGGTTAATCCTATTGATTGCATGTTAGTCAGAAAGCGCACATGAATACGATCAGAATAAAGTAGAGGCCTATTATTAGGGCAGGTTCAATCTCTTTTAGGTTGGATTTGTACCATCATCCCTGAACCCTTATTTGGTTCATGACCTTATGGAGTTGACGATCTCTTGGATCGTAAAGGGGTGTAACCTTCATCCTATGAACGGTTTACAAGTTCCTAAAAAAACTTGTTGGCGACTCTTTTGCTCTATCTTCTTCCCTTTTGGACGCCACCGTAGTTTAGTGTATGATCACAGTGGGGTTCAAGCTAGTGGGATAAAGGCTTGTAATTATTCCCTACACGTTCCTTGGCAGGAATCACCCTGTCACCCAGACGACTCTTCACATCAATTTTACCTTGATTTTTATTCAAATCCTTCAAAGGTTTCTACAGCAACCATTTCTTCATATCATTGGGCAAAGGAGGAGGAACCTTTTGGGTAATCACTTCCCATAAAGGTCTAGCACCCCAGTAAGCATCAAATCTGTCTACTTCTTGGGAAATAGGGTACTCAAAGGGAGGACGAAGATCCCCGGAAGGAATATTTTGAAGCAAGCCTTATTGTCTTTTTACCCTGTAGGGATAATAATAAGTCACACGAGACAAGCTTGGAAGACAGCAGAAAGGTTGCTTGTTAACACCAACCATCCTTTCTATTTTCCACCATGGGACGACACACTTGATGGCAAAATCACGTGATTCGAAGACTTTTCTCCACCCATGGCGCCCAATCTTAGGGAATCGTTTCTTCCTTCTCACAAAGCAATTGGGAGTATACTTCTCAACATTGTCCGGAGGGCTAATTAATCCTAGCCTTTCCATTAGCCACATCTGTAAAACAATGCAATGCAAATAAATTATTATTACAATACAAAAATATATTTTTTGATTTCTGTAATTAAAAATATTATTTTTCTACCTGTAATAAAATTGGAGAGCCGCGAAAAGGTGCTTTTGGGTCCCTTTTCAATTCATCTAGACTAATCATAGTCTCTCCAACTATTAATGGCATTGGATTTCTCCCTGATTCAATTTGTTCTAGTACAGTGGTTATAATTGATTGACCTTCATTATTTTACCACTACTAAGAAAAAATTGGTTAAGCATGCAAAATAAGAACGCCCTGCTTCTATATATATGAAAAGATTCAGAAAGAGGTTTATCAAAATAATGGCGTGCGAATTCTTTCAAGTTAACTATGTTGCCATCTACTATTTTTGATAAATCCCTTTCTTTTAAATTAAAGAAGCGCTCAAAATCCTTATAATAGTATGCATCTACTCTAGGGATTACTACGAGGTCTATTGCAGGGAAGCCTAAAATAGCACCAAATTCCTCTGGCAAAGGGCTAATCTCATCATACCCTATTCTGAAGCAATGAGTATCAACATTCCAAAATTCTAAAGCGGTATGTATGAAGTCTAGGTCAAGATCTACCCCTTTGATGCCATAATTTCCCCCCAAGTTAAATAAATCTAATTCTTTTCTGTCTCTAGCATTAAGAGATCGACACCATTCATGAGTGTATTGGGTGAAGGTTTTGGTGACTAAAGACATGGTTATTATTTTTTCTAAAGCAAAGAATAATTTTATTCGCTGGAACTATGAGAAGAATCGGCTGGGCAGGGGGCTATTTATTCACAAATTGCGAGAAGTTTTAATCGGAATGAAATACGGCATAAGAGTCAATTGGCGTCAAAATCCTGTAATTGGCGCCAGCCGCCAACGCTTGGCGCCACACGCTAAGTGTAGCGCCTTGCGCCAAGTTGTCACAGCAAGCGCGCGTGATTAAACTGCGTTCTTAATACTAATCTCGAGTCGGCTAATGACTTTATGGCTCCGTTTATTTTTCTACTATTTTTTTTTTTTTTTTTTTCTGTTTATTTTTCCTAAACATATTTTTTCTTAATTAATTTTATTCTTTTTTTTGGATTTTATTTTAAATTCCAAACACCCGACATTTTATTCGACTTTTTCCTTTTTTATTTTTTCTTTTTGGGGGAGAGAGTCGGATACCCTCCATCAACAATAAAAATGACGGAATTTTTGCGCAAAATTGTTTGTCACACTTTTCTTGCACACACTAACATATACATAATAATAACAATCAAATAAACTCATAATAGCATAAATATACAAAATATGTCTAAGAATAGTGAGTCTAAGGCAAAGTTCTATGAAAAGTCAAAATAAAATATACACAGGAACAAACTACGGCGCCGGAGGACGTATGCCCATCATATCATAAAAATGCGCCGTACGAGGAGTCACCTCTTTACCAGCTCCAGTCTCCGTAGGGGGAGGAAGACTCAATGTAGGACCACTCCAGCCAGGATCAACCTGAGGCTGAGGCTGCAGAGGCTGCGGAGGCTGTTGCGATGCCGAGCCTATCTCGTACATCCCACCACCTCTGAAAGCCGAGGTAGCCTCTCCTACCGGTGCAGCATGAGCACCCTCAGAAGAAGATCCAGAGCCCTCTTCAACGTCAGCACGAGAAGCCTCAGAGCGACCGCCTCTACCCCCTAACGAAGTAAGGCGACGTCTCGAGCTGGACCTCGCCGGATCCCTCCGTCCCTCAAGTCTCGCGCGGGTGTGAGAAGCGATAGGCTGGCCCTGCATAAAGAATTAAATCAGAAACAAGGCAAAATTGAAACGGTAATGCAAAAACAAAAATATGAAGAAAGACTACCTCTCGGATGACGTCATCTCAACAGCAAGTGGCCGCATTCCTCATCCGGACGAGCTGGCTCCGGAAGGCATCTATGCACCGTGCCATCGCCGAAACCCCCTCGCGTGAAAACTGTCAGAAAAATAAGTTAGTAAATATGCGTGATATATGAACAAATAATTCCGAATATCTAGGCTTACTCGAGTCTGGTGGCGAGGAATCGACCGCTCTACGAAGCGGTCGCCCTCGGGAGCCGGAGGAATTATCTCCTCGATTGGCCCGTACATCCCTTGGTAGTGGATGGACATACGGGGTAGCACGAACTCAGCAGCACCGTCCTGATAAAAAAGGAAAAAATAAGTAGAACATTACTTGGGGGCTACTTAATGGGAAGTAAAAGCTGAAAAATCTTACCCTCACATCCTCAGCCGGTACGGGGGCTGGAGCTAACAAAGGTAGTAGCTCCTATGCATAACACTGCCCGAGGATCACATAGGACCGCCAAGGGGTACCAGCTCCCTCAGACATGCTCGACAATCGCGCATCATCGAACATATGACGTGGTGGAGCAGTAGGAATGACGAAGACATCAGAGGAACGCTGTTTAGCAACCCTCTCTCCTAAGTACGCGATCGCTCCACAAGTCCCCATAAAATAGCGACGCTCAGCATAATATTGTGCGGCTAACCCAGGGACTGTCCAACCGCTCCACGGCCGGTATACCACCTCCGGCCCTTACAAAGAGCATCAATCAGGCAAGAACATACCTAAAGCACCGCGGAAAAGCAAAATAAACAATAAAAGTCGTACCGAGATGATCCAGTTCCGGACATGTGTAGTAGACATATCAACATGATGGCCGCCCCAAGAGACGCTCATTGGAAATCCCCGCGGCGATGGTCTCGCCGGCGCAGCAGAAGGAAAGTACTCGTAGAACCAGATCTACAAGGAGTTAAAATTGTGAGTAAATGTTAAACTAATATATAGAGCTAACTTTATAGGGAATAATGTTTACCTCTACGACCTTCCAAAAGGCAGACAATGCGACGTTCGTCCCAAAGGACCGGTGTCGACATGAGTCCCTCAGCGCACGAACAAAGTCAGCATAGGCCAAGCTGGCCCAGTCATAAGTCTCGATCCGGTGAAGATCACGGACATCAGGAAGATAGTAGAGCAACGCCCTAATACCTTTGTCAGGGGAGAATGTCCCTAACAACAACATCAGCGCAAAGATGCGCACCCGCTGCTCTCGGGTGGTCGCATCGTCATCAAGAGCTGCTGCCAGTGTTGAGCGGCGAATTCCCCTAGCGCTAAACTGAGTCTTCTCGACCTCAGCTCGGGCCCGAATAGTGATCGGCCCCAACAGCTCCTCGACCTCTAAAGAAAAGACGTCGATTCCACTGTCAAACGGCAGTGGCACAGAAGTAAACTCCAGTCTTGTGATGAGACTGAAGTCCGTAGGGGTGACCATCATCTCGCCCCAGGGGAAGTGGAAGGTGTTGGTGGTGTCCCAGAAGAACTCCACCAAAGCGCGCACTACATGGTGACCCCCGCTGGAGGCAACCATAGCCTCGAAGGTCTCGAAAAGAGTATCTAGTCCGCAAGACTCCCATAGGAGTCTCGTCTCAAGATCCCTGGCAATGTACAACCCGTACAAATCGCCTAAACCATCACAGCCGGAGCCGTGATGTCGCGTCCTCCCGGGCATGATGCCCCGTCTCACCCTCTCAAAAATGTGGTGGACGGGGGCGAAGAACAGGGTCCGCTCATCCCACTCCGGAAGTCGACCAAGCGAAGTGGACGGCTCGACGTCGTCCTCCACGAGCTCATGCTCCCGTCTGGTGTTTCGGGACCGTGAACCCGAGCCTTGCTGTCTTGCCATACTACATTGTGCAAAATCATCATAAATTAGGGTTCTATAGTATCTAAAGTTTGCCTAGCCGCATGATACTATGTTCGCAAAAACAGAGTACGTAGTACTAAAACACAGCACAAATTCGAATTGAGCATAATGGCATTTTTCAAGCAATCAAACAATTTCTTGCAACACTATAGTGATTATTGTGACAAATTGAACAAGAATTGCTAGCAAAAAAATCAAGAACGAGTCACATTGTTCTTCACGACCTTAAGAGGTCCAACAATGGCGAATTGCTCATTTCTTCACCAAATTGAGTCAAATAAGTCTCAAATTACTCCCAAGGAAATATACAAACATAATCAAGCAATTTCATGGCATAAAACTTGACAAACAAAGCAAATTGAGCATTATAAGTTTCGAATTTTCATGGAATTTGTGAATAAACATGCCAAAAATTCATAAAAACCGATGTGAGTTTGAAGAAAACTTACATAGATCGGGAAAATAGATGAAAAGAGCTTTGATTTGCAACAAATTTGAGCAAATTTGGTTGAGAAACGAGCAAGAACCGAGCAATTGAAGTTTTCGGATTTTTTCGAGCAAAATCTCGACGAACAGCAGCAAAATGAAGAGGAAAGGGGTATTTAAGGAAATCCCCGTGCTGGCGCCAAGCCCTATGCATTGGCGTCACAAATTAGGCTTGGCTCCTGGCGCCAATATCAGCGCCTGGCGCTAATGCTAATAAGGTGGCGCTGATGGTTTTTCAGTGGCGCCAGAGCACCCAGCCACCTGTTGAGGTTGTTCTACCTTCTCGCAACATATTTTTGGGTTCCTTGGTACACCAGTTAGCCCCTCTAAGAAATTTGACATGATTTAGTAATCGGCTTGATTACATAAAGTGATCGACCTGATAAGAGATCGTCTCACTTAGCTTAAAGCACATAAGCATTGGCTCATTAACAAAAAGCACCGACATATAGGTTCAAAAGCAAAAGAGCACCGACGTACAGGTTCAAAGCAACGGAAGCGCCGACGTACAGGCATAGCGGTAGTAAAGTTCAGGCGAACTTTTAAAGATCGACAGGCGTGGATCTTCGGTAATTTATTTTGGAAAATTATCGCATCAAATGAGGATGAACTCAAGAGAGGATATCTTCGACAGCGTTCCTTAGCTTGCAGAGAGTTGTCATAAACAACAGGAGGTAATTTCGGGCGAAGTTGTCTTCGATCATATTCCTTTAGGAATGGAAGATGGTCATAATGCGGATGGAGATTGTTTCAAGAGAAATAATCTTCGATAGTATTCCCTTGGACGTGGAGTATTATCAATGCGGATAAGGATTTGTTTCAAGAGAAGCAATCTTCGATAGTATTCCCTTGGACGTGGAATATTATCAAAGCGGAGGAGGATCGTTTCAGGCGAAGCAATCTTCCAAATTGGAAGCGGTTACAGGCATAGCTGTTTTCAAGCTAGATGACGTTCTCTAGCTTGCAGGAGGTCATCAAGACAACAGCAATACAACAGCAAATCGGTTACTTTTAGAGACGTGTGCTCGACGATGCAAGATACGCGTTTCTTAATTCTTTTATCTGTTTAACTAACGCTAGTTTGCAGGTATTAGCGTTACAAGAGTGGTTTAGGATCGCAGAACGTTCTGAATCATTCTCCGTCCCTATCGCTACTTTGGATTTCATTTTTTGAAACTTGTGTTTCTCCAAACTCAATCAAAGTGGGGGCTTCTGAAGACACCCATTTGTGTCTCCCCAAAACCAAACCCAGTGATGAGTACCTTTCACGTCGAATCATAATCGAATGAAGCGAAAGTGTGGAAAGTTTAGTGTTGCGGATAGTTTTATTTTCTTTTCTTTTCTCTCTGTTTTTTTGAAAACTTATTTTAAGAACATAGTCAATCAAGTTTGGTTGGTCCATGATATGGGTCCAATAGTAGTGTAGTTGGATGGGGCTTGCAAAGACCTTTTCAATGATATATTATAAGCCCAATTACGATGAATATTGAGGAAATTATGGCCACTTTACTAAACTGGGCCCGGTTTGAGCTTTATATGCGGCCCAATGATCAAGGGGAGGGCCTAATATGATTTATCATTCCTAATGCAATTAGGAATGGTTTTAGTCTTCTAGAATCTTTTAGAAGGTTCTTTTCATTCCTAATTCAATTAGCATTGATAAATTGACTGATTGACTTTTCAGAGTTTTAATTAAAATCAAATAGTATTTTCGAGGAAATTATATGATTTTATCCTCCAGTACGGAAAATTTATCTGATTTTCAAAAACACGTTGAAAATAGGCTTGGCGCCTGACCCCAGGCTTTGGCGCTTGGAACCAGGCCTGGCACCTAGCGCTAGTGTTGGCGCCTGGCGCCAGTTAGCCAGGGTTGGCGCCAACTCTGTTTTTTGTGCGTCAGACTCTGTTTTGTTTATTTTATCTTTTTGACTGATTTTCTCTATAAATATCGTATTAAAAACTCCGTTTTCATTCACCAATTCTCACGATCATTCATCTACAATCAGTTTTAATTAGCATTCTTTCATTCATCTCTTTCTTTCTCTCTTTCTTTAAACTTTTTTTTCTCATACAAAATTCCGGATTCACAACACCTAGAAAACACCTAGCCATATTCGAAGTTGCCTTCGCCCTAGACATGAAATGTTTTAATTTCTGAGGGTTTGGTCCCAAATCTCTCTTTCAATTATTTAATTTAGTTGTTTTGTTTATTATTTTCCTTGAAGTTACTAACGCGTGTATTTTGTTATTAGAAAGAGGTACGAAGCATCAAAGTAAGTGCTTTAATTGATTTATTGATATTATGATGTAGAAATCATGTTTACGTTGTTGTTATGATATTCCTAGTATCATGTCTAGGTTAATTTTAATATTAAATATGATTGCTATGATGCCTTTTATTCTCTTCCTAATATTTATGATTGTTAGTATCATGTAAGGGCTAAAGATTTGATTTTTATTGCTTAGTGACATGCTAGGGTTTGTTATTAATCTTGTTAGTATCATGCCTAGGATCTTTCTATGTTCATTGTGCTTTAATATTAATATGAGCATGATTATGATTATGATTATAATTTTATGATGATGATTTTATGATGATTATTTTATTCATGATGATTATTATAATTATTACAATTCATGTTTATTCTAATGATTGATTATTTATTATGTTGCTTGCTTATTTATTTTTATTGCTTGATCTCACTTTTATTGCATGTTTAAAGGGAATTTGTACTTGTAATCACGCTTAATAAGATATTTAATAATCTTGTTAGGGTTAATATGATTATAAATTCAAGTGATCGCCAATAGATTTATTTGTGCATTAATATTCAACCAACATAGATTAAATAGGTTTAAGGTTAAATCTACTGATTGCATGTTAGTCAGAAAGCGCACATGAATACGATCAGAATAAAGTGGAGGCCTATTGTTAGGGCAGGTTCAATCTCTTTTAGGTTGGATTTGTACCATCATCCCCGAACCCTTATTTGGTTCTAGACCTTATGGAGTTGACGATCTCTTGGATCGTTAAGGGGTGTAACCTTCATCCTATGAACGGTTTACAAGTTTCTAAAAAACTTGTTGGCGACTCTTTTGCTCTATCTTCTTCCCTTTTGGACGCCACCGTACTTTAGTGTATGATCACAGTGGGGTTCAAGCTAGTGGGATTAAGGCTTGAAATTATTCCCTACACCTAGGAACCCGAAATTGCTGTATGAAGTCGAAATAACCATTTTGAGAGGCTGAGCGTTCTGTCGCCACTGGAATTCTGCTGGCGCCAAGAATTGGCTCTGTCGCCAGACGCTGGGATCTAGCGCCAGGCGCTGAAATCTATTGCCAGACGCTGGATGTTGTCGTATGGTGCTGGAGTCGGGTCTTCCCTATTCTGCTCTTGCTGCCGCTTTTGCTCAGTTTTGCTCCGAACTTTGAACTTGGTCATTTCCTTTCAACCAAATCCGCTCAAATCTTTTGTAAATTAAAGCTCTTCATCTCCAATTTACCGATCAATGTAATTCCTCTTATCTCGGAGGAATCTCCTGTGTCATATTCGCGGTTTTTTTCCGAAAAAAAATCCGGGAATGTCCTCTCTTGCTGGGTTGCACCTACATTTATATTTTTTACTATAGGACTTTGTCGTTCTTTCTTTAGGGTTGACCTAAGACTTAGTGTTGACTCAATGTGATAACACGACATGACTCAATGTGTACACGACTCGTGTGTGCATTGTAATGTGATCGTGCGACTCGAAAAATGCAAAAAGGCAAAAAAATTCCGTCATTTTTGTGGAGGGTATCGACTTTCTCCTGAAAAGAATGACGCGAAAAAAAAAAATCGAAGTTTTTGAAGGTGCATGTTGAATGAGCTTTGTTAAATGTTGTTTAATACTATCTCTCAAGGTGCAAGGATTAATCCATCCTAGGCTATCTCAATGGTTGACTCAATTGGGTAACTTAGGCACGGAGGCTAAGCACTTCATACTTCGTGATGCAATGACAATTATGATTGATGAGTACTGATGTTGATATGACAAGACATGCTTTAACGTTGTGTTAAGATTCCATGACAAAGGGTTCCTAATGGAAGGTATATTTGGTCATGTATCTGTGATGTGTGTGAAAGTGATTCTAAAGTTAGGCTGCAAGGGCTAAGTGTGTGGAAAAAAAAAAATTATTTCAAGAAGAGTCAAATGATGGTGACTCTTAGGCTAGGTAGGCCAACAATGTAGGGATCAAGCCTCGAAGTCTAGCTCTAAATGAATAGGGATGAGCATAGGAGATCCCTTGATATGATCATGGTGTAAGTGTGTGAATGTGACTATGACAGCATTTTTATTACGGTCGCACCTCGATGTGAGGTTGCCTACGTATCCGTTAGGAATCAGGCCGAACGTAACTCTAGCCGAACCTCACACAAGTGTGTGTATACCTCAAAAAGGTCTTTTGAAGGGTTGTAACGTGGTTAGACTAAAGGTTTGAAGAAGAAGGGGATAAAGGCTTAAGACCCTAGATAAGCTCCCAAGGTGTGCAACTTTGCTTTTGGATCCTTGTATTTTTATGCTTGAGTTTCTACTCTTTTTTAGCTCTCTTTTCTCTTTTTTTTTTTTTTTTTTTTTTTTTTTTTTTTTTGCTTTAGCATTTATTTTATTTTTATAAGTGTTGGCAATCCCGACCATGCGGTCTATCACTCACTTGGCATTCATGTTTCTGAGGCACGGTACCGAGCACTCGATAAGAGACACAATCTGAGACGTGTTCATATCAAAGGCATGTTCATGTCAATGACATTGGAACACTTGCCCTTTTGTACACTTTTATTTATTTCTTGCTTATTTTTTGCTATTTTAATCTTTTGAAGCCACTCAAGCTTTTTATGAATTAAAAGTTGCATAAGTTGCACACCATCCCATCCCAAGATTAGGTAGATGTGGGTTGAAAAATGAAAGGTCTATCGTTAGACGAGGCTCAAAGTGGTTTATCAAAAAAGAATTGCAGATTTGAAGGGTGAAAGGTAATATGATGTGGCTACAAGGGGTGCCTTAAATCATTGGTATACCTTGTACTTTTTTTTTTTGTGTGCAATGCAACGCAATGATCATATGCAAGGAAATAAATGCTCATTTTATTAAAGGAATAAGAAAGAATCTACAAAATTAATCTAAGGGGAATAAAAAGGTGCCTACGCTAGACTTATTGGGGAAAGGCTAAATAAAAAAGAAAAGGAAAAAGAGGTCATGAAATCTTGTCTTGAAGCTCGCCTCTTGTCTTGTGTTGTTTGCTTCATCATCACCCAGTCTTCTCGCTAGCTAGAGGCAATGAGATCTTGTTTGCTTCTATGAGATCTTGAATGAGATTTTGAAACCTGTAGCATTCATCAGTGGTATGACCGTTTCCTCGATGGTACTTGTAATAGGAGTTGGGATTCCACTCGAAGATCGATTTTTTGGCGTTGGATCCTCAGTAGGGCCAATAGGTTTGATTAATCCTCGATCGTAGAGACGGCCGAAAGCAGCATCGTAGGTCATTCCAATGGATGTGAGTTCTCTCCTGGGTTTCTTTTTATATTCTTGATTGTCCATGGCTAAGACACCATTATGGTCAAAGGTACTAACATTATTACTAGAGTGGGCGTTTTCGGAAGAAGAAGGATTGTCGTTCTTCTTTCCTCTCCAGCCACCGTAGTTACTATTTTTAGTAGCTTTTTTCTTTGCGAGGTCATCTTCGATTTCAATTCCGATATCATAAACGACTTTGAAAGTATTCAAATTATGTTGATATTTTAAATGCTTTGAATAATTCTCTTGGAGATTCTTGATAAACATCCTCACAAATTCTTTTTCAGTGGGCACCTCAATCATCTTAGTGGAAGTTTCCCTCCATTTATTAAAGAAAGAAGTAAAGCCTTCATTGTCTTTTTTGTCTTAGCATCTCAAGTTGTCTATAATCGGTTTCAACTTGAATATTGCACTTGTACCTTTCAATGAAAGCGTTTACTATCGATTCCCAGGTAGAGGTTTTCTCTTTGTCAAGGGAGAAGAATCATTGTTGGCAAACGGTTTCAAGAGATAGAGAAAATATAGAGGGAAAAACTTTATTATCAATACCCTTAATACTCATTATTGTTTCAAAAGCTCTTAGATGAAAATAAGGGTTGTCAGTTGCCTTGAATTTCGGGATGTCGTTGGCATTGAACTTCTGCGGAAGAAGATCTTTGTCCACCCAGACCCCTTGTGAGCTAATGCCTTGAAACTTATAGTCACTAGACAACTTCTTCAAACTTTCTTGCATGAGGTCCATCTGTTGTTGCTTCATAGGGTCATTGATTTTGAGGGTTAAAACCTTCATTGCCTCAGTCACAGTAGTCAATTGATTCTTAAGTTCGTTGACTTCTTATTGAGTTGCCATTATCTTTTTAGCTTTCCTCTTTTGACGAATCAGTTTATCAAAAAGTAAGACTTGAATAAAGGTGTTGTCCTTGATTAATCCCCCTTCTCTCCTTGACCAAGTACTGTGGAAAGGGAAATTAGGGATATTCATGGTTAATTATTTGACTCAAACTCTATTCAACATGCAAGTACAAAATAAGGTAGGAAGAATGAAGGTTGTGATGTGAAGAAAGATGATGTAGGTGGAGAGATATGAAAAATTAGGAGTAGAATGTACCCCCAAATCGAACGACGGAAAAAACCGACTCATGCATGAACCTAAGACATGGTCATGTTGACATATAAAAAGTGTGTGCTAAGACTAGTGATTGTAGGTGACATGTTAAGACTCGTATCATGACCATGTGGCTAGACTATGTTACTAGACTCAAACAAAGACTAAGTTAAGACCTCACATATATGCATTAAACTGGACAGACTGTGGTGTTTTAGTCATAACTTTTGATCCGTGACTCTGATTTGGATGAAACCAACGCCAAATTAAAGATAAAACTTGGGGCTAAAAATCCATAATGTGTACGATTCGTAGTTCATCCTAGAACTCCGGATATGACCAAAACTATATGACGCTTGTGCAGTATACGGGAATAAAAATCCGGGTTGACTTAAAGGAACTATGGACTCGATTTTATGTTTATTTATTAGATCAAATTAATTAATTAATTAATTAATTAATTAAGAAAAATCCTTTAGTCATTAGTCAGTTTATTTAGGCTTAATCACAAATCAAACCAAACGGTTAGGAAAAAACACATAGAATATGCACAACAAATAATGCACAAGTAGTCAAGTAGTCACAATATGATGCAATAAGTTTGCAACCTAACCATGGCTCTAGTTCTCTAAAGTTCGGGATATAGGTTAGTCAAAGAGGACCCATGGTTAATTATCCGGATGCACCACACGAAATCCTAACAGTGAAGGGTTGGCGCGAGTGGATGGGACACCGCAAGTTAAGAAAAACTCACTTCCATGGTTTGGTGAATTCAACATTCTCGGATGTACCCTTTGTTGCTCAGAGCGTTCAATCAGGTAGATGGACCATGAATTCCTAGAGGGTTATGTCCATATGTAGAACACATATGGGTTTCAGAAAAGTGAGAAAAACTTAATCAGGAAGTAGGATCGAGCAAATAGTGCTAAAAACTGGTCAAAATTAGAACGCATATTTATGGCTCGGTATTGGAAGAACTTGGCGTCAGCAAACAGAGGCTGGCGCCACAATTTGGCTTTAGTGCCTAGCGACAGAAGCTGTCGCCTGGCGCTAAAGTCAAATAAGTGGCGCTAGACTTGGTTTCCTGACTGTAGTTCCTACATGCCTCAGCAGCTTTCTGTGCTCGATAAAATTTTTCAGTTTCGCGCAACATTATTTCGGTCATAGTTGTGAAAGATATTCCTCAAATTTCCTACGTGTAAAAATCCTATGTTTGAACTCATTGCGGATGGTCTTTCCAATGAGATCTTTTTTATGCATATGAAAATAATTTTATAATCAAAATTACGCACATGAAATACTTAGAACTTTTCGAGTCTCATCCACTCATTCTAAATCATTGCCAAAATAAATTTCAGGAATTAAAATAGAAATCCTCCCCAGTGGAGTCGTCAAAAACTGTAGGGAATGTTTAAAGCATTAACCCCTAGCTTGAACCCCACTGTGATCATACACTAAAGTACGGTGGCGTCCAAAGGAAAGGAAGCTAGAGCAAAAGAGTCGCCAACAAGTTTTAGGAACTTTTAAACCATTCACGAGGTGAAGGTTACACCCCTTAACGATCCTGGAGATCGTCAACTCTAATAGGTCTGGAACCATGACTGGTAGTTTGGGGATGAAGGTACAAATCCAACCTAAAAGAGATTGAACCTGGCTTAATAATAGGCCTCTACATTATTCTGATCGTATTCATATGCGCTTTCTGACTAACATGCAATCAATAGGTTTACCTTAAACCTGTTTAATTTATGTTGGTTGAATATTAATGCACAATTAAAACTATTATTGGCGATCACTTGAATTATAATCAAATTAACCCTAAACAAGATTATTAATTATCTTATATAAGCGTGATTACAAGTACCAATTCCCTTTTAACATGCATAAAAGGTGCGATCAAGAAATAACAATAAATAATAAGCAACATAATAATAATAACAGTTAAAATAATAATCATGAATCATGTTAAAGCATAATAAAAATAGCAAGATCCTAGGCATGATACTAACAAGATTAATAACAAATCTTAGCATGTCACTAAACAATAAAAATCAAAGCTTTAGCCTTGACATGATACTAACAATCATAAATATTAGGAAGAACATAAAAGGCATCATACTTTTAATCATACTTGATATTAAATTTACCCTAGACATGATACTAGGAAGATCAAAACGTCCTAACATAACATTAGGAATCATAATAAAAACCTAAGCATGATTTCTACATAATAATAAAAAAAACCATTAAAGCACTTACTTGGATGTCTCGTACCTCTTTCTAATAACAAAAAACACACGTTAGTAACTTCAAGGAAAATAATAATTAAAACAAATAAATTAAAGAATTGAAATAAAGACCTGGGATCAAACCCTCAGAAATTAAAACCTTTCACGTCTAGGGCGAAGGCAACTTCGAATAATGCTAGGTGTCTTTAGGTCTTGTGAATGCAGAATTTTGTAAGAAAGGTAGGTTTAGAAAAAAGAGAGAGAAGCTTTAGCTTAGAGAGAAAGTTGATGATTGTAGATGAATAAAAACGGAGTTTTTAAAAGGCTATTTATAGAGAAAATCAGCCAAAAAGATAGAAAATCAAAACAGAGTTCTGACGCGAATAAAACTTGATTAGCGCCAACGCTGACAATTAGCGCCAGACGCTAACATTAGCGCCAGGCGCCAGGCACTAATGTCTAGCGTTAGACGCTAATCCCATTTTTGACGCGTTTTCTAAAATTAGATAGAATTTAACCGTACAGGAGGATAAAATCATATTTTCCTCAAAAACACTCTTTTATTCTGATTAAAACTCTAAAAGGTCAACAAAAGTCAATTTATCAATTCTAATTGAATTAGGAATGAAAAGAACCTTCTAGAAGAATCTAGAAGACTAAAACCATTCATGATTATATTAGGAATGATATATCCATATTAGGCCCTCCTCTAGATCATTGTGCCGCATATAAGGCTCAAACCAGGTCCAGTTTAGTAATTTGGCCATAACTTCCTACTTATTCATTGGAATTGGGCTTATAATATATCGTTGGAAAGCTCTTTTCAAGCCTATCCAACTACACTACTATTGGACTCATATCATGGACCAACCAAACTGGATTGGCTGTTTTCTTAAAATAGGTTTTCAAAAACAGAGAGAAGAAAAAAGAAATTAAAACTATCCGCAACACTAGACTTTCCACACTTTCACTTCATTCGATTACGATTCGATGTGAAAGGTACTCATCACTGGGTTTGGTTTTGGGGAGACACAAATGGGTGGCTACAGGTTGCTTCCTATTCTTTCTAACACCATGTTAGTGTCATGTTTAGGATAAATATTTGATCTTTATTGGTTAGTGACATGTTAGGATTTGTTATTAATCTTGTAAGTATCATGCCTAGGATCTTGCTAATATTATTATGCTTATTAAATATTATGATGATTGTTATTATATTGCTTGATCACACATTTAAGAATGTTTAAAGGGAATTTGTACTTGTAATCATGCTCAATAAGATAACTAATAATCTTGTTTAGGCTAATATGATTATAAGTCAAGTGGTCACTAATAATAGATTTGTTTGTGCATTAGTATTCCTAAAATTTTTTGGCGACTCCACTAGGGAGGATTTCTATTTCAATTCCTAAAATTTATTTTGGCAATAATATAGAATGAGTGGATGAGACTCGAAAAGTTCTTAGTATTTCATGTGCGTAATTTTGATTAACATTATTGGCATATGCATAAAAAGGTTCGCATTGAAAAGACCATTCGTAATGTGTCAAAAACATAGGATTTTTACATGTAGGAAATTTGGGAAATATCTTTCACAACTAAAGTCAAAATAACGTTGCGAAAAACTTGAAAATTCAAGAACAAAAAGCTGCCGAGGCATGTAGGAATTGTCGCTGAGAAAACAGCTTAATCGCCAAGCGATGGCTCTGTTAGACCTGGCAATCCTGACCCAGACCCGATGACCCAACCCGAGTGACCCGACCCATGACCCGAAACCAGTGACCCGAAATTGACCCAAAACCCGAATTAACCAGACCCGACCCGAAGTGGAACTGACCCGACCTTGGCCCAAAACCTGAAATGACCCAACCCGAAATGACCCGACCCGAAGTTGACCCGGGACCCAAAACGACCCGACCCGAAGTTGACCCGACCCGAAAATGACCCGACCTTTAACTTCTTTTAGTAAATAATTATATAAGTTATAAAAAGTTTATATTAGGAAATTACATTAAAATAGACCCAACACCATCTTACATGACTACATTGATTTTCATATAATAGCTAAAAAATATGGTCAAAGTAAGAGGTGTGAATAGTGCAAAATGTCAAATCGTTAAGAGTAATTTGGGACGGAGGGAGTATAAGAATAATTCAAAGAAATTATTACAACAATGACAATGATAATAAGAGTACGTATTGAAACTAAGATCAATAAGAGAGTGAGGTATAACTCAATTAGTTAGAGCATCCCTCTTAATTTCAGGAGATCCTAAAAGGGATTCTCAGTCTAAACACACACACACACACACACACACACACACACACACACACAAAAAGGTTAATAAATGTCAAACAATTACTATAATCCATGAAAAAAATACCCTTAATAAATATAGTGAGTTTTTCGTCAAAAAATAAATAAATAAATATATATACAGAGTTGAATTTAACCCAATGAATCACCCGAATATGACTCGACTCGAAGTTGGCCCGAAAATTGGACCTGAAAATTGACCCGACCCAAACTCGACCCAAAATGTTGACCCGATACCCGATCCAACTCGATTATCAGTCAACCCGAAACCCGAAATGACCCGACTTGACCCGATAACCTTTTTGACCCAAACTTGACCCGAACCGAAATGACCCGACCCATAACCGACCCGAATGACTCATTTGCCAGGCCTAGGCTCTATTGCCTGGCGACAGTAATTTTCGTCTGGCGACAGGCACTGTTGTCTCATGTTGAATTCTTCCAATACTGAGCCATAAATCTTCCTTTTTGTTTCGACTAGTTTCTAGTAGTGTTTGCTCGGTTTTACTTCCTGATTGAGTTTTTCCTTTTATTCTGAAACCCATATGTGTTCACATATGGCCCTCTGGGAATTCATGCTCCATCTACCTAGTCGAATGCTCCTGGCAACGAATGGTACATTCGAGTTTGTTGAATTCACCAAACCATGGAAGCGAGTTTAACTCGCGGGGTCCCATCCACTCTCGCCAACCCTTCCAAACGTAAGGCTTCTGCGTAGTGCATTCAGACTCACAACCATGGACCCTCTTTGACTAACCCATATCCTTGAACTTTAGAGAACTAGAGCCATGGTTAGGTTGCAAATTCATTGCATCATATTGTGACTATTTGACTACTCATGCATTATTTGCTTGTGCATAACCTACATGTGATTAAACTAACCGTTTGTTTTGACTTGTAATTGTAAATAAGTCTTAATAAACTAACCAAGGACTAAAGAACTTTGCTAAATTAATTAATTAATATAAATGATTAAAGTCTAAATAAATTGATCAAACTTAACTTATTACGACTTTAGGATTGTCCCTTTAGAGTAAAATACTGGAAAACAGTCCCATACCAATGTCCCAGCAATGACGCAGAGGTTTGGACTGTAGCGCCACTCTCTATTGATTAGCGCCAGTCAACAATGTTGTTGTCTGGCGCTGGTCCTTAGCGTTTGGCGGCAGTCTTATTGCTCCGGCGACAATCCATGTTTTTACTCGAGTCTTCACGACGAGTCTAATTAATCAGTTAACTTCATCATTTTAACCAATTTATTAATGACAGTTGTCATGTCTAGTCCTTAATTGAGTCTAGTCACATGGTCACGACACGAGTCAAAAATGTCATCTACACTCACTAGTCTTAGCACACACTTTATGAATATGTCACTATAACCATGTCTTAGATTCATGCATGAGTCGTCCTTTCCGTCATTTGAGTTGGGGGTCCACTTTATTCCTAAATTCTTCTACATATCCCCATCTATATCATTTTTTCACTCTCTACATACTTTCTCCATACCTATCATTCTTCTCTTTCTTCCATGATCTTTTCCCATTCATTGCATGTTGAGTAGGGTTTGAGTCAAAAATAAAAATTTACCCCTAATTTCTCTTTCCACATCACTTGGTCAAGAAGAGAAGGGAGATTAATCAAGGACAACACCTTCGTTCAAGTACTACTTTTTGACAAACCAATTAGTCGAAAAAGAAAAGCTAAGAAGATAATAGCAACCCAAGAAGAAGTCAACGAACTTAGGAGGGACATCGCTAACATAACTGAATTGATGAAGGCTATGGCCCTTCAAATCAATGACCCTGTGAAGCAGCAACAAATGGAGCTCATGCAAGAAAGCTTGAGCAAACTCTCCAATTACTATAGATTCCTAGGCATTAGCTCACAAGGGGTCTCAGTGGATAAGGAAAATCTTCCGCAGAAGTTCAATGCCATTGACATCCCTAGGTTCAAATCGACCGACAATTCTAATTTCCACCTAAGGGCTTTTGAGACCATAATGAATATCAAGGGGGTTGATAGGAAAGTCTTTCATTCATTGTTTTCTCTATTTCTTGAAAACGTTTGTCAACAATGGTTCTTTTCCCTTGACAAAGAGAAAATATCTACTTGGGATGAAATAGTAAATGCTTTCATTGATAGATATAGATGTAGTATTATAGTTGAAACTGATCATAGGGAGCTTGAGATACTTAAGCAAAAAGCGAATTAAGGTTTTACTTCTTTCTTTAATATGTGGAAGGAAACTTCCGCTAAGATGATTGAGGAGCCTACTGAGAAAGAGTACGGCATAAAAAATCTCTAGGAAAAGTATTCCAAGCATCTCAAGTACCAAAGAAACTTGAATACTTTCAAGGTTGTCTATGATATAGGCAATAACATCGAAGATGATCTTTTGAAAGTAGATAATGTGAAAGGAAAGAAGAACGACCATCATTTTTCTTCCTCTCCCACTAATGAAAAACATGCTACGAACACTTCTAAACAACGAATCTAAAGGTCAAAAAGAGTGTTCACTCCAATTGGTATGAGTTACGAGACAGCCTTCGAAAAGCTACACCACAAAGGACTAGTCATGCCCATAGGACCTATCAGATCCAGTTCCAGAAGCCAGGCCACCTAAGTGGGATCCTAATAAACACTGCAAATATCATCAAGGAAAGGGTCACGACACTAAGGAATGTTGGAAACTTAAAGAAACTATACAAGACTTGATCGATAACAATAATACTTCCAAAGTTCTAGCCATCGCAGAAGATCAAATATCCTTCGATCCTTCGCTTCTTATCACACCTGTAGGAGATCGCATGATCGAGTCAGTATATATAACCTCTATTGATGAAGTGACCATGATTGAGGAAGATGAAGAGGTTTTCTTAGGTGATGTCGAGGAAAATTTGTCAAGTCTAAGAGAAGACGTTCGAAAACTACAAGATGGCATTGCCATGCTCTTAAACGTGGTAGAAGAACTAGCACTCGGGTAATGATTATCGAACAAAATTCTCACCAATGATTTAATGAAGAGCTCAATGCTCCTAAGCCACGAGAAAGACGAACCATTGAAGAATATACACCAATAGGAATGACTTATGATAAAGATTTTTTACTTTTTTCACAGCCGAACCTTATCCATCCCATTGGTCCAATCCAAGACCCACCACCTGAGAAACGGCTTCCCAACTAGGATCCAAACTCTTATTGCAAATAGCATAGAGGCCATGGTCACACCACCGAAGAGTGCTTCACCCTCTATAGACACCCAAATGTGTCTCCCCAAAACCAAACCCAGTGATGAATACCTTTCACGTCATTTAATTATCGAACAAAGCGAAAGTGTGAAAGGTCTAGTGATGAGGATGTTTTTATTAAAATATCTCTTCTTTCTGTTTTGGAAAATATTTCTTTTCTTACCTTATTTATGAAAAATGTTCATTCCAGTTTAGTTTGGTCCATGATAAGGGTCCAATAATGGTATAGTTGGATGGAGTTTGAAAAGACCTTTCCAACGATATATTATAAGCCCAATTTCGATGAGTAATGAGAAAGTTATGGTCAAAATACTAAACATGGCCCGATTTGGTTTTTATATGCGGCCCAATGATCTAGAGGAGTTCCTATTATTAATTATCATTCCTAAAACTATTAGTATTGATTATAGTCTTATATAATACTCTAGAAGGTTCTTTAAAATCCTAATGGAGTTAGGATTGATAATTATGTTTCAAAGAAATTGAAATTGAATAAAACTACTCCGTTTTAGAATCCTTGTTTTGTACGAAATGGAATATATTCAGATTTTATTTTCGTGCCTCATAATATTTATCAAAATTTTATATGATTGGATAGATCTTAAAATTATCTTTCCAATGATATATTATAATATTAATTCTGATCTATAACGAAAAAGATATGAATGAGATACAAAACTCTATCCAAAACTGACACCCTTCCACTATTTCGGCCATATCTTTTTATCTACAAAAGATTTTAATCTAATTCTAATTGGGTTGGAAATTAGATTTTAATATATCTCCAAAAACATATTATATAACTTATTTGGACTTCCGGATCAAAACATATGATAAAACAAAAACGCGTGAAACTGATTATTAGCGCCTGACGACAAGCATTAGCGCCGGGCACTAAGGGTTGGCGCCTGGCGCTAACCTTCAGCGCCTGGTGCTAATTGAGTTTTATTCTCGTCGAAACTATGATTAGTTTTTTTATTCATCTGAGTGATTTTCTCTATAAATAGCCTCTTAAAATTATATTTTCAATCACCAATTCTCTCTATCAAATATCATCAATTCTCTAATTCTCTCTTTCACCAATTCTCATCAACTCTCATCATGATTTTCTTGATTATCTCTCTCTTTCTAGCCAACCCTTTTACAAACAAAATTCCTCATACATTAGCACTAGACACACCTAGCATAATTCGAAGTTACGTTCGCCCTAGACGTGAAAGGTTTGATATTTCTGAGGGTTTGGTCCCAAATCTCTCTTTCAATTATTTAATTTAATTCTTTGATTTTATATTTTCCTTGAAGTTACTAACATGTGTATTTTGTTATTAGAAAGAGATACGAGGCATCCAAGTAAGTGCTTTAATTAGTTTTATTTTTATTATAATATAGAAATCATGTCTAGGTTGTTATAATGATTCCTAGTATCATGTTAGGGCGTTTTGATCTTCCTAGTATCATGTTTAGGGTAACAACTATAATTCCTAAAATCAAGTATGATTAAAAGTATGCTTCCTATTTTCTTTCCTAATATTCATGTTAGGGCTATATATTTGATCTTTATTGTTTAGTGACTTGCTAGGGTTTGTTATCAATCTTGTTCGTATCATGCCTAGGATCTTGCTATTATTATGCTTTAACATGATTATTTTAATGATGATTATTATTATTATGATTATGATGATTGTTATAATTATTTATTTTGATTATTATTATTTTGCTTGATTATATTTATTTTTATTGCTTGATCACGCATTTTATGCATGTTTAAAGGGAATTGGTATTTGTAATCACGCTTAATAAGATAATTGATAATCTTGTTTAGGGTTAATTTGATTATAATTCAAGTGATCGCCAATAATAGTTTTGTTTGTGCATTAATATTTAACCAACATAGATAAACAGGTTTAGGGTAAACCTATTGATTGCAAGTTAGTCAGAAAGCGCACATGAATATGATCAGAATAAAGTAGAGGCCTATTATTAGGGCAAGTTCAATCGCTTTTAGGTTGGATTTGTATCCTCATCCCTGAACTACCTCATGGTTCCATACCTATTGAAGTTAATGATCTCCTGGATTGTTAAGGGGTGTAACCTTTACCTCGTGAACGGTTTACAAGTTCCTAAAACATGTTGGCGACTCTTTTGCTCTAGCTTCCTTCCCTTTGGACGCCACCGTACTTTAGTGAATGATCACAGTGGGGTTCAAGTTTGGGGTAATGCTTTAAATATTCCCTACACTTTTTGGCGACTCCAGTGGGGAGGATTTCTATTTTAATTCCTGAAATTTATTTCTGCAGTGATTTAGAATTAGTGGATGAAACTCAAAAAGTTCTAAGTATTTCATGTGCGTAATTTGATTAATATTATTGTCATATGCATAAAAAAGATCTCATTGGAAAGACCATCTGTAATGAGTTAAAAACATAGGATTTTTACACGTAGGAAATTTGAGGAATATCTTTCCCAACTAGGACCGAAATAATGCTGCGCGAAATTGGAAAATTATATCGAGCACAGAAAGCTGCTAAGGCATGTAGGAACTACCGTCAGGAAACAAAGTCTAGCGCCACTTATTTGACTTTAGCGCCAGGCGACAACTTCTGTCGCCAGGCGACAACTTCTGTCGCCAGGCGCTAAAGGAAAATTGTGGCGCCGGCCTCTGTGTGCTGGCGCCAAGTTCTTCCAATACCGAGCCAGAAATATGCGTTCTAATTTTGACCAGGTTTTAGCACTTTTTGCTCGATCCTACTTCCTGATTGAGTTTTTCTCACTTTTCTGAAACCCATATGTGCTCTACATATGGACATAACCCTCTGGGAATTCATGCTCCATCTACCTGATTGAACGCTCTGTTCAACAAAGGGTACATCCGAGAATGTTGAATTCACCAAACCATGGAAGCGAGTTTTTCTTAACTCGCGGTGCCCCATCCACTCGCGCCAACCCTTCACGATTAAGCTTCCGCACGGTGCATCCGGACAATGAACCATGGACCCTCTTTGACTAACCCATATCCCGAACTTTAGAGAAATAGAGCCATGGTTAGGTTGCAAACTCATTGCATCATATTGTGCCTACTTGACTAATTGTGCATTATTTGTTGTGCATACTCTATGTGTTTTTCCTAACCGTTTGTTTGACTGGTGTTAAGTCTTAATAAACTAATTATTAAGGGATATATTTTGAGAATATCTTAGGATATATTTTGTTACCTATTTTATAGCATGAATATCTTTTGAGTATATCTTAGGTAGTTTCCTAATTCTATCAAATTAGGGAATATCTTGTATTATATATTTGCACGAGAGCATTCAATGAAATTCAAGCTTTGAGGATTATACAATTTTGGCACTAATTAATGACTAAAGGAATTTTCTTAATTAATTAATTAATTAATTAATTTGAGCTAATATGAGTCGTATAACCTATGGATCTGTATCCCCGAGTTTTATCTTTAATTTGGCTTTGGTTTCATCCCAATCAGAGTCACAGATCAAAAGTTATGACTAAAATACCACAGTCTATCCAGTTTAATGCATATACGTGAGGTCTTAACTTAGTCTTTGCTTGAGTCTAGTAACATATTCTAGCAACATGGTCATGACACGAGTCTTAATATGTCACCTACACTCATTACACTCACTATTCTTAGCACACACTTTGAGTATATATATCATGAACATGTCTTAGGTTCATGCATGAGTCGGTTATTTCCGTCATTTGAGTTGGGGGTACATTCTATTCCTAATTCTTCATACCCCTCCATCTACATCATCTTTATTCACTTCCTCCAACCATTGCATGTTGAATAGAGTTTGATTCAAATAATTAACAATGAATATCCCCAAATTCCTTTTCCACAGTACTTGGTCGAGGAGAGAAGGGCGATTAATCAAGGACAACTTCTTTATTCAAGTCTTACATTTTGATAAGTCGATTCGTCAAAAGAGGAAATATAAGAAGATAATGAAAAATCAAGAAGAAGTCAACGAACTCAGGAACCAATTGATTGATGTGACTGAGGCGTTGAAGGCTTTAACCCTCAAAATCAATGACCCAATGAAGCAACAACAAATGGAGCTCATGCAAGAGAGCTTGAGCAAGCTATCTAGTGACTACAAATTCCAAGGCATTAGTTCACAAGGGGTCTCGCTGGACAAGGAACTTCTTCTGCATAAGTTCAATACCGCTGATATCCCTAAATTCAAGACAACAGATAATCCTTATCTTCACTTAAAAGTCTTTGAAACTATAATGAACATTAAGGGGATTGATAAGAAAGTTTTTCATTCCTTCACTTATTGAACAATGGTTCTTTTCTCTTGACAAAGAGAAAACCTCTACCTGGGAATCGATAGTAAACGCTTTTATTGATAGATACAAGTGTAACATTTAAGTCGAAATCGATTATAGACAACTTGAAATGCTAAGACAAAAAGAGAATGAAGGCTTTACTTCTTTCTTCAATAAGTGAAGGGAAACTTCCGCTAAGATGATTGAAGTTCCCTCCGAAAAAGAATCTGTGAGGATGTTTATCAAGAATCTCCAAGAGAAGTATTCGAAGCATTTAAAATATCAACATAATTTGAATACTTTCAAATCCGTTTATGACATCAGAATTGAAATCGAAGATGACCTCGCAAAACAAAAAGCTACTAACAATAGTAACCACGGTGGCTGGAAAGGAAAGAAGAACGACAATCCTTCTTCTTTCGAAAACACCCACTCTAGTAATAATGTTAATACCTTTGACCATAATGGTGTCTTAGCCATGGACAATCAAGGATCTAAAAGGAAACCCAGGAGAGAGTTCACACCCATTGGAATGACCTACGATGTTGCTTTCGATCGTCTCTATGATCGAGGGTTAATTAAACCTATTGGCCCTACCGAGGATCCAATGCCAGAAAATTGATCTTCGCGATGGAATCCCAACTCCTATTGCAAGTACCATCGAGGACGCGGTCATACTACTGATGAATGCTACAGGTTTCAAAATCTCATTCAAGATCTCATAGAAGCAAATAAGATCCCATTGCCTCTAGCTAACGAGAAGACTGGGTGATGATGAAGCAAACGACAAAAGACAGAGGTGAGCTTCAACGACAAGATTTCATGACCTCTTTTTTCTATTTCTTTTTTATTTACCCTTTCCCCCAATAAGTTTAGCATAGGCACCTTTCTTTTCCCTTAGATTAGTTTTGTAGAATCTTTCTTTTTCCCTTTTTATAAAATGAGTATTTATTTCCTTGCATATGATCATTTCATTACATTGCATTAAAAACAAAAATAAAAAAATAAAAAATAAAAAATAAAAATAAAAAAAATCATTGTCAAGCTAAGCACAAGGTATACCAATGATTTGAGGCACCCCTTGTAGCCACATCATATTGCCTTTCACCTCTCTAATTTACAATCCTTTCTTCATAAACCACTTTGAGCCTCGTCTAACGATAGACCTGTCATTTTTCAACCTATATATACCTATCCTTGGGATGGGATAGTGTGCAACTTATGCATTTTTCAATATCATAAAAAGCTAGAGTGATTTCAAAAGATCAAAATAGATAAAAATAAGAAAAAAAATATGATAAAAGTGTACAAAAGGGCAAGTGTTCCAATGTCACTGACATGAACATGTCTTTGATATGAACACGTCTCAGATTGCGTCTCTTATTGACTGCTCGGTACCGTGCCTGAGAATCATGAATGCCAAGTGACTGATAGACCGCATGATTGGGATTGACCACACTTATAAAAATAAAATAAATGCTAAAGAAAAAGAGAAAAGAGAGCTAAAAAAGAGTTAAAAGCCTCAAGCATATAAATACAAAGATTCAAAAGCAAAGTTGCACACCTTGGGGGCTTATCTAGGGTCTTGAGCCTTTTATCCCCTTCTTCTTCAACCTTTATCCTAACCACATTACAACCCTTAAAAAGTCCTTTTTGAGGTATACACACACTTGTGCGAGGTTCGGCTAGAACTACGTTCGGCCTGATTCCTAACGGATACGTAGGCAACCTCACATTGAGGTGCGGCCGTAATAAAAGTGCATTCACATTCACACATCATGATCATATCAAGGGATCTCCAATGATCATCCCTATTCATTTAGATCTAGACTTGGGGGTTTGATCCTCTCATCATTAGCCTACCTAGCCTAAGAGTCACCATCATTTGACTCTTCTAAAAATAATATATTTTTCCACACACTTAGCCCTTGCGGCCTAACTTTAGTGTCACTTTCACGCACCGCACAGATACATGACCAAATATACTTTCCCTTAGGAACCCTTTGTCATGAAATCTTAACATAACATTGAAGCATGCCTTGTTATATCATCATAAATCATCATTGCATAACAAAGTACGAAGTGTTTAGCCTCCGTGCCTAAGTTACCCAAGTACTTTCATCATGGAGTCAACAATTGAGATAGGCTAGGATGAATTAATCCTTGAACAACTTTTGACTAAGCTTATTCAACATGCACCTTCAAAAACTTCGATTCTTTTTTCGCGTCTTTCTTTTTTTGGAGAAAGTTGGTACCCTCCACAAAAATGACGGAAAATTTTTGCTTTTTTGCATTTTCGAGTTGCACGATTACACTATAATGCACACACGAGTCATGTACACATTGAGTCATGTTGTGTTATCACATCGAGTCAACACTAAACCTTAGATCAACCCTAAGATCATTGAATAAAGATAAGCAAAGTCCTATAGTCAAAGATATAAATGCATATGCATCCCAGCAAGCGAGGACATTCCCGGATTTTTTTCGAAAAAACCGCGAATATGATACAGGAAATTCCTCCAAGATAAGAGGGGTTACATGAATCAGTAAATTAGAGATGAAGAGCTTTAATTTACAAAAGATTTGAGCGGATTTGGTTGAAAGGAAACGACCAAGCTCAAAGTTCGGAGCAAAACCAAGCAACAGCGGCAGCAAGAACAGAATAGGGAAAACAAGACTCCAGCACCAGACGACAAGGCTGTCTTCTGGCAACAACATCTAGCGTCTGGCAACAGAGTTCAGCACCAGACTCTAGAACCCAGCGTCTAGCGACAGAGCCAATTCTTGATGCCAGATATATTTCAGCAGCGACAGAGCTCGAAGCCTCTCAGAATGGTTATTTCAACCTCATTCAACAATTTCGGGTTCCTTGGTACGCTAGTTAGCCCCTATAAGCAAATTGGCATGATTAGTAGTCGGTTCGATTACAATCGTAGTAAGTGATTGACCTGAAAAAAATCGTCTCACTTAGCTTAAGCGCCTAAAACACTAGCTCATTACAAGCACCAACATATCGGTTTAAAAGCAAGCACTTAAACGACATTATTTCCAAATATGGATTATCGCGCATTCTTCTTAAATGACAATATTTCCAAATACGGATTGTCGCGCATTCTTCTTAAACGACAATATTTCCAAATATGGATTGTCGCGCATTCTTCTTAAACGACAATTTTTCCAAAAATTGGATTATCATCCCCAGCTGACAATATTTCCAAAAGTGGATTGTCGTGCATCTTCTTCAACGACAATTTTTCTAAGATTGGATTGTCATCTCTGGCAAAGTTTCCAAGCGTGGATTGTCGTGCTCCTTCTCTGTTTGGCAATTTTTTTCAAGTTCGGATTGTCATCGCTGGCAAGTTTTCCGAGATTGGATTGTCATACACCGATTTCCCTATGGAAAAATTTCCCAAAGGATTGTTGTAGGACTCTATTCATCATAAATTTTAGCAAAGGTTCCTCAACGTGGGTTGTCATTCATTTCAGTAAGTGGCAAATTTTCCAGAAGTGGATTGTCGGTCGACTCTTTTTTGCAAATGTTCCAAGACGCGGATTGTCAATTGTGGCAATATTTTCCTAAAAGAATTGTCGCATAGCGTTGGCAAATTTCCAAGGTGGATTGCTTTCAAGAGTTATATTCCAAGATTTGGATTATCGATCGTAGCAAAATTATTATGACAGATTGTTACGAAGCATTGGCAACTTTTCCCAAAAATTGGATTTTGGTAAATTTTCCGAGATAACGGATTGTCGCTTCATCGTGGCAACATTTCCAAGGATGGACTGTTACGAAGCATTGACAACTTTCCCTAAATCAAATTGTCATACATCATACAAGAGTTGTGTTGGCAACTATTCCCAGAGAAAAGAGGATTGTCATCACAACAAAAGCACCGACATACTGGTTCACAAGCAGCAAAGCGCCGACGTACTGGCATAGCAACATTAAGGATCAACAAGCTGTGATCTTTTCGAAGACTATCACAGCGGAAATTGGAGGAAGTACAAGCGTAGCAGTCTTCAGGCGGTATTCTCTAGCTTGCGGAAGATCGTCACAACAAATCGGTTACCCTCTAGAGGCGTATGCTCGACGGTGCAAGATACGCATTTCTTAACTCTTTTATCTGTTTAACTAATGCTAGTTTGCAGGTATCGGTGTTACAAGAATGATTATGGATCGCAGAACGTTTTGAATCATTCTCCGTCCCTATCGCTACTTTGACTTTTTTTTTCGAAACTTGTGTTTCTCCAAACTCAGTCAGAGTGGCGGCTTCTGTAGACACCCAAATGTGTCTCCCTAAAACCAAACCCAGTGATGAATACCTTTCACGTCATTTGATTATCTAACAAAGCGAAAGTGTGAAAGGTCTAGTGATGAGGATGTTTTTATTAAAATATCTCTTCTTTCTGTTTTTGAAAATATTTCTTTTCTTACCTTTTTCAAGAAAAACGTGCATTCCAGTTTAGTTTGGTTCATGATAAGGATCCAATAATTGTGTATTTGAATGGGGCTTGAAAAGATCTTTCCAACGATATATTATAAGCCCGATTCCGATGAATAATGAGGAAGTTATGGCCAAAATACTAAACTGGACCCGATTTGGTTTTTATATGCAGCCCATTGATCTAGAGGAGGGCCTATTATTAATTATCATTCCTAAAACTATAAGGATTGATTATAGTCTTCTAGAATACTGTAGAATGATCTTTTAAATCCTAATGGAGTTAGGATTGATAATTATGTTTCAAAGAGTTTGAAATTGAATAAAACTACTTCTTTTTAGAATCCTTGTTTTGTACGAAGTGGAATATATTCAGATTTTATTTTCTTGCCTCAAATCTTTATATGGTTGGATACATCTTAAAATTATCTTTCTAATGATATATTAAAATATTAATTCTGAGCTATAACGAAAAAGATATGAATGAGATACAAAACTCTATCCAAAACAGACACCCTTCCACTATTTCGACAATATCTTTTTATCTACAAAATAGTTTAATCTGATTCTAATTGGGTATAAAGGTAGACTTCAAGAGATTTCCAACGACATATTATATGACTTATTTGGACTTTCGGATCAAAATATATGATAAAAACAAAAACGCGTGAAACTGATTATTAGCGCCTGACGACAAGCATTAGCGCCTAGCACTAAGGCTTGGCGCCTGGCGCTAATTAATTTTTATTCTCGTCGAAACTTTGATTTATTTTTTTATCCATCCGACTGATTTTCTCCATAAATAGCCTCTTAAAATTCTGTTTTCAATCACCAATTCTCTCTATCAAATATCATCAATTCTCTAATTCTCTCTTTCACCAATTATCATCAACTCTCATCAAGAATTTCTTGATTCTCTCTCTCTTTCTAGCCAACCATTTTACAAAAAAAAATTCCTCATACATTAGCACTAGACACACCTAGCATAATTCGAAGTTACGTTCGCCTTAGACGTGAAAGGTTTGATATTTCTGAGGGTTTGGTCCCAAATCTGTCTTTCAATTATTTAATTTAATTCTTTGATTTTATATTTTTCTTGAAGTTACTAAAGTTTGTATTTTTTTATTAGAAAGAGATACGAGGCATCCAAGTAAGTGCTTTAATTAGTTTTATTGTTATTATAATATAGAAATCATGTCTAGGTTGTTATAATGATTCCTAGTGTCATGTTAGGGCGTTTTGATCTTCCTAGTATCATGTTTAGGGTAACAACTATAATTCCTAAATCAAGTATGATTAAAAGTATGCTTCCTATTTTCTTTCCTAATATTCATGTTAGTATCATGTTAGGGCTATATATTTGATCTTTATTGTTTAGTGACTTGCTAGGGTTTTATTAATCTTGTTCTTATCATGCCTAGGATCTTGCTATTATTATGCTTTAACATGATTATTTTAATGATGATTATTATTATTATGATTATGATGATTGTTATAATTATTCATTTTGATTATTATTATTTTGCTTGATTATATTTATTTTTATTGCTTGATCACGCCTTTTATGCATGTTTAAAGGGAATTGGTATTTGTAATCAAGCTTAATAAGATAATTGATAATCTTGTTTAGGGTTAATTTGATTATAATTCAAGTGATCTCCAATAATAGTTTTGTTTGTGTATTAATATTTAACCAACATAGTTAAACAAGTTTAGGGTAAACCTATTGATTGCATGTAAGTCAGAAAGCGCACATGTATATGATCAGAATAAAGTAGAGGCCTATTATTAAGGCAAGTTCAATATCTGTTAGGTTGGATTTGTACCTTCATCCCCGAACTACCAGTCATGGTTCCAGATCTATTAGAGTTGACGATCTCTTGGATCGTTAAGGGGTGTAACCTTCATCTCGTGAACGGTTTACAAGTTCCTATAACTTGTTGGCGACTCTTTTGCTCTAGCTTCCTTCCCTTTGGACGCCACCGTACTTTAGTGCATGATCACAGTGGGGTTCAAGTTTTGGGTAATGCTTGAAATATTCCCTACACCCTCAAAGACCGAATTCAAGATCTCGTTGACTCTAAATACCTTTGTGTTCCTTCAAGCAACAAGAAGGTCAAAATCTATAACAATGGTGGCAAGAGGAGGAAGAACGACAACCCTTCTTCTGTTTCTTCCTATTAGAACAGAAGTTGCATCAATAAAAATATTTCGAAGACCAAAGAACAAGAAAGGAAGTTCACCCCAATTGGAATGAGCTATAATATCGCCTTTGATTGACTCCTTGCTAAGGGACTCATCACACCAATTGGACCTATGCAAGATCCTCCTCCTGAAGGAGAACATCTGAATGGAATCCAGATTCCTATTGCAAGTACCATCAAAGCAACGATCATACTACAAATCAATTTTATAAGTTGAAAAATCTCATTCAAGACCTCATCGAGGCAAACAAGCTTCCATTTCCCCCAGCTGGCAAGAAGACTGATTAACGATAAGCACAAGACACGAGGCGAGCTTCAACGACAAGATTACATGACCTCTCTTTCTATTTTTTTTCATTTTTCCTTTCCCCAATAAGTCTAGCATAGGCACCTTTCCCTAGATTTTATTTTGTAGGGTTTTCCTTCTGTCTTTCCTTTTAATAAAATGAGCATTTATTTTCTTGCATATGATCATTGCATTGCCAAAAAAATAATAATAATAATAAAAATTAAAAAAAAAATCCATGTCGAACTAAGCACAAGATATTTTTATGATTCGAGGCACCGCTTGTAGCCATATCATATTACCTTTCACCCCTTTAAAAATATAAATCCATTCTTGATAAACCACTTTGAGACTCATCTAGTGATATAGTTTTCTTTTTTCAACCCACATCTACCTAAAACCTTGGGATGGGTTAGTGTGCAATTTATGTAATAAAAGCTAGTGATTACAAAAGATTAAAATATCAAAAAGCAAAAATAATAAAAGTGTGCAAAAGGGAAAGTGTTCCAATGTCTTTTATATGAATATATCTTTGATAATAACACATCTCAGATTGAGTCTCTTATCGAGTGCTAGGTACTGTGCCTGAGAAACATGAATGCCAAGTGAGTGATAGACCGCATGACCTGAGAAACATGAATGCCAAGTGAGTGATAAACCGCATGATTGGGATTGCCCACACTTATCAAAAAATGCAAAAGAAAAAAAAAGGAGAGAAAAAAAAAAAAAAACCAAAAAGAGCTCAAAAGTGAGAAACTTCAAGCAAAAAAATATAAAAATTCAAAAGCAAGGTTACACACCTTACGGGCTTATCTAGGGTCATTGAGCCTTTATCCCCTCCTTCTTCAAACCTTTAGCCTAACCACGTTACAACCATTCAAAGACCTCTTTGAGGTATACACACACTTGTGCGAGGTTCGGCTAGAGCTACGTTCGGCCTGATTCCTAACGGATACGTATAAAACCTCACAATGAGGTGCGGACGTACTAAAAATGCATTCATTCACATTCATATTTACATTCATAATTGATCATATCAAGGGATCTCCAATGCTCATCCCTATCCATTTAGAGCTAGACTTGGGGGCTTGATCCCTACATTATTAGCTTACCTAGCCTAAGAGTCACCACTATTTGACTCTTTTCAAAATATTTTTCCACACACTTTAGTCTTTGCAGCCTAACTTTATTATCACTTTCACACACATCACAGATACATGACCGAATAATCCTACCTTTAGGAACCTTTTGTCATGAAATCTTAACACAACGATGAAGCACGCCTTGTCATATCAAGATCACTCATTATCAAAATTATTATTGCATCACAAATTGTGAAGTACTTAGCCTCCGTGCCTAAGTTACCCAAATACTTTCATCATCGAGTCAACAACTGAGATAGCCTAGGATGTTATAATCCTTGCTCTATGAGATACAACGTCGACGCACGCACTTGATTAAGTTCGTTCAACATGCACCATCAAACACTCACTTTAATTCTTTTTGCATATTTCTTTTTCAGGAGAAAGTCGGTACCCTCTACAAAAATGATGGATTTTTTTTTCTTTTTTGCATTTTTCGAGTCACACAATCACAATACAACGCACACACGAGTCATGTACGTTGAGTCATGTCACCTTGAAATGAATCTAACACACGTGTCAAAACACATTAAATCACACAAGAGTCACACGCGTGTCAAAACACATTAGTCAACCTCAAGTCAGTCAATCACCTTAGGAAAACCCTAAGAAAAACACCAGTAAAGTCTTTTGGCAATCTTTTAATTTTTACAGGATACAATCATTCACCAAATCTCACCAAACATTCAAGTACCAAGGCTCTTTTGTTCAGAGACCCGTGGACATTCTTATCAAGCTCTTTTGCTCAGAGACGCGTGGGCATCCTATCAAAGCTTTTTTGTTCAGAGATGCGTGGACATATGATGAAGCTCTTTTGCTCAGAGACACGTGGGCATATCATTCAAAGCTCTTTTGTTCAGAGACGAGTGTGTAATACCCCGTATTTTCATACGTATTTTCTAATTAATTAATTAAGAATTATTTTATAAAAAGGGTATTTTAGTAACTTTATTATCTGGAGCCAAAATAATATTTGAATTTTGGCTCCAAAAGTATTTTGAAAACTAATCATTATTATAGATAAGATTTATTATCCATTTGTCCTATTTTAAAAACCGGATTATTGACATATTTCGAATATTAAATTAAAGCAAAATAATATTTTATTAATTATTTATTATGGTCAAAATTTTCCAATAATAATCTAGGATTTTCGGATTTTCCATGTATGGAAAATCTGTTTTTTCTTGATTTTTTATTGGTAAATAATTGGTAATTAATTAATTAATTATTTAATTATATATTCTATACTATTTATACAATTATTTTATTCCTTAAAAACCGAGAAAAATTTTCCTAAATATATTTATAGGAGTCCGAAAATTTGAGTTATGGTAAGCTCAATATTTTTCGCCCTATTGAATTATTTGGGGGAATTTAATTTGTAAAATTATATTTTTAATTATCTCCCAAAATCTCTTATTTTCCTTAATTCTAATTCTCCATCTTTTTAACATCTAATCATCATATTTTTTTGCCAATCATTATTTTTAATTATTCCCCAAGTAATTATAATTTCCTTATTATTTTTCATGACATACATACGTTCCATATTCAAGTATACACAATCACCTTAATATCCAAACTTTCCTTAATTTTTTTACTCACTTCTCCAAGTAATCTCATAAACCCTACTTGCCATAATTCTTGCATGAGCTAGCCTTAAATACCCCTTCATACCTCTCACATTCTTTACACCAGTTCTTTTCTTTTCTTCTCCTCAATTTTACACAAATCATCCCGTTTATCTTTGAGCCAACTTTCTGGCAATTTTAGTCAGTTTTTGGGGTATTGACGTTTCATAGAAGATTGTTTCTCTTGAAAATTCCTTGAGGTTAGGCTCAAGAATCACCCAATTAGGAGTTATATAAAAGGAGTTATACAAGTTCTGCCTATTCTTTCCAACGCGAATCCAATTCTTTTCTTTTCCTTGGTTTCTTATCTTTTCTTCTTCTCTTTTCTTATTCAATTATTATTATTATTATTATTATTATTATTATTATTATTATTATTATTATTATTATTATTATTATTATTATTATTATTATTATTATTATTATTATTATTATTATTATTATTATTATTATTATTATTATTATTATTATTATTATTATTATTATTATTATGGGGGAATTATAAATAATTATTATGAATATTTTTAATTATATAAAATCAAATTTTTAACGATGTTTATGAGAAATTAATTTAAAAGGTTCATGTACACATAGTTGGGGGTTTTTAATTATTTTATAACCTTATATTGATTAAGGTTATATTTATTTGTAGGGTGTGTTCAATTATATAACCTTATATTGATTAAGGTTCTTTTTGTGTGGTTTTTCTAGCAAGGATCAAGGTACGTTTGGGTGGCTAGATACCTTTGAAAGTGATTGGTTTGAATAACATGTGTTACATGATTTGATTGATGATTGAATTAAATTGATTTGAATTATGATTTTGAAATAATTTATTTTTGAAGGTATTTATTTAAATAAAAGTATTTTGAATGATTGATTTTTAAATCATGTTTTGAATAGTTTGGATTAATTATCGTGTTTAAATAAAGGAATTGATTTTAAAAGGTTTGTTGAATTAATAAAGGTTTTTCAAGAAAGAGTTGTTGATTTTGAAAAGTTATTAATATGATATTTTATTCTCAATTATTTATTTACAAGGTTTGATTTTGAAATCATGTGGAATTATTAAAAAAGATTTTGAATTATATTGGAACTATATATTGGATATTAAAAGGATTTATTGAACCATTGAATTATTATTATTAATGCTTTATAAGCATGTTGGTAATCCCACTATGCGGATTTAGTTTATTGATAAGGCCTTGGACTTTGTATGACCGGATCTTTCCTCAAGAATAGCCTTGTAATATAAGGAGACTAGCTTGGGGGGTGTGCACACTTGGGTGAGGAATTGGATTAAAGGGAATTGGTTCTTAATAAACGAATTGGTTTTATTAACTATCATTTTGAATATTGAATCATTGGAATCGGTTTTGGAATAATGAGTATGAAATTACTGGATTAATTATTGGAAATGATTTTAAAAGCATGTTTGCAAATAAATTAAAAGTTTACACTATCTTGCACTTATCGTACTTAGCATAATTTGCTAATCCGTATTTCTTTTTTGTTTTGGTTCGCCCTGTTTACTGTAATGGTAAGCAGTGTTGACTATTTTGAGGTGGAGTCATGAATGAGCATATGGGTATCTCGGGATTTTCTTCACCTAGTTTAAGAATGTTGGTCTTGTCTTTATTTTTGAGCACTCATAACAATGTTACTATTTTTATAAGTATTAAAAAAAAGAAAGTTGAGTTTTCGCTGTAAGTTTTGTTGTTGAGTTATGTATTTTGAGTTGCCTTGCGGTATCACGCGGCGGTAATACGCCCAAGTCTATCACTACAGTATAATTATACGTATTATACTAGTATTTCCGTAGAGGGAGATTTGGGGGTGTTACAGCGTGGACACATCATGAAGCTCTTTTGCTTAGAGTCGCGTGGGCATATCATTCAAAGCTCTTTGTTCAGAGACACGTGGACATTCCTTTCAAGCTCTTTTGCTCAGAGACGCGTGGGCATCCTTTCAAGCTCCATTGTTCAGTGACGAGTGAACATTCCTAAAAAAAGGAATAAGCTCTTTTGTTCAGAGACGAGTGAACATTCCTAAAAAAAAGGAAGAAGCTCTTTTGTTCAGAGACGAGTGAACATCAGCAGCAGCAAAACTGAAGATGCCTACAAGCAGTCACCTTCAACAACACACCCTAGGATGTGGAGAGTAGAAGATGGCTACAAGAGGAGTTATCTTCGATCATATTCCCTAGGATGTGGAAGATGGTCATAAGACAACAGAAATTGAAGGCATCTACAAGCGGAGCAATCTTTAGGCGATATCCCCTAGCTTGAGGAAGATCGTCAAACAAAAATCGGTTACTCCAGAGATGTGTGCTCGACAGTGCAAGATACGCGTTTCTTAACTCTTTTATCTATTTAACTAACGCTAGTTTACAGGTATCGGCGTTACAAGAATGATTTAGGATCGCAAAACGTTATGAATCATTCTTCGTCCCTATCGCTACTTTGACTTTTGTTTTCGAAACTTGCGTTTCTCCAAACTGAGTCAAAGTGGGGGCTTTTGTAGACACCCAAATGTGTCTCCCCAAAACCAAACCCAGTGATGAATACCTTTCACGTTATTTGATTATCGAACAAAGTGAAAGTGTGAAGAGTCTAGTGATGTGGTTGGTATTAAAATATCTCTCTTTTTGTTTTTACAAATATTTGTTCTTAAACTCTATTTATGAAAATATACATTCAAATTTAGTTTGGTCCATGATAATGTTCCAATAATAGTGTAGTGGGATTGGGCTTGAAAAGAGCTTTCCAACGGTATATTATATGACCAATTCGGATGAATAATGAGGAAGTTATGGATAAAATTAAATCTGGCCCAAAATGATTTTATGTGTGGCCCAATGATCTAGAGGAGAGCCTGTTAATTATTATTCCTAAATTTATTAGGATTGATTTTAATCTTCTAGAATATCTAGAAGGTTCTTTTAAATTCTAATGGGATTAGGATTAATAATTATATTTTACAGAGTTTTATTTTGAATTAAATATGTGATTTATCACAAACATGATTTTAATCTAATCAATGCAAAATTAACTACTTAATCGCATTAAGAAGAGGATTTCGCGTGGAAAGCGTGTTTTAATTCTGACTTAGTGCAAGACGACTAGGTTGTCGCCTGGCGCTGACAGTTGTCGCCTGGCACTAAGCATGTCGTCTGGCGCTAACTCTTGTCGTTGGCGACAGGAGGTATTTTATTCCGAATATGACTTGATTTGATTTCGGACTATTTTTCTGTAAATAGGGTTCACATCTTCCCGTTTTCATTCATTCACAATCATTATTCACAATCATTATTCACAACCATCATCTCCCTCTATTCTCTTTCTAAAGCTAGAAGCTTTCTCTCTCTCTATTCTTTTTCTAAACCTTCTCTCTCACAAAATTCCGCATACATTAGTCCTAGACACACCTATCCAAGTTTGAAGTTTCCTTTGCCCTAGACTTGAAAGGTTTACAATTTCTGAGGGTTTGGTCCCAAATCCCTATTTCAATTATTTAATTTAATTATTTGGTTTAATATTTTCCTTGAAGTTACTAACGCGTGTATTTTGTTATTAGAAAGAGATACGAGGCATCCAAGTAAGTAATTTAATTGTTATTATTTTGATATAGAAATCATGCTTTGATTATTTTGATTCTTAGTATCATGTTAGGATGTTTTATTGATTCCTAGTATCATGTTTAGGATAATAATTAAGATTTATAATATCATGTTTAGGTTGCTTTCTATTCTTTCTAACATCATGTTAGTATCATGTTAGGGATAAAGATTTAATCTTTATTGGTTAGTGACATGTTAGGATTTGTTATTAATCTTGTTAGTATCATGCCAGGATCTTGCTAATATTATTATGCTTTATTGAATATTATGATGATTGTTATTATGTTGCTTGATATTTATTATTGTGTTTGCTTGATCACGCCTTTTATGAATGTTTAAAGGGAATTTGTACTTGTAATCACGCTTAATAAGATAATTAATAATCTCCTTTAGGCTAATATGATTATAATTCAACTGGTCGCCAATAATAGATTTGTTTGTGCATTAATATTCAACTAACATAGATTAAACAGGTTTAGGGTTAACTTATTGATTGTATGTTAGTCAGAAAGTGCACATGAATATGAGAAGAATAAAGTAGAGGCCTATTTTTAGGGCAGGTTCAATCTCTATTAGATTGGATTCGTACCTTCATTCTCGAATATCCCGTCATGGTTCCAGACTACTATGGAGTTAGCGATCTCATGGATCGTGAAGGCTTCACCCTGTTATCGGTTTACAAGTTCCTAAAACTTATTGGCGAATCTTTTACTCTAGCTTCCTTCCTTTTGGACGCCACCATGCTTAAGTATATGATCACAGTGAGGCTCAAGTGTGGGATGGTTAAAAAAACCCTACAAGTCGCAAATGGTTATGTGTGGTAGTCATTGTTTCCCAAAAAATATGTTGACCTTGTTCGGTTGAATTAGTCATCAACTTCCATGTTGGCTTCCCCTTCTCCTGTAATTGTGACTGTGTCAAAAAAACTCAACAACTTGTGCTATGAGTCCCCTATCAAATTCTAAAAGTTCTGGTAGGAGTCTTTGCCTGTCCAGACTTCTCTTCTTCATGTGTGGGGGAGAAAAGTTGTTTCCACCTTTCTTCCCTAGAATTTTAATCATGCATGATTGTAGTGTGGTCCATGTGTACTTGTTCAAAATGGGATCAAACTCTTAAAAAGCTCTTGCAACTTCCTTAATAAGATAATCTAGGTTCCTTGGAAATGATTCGTATTGAAGTGACTGAATTACACTAAATAAACCTAAGTTTAAAACATTGGTTTCTGATGATTGTGCTGGTTGAAAAAATGAATTGAATGTTGAAACCATTTATTTAACAAGCTGCTTCAAATTCAGTATCCTTTGGAACTTGATGAGGCCTAGCATTTTCCCATTGAAGGATGATGTCCTTAGGTAATTGTGGGGGCCACTTCTCATGAATTGTAGGGATTACATGTGTGAGCAACATGTCTCTGATTGATTCTTTTGTGAGACTTTGGAGTTCTTTTGTCTCAAGAGTCCCTGCATCTCTGTTCTTATTTTTCTTTTTAGCCATTTCATACTTAACAAAAGGAAAAAGTCCATATATACCATCATGCAACAAGTTGTTGTTTTCATCCAAAGGCTTCCCTATCATTTCCATGAACATTGCTTTGATCTTGAACCTCTTTGACTGTTGTGCCCTGTATGGATCTTTTTCTGTAGGCAGTAGATAGAATGTTCTTGTTTCTGGATTTATGTAAAACCATTTCTCATCCAAATGTATCCATTATTGCATGTTAATGAATTTTGAGTCCCCTTGAGCTGGTATTGGATTAATGTGACTAAGAACCTACTTTAGTCTTGACACTTTGTGCTTCTCTATCAATGTTGGGTGATTGGTTCTTGTGTGTGTTCTAAGCCTGCCTTGTTTCCTAAGCCTATGCAATGATTGGAATTTTAAGTGCAGCAGCATAACCCCTCTCTTTGGTTCTTTTGTACAATGGTACTGAAGTAAGAAATGCATATGTGTATTCTATTGGTTTGGGTCATGTCTTGCCTAGGTTTTTTTGTGTTTACATCTACTATAGTCCCTGTTGGAAAAATACATATTGATTCCATAAACGATAATAGACAAATCAAAACTTCCTTGGAACAAAATCAATTGACATACTCGAATAAAAGACCTGTTCTCCTTCTGTTATGCCGTGGTTTGGAACCCACTGACTTAGAAGCGAAATACGCCACCATCGGTACAGGTTTCCCGGTGACGCACGCCCCCCAAGTTTTACACAACGACCTTTGCAATTCGTGTACCCGAATCAAAGGTTGGAATTGCTCAAGAACTGTTCAGATCTCAAAGGGTAGATTTGTGTTTTGTGTTTAGGGTTTCAATGAACGAAAAAACCATCACCATTATTTTTTTGTAGCAAGTATATATATATATATATATATATATATATATATATATATATATATATATATATATATATATATATATTTGCACGTGACAAGAGGTAATTATCAAAGGAAATAATACACACAAAACCGCCTCACACCACTCGTCAAAACCCGCACCTGCAGCCCGAACCCACGCCCGCAGGAAACCCCGCGGGTCTGTCCCACGACCTCTTACGGCATCTCACAGAAACTGCCCGCCCGCAGGAAAACCCGCGGCTAAAACCCGCATCCTGCGCCTGCGACCCCGGCTCGTGCTTATGACCAACCAAGATGGAGCTTTACAACTCACTCATAGTCCGGATGCATTACTAGAAATTCTAATAATCCCCCACTAATGCATACGGACCAAAGAGCATGAGATTTGAACAATAAATGAAAGTCTAATTACTTAAACGCTAGTATCCAAAGATTTGAACTAACACATTAGTTCACAAGGTTTTCAACACTTCCGTAGTGAATATCCTAAGATTTGAATTCCTATGAGCAAGGAAGGGACCTTGTAAACACATACCTTGACTTTAGAGCTTAAGCAATTCCGCAGAATTTGGCTTCTCTTAGGAAACTAATAAGTACTTCAGAAGGATCACGCCCAATCCTCCCTAGAAGAGCGCCACTCTTCGTACTCACGCAGGTGTCTTCGTGTGATCTTCACCACACAATCCTGCAAATCCAAGCACTATTCATGCAAATATGTGCATCTCACAATACTTTGCAAATTCAAGGACTATTCATGCATCGGAGTTTCGACATTAAGAACAATTAAGTACATCCTCTTTCAACATTTCGGTGCACCTATCCTGCTCAGCGGGACATGTACTAGGCGTAGTATTAAGGGCTAAACCCAACCTCATCTCTTAGGTACCTCCCCAATTCCCTACTCAAGCAGTCTTAGAGCTGACAGTCCAGGTCACTTAAGACCACCATCACTCCTCACTCTTGATTACCCGGATAGAGGTATTAAGAGTATGCTCAACCTCTACGTCGGCGTCATTATCAGTCCTATTCAAATAATATCTAGACAAATGAAATTAAGAGCCACACTCAACCTGTCTCTGAATCACCTGGTAAAAAACCACTCAAAAGAGTTAGATTCAACATACACTAACAGTGTAAAACAATGAGTCAACCAAACTAGGCTCCAGACTCAATCAGAACAAAATTTTAGGATAAAAGCACATGGTGCATCCATGTAAGCTGTCTCACCTGACCACCCAACTTGGGCCATGGACACATTAAGAGCACTAAAACTCAACCTGTTAATTTCAAGCAGTATGTCTAGCAAGGAATCACATAACCATAAAAATTAGAGGGTTACTGAAATAGATACCTCAATTGCGCAGACTCATTATCTGACACTTCGTCACTGGAATGAAACACCACATGGATTTTTTTTAACACATTCCCTTAAACTATCAAGCACTTACTTGTGCTCCATCCTTTGTAAGAAATCGCTTGATTCTTCCTGCTTTTACAAACTCTCACTGGAGTACCGTTTCCACGAGCCCTATATTACTTTGTCACTACCTTCGTTGTTCTTGACAACATACACAAAGACACTTGTGAAAATAATATAGAGAACATGAGGATTAACTTACCACCACAATGGACAAACTTTCAGAGTTCATTTTGCAATAACTCATACTCTTGAAACTTATCATCCCTAGAAAGCAACGAGCTTTGCTTCCTACCGGATAATGTGTCACACTTGCTTTGCAATTAACTCAAAACAGAGTACAACCCATCAACCTGTAAAAACATACACTGGCAGGGAAATTAAAACCTTTTTCGTTTACTTAACCTTTGTCCCTTGCATCGCTCCAACTCCAACAACGATTGGACAATGCAACCTAGACAAATTAAATGAACCAACAATTTTATTTTCTGTAAAGCTACATCATATCAAAAATAATATGTTAAATCAATTAACTTGCAAATCATTAGCATATTGAATCAAACATCAAAGCTAATCCACATCCAACAACTCTGGTTTTTAACATAATCAACATATTCACCATATTAAATTCTTTACAAAGTGAGAATGATTTCAATACATACCTTGGTTGATTCAATGATCTTACCATCTAGAATCACAATACACCACTCATCTCATCATCTCATACTTTCATCTTGGCATAGATAAAAATTAAGACCTTCAATCTCAATCAACCAATACAGGTTTAATCAAAACATATGATTAAGCAAACATCTGACTAACATAAATGTTTATCATAATAAACACACACATGCATTACATCAATACATTAGCATGCCAAGAATGAAAAACAAATAACGTAGTTTGGGTACTTACACTTGACCCACACTTGACCTTTCTAGTCCACTCACCATATTAACCACAAAAGTTAATATAATATATGGAGATTATACCTTATACCTTTGAGATGTCTTATATGACTGTATCACTAACAAACCTCAAGATCATTAGTCAATCATGCTAGGAAGCTTACACAACCTAACTGCAAACTTACATGTATATTGTAATAAAATTGGGTCAGCACGCACCAAACTTACATGTATATTGTGAAAACACAATATCAAGATAACATGTTTCTTCGTATCAAAGTCACATAGACTTACATACATAGCTCATAGTTCAACATATGCATCACCCACACATTTACATACTGGTCACACATGTCGTATGAAATGTACTTTACAAAATACACTTCATAGTTAGAAAAAAAAACCCCCCCACATCACACACCTTGTAAAATTAAACCAGACACCTGTCAACGGTTTAGGGAAAGACAACTAACAACTTGGGTGAACAACCCTTTAATAGCATAACAACGTGAACTATAAGGCTAACCCCACATAGCAAGTATTCACATAATAAATAATCTACAATTAAGACATAGAAAAATTTCCTTTCTATTCTTACCTCATGTGGAGTCCATAAAATTTAAACCAGAATAACTTTACTAGTCCTTGTCAAATCATACCTTCACTTCTGCTCTCAAGCATGGAGGAAAAACCGGTTACACTTAGACCTTCAACAAGAAAGGTTAAATGTTGGTCCTCTAGCAATTATACACAATTCAAGTTCTAAGATAAACTAAACAAACCACAAGAATTAACAACAATAATTTTAAATCCCAACAAGGAACATCATAATCTTATCACATACTCCATGCTCAACAAAATAATTTTATTTTTCCAAGATTAGGAAATAACTCAACATAATGACTATCAAAAGATAGAATAAATAACATCCCTAATCAACTAAGAAAAATAGCAAAATTCATAATCATACATGATTAAACAAAGCACACATCAAAAGGGAGAAGTAAGGTACATGCAACTCATAAAACCAGAAAAAAGCCATAGATAAAATGATCACTCATGGAAAACTTCCTCCTCGATACCACTCACTAATATGAGTAAGACCAACTTACTAGTTAGTCACAAACATCTAACTCAAATTACCCCCTACATTGCAAAGCAATACTTCATAATAATAAATTATGCATAATTGGGGCACATAATAATAAAGAACATACATATTATGTAAATTTAGATAACTTAAATAAGTTGAGAAGGAACTTATCTGACGAAGATCATTGCAGCTATTAAAGGGTTTCCCTAAAACCATGTGATCAGGTATCATGCGGCACCCTTCGAGTCTTCGATTAATAGCTCCCGAATAATCTCAAATTAATCAAAGATATTCTAAACAGTGCCTTAACATCACGAGTTTGAGATAATTCAGTTGTCCAACTTAATTATATCATCATGACATCAAACCTTGGAGTCCGGAACCAATGTCACTAATCAATTTCACTCTCCATCCAAACTTCCATTTGCTAGAACATATAATTCCCACCAACCGCAATATAAATCAAAAAGGCCTCTTTAATCACAAATTAGCCGACAATACTACGGAAAATTTTCGACACTTGTCACAAGAAGTTACTTCGTAAATCATACACAATCAAACATGATGCAAAAATCAATTAGCTTCTATCGAAACAACTAGCTACTGTCTCTCTTGAATTCTGTTTATTCCATTGACCAAATTAATTCACCCGTAAACAAAAACGGCAAATAAATTCAGCATTAATTTCCTTCGTCCTTTTATCAAACAAAAACGACACACAACTAGGAATCAACAGTATGGTAAAATACTATTTCGCTTCTAAATTGTTGGAAAAATACCTGTTGATTTCATAAACGATAATAGACAAATCAACACTTCCTTGGAACAAAATCAATCGCCATACTCGAATAAAAGACTTGTTCTCCTTCTGTTGTGCCGTGGTTTGGAACCCACTGACTTAGAAGTGAAATACGCCACCACCGGTACAGGTTTCCCGGTGACGCACGCCCCCCAAGTTTTACACAACGACCTTTGCAATTCGTGTACCCGAATAAAAGGTTGGAATTGCTCAAGAACTATTCAGATCTCAAAGGGTAGATTCGTATTTTGTGTTTAGGGTTTCAATTAACGAAAAAACCATCACCATCGGGTCTGTCACGCGGCCTCTTACGACAACTCACATAAACTGCCCGCCCGCAGGAAAACCCACGGCCTGCGCCTGCGACCACGGCTCGTGCCTATGACCAACCAAGATGGAGCTTTACAACTCACTCATAGTCCGGATGCATTACTAGAAATTCCAACAGTACCATCAGTTAGGGATTGCTTAATTACTTAAAACCACCTGGTTGTTGTAGATTTGTACACTGAATAATTTCTTGCCAAATTGGCTAAGAAGCCTCTTGGAAGTGAGTCCCCCTCCATGTGCAGCAAAATCTCATCAACTATTGCTCTTTTCTCTTCAAAGTTCATCTTTCTGCTTGCTCTCCCATTCTGATGTGTTTCTTCATTGTTCGCATCATCATCAGCATCATAACCATCATTATTGTTTTCATGGTGTTCTTGCTGCTGCTCTTCATCTAATTCATACCACCATGGGTATTCTTCTTGGATGAATGCTTCATCCATTGCTTGCTTATATTGATAAAACTCATCCATAAGTTCATATATGAACTCTGCCATGAGTCCCTTTCCTTTTTTTTTCAGGTTGGCTTTTTGGTGATGAAATGGCGGCTAATTTTTTCTTTTTTGACGGTCTTTAACGGAGCCTTATTCTTGTAATTAAAGATGCTGCATCTACTAACACAACTCTTATGAATTAGGAAATTCCTAATTTTAATTTAGAAGGATGTAATTTGAAGGGCTGCTTATTTTTGTGAATTTAACAAACTTGTGATGTAACTAAACTAAACATGATGTTTCCCTCCCCACTCCCCCTCCCCCTCCCCAAATCCCTTTGAAACTTTATTATGGAAATGGGGTAGTGTATGGGATGAACTCCTTTTATATAGGACATTTTGCTTGAATTGAAATGAAAAAAAAAGGGAGGAAAACAAATTTTTGGTAAAAAATTTCCCACTTGTTTCTAAAAGTCAGGAAAAAAAGGTGGGAAAAACCCACTAAAAACAAAAAAGTGCAAGTGATTCCCAAAAGTCAACATGGGACCACAACAATTCCCTCCAAATTTAATTTCCTAATTACATGCCCTTACTTTTTATAATACAACCCTTAAAAGTTTAGCATCGGCCTCTGCAAACCCCTTCAAAGTTGCGAGTAATTTGGACCAGAGGTAGTATCATGTACACAAATATTGGAAGTATTTCAAAGGGACACACTGGTCTTTTCATCAAAAAGTGATTATGTCATTTCATCACTTTAATATGAGACAACTTTAGAAGACGTCGGTAATGATGACTATCTCCGTCAACAATGATGAAGCACCCTCATTACCCCCTCCGTGTTTTCATAAGTGTTGCACTTTGACTGATACATAATTGTAGGCAATTTAATTGACTTAAATAACATAAGAGGTAAATGACTTTCAAAAAAAACAAATTAAGAGGTAAGTGGGTAGTTTGAGTAATAAATAAATTGTAAAAAAAATATGGGGTTGATAATTATTGAGAAGTAATGAATGTGAGAAGAGAGAAATAATAAAAAAATATATAAAAAAAATTGTTAGTGGTTTTGGTTGGGGACCATGGAAGAAGGGATATAATATTAAAAATGTAGCTTTTTTCCAAAAAAGAAAGTGTAACACTTATTGAAACACGACCGCGTTTGGTAATGTAACACTTATCAAAACACGGAGGGAGTACATCGCTCTCCTCCTTCTCATCAATGAAAATTGAAATTCTCAATTATGTTGTAATGGAGGCCGAGGAGATCAATTAAGGGGGAAAACTCACAATCAAACAATAAAAAACCTACCATTTGACATTAACCATGCCCTTAATTTTTATATGACGATGAAGAAGACAAAATGGTGTCGTTGGGGTTGGGGTTTATTCTGGTGTTGGGGGTGTCAATGATGGTGTTTACAGGCTTTCGCCTTTGTTGCAAACTTGCAAGAAAGAAGAAGAAAGGAAGAAGGAGACAACTACTCACGATGTGATTTTAACATCATCAAACGAGACTAACTTATTGTACACATCAGTGTTTTTTTACACGGTCAGCTATATAGAATTATATTATAATAAAGGCTCAAAATTCCTTATGCCTGCTAAACAGCCAACATTTTTCAATTGAGAAATCGAGGTTGCCTCCCTAAAAAATTAAACACTTGAAGAGTTAAATACAATGAAGTCAGTCACACAACATGGGACCTCCTTAATCTACACACTCATCTCGTTAAAACTCATACAAAAACTAGCTAGTCTATGAGCAACTCCATTGCCTCTTTTACCCACATGAAATATAGATAAAGATATACAAGAGTATACTAATACAAGAATATTGTTTACAATGTGCCCAAAGTCTGAAGTTTCCTACTTGTTGCTAATAAGGTGCTGAACCAACTTTAAACAATAAGTTTCAAGCATGATCTTTGAGATACCAGCCTAAATCGCTATAAAGAAGAAATGCCTTGCAACCAAAGCTTTTGCAACATCAACTTGCATATCACCATAAACAGTCGTACAAGTAACAACCATCATATATCTCCCACACTATCACGGACCACGCCCCTAATACCGATCACACCACTACCACAACAAGAGGCATTAGTGTTCAATTTGGGGGGCTTCCAATTTTAGGGTAATTGACATCTTATCCGCCAGCTCATAAGGAAGGTGAGAGTTTGCTTTCTCATATTCCCCAGTGATGGTTAAAGCTTTCTGAATAGTAACTTCAATCGGCACACCTTGATTTTAAAAAAAGCAAGCATTCCTTCTTAACCATACACACTAAAAAAGTAAAGCGTAGAAAAATATCCCACCAACATATATTTTTGTAAACACTCCAAAAAGATAAAATCCAGGAAAAAATAGAGCATTGATCTTCACACGCAGGACTCGGGCAGAGAGGTGAATCATACCAAATGGATTTAGCATGATCATCTAAACAAAGCATGAAGAAAAGATTCTAGAGCTTCTCCATAGAATGTACACATATCACAGTCAATTATACCTCTTATTCTCATATTGCTTCTCACATGAACCCATTATGAAAGAATCTCCAACCAAAGTGCTTTATTTTTTTGGGGAAGATTAGAAAACCACATATTTTTCCACACCTAATTTGCTTGATCCTAGAAGGAGGAGGAATTATTATTTACCTTAGCTTGAAGCTCAACAAAATAAGCACTATAAACTAAGAAATCACCATTATTTGAGAACTGCCACGCACGTCTAGCCATTCGCTTCACCAAACAAAGATAGGGGATTTTTTTTAATCTCATATGCTTCCCGAAGAGAAAAATATTTCTTGAGCAAGTCAGAGTCTAAACTCCATCACAAACCAACTATAGTTTTCGGGCTAGGATTTGAGACTAGGGGGCTAGTGAAAGGCCAAATATTAGGGAGAGTTTGGATCCAAGGGTCCTTTTATAAGTTAATTAAGCAACCATAGTAGGAAATTCGGTATTATACATATTACAAAATTTCACGAATCATATTCATTTGTATCAAAATAGGATCTACAAGCATAACACACAAATAAACAGATAATTTAACCTATGATGCATGATTCCACTTGTGATCGATCACGAATTCTAGAAGAATAGAACCTTAAGCACGATTACTCTACATGCTCCACAATATAGGATTAAACCTCTATTAATGCTAGTTAGTTGAGAATGAACACCTTCGACCCACCTTCTATTGAGAAGAAAGAAGAAAATCGACCACAATCACCACCGTTCAGTTGTGGTCGTACGAGTGTACGGGCGTGGGAAGGGGAGAGAGAAGAGATTTTGCATGAGGCTAGGGTTTGATTGCTTGCTTGTCAATTCTCAATCATATTGGGAGGTGCGACTGGATCACCTTCTTTTCGGGGAAAGCTAGTGCTTGCTAATTGTGTTGTATTTTTAACCTAAGCGAGATATCTATTTATACATCACATGCATAATTAAAGTCCTAACCAAGCCTACACTAGCTACTCCCTCTTATTTACCATATGGCTAGCCACTCCTTATGAGACCTAATGATGGGCCTATTTTTTTTGTTTAATCCATCACCACTTAGTGTGATCTCATAAGATTCATTCTATTGCTTTGGACTATTAACTAGCCTAAAGATTATTAATTATGTCTAGAAACAAACAATGCCGACCCAAAAAAATGAAATTATTATCTCCATAATATTGATCCAATGATCGCACTTGACGAAAACATAAATCCTTCAACCATTCCTAATAATTTTTCGATCTCCTCTTGCAATCATCTCTCTAGCCGACAGAATAGTCTCCAAGTAAAGTTAGCGTTGGGATTTGATTTATATTCCATCAACATTTGGGAAGTATTTCCGTTTTCATGTTCTAGCCATCAACGACTGAGAATTGGTTAGTAGGCACCAAGCTTGCTTAGCCAGCATGGGTTTAAAGACTTGTAATTCATCACACATTCCCAATCCCCCATCATTTTTCGATAACAACCTATCTTAAGCCACCCAAGCCAACTTATATTCATTATTTTGTTGTCCCTAAAATGAATTTTGGTACATTCTCTCGACCTCATTAAGAAAACTACAAAGAATTCTGAACACTTGCATTACATATTGTTATGGGCAAAAATCTGTAAGAGTTAGTCAACGACAGTCAACGAAGGTTAATGACGAAGACTCCCCTTGACGAAGGCACGAGCTCAATGACGAACCATCAACATTGACGGAAGACAAAGTCAAGTAACAACTCCCTAATTTTTAGGATAAAGATAAGTGAAGACTTAGTCCAACCTCAACCAAATCAGTCCGTTGGAATTCAAAACAGAAGAAGAATATTTTCAGCAACTAAAACCCGATAATTATGGGCATGATCTTATCTCCTTGCAACGGCTAGGGTTCAACCTAGCAAACCATCTATATAAAGGGCAGGACAACGACGAGTAGAGGATATTCTCATTCAACGATATACATACTACATCACATCTTAGAAACTGATATTATTTTTTCTTGCATAGTGAAAGTTTGGTAGATCCTCATTTTACCCGCGGTTTTTACCTTTATTGGGTTTTCCGCGTCACCAATTCTTCGTGTCATTTATTCTCTTTTTGAGTCTTGTTTTACTTTTTGTTTTGCCTAGTTGATCCGTAGCCTAGATTTTGATATTCAATCCCAATTAACAAAAATTAGCATAAACAATTTGGCGCCCACCGTGGGGCTACAACTAGGTAAAATCTAAAAATACCTCGCTAAAATTGTTGGGGTTTGGTGATTCCGACTCACCGCGGAAACAAACCCCTACCCAAGGAACCACTCGCAATAATTAAAATCATAAAGCATAAATAAATAATCACTAAGAAAAGATAACGAATCTTACCCTCAAAGCGAGCTACGAGCACGTCAAGCGTCGCGCCTCCAACGGTATCCACCCACAAAAGGGCGAACACAACTTTAAGGTCTACTACCTGGGGGTTAGCGAGGTCCGACCAAAACCCGAGTGTTATATGAGTTTAAGAGTTTTCCCAATATTATGGAATGCTCTTTTTAACTCCCACTCAAGCATCATTTCCAATGCCCAAAGTTGGGTATTTATAGGGAATGACGGAGTATGAAAATTTTTCCCATCAATGTGGGACAATGAGATTTTCTCATTTTATTTTAAAGCTAAAATAAAATTATAAAACAAACTAGTAATAAATCAACAAGTGTCAAGCATACATGAGAGAGTAGGTGAGGACCACTTGGAGATGGGAACCAAACTTGCTCCCCACTCTCTCCCTCACCTTGTGCCACATGGCAACCCACTTGCTCCCATATTCTAACCTTCCCCTTATTCACGGCCCTATGGCCCGAGCAAAGTCACGAGCCAAGCCCGAGCCCGGCCCGAGCCCAGCCCGCACCAGCTGCTGCTGTAGCGTGGTGCGGCAGCGGCTGCTGCCGTGGCGCGGCGCGGCTGCTGCTGTGCCTAGCCCCGGCTGGCCGTGGCTGCAGCACGATGTGCCGGCTCGTCTTGCCACTAGCATTCGGATGTCGGGGCACTCCGATGCTAGGGGTATGTTCGGGAATATTGTTGATTTATTATTATTTTGCGCGTCTCGTCTTTTATTATTTAGACTCGACTTCCGACGATCAGTTTCGACGCTCTAAGCTCGAATTACCGACGTCTAATTATTTAACACTCGGGCGACGAATTAATTTCTTCCGAATTAATTCGTCGAGTTGGTTCGCATATATTTGCTTGGGTGTGACCCGAAGGGTTCAGTCAAGATTAAGCTGTAATATTAATTATATTAATATTACCGATCGGAAGCGGCCTCCACCCAGGCATTCCGATCACTTGACCTTACTGAATATATTAGCTTTCTAATAATTCTGAATCCGCTATCAGAATAATACACTTGTTCGAAGGACACTATTCCTTTCAATCTCCCACTTGTCCTTCCGGACAAGTGTGCATTTAGTGTATATCCCTTATCCTATGTCTCTTCATGAACTACAGAGTAAGATTACTAGTCATCTCTGTTACGTCCAGAAGTGTTTCTCGAAATCCGAGTTTGACTGTCAATAAGCAGATGATTTCTAAAATCCATCTGAGCACGGCCATGCATTTTTCGCAGTCTCGCTCTTCGAGAGGCCTTGTAAACAACAAGACATGTTCCCTATTGTTAGTAAGGGGACATTTCCAGTCTTGTAATGTAGCTTCTCTTACTAAGAGGACTCACCCGCCCAATATCTGTCTTTATAATCCCCAGTTACGGCGGACGTTTGGCGGATACCAAGCGGACCAGTACTCAAACAAGAGATCTCCCACTACTCATGGTCAAAGGAAAAGAGTTCCGATAGTAATAATGAGAAAATACTTATGACGATTTTTAAATCTCTTAAAGTATCCTCATAGGTCGATCCAGTATGGTTCTAAACCAATACCTGTGCAAATGATTTATATCCTCATAGCACAAGAAACGGTGCTATAAATCATACTACACACTATTCTCTGATGGTCATCAATCGTCCACAAAATATGACCTTGATTAGGGATAATTTTCAATTAAATATTCAATGTTCACTTTAATAAGTGTTTCTTTATCCAAGCCATTGACTTGATACCCTATTTTGAATATTTATTAAAATTGAATGGACTCATTATTTAATTCTAAACCACAATTAGATAGAGACGTAGTGATTTAAATTGCATGAAAAATTTTAATTACTCCAAAACTGAATGGTTCATCATACTGCTTTACATCAACATTGTTCAAAATTTGATTAAAACACTATAAAATGGAATTCAAAGCCAGTTCATGACATACTTGATTCCCATTGCCTCAACGTGTTTGTTGTGCTTCACTTGAGGCAAAGGTTTAGTAAGTGGATCGGCTACATTGTCATCCGTTCCAACTTTGCAAATTCTGATTTCACCTTCTGACTTCCATTCTCGGTTCATGTGAAATCGCCTCTGGACATGTTTGACCTTCTGACGTTCTCGTGGCTCTCTAGCCTGAGCAATAGCTCCATTATTGTCACAATAGAGGTCTATTGGACTCTTAATGGAGGGTACAACACCAAGTTCATCAATGAACTTGCGAATCCAAAGTGCCTCCTTGGTTGCCTCAGATGCTGCCAAGTACTCGGCTTTAGTTGAAGAATCAACGGTTGTGCTTTGCTTTGCACTCTTCCAACTAAACGCTCCTCCATTAAGACAGAATATGTATCTTGATTGTGACTTAAAGTCGTCTCTGTCTGTCTGGAAGCTTGCGTCAGTATATCCCTCAACAACCAATTCATCTTTACCACCATAAACCAGGAATTTATCCTTGTACCTTTTCAGGTACTTTAGAATATTCTTGGCCGCAGTCCAATGCGCCTGTCCTGGATCTGATTGGTATCGGCTCGTAGCACTTAAGGCATACGATACATCAGGCCTAGTACATATCATGACATACATGATCGATCCAACAAGCGAAGCATATGGAATTCGACTCATCCTTTCTCGCTCATCAGGTGTCTTTAGACACTGCTTCTTGCTTAAGGTTATGCCATGTGACATGGGTAGGTGCCCTCTCTTGGCTCCTTCCATTTGGAATCGAGCCAGTACTTTATCGATGTAAGTACTCTGACTCATTCCAATTATCCTTTTTTATCTATCCCTATAGATCTTGATGCCTAATATGTACTGAGACTCTCCCAAGTCTTTCATTGAAAAACATTTCCCGAGCCAAGTCTTTACAGACTCTAGCAATGGAATGCTATTTCCAATGAGCAAAATGTCATCGACATATAAGACTAGGAAGGCGATGTCACTCCCACTGACCTTCTTGTAAACACAAGACTCATCTGGATTCTTGATAAAACCAAACTCACTGATGGCTTCATCAAATCACAGATTCCAACTTCTGCTTGCTTGCTTTAATCCATAAATGGACTTCTTAAGCTTGCATACCTTCTTAGGATTATTCTGGTCGACAAAACCTTCAGGCTGTATCATATACACAGTTTCTTCCAAAATCCCATTGAGGGAGGCGGTTTTGACGTCCATCTGCCATACTTCATAATTGTAATATGCAGCAATCGCTAGAAGAATTCGAACGGACTTAAGCATAGCAACTGGAGAAAAGGTTTCATCATAATCAACGCCGTGAATTTGCTTGTAACCTTTTGCTACCAGCCTTGCTTTGTAAATACATTTCCATCTTTGTCGGTTTTCATCTTCAAAATCCATTTACATCCGATAGGTGTATAACCTGCGGGTAAATCAACCAAGTCCCATACTTGATTTTCAAACATGGAGTCCATTTCGTATTTCATGGCCTCTTGCCATTTTGCAGAGTCGGGGCTCGTCATAGCTTGCTTGTAGGTTGCCGGCTCATCTCCATCCACTACTAGGATGTCCAGATCTTTGGTTAATACAACACCGAGATATCTGTGAGGTTGAGATCTTGGCCGAGTCGACCTACGTAGGGTAATGGACTGAGCATTTGCATTGTCGGGTTGACTTTGCATATTTTGACTTTGACCAATGTCAACAGCTGCTTGGTAAGCACTTTGATTGTCAACTTGTCCTTGTTGCTCGTCCTCTCGAACTTCGTCGAGTTCGATTTTCCCCCCACTTGTCATTTCGGAGAGATGCTCCTTCTCCAAGAAGACACCATAACGAGCAACAAACACTTTGTTCTCGGATTTGTTGTAGAAGTAATACCCTTTGGTCTCTTTTGGATAACCCACAAAGTAAACCTAGTCAGATTTCGGATGAAGTTTGTCAGAAATGAGTTTCTTGACATATGCTTCGCATCCCCAAATCTTGAGAAAAGACAACCTTGGAGGTTTGCTTGTCCATAACTCATATGGAGTCTTTTCCACTGCTTTTGACGGAGCACAATTTAGAGTGAGTGCCGTAGTTAAAAGTGCATGTCCCCAGAAAGAGATTGGAAGTTCACTAAGACCCATAGTAGATCGGACCATGTCTAACATGATTCGATTCCTCCTTTCAGATACTCCATTCCATTGAGGAGTTCCCGGAGGTGTCAACTCTGAAAGTATTCCATGTTTTTTCAGATGGTCATCGAACTCTTGGCTCAAATATTCGCCACCTCGATCCGATCGAAGCGCTTTGATTTTCTTGCCGAGTTGGTTTTCAACTTCTTTCTGAAATTCTTTGAATTTATCAAACGATTCAGATTTGTGCGACATTAGATAGACAGAACCATATCTACTAAAGTCGTCCATGAAGGTTATGAAATACCGATAACCATTCCTTGCGGGTGTACTCATTGGTCCACATACATCTGTGTGTATTAGTCCCAATAAGTCACTGGCCCTTTCTCCTAACTTGGAGAATGGTTGCTTTATCATCTTGCCTAATAAACATCCTTCGCAATTCTCAAAGGATTCTAAATCAAATGAGTCAAGAATACCCTTTTGTGGAAGTTTCTTGATGCGTTTGATGTTAATGTGGCCAAGGCGACAATGCCACAAGTAAGTTTGACTAGACTATGTAGTCTTATATTTCTTTGTATTGGTATCAAACATTTGTCTAAAAACACGTGAAAGTGTCATTCCATAAATATGTTCAAGAGATCAAAACAAAAGGTCTTGATTTGATGAAAATGACATCCAACGTCAGAAATACATCAAAAGTATGGTAGATAAAACTCAATAAGTTCTACTTCTTTAGACAAAACATGAGATGACAAGTTTCTCTTGGATAGATCACTTCCATCCTACTTGTGAACTCGATTTCCTCTTGAAAAAGCACGGCTCACTTAGTTCCTGAAAAAGGAGTGTTGTGAGTCAATTTCCGGTATCTAATACCTTATAAAATTGCTTATATTCAAGTGTATAAGATGATACCTGAGGTTGAGGTTACTTTTCCTTTCACCTCATCATTCAGATACATGCTGCATTCTCTTTTGTAGTGTCCGGCATTACCACATTAGAAGCAGCGCATCTTCCTCTTGTCTTTGAACTCCTTCTTCCTTGGTCTAAGGGCAAAGTTAGCCTTCTTGCAAGAATAGGTCTTTTGGAGATCTTGGATGACTTCTCTTAAGGACAGAGCATCCCTATTGGCGGTGAGACGCTTCTAAAGCCCCACATACCCCGAGCGAAGAGAGCTAAGAAGCATGTGAGCCGCTTGCTCGTCTTCCACCGGTTTCCCAATTAGCTCCAGATGGTTGAATAACCTTGTCATGTTAATTACATGAGCTTGAAGTGGCATTCCGGGCCTAAGTCTTGCACTGTAGACTTTTCCCCATACCTCTTGTCTTTCTTTCGAGAGACATCTTTCTTGCGGTGGCTTGATCCTCATTTTGGAGAGTGACCTAGTCACATTCTCTACATGACCATCATAATTGCCCCTAGCACTCTTGGTGACCCTCATATTGACTACATCCTCAAGAGCTGTGAGCATCATGTCCGGAAAATAGCCGGAGAAAACCCCTCTCCATTGATCCGGGATGGAGTTTTCCATGAGTTTAGAAACTCTCTTGCAATCTATACTCCATTCTTCATGAGCTTCATCACTCATGATCCCTTTCGAGTAGAAACTCGGGATCGGAGTGTCCAAGATATGCTCTAGGTAGCAATTACTGAGTGTCTTTCGAAGTTCATCTTCCCATTCCTTGAAGTTCACCAAATTTAGCAAAAATGGTAACTTTTCGGGAAGTTCCGGGTACATAAGGTTGTTGTAATTAGTTGAAGACATGATTCTACAATTGAAAGAATTTTAATGAAAAACCATTCAAAATACTTAAATAAGATTGAATTTTATTCATGCAAATTTTCAATACTTATTTAACGTCTTATTCACACGTAAAATTTGTCCCTATTTTGTGAAAATAAGGCGATTCCAAGATCCGAAGAAACAAAGACTGGTTAAGCATGCTTTGGCTTGTCTTAAACACTCAATCTTCTTGGGTAAGCATTGCCTTGCTAATGGCTCTAAGCCACTCTTGGTTAGATAATCGTCGCATCTAATGCATCTTTGACGATGTATCTCTTTTGCCACGGTATGTGAGGACTCCTCACCCATACCGATGAGTTAAACCAAAACCAACGTGCACACCCGGTGTGCCTTATGCCCCTTGGAGAAGTGATGGCACCTCGCTTTGGCGTAGCCTACCATCACTCTCGTTCGGTTTAATAAGTGTTGTTTGGAAAGGCAAGTTTGACTCAATATTATTAGGGACCTAGGATTTCTATGTTGGTTGATTTAAGTGAACTTAACTAATCATTGCAACATCAAGAAAACCTAAACATGCATCTAACGAATAATTCACACATATATATAAGCATAAAATATAAAGCGAAATTATAGATGCATATTGGCAACTAGCATGACCCCTTGAGATCTTCATATCTTCAAAAGGTCTTCATTTGCAATTCGAGGCTTTGTCTTCCAAGATACGCTGTCTTTAAGACTTAACCAAACTATGCAAAAACTAGTGTCTACAACTAGGAAAGAACTAAATATTAAAGTACAAAAATACTTAACGGTGCGTAGACCGTATTTAGATTTACAAAATTACATAACGGCACGTAGTCCGTATTTTCTATCCTTGTCGGGTCCCACTAGTTACCATTTCATAAAACCTGTGAGAGAGATTATATACATATATTCCATTCATCCATTCACTATTTGTGAATGGCCCATGCAATTTACAAATTAAAACAAAGTAAAATGCATTTAAACAACGCGCGCTCTAGTAACTAATCTAGGTGGTTAATCCGATTAACACGCCTAATTAAAACTAGTCAAAGTTGTTTAACCGATTATATAAATTACGTCATTAATAATTGAAGCTCCCACAAAATTACGCATTTCCTTAATTAATCTAATTAATTAAGTCGGTAGCACCCAAACTTGTCAAAATGAAATTTTGCCAATTCCGCTCAAAACCGAGGCCTAGCCTCCCAAAATTTTAATTAAAATAAACAAAGTTAATTAAAATAAGTAAAACGGAAAAATAAGCAACATCAAGCCTACTATGGCTAGCCACCTCACCGCACCAAGCATACACACACGCCAAGACCACGAACACACGGCCCACGGCACACGGCTGCGAGCTGCTGCCACGGCACAGCCGCGCGTGGCTGCTGCAGCCCACACCTGCTGTCGCGCGTGTGCTGCTGCCTTACGTGGCTGCTGCCGCGCGGTGGCCGCAAGTAAGGCGGTGCTGCCACCTTGGCAGCCACATATGGGCTGCTATGCAGCCCGGCTCGCCAAGGTGATGCAATGCCTCGTTTTGCGTGCCACGACCTCGGGATTTGATCCCTTTTCGCGAGACAACAATAATTAATTCTAAATTAATTTTAGAACTAATTTAGAGAGCAAAATAAAATTTTAAACAAGTCTAACTTAATAAAATTTTCAAAGTGCAAATAACCAAAATAATTCCAAGAACCATTCTTAATTAAATTGGTTTAGCTTGGTGCAACATAAAATTGAGGCAATTTCTCACTTTCAATTTAATCAATTTAAATTAAACTTGAGAATTTGATAAAGTAAAGGGTAGATGGAAAATATGAACTTTAATGTTCAAATGAAAATTCCAACATCTAAATTTTGTGAATCCTTGAAAATTATATCTTCCAACATGAAGATAACCAAATTTCTATCACAAAAATCGAAACTTTATGTTTCCAATCAACTCAAAATGATTAAAACATCAAAGTTTAACACAAAATAACATGGAATTAAGTGGTTTTTAAAGTTTCAATCACTTATCACAAATAAAGATTGAATCTTTAACACTTATGGAAGCCTCAAAATTAAAACTTTCACACTAAAAAGCAATTAGTTTGCAATTATGTGAAAATAAATCAACCTTTAAGCATCAAATACTACCAAGTAAGTGTGCTTTAAGGGGACATAAAATTGCAGAAAATTATGCAAATAATCAACCATATAATCAACAATTTATGCCATTAATTTCAAGGTTAGAAAAGACTTAAAATTTTTCGTCAAAAACGAAAAACCCCTCGAAAAAGGCATTTCTGGTCAAAATTTGGCTAAAATCACAGGCCCCTTTGGGATTAAAACCTTTCCAGAACACGTTTTCCGCCCAAAATTCACTAGTCTTGGGCGAAAATCTGGGCTCTAGGCCAAAATCGACATTAAAAACGGGATTAAAATAAATAAAACCGAGCTACTAATCTAATTAGCAACTTAAACCAGAAAATTAAGCCAAAATAAACCTTGAAAAATATGATTATAAAAATAAACGAGCGGGGCTCCGATACCGCTGTTGGGGTTTGGTGAGTCCAACTCACCGCGGAAACAAACCCCGACCCAAGGAACCACTCGCAATAATTAAAATCATAAAGCATAAATAAATAATCACTAAGAAAAGATAACGAATCTTACCCTCGAAGCGAGCTTCGCCCAAAAACCGGGGCTCTTACTTGAAAGCTACGAGCACGTCAAGCGCCGCACCTCCAACGGTATCCACCCACAAAAGGGCGAACACAACTTTAAGGTCTACTACCTGGTGGTTAGCGAGGTCCGACCAAAACCCGAGTGTTATATGAGTTTAAGAGTTTTCCCAATATTATGGAATGCTCTTTTTAACTCCCACTCAAGCATCATATCCAATGCCCAAAGTTGGGTATTTATAGGGAATGACGGAGTATGAAAATCTCTCCCATCAATGTGGGACAATGAGATTTTCTCTTTTTATTTTAAAGCTAAAATAAAATTATTAAGCAAACTAGTAATAAATCAACAAGTGTCAAGCATACATGAGAGATTAGGTGAGGACCACTTGGAGATGGGGACCAAACTTGCTCCCCACTCTCTCCCTCACCTTGTGCCACATGGGAACCCACTTGCTCCCATATTCTAACCTTCCCCTTATTGACGGCCCTATGGCCCGAGCCAAGTCACGAGCCAAGCCCGAGCCCGGCCCGAGCCCAGCCCGCACCAACTGCTGCTGTTGTGCCTAGCCGCGGCTGGCCGTGGCTGCAGCACGGTGTGCCAGCTCGTCTTGCCCCTAGCATTCGGATGCTTGGGGCACTCCGATGCTAGGGGTATGTTCGGGAATATTGTTGATTTATTATTATTTTGCGCGTCTCGTCTTTTATTATTTAGACTCGACTTCCGACGATCGGTTTCGACGCTCTAAGCTCGAATTACCGACGTCTAATTATTTAACACTGGGGCGACGAATTAATTCGTCGAGTTGGTTCGCATATATTTGCTTGGGTGCGACCCGAAGGGTTCAGTCAAGATTAAGCTGTAATATTAATTATATTAATATTACTGATCGGAAGCGGCCTCCACCCAAGCACACTTGACCTTACTGAATATATTAGCTTTCTAATAATTCTAAACCCGCTATGAGAACAATACACTTGTTCGAAGGACACTATTCCTTTCAAAAACCTCTAATATGTCAGCCGACGAAATGACCCCAGAACAGCTAAAAGCTGCTTATGAGAAAATTCAAGCCGACCTTGAAGCAGCTAGGGAATCTAACGAGCGTCTCAGCAAGGAAAAGAAGCGTAATATTCTGATGTAGCTGCTCTCCGCCAGAAATTGGAATCCGCCCAGAGAAATCGTCGTCGCCGGCCAAGGCAGCTGGGCCTGATCCCCAGAATGTCGTCGCTGGATGTCATTAAGTCTCCACATGACACTGATACTGAAACCAATGACGGAGAAATGAATTTGGACCCCCAATCAGGAATACCGGGCAAGGGACCATTCGGACTTCAGGAGACGACCAAGGTAACCCGCAGCCGGGCCAGACGGAAATCCTTCTCTAGAGGTTGGTTGCCTTAGAAAAGCAGAACTCTAAGGTCCTGTCGATGATGAAGAAGATGCCCGGTGTGCCGATCCCCGTCCAGCGAGAAGCTCCAGATGGATTCGCCACAACCCCATTTTGCGACGAGTTGGCCCTAGCCTGAATTCCCAGAAGATTGTCGCTCCCGACGTTTACATCGCTCTACGACGGAACGACCTGTCTTGAGCAGCATGTTGAGTACTACAAGCAGCGAATGTGGCAAGGTTCGATCCCGTTCGAGTGCTGGGAAGCGTGCATGTGCAAGTCGTTTGGTGCGACGCTGACAGGCCCCGCCCTCAAGTGGCTCGGCAAACTCGAACCAGGTAGTATAACTAGTTTTGCTATGTTAGTTAACAAATTCTATTCCCATTTTGAAAGTAGCAGGCAGTTCGACAAGCAGACGAGCGATCTGTATCGGATCGTCCAGGGTTTTGAAGCAAAAGCTAAAGAATGTTTAAAAGCATACAAAGCAAAAGTTTGAACCATCACAGACGATGGCCTTCAAGTATCATCCCGTCAGCAGAGAGCCCATCGACGACCTCCTTGACGATCTCATCAGCTCGAACATTGTCATCAACAACCTCGACCTGCGGCTCCTCGGCACCGCCGACAGATTGGTCAGCGGCAACAGCAGGCTGGTCGTCGGCAATAGAAAGCTAGTCGACAGCGATCGCAGACTGATCCCCAACAACGAGAGGTTGGACATCAACCGCAGCAACAGACGAAGCAATAGTGACGGAGGGGCCAGGACCTGAATCCGCAGTCGACGCCACTGCAGCATCTTCTTCCAGCTCGTCAAGGGTCCCGCCATAAGCCAGAAAACGATCGATCACTTCTTGAGGACGCCACTCTGAAGCCTTCCCATCCAAGAATTGTTTCATTAACTTTTCCTTCACCTTAATATCCAACTCAGCATAATCATCCAGCGCGTCGTCCAACTCCTTCTACGCCGACGCTAACTCCACTTGTATTTTCATCAGAGCTTTGTCCTTAGCCGCAATCACCCCAACTTTGTCTTCTAATTGCTTATCCTGCTCCGTTAGCTGGTCCTAAAACTTTTGACGCTCTTTCCCCATGTCCTCTGATTGAACATTTAGTTGTTTTTCAAGGTGGTCCACCTTCTTCGTCGCTTCATCCAAATCCTTCTTGGTCAGCTGAAAAACATTAACCGCAGTCTTGCGTTGAGCTTCACTGTTCTTAGCTGCACTATCCAGCCTCTTCATCTCCTTAGCCAGCCCAATCACCTTTTCCCGCAACACCAAAGAATTTTGCAGACACTGTTCATACACGATACAGATCATAAACCCAAAAATTTAACCCCAATAGGAAAAAATTTGTATTTAGTAAAAACTTACGTAAAGATGAGCCGTAGCCGCCTCAAAAGCCAAATCCAGGGCAGAAGTACTTTCCAAATGCTCCCTCGATCCTGGAAACAGCAGCTGGTTTAGGCCAGGAAAGAGAGAGCGGCGATCGTCCCTTCGAAGGTCTAAGAAATCTGCAGGGAAACGCGCCAAGATGTCAGGGACGGCAGGTTCATCGTCCACCTTCTGCTACTTGCGTGGAGGGGACGGAGACAAGGTAATAGTGCCGAACTCATCGACGGTCCTCTGAGTTGCTGGAGTCTGAACAGGCTCGGATTTCTCCGCCACCTTAGACGATCGTTTCTCCTGAGGATTCAAGCCCCGCTTCCTCCTCATTCGTAAATCGGCCTCTTGCTGAGTCAAGCTCCGACCTCGACGAACGCCTTGAGCGGCCGACACTGACAAAGCAATAGATATGGTTAACTACAAAGTAACGACACAACGACGACGCAACGAAAGTCGCCTTGCGCTAAATAAAAACTTACGAGTTGACATTGTCTCTTTGGAATCTTCTGCTTGTTTTGATGTGCTCACTGGAGTGCTCTGTCCTTGCCCCGCTTGGTTGCCTGTCGGCTTCTTCTTTCGCACAAACGTTCTTGTTGAAGGACTGATGGCAAGAAATTATTTTACCTTCGACGAAGAGGTCTCTGACGACTCAAGAAAGCCCAAGTCCAGCTCTGCATAATTAAAAAGAAGATCAAACCATTTAGCCAAAACCAAGCTAGAAGAACAAGAATACAATAAAAATACTTACCCTTCATCGGCCATCCCTCCGTCAACCACAGACCGTCATTACCAAACGTCACCCTCTTAACAAAAAGGAACCAATTCTTCCAATCCCTAACATTCACATCGGTATTCAAAACCAACCGACTTCCTTTTTTGCATAGACTGACGAAACCACTTTCAGCCATCTTTATCTTATATCCTACCGCCAAATCTTCCAAAGTAAAGGGATCTTCCTGTAGACATCCATTTGTGTCTCCCCAAAACCAAACCCAGTGATGAGTACCTTTCACGTCGAATCATAATCGAATGAAACGAAATTGTGGAAAGGTTTAGTGTTGCGGAAAGTTTTATTTCTTTTTATTTCTTTTCTCTTCTCTCTGTTTTTGAAAACTTTATTTTAAGAAAACAGCCAATCCAGTTTGGTTGGTCCATGATATGGGTCAAATGATGGTGTAGTTGGATGGGCTTGCAAAGACCTTTCCAACGATATATTATAAGCCCAATTCCGATGAATATTGAGGAATTTATGGCCAATTTACTAAACTAGGCCCGGTTTGAGTTTTAAGTACGGCCCAATGATCTAGGGTAGGGCCTAATATGATTTATAGTTCCTAACGCAATTAGAAATGGTTTTAGTCTTCTAGAACATTCTAGAAGGTTTTATCATTCTTAATTCAATTAGGATTCTTCAGAGTTTTAATCAAGATCAAATAGCATTTTCGACTGAATTTATATTATTTTATCTTCCAGTACAGTAATTTTATTAGAATTTCGAAAACGCGTTGAAAGCCGATTTGGCGTCCAACCCCAGGCCTTGGCGCCTGGAATCAAGATTGGCGCCAGACGCCAGCCATTGGCGCCTGGCGCTAGCCACTGGTCCTGGCGCCAATGAGCCAGGGCTGGCGCCAAGGTGGTTTTGTGGTCTTCAGACTCTGTTTTGATAAATTATCTTTTTTTGGATGATTTTCTCTATAAATATCGTATCAAAAACTCCGTTTTCATCATCTACAATGATCATTCATCAACTCTCTTCATTCACAAAATTATTCATTAACTCTCTTCATTCATCTACATCATTCATTCATCAATTTTCAATAACATTAATCTTTTAGCATTCTTTTCTAAACTTCACTTTTTCACACAAAATTCCGTATTCACAAGATCTAGAAACACCTAGCCATATTCGAAGTTGCCTTCGCCCTAGACGTGAAAGGTTTTAATTTCTGAGGGTTTGGTCCCAAATCTCTATTTCAATTATTTAATTATTTTGATTATTATTTTTCCTTGAAGTTACTAACGTGTGTATTTTGTTATCAGAAAGAGGTGCGAGGCATCCAAGTAAATACTTTGATAGTTTAATTGATTTCATGATGTAGATATCATGCTTAGATTGTTATTTTGATTCCTAGTATCATGTCTAGGGTATCTTTAATATTAAGTATGATTAAAAATATGATGCTTCCTATACTCTTCCTAATATTTATTATGATTATGAATGATTATTATTATTTATTATGTTTCTTGATATTTATTTTATTGCTCGATCACCTTTTATGCATGTTAAAGGGAATTGGTACTTGCAATCACGCTTAATAAGATAATTAATAATCTTGTTAGGTTAATTGTGATTATAATTCAAGTGATCGCCAATAATAGTTTATTTGTGCATTAAATTCAACCAACATAGATTAAACAGGTTTAGGGTTAATCCTATTGATTGCATGTTAGTCAGAAAGCGCACATGAATACGATCAGAATAAAGTAGAGGTCTATTATTAGGGCAGGTTCAATCTCTTTTAGGTTGGATTTGTACCATCATCCCCGAACCCTTATTTGGTTCATGACCTTATGGAGTTGACGATCTCTTGGATCGTTAAGGGGTGTAACCTTCACCTCGTGAACGGTTTACAAGTTCCTTAAAAACTTGTTGGCGACTCTTTTGCTCTATCTTCTTCCCTTTTGGACGCCATCGTACTTTAGTGTATTATCACAGTGGGGTTCAAGCTAGTGGGACAATCTTTGGTTAACTCTACTATCACTAACAAAATCCTCCAACCAGAAGGCCTTATCTGACCAGGACTGATGCCCAAAACTTCAAAGAAAGAGCGAACCAAGGGCGGGAAAGGGAATTTAATCGTCGTCTCCGCAAAAGGGTATCTAAAGAAAACAACGAAATCTTTGGGACAATCCTCCACCGTTTGGCCGGGCCCCGGAATATAGGAAAAGGTAGTGCCTGGGAAGCCCGCCATCTTGACGAAATCGCTCGTTATGTTCGGAGCCATCAACGACTTAGACTGAGACTTTGATTTTTGCTGTGAAACAATCGTTTCTCTTTTTTCAACAACGCGAAGAGAAAACCTAGTTCTAATTTTGGGAATTTTGTTCGACATCGTGCTTAAAATTGATTAATGCAAAAAGAAATTAAGTAGATTACCTGGTAATTGAAGAGGCCGGGAATTCGAAATCGCCGCTGCACGCTGCTGCCAAATCACCGGAAAAATCTCGCAAAAGAGAGAAGAATTGGAGACAGAGAAGTATAATGGAGTAGAAGTTTGGGGAAGCGCGAAGCGTGTTTTAGAAATTAAAGAGTGAAGTGACGGTTAAGAGTAAAGAGAGTGGGGAAAGTGGAGTAATTCCTCTGAAGAACGTGCAAGATAAAGGACGAAATCGACCCTCCAAATAATTTGAAATTTTTACGGTTATCTGATTTTTTGTTTATTTTTTGTTGTTTTTTATTTTGCATTTTTGTTTTCTAAATTAATTGCCAAAAGTGTATAGTTATCCACGTTTTAGCAATTAGCGGCAAATTGTTATGGGCAAAAATCTGTAAGAGTTAGTCAACGACAGTCAACGAAGGTCAATGACGAAGACTCCCCTTGACAAAGGCACGAGCTCGACGACGAACCATCAACATTGACGGAAGACAAAGTCAAGTAACAACTCCCTAATTTTTAGGATAGAGATAAGTGAAGACTTAGTCCAACCTCAGCCAAATCAGTCCGTTGGAATTCAAAACAAAAGAAGAATATTTTCAGCAACTAAAACCCGATAATTATGGGCATGATCTTATCTCCTTGCAACGGCAATGGTTCAACCTAGAAAACCATCTATATAAAGAGCAGGACAACGACGAGTAGAGGATATTCTCATTCAAAGATATACATACTACATCACATCTTGTAAACTGATATTATTTTTTCTTGCATAGTGAAAGTTTAGTAGATCCTCATTCTACCCGCGGTTTTTACCTTTATTGGGTTTTCCGCGTCACCAATTCTTCGTGTCATTTATTCTCTTTTTTAGTCTTGTTTTACTTTTTGTTTTGCCTATTCGATCCGTAGCCTAGATTTTGATATTCAATCCCACTTAACAAAAATTAGCATAAACACATATATATATGTCAGAATAGCACGGACAACAGACTTGATAAGAATCTCCCGACTTGGGGCTTGAGAGAGTTAACTTTACTTACACCTGGCCTTTACAACTTCTTCCAAATCCTATCTTGAATAATTGAGAAATTTTGTTATTTGGAACTTTCGAGGTAAGTCGAGATGCCAAACTATTTGTCATGTCCGTCAACTGCCTTAAATGTTAACTTCAACTAAAACATTGATCTATTTTCTTGCATAATTAGGCTAAGGACACTTTACATTTTTCGATACTTAATTTTTGGCTCGAACTAGTTTCATAAGCATATAGAATATCAAGAGCATTTTCCACTTCCTCCTTATTGGCTCTGATGAACAACAAGCTATCATATGCGAAACAAATGAAAGATTAGCACAACCAACCAACCACCCTTGAAAACCCCATCCTCGCTTCGATCCTAATCTCCCTCCGATCCCCTGCCCTCGCCACGTTGCCAAGCCCCTCCCCTTCCCTTGTCCCTTTATCAGCCCTTACCCTTCCC